>NC_088699.1:1371000-2729500 GCF_028017835.1 Emys orbicularis
ATGGGGTTGTATTGGGCAGATACCCCCACCGCCTATGTGTTACCTTTGGGAATAGCCTGCTTGGAGTTTACCTGAAGGTAAAACCCTTTCCTCTGCAAATCTTAATGTGAACAGACTCCTGTGGTCAGCAGTATGCCTGGGACATGTCATCTAGGCACAAGTTCCAGGGTCCCGGTTAAGTTCCAGGGTCCCCCTGCATATGGGGTGGAGGAGGCATTTACCCTACTCTCCCCTTCTCAAGGTCAAACCCAAGGTCATTGGGAAGTTTTTGGAACTTGTACATTTCCTCTTGTTGCAGTTTTAAACCAGAGGCCTATAAATTTCTTAGTGTAATAATGCAAAAATCAATAGCTCTCTTTGGAACAATAGCTTTATCTTTCATTTCAGCAGGGCCCAATGCCTCCCCACAGACTCTGTCCCTCTGAATCAGACAAATTACTAACATGGGAGAGTGTGTGGGCTGCTTCCCCTCACCACATGTGGGGGCTTCTCAGTGATATGGGACTTCTTTATTTATTCCCAGTGCTGTAAAATTCCAGGACAGTATAGGACAGGTTCCTCTGAAGGGAGCTGTCTTATGCTCATTCTCTTCTCTGACATTCAGCCCAAACATGAATCCTTCAGGCTTTCTGTACCAGCAAAGGGGCTCCTAATAGCTCAGGGATCCCAGAGTCTCCACTCTCTGAACAGCCTGCCTTTGAAAAAAGCACAGGTTGCATGTTATTGTGCCCCTCCAAGTAGCTTAGAGAAGTCGAGGAGAGGCTAGTGCCCATGAAAATGCCTTTTTGCCCTCCCAGTTCAAACGCCCTGAACATCAGTCTAACCGTTTCCAAATGAAATAGAAGTTATGTATTTGTATTGCAGTAACACCTAGAGACCAGAGCTCCACTGTGCTAGACGCGGTACAAACAAATAACCAGGAGGTGGTCCCTGCCCCAGTATTGCTTACAGTCTACGTTTAAGACTGGAGACAGCAGCTGGATATGACAAACAGACACAGTGGCACAAGTTATCAGTGAGGCAATTTCAATCCATGTGATAAGCCTCAGTCACAGCACAAGTGTAGTTGAAGCTTTTTCCTGACAGATTTCAGTGCCACTGTACTCTGAATCCAGCTGAAATAAAATTTAGCATCCTCAGCATACATAGCTAAAGCACTTTGAGCACAGAGACGCTACTGGGAGGAAGCTCATACACTTGAGCCCTTCTGGGCACTGCAGGGTCACTGCTGGGAGAAGGCTCACCGCTGTAGTTCTGCTGGACATTGGGAAGGTGCTAACACAAAGAGCCCGCTGCCTCTAGACACATGGACAAAAAGAACAAAACCTGCATTTCTGGAGGTGGGTGGCATAAATGTGTCTGGTATGTAAATTAAAGTGCAGTGTGCCTGGCACTGATTCTCCACATCTGGACAGAAAGGTCTGGTCTCACTCGTTTATTTTCCATTGTTTGCTGTCACACTGGCTTGAAATATGCATTGAAAGGCAGGATTGTCTTTCACATCTTCCTGGATGTGTGATCCTCAGAAACAAATTAGCACCGATTCACTTCTATATAGAGTGCAGCCATCAGGGAATCGCTCCCACATTCACAGCGAAAGAAAGCAATAATGCTTCCAGCGCACTAATCCACTTGACGAGCAGCTCCTGACCCCTCGCCTCATGCGGGGGCTCCATTAGGAATGACAAACTGCATTGAAAAATAATAAATAACTACAGGAATTGACAAGGTGGCTGGAGGTCCACAGGATTTGTACCCGAATGTGGAACTCCCTGTTTAATTAGCGCTGCTCTGGCTCTGGCTCTGGCTCTGTCCGTCTGGCTCTGGCTCTGGCTCTCACTCACTCTCTGTTCAAGCTAAAGCAAATAGGAAAAAATAAGCCCGGTGGCAGCAGCGGCTTTGGGATTGGAAACTCAGATACGGAAACTTGTTTAATTTAAATACGTGGATCAGTACTAATGTAAGCGGAGAATGGAGGGAATGCAGACTAATTTTCTTCATCTAGTCTGCTCTCTTCATTTAACCCCATTTGGAATACACCTTCTGCTACAAGGGTGCGCTTGTGAGAACAGACAAACTGCTTCAGCCGATGCTGAGTACAGATAGTGCCTGTCCAGCTGGCTGGGTGAAGAATGGGCCTGGGAGGCAGATCTCCACCTCTGCCTCTGCTCGCTCCAGTGAACACCTTCCCCTGGAAGAGCTGCAGGGGAGCCCGCTGCAGCTCTCAGACTCATCCCATCATGGGTATAGGCAGCTGAAGGCCTGCCTTGTCTAATGCTGTTTGGACTCTCTTGGAATAAAACCATAGTGGAGGGATATGCAGGTGTTTGGGGTTATGGACAGGCAGATCATTCCATCCTGTGTATTGGGGAGGACAAAGCTGCTTCCCCATCACTTGCCCCACTGTCTCTGGTGAGGATGGCATTACCAAGAGAATGCCCTGGGTCCTTCCCGCACGCTGCCCTTGCCTCCATCTCCCTCTCCTTCAGGGTTAGAATTCCACATGAGAGCAGAGAGGTAGCTAGAAGGGAGGTGGTGAGCAATGCAGGGACCTGTGAGACTCAGACTGGGCTTGGTGACAACAGCATGAGTTGCAACCTGCTTTCAACCAGTTAAAGTAAAGCTCTTGATTCTTAGTGACTGGAGAGTCAAAGCAGAAGCCAATCCACAACTGGGACAGCATCCAACTAGCAGATTGAACCGTAATTCAAATATGCTTCTCAACCTCCTAAATTAAGAAGCTTTGTAAAGTGCAGAGAGCAGCTAAGAAGGTTTTCCTTAATGGCATGAGGGAGGGACGCACCCAGAGATATGGTCAACAGGAGACAATCCCAGCTTCAAGGGAAAACAAACATTCTGTAGTCAGCTACGTCTGGGCTTTTGGCAGGTCTGAGTTAGTCTTTACCTGAGCACAACTGCTTAAGAGGAATTGACAACAAATACATTGTCTTTCTCCAGCTAGCACCTGCTGTGCAGAGCTGCCCAAATGCTGTGCAGACTCTAATGACACTTCGCACACCCCCAGGAGGGGGCAATTATTATCATCCCCATTTTACAGACAGGAGAAACTGAGGCACAGCAGACATGTGACTCACCTAATGTCAAACAGTGAGTCTGTGGTAGAACCAAAAATAGATTCCAGGAGTCCAGACTCTGTCTACAGCTCTAAGCATGAGCGTACAAACCAGTGTTTAAGATGGTGACCTCCCAGCAGCTGGTGTTTGGGAGTCCTGGGCCATCAGTGCTGAGAGGGCTGAGGTGGCCCAATGTGTTCTGCCTTAAGAGGAGGCAGTGTCCTGGTGTTTAGCAGCCCAACTAGCCAGCTGAGGCCAGAACAGATGGGCCCCAGGAGGACCCATGTACAGCCCTCAGCAGAAGAAAGTTCATTGCAATGCTAGGTTGAGAATGAAGTAAAGGGAAATGGCTGAGGATGGGGAGATCCTCAGGTCCTCAAGGGGAGGCTAGAAATTATGATCCCCTGCATGGGAGAGAAATATACTAAGAAGACAAGTGTAATTGATCATCTGGATCGTTTGTCTGTGTCTTATAGTGAAATCATCAGATACTTTTATTCTCTTTTATCCTGAAGTGACAAGCTCTTCCTCGCTATTCACAGAAATGCAAAGAAGTTTGTTCATAATAGCAATAATGATTTTTTTCTTTATAAAGCAACCATCCACCAAAGTCTCCCAGGCACTTGCAGTAAAGAGTCATAGATGAAATGACAAAAATCATCCAAGATGAACACAAGTCAGATCAGTATCAGGCGCTGAATAAGCTAAGATGTGGAGACAGCAGAGATTCGCCAACTCATTTCTTGGACCAGACACTAGCTGGGGACTCCCAAATTTGTTCTGTTTGGTTAGAAACATTTTCAGAGTGGAGGAAAGTGTAGGGGCTGAGAGCAAAGCTCCAGTCTCCTGTGTGCAGGAGTCGCATACACGGCTGTGCTCCTTGCACTCTCAGCATAGGTACTGCCATCGTAGCTCAGATTCTAGTATTCCACCTCCGACTGGCAAATGCGTCAGAAAAGTGAACAAGTGTGGGATAACCTGCCCCCAAGTGAAGATTTTCCTAGTCCCATCTGTTAGTGAGTAACTCATGCTCTGAAGCAGGAGGGTTTTAGTCCTTATACAAGGGTTTTTAGCCTATCTAATATCATTAATAATGAGAGCATTATCTCTATAAATGTCTGATCCTGCAAAGGTCCTGACCTCAACAGTGTCTTGTGTCAGGGAGTTCCACAGGCTAATTATATGCTGGGTAAATTATGTATTTGTTTTTTCTGCCTTTCAGTTTTATTAAATATTCTTGTGTTAGTATGATGAGAAGGCAAATAGGAGTGTACAGTCTACCTTCTACACCATTCAGCAGTGTCCAGCTCTGTCTACAATGGGGGTGAAGGAGAGTGGTGTGTTGAGCATCAAAGCATCAATCTTGGTTACATCTTCCTTCCTCAGAAAGAGCTCGTGTAATTTAGAGAGAATCTGTCAAGCTGTTAGCTCAGTCTGGAATCCCAAGTCTCTCTCATCCAGGCCCTGAATGGATGGCACATTTTCTCCCCCCCCCCCTCCTTTGGTCTCCTTTGAATGCTAGTGTATGATGCCATAACAGAGTGTGAAACATGAGCCCATCTGGTTAATGAGAAGGAACCAGCCCAGCACTGTATTACAGTTAGCAAATCCCTGGCAGAGAAGTGACAGTCTCAGACATCAGCAAAAGGCCAGGCTGCAGCAGAGGTATTTGTTCACTCAGAGAATTTTGTGTTAGAACTGTGACTATAGTGGGACTACTCCTGATCCTGACACGAGCTTTGGAGAAGGCGACAGGGGAGTCCATCTGCATTGATATAGCACTTATCACACAGAATATAAGCACATGTATGAGGCCTCTGTTTGTATTGCACTCAACTTCGAAGCAAAAGTAAGCCTCAGAAAAGTGTCATGTTACAAAGCAAAGGGATGCTAACAGCTGTCCCCTGTGCTCTTTCTGTGACCTATCGAATAGGGATAATACTCCTCTAGCTCACAGGGCTGTTGTGAGGTTTAATTAACTAGTGTGAGCATGTAATGTGCTAGATGAGTGCTAAGCATCAATATGATTACTTGGTGCTGTGAGAAGTGGGCACGAGGAGACATGATGCCTTGTAGATAAGGACCTGTGTATTGCACAGCAAGTGGGATGTAAGTTGTGTGCAAAGTCCCTGACTTCTGTGGTGGGCTAGAGATTCTGCAGCAGCTTTCGATAAATTAAAGAATGGAGTGTCGTTGTGAATTAAATACGAAAATGATTAACGTAATCAGTACAGCACAGAAATGCCTGTGTCAATATTAAATTCAGTGTATTTTTGTAGTGACTGATAGCTGCATCATAGCAGTAAGGAGAAGCTGGAGATTTGGCATCTGGGACTTTTGGCACCTGGGATCATGGGAGGCAGCTTGGGATAAGCACATTAGGAGCACATTAGCTTGGGATAAGCTTCTGTTAAAATGATCAGCAGCAAAATGGTTAACAAGACTGAAATTTGTATTCGTGGCATTAGATTTCAGAATGAACGAACCATTAAGATAGATAGGGCACTTCATCCCTCTCAGAACTTTGGTTTCAGGCTGTCTGCAGACTCAAGCAGGCATCACGGCATCAGTTATACTCTATTCTCCACAGCCATGTGGGCTTGACATTTCTTTTTTTTAAATGAAAGCATAGGTTATGGAGTACAGTTCTGAAGGGTGGGGATTTCCCAGCAAATTCTACAGACAAGGAATCTTGTAACACAGGGCCCTGCCTGTAGGCATTTAAGGCATGGTGCTGGGGTTCAACCGCAGGCAAATCTCCAGCTAGATGCACGCGGGAATGAGTGATGGCTTATTCCTACCAGTACAGTATAGAGTGTCTGTCTTACCCTCCTCCCTCTGCATGAGTCCCAGAGCTCTCCTCTCACGCCAGTTGTACAATGGTGTATTTCCTCTGACTCCTGATTGAGCCTGGTGGAAGTTAGAGGAGAATCAAGCCACCACCTTCATACAGAGCTTTGGGAGGGCATCGTGTACCAGGCAGCCTATTATCCAACGAGAATTGGCACTTCTGATTGCTACATTAGAACTTTCAGAATTTCCCACCTAATGCTTCTGTCACGTGAGTGACTGTTATTATTTATCTCAGAAACTGTCACTTTCTTCTAGCACTGCACAAGGAACTATGGGACAGATGCACAGTGACGCTGTGACTACGGCTTCCCTGCCAAAGAAGGGGTTGTTAGCCAGGATAGCACATCAGTTCACTCTAAAGTCCTAGTGGCACAAAGCACAGGTAGCTTTTACCATGATGCAAGTAGCTGAGCTCAACTGCAGGTGGGAGGTACAGTGCTGACCTTGCCTGGACACCTCACAGTAAATGCTACCTGTGCCTTGTCTCCAGCGTGGGCTAGATACCTGAGTAATTACCCAGGGTTCTGGGTGGTCTTGTGTAGCCTGTGCTGCCACAGCTTCACTGCCCTGGTACTTGAGCTAGTTAGCTTAATCCTAGCTGGAGTCCGTCTACATGAGCTACAGTCACATCCTGTGATTGCACTGTGCACATATCCTGAGTCTCATTTCTACTACTCTGGCAATGTAATGAGGCTGTAAAGTGGATATGTGGTGTCAATGAGAATCAGCCCTGTGTTAGAAAAAAGAAAACAGCATTATCATTAAACTACTCTGCCTCCCTGCTTGCCTGTGCAGCTTCTGCCTATGCCCTTCCCCAGCCCCTCCTGTCTGGCTTCCTGCTACCGTTCTAAAGGAGCCCCACACATAGGCCTTGTCTTAGTTAGGAGTCAGGTTGCCCCTTTCTACAGGGGTGCCTTTCCTGGAGGTGCCAACCTGTTCTTGAGTTTCTGAATCTGTCAGTCTCATGAGCTGCCTACTGCTGTGAAACCTCTTACCCGTGTTTAGAAGAACGGAAGGGTGTGTGGTTAAGTCACAGGTCAAGCTGTTAGGAGACCTGGGCTCTGTTCTCAGCTCTGTTTAAAAGCTTCCTATGTGGCCCTGGGTAAATCACTTCTTTCTGTGTCTGTTTTCTCAGCTGTAAAATGGGGATAATGCCACTTCCCTATCTCACTGGGGCATTGAGGCTAAATTAATGAATGTCTGCAAATGGGGCGGAGGTCCTGGGATTGTACCGCAGGGTGTTGTTATTGTTATTGATGGTCGGGCAGCTGCTGTGCTGTGACACTGTTTATCGGGCTGCTCCGAATGCTCTCACTGATAACTAAGGCTCTCCTGTCTCTGTGGCACCCACCTGCTGTCTCTCGTCTCAGACTGTAAACTCTTTCGGGCAGGGATCGTCTCTTTATGTGCTTATACAGCACTGAGTACAATGGGGCCTCAGTCCCTGACCTCAGTGGGAGTAGGACGGGCCCATAAACAAGGGCCTGCACTGAGAGAGACATCAGGGACCCAGGTGGGTGATGGGGAAAATAGCACTTTAGGCAGTTTTAACTGGATAGAAAAGAGGGAGAAGGGGAACTCGCACAATCTGGCATGCACTCCCCAAAGAGAAGAGAGCATTGCTCTGAATCAAAAGCAGAAGGTTAAGAAAAGTTTTAATATACTGGAGGGTCTGTACACAAATGAAGGTGGTGCTAGAAATGACTGTGACCTAGTGGGCACCTCCAAAGCCTGGACTGACGATTCTTATAGCTGCACTGTTGGCATAGATGGGAAGAATCCCAGGAGAGGCTGAAAGGGAGTAAGTGGCGGAGGGTGGTGCTGAATGTGAAATTTAAAGCTCTGCTAGACAAAGCACTAGGATATGCATAATAGAGAACAATCCTTCACTGGGCCGGGGGGGGAAGAGGACTGGTTGGGTCCCAATAGCCTTTTCCCATCTCTGGATTCTATGATTTTGTACTTAATCTGGAAATAAAAAAATTGTCCCAGTTGTCCCAGGAACAGACAAACTCCCCATTTACTGCCCCTCAGAATGTAACATCTAAGCGGCTTCTGACTCACCCCTACTTTCCTCCTTTGCCCCCATTCTTTAGAGCATTGCCCCTGATCCCTGAGATGCTGGATTCTGCAGTACGCTCCAGGCATAGGAACACAGCTCACCTGACTTCAATCACTTTCCTTCAAGCTCATCAGTCTCTTTCTTACTGTGCCATTGTAAATCCTATTATGATCTCTTTTCACCAGGTAATAACAGTTGGTACAAAACACACGAAGACTTGGGATTGGTGTAAAACCGAACTCACCAGTGTTCAGCTACTTTAGCAACATGATGCTGAAGTCACACATCAGACCCTCTCAAATCAGTTTCCCTTGAGACTGATAAACGGTATGGCAGGAAATTAGGAATATCAGAAGAATTCACAGCTGTGAACAAAAGGGGTGTGCGTGCATGTGTGTGTGTATGTGTGGGTGCAAAAGGATTCCCATCATGAAACACCTGTACATTATACATGTCCCGGCTGGGGACAGACAAGCTGGTGGATGAGACCCAACATATCAAGAGTGTTTAATCTTCCCTGTCTGTATCCTCAATAGAAATGTCACTCTGTGGAGACACAGGGACACATGGGCACTTTGCTTTATGAAAACATACAAATGGGCGTGCTCATTCTCACCCAGAAAGGGAGCTTTACCCTGCAGGGAAGGGGAGAAGTTCCTGTGCAACTGGACTATGGTTGCTGCTGTCACATCAACTCATTTGGATTTACATCAACACTGTATGTCAGTGCAAAGAGCAGCTGTGGCCATGTGGTTAGGAATATAAGAATTCCAGTACTGGATCAGACCCGAGGGCCATCTAGAGCAAATTGTAAGAACCCTGCTGTAGCAGATGTGGGGTAATCTGCACCCCACATTAGGTCTCATCCTGATCTCTGACACTTAGACACTGGCTGAAGCCCTGAAATAGAAGATTCTATGTCCTTTCCAAGATTGTATAGCCTTAACTATTATAATCTGGACTCTGTTATCCATATAAATGTCCAATCCCTTTTTGAATATCACTATGTTCTTGGCCTCAATTACTTCTTGTGGCAACGAGTTCCACAGTCTAATTACATATTGTGTGAAAAAGTATTTTCTCTTATCAGTTTTGAATTTGCTACTTTTTAATTTCATTGAATGTCCCTTTGTTGCTGTGCTATGTGAGAGGGAGAATGGAACCTCCTGATCTATCGTCTCTAGCCCATTCATTATTTTATATGCTTTTGACATGTTCTCTCTTATTTGTCTCCTTTCTAAGATGGCAATCCCAGTCTTTCAAGCTCTCTTTATATTAGAACTTTCCAGGCTCTGGATCATTCTTGTTGCCCTTCTCTGAACCTCCTCCAGTTCTACAGTATCCCTTTGGAGACGGGGGACAATCCATCTGGAAAAGGGTCTCTCCATTTCAGGAGTCATTCATTTCCCCAGGAAATGTAAGTGCTTGGGAAATGATGTTCAGCCTGTCTTCTCCCTAAAATCAGAGCCCAGCACTGGACTCTGTGATTCCCACTCAGTCCCCCACAACCCCTGCCCTGCGGTGGGACAGTCTGTGGACTAGATGGCTGAGGGCTAACCCTCTCCCTTCCCTGCTGTCTTGTTGCAGGACTGTGTGTGTGACTAAGAGCTAATGCCAGCCAACCTGATGCGCTGTCTGCCAGGGCTGTGCCTGTCAGGGGGTTTGTAGTGCAGATTACAGAGTAGACCGAATAGCCCTGCACTCCCCATCTAGCACCAACTGCAGCAGAAATATATTTATGGCAACAAGCAACACCCAGCACCAGGGACATTTCACCCCCAACCTCCTCACGTCCTGGTGCTTAACTACACATTTTACAAAGTTAAAACAAATTATAAACAGCAGAAATAGCTAGTTTATTTTAAAAAGAAAGGGAAAAAACTTGGCAAAAACAAAAAGGAAAATAACTGAAATGCTCATTAAACTGAGGGTCTCTGTTTTCCTGTCCAAGTGGCCACAGCATCTCCAGAGGCTCTTGGGAAGCTTTGAAATGCCTTGTCAGACAAGCCTTTCATCCTACCTGATGTTGGCTGCATTCATGGACCCAGACATTTTTGCTGGAAACAGGAAAGAGGGAGCAGCTCCAGTCTAACTTTTCACTTTCCATCTGATCACTGTTGATACAATTTATTCTTATGACAGCATGTGCTGCTTTCATGGTGTTTTATTCTGAAGTACAACTTGTCTTTGTTAGTCCCATTTTCAGGTCTTTCATCATTTGAATAACCACATAAAAGGCATTTAAACACTACTGCTTATAAACCGCCTTGGTGAGAGGAGCTGGGATTGGAGAAGCTGTGAGCTCTTCTTTAGCCAGCATTCCTACATGATTCCCCAGAGTGTCTCCAGATAAGAGAGGCTGGGAACAGAGTAGCTGGGAGCTCTGTCAAAGCCCATTCCCTTTAGCACCTGCTGTTGGTGATGGTTGATTCTGGAGGCACTAGGATGTCCCTCATGACATTCCCTGCAGAGATCTGTGGCAGATTGTCTACACTACAAGGATCCAATGAAAAACAGAATTGTTGTTTATTTGTTTTTGTCTGGGAAAGCAGTTTTGCAAGAACCCCCCTTCACACACCAACACACAGAGCTCATTCACAGGGCTCCCCTGGAGTGGCCCTGCACCCTGCTCCCCTGACTCAGGTGCAGACTCTGTACATTTGTTAGCCGAGTCTTCTGACACCCTGGGAGGTGCAAAGTCACTCAGCCCTGCTGATTTGTGTTTGTTCACCTGTCCCAAGAACACACTGGCTTTTTATCAATAGCTCTTTTTGCAGGGGCTTCATTACTTCCTAATTAGCCAAACCTCCTTCCTTCCTTTGGAAAATAAATCACATTTTGTTGCTGCTGTTCAAACTTCCAGGATGTTGTTAAACATCCAGGTCCATTAACCCCCACAGCTTATCTCTAGGCATTCTCTGCCTTTGGCTTGGGGAGACTTCTCAGTTTATTGGTACTGATCAGACCTGGAAGTTAATCAGTGCTTTATCCCCAATCAGTGCTAATAGCTCCCACCATGAAATGTTATCTGCTAATTTACTAAAGGCACTTGGTGGTTTACAGCTACCCACAGAAAGCTATTGGAGTCTAATAATAGCACCATAGTATTGCTCTAGCATGGAAGCAAATGCATTTACATTTGTTTGGAGACATCCAGTGACATCACTAGTGACCAAATCCACCTGCTAAAGCTTTGATCCTTCCTTTGACAAAGAAATGTCTTTCTAAGGATGCCACGGCCAGTGGTCCTGCCCTAATCCCTGTTGTGCCTGCTGCTGGGAGAAGCTAGCACTGTATAGTTGAGCATTCTCCACTGCCAGCTTTCCTACCCCTTCTCCCTAGAGAGGCTGGGACTGGAAGAGCTGTGAGCTCCCTCCTATAATTCCCTGCTGTGATTCATGACAGATTCTCCACAACTACAAGGATCCATTGAAAAATCAGAATTGTTTTCAGAAAAGAAGTTTTGTGAAGCTTCCGTGCACAAGCCTGCTTCACAGAATAAATATGTTTTAAAGTCATCGTGTGAACCTCTGGGGTTCACATACACCACGGAACTCATTTCACATTTTATAATCCATACAATCAGTGTGCTGAGCCTGTGTCATGCTAGCAGTCTGGGAGAGCAGCAGTGACTGATTCCCATGGAAAGCAGTGGAGTGCACAGGTTTGCCCATTTACTCTCTATGCTTTTGTGCTCATGTAAACATCCTTCCGTGCTCAGTCAATAGTGGTGCTAGGCACAAGCAGACTAAGCAACAGCTTAGGGCCCCAAGCAGTTCAATTGTGTGATCACCCGAGTCTTATCCCGCAAACGCCCAAAGAACTGATCTACACTGGAAAATGTGCTGCCTCTCATTGGAACAACCTTTCAGGCTTAATTTAGAGCCTCTCTCTTCCCACTGAACATTCTCATCCGTGAACGCTTTACTAATTGCAACTTTTAATACATTGGACTAGGAGACCACAAGATCAAACACAGCTGCTGCCATGTTGCATGTCCTTTTACTCAGCTGCAGCGGAACAAGCAGAGGATGGACCTTACTAGGACAAAGAGTTCCCTTCTGCTCCTTTACCCTGCTCTTTGATCATCGCACCCAAAGGCAGAGAGAACACTGTAATTTAAGACTTTTATGGGCCATAATAAAGATTGCATCAGGAGTAACTAATGTAAACATACCCATTCTGACCAGCTGCAGCCAATGCAAACATGTTCAGTTCTTGTGAGGGGCATGTCAAAAAGCCAGTGCTGACATCTCTCAGAAGGGAATGAGCAGAGCACCAATTCAGATCCTGTAGCAGGTCCCGTCTGCACAAGCAAGGATGTCAAGGTTACCCTCCCAGCACCCAGAGTGAAATCAGACATTGCCAGCTGGGGAGAGAGGCCAGAGACCCTGCTGGCATCTGACATGTGGCCGGCCTAGTGCTCGAGTTCACCATCCAAGCCTCACACAGCATGGACCAAAACTGCAGAATTGGAAGAGACAGACAGGGAGGTAGATTATAAACCTGTCATTCAATCAAGGGGGTTCAGATGATGTCACAGTGAGAAGAACTGTCGTTATCAATACGTACATACTGGGTATACAGTCGCCTTTCCACTCAATTATCTCCTTCCAGCCACTCTTACTGATAATAAATAGAGATGATTTAATGGAGCTAAACACTGAACTGATACTTTACTAAAAATGCCAGGAAATGGCTGCATTTTGTGCATCGGTGTCCCGAGGAAACACAACGGGTGGACGCGCCAGCCTACAGGGGAGAGGGGTGGCGAGGCAGGAGTGGAGAAGGAGTCCCAGATTGGAACTGGAGTCCAAACAGTGGGGGCAGCTAGGAGGAGGGTTTGGAATTTATGAAGCATTAGAATATTCTCTGTGGCTGGAGACTGCTTATGTGAAATGGTCTCCACTTAAACTGAAGTGATTTTGATCTCCTATATTAAAAACTGACAGACCACATAAAGTGGGATTCAAACTGCATGGCAAAGAAGGAGAAAGGGAATTTTCAGTTAACACAAATAATCTGGTGTGTAGTTCCAATGTTCAAAATGAACAGAAGATGGGCTCTGGAGGACACAAGATGAAGATTATGAAGAGTCTTAATGCATCCAAGTATCAGGGGGTAGCCGTGTTAGTCTGTATCTACAAAAACAACAAGGAGACTGGTGGCACCTTAAATCTGTTAGTCTTTAAGGTGCCACTAGACTCCTTGTTGTTAATGCATCCAAGTGTTTTTACATCAATCTACGGCGCACAGAATACAAGCAACAAGAACATGAAGTGCTGTTTAATAATTGACATTATGATCTAGTGACATGACTAAAACTTGGGAGGATTCTCATAATGGGAACCTTCTTTTTTACCCTTGTAAGGTGTTCAGATACCATGGTGATGAGCCTGGCATATAAAATTAGACAACTATTTAGATAGATAAGTATGGATGGATACAATCAATTCAGAGAGATAGAGAGGAAGGAAAATGGAGGGCTAGTGCTATATTTAAAACCATTTGCAAGGCCACGTCCAACAATAAAGAGGCTGGTAGTGAAAGATTCTAGTTAAGAATGTGAAGGGGGGAGAAAATAAGAAAGTATTGTGGCCAACTGTTATAGACTCCCAGGGGAGGCGGAGAGTGAGAACAGAAAATCCCACAGCTGATATGCAGTATCCAGGAAAGTCCTACATTTCACACTAAGACAACCTTGTGATCCAGACAGTAACTTGTAGCAGAAGAGAAGCCTGACTAAAAGGAATGGGGCTAGGCTGGCTGGTGCCACAACAGCAACAAATTCAATAGTTCCAAATAATGAAATGGTCTGAACAATGGCAAAGGAGTAAAATTGCTAGAGTTTCTGAATTTTAAATGGAATGAGTCAAAATATATGGGGTTTTAGCGGGACACAGCACAGCCTTTTACGTTGGACTAACCTCGCCTGAAAAACACCAGCATGAGCATTAACTTGGGAAAATCATATAACATTTTGCATAATTTCAGGAACCCTCCTCACCAGCCAATGAACTGAAACATGACCCTATTGGCCACCCTCAATCCAGGCCAAGGTTGCCTGTAACAGGGTGACTTGCCCCTTCGGGGCTGGAGGGCTGGGGCTAGCTAATCCTGATTGCAGAATGAGCCACTCCTCAAAGAGGTCAGGGTAACTGCCCTCTAAAGAGCAGCAGGAGGCTACAATGGCGGGGGGGCGGCACAGCGGACATGTTTCACATGGAACCCCATGAGTGAACACTAGCTTCGCTGACGAGGAGGAAAGGAACAATATGCTTCAGTCTGTATGACATCGGCGTGAGAGATTCCACTCGTGACATTATCATTGTGCTATGGGATGCCATTGTCATGCGGGGAGCCAACGCTAGGACAGCTTGGCCGGAAAGTGTTGGGCACTTTTTTGTGGACGTGACCACAGACAGTTACAGTGAGCGACTACTCAAGCTTTGTGCTACAACCGGACTCCATGGTTCTGACACCGATTTCCAGGAGAACAACATATACACGTGGACTTGGTATTCAAATGAGGGATGACCTGCAAAGCACTAGATCCCCCCTTTCCAGAGAGCCCGGTCGCCTGCCAGGCCTTAGAACAGACCAGTTTGCAACTGGGGGTGATGTGACGTGACTTCCGCATAACAGCCCTGGAACATGCAGATGATATGGCTGTATTCCCATCCGCATAAACTAGTCTCATCAGTGCCTGAATATACTTACAGAAAAAGCAAGTACGCTTGGTCTTCAAGTCAATTGGAAAAAACCCAAACTGATGGGAGTGGCTGATGGACCTCTACTCTACCCAGCGTAACTGTGATGGGCAAGAAGTTAAATTCATCAGCTCATTTGAGTGTTGCTTTGCTGACATGAAACGTCGAATCAGGAAGACTATGGGTGTTATGCATGCTCTTTGGAAGCTCTGTGGCATCAACGCCACATATCAGCTTGGACTCAGATGGGTATTTATCTGGAGTATGCTCTCTGTGCTCCACAAGCCAGAGAACTAATGAATGATGAGGCTGCAATGAAGGGTAGGGAAGCTCAGGAAATTGTAGAGAAACTGCAGCGAGGGTGAAGGTCCCCTGCAGGGAAAACCCTGACACCAAGGGAGCAGGAAGCTCCTGTGGGGAAACCCAGATGGGGTTTTGGCCTAGAAGTTTGAGGGGCTAGAGGCCGGGCCAGCTCCAGGGTTTTTGCCGCCCCAAGCGGCGGGGAAAAAAAAAAAAGCTGCAATCGCGATCGGCGGCAGCTCCACCACGCCGCTTTATTCTTCAACGGCAATTTGGCGGCAGGTCCTTCCCTCCGAGAGGGACAGCGACCCTCTGCTGAATTGCCGCCTAAGAGCCCGACGTGCCGCCCCAAGCACCTGCTTGCTCAGCTGGTGCCTGGAGCCGGCCCTGGCTAGAGGCCAGTTCCTGAAGGCTGAGCTCCAGCTAGGAAGAGCTGTGAGAACAGACTGGGACAGATGAAGAGCTCTGGCTGTGAGGGAAAACACCAGAGCTAAATATGGATTTCCGTGTGGTGATAGACTTTATATTGTGACCCCAAGGACTGTTATGAACCATTTCTGTTATTAAACTGGCCGCACTCAGGGGTAGTGATAATCCAGAGAGCAGCTTGCGTGCAGTCCTTAGGGGCCTCTGAAGAGGGGGAAGCAGAAGCAGGGTGCCGCAGAGGCACCCCTGGCTGCTTGGGGGGATGCAGGAGGCAGCCAAACCTGTTACGTTCCCCAAAGGGGAAGAGGAAGCGGGGAAGGAGGCTATCTTTGTCATTCGTTTACATTGATGGGTCTGGACCTCTGCAAAGGGAAGGGGCCTTCATGGGCCAAACTGACTTTGCCTGGTTCACCAAATGTTATTTGTCTTTCTGGCCTTTCCTGTCCATATGCCTGTCCTCCACTTCCTTATTTTCCCTATGTACTAAAACCCCCAATGCGTGGCGACATTGATGAGCTGTGGAATGGAGTCTTTATACCTTGTATTCACAGGTATTCAGATACACTGGCATTCTGCCTGTGAATCTGACCAGCTAGAGACTCCGTTCCACAGCTCTTAGGCATTTGGTTTTGGAAATGTTGCTCCCCATAATGAATTGAGTCTTGAAGCCACCTGCCCAGCCTCTGCTCAGAGAGTTCCATTCTGAGCTTCTGAACAAGAGAGAGATGCTGATCCCTGAAGAAACAAGGTAGAGAAGGAAAAATCCAGTTGTGCATCATGCTGCAGCTGCCATTAACCTGTCTATGAACTTCTGTGACTGTCCATTTCTTTCCCTTTGACAGCTGGGACTGCTCTGAGCATGCTTTGGCCGTAGCATAAAGGGATTTGTTTCTTCTTGCTGCAGTGGCACACCATGGAGTGACTGAATTCTGCTGCAGGCATTTCTCTGATACTTTGCCCTGGCTCCAAAATGGAGAGCTAGCTAAACATATACCTTAGTGAACTGGATATCCACAGCATGGCTTAGCTTAGCAGGATAAACTGTCACTGTTGGAAAACTGCTAGAAGCAGCAGGCTTCAGGCTCCTTCAAGAGTAACTGTATTAGCAAACCAACATGCTGTGAGCTCCATTCCATTACAGCTCCAAGCTCCAAACATCTCAGCATATTCCAGACTCATTCAGGAGACTCACAGCCCTCCTCCTGCACCTTCCAGATCAGAAAGACTTTACAATAAGGAAAGAAGACAATGTAATGAGGACATCATGCTTCTTTGGGAGGATTATACAGCCATATGCGAAAACCAGGATACAGAGAGCAAATCCCGTGCAGATGGAATTCAACAAATAGCACAGCAGCTTCCATCAGAGAATCAGGGGGACAGAATAGCAGAGCAGACGTGGATTTTACATTTCACGACAGACCTTTCAATGCTCTTTTAAAGGCACTTTCCCACTCCAGGTACTAGTGTGTTTCTAAAGCTCACAGGGATCTGTCTGAGTAACACTTTGTTGACAGAAGGCGCCAGGCATGAGTACTCAGGCTATGACCTTCCTAGGTTAGAGAAAGTTGCACCGGTGTAACTGCATCACTGCAGTTGTTTGTGTAAATTGAATGTCAGTTTAAGGGAGTTAGAAGGGCAAGTTCTACTAGCCAGATAAAATTGACCTAAAGGCGTTAACCTGCATCTGCATGAGGAAAAAGGTGGTGTTTAGGTGGAGCTTAAATAGCATGTGTTAGCTAAACCTGACCTTACCTTGACCACTTGTCTGAGTCCTGGTCCACACTTAAAAATTAGATCAACCTAGCTATGTCACTCAGGGCTGTAACAGGCTTTGTACCCTGAGAACCATACTTAGGTCAAACTCAGGAAGATGAGGATGCAGGAAGGTCAACGGAAGGATTCTGCCATCAGCGTAACTACTGCCTCCCAGAAAGGTGGACTAACACCATCACCAGAAAAACCCCTCCTGCCGCTGTAAGAAATGTCTGCACTCCAGTGTTACAGCAGCGTACCTGCAGTGCTGCGGCTGTGCCCGTGTCGTGCTTGTAGTCTAAACAGAGCCTGAGTCAAGACCTGAGGCTTAGCACCAGTTGAGTTACATGCATGTGCCTACACCACGGCATATTTCTCTAGTGTGGCAGGACCTGTGTCAGCAATGTGCACTGGCTCCTTAGATGGTCTGAATGTGCTGGCACCAAGCTAGGTTCCCCTATACAGTAGGTCTGATTCTCCACTCTCTGGCACCCTTGTGCTGTCATTTGTGCCTGTGCAAAGTGAGCATAAAATTTGATCAACTCCGAATTCTCCACAGGCTCACACTGGCAGTGGCATTCTACACCCACTCTGGGCAGGTGTAAGTGACAACACATGGTACAAGAAAGGGGAGAATCGGAGCTTTGCACCAGTTGAAAGAAGTGCTGCAGAATGAGGGGGTGGGAGGAGGGTTCACCCCCACTCACAGTGCAGTTTAGTCTCTGGTGCTGGCCACTACAATGGGGGAGCGGAGTCGCTGCCAGCTCCTAGTCCCCTCGGGCGGTGCTTGCACAGCCGTGGTGTCTTTTATTGTTGCCTATTTGTTATTTTCAATCTCTATGTAGCACTAACTAAAAATCAAAGGCTTGACCGTTTCCTAATTTAGACAGACTAAGAAACCCAGCAAAGATGCTTCTAAATCTCCATCTGCAGCTCTGTCTAAGCAAACGGGCCCTACAGAAGAAACAAGACAATTCTCAGCATCTGCCAATGGGGTCATAGTCAAACATTTGGTCTTTTATGGAGCTTTTTAACCATCCTTGGAGCTACTGTGGGGGTGGGGCTATCCCTCCTCAACCACAGAGTAATTCTTTTACCCACTCCCACAAAGGGGGCAGGGTCCCTTACACAGACTGGGTTTAGGGGATCTGTGCCAATCCTTTATCTGAACCTCAGCTGCTACAGGAAACCTGAGCCATCTCCTTTTATAACACTTCACTCTTATATACTCATCCAAGGATCTCTCAAAGCTCTTATAGAGGGGGGTATATGTTATCATCCCTATTTTACAGATAGAAAATCTACAGCACAGAGAGGTTAAGGCCAAGGTTTGAAAAGTGACCACTGATTTGGGGTGACTTAAGTTTTGGGTGCTCAACCTGAGATCCAAAAGTCCTTATCAGCCAGAGCTTCCCAAGTGATGCCTATGGCCTGGCTTTCAAGAGGGCTCAGCACCATTGTGTACCAGCGCACATAGGTGCTGGAACTAGGGGTGCTGGGGGGGCTGCTGCCCCCCCGGCTTGAAGTGGTTTCCATTATATACAGGGTTCCCAGTTTGATTCAACGGCTCTCAGCCGCCCCACTGTGCACAGTGTTCTAGCACCCCTGCCAGTGCATTGAGCTCTTTTGAAAATCGAATTCTTGGAGTCCAGTTTTCAGAGGTGTTGAGCTTGTGGGAGCTGCAGGTGCTCAGCTCTCTGGAAACCAGGTCCGAGGGGTCTCAGGATGGGCTCCTGGAAAGGGAGCTGCCCGAAATTAGAGACTACATTTTAAAGCAATTCCACGTGACTGGGCTAGGATCATAACCGAGACCTCCTGACTCCCAGGCCTACCTAGTATCCCATGGACCACCCTGCTTCCCTTGGATGGGGCATAGGCCTTCCCTTACATTGCTGGGCTCACGCATGCCGGGGAAAGTGAGAAAGCATCTCTGTGAAAATTAACAAGACTAGATTGCAAAGCCTGATCTCTCAGGGTGTTTGGAGACTTTCTGGGTCAGACTGAGACAACCAGCCCAAAGGGGAATGCCTGCAGAAATAGTATATTCCATTCCTAAAGCTCTCCTAAGGTGACAGAGCTGTCAAAGGGCAGGTGACTGTATAATCACAGCTGGCGCTGTTTAGCCTGCAGCCTCACTTGGGACAGGAAGTGGGGAGGGGCAATCTGAGAAATCATGCCCTGAGAGGGAGGTGGCTGTGGGGCTGCTGGTGTTATTGCTTGTGACTCCTGCAGAAGTCACCTAGCACCAGAGATCCCTCCTTGCCGGGGGGAGAGGATTAAACTGAATTAATCTGACAGGGAAAGGAGAATGGAAGAGGAATGGGAGAAAGAGGAGAGGAAGAGTAACAAGCCCCATCAGTCACATCGTTTCTCTGCATTCCAGCTCCGTTTGCAGATTTATTAAATCGAGAACCAATTTCAACATCATTGCTTTCAAGCAGCTCCACCTCACAGGTGTGTGGAATTTATTTGAGATAAAGAAAACCATTACGGAACGACAGCAATCTTCAAAGACCACCTCGGAGACCTGAGAGAAATAAAAACACTAGCCCATGCAAATGTGCAATTAAGTTTCAAAATACTTGTGCTCCATGAAAAATGCTTTCCCTGCAGAGAACAGGCCTTTGAGGCAATTTTCCCAAACCCCATTCAGCATTCACTCAAAATGCCCTTAAAAATAACGTACGATTTTCCTCCCTCTCCGTCCAATACTCTTGCTCTCTTCCAGATAGGAGATGGCTCCAGTGCAAGAAATGTATTCTCTCATTTTGGTAGGAGATAGACTGCACTTCCAGAGGAAGCAACACAGGCCATTTAAAGGAGACGATGTGAATCAGACTCAATTCAGAATTCGATTAAGGCTTTCCAAGGCAAGAGTGCCAGCTCCAGAGACTCCCTGGGCACCAGTCTGAGACGGAGTCTTGAGAAGGGCTTGGGGGAACAATTCACAACTGATAGTTTATTCAACTAATGTAGCCCCTTTTTCTGTTCATGAATTATCCACAGACTAGGGTTTTTATGAGTGTGATCGTTATTCAGTGACTGACTTGTGCCAATGTAGTCCTGGCTGTGGACTGCTCACCCACTCTTCACAGTAATTGTAGCTTTGAATGTGTTCTTCATTAGTCACTATTTGTGCCGTGCGACTAACCACAAATGCATAATTAACCTGTGGAACTCACTACCACAGGGTATCATTGAGGCCAAGAGTTTAACAGGAGTCAAGAAAGGATTATACATTGATATGGATCATGAGAACATCTCCAGTTACTTTAGCCCAGATAAAATTACAGATAATAATCCTCATGTCAGGTCATGAGATAGCCTCTAACTGCCAGAAACAAGGAAAATATTTCCCGTCAGCCCATTATTCCATAATTATCCATTACAGGGATTCTTCCTCTGAAGCATTATGACTGTCCACTCTCAGGGACAGGACACTGGACTACATGGACCCCTGCAGATCCATTTTAATAAGTCCTTTGTTCATCTAAGTCTCATGATATTATTTCTGCTCTCCAGTTGGATTGTTCCGAAACTGACAGAACTTTCAAGACGGCCATGTGAATGCATCTAACACAAGTACGCCTGCAAATCCTTATTCATACGGATATTTATGACTCCCTTTCTGCAATCTGTCCTGAAACCTAAATTTGACTCATATATAGCGTCGCCTCTCTAGTGAGAAACAGTAGATTTTGTAGCATAGCAGGTCAGTTTTCCATTGGCGGAGAAATCAGTGATGCAGACTTTGGATATTTTCTTAGTGTAACTTGTTTTATTTCAAACTCTGTACACTCATCCTTGAACAGAGGTGGTCAAACAGCATGCAGGCTAACTCCTTTCTTGGGAATCTCAGGCAGAACACCAATGTCGGAGCAGCTCTGAGTCTGCCCCAAGAATTGACTCTAGTTAGAGAGATTAAGGCAGAGAGCAAAATGCCCTGCGTCTCCTACAGCACCCCCAAAATGATACTCTTTCACACCACTAACAATACAGCAATTCGTCAAAGTCTGACTGGGGGGGAGGGATAGCTCAGTGGTTTAAGCATTGGCCTGCTAAACCCAGGGTTATGAGTTCAATCCTTGAGGGGGCCACTTAAGGATCTGGGGCAAAACCAGTACTTGGTCCTGCTAGTGAAGGCAGGGGCCTGGACTCAATGACCTTTCAAGGTCCCTTCCAGTTCTAGGAGATAGTATATCTTTATTATTTATTATTATTAGTGCTGATATGCCAAGACAAAGAATTTGTGAAACTCTGTGTAACAGCGTCATCTGGTGATGTCCACCATCACAGTACGCTCACAACAAGCCAGTGAAAGGGCCACATACACTGTGTGGTTTGGCGGGCTTTGTTAAACAAATGTTTGCAGTACTTAGCCAGCTCTAGTCCCCACTACTAACATGAGAGGTTTGTCCAATTATTGTCTCTATGTTTCCAGACCCAGGGTTGTATTGGAACCATAGCGGTTTTGGCAATCCCGTATGGAAGAGGTGGCTCTGAGCGCTTTGTTCTACCTGCTCTTGGCTAAGGCACAGTGCTGTTCCTCTCGGATGCTGATCTTGACAGTTTCCAGGCCTCTGCTACCTCCTGGCTGGATTTCTACAACGCTCCCTGGGCCTGATCCGTAGCCCATTGAAAGCAATGAGAGTCTTTCATTCTACTTCAATGGGCTTTGGTTCAGTCACTCTATTAGGGGCAATCCCTGAAGGCCACTCAGAAGTTGCAGCTAGTATAGAATGCATCTGCTTGCCTGCCAAGCAGAGTCTGTCACAGGGCACGGAGTACACTCATACGCCACAGGCTCATGCAGCAGCTCCCTGGTCACTTCCAGATCCCATTCAAACCATCCAGGGTTCTAGGTTTCGCAGAGATCCGATTTACCCCTGCACATGAAAGCTGACAGTCCTGAGAGCTACACAACTGGGATAGGGCTGTAGCTGCGGGAGAGCCCTCAGCTTTGGATTTCATTTCCCACTGAGGGACAGAGCCCAGGCTTGTTCATCTTCTGGGCATGCTGCAAGGCCCCATACTCACTCAGGCTCTTGGGGGAGGCATGAGGAGCAGGTAGGGGTCGGGAGCCTTGGGCAGGGTCTTTTCCAGCACTTGGTTGCTCTGGAGGATATTTTGGGCATGTCTAAAGGTCACATGGTGTGTCTAGAGTAATTAACACACACACCCTTTGCAGCAGAAAGACAACAACTAGCGCTCGCCAGGCTGCTTGGGGGGGCCCAGAAGCCAGCTCTCGCCCTCCTAGGCATGCGCCAGCTTCTAATTCACGACCTCTGCAGGACTTACTGGGCTTTGTCATGCCACTGTGGGATCCAGGGGGGTTAGCAGCGTGGTGTGATGAGAGGTCTGTGGGATTTCACACACACACAGCTGCTGTGCTATCTGCTCCTTGCTTGCTCTCCCTCCCTCTCTCTCTTTTTTTTTTTTTTGCCATGGGTGTTGTCTTAAAAGACCACAGGCAGCCTAATACTGGTAAGCCAAATTCTGGACCTATCATAACATTATTAAATTCCAGTCCATAATCTTCTCTGGGTTCTAACCACCCCCTTTTGGTTCTTAAATCCACCATTTCGCCATTAGCGCTAACTAGTGTCTGTGCAACGCTTTGGAAATATAATGTGCTGTGGCACAGAAGCGCAGAGGATTATCGTCATCATCTCCGAGACATTTTAAAAATCTCCAACCCTCGTTCCGGTGACCCAGAGAGACACAATGTTGGTGCACCGCCTGCTGCTCAGCATCCCAGACACTGGGCTCTGGTGTGGGCCATGGGGCTGGAGCAGTCCACTGGGCTCCTTCTGGAGTGGGAACTGCCTGGGAAAAGGGAACCAGTTTCCAAGCTGGGGAGAGAGTCACTGGAAGAGCAATGCTGTTGCTGAGCCTTGGAGGGGGCAGCGCCAAGAGGGTGTGAGACCTTCCAGCGCCCGGCTACCACACTGTCACCATTGCCTGGCAACCAGCAGGAGGTGTAGCTCTCCAGTAAAAAGGGCCCTAAGTGAGCCAACCAAAGCTACAAAATGAGCAATTTGAGGCGTCTCATCAAACTGGCCAGCTTCACTTATTCCAGGTCCTCCAACTGCCCCTAGTTCCACACCTGTGCCTGGCCCCTATTTGATTAATCTCTCTCCAACCCCTCGCCTGCTCCCCAGGAGGGAGAAGCTGTGCTGCTTCATGCTTAGCCTCCGGAGTGCGGACGGGGCCTGCTGGGCCGAGTTTAATCTCACTGTCACACTTTGCCTCTGCACGCTTTGACCTGCTGTGAAATCAGTGGCCAACAGCACTGAATATTTTAAGAGCAGCAATGCAGGCATGGCTGTGCAGCAGAGCGGTTTCTGCGAGCAGCAAAGGAGCCTGGGTATTGGGCTGCTCCCCCCGCCCCCCCAAACAACCCATTAGCACAGTTCAGGGAAACCTAAAAAATTCAAGAGACACTGAAATATGCAGCACGTTGCTCTCTCTGGCAAATGACGTGCTCCGCTTCCCAGAGTAGGGGGTTGTAAATAAACGGCTTTATAGCACAGGAGGATTTGCTATAAGGCTGCAGGTTTCTGCATAATGAAGATTGACTCAACACTCCCAGTCCTGCCGTCTCATGCCTTTGCTGCCCGGACCTCTCACAGGAAGGGTCAAGCAGTAGAGCACTCAGCTCAGCTTGGGGACAGCCCAGTGTCAATGTGACATCACATCCCCACCACCCGCATCCAGGCCATTAGCACATTTGCAAAGATAGCAGAGTGTCAAACGAAGCTGAAAGAGGCAGCCTGACCTTCCTCCCTTTCTTTCCTTTGGCCCTAGCTCACTTTCCCTGATTCCCTTTCTCTCTCCTGCATCCCTTTGCCCAACTGTCTCCCTATTGCCCCTCCCCACAAACACAGTTTCTGTCTCCCTACTCCCCACGCCCTCGGAAGCCACACGGATGGCTTGTGTTCATGTACTGCAAGACCTCGTACAAATGTTCCTCTTCAGCACTTTTCCTATCTGGGGCACAACAGACCGGGAGCAGAAAGGAAGTGAAAATCCTCATTTGCATAAACCTCCTGAAAGCTCCAAGATGCTGGCTCCTGTGTGGCCGCTCGGCTCAGCTGCTGTCACAAGGCGCATCCCCAGCTCCCTGCAGGCCCCAGCAGCGCATGGGCAGCACCCTGGGAGAGGGAAGTGCCTTTGTGTTTGCTGCCTCCTTTTAGTCCCAGGCACTCTCTAGAAGGACAGTGACATTTCCAGCAGTTCCTCCCTCGGAGAAGGGGCAGTAAAAAGTGCCTGGAAGGTCCCTTACTGTGTCAGCCAAATCTACCAGCAGTTGTGTGTGTCTCTGGAGGGGACCTAATGCAAGACTCATCTGAGCACCTGACCTTGGAAAGCCTGTGCCAAGTTTTCTGTCTTTCCCACTGGAATAATTGCTCAGCTGCAGTCCAGTGGGATGCAGAACAAAGCCCCTCCCACCCCCGCTATGTCAGCACTGCAAATTCAAATGGAAGAGAGAGGGGAAACTGTCAAAGTCCTCTTCGCTAACAAGTATCAGCTGCTGGGGTTAGAGGGTATCTTCAGTCAGTGTTCTCCATACCTAGGGATTCAAGCTCTTGGTGGGGAATCTCCTTCAGGAATTCCTGGGATTTCCCTGCCAAACCAGGAGCATGGAACTGTGCTGCTCTCCCGTTCATTCATCCCTTCCTCTCCTTCACCAGTGTGTGCAATCACACCACAACCGTCCCTGCAAAGGAAGTTCTGTGCACATGCTGCAAGGAGACCTAAGGGCCTGCGTGTGGAACTCTGACCAGACTGGAGAGCAGTCACTCAGACCAGGTTCCCTTGGAAGTCAGGGGGACTGCTCGGGTGAGCACGTGCTCACCAATGTGAGTAAGGGCTCCAGAGTCCAGCCCTCAGGTATCTCATGCATAGACAGACGGCACCAAACTACTGTAAATACAGCATGTGGTGGTGGTAACACTGCGAAAGGAAAGGAGTACACCTCTACCCTGATATAACACGACCCGATAGAACACGAATTCGGATATAATGTGGTAAAGCAGTGCTCCGGGGGGGCGGGGCTGCGCACTCCGGTGGATCAAAGCAAGTTCGATATAGCGCAGTTTCACCTATAACGCGGTAAGATTTTTTGGCTCCCGAGGACAGCGTTATATCGGGGTAGAGGTGTATTTGAAAGTGGTGCCAGGGCGCGGAACTGGAGTAATTGGATGAAATTAAAAAAGGGAAAACGTTGGCTCAAAGCCAGGAGAACCTACCTGACAGTGAGAAGCATTGGGCTATGCCACCGTCTCCACAGGGAAGTGATGGAAGCCCCATTGCTGGAGACAACTAGACTTGACAATAGACTGAAGTGAACAATCCTGCCCTGGCACCTATGGTGTGCGTGAGAAGAGGTGGCCTCAGAGATTCCCCTCATTCTGACCTAGAATACTCTGCACTTTGTCACAGGCCCAGTCTGCTGGCAGGGCAGAGCTGCTGGCTCTGGTAGCCTTTTCACTTCAGAAACTTGTAGATGAATCTCTTTGTTAAAAAACTAAACAGACAGCTCACAGCCACTGATGGATCAGCTGTGTGAATTCCTGCCCGTGGGTTGGTGGAACGTCCTGGCTTGGGAGTGGAACGACAGGACTAGTTCTATGAGCCAGAGGGCGTGCGGCAATGAGCACTGAACCACATTTGCATCCTCCCGATCCTGGGGCCATCCAGCCACTGGGCCAGTCTTTGGCGTAAAGAAAAGCAGCCTCAGGGCTGCTCTGCTTTCCACCTAGTTTCCTAGAGCCGAAGAGGTCCATTCGAACAGCCAGAGATCACTGGAGCATTGTGATGTCCTGGCCATGCCCTTTCCCCCTGGTAGCATCCCGTACACTGGGGGCAAAGAGCAGGGTCATTTCCACCCCAGAGGAATCCTTAAGAAGTTGGCTAAGTCAGATTCGTGGCTGCTTTATGCTGGTACAGCAGGCCTGAGGATCAGCCCATCATCTTCTGGAGTCTATGTCCATTGTCTGTGTTGCCCTGTGCATCTCCTGGAGAGCTGCCCAGATCTATGTCTCTACCAGGTGTAGCACCGATGATGCTCACCTTGTGGCTCACTCACATCTATCTCAGACTTTAGACCCAATAGAAACATAAAGTGCCTCAAATTCAAGGCCAAATTCTGCTGTCAGTGATGTGGGTGTAAATCTGGAGCAACTGCTGAAGTCAGAGGGTTTACACTGGTGTAACGGAGTGCAGAATTTTCCCTTCGAGTGCAAGACCCTCAGCTGCCAGGCTGATTGCTTTACTCCAGATTCCCAGAGTGACATTGCACAGGTTTGCGTGCCAGTCTAAAAGGGCAGATTAATCGTCTTGTGCTGGTTCTGTCACATGCAGGGATATATTTTCTTGTTGGAATTTACAAGTAGTTCCATCTGAGAAATAAACAACCAGAGATAAAAATTACATTGTCACAGTGCAGGTGTGATAGATGTAAGCGACAAGCCATCCCGGTCTCCAAGGCAGCACCCGGCTGACACACTCCACTAAGTGAGACCTGGAGGAGCCCCAGGCCAGGGGAATGAGCTGCTGCTGGGATCTTCACAAGGAGAGCGTGGAAACGTGGCAATTGTCACTGAATCACTCTAAAGCACAGAGTGCTCTAGGTACCTGCCCCCCCCAGGGGACCACACAGTGTGATCCCAGGCATACTACAGCCAGCGGAGAGGACAAGCACTGAGCCCAAGGCCCAGGGATGAATGGGGAGATGTGCTCACCTCCAGACTGGCCAGAGTGAATTAGTGTGAGCAGAGATAGCTCCACCATCACCCCCTGAGAACCATGCCCTTGCTGGGCCTTCAGAGGAAAGAGGGCACCTCCTCAGAGTTCACTGAGACAGAGCCTGGCGATCTGAGCTTGGGGTTATCGTGTGACTAGTTATATCATGTCTGCATTTCAGATCTCGCTTCCAACCTCAGACTTGACTGGAGAGATCTACGGGCTGCGATGGAGTCACTACATTTCCCATCATTAAGCTCCATTGCACAGGGCGAGCTGACTTTATGATGTGGAGTGGGCCAGGAAATGGAGCCTCACAACCAGGACCCTCCCGAGAGCAAGCAGGTGACAGAGCAAACTCTGCCTTCAGTTGTCACTCCCGTAGGGAAGAGAAGCCTGATCCCCGTGCCCTCTGGAAAGACCATGTCAAAGGAGCAGTCATCATCTCCCCTTCCTCTTAAGACATCCCTGCAGCTGGTGTTGGCAGACAAGACCCTGGAGACAAGGAAATAGACCCCACCCAGGTAATCGTTCCATAAGGCTTTGTGCTGCTGCGAAGGGTTCTCTTGCTCCCCAGCCTGGCAAAGGCTGTGCACACACTCTGGGAGAGGAAAGAATTCCCCCTGGACTGGGGAGGCCAGGGACCCTCTGCCCTGGGACAGCAGCATCTAGTCTCTTATAAAACTGCGTCTGGGTTCTGAGAGCTTGGAGCCACAAACCGTTCTAATCAGCCTCTGTCTTCTCATTCCACGTTTTCCTTTCTTTGTGGGACACTGACATGGCTGAGCACTGCATGCAACAGCCTGGCTAAGTCTTTGCAGGGCCCGGGATGTCCCTGGCAAGCCTTCTAGGCAAAGTGGTAAGAAGGATTAAGGTTATTTACCCTGGGCCCCTTCTCAGTTAGTTTACTCCTTCATCTTTATCTGTTTCCCATGACTCTGTTTTCCTTGGTGTGTCTGTATCACTGAGCAGATCTACAGACTGGGTCACTGCTGTTCATTGTGGAGGGACAGAAATCTAAAACTGTACTGAAACCTGTAAAAAAAAAAAAAAAAAAAAGGATCTAAAATGGCTGAATGGATTCTCCCCCCTGCCAGCAGGATGTGGGTCAGCAGCTGCTGGGGCAGCGCCAGGCCTCCCTGAGGGTCACTTGAGGCCCCACACCAGGGCAGGTCTCATTACTCCACACTTAGAGGCTGACAGCAGCACCCCAAATTACTTTCAGTCTATAAATAAACCTGGAAGCAGCTGCTGGAGTCCCTTCCGTGCCAGTCAGGATTTATCCACATTGCTCTGCCTTATCAGGTCTGCTTTTCACAAGCACTTAAATTCATGGGGAAAGGAAAAAGTGAAATCAGATAGAAATGCGGGTCTGTTTGCTGTTTTCTCCAATGAAATGGTTCTGGGTAAACAGCAGACGCCTTTGATGAAATCCCAGCAGGCTTAGACAATAAAGCTGGTTACAAACTCAATCTGGTGCAGATATCAGATCTGAAATTGTTTCAAAAAACATGTCAACATTTTCTAATGCTGCTGCAAAACTTCCTCAGCGCCCTGCCACAAACCTGCAGCTGTGGCACGGGGCCTGCTAGTGCCGGGGTTTACAATGGCTCCAGTGGCTCCATGGCGCCGGGCCCATGCTCAGAAGGGGCCCCGGCCTGCTCTGCTTGCACTGCGCCCCGAGACCCCACTGGCTCCCCCCGCGCACCACTTGCTCCTCTCGGCCTGCCCGCCGGCTGGGCGAGGGTTCCTCTCCGCTCCCTGCCCCCACCCCCTGCTCCTCCCACCCCCCTGGCCAGACCCCAGTGCTCCTTCGGCTCTGGGCAGTCTCTGCTTCCCACCACCTGTGGGGCCCCACCTGTCTCTCCGGAGCTGAGCCGCCTGGGACTGGTGCAGAAGCCTGGCCAGTCTCAGCCCAGGGGTGGAGGAAGACAGTGTGGGGGGCTTGGCTGGACCCCTCCAGGCAAGTGCAACTTGAGAGAGCCCGGCCAGGGCAGGCCCTGGCCTGGCTGATTGCACCACTCCCGAAGGGACGGAGCGATTCCCGGCCCCGGGACCAGCCCTGGCTGCGCTGCCGGCTCAGCCTGGCAGACAGAGTCACCTCCCAGCAGGGACGGTGAGTGCAGCCGGGAGGCAGGGTGCAAGGGAGTGGGTCTCTTCGGGGTCTGGGGGGGGTGCGGGGCTGTGAAGGGGCGGGGAGGATCTGTGTGTGTTGGGGCACTAGGGAGTGGGGGTTCTGTGGGGGGTGCTGGGCAGTTGTGGGGCTGTGGGCTGGGGTGGTGTTGTGCAGAGCACTGTGCATTTGTGGGTGGGTCTGGGGGCCTCTGGCCATAGAGAGTTGGGGGGTGTTGGGCAGGGGAGCTGTGTGGTGGGGCATGGGCCCGCCCCCGAGGGGAAGGGGCACACTGACAGCACAGGGCCGGGCAGGCCATTGTGCATCTGGCAACTGCCGGTTTGTAAATAGTGCCCTTGCCTTGGGTGGAGCAGGGCCACCCCTGCCAGGCCCCATTGCCTCTGCTGGCCCCTCGCTCCGGGGACTGACCTCCCCGCGCCAGGCCCCATTGCCTCTGCTGGCCCCTCGCTCCGGGGACTGACCTCCCCGCGCCAGGCTCCATTGCCTCCATGGGGGCCCACAAATATGTTTGGCGCCGGGCTCACAAAAGGTGAATCCAGCCCTGGCACTGCCATCCCCACGCTCATCCCTCAGCTGGTGTCCAGAATGAATTCCCACCAGAGAATCCTGTGCCCAGATTACTCATCTTCTCTGTCTGCACAGACAGCACCTGCAGGGCAAGACAGTGGCAAATATCAACTTGGAGAGACAAAGCAACCTCTTGAAGTCAGCAAGGATGACTGTGGCATAACATGTGACCTCAGAAAGCAGCTATTCCTTTCCCAGCATGTTCTGTATTTCCTCACCTCTCACCTTAACCACCTTTACTTCTGTTTTTAATCATCTCAGAACAAAGCCTCTTCTTGTATTTCATGTATAGCCCTCACTTGCATGCAACTACCAGGAGTGTAGTGCTGCTGGAGCGATCTGGAGTGTTGCTCCAGAACCTGAAATCCAGGATGGAGCAGTGCTTTGGCACTTCACCTGGTGCATGAGGTCGCAATGCCACTCAAATGTGGCCCAGCCGCCCCTCTGTCATGACTGAGGAGTGGCAGCCTGGGCCAAACCTGAGTGGCACTGCACCCTGCGTGCCAGGTCACAATGCCACTCATCCCTCAAATTTGGCCCAGGCCGTGTGAGTGCAGGGTGGGTGATGGTAGCAAGCGGAACTGCTGCCCTTGCCCAGGATGGGAGCAGAGTGCTAAGTTGGGGGGGGGAGGCAGGAAGATCCCAGAGGTGCTGAATGAGGGACTGGGGGTGAGTTGTTGATGGGCTATGGGGTGACTGGGGAGTATTGGTGGACTTGGAGTCTGGGGTTGCAGGATGTTGGGGAGCGGTAGTGTTGGGGGCCAGGATATTGGGGGTCATCATCAGCATAGCTTATCACTCCAACATGGCAGCCAAAACCTGGTGTTATAATTTCTCTCTAATAGTTTCTTGGGACTACAGGATGTTGACAAGAGACACCATGTCAGGCTTGCCTAGGCTTCCCACATTCACACTTGGGGTCATTCTTCAGTTTCTACACGGTTATTTTGTCACCAGTCTTGGTCGCCCCAGTTCCTGCTCAATCCAGAGTGCACCAGTGTTTTCATTTGAGGTCAGTGCCTAAGGGGAGTTGTTCTGAAGGAACCAGGTTTTCCAGGATCATCAGCATTTCCCACCATGTTGTTACTCGGTAGCCTTCCACAGTGGTATTTTGGGGTAAAGGATTTTCAGAGGCAAAGCTTTTTCTGAACTTCAGCGCCCTGGGTGATGGAATTTGTCCGTGCTGTGTGTGTTTGGATCATACACCTGTTTTTGTCTCTCGTTTTTACTGAATATATCCCATCACTGAGGGAGGTGTGATCCTGGCCAGGCAGTCTAGCGACAGGTTGGAAATCAGTTTCAAGGTCCCAGTGGTGATCTTTCAGGAGTGATTAAATTCAGTATCAATTTCGTATGCATGTTTTGAATGTGACATACTGGGGCACAGCACTTCACGGTTGAGTACACAGCAAGATTGAATACACAGTTCAGAGTGTTTTGGGGTCAGCTCCCCATTTTGAGTTGGCCAGTTTCTTGAGTACACAATTCCTGGAGTTCAGTTTCTTTTTCAGCTTCTTGATGTGCTCTCTGAATGTCAGCGTTCAATCTAATGTGACCGCAAGGTACACTGGATATTCATAGTGCTCAAGGATTGTACCATCCCACCGTATCTGGAGTTTTTGCTTGGCCTGACAGTGTTCCAGATGGAAGGGGCAAACGTGTCTCACTGGGGTTGGCATTCAGGAATCATGTGCAATACTGTAGTATTCTCCAAGTAGACTCAGGGAACCAGTTAGAATGTGCTCTGTGTCCTCAGTCTTTCTGATTGGATGTCAGTGCAAAGATCATCTGCATAAATGAATGTTTGCGTGTTGGGGAATTCTGGTTCGTCATTTGCATAGACATTAAACAGCAATTGTGATAGCACTAAACCTTGGAACAATGCATTCTGTTCTCAACAAAGAAATGTTGATTTTCAAGCAAGGATTAGATGATTTGGACCATCTTGCTATTTCTCAAAATTCTTGCCAGTTTCAGAAGTGCATGATGGTTCAGAATAACATAAGCAGCCAACAGATCAACAAACAGATCCCCTGTAATGTTGCAGGTTGCAAAGCTCTCTGATGTACTGAGTTCAGTTTACAACTTGACCACATCATGAATGCCCTAGGCAGAAACCAGGCTGGTCATCAGTCAGCTGCCCTTCCACTACTGGCGCTATTCTACCCGTTATCCCCTCATCTAGCTTGTAGCTTGAGCAGAGTAAGGATATTGGCTGGTAGCTCTTTGCAGAGTTAGGGTATTTATGTGGTTTGAGTAGTGCAATCACTTCGGCCTGTCTCCACTGTCTGCATTATTTCCAGGCAAGAATTCAAGAAGTTAAGTAGCCACTTTTGTGTTCTTGGTCAGAAGTGTAGTAATAGTTCATTGAATGTGCCTTCAAGTCCAGCTGCCTTTCCACTTTCCAGGGGTTTCATGGCTATTGTCAGCTCCTCCACATTAAGCTGCTCATTGTGGACTTTGCTGTCCTGGGGAGTGAGCAAAGTTCCTGCTTAACTTGTTTTGTTTTGTGCTTTGTGGACTGGTTTGCCATTGAGGATGAGTAGGTGTGCAACTTGGCTGGGACACACTGCGGCAATGTGCTTTGGATGTTGTCCATCAGGGTTCAGCTTACGAATGGTGGCCCAGGCTTTCTTGTTATTGTGGCACAGGTGAGGTATTTCAATCCGCTCCCTTCTGTGGTCACATTGCTCATCTCCGTCTCTCTCATAAGCATTTCCCTGATCCAGTGATTCCTTCACTCAAGGGATGCAGGTCAAACAGTTCTGAATAGCCCTTATATTATTGGCTTGTCTGTTCTGAAAGCCCAAGTACAGATAAGGTCTTATATCCCCTGGGGGCGTGCTTTGGGTCATCTTCCACACCAGAGAGACAAATTCTCCATAGTGCTTGTGTCAGAGCAATGTTAGGGATGGATTCATCCAGTTCAGAGGTCAGGCCTTCCCAGTCAGCCTTTCCGAAGTTGGGTGTTGACAGGTGCTGTGTATTCTTGGGTTGTACTGCAGCCTGTATTGTCACTTGCACTGGTGTGTCCTGCAACTTGGGATTGCTGCCATGACCTCCCTTCTGACGTTGCTGCGTTTTCAGAGGTGACAGAGACTACATCAGGGTTGTACCCCTTGCTCCATTGTGCACTTTGGAAGATACATTTATCCTTGAAGACTCAGAGCAAGGTCAAGTTGTTCGCTGCCACCCTTTTCTCAACTTCTTCCCCATTGTTGTCATTGGTGGGGTATCCAATGTTGAAGTCAGAAGGCACGATTTTTTTCTGGCCATGCAAATTGTTCACCTGGTGGTTTGTAAACAGGAACTACAGCCATTTGATCCAGTTCAGCCATGACAGGTTCCATTGTACCATTGTGTTTCACAGCAGTGTTTCTAACCAATTGTTTGTTACTGTAGCGGGCTGGTTACCCGCTCCGGCCCTGAAAGGGTTACAGCCAGGCCTGGGAGAGGGCTGGGGCTGTGAGCCAAAGATGAGGCGGATGGGGAAGCAGCCACAGCTGGGGCCACGCCCCAATCAGGCCACAGCTGGCCCTATAAAAGGCTGTGGGCCAGGCGCTCAGGCAGTCTCTCTCTAGCTCTGGCCTGGCTGCTTGGGAGTTCGGCAGGGTACCTACAGAGGAGCTGGGGAGCTCCAGGCTGGAAAAGCCCCCAGGCTGCAGGCCTTGCCGAAGGCCTAAAGCAGGTACTGGGGTTGCAGAGGGGCAGCCCAAGGGTAGGCAGAGGCAGCAGGTCCAAACCCCCCTTGCCGATGATGAGCGGTTTACAGACTGCGTCCGCCCCAGTGTGCGAGGGCTAGATGGTGACTGGCAGTAGCCACTGAGGCAAGGTTGGGAAAGAAGGTTGGGGGGGGGTTCCCCTGGGTGGGGAGACCCAGAGAGTGGGGGTACTGCCAGGGGGCAGCACCCAAGGTAAAGGAGCACCGGGGTCCAGGAGGGACACGGGGGCCTGAGGCACGCAGGATACCGGCTGGCAGAGGACGCTCCAAGGCTGGAAAAGCTAATTCCCTGGACGACCAGCAGGAGGCACCACACCGGTGAGTCGTCGCCTCGCTACGGTTGCGTACAGCTATCGGGCTACCATAGGTGTTGCTTTCAGTGTTTGCATCAATATGCATGCCAGGAATGTTTGGTGCTGTCGTCTCCCTGCGAGTTTCTTGCAGGCACATGATGTCTGCTTCATCCTAGACAGACCATTAGCCTTCTCTGCCAAGAATCCCTCCACTGCTGATTTAAAATACTGTACTGTCTACAAGGGGCCATTTGTGTCAATGTCTGTCTAGACTCTAGATTGTCTACTGTGGTCTCTGTGCATATGTTGGGGGTGAGCGGGGCATGTTGGAGGCTGTGGCCAGTGGGGCTGAGGTGTTGGGGGCTGTGATGAGTGGCATGTATGTCAGGGTTGCTAGGATACTGTCAGGATAAGTGGGAGCAGGTGGAAAACCATTGTCAACCTGGTCTGATCTGCCAGTTTAACTGGGTTTTTGGAATGGCCCCAAAGTAGTTGGAGCATCCCAGTGAATCTTGCCCTTGTTTGAAGTTTGCAGGAAATATTAATGTTGTAAAAACAATATGTTACATGTGCCGCTAATGGGCTTTTTGACTAACTACATATGTGCTTTGGATGTGCCTTGCTACTTAGTTTAAAGTTTGGCATATAAAAGCTGAGTTATGCATGTTTTCTGTTGTATCAAGTATAATATGTGTATTTATTACTAACGTGCAAAGTATCATAATTGCTGTTGTGCAGTTTTTCAATTAGATAAATTTAAATGGTAAACTGTTAGCTGGGTTTTGAATATGGATGCTTTATCTTATGGTGACATCACACAGAAGATAGATTTTGGAGACTATCTCATGTGAGACAGAATTACTAACTTGAGATCACTTTTGCAGGAAGTAGTGCTACATCCCTGGCAGCTCCGCCCACCCTCACACACACTCATGCCACACACCTCTCCTGGCCAGGCTTGCATCTATGTTTACACTTGCCTCAGTGCAATGCCAGCTAAATGATGGAGACTTCACTAGCACCTTCCCAGTTAAGGCTGTGTTGATATTTACATGTAAAGCAGGACTAAAATCCCTCTATTTCACTTTCATTACTGTATTTGGTCTCCAGATTTGGCACAATCACTTCAGAGGACAACTGACTTTTCCATGTACATTTTTGGAAAAATATTGACTAACTTTTGCAGAAGAAACATTTATAAATGCTCCTTTAGGAAATTTTACTTTGACAGTATCACAGTTTGAAGTTCCTCTAGGAAACAGACACAATCCCTACAAACTCCACACTTCACAACCACCCATTTGCAGTGTTAACTCTGGCCGTCAGTACAGTACGCTATTGTACACACAGACAGAGAGTTCAGTTCTGTAACTTCTGCATAGAAAGCAATGCCAAATTAAGAGCCATCACTAGCGAGATAGCTCATCCATTCACATAATGTTTCCTAAACATTGCAGAAATACGTCTTGCACTGGCACTACCTCATTATTTACATGGCCCAACACACAACCATGTAGAGAATTATGTGCCCTGTACAGTATAGAAACCACACCAACCTGTGGTCATGACCAAAGCATGGGAAGATGTACCAAGTGCTCACGCTGGAGTTTGAGAGTGCTTGCTGGTTCATCAGGAGGGTGACGATACTTGGGCTGTGGCTGGGCATAAGGAGAATTGTTGTGTGGAGCACAGATGGGGTGTGAACAGACTTGGGCTTTGTCTTGACTAGGAAAAGTGGGTGAAGATAGGTCAGGGTTAGCTAACAAGTGCTAGCTACGCCTGACCTAAACTCCACTTTTTTCCTAGTGTAGAGGCAGGGTAAATCCTCTAGTTCAATTTTAGCTGCTTATGTTGTAGCCTAGGGTGTGTCCAGGCTTGGACACAACTAGCTAAAATGGAACTAGAGGTGTTACCTGGCCTCTACAGTTTGGAAACGGTGGGGCTTAGTTCGTATGTGTTAGCTAAACCTGACCTACCCTCACCCACTCTTTCTAGTCATGACAAAGTCATAGCTACTATTTCCGTGCTTTGGACACTGTACGTTGGTGGGATATGCAGTCTGGCAACCTCCAGTTAACAAAGCTTTTTGTGTGACAATATATATCCGTGATGAGCAAATGCGCCAGTATGTGGATTGGGGGTAGGAGGGGGAGTTATTTGCATTCAGAAAAACATTGTTTGGAAATAGGGTAAAATTGCAACTAGAAACAGGCAGGCGGATTCTGAAGGGTTGTGGCACGGTTTCTGAACTTCTGGAGACTGGTGTTTTCAGCCTAGTGTTGGGAAGCATTCCGTTTTCCAAATGAGGGTGGTATTCAGGCTCTTTGGACACTTATTGTTGTGGGTGGCACATCCCTAAGGTGGATAATGTAGAGGGGGTGTGGAGATGCAATTGGAAGGGCTTTAATGCTTAACTCAAAGGAATGGTTTTCCATGATTTAATATTTTGCATGCCCCATGTGCAGCTCTGGGTGCATGCACAGGAATTAAATGATAACACAGACTGCTCGTCCAAGTGTCACAACCTGGCCCAGTCCCGCTCTCTGGACAGACACAAGTCTGTTGTGAGTGGATACAACCACCAGATCCACAAGCTTCTAACACCCTGGGGCTGGGTAGTGGCTGGTCACTGTGCCTAGCTCAGGGTCTCTCAGGCACACTCCCAGGTGCAGACCAGGTGTCTGACACTCTTCTTGGGCAGTGGGACACCACAATCCAGCTACCTCAACTCTGGATCTAGTCCCTCTGCTCTCCCAAGCCCCCAGTCCCGTAGACACATTTCCCCAGAATCCAGGAGCTCTGGTTTCTCATTAACCCCGATGTGTCAGGAAAACAAGGAATGCAGATTATCAAGGGTTTTTCTTAACCAAAGACCCTTTACTCTTGAAAGCACTAGAGTTACAGATCTATGAAAAACAAAATCCTGGACACAACCCCGCCCCAGATCTAATCTCTTTCCTTCTGTGAGTCCTGGGGTTGACCAGCATTCACAGGCTAGGACTCTTCCTGCTTTCACCTGGCCTTCTTGCACGGGGCAGTGGTCTGCCCTCCTTCACGGGGAGCTTTCCGCCTTAAATATAGTCTCTGATCCCCTTTCTGCCCATGTGCTTCAGCCAGGGGAATTATAGGCTCCAATCCCACCCTTATCAGCTCTCATTGTCCCAGTAGGAAAGAATCATTCGATGCTGATGGCCCTCGATGGCTCTGTCACAGCTCCTAACACACAGTCTTTCTACTAGTTACAAAATGGCTGTTCTATTCACAAAGGAGATTACAATACAAAGTAGAGACCCTGAAACACAGTGGGGTTCACCATTAGAGCCAGGCATATCCCCAGTCTGTCACATCTCACCCCTATCAAAGATGAAAGGATCAGAGGCACCCCCTAAGCACCCTAGGGAAGTTCTCATATCTCCCTCTGCCCTGCCTGTATTTCAGACAGCTCCCTATTGATTTAAACCCATATATTCATACAGTGAACATCCTATAACCAAGCCAAGAGGCAGTATTCATACATCATTACAGGGCAGCTCCCAGTCCATCACCTTTCCACCTTTAGATCACACTGGATGGGTACCCGGGGAGTTTCACATGCCCTCATGTGCCCCCGCGACCTCAAAGAATTGGAGGGGCTGAGGCTGGGACTGAGGCAGGCAGTCGTGCTGTGCACTGCCAGGGCTGCACACTCCAGGTGGGGCGGTGAGGGTGGCGCCCCCTTGAGTAGTTTGAGTGGTCAGGACAGGCCTGGCCCCCTGCAGAGCTGCTCCTATCCAAGTTGTAACTCCTGGGCTTTGGTTCCCCAGTGTCGGGGAGGAAGGGATTCAGGCCCCGGCTCTGACATGCCTTCTCAGGGTGTCTTTCCCCACCCCAGCACCAAGTGTCTGTGAGGAAACCATTTCCTTCTTCGGAGACAGATCCCTCTCTCTGCCTCCGTACAATATCAACGGGAATATCCTCTAACATTCCTGCCACCAGAACCCCTGAGCCCTCCCGGTCATAAAGTGTGGGGACGATACCGAGCAGGGAGGGGCTGCAGATGCTTTGGGGACAGGATTAAAATTCAAAATGATCTGGACAAACTGGAGAAACGGTCTGAGGTAAATAAGATGAAATTCAATAAGCACAAATGCAAAGTACTCCACAGTCAGCTGCACACATACAAAATGGGAAATGAGTGCCTAGGAAGGAGTACTGTGGAAAGGGATCAGGGGGTCATAGTGGATCGCAAGCTAAATATGAGTCAACAGTGTAACGCTGTTGCAAGAAAAGCGAACATCATTCTGGGATGTATTAGCAGGAGTGTTGTAAGCAAGACACGAGGAGTAATTCTTCTGCTCTACTCTGTGCTGATTAGGCCTCAACTGGAGTATTGTGTCCAGTTCTGGGCGCCACATTTCAGGAAAGATGTGGACAAATTGGAGAAAGTCCACAGAAGAGCAACAAAAATGATTAAAGGTCTAGAAAACGTGACCTCTGAGTGAAGATTGAAAAAATTGGGTTTGTTTAGTCTGGAGAAGACTGAAGGGGGACATGATAATAGTTTTCAAGTACATAAAAGGTTGTTACAAGGAGAAGGGAGAAATATTGTTCTCCTTAACCTCTGAGGATAGGACAAGAAGCAATGGGCTTAAATTGTAGCAAGGGCGGTTTAGGTTGGTTGTTAGAAAAAACTTCCCAACTGTCAGGGTGGTTAAGCACTGGAATAAATTGCCTAGGGAGGTCGTGGAATCTCCATCATTGGAGATTTTTAAGAACAGGTTGAACAAACACCTGTCAAGGATGGGCTAGATAATACTTAGTCCTGCCATGAGTGCAGGGGACTACACTAGACAACCTTTTGAGGTCCCTTCCAGTCCTATGATTCCATGACTTCAGTAACTCAGCCAGTGGCTAGAGGTCTATTAGAGGAGCAGGTGGGCGAGGTTCTGTGGCCTGTGATGTGCAGGAGGTCAGACTAGGCCAGTCCAGGCGCAAAAGGGGAACAGATCCATAACCCAATGGATGCCTCCACTCAAACTGCTGGGAAATATGTGCTGGGGTAAGCAGCGAGGTGAGGGAGAGAGAAGGAAGGAGAGAACCAGAGAGAGGGCAACCAAGACAAAAGCAAACATAAGAATGGCCATACTCAGATCAGTGGTCCATCTAGCTCAGTATCCTGTCTTCTGACAGTAGCCAAAGCCAGATGCTTCAGGGGGAATGAACAGAACAACGCAATTATTGAGTGATCCATCCCTTGTCATCCTCTCTTAGCTTCTGGCAGCCAGAGGTTAAGGGACACCCAAAGCATGGGGTTGCATCCCTGACCATCTTGGCTAATAGCCATTGATGGACCAACCCATCCTCCATGAACGTATCTAATTCTTTTTTGAACCCAGTTATACTTCTGACCTTCACAACATCCTCTGGCAACAAGTTCTACAGGTTGATCGTGCGTTATGTGAAGAAATACTTCCTTCTGTTGCCTATTAATTTCATTGGGTGACCCCTCGTTCTTGTCTTCTGAGAAGAGTAAATAACACTTCCCTATTCACTTGCTCCAAACCATTCATGATTTTATAGACCTTTATCATATTCCTCCTTAGTCATCTCTTTTCTAAGCTGAACAGTCCCACTCTTTTTAATCTCTCCTCATACAGAAGCTGTTCCCTACCCCTAATCAATTTTGTTGCCCTTCTCTGTACCTTTTTCCATTCCAATATATCTTTTTGGAGGTGAAGCAACCACATCTGCACGCAGTATTCAAGATGTGGGCGTAGCATGGATTTATATAGAGGCAATATGATATTTTCTATCTTATTATCTATCCCTTTCTTAATGGTTCCCAACAGTCTGTTGGCTTTTTTGATCTCCGCTGCATATTGAGCGGATGTTTTCAGAGAACTATCCATGAAAATAGATAGAAAGTGAGAAAAGGGGGAAGAGAGCGACTGCAGGGAGAAGGAGCCAGACCCTGAGGGGAGAGACCCCCGGGCCTTGTTCCCAGCTGACATATGCTGGTATCACTAGCTGCATTGATGCCTGGTGGGCACTGGTGTTAGGCGGACAAGGCAGACCTAGGGATGGAGGAGTGCTGACTACAAATGACAGGGAGAGAGAGGGGTGGTGAGCCTGGGCAGGTGCTGAGGAAGTGGCAGGAGCTGACCCCTTCACTGACGTTGGCTTTGCTATCGATTCCCGCTGCACTCGGCCTCATTATCGCTGATGAGCTGCTGCGAGTGGCTGGCAGAGGAGACGGACGGGGAAACGGGGGAGTGTTCTCCTTGGCTCTCTGGGTCATATTAAATATTTACTGGGTTTGGTTTGGTTTTGTTCCCTGGCCTATTGATCAGAGAGCCGGAGCGGAGAGGCTGGGCAGGCCTGCTGGATAGGAACAGCCGGGAAAGATGCCGAGCAGCAACACAAAGTGCTGGGGATATGCAGCTTTTAGGGCTCTGCCAGACACTTCTGCCCACCCACATTTACGGCTCCTCCGTGTGAGTGCAGCCACCTCCCTGGGCCCTTCTCTGCCCCCTGGGACAAGTGCAGGGAGGGATATCGGAGGAGCAGAGTTTACAGGCAGGGACTGAACTGGGCTGTGTCCAATTTCATTAGATGGGGCAATCAGGCACCTCCATCCATCCCTGTTTGGCTCAGACAGGGCCCCCACCCCCAAGGACATTGGGCCCTGGCACAAAGCACACAGGGAGGGAGGTGGCCACCCCAGCTCAGGGCTCCCAGACCCATGGGAAGGGCCACATGCACAGGATCATGAGGGGCTCGCTGTGGCGTCTGTCTCTCTCCAGGGGAACAGAAGGGCAATGCCCCAGTGGACGGCTGGGCACAGGGGAGACTGGTGCAGCCAACTCGGTTTCTATTTAAAGAGAAGCTCCACTGGAAAAGGAACAAAAGCTGAAAGAAGCTATAAATAGCATCCTCCTTCACACTGGCTCCTCTCACTCTAATACTCTGGCTCTGCTGGTGCTACCACTCTAGGCTGAGCAGCCGCACTCCCCTAGGAAGAGGAAGAGGCTCCCGCGCTAGCTGGGGCTGCCCCCCCACGTGGCTATCACAGAGCTCTTCCTTATCAGACAGCTTCAAGGGTGTCTGTCAGACAGCAACAAGCAGCTCAGGTCTGTGTCAGAGAACATCTGATAGCAGAGAGCTGTCCAGACAGATCCAGCTGCAGGTGGGGAATGAGCAGCAAGAGCAGATGAGACTCTTGAGATCCTGTCTTCATGCCGATGTCCGTAGGAGTAAAGAACAAGAGAACAGAAAGCGGCAGCAATAGGTGCAGCCCGAGCAGCTCTGTCTCTACACAGAGTGTTTTTCCCCAAGAAAGTTTCCTCTGGGGACGAGCAGCTCTGAGGGTACGCAGCCTGCGGTGCCCACAGCTCCCTCTCTGTACAGCTGCGGTAGGATGGGGCGAAGGGTCACCAGAATGCAGCAGCTTTAAGCTTCCAGCTTGTGGAAGCTGCACCAATTCACAGTTCCGGCATCACTTCCAAGGCCAGATGGGGCTGGAGGCCCGTGGCGCCCCCAGCCCGCTGTTCAGCAGGAAAGCTACGATTCTGGCACAGAAATGTTTAGTACATTTTACGGCAGAGGTGCGGGAATGAAACGATACATCACGGAAAGAAGAGCAAGCCCACCCCTCACTTGCCCCGCAGTGGGGGGTCCTGCCATACGGGGCGGAGCCCAGCTCCCTGCTCCAGACCTGGCACACATGGTCACAGCAGCGGTGGAGATGGAGGGGTGGCCGGCCCAAACCTGAGTGCCCCTGCGACTACACGGGCCAGGTCACAATGCCAGTTGGTTTCACGGACTTTATTGAATAGCCCTACGCATCAGCAATGAAAGCTCCACTCACCCGCGGAGAGCACCCTCCATGCCTCTGCAGGACGTTTCTAGTGCGCAGGTTGTGTTAACACAATATTGACAGGGTTTCCCTAGGCCTGGCAAGACTCACAGCACAGGGGTTTGATTAACTAGTATAATACCCTCCTCTCCTGCCTCCAGCTACTACCAGGTTCTTCCAACACAAGCAGCCAATCCCTATGGGCAGTCCCTGCCCCTTTTCAGTGCCAATTCAATGTGTTCTCAACAAGTTGGCAGGGTGGTAGTGCATCGAAGAGAGAGGAGGCCCCTCTCCATAATCCCCCATACCTAGTGTGTGCTTTTCCCCTGCTTCAGGGGCTAGAAGACTCTGATCTCATCCTGATGTGAATCAGGAGTGAAGTCAGAGCAGCACCACTGCTGCAAAACTTGGTTGGGGGAGAACTGGACCCACATCTCTTCTTTCTCTCCTTCTCTGTCTCCCCTCCGCTCTCTGCATCTCTCTCTGTCTGTCTTCCCATTTCTCTCCCCTCTTTCCTCCTCTGCAGTGGTTCCCTGGCTTCTGACACTTTGTGTGGGCCCCTCCCTTGCCCTGGAAGAGGATCACTGGATGCAAGAGGGGGTGAGCAGAGGAGTCTCAGGCAGACCTACTTTCAAGGCTTTAATCCTTTTTGCTTAAAGGATTTTTTTTTTCTCAGCAAAGATGCGGTCTGATCAGAGGAGAGACGCAGAGCGCTGACAAGCTGCGGAAGGCGGAAAAAAAGGAGAAAGAAATACATATTTATTACCCTCAATTATTAAAAAATAGATAGCAGCAGATCTTAGGCCCTGGCAGAGGCACTGCAGAGTCATTTGTGTGAGGACTATTTTGTTTTTTTAAATCCCATTGAAATTATAATATTCTGGGCTTGTTAGCAGAAACACCCGGCAAATTCTTGCAGAAAGAGGAACCATGATGGAAGAAGTGTAGAACCCTGATGCCCAGAGAATTACTGATCCCTCCAGATCCCTGCTCTAGACAGTGGTAGGGAAAATCTACAGCCTTATCCGTCCCCAGGGTGAGAGAATGGACAGCTGGAAGTCCCATCCTGAATCCAGCAGGGGCTGCAAAACCAGCTCCTGCCCCCCTCAGCCAAACAGAGAGGGAAGGACCTGTTCTGGGGAAGGAACTGATTTAGTCCATCACAAAGGGCAAAGACTGAAATGCCCAAGACTCCAGGTGTGCTAACTTGTACTGCACTCAGGCTGCTCATACGGGACTGACAGGGATATGCTCTGTGAAGTCCCTGGAGTTACTCTGGATTTACACCAGGGACACTGAGCAGGATCTGCCCACAAGTAAATAAATCTCCAGACCTTGCTCCTGATTTGTGTCCTTCTATAAGAAGCTCTCATATTTCCACGGTGAGGGTTTGTTCTATGAATTACCCTACTGATCTCACAGGTCCCCTCTTTCACTGCCTCCAGGGAGCTGCTGTGGCAAGAGACACAGGGAATTCCTAGCCCCTGGTGCGGAGCTCGACCAGGAACCATTTTCTGCCAAGGAGACTGTTGCCAATGGCAAAAGCTGCATGGCTGTGGCAGAGCTGATAGAAGGTCTCCACGCCCAGCATTGGCACGCTTGGAGCCACCAAGGAAAGCACCCTCTTGTGAAGAAGTGAAAAAGGGACCCAGTCTGCATGCAGACGGCGAAGGGGGAGTGACAAGAGGCTAAAGCTCAGACCTCTGTCCTCCAGAGACTGGGCTTACATTTAAAAACCTCCTATAAGAGGCGACTTTATGGACTCAGCCTACTCCCTTGTGCAGCGGCTGTTAAAGTTCTCCTGGTGCGGGCCAGTTCTTAAGACAGAGACTTCCCGTTTCTATAGCTTCCCTGTGGCATATCTAATGCTTGTTACATAAAGTCATGTTAGGACAGATCAAAATAAACAGCCTCACTGTGCTGAGTGCAGCTGGTTGGCTACGTGCCCCTGTTCTGGGTCTGGGCTGTTTATTTCCACTCCCTGGCTGCAGGTCCAAGTCTCCCCTCATTACTCGCAGCCCTTCCACTCGCTCCTCTCTCGGTCCGTTTGCAGTCGGGTTTTGCCACTTGTGTGTTTGCTACCTCGTCCATGTTGCTGTTGTCAGCAAATCTGATCGGTTAAATTTACACCAAAGAGATGCCCAATAAAGAAAGAGTCTCATTAACAGGCTTCTATGCCTGTTCAGGAGCCCAAACAGGCAGGAGAACACAAGGGAGCCCTGACAGGCGGGCAGGGAGCTCTGCCTGAAGACTGGCACATGCACAATTGAAATAGTCTAGCAGGGCAGGACTGTCTCTTGTTTCCATTGCGCACGCTTCACCACTGTGACCAAGACAGCTAGAGTTGTGTCGTCCCCCCCCCAAGTGCTGCTCCACAGACCCCACATTGAGAACCACCAACCTACGGCATGGTTGTATTAATCACAGCAAGAGCTGCTGCTCAGAACAGGCCGGGCAGTTACAGCCGGGGGGGGCTGCAGGACAGAGCTGGGGTGCACTGACTGAGCAGTGCTAGGGAGCCAGACAGCTGCAGATCAGGACGGAGATGATTAACAGAACTGTGCATGGGGTTGCTCAGCATCTGCCTGCAGTCTCTCACTTCCATGAGTATTAAAATTCACTCAATAATTATAAAACGAAGACACAAACCTGTGTGTCTGTGAAGTCACACGTCTCTCGTTTGCTAAGTTCAACAACAAGGGAACCTGCGCCTTTGAGCAGGTAGCTCCACAGTGAAGGGGAGTCCAAGCCTGCTCCAGCGTCCCCGGGGTGCTTCTCCCTTGGTGGGATTGCCCTGTGGTGCAAGTTCTCATTTTGCCTTGGGACCTCCAGGTAGATTTATCTGGGCTTTCTGGCTACACTTATCACCATGGTATCTGAGTGCTCACTCCCAAATAAGTGAGGAATTACTACAAGGTCCACAACACTTCCGGAGGCTTTCACCTTCCACTGGGTCGATGACGTGAACTGGATTCTATAAAAATAAGACCAGCAAAACCAAAACTCCAAACCGACTTGCTATTTCTGTCGCTAATGCAGTCCTGGCCTGCTCGGGTGTCTAACAGTGCCCGAGTTCTCAAACTGCAGCCCATACAACACGTGTTGTGTACCCACGGAAAGGAGGCAGATCACATGGTTCTGGCTCCTCCTCCTTGTTTTCAAATGCTACTTCACATTAAAAGAAGCTAAAACTCTTTAAATAATTCCCTAATATTAACTTCCCATGTAAACAACGGATGCAGTTGCCACAGGGACGTTATGAGATCATGAACGGAGGCAAGTGGTCCACCCTACTTAAAGGTTTGAGACCCTCTAACTAGAGGCTTAAATACAGTGTCGGGTTTAAGGGGATAAACTCCCCTGCAGCTGCTGGACATTGTACCTGATAAGCATCAGTTGGTATCACTGCTCTCTAAATACAAAGCAGTGCTGGAGAGGTGCTGTTCTTCCTAGAGTCCTTCCTTCGGACAGCCATTGCTGGCTGGAACAATGCCTGCACCACACACACTTATCAGTGCCTCTGCACTGATAAACCTCCACTCTAGCACACAGAAGGAGTAGACAGGGTCTCCTAGTTGATGACCTGAGCAAAAGCCCCCTGCAGTCCTATGGCAGGTACCAAATAGGCCTCAGGGGTTTGTCTGCTCCATTTCAAAGCCAACAAGCCTCTCTACTGCGCAGCAGCCAAGCCTGCTCACCTACATTGAGCTCCCCATTGACAGACCAGTAATGCAGCCCCACGCTTACCCTCCCAGTCAGTGCTGGGAATCTGGTGGCAGGAGAACAGCCCTCCTGGCCTTGTCTGCAAGACTCATAAGAAGCTGCTTGTGAAGCCAAGGCAAGCACAGAAACATCAGCTAGGCCAAGCAGACCGTTTCCAGAGCCCATGATGCAGGTGCACAAACTGGGAAGCAAACAGAAAACAGCTGTAGGTGCTTAAAAATACAAGGAGCAAAAAAGAGGCTTTCTGCACCAAATGGAGCATTTTCTGTTTCATAACTTTTCAATCCTACTCTGCACAAAGAAGATTGTCTTCTAATATCTCCCTGCCACTGCTGCCCTGCATCTGCCACTCATGTCACACCCATCCATAAGCATTCAGCACCAGCACTGAGGACAGCCCAGATCAGCATTCTGCTAGCCTGGCCTCACCCTGCCGTCCACATGGGCAAGCCATCCCTCCCATGAATAGAACAAAACCCAGCTGCTTGGCAGAGCTATGCATACCCAGCAATGGAACCTCAGCTTCCTAGTCACTTGTGATCAGTGAATAGAATACACCTCTACCCCGATATAACGCTGACCTCGGGAGCCAAAAAATCTTACCGCGTTATAGGTGAAACTGCGTTATATTGAACTTGCTTTGATCTGCCGGAGTGCGCAGCCCCGCCCCCCCGGAGCGCAGCTTTACCGCATTATATCCGAATTCGTGTTATATCGGGTCGCGTTATATTGGGGTAGAGGTGTATTCCTGAGAGTGTCCATCTGACCCTAGGGTGCATCTGAAGAAGTGGTGTTTTACCCACGAAAGCTTATGCCCAAATAAATCTGTTAGTCTTTAACGTGCCACCAGACTCCTTGTTTTTGTGGATACAGACTAACACGGCTACCCCCTGATACTATGCACAGGATGGTGAGTTTCCATAAAGACATCCTTAACTGGGACTCTGGCCGGGATGGTTTCTTTGGAGGTACAATCCAGCATGAAAATCCACATTTCGGCACCTTTCCAGCATGCAATGTGAGGTCCCTTTCTGAGTCATGTATGGGACAAATGGAGCTGTTACAAGAAGTGGTGCTAACCTGCCCTCTGAGCCTACCCTTGGTGTTGTGGGCTCACCAATACCACCGGGTTTGCACTTGCTGTGACGTGTCAGTCTGCCTGTTGTACATGCCTATGAAATCCCTTGGCCAGTGCTCCAGCTGTGTATGCACACCCTTCTGCACATGCTCAGTGCATTGCAACAGCTGTGCTCGCAGTGGGTGCATTACACTAATACACCCCTCTACGCAGACCTTTCCCATGGGCACCAAGGCACATGCACGCTCACACACACGATGCCAAAATCCTTACTTAGCAGCTGTTTTTCTAAACAAACTATAACTTGGGTGGTTTCAGTTTCGCTTCTCCATGTACTCAGAGTGATTACACAGTAAAATCACCAGGCTTCACACAGTTTGCCTGTGCAGCTATTCTTATAACTGTTGCCCTCCTCCTCCCTCCCACACTGTTACATCCACTTGTTGCATCTTTAGGGCAGGGACTGTTTGTATTTGTATGTTTGTAAAGCACCTAGCGCACCAGAGCCCCAATCCGCAATACAAATACATACAATATCATAATGAACTGTGCACTCTGTCACAGATCCATCACAGCCCCAGTGCCATCCACTGATCGATCACACAGCTGGAAAGAAAACATCTCTAGTTGATAATCGTATATAGTTTCTAAATGTTGAGTTGACAACCCTAGTTGATTTATATGTTTAATAATATTAAACACTGGTACAGCTCTTCACAAACACTGACAAATTCTCAGCTCCTTTATGTGTCAGGTAAAGTAATTGTTACTATCCCTGTTTCACAGAGGTGGCAAATGGAAGATTCAATGACTTACCCAAGGCCCCACATTAAGTCAATGTCAGAGCTGGAACTAGAATTTAGGAGTTGCCGGCTCAGTGCGGTGCTCAGACCAATGGTGTTCATACCATGTGCCTCAGACAATGTGCAAGACACGAACCAGTTAGCATGTTATAAAAACTCACTGTATAGAAACTCACTCTGAATCCTGGGCAGGTAGGTCAGAGTGATTATTCCCATTTTACAGACTAGAGACAGGCATTAAGCAATTTGCCCAAGATCACAGAGCAAGGGGTGGCAAAGGCAGAATAAGAACTCCCTGGCTCCCAGCAAAGTGCTCATTTCTACAGACTACATTGCTTGTTCCTTTGTTCGGGTTTTTATTTCATTCCCTTCTTGTAAATAAATTTTTTTTCACTGTGCTATTCAGGAGCAGGCTGTTTACACAGGGATAAATCTAGTAACCTTGGGACACTAAACGTGTAGTCTAGGCTGAGGGTTTCTTCCCACATTTCAGCTGAGTGTCTTGGGTGGGCCCCTATAGCTGGTAGGCAGTGAAGGAGCATATCTAACAATCAAGTCTGCACACGGGATGGCTCAGGGGATTGATAATGGGTTACAGCTCCAGCTTTTCAACTCCAGCTTTCTGCGTCAAACGTGGCGCAAGTTCTTAGCTGTCAAAAGCTGTTATCATTCAAAGGCTGTTCAGTGGCTTGTGTAAGAGGAAGTCCCAATGCAGTTCCCAGATGTCCACCTCAGAACTGGCACACTTCAAGTCCAGACCCCTGCGCTGAGGCAGGCTCAAAGAAACCCAGACCCTCCCTGACAGTACTTTGTCCAATCTTATTCTTAACAACCTCCAGGGATGGGGATTCCACACCTCCTTTGGTAACCAATTCCAGTATCTCACTACCCTTAGGGTTAGGAAGTTTTCCCTAATATCTAACCTAAAACTTCCTGGCTGCAGATTAAGCCCATTGCTTCTTGTCCTACCTTCAGTGGACATGGAGAACAATAAATCATTATCCGCTTTATAACAACGCTTAGCCTATGTGAAGATTGTTATCAGGTTCCCCCTCCGTCTTCTTTTCTCAAGACTAAACATGCCTAGTTTTTTTAACCTTTCCTCATAGGTCAGGTTTTGTAAACCCTGATTTGTGTTGCTCTCCTCTGGATTCTCTACAATTTGTCCACATCTTTCCTAAAGTTTGGCACCCAAAATTGGACACAGGACTCCAACTGAAGCCTCACCAGTGCCGAGTAGAGCGGAACAATTACCTCCCATGTCTTACATACGTTACTCCTGTTAATACGCCCAAAAATGATATTAGCCTTTTTTGCAGCTCATGTTCAATTTGTGATCCACTTTACCCCCCAGTTCTTTTGAGCATATTACCACGAAGCTAGTTATTCCCAATTTTGTAATTGTGCATTTTATTTTTCCTTCCTAAGTGGAGTACTTTGCATTTGTCTTTATTTAATTTCATCTTGTTGATTTCAGACTAATTCTCTAATTTGTCAAGGTCATTTTGAATTCTAACCCTGTCCTCGAAAGTGCTTCTAACCCCTCCCAGCTTGGTGTCATCCTCAAATGTTATGAGAATGCTCTCCACTCCATTATCCAAGTCATGAATGAAAATACTGAATAGTACCGAACCCAGGACTGACCCCTATGGGACCCCATCAGATACATCCTCCCAGTTTGACTGCAAACCATTGTAACTACTCTTTGAGTATGGTCTTTCAACCAGTTGTGCATCCACCTATCCACATCTCTGCAGAAGAGCTAGAGATTGAGTGGATCAGACAGAGACTACTCCCTTGTACACCTGACAGAGCCATGAGGGAGGTTTGCTCCTCAAACACCCATGCTGTACCTACTCCATGGATAATAGGAGTTCATTCACCAAGACCAGCATGCCAGGGAAAGGTGTACTGAAAATCACTTGGAAGCAAAGAGTAAAGCATACATCTAAAAGAGAGAAGCAGTTCTCTGGCATGGGGTGGGTTTTATTTTGATGTATTTTTTAATGTAGCTCTTTGATCCCACTCAGAAGTTTGGAATGTTCGAAATAGTCTTGCAGTAATGGCTGAGTGGGCTGAGTGCAGGTGAGATGGCCGTGGGTACACACTCTGCATAATCTAGCAAATGGATCTTGCTGCAAAATAGGTGATCTACCGAGATACAGATATATTTGGTCTGCAGGACAGTGGCCTTTGTTCCGAGCAGCCTGTGCTCTGCAGGACAAATGGCTGTAGATGCTTCTTAGTGTAAGGGCCATGGTGGGAACCGGCTGGTGTCATGTGCCACATCTAGGGAGGAGACACAAAATGCAGCTGAGGGACTATTTTTAGCATACAGGTATGCCTAGAAACGTCTGAGCAGAGAGTGTTGCTGCTGCCCTGTAGAACTAGCTAGCCACATCCCAAGGGTCAATTCTCTGTTCGCTCTCACACTCACCTAAGCTCTACCGTTAAACTTCTTGGCCACTTCACAGTGATGACCCTCCACTCTGCACATTCTGACACCTCTAATGACCCCCACCTGACAACCTTCAGCTTGCATTGAACAAATAAAGTTGTGGCTTCTTCTCAATTCTCGTAACAGAATTGACCTCTCCTAGGCAGAAAGATCTCTTAGATCTTTGGCACAAGAACCATCTTTTAGTAGCTGTTTGTCCAAGGTCCGGCTCAATGGGTCCCTGATCCCAAATGAAGCCTATGTTCTACTCTGATGAAAATGTTGTTATTAAATAAGGTCCCAGGCAAGAAACTAGCCCTTGAGCTCAGCTCCATCTCTCTCCCCTCCTTGAGGAAAACTGCCCAGGATTATCCCTTTTCCTTCAGGGTCAGTCTCTTTACACCTGAAGCTGGCTGTAAAGAGAAACTGACTAAAGCGTCTGGTCCCTTCCCCTTGGCAGCCAGGCCCTCTGATGCAGAATGAACAAGGATTGATCCTAGTCAGTTTCTCTCTGCAAGTTATTAACAAAAAGAGCCTTCTGCAAAGGGAAATGGGCAGAAGCTCAAATTGGCCCCTTTAGCTCCTTCCCTACCCCAGCAACTCCAGCCTGCGTCTTCCTGGCTCCCTTCCAGGTACCAGCCGAGCAACAACATGAAATTAACTTCATGTCATTTTGCTGCTCATCTGGCGCATGAAGCTTTCAGCTAAGCAGGAGAGGAGCTAAAAAGACATGTCAATGGACTGAACGAGCCACATGGACAACTTCAACCCCTGGACTCTGTTGTCCATGGTCTTGGCATCCTCCTTGACCTTGAACTCACCGTCTCCTCCCCAATCTCCTAGTCTGCACATCTGACTATTGCCATCTCTGGAAGAACGCATGGATACAGCATGGCTTTTGCTCCACTTCTCCTGACATGCTCACCCAGGCCTTCGTTACGTTGTCACTATGATTTAGTCCTGCAATGCCTAGCCCTTTACAGACTGATAACACTGTCAGTGTCCCTACTCCAAAAAGCTCGCAGGCATTGGGACACCATGGTGAAGAGAGCAGCGCAGATGCTCAGACAGATTAGCTTGCCTCTTGCCATGACAGTTGTGACTCCCTGCTCTGTAGCTCCCCACAGCCCACCTCTCCAAGCTCTGGTCTGTGCGGAATGCTGCCACCCACCGGGGTGCTGGAACTAGGGGTGCGGGGGGGCTGTCCCCCCCCCCCGGCTTGAAGTGGTTCCATCATACACCGGGTTTACAGTTTGGTTCAATGGCTCTCAGCTCCCCCACTATACACATTGTCCCCCCTGCTCACGTATGTGCAGTCACATGACACAGCATCCCTTCCTCAGACCTCTCCACTGGCTCCTGCCCACTGTAAGAGCCAGCTGAAAACCTCCCTTTGCCCATCCCCTCACCCACCTCTCCCGTAGCACTGGCCTCCTCAGTGTCCCTGCCCACAGTCTGGGCCGTCGGGGAGAGCCTGCTCCCGGGACCTGCTGTGTCTCTTCTGCTGCATCTCAGCTGGAAACCTTCATCTCCCCCACTGTCTGCCCCAGGCTGTTCTCAGCAAGGTGTCCGGGAGGTACACTTTGGAACAGGACACTGTGAACAGTAGTGCTAGACTGGGGGGCATTGACATGGACTGCAATAAAATCCCTCCCAGGGATTTCTACTTGGCGTCCTCGGGACCCCAGCAGTGACAAACCAGCTCTGTCATGTGGGAGGCAAAACAAAAAGCCACTATTTAATCCTCTTCACTCACGAGGGAAACTGCCCAAGCACATGTCTCCTGGCCCCTGGAATGGCCTCCAGAAACCTCTGTGCCCCTGGCCACAGCCTGCTGGCTGCTTCCTGAGACATCCCATGGAGTGGGTATGGGGAGCCCAGAGGAGGCCACAGCCCACGCCAGCTCCAAATTGCCACGTTCCTCTGACATGGAGCACGACCAGCTCACAGCTGCAGTGATGCTCTAGGGAAATCAGCGTGGCTCTAGTGCTCCACAGAAAGTTCCCTGCTTCCCTCAGCCATTCCCCACAGGGAGGGAGCGCCTGGGAGTCTGCCTCCTCACTCCCTCTTGTTGTGGGGAAGGGCAGACTGGCCCCTCCTGCACACTGCGCACACTCCCAACCTGTCTCGTGGGGTCTGTTTGGTTTCATTCCCTTCCCAGAAGAATTACATGGCCTCACCGGGGAAGCACTTGGGACTGTACACGTGTACCAGACTGTCTGTGCCACAGAACTGCAGACTTGCCAAGGAATTGGGCCTATTCAAGCTGCCATACAGGGACCATCTGGCTACAGAAACCCAGAGAATGGAATGCATCTTGCAGGAATGCAGGCCTTAATCTAGCTGCTTGTTGAATTATTCAGAGATGGCATTAACTTATAAATGAGTGTGTTTGACTGATTTTGTGGTTGATGTACAGATAAATTCTAATGAAAGACAGCTACAAGATTTTAAATTATTAATTAGACTGCCACTTAACAAAGCCTATTTGGCACTCTATTTCCTTGCTTAACAAGACAAAAACTTTAAGAATAGGTTCTGTATTAGCCCAGAGGCTGTTGATTTGCATTTTGTTTTTCTAGCTCTGAAAATGAGAGCTGTAGATCTTGACCTTAACAGGCTAGCCCTGGTGAAATGAAACCCTTTTACCAGACCTTCCTTCCTGTTTGCGGGGAGCAGCTCCACCTAGTCTCTGCATCTCATTTCCTCTCAATTTTTCAGACCAGGGCAGTGCTTTGCTATCCCCAGGAGTGCCTGGGTGATGGAGGGGCTGGAAACCAGGGCAGCTGCTATTTCTCTCTTCTCTGAGCATTGTCAGCAGCTCCGGCACACTTGGGATTCTGAGCAAGTTTTGTTTTCTGATGGGGTCCATTTGCAGGGATGGTGCTCGCCAGAGGACACAGCACACTGAGCACCTAACCCCAGGGGCAACAACAAACTTGTTTTGACTAATAAGCTGCACAAAGTCCACCTGGAAGTCAGAGAACTAAGACTCAGAACCCAAGGCCCTGCAGCTGCAAGGTGCCTTTACTCCCCAGCAGAGAAACTCCTTCCCGTGCTCCAGGCTCTCCAAGCGGGATCCCAAGTTCTCACCTGTGCAGCATTCCAGGAAGTCCTCACCCTGGGCAAGCTTTAGTGCTGGTGCCACCAGCTATGCGTTGAGAGACGGGCCTAGTGTCCTTTATTCCTGATGCCCCGAGCGCACATCTAGCCTATGTGCTAGATCCTGAGCACCTGAAGTGAGTTCAGCACCTCGAGGGGCTGGCACAGACCATCCCTCAGCACAAGCCTGTGGAGGAAGTGCCAGTCCTGGTGCCACTGCCCTGGCCTGTTCCACACTCACCCTGCATCGGACAGGGTAGGCGAGAGTGCCTAGTGCCTACTGCAAGGACTCAATCTCTCAGCGTGGGCCAGCTGCAGCTGAGAACTTCCAGAAGAGGGGACCAACAGGAGGGAGTGGAGCCACAGCCCCTGGAAACCTCCCCAAGTCCCCAGGATGCCTCAGTGGTCACCCGTGGCCTGGTTCAGAGCCTCAGGGCTTGGTGCAGACTTTGGCCAGCTCCTGGCCTCCTGGCTACCAAGTCTTGGCCTGTCCCAGGACTCTACCAAGCCACACAGCCTGCCCAGCCATTGCTTTCCGCATAGCCAGTGGCTGGCATTGGTGCATGTGTGAGGAGGGAGAGGACCCAGACTTTGGCTTCTTCCTTTGTAGTGATGTCAAAAACCTTGGCCTATGACGTCCTAGTTTGTTGCCATGGAAATAGTTGTGATGTCACCTGCCCAGAGTTGTGACAACTGCAGAATTACATGGGCACAGAGGGGTGCAGCCATGGGGGGACTCTTGAGACATGTGAGGGGAGCTGAGACTTTTCCCTTGAATAACGCCAAACGTTAGCGTTAGCTGGAAGGTTCCCCCAGCTCACTGCCAGTCCCAGAAGCCCCCTTCTTACAACAGCCCCCCCGCCCGGCCCTCTCGTCCTGTGCTTTTATTGCCCTCCCCCTGGGCCAGTCAGTAGGAATTAAAAAACAGCCTGCGCCAAGGATCCGCACAGCTCTGCCAAGTAACCCGCCAGCCCCGCGGCGCCCAGGCCGGCTGCTACCAGAGCCCTCGCCCCTGCTCCCTCGGGCCCTGGCGGCACCGCCTGCCCGAGGGGTAGAGAGGCGGCCCAAGGGCGTGCTGAGAGGAGCGCCCCTTCCCTTCTTGGAGAGCAAGAGCTCCAGCAGCGCCGAGCCCAGCGCCCAGGGAATTACATCACCAGCGGCTGCCGGAGCCCATCAGCTCCCCAAGGGGAAGGAGCATCTCGGGGGAGCGCCCGGCAGGTGGGGAGCGCAGCCCGGCTCCCGGCGCCTCAGGGGTTAACGATAAAAGACCCAACTCTCCAGCCTTTGGAAAATTAATGAGCTACCTTGGCAAGTCCTATAATCCCCGCGTCTGGGGCTGTGAAATATTGATTCTGCTCTCGGCCTCCCAGAGGGCTTGGATCAGAACATCCAGCTTCGGCAGGGCCGGGGGGAGCGGGGCAGGGGCAGAGGGGGGCGGCGGGGACAGAGACAGCGAGGAACAAAGGGGAAGAGACAAAGCCAGCGAGTTTCCAGCCCCCAGCTCGGTCCCGTGAGCCCCCCCCCCAACTCTTCCCTGCATTAAAGTTTGAGGCTGGGGCGATGCGCCCCCGAGCTCCCAGGCCCCCAGCCCAGGCGTCTCCCCGCCGGCAGCAGCTGGGGCTCCGACCCCCCGGCGCTGGGCGGCCGCCGGACCCTGAGCGCCCTGCCCGGCAACAGCACCCTGGACAGCGGACCGGAGCCCCGGCGCGTCCCCGCCGCTCCCGCCGCGGCTCCTAAGTTTGGTGACACGGAGCCAAGTGCCAAAGTTGAGGCCCCGCGGGCGGGCGCCAGGCGCGGGATCGGCCCCTCCGGAGCGGCGCAGCCCCTGCCCCGCGCAGCCCCCGCCCGGACTCACCTTTGCGGAGCATCTTGGAGCCGGTGCCGCTGGGAAGGACGCGGTGAAACCTCCCGGCGCGGCGCCGATCAGCGCCTGGGGCCGGCTTGCGGGCGGCGGCAGCGGCTAATCCGAGAGCGCGGAGCCGGATCCCGGGGCAGCTGCCCCTGCAGGGGCATCGCGAGCGGCAGCGGAGCCGAGTCCGGGCTGCGAGCGCGCAGGGCGGCGGCGCGGTGCTGCTTCCTCCCTCCCTCCCTCCCCTGTGACTGGCGCTCGCTCCCTTCGGCGGCTTTTAGGGGGAGCCGCCCCCCTTTGGGCCGGGAGCCGCCGCCGCCCCCCACCCCCTCGGGCTGCGCCTATAAAGGGCTGCGCGGCGCGCCGGGTCCCTCTCCCCGCTCCTCCCGCAGCGGCGGCGGCAGCTGGGCTGGGCTGGGCTGGGCTGGGCTGGGCGAGCCCGGCCGCTCCCCTCCCGTCGCTCCCGCCTCCCATCCAACATTTATGAAAGTGCTTCGCTGCCGAGCTCCCACGTACACCGCCCGGCCCGGCTCCTGCCTCGGGCTCTGCCCCGGCGGCCACCGCCCCCTGCCCTGCCCTGCCCCGGGGGCCTCGGAACCGGACCCTGCCCCTGCCTCGGACCCTGCACCTGGCTGTGCCCCGGCGGTCACCGCCCCCTGCCCTGCCCTGCCCTGCCCCGGGGGCCTCGGACCCTGCCCCGGGGGCTCTGCCCCTGGCTCTGGCCATGGGGGCTCGGGGGCGGCCCTGCATCCACTTGCCCGATGGGGGCAGCACCTGCCTCTCGGTGCCCTGGGCTGAGCCTCTGCCTCCCTGCGCGGGAGCTTCGGGCGCCAGCTGTGCCTGGCTCCGGGGAGCGCAGGGCCCGGGCCGGGCAGGCCCGTCTGCCCCGGCGAGGAGGCGCGAGGCCACGGGCCGGCTCGGGCCATTGGCCGCAGCGAGCGCGGCGGGCTGCAGGATGGGGAGGGGGGGCTGGCCGGGGCGCTCCTCGCCCTGACAGACAGCTGCTGTAACTATGACAACGTGCCAGGCAAGACCCTCTCCCCATCTCTATGACAACGCCAGGAGCCAACTCCCCCGGCACGCGGGGGGCACTGGCGCGCGCCGCTCCCGCCCCGTCCCGGGGGAGCCCGGCGCACCAGCCTGGCTGCAGCCCGGTGCCTGGAGCCCGGCGCCGCGTGTCCCCCCTGCCCGCGGGGCGCCCGGCTCCGGAGCCGCCCGGGACCGGCCGCAGGTGCTGGCCAGGGTGCTGGGGGAGCCCGGGGACGGGCGGGCCGCTCCCCGCAGGCCAGTGGGTGCTGCTGGGCGGGGCGGGGCTGGCAGGGCCGGGGGCGCTCGGACTGCTCCAAGGCACAAGCCAGGCCCGTTTCAAACAGCCTCAGTGCGGGACTTGGGGCCGGGGCAGCAGCGGGCTCCGCAGGGCCACGGGGGCTGCCTCCGGCAGCAGAGACAGACTGGGGGGCAGCGAAGGGAAGCTCCTGGGCAGGTGATCTGGACCCTTCAGGAAAACCAGAGCTGCCGAGGGAGGGGAGCGGCTGGGGCCGAACACCCCGAGCGCCCCCCAGTCCCTGGCATTTCCATCCCGTGGCTGCAGGGAAACCTGCCCAGGGAGGAGGGCCCGGAGCCTGCACCATGTGCGGTCATACACGGCTAAGTGCTAAGCTACGGATCCGCCTGGCAGCGCCTGCACCCGCTGCGCCCTCCCTGCATCCCTGTCACTGCGTGTGGGCTGGGCCCAGTGTCACCTGCCCCTGCTGGTCCCTGAATCCAGCTGGGAGCCAGGCTCCTGGCTGCATGTCTGCAGGGAAAGGCTCATGGGAGTGTCACCTGGGTAGCTCTCTGTGCCACCCTTCCCCATCTCCCTATCGCTTTCTCTCATCCCTTCTTCTCTTTCCCTCTCTCAGCCCCTTCCCCACTGCTCTGTCTCCCCCTCTCCTTTTCTCACACTACTTTCTAATTAGATGGGAGAGCCAACCCAAGTCAGCAGTCTGGGGTGTGATCAGTGAGAACACAGGGCACACTCCCACCAGCCTCATTCCACCATTGCAAGTCAGCCAGTTCTCACAGAGGCATTTTTGCACTTGAGTATTGGAACAAGTTCAGTCTGAAGCCAAGCGAGTGGGGAGCACGGCAGAGCCTCTCTCTGTTTGCAGCTGGGAGTTCCCCCATCCCCAATGGATGCAGGCAAAGGCCTCCCAGAAGGAGATGTTTGAGCGCACAGACACCAAAGAATGAACGATAGATTTGGGCCTCCGGTTGGAAGGTGTAAGTCACTAATAATTCTCTCCACCAAGGGCCTGCTGTGGAGAGTGGCGGGGAGACGGGCCCAGCAGATTAGAGTTTGGGAGCTTCATAAAGTCTCTGTCAACCCAAAAGCTAAGAGTTTTTGGCGAGCTAGTTGGGGTGATTTGCCTTCTATACAGCTTTGATTGTGGACAAACTGGAAAGAGTCCAAACAAGAGCAACAAAAATGACCCAGCATGTAGAAAACCTGACCTGTGAGGAAAGCTTGAGACAACTGAGCATGTTTAGTTTTGAGAAAAGAAGCCAGAGCCTGAAAACAGTCTTCAGATATGTGAAGGGCTGTTTTAAAGAGCACTGCGCTCAATTGTTCTCCATGGCCAGTGAAGGAAGTAATGGGCTTAATCTGCAGCAAGGGAGATGTAGGTTAGATATGAGGAAACACTTGTAACTCTACGGGGAGTTGAGCTCTGGAACGGGTTATTGAGGGAGGCTGTGGAATTCTCATCATTGGGGGGTTTCAGAACAGGCTGGACAAACACGGATCAGGGCTGATCTAGGGTTCCTTGGATCTGCCTCAGCGCAGAGGCTGAACTAGATGATTTCTCGAGGTCCCTTCCAGCCCCGCATTTCTCTGAGTCTGCGATGTGAACATCACGAGTGTGGTTACTGTTCTTTCCACACACACTGGGAATGCTTCCAAAGACGGAGCAGCCCAGTGACTGTACTCGCCTGGAATGTACAAACCCCTCCGCAGCCCTGGGAGAATAAGGGGCCTGGGCACATTGGTGGGATGGTGTGAAATGGGGGCGTGAGATGAGCCCACTATTGGACGAAGTCTGTCCAGAGTGAGGCAGGCACTGATTACTCAAGCGCTGAGTAAGGGAGTGTGTGGTGCAGCTGTCACTCAACCTGTGTAGGGGAGGGAAGGTCTAATTTAATTAGTTTGTAATCAAATGTCAGAGAAGTCCAAATGCAGCAGCGAGTGTGTCAGTGTGTGACGCCAGCAAGAGGCTCCAGGCCTGCGGGGCTCCAGCAGGGAGATCCCCTGGGACAGCTCCACTCCTCTGGGGCAGTGAAGCCCCAATGCCCAGCGAGGCCAGCGAGAAGGCCCTTCACCTGTGCAATGCCCAGACAGGGGAGAGGAAGCTGAGCGTGAGTGTCCTCAGAGTGCACTGCCGGGCCCAGCACGTAGGATAAGGCACCCCCTGAATGATGGTGGTTTGCAGGAGAGTGGAGCCTCTGGACTTAGGAGAGGCAAAAAGCAGAGCCCACTGGGGCCCCTTTATGAGAACTGTAATTCCTGTCCCCGGTGCTCCGAGACTAATGTGAGGGGGGCCTTAGAAATAGCAGTCCGGGGAGCAGAGCCCTGAGCACTAGCCAGGTGGTGAATGTGACAGAGGCCCTGATGCACTTCAGCAAACCCTGATCGAGCCCCAAAGCTCCTGCCCAATGCGCCTGTGTTTTCTCTCTCTCCTGCCCCATCCCTGCCGGCCCAGGAGCTCTGTATGTAAATCTTTCTCTTTTCCAGCCAAACTCTTCCTCCTGCCCGATTCGCTCAGTGACATTGCATCCAAGGGTTGTGGTGAAGTGGATCTCCAGGGAGCCCCTTCTTCCTGCCCTTGTCCCTCCCTGGAGCACAGTCCCATTGGTGAGGTTACAGCTGGATGCTGATGTTACAGACATAGATGGATGAACTGAATCCAGCCAATCTGTGGATCAGGGTCCCACGTCTGAGGGATCCTGACACCTGCCTGGTTTTATCCGACAGGGAGGGCTCCTGCTGAGCGTGTTGACCTCATCCTGAGCCTGACAGACAGAGAGAGTTGAATGCCTGTCAGTGCACTGTGTCAAAACAGCAGCCTCCTAAGGGGGGAGGGGGGGAGGAAAGGGAGGGGATGAGAGAGAAGGGCTTGGGGGCGCTGCAGGCGCAGCAATGGCCAGAGCTGGTCCTGAAACCCTCCTTGATGGGGGTTTTGGTCCATTGCCCCAGAGCGCCTGATCCAGGGATTTAGAGATCAGAACATTCCCAGACAGCTTGTTCCAGCAGAGCTCCATGGCGCAGCTGAGAGGGGGCCCGGCACATTGCTCAGGGGATGTCAGGCTTCCGTCTGGGGTTTGAGGGAAAGGGTTCATTGTTTAGGGCCATATGAATTGCTATCGCAGGACCACCTTTTGCTAGGGCTCTAATTAGCAGGAGGATATGAGGCAGGTTTCTTTGGGTTCTGGTGATTGCAGGAAGTTAATCCCACACAATGACAATCTGCCCAGCATTTCTCTGCTCCAGCCAGGGCAGTTGTGGAGGAACTGCTTTCGCTTCAGACGGGGCTGGGACTGAGGACAGGCCATGAGGACGTTTAGTGCTGTGGAGAGAAGCTGAAGGAACAGGCAGCCTTGTCTATGCACTTACATAACTTGTTTTGAAAACGCAAAGAGCCCTGAGAGCAAGTAGGTCCTGGCACATGCTTTGGGATCGGGACCCGAGGGCAGGTATGAAGAGAGACTTGTGTGGTGAAGGAAAGCTGCAGCCCCGTGTAAGGAAGGGGGCCCCTTCAGGCAGTATTTGGTCACCCATTACACCTCATTTTGGGTGCTAGGGAACTGGCAGGTTGGGGGGCACCATCAGTCCCCCATTAGAGGTGGTCCCTTGCAGGTGGCCCAGCCTTGGAGAGGGGAATCCATTCACTGTGAGGGAGCACTAGAAAAGACATTGTTTTTGCGGCGATGGGAGGCCCGCTCCGGGACGAGCATGCAGGAGAGGGGCTGTTGGAATTATTACACCTGTGGGCAAAGAACCCTCTCTGTCAACACATGGTGCCAAGCGTGCAGCAGGAGCGTTCCTCTGTCAAACAGCTAAACCAGGCTGGAGTGATCACTGGAGGCAGATCTCTGAGCAGGGCCTTGAGAACCAGACCCTCTGAAGGTGTTGTCATGGCCATCCCTGTGAATGGTTCCTTTGGCCTTATGGACACACATCCCCTCAGAGAGTGGGGAGAAACCCATGCAGCCCAAACGGGGCCCAGCACCATTATAAAACCACTTGCCCAACTACACCAACAAAGCATTGGCCACGTTTGCTACCAAGTTTCTGGAGTCCCAGGAAGTGCTAGTAGCAAAGGCTTGGGCACGCTACACTAGGGAAGCCAGTGTAACCTGCGGCTTCAGAAGTCTCTGGAGGGGTACTGGGTGCCAGTCCTGTCCCTGAGGCGTCTAGCTCCTTCTACTACTCTTTCAGCTTCTGTAGAGGAGGCCAGGTCAGTGGAGAGAAGAGGCAGCCAGGGGGAGCAATGGGCAGGAGGCACATGTGGGGAGTGTGATGGGGCGCACTTGGCCCGCACTGGACGGGGAAGGGTTAACCCTACACTAAGGAAACCACGCCCCCTTCACTCTACTGGGCCTGCCCCAGGTGCACCGGTATAAAAGGGAGCAGCTTAGCTCAGTTGGGGGCTGCCCACCGGGGAGGACGCATGCACGCCTGGCCACACACCCACCCACCCGCACGCCCGCTGGCTCCATCCAAGTATCAGCCGAAGCCCAAGACTGTGGAGCTGGAGACGCTGTAACCCAGGCAGATGCCAAGGGACCTACAGAGACCTTGCTGAGTCCGGAGTCCCCAGGGACAGCACAGACCGGAGAACCCAAAGATAACAGATGCCCAGACTGTGACAGCGGGAACTATGGTAGGAAGCAGCCTAGGAGTATTTGATAGGGGCCCGGTTTGTGAACCGGAAATTTGAGTCAGTGTGTTTTGGTCGGAACCGCCCCCTCTCCCGCTGACTCAGTGGCACACGCCCCTGCCACCACCAGGGCCCTGGGCTGGGGTTCAGTGCAGAGGGAGGGCCCTGACCCCCCTACCCGGGCTGCCATCTCCTTTCTTGTGCATGGTGGCCCCCATCCAGGCTGACCCTGGCCACTAGGCCTTCCTGCCCTGCTGACAAGGGCGACTTTACTGACTGTGGCCACTACGCCTTACTGCTCTGCCAAGAGGGGCGAATCTATTGACTCTGGCCGCTAGGCCTTTTGGCCCTGTCTCACTGGGGCAAATTGACTGTAGCCATTAGGCTGCACTGCCCCGCCAAGAGGGGCACACCTATGGACACTTGGTGATTAACTGTGGATTATCGAGAGCTCAACCAAGTGACACCTAGGCTCACTCCAGTGGTTGCTGCCATGATTTCCTGGTATTTGGCAATCTCAACAGGAGCGCAGTGGTACCGAACGCCTTCTTCTCTATCCCACTTCACCCCGAATCACGGTACAAGTTCACATTCACCTTTGATAATAACCAATATACCTTTAGCTGTGATCCCCAGGGGTTCTACAGTGCACCCTCCATCTGCCACAAGTGTCACAGAATGTGGAACACCATTCCAGAGAAGCATAAAATAATTAGCTACGTCGATGACATCCTTACTGCGACGTCAACCATGGAAGAAAATCTAAAACTGTTAAATGTAGTCCTGGGAAAAGTAAAGACAACAGGATTTCTTATAAATCCTATAAAGGCCTCACAAAAAGTGACTTACTGAGGAGTGGAACTTGGAGTAGAGGGTAGAAGACCTTATGTCCAACGCATACAGCTTATATGTAAGCTCCCCGCCCCACAAGATATCTCGGCTCTGAGATCCAGTCTTGGCCTCACAGGCTTTCTCCTGGGGTTTCGTGGCGAACTCCTCAGAGGTCGCCACCCACTCACCAACCGCTGCGAAAGGACAAGGGTGGAAATGGAATGAAGAACACATGGAGTCCTTCAACACACGTAATCAGGCTCTAACTAAGCACCAGCACTCACTTATCCCAGGCGGGACAAACCATTCCAGCTACAGTTAGCCAAGACTGAAAGGGTTAAGTGCTGTGCTTCTTCAAGATAATGGGAATGGACCCAAACCAGTGGCATATGGGTCAAAAGCACTGAGTGACATCGAGCAAAGGTATTCCCCTTGTGAGTGTGAGGTATTGGCACTGATCTGGGCCATGCACCATTGGGAGTACTTGATAGGCATGTCACCAGTGATGCTCCAGACAACACATACTTTACAGGTGTATGTTCTATCCGGACAGATTAATGATGGAAGGGTATCCAACCCCAGGTTGGCAGGGTGGACCCTAAATTTACTGAACAAAAATATTGAAGTCAGCAAAATACCACATCTGTCACCATCCCTTATGCGTTATTAGCACAGGGAAGACCATGCGTGCCCTTTGCAGAGGCGGTAGCTGCCTGGCCACGCTGGATGCAGCTGCCTCAGAAGCTTGCTTGTTTATTTGTTCACACTCTGACTGGGTGGTCAAGTAGCGTGACCAGACAGCAAGTGTGAAAAATCGGGACAGAGGGTGAGGGGTAATAGGAGCCTATATAAGAAAAAGCCCCAAATATAGGGACTGTCCCTATAAAATTGGGACACCTGGTCACCCTATGGTCAAGGCACTTACCAAATAGATGCCCATTTGGATCACCTAGGGATATGACTTCAGCAGACAGCAAGCTAATAGCACATGCCAAATACCTGAAGCATGCATGGCAATTAGTAACAACCAGAAAGGGGGATACTTACCTGTTCAAGGTGAAAGCCCATAAGAAAGATCAAGCTGAAGTATCCAAATTAAAGAAGAAGGTCAACAGACTCGCTAAACACACTGCACTGCAAGGTACAGGGCAACTGTGGACCAAATCTGATCTAAAGGCATATCAAATTCAGGAAAAAAACCCTGAAATAGAAGATCAAAAGGACATTGTTGCACTGCAGAAACAGGACAAAGAGTTGCAAGATCTCTTAGTCAAGGAACAGCATCAAAATTACAGCATCGTTCAGAACAAAGATGAACTAACCCTGGCTTTAAGAAAAGACCTAAACAACATAAACCCAGTTTTAGTAGTTCCCGTATGCCTAAGGAAAGAACTCATTGCATTATCTCACAGTCACGGCCATTTTGGCTTAGAGAAGACGGCGAGCAGACTGCCTGTGGATTTGGTGGCCCAGTTTAACCAGAGACGTGGAGAAGCACCTGCAGAATTGCCTGAATTGTGCAGAGAATAATCCAGATCATAACATCGATAAGGGTCCAATACTCCATCGAAAAATACTGGGCCCAGGGTCCTGACTACAGATTTGATAGGATCGCTGGGAATGGCAATAAACACTGCCTAGTGGTCGTGGATTCATTCTCCAAATGGATAGAAGCGTATCCTGCTAAGAATAATACAACCACCACCACTGCAAGAGATTTCTCGAACAAACTTTCTCAAGGTTTGGATTGCCCGACGAGATCGACTCCAATCAAGGCCCCCACTTCATGGGAGAAGTAATGAGGTAACTTTGTCACCGTTTTTGTCAGCTATTACCATATAAGTGCTGTTGGCCTCCGCCAACGCCACCATTGAGACATTTCCTCATGTGGGGTACAGCCGTGGTTCTCAAACTTTTGTACTGGTGACCACTTTCACACAGCAAACTTATGAGTGCGACCCCCTTTTGTAATAGCTGACAAAAACGCTGACCAGACAAGCTTTGTTCACAAATGGGAAAAGGCTTGCAAGTGGGAGCTTAATGATGACCACTTGGGCAATTGTTCAGAGGTGTTAAGAGTGAGAGGTGAATCTAGATGTGTCAGCATCAATTCAAAGATCCCCTTGTATTAAAGATGGGAGTGTTTAAGGTAAAGGTACAAGTGCAATTTGTGGTAAAGGTTTTAAATATAAAGATACATACTTCCTCTAATGTGTGTATAGCAGAAGTACAATAACACCAAGGACTTACAATGAATTACTTAATTCATTTAGTAATTTGTTTCTGTAATGTAGTAGATGTAAAATGTGCAACTGTTACGGTACCAGCGATATGAATGTCAACATACACGACACAGGCAGATGGGTTGTAATTGGTATATATGGAGCCAGAGAGGTCAAACAAGTGGCAGTGGTACCAGAGCCTTATATAAGCAATGTAGGTCCTGTGCTAGTAAAGGAGAATTCCAAAAGGCTATTGCTCATTGAGCCAATCTATTCTCTAAAGAAGATCACTATGCCTTGCAAGTGGAAGTAAGCAGCATTGAACCTAAGTGTGCACCGTAGGTCCAAACACTGATCTCAGGATGGGACACTTGGGTGAAAAGCATCTTGCCCAAGCTAAATAGGGTCAAAAGGGATGTAGTGGCAAAGGTGTTAGGAGGAGTTGGTACCGGTCTAGGTATTTTAAACTCAATTGATGCCAACATCCTGGCTGGAAAAATCAGTAGTATGGGGCATGATGTGGCCTCACTGAGCCAGCCAGTGATCTCCTCATTAAACCTCTTGAACAGTCTGGAATATGAAGTTGTTAAGACCCTACCAAAATGGTTTGGTTTGCAAGAGGAGGATCATAAACAAATTAAAGATGCCGTAGGGGTGTTACACGGCAACCTCTCATGGGCTTTAACTTGTGCTCAAGCCCAATCCTGGCTGCTCAATACAGCTAGCAGCATTCTCACGGATGGAGTCAATGGAATCCTCCCTTCAGAGCTGAAGCAACTACTGCTAAGAAATGTTAGCTCTTGTGAAGCAGTCCACCAGGCAGGGTGGAAGGCTGTCAATTTCTCATGACCTGGAAACCCACTTCACCACCACATTTATACTAACTAGACTCAATGCCAGTCAAAGGTGGGTGTACCCCTTCGGACCAATAGGCTTAAATGTCAACAACTCTGTTCTCATCCCTATGGACATTCCTAAATGGGTGCACAGAGATGATGCAGGATATAATAGTGTCAACTGAAATTCCTGCAACTGGGAATCGGGTATTGGCTATACATGTACCACAGGTTTTATTGAGGGTCCACGTATCGGTGTAAATATGGACCAAGGAAAATGTCACTAGTCTCCAGCCAAGTAGTCGTAATAGCTCAGCCATTGTTTATGCATATGTGTTTGAAGCTGGTGTACCCGTTTCTTGGTTAATTCCTTTTATAATGTCAGTCGTCATCCCCAGGTCAATTTGGGGTGTAACATTGACTTTCTGTTTAAAAATATTTCTGTGCAAGCTGTTCATGTTGCCTACATGTTATATAAAGGTGAATCCCATCATTTTGGGGGTAAACACATCTGTGTTAAAACAAAAAGAACAGGAGTACTTGTGGCACCTTAGAGACTAACAAATTTATTACAAATAAATGTGTTAGTCTCTAAGGTGCCACAAGTACTCCTGTTCTTTTTGCTGATACAGACTAACACGGCTGCTACTCTGAAACCTGTGTTAAAACAGTTAATAGTGCACCCGAGTTTAAGACAGCACCTTAAAAGGTGGAGGCACAAGGTAAAAATGTGATGGTCACCATGCACCACTCCACTAATAAGCTAGAAAAGCTTCTTGAAGGGGTGCAAAGGGAGACATCTTTCTCACACTGGTGGGAAGCTTGTTTCTCAATCCCACCAACTTCAAGGAAGCATGGAGTGTGTTGATTCACCCATTTGTCTTATTTTAATAATACAATTTGGTTTGTTGCGATTGTTGAGACTATCTGTTGGATAAAGAGAAAGTTAAAAACCCTCTAGAGAAGCCAAAGGTCTGTCATGCCAATGGTCTAACAAAAGGCTCAGTGTCGACTGTCTCAGTTCTTCCTTTGGCGGGAAGGTCTCGGGGTGAGGAAGGGGATTGCTACCTGTGATTAGATACGGACCAAGGGGGACCTGTAATAAGGAGGGAAGGGGAATTATTTCCTGGCTTCTCTTCCAACCAATTGTAGGTTTAGCACTCCTTCCCTCACTTACTGGTACTGCTTGGTCTCCTTCTTGTGCCTCCAATTGATAATCTCCAGTGTGGAAGCAAAAAAAGAACTGTCAGAAAAGAACTGCAATGCATGACAGTTTGTTAGCAAGAGTCAGGCTAACTGTAGCCCTGATAACGCGAGATTTGTAAAAGCGAGAATTGTGTAAGGCGGGTAAAAAAGTACTGTGTAAAAAGTTATTGTAACTTTGTATAAATAAGGTGTAAAAGACCTTGTGTAAATAAGGTATAAAAAATATTGTATGTTGGCAAAAGTCAAAACAATTAAAAAATAAAATATCAAGATGGCTTATGTATAACAAAATGCAGCTGTCCCTCATTATTAAAAAGTATAAATGCTTGTTGTAATTAAGTATCAGTGAAAAAGACCTGCTTGGCTCTCTCCCTCTGCACAATTGTGAGAGTAAATAAAGCTTCTGACTTGCTGTACCCAAACAAAAAGTGAGAACTCAGTTTTTCTCCGACAATTTGGGGGCTCGTCCGGGATGGCAACGCCCTCAGAGGCACCGGCAGTTACTACGGATCGTTCCCCTTCGAACCCCATGGCGCCACAATAGAGGTAGGAGACCTTTTGAAATCTCTATTGGGGTGTCGAAGGAGGACTGTCCGTGGGGCCGTCTGTCCCTGTTGGGCTCACGCCATCCGAACTTATTGACTGTGCAGCAAGGTCAGATGCTGAGCGGCGTAGGGGAATTGTTTGCCGCCCCCTGTATGCATATGCGAGGTGCATAGGATTGCACCTGTGTTGAGGGGTTGTTACCGCCTCAGCAGGAGGGGTTTTTACTGCCTCATAGTCCGGACAGAGGGGTTGTTTACCGCCTCAAGAGGGGTTTTTACCGCCTCGAGTAATGCATCGAGGTACTTGGGAATAGTACCTGAGGTACTTGGGAATAGTACCTGGAGTAAGGCCTTGGTGTGTGTGTGTGTGTGTGTGTGTGTGTGTGTGTGTGTGTGTGTGTGTACACCAGTGTGAATTGAGTGTTACCGGAAGACGCCCAGAGTACTCTGCGAAGTCTTTTGGCTCGTGACCAGAACTACTCTAACGCAAGCCCGGTAACTAGAGGATCTTTTAGGAGATCCGACCCACGGTACGCTAACTCGGCCTGGCATCGTCCGGCGAGGAAGCTGCCTGGGTCTAGGAGTGTGTGAACCCATCTTCCCTCCCCTTTTCCTCTCCGTGTGAGCCACTGACTGTCGGACCATCTCACTGGATGCAACAGAGTAAGCGGCGCCGTCTCTCTGAGATTAGCCGACGCTCTTTGCTGAAGGGAGATGTAGGAGGTCATGGCTATCCTCGTTAGTCTCTCCTGTGTGAGTACCCTGTAGGGAGAGATCCTTAGTTTATATGCCGCTAGCGCGGACAGGGCATCCTCCTCCCTGTGTGTGTGATTGGAAAATGGGTGGGGGACAGTCTAAGGATTCCCTCTCACCCCCTAAGGGTACCCCAGCTTATTTTATGTACGTACATTATGGTCCATCAACCTGCAGGTATTTAGAGAATTGGAATCATTACACGCGTAAAAATTCATCTAAACAATGCCCACTAGAAGGTACCTTCAATCTAGATAAGATCATACATCTCAGAGGAGTTTTTAATCACCAAAAAAGAAAGCCTCTGACACACAATGGGAGCAATTTGTCTATTGAGGAAAGGAACGGGTTAATTTGAAATTCAGCTTGGTCCAGAAATAAAAAGAAAGTTAATCTGCGTTCAAGGTCAAGAATCAATGCAGACCAGGCTAAGTACAAAGAAAAACTACTTTCGGCCCCAGCTGGCTGTAAAAAAATATAGACATAGTCAAACCAAAGGCAATACAAGTTACAGTGCTGAAATTACATTTGCAAAGCTTAACTGTCCAGTGAGATCCAACAGTCTGCCTTTACGACCCTGGAGCCGGCGTGGTTTGGGGACGCTGAAGAAGCCACAGGCAGCCGGCCTGGACTGAAATCACTGAAAAGACGCCCCAGGAGACTTCAGGGTGTAAAAGAACTGCCCTCCCAAGAGAGGAAGCAAGTTGGAGATTGCACAGCACCTTCTCTCAACGTTATACACAGACGTGGCCAGTCTGGACATACGTGTGTGAGTATGAAAGTGTGCCTACTCTCAGCCGCAGTAAGTCTGAGAACCGGAGAGGGATTTAGCATTCCTCTCTCCACCCCGGTTGACCGGGAAGGGTGTCAGGTGGATCTACCCCAGTCGTAGCAGGACTGGGCAATAGAGAAGTTGGAGTAATAGAAAAAGTTGTGTACTTGATAACTAGAATTGAGCAATTAAAAGCATAGATCATGAACCAGGCAGCAACTCAAACCTATGCCCAGGGCAAGTTGCAAGCCTTGAGACAGGACTTCCAGGCAGAAAAGGAAGCACTGGCTAAGCAAGTACCGGTCCTTCAGGGACTTGTCAAAATTTAACCATTTGTGTTTGCATATGCTGTAACAGCAGTGTGTTTGCCACAAGAGAAAATTGAATAGTTAAACGCCAATGGGCCCTGCGTTTTGCCCAAGTGGCAAGCCTCACGAGGGAGGACTCGGGTAGCCTTGTGAGTAAGAATGTTTAAAAGAAGAGACCAGGAAGGGTGGGGGCTAGTTGAGAAGCCCACCCTCCTATCTAAATTGGTAGTGAAAAAGCCGGTGCCCATGGAAGGGACGGTTCAGCAAGAAAAGCAGGATTGAGCCCAAGCGGGCAGGCAATAGATAGAGAGATTGGAAAACAGGTTGGAAACTTTAAGGGCATAGTGAAAGAAAAGAAGTAAGTAATTATAAACATGGGGATTTCAAATCCCCAGAATAATAATTGGAATGGTAAAATCTGAGTTGAGTTGGGTGTAGTTTTGAAAGACAAGCAAGTAATTTAAAAAAAAAAAGTGAAAAGTTAACTCTGTAGTTGCTAGAGGGAATCAAGCAGTAAAACTTGGTAGGAATGTCTGTAAGTAATTCAGGCAAGAGGTTATTTAAGTGGAATTATTCAACTATGAATAAGTTAGTCAAATGTGCTGAAGAACACTCCTGCTGTGTACAATCTGTGTTTTATAAGTTTGAAATGAATTGGTATTGTTTTAAAGTTGCAAAAACCGAAAATACTTTTGCCAGACACAGGAAACTAGTGTTGTTTAATATGGTGTTTAGCATTTAATCCTTAAGGTGACTTAATGCTTTACAAGATTTAAAATGTTTTAACTAAAGACCAAAGGTTGTGGCTGCAGCAGGGTAGTCAAAAGCCAAAAAAATAAAAAATTTAAATTTGTTTTTGGGTAACAAAATAGCAAATAAAAAATCTGGTAAAAAAATAAAAAAGAACAGTGCCCCTGGCTCTGTGTGGTCGAGCTGTCACTTTACTAGGGGTGCATAAAAATTTTGTAAGCACAAAAAAAACAGTTACACCTTGTGTAAAAATGGATGTGGCTAGTGTTGTGGAAATTGAATTGTGAAGAGGATGTGCATTTTCCCCAAAACATGTGCAGTGTATATTGTAGCAAAGGTAAAAAAAATGCAAACCTACCAGTATAGGTTGTGTTGTCTTTTTCAGATCACTGAGTGTTTGAAAGCAGGAGCTAGAAGTAAAAGGCAATCAAAAGTCTAAAAAAGTTAATTGTGTCCCTTTTAAAATAAGAATCTTTAAGCTGTGAATAGCTTTAGATCTGGAAGCAAGCCAGAAAGCATCTGTATTAATGCAATTTTCTAACTAATAAGGTAGAAGCCACTAAAACCTGGGCTGCCTATAAAACAAATACAAGGAAATATGGGGTAATTCCTCTGTTTTGTCTAAAATCAACAAAAGTATGTGTATATAAAAAAAATATTTTAAGCAATGACTGACTACCCAAAAAGGATAGACCTCTGTTCTTTTGTCTTTCAAATCATCAAAGAAAACGGATGCCAGCTGAACAGCATTCAATGTACCATGCATTTACTGGTACAATAGGAATTATTTTTGTGTTCTTTGTCCTGTCTTGTGGTGTTTGTCTTGTGGCCAGAATTGTTGTGTTTAATAATTTCATAAAACAGTCTAGTTCAAAATTAAATAGAAGGGTTAAATCAAAAAAAGCAAATACTTGTTTTATTCAACTTAAAATACAAAAAGTGTTTAAATAAATCAGGAAAATGTGATATACTAAAGTCTAATACAGTTGCTTAAGTAAGAAAAAAAAACTTCATTGGCCAGATTTTTAATTAAAAAAATTGTTGTTAAAATTTGCATACCAACAGTCTTTGGAAGCAAGGACATGGAAGGTTAACCCACTCCCCATATTGCCCATGGGATCCTTCTGGCTACCTCAGATTTCTAGCCAGAGGGCTGGGAAGGGAAAAAAGCTATTGGACACCTGAGGTTGTACCGAGTGAACTCCTCAAAAGTGGGTGTGCTTGTCCTGGTTTGTTGCTCCAAAGCTCTGTAATAAAGTTATTTTACTGGAAGGGTGTACATGGCATACATTAAATAAAACAACTAATGTACTGTATAATGGCAATGTGTATGTGTTCATTGTTAAAAAAAAGTGTATAAGTAAAAAGTGAACGTTTCCTTTGTAAGTTAAAAAAAGCCAAAAAAAAAAAAAAAAAAAAAAACAAAATAAGTTAACTAAAAAAAAAATAGCTAGCAAGCTCAGTCCAAAAATAAGACGTTGGCCCCATCCAAGAATACTACCCACAGCTAAAACTTGGCTAACAGCCAAGAAAAGGGGGGGCCTAAATGTGCCCAACAACTATAATATCTGCAAAACACTGCCAGGCATTAATGAAATGTGTTAGGTTTCTTTTCTCACAGATAAAAGAAGTGCTACCCAAAGACCCTAGCAGCCCTGCCATTCATTGAAACAAGGAGACTGAGTCTATGTAAAGTCCATCAACAAAAAACTGCTTTGGCTCCATGCTGGAAAGGCCCTTTCCAAGTCCTGTTAACCACCAACACCGCTGTGAAGTGCCAAGGACTGCCCACCTGGAACCATGCTTCTTACTGCAAAAAAACCCCTCCACCTGGAAAGGATTCTCCAGCTGCTGATCAGCCTATTTCTCCTGCTAGCTCTGCTGTGCCTCCTGGACAGCAAAAAAAAAGGACAAGGTGAAGTGCTAGTAACCTCTCCTTTGTCCTCTGACAGATCTACAATGCCTTTGAATTCTTTTACAGGAATCACACCAGTACAGGGTGAAGTGCTAGTAACCTCTCCCCTGCACTATGGTAAATCACAACTGCTTTTAAAAAAAAAAAAAAGAAACACTCGCTCTGCTGAAACCACCAAAGTCCAGGAATTCCTGACTACAAAAGACATTAAAAACTGGCCCTGGTGAAAAAAACGGAGCATCGTTTATTGGCAAAAAGGGAACTGTGGGGACCGTTCCTGGGAATGCGGGGTCCAGTGGTGGGGTGGATTCTTTCCAGAATCAGGACTTTGTGCTTATAGACAGGTACCTTCAGGGTGCACTGCCCTTCCTAATTGGCTTTCAAAAAATGAATATCAAAACCGCCTTGCCACCACTAGGACTACACCCACTAGTCCCTTGACCCCTGCCACCACCACTGTAACTTACCCAAATACAAACCGTACTGTATATTCCAATGAAACCCATTGGCCAAGGCTTTCACATCTTAGTAATTTACTAAAATTTTGTTCAAAAAAATTATTCTTTAAAGTTCAAAATAATGTATATAAGCAAACAATTAAATAAAAAACAAATAAATCAATAAAAATAAAAATACATAATATCACTACCAGCAAACCCCAAAAATTAATAATTGCAATTAATGGGTTCTATAGTAAAGTAAATATAATAGTTGTTCCTAAAACTTGTACTGTGTTAAATAAAAAAGGCCCTTATTGTTATTTGGTCACCCAATTAGTAAATAATCAAACAAATACCCAAATTGTTCACAGGGGGCTGCCATTAAATTAGCACAACAAAGGGCTTGGGTTATTTCCTCTAAAAAAAAAAAAGACTTGACCGAATCCCTGTGGAATGGGGCCAATAGTGCAGCAGCAGTGTAAAATATTTTTAAAAACCAAAAACATAATGAAAAATTGGGCCAACTAAAAAAGGCCATTGGCCTTGTTTCTGGAGCACAACTAACCCAGGTACAGGCTGGAGTTGGTAAGTTACATGTTATTTCCGCCCTTAGTTCTATAACCCAAAAGTTGCTAAAAAAAATGGTACTAAATATCACTAAGGCTGGAAAGGCATTGCAGTGAAATCTAGCATATTCAAAGACTCAGGATTTCCTAAATGACCAGCTGATGTCCATTCAAAATAATCTAGAACATCAGGCTTGGCCCACTGCCCTTACAGACACATCAGGAGTACCATCTGATCTGTGGCCATAAAAACTTACTTAAAAACTTTCTGAATAAAAGTGCGAACGTTCTCAGTGCTCCTTCCAAGCATATGGACCGGTAAAGGGGGTGTGGGCTCCTACATACCGTATCCTGCCGGGTCCATAAAAAGAATGCATGTGAAATTGAATAATTCACCAAGACATCTAGAAAATTAGACCACCTGATATGCCCAATCAATTTTTAGTCAGTGCTCCTGAAATTACACCTCACATTTAAATGGGGTTAGGAAGTCAGTGGACATTTTGGCCATTAGAACCCCACAGCTTCAGTGTAACCGTAAACTAAAGCCAAAAGAAGTTGTCACTGTTTATAACTACGTTTGCTGAAAAAGTAGGGGACAAGGAACTACCCTGACAGGACACTTACTTTTTCAAGCTAACGATACCTGTATGTATGTTAATGACACCACATTACAAGACATACATTTTAATCTCACTACCACTGCAGGCAATCATATTATTTACTGGCCTGCAAATAAAGCTTTCCAAGTAGCCCTTAGGTTCCAAATACCCTTTAATTAAACTAGTTTAATACCTAATAAATTTCAAAATTTGTTTTCACTGTTACCAAAAATTCAAAAAATCTCTAAAGTACAAAAGCAAATTCACATGCTTCAAAATATATATCAAGTTAAAAAGTATGCCTTTCAGACTGCTTATAAAGTATCCACTTTATGTACTAAATATAATGTATTGTGCTTTGTAACTAAAACTGTACAACAACCCCATTATAGTATTGCTATAAAAATGTTATTGCTTGTATTGTTATTAGTTATCTTAAAATTATGTTATTGTTGTTGTAAAAAACGTAATAATAGTAATACCTTTCATGTTCATGCTAATCATGCATTGTCATTACATCCAATCAAAACCGCTAAAATTAAAACATCTAATATAAAATCTAAAGTCCAAAACTTAATGCAAATAAAAGTTTAAAAATGTTTGTTGTACTAGAAGTACAAAAGGGGGGGTTGTGGAAGCAAAAAAAGAACTGTCAGAAAAGAACTGCAATGCATGACAGTTTGTTAGCAAGAGTCAGGCTAACTGTAGCCCTGATAACGCGAGATTTGTAAAAGCGAGAATTGTGTAAGGCGGGTAAAAAAGTACTGTGTAAAAAGTTATTGTAACCTTGTATAAATAAGGTGTAAAAGACCTTGTGTAAATAAGGTATAAAAAATATTGTATGTTGGCAAAAGTCAAAACAATTAAAAAATAAAATATCAAGATGGCTTATGTATAACAAAATGCAGCTGTCCCTCATTATTAAAAAGTATAAATGCTTGTTGTAATTAAGTATCAGTAAAAAAAACCTGCTTGGCTCTCTCCCTCTGCACAATTGTGAAAGTAAATAAAGCTTCTGACTTGCTGTACCCAAACAAAAAGTGAGAACTCAGTTTTTCTCCGACACCAGGGAGCAGGAATCCAGACCCCAGATGCAGGGGTCCCCCTGGCTGCAGGCGCATGCACAGGGGCTGGGGGACAGGTGCAGCGGGCTCAGCCACGCTGGCTTGCTGCTGCGACAGCATGGTGCCCGCCACAAGAAGGGGGTGGGCCTGGCAGCCTGGGGAGAAAAGGGGGGTTAGAGGGACAGCGACAGGGGCTTCCCCCCCACTCCACCCCCTCCCACTGGGATCCCCAACCTGGGCTGTGTGGGTGAACCTGCTGCCCCCAGCCATGGAGACCCACCCCACAAGCTGCTCTCTGCCCCATGGCCCCCCTGCACCTCTCAGCCTCCCAGCCCTCGTTGGGCTCCCTCCCACCCCCCTCCAGGCCTCTGCCTCCCCCCTTCCCTATGCCTTGCGCCTCTCTGTTCACCTCCATGTGAGCAGTGGGTGGGGTCTTGGGGGGAAGTATGGGTGCAGTGGGTGCCAGGGCCCACAAAAGATGAATCCGGCTCTGCCTGCACTGTATGCGAGGGCCGGGGTCGGGCTGGGCTGGGCTTCCACTGAAGAGGAGGGCAGCTGCACCTTGGTCCAGCTTATGCCAGTAAGTCTGGCCTTGGAGCTCCTGGCTCAGAGCCAGCATGGGAGGGCTCTGCCCAGACACCGTCCTGTGTATATTCTGCCCACCACTCACTGAATGTGCTGAATGTGACGCAGCTCATATGGTCCGAGTCGTATGTTATTGCTATGACCCCTGCAAACTGCAGGACAAACCAGCCCCCTGTGTGCCATGGGGGAAAATTACAGTAAGGGGCAGTGTTATGCAGGGGGGTGTTATGCGGGGGGCGCCCCTGGGGCAGAACCGGGGGGTGTTAGGCGGGGGGCACCCCAGGGGCAGGAGCAGGGGGGTGTTAGGCGGGGGGCACCCCGCGGGCAGGAGCGGGGGGGTGTTAGGCGGGGGGCACCCCGGGGGCAGAACCGGGGGGTGTTAGGCGGGAGGGTTATGCAGGGGGCACCCCTGGGGCAGAACCAGGGGGTGTTAGGCGCGGGGCACCCCGGGGGCAGGAGCGGGGGGTGTTAGGCAGGGGACACCCCGGGGGCAGGAGCGGGGGGGTGTTAGGCGGGGGGGTTATGCAGGGGGCACCCCTGGGGCAGAACCGGGGGGTGTTAGGCAGGGGACACCCCGGGGGCAGGAGCGGGGGGGTGTTAGGCGGGGGGGTTATGCAGGGGGCACCCCGGGGGCAGGAGCAGGGGGGGTTAGGCAGGGCGCTCTGCGCTGTTCAAGCCCCACACACTGCTGCGGCGCGGGAGCAGAGCTCTCCCTCCCATGGTGGGGTCGAATGGGAAAAGCCAGGGGCAGGGCGTTCCAGAGGCCCCGCCCCCATACGCTCGATTGCTCGGTCCGCGTCTGCTCCTGTCTAGGATCTGGTGGCTCACACGTGGCTCTATTGGCGCTGCCTTTCCGGCCTCCACGTGGGTTTGTTTGCGATGGCGGCCCAGGAGCAGCCGGCGCGGAGCGAGCCCCCGGCTGCGGCGCCAGGTGGGACCTTGGTGTGTGGGGAGCGAGGGGTCCCGCCCGCCGCCGGGCCAGGGGCCGGTTCAATCCGGTCCCAGCCTGACCTGGCCCGTATCCCCCGGCTTGGGACCGGTCTAGAGAGCGAAGGCCCCGGATCCGCCCCGACCTCCCCTCCCCTCCCCCGCCAGGGGACGGGCTCCGGGGCCTTTACCGCCCCCGTGGCTCTCTGCAGGCCAGGGGAGGGGAACGTGCCTGTCTGTCCCCAGAGTGTGTGAGCGCGTCCCACGCTGCAGCCGGTGCCGGGACCCGCGATGCCCCCCCCCCCCTTCATCAGATGTCCCGAGCTTTGGCCCTTCGGGGCTTGGGGCAGTGGCTGCTCGGGCCCGGTTCTCCCGGCCAGGCTGCGCACCAACCTCCTCTGACGTGCCATGCTGAGGGTGCCAACTTTGGTTGGACGGTTTCATGGAGGTTTCATCTAATCTTTAATTTCTGGAGACTCCAGGCCAATCCTGGAGGGTCGGTAACCCTGTCTGACGGGTGCTTTCCCCAGGAGCTAGGCCTGCCCCTACCCCCATGCAGCGCTAGCTTCTGGGCCCGAGCATGAGGTGACATGCCCCGTGTGTGGCGCAGAGATGCGCTCTGCAGAGGATGCTGGCTAGTCTGAAGGGAGGCTCTGCTGGGAGTGGAGGAGGGTGGGTCCATCAGTCTTGAGCTGTGCTCGGAATACATTCTCTGACTCCAGCGTCTCCTTGGTCCCAGATCTATCCCACGTTCCAGTAACCCGCTAGCAGTCACCTCTGCCTGTTGCTCACTTGGTGGACAGAACGGTCAGCAGGGGCTTTTCCTGCCTGGCATGGCTGAGACGAAGCCAGTCAGCCATAAGGACTTCAGTGTCCCAGTTGTCTAAGTTACTTTGTAGCATTTAATTTATCCCGGCAGTTTGCTTCACAGGAGCCTGGATAACTCATTTAGTGAGTGGGCAAAGCAGCTCGTGAGTCACTGGCCTTCAGACAGCAACGAACACCTGTTCGCTGTGAGACACTATCATGAAAGGGCCCTTTGCAAGCATAAATAAAGCAGCCCTTACGCTGCATCTGGCAGTGTTCGCATTGCTGACACCTTTCTGATTCAGAGTCCCACAAAAGGGTCTCGAGCAGTCATGGTAAAACAGGAATAGAAACCTGCTCTTTTCAGCTCCCATCACTTTGTCAAGTGAGATACTAGAGAACTAACACGGGCCCTTCCCTTGCAGATCACTGCCCCTACAGGAGTGCCAGCCAGCTGCCGCCCCTTCCACAGGGCATCCTGGACACACTTGTGGCAGTGCTGGCTCTGGGCCAGTTGGTGGGATTCTGCTAGCGGGTGGGATGGGGAGCTCCTGTGGGGTCCTGTCTGGGTAGGGAAGAGGAGTCCTTGTGAGGGCAGAGGACCAGCAGGGAGAAGGGAGCTCCCTTGGAGGCAGGGTCTGGGGATAGGAGCAGGGGAGCTCCCTCAGACACAGCCTTTAGTGTCAGTGGGTGCGAAGTGTTTGGCAGCCAGTGTGTGCTAGGGCTGCTCAGCCTTAACCTGAGACTCCCTTGGGGCCAAGTCGTGAATCCGGCTCAGGGCAGCCCTTATGCGAGAGCCCCCCACCCCACCCCACCTCCGTGCTGGCTCTGCGAGGGGCTGCAGGTGGAGCTGGTTCTGGGGGGCTTGCTGGGCTCTGGGTAGCAGGATGTCAGGTGACTCCTCACTGCTGAGGAGGGGGCGCTGCGGCTGGAGCTTGTGTGTGGTGACCCAGTGTGTAGGACCTTCCGACCTGCATTTGGGCCCCTGTAGCCGCATCGTGGTCACCTTTAAACTTGCCAGCTGCCTGAGAGAACAAAAGACTTCTCCGTGTTCCCTGGATGGCGGCAGGGGGGCACTGTCTGGGGACGCAGGCAGCTGGCAAGTGGAAGTGGTCTCTGCACAGAAGCCTTGCTAGGCCTCATGTAGCTGGGGCGATGGGGTCATGCTGGAGCAGGCACCAGCTCCTCAGCTGTCGCTGGCTGGACTCCTGCTCTCCGGGGAGTCGTCATTGTCCTTCCCCTGAACTCGGCATCGAGTGACTGGCCTGGCCGCTGCCTCTCCTGGAAGGTGGTGCTGCCCCTAGCTGCTCAGCCGAGCTTTCCCCGCTGGGTTACTGGCACTGAGCGGCCCCTGGGCAGTGGGTTTCTGGCTCTGGGCAAGGCCCCCATCTCTGTGCATGTCAGTGGGGTGGGGGCTATGGCCAAGCCTCTCTGTTAGTTCTGTTTGGAGTTTCTAATCTGGGCTCAGTGCAGGCCCCGACAGCTGCCCCTTGCCCCCTCCATTGCTCCCGCATCACTCAGCAGGATTGAATGTAATTACATAGCTTTCATTGTATCATTTTCTTGCCTTTAATGTTAGTTTATTGAGGGGTCAGAGCATGAAGTTACTCTGCGCCTCCGACCCCCTCCCCTCCCCCCGGCTGTGCTAGATTAGCAGGCTTGGTGCCTCCCCGCATTACGGAGCCTGGCTGCTGGGGGGTGGAAACCTCTTCCCCTTGTCCTGCACCCAGTCAGTCTCTCTGGTTGGGGGGTGGGTGTGGGGACTGCTGTGGATCTCTGCCTTGCGGGAATGCTGCAGGACTGTGGGTCCCCTGTGCTCTCAGGCGAGCAGAGGGGTCTGAGCTCTGGCTCTGGAGTCGTTTGAGTGAGTTGGCATCTCCGGATGGATGCTGCATCATCAGGCCTCTGGAGGCAATAGGTGGTTCCCTCTTTGTGACACATCCAGCATGTCTCACCGTGCCTCCCAACCAGTCCTCGCTGCTGGCTGGACAGAGCCAGGCTTTCCCCCGGCTCTGCTGGTGTGATGGCCTGTCTCCCTGTGCAGTGGGAGCCAGGTGTCAAACTCGGCGGTAGCTAACGGAGTCAGGTGCGGCACATGCGGCTGGTGGGTGGCCAGCGGCTCAGCGCCTTCCCGCTCTTCATGGATCCTTTGGCTCCTTGCACTTCTGTTTAAGAAGCTCCTTGGCTCTCCTTGCAGGCCGAGGACCCCAGCGCCGACGGGTGGCTATGCAGATCCCCGAGGCAATTCTCACCAATAAGGAGCTGCAGGAGGCAGTTGGAGCCCTCCCCAGCAACTATAACTTTGAGATCTACAAGACAGTCTGGAGAATTCAGCAGGCCGAGGCAAAGAGAGGTAAGTGGCCGCTCGGGGCCATGCTGCACTCTTAGCGTCCAGGCTCGAGCTGTGCCCGAGAACGCAGCTGCCGGGCTTCGTGCACCAGCTCACCACCGGGGCTGAGTGGGGGCTAGATCCCATTGACCCTGTTGTCGCAGCCCCGGCCCCTCCTGAGTCAGAACGTGCCTGGCCCTCGCCAGCATGTGGGTCCCAATCAGTCCGGAGAGGGTGTGTTGTAAGGCCAGGCCAGGAGCTGGGCTGAGAGCACTTGGGGCTAGGTTACCTAGGGGAACGTACTGATGGCTGCTGGCTGTGCCAAGCTGTCAGTCAGGCTGGGAAGCAGCTGCCACACCGCCGGCATTTAACGTTACGGGGAGCTGGCCATAACTCTTCCGACGATTGAGCGTGTTTGTATCTCAGGTTTATAATCACATTAGACAGGACGGGCTGAGTCGCCTGTAGCTGTCATCCTGCTGGAGATTGGGCTGGGATGCTGGCCAGGGCTCCAGTTACAGCTCTCTGTCTCTTTCCTCTTTCCCTGTGCTTCCTGGCTGAGCCTTTGGGGATTGGGGGGTACACCCGGGTGAGCGAGTGCCCAGGTGGAATATGGGTGAAGGGCAAGGCCCCCCAATGGTGGGGGATGGCATTGGGGTCTTGGGAAGCAGTTCCATTGATACGGGGGGAGGGGCAGGCATAGGCATGAGCTCCTGACTCTGTGGGCTGCGTGTTTCCAGGCTTGGGGAGAGGGAGGCGCAGGTGCCCTGGTCTCTGCTGGGGCATCTCTGACTTGGATGTGGTTTCAGCTGTGGCAGCTGCTTTATTTCCCCCATGGCCTCAGCTGCTGAGGAGTAGATGCCCCAGCCCTCTCCCTGGTTGGGGTCGCTGGCCACAGCCTGCTCAGCCCTGTTCCTCATGGGCTGCCAGTGCAGAGAATAATGCATCCGACTCCCGATCCTCACTGGGCCACCCATGCCCTGGATGAAAGGAGCAGGCACCTATGGGTGCTGGGAAGGGAGAGGTGCTTGGTGTGTCTGAACTGTTACTGCAGGCTGGGCTGGTGGGGGGCAGGTGAGCACGGGCTGTCGCAGGCGGTGGGCTGGGGAAGGGCTCATGAGTGGGGTCTGTGACATGATCGTGTGGACAGGGCCCCCATAGTGTGCCCTCTCTGCCCTCGGCACTGTTCGGGTTCCTGGAAGCTGGGGCGTGTGGAGGGGCTGAGTAGCTGCAGCTCCGCGGTTTGTGACTGGCCGGGGGCCCTGGCAGCCGGAGGCGTCAAGCCTGGAATGTTTGATCGGGCAAGGAGCACAGAGAGCGACAGGGTCACCGATGAACCCGTGGGATGCTCTTGTGACCTTTGAGGGGAAGGATGACCCAGGGGTTAGGGCATCTGCCAGGACCCAGTTCGGCTCCCTGCCCTGCTGCAGGCTCCCCATGGGACCTTGAACAAGTCCCTGGCCTGCCTCAGTTCCCACCGGTAACGTGGGGATGGCAGCCCTGCCCTGGCAGAGTCACTGAGGATTGTGAGGTGCTGGGACCGTTGAGAGATCTGAGTATGTGTCACTCCTGTCTTGGCTTGGTCGCTCTCAGGGCCCAGACCGTCATGCCCTGTCCCCAGGGGGTGCTCAGGTTGGGAGGAGGCAGAGGGGGAGTGTGTGGGCTATCCTGGCCATGGCACTGCCTGGGCACCCTGTGCTGTGTGGTTTGTTCTAATGAAATGCAAACATGCGGCTCAGATTTAGGTTTTAGCCTCTCGGGGAATATTGGAAGCTGAACCCATCAGCCGTGCTGGGCTCTCAGATGTGCACATGCAGAGGCCAGCGCAGGTCTTGCTGGCAAGGGGCTGCAGCTGGACCCGAGAGGGCAGGAGATCAGGGCAAGGCTTCCCTGTGCCAGCGCCTGGTGGGGAGGGGATGTGATGGGCTGGAGGTGTGTATCTGGGCCTGGGTCGTAGCAGAGAGGCCAGCGGAGAGCCACTGGGTACAGAGGGCAGGTGCTTTGCTAACGGAGGGGAAGCCAGCTGTCCTGTGCTTCCCCCACCCACTCCCAGCACCTGGGGGAAGCACAGGCCTCACTTGGGAAGGCAAGTCTGTTTTCTGGCCGGCAGTCCAGGGCCCAGGGCTGGAGCTGATTTTACCCCAGGGGGAGGAAGAATTCGGAGCCCCTCGAGCCAGCTGTGCCGAGCCCTGGGCACTTGCTGCCCCAGTGGGACGAGCAGGGTGCTAGTGCTCAGAGCAAGGTGCTGCGAGTTGGGCTCCTTGGAGCCCTGCCACCTGCCCTGGGCCCTGAAATATCTGTGAAGTGCCTCTTGCCTTGCGTGGGCTGGGCTCTCTGCTCCTTATCCGGGAAGCAAGGCTGCCGATTAATCGCCGTTACCACACGCCATGCACGCAAAAACATTAACTGCGATTAATCGCACTATTAAAACAATAGAATACCAATTGAAATTTATTAAATATTTTTGGATGCTTTTCTACATTTTCAAATATATCGATTTCTATTACAACACAGAATACATACTGTACAGTGCTCACTTTTATATTATTATTTTTTATTATAAATATTTGCACTGTAAAAATGATAAACAAAAGAAATAGTATTTTTCAATTAATCTCATACAAGTACTGTAGTGCAATCTCTTTATCCTGAAAGTGTAACTTACAAATGTAGTTTTTTTTGTTACATAACTGCAATCAAAAACAAAACAATGTAAAACTCTAGAGCCTACAAGTCCACTCAGTCCTACTTCTTGTTCAGCCAATTGTTAAGACAAACAAGTTTATTTACATTTGTAGGAGATAATGCTGCCCGCTTCTTGTTTACAATGTCACCTGAAAGTGAGAACAGGTGTTCGCATGGCACTTTTGTAGCCAGCGTTGCAAGGTATTTACATGCCAGATATGCTACACATTCATATGCCCCTTCATGCTTCGGCCACCATTCCAGAGGACATGCTTCCATGCTGATGATGCTCATTAAAAAATAATGCATTAATTAAATTTGTGACTGAACTCCTTGGGGGAGAATTGTATGTGTCCTGCTCTGTGTTTTACTTGCATTCTGCCATATATTTCAAGTTATAGCAGTCTCGGATGATGACCCAGCACATGTTTGTTTTAAGAACGCTTTCACAGCAGATTTGACAAAACACAAAGAAGGTACCAATGTGAGCTGTCTAAAGATAGCTACAGCGCTCGACCCAAGGTTTAAGAATCTGGAGTGCCTTCCAAAATCTGAGAGGGATGAGGTATGGAGCATGCTTTCAGATGTCTTAAAAGAGCAACACTCCGATGCAGAAACTACAGAACCTGAACCACCAAAAAAGAAAATCAACCTTCTACTGGTGGCTTCTGACTCATGATGAAAATGAATATGCGTTGGTTCGCTCTGCTTTGGATGGTTATCGAGCAGAACCCGTCATCAGCATGGACGCATGTCTTCTGGAATGGCGGTTGAAGCATGAAGACATATGAATCTTTAGCGCATCTGGCACGTAAATATCTTGCGATGCCGACTACAACAGTGCTATGCAAAGGACTGTTCTCACTTTCAGGTGACATTGTAAACAAGATGTGTGCAGCATTATCTCCTGCAAATTGTAACCAAACCTGTTTGTCTGAGCAATTGGCTGACGTAGGACTGAGTGGACTTGTAGGTTCTAAAGTTTTACATTGTTTTATTTTTGAATGCAGTTATTTTTTGTAACTAAGTCTACATTTGTAAGTTTAACTTTCATTATAAAGAGATTGCACTACAGTACTTGTATGAGGTGAATTGAAATGTACTATTTCTTTTGTTTTTTACAGTGCAAATATTTGTAATAAAAAATAAATATGAAGTGAGCACTGTACACTTTGTATTCTGTATTGTAATTGACATCAATATATTTGAAAATGTAGAAAAACATCCAAAAATATGTAAATAAATGGTATTTTATTATTGTTTAACAGTGTCATTAATCAGGATTAATTGTTTTAATCGCTTGACAGCCCTACTGGGAAGGGCTGGCAGATGTGGCCCACGCTGCTTTCCAGACGTCCCAGGGCAGCAGAGGCTGGCTGGGGCGGAAGCGGCGCTCTGGGACCCCTCCTGAGGTGCCTGAAGCCCGGATTTCCCTGGCTGGGTAAGCCGAGTACTTAGCCTTAGAAGAGCTTTGTGAGTCGGGGCAGCTGGAGATTAGCGTGGTTCCAACCCATTGGCCTAAAACAAGGTCTTTAAATAGAGCTGGTGTTTGCCCAGGCAGGGCTCAGTAGCTGGGGATTTGGGGAGGGAGACCGTGGGTACGTGTCATTAAGGCTGGGATGCGTTAGTGGGATCTAGAGTTAAGAGAATAACGGGATTAATGGGACCTGCAGCTGGAGTTCAAGGCCACAGTTCCGGCGCTCAGTCCCCACCCCAGCATGGGGACCGTCCCTCGCCTCTCCGAGGATCTGGAGGACAGCAAAGGGGGTTGAGTCACAGTCTGACTGTTAGCATAAGAACAGCCACACTGTGTCAGAGCAATGGCCCACCTGCCCCAGGATCTTGTCTTCCAACAGTGCCACTGCCAGGTGCTGCAGAGGGAGTGAACAGAACAGGGCCACTATCGAGTGATCCGGCCCCTGGCGTCCAGTCCCAGCTTCTGGCAGCCAGAGGTTTAGGGACACCTGGAGCATGGGTTGTGTCCCTGTCCAGCCTGGCCAACGGCGGATCTAGCCTCGTTCTGTTTGGAACCCATTTTACTTCTGGCCTTCGACACACCCTGGCAGCAAGCTCCTGGGCCGTCTGTGTGTGTGGGAAGAGGCACTTCCTGCTGTTTGCTTTAAACCTGCTGCCTGTCACCTGGGCCAGCACCCGGGAGGGCCTTGGCTCACTGCTGGGCTGCAGCACGTGGGGCCTGGGCACAGAGGTGCTGGCCTAGAACCCTGAGCCCTGGTGCTTGGCCTGCACCTTGGGGCCACGCGCCTCGCTGTGCCGGGTGGGTTCACCACCCAGCTGCAGGGAGTTCTCCAGCTCTCCCCTTCCTGCATCGTTGCCGTGTTGTGACGACTCCTCCCCAGAGTGGCCAGGGAGCAGAGTGTTGCAGCTGCCCAGTGCAGAGGACTCCTGACTCCCTCCCCTTAGGAAGTGCTCAGGAGCTCCTGGAGCCAGCAGCAATGCTGGGTGTTATTGGCGGAGTGCGCCGGTGTCCCAGCATGCTGGGGGGCAGCTCTGGCTCGGAGGCGGAAGGACTGAGCTGTGTGTGGCTCAGTGTGCCCAGGGGTGTTGTCAGGCTTGTACCAAGATGTTCGCTTTGCGGAGGAAATGACCTGCTCAGTGCATCCTAACCCTGGGGATCTGTCTCTCTCCTAGTGGCTCTGCAGATGCCCGAAGGCCTCCTCATGTTTGCGTGCACCATCGCTGACATCATTGAAAGGTGAGTGAAAGACGTAGGCTCTTTGCCCTTGGAGGGGTGTCTGCCCTTGCCACACACCCTGGCATCTGGCATCTCACCAGACAGGTCCCCTGGGCAGAAAAGTAATGCCCCACATCAAACAGCTTTGCTAAAGCATTGATCTGCCTGTCCCGTGGTCCTGCCTCCCGCCACGGAGCCGCCCGCGGTGCATGTAGTTGGAATCTCCTGCATTCGGTAGTGCCCAGCTGTGCAGTGCGGGGTGGGGCGGCCGGCCAGTGTTCACTCGGCGCATTCCTGGCTTCCCACCCATAGAGGCTGTTTGTGGTTGAATTTATGCGGCCGTGCGAGTGGTGATCGGTGAGAGACGACCATGCTGTCGGCTGATCTCGCTGCCTGGCTCTGCCCCCCACCCTTCGGCGCGTTCGAGCCAGCAGCCGACAAGCTCAGCATGTCCTGGCCCTCGCTGGGGTCACGGCGCCCGTGTTAACAACTGGCTGATGTGAGCTCGGGGCCTGTGTGCCGAGGAGCGCTCTGGGCTGCAGTGGGGGCAGGGCCTGGTGGCAGCAGGTGAGCTCTGAGAGGCTGGTGCTTTCGGGCACTCTCCATTCAGTGGCCTGCGGCTTTGGGGGGGAAAGGGGCTCCCTCGAGCCCCTGCCTCGCTGGCCATGGCCTCTGCACCGTGCTCATCCTGGGCTCCAGGGGAAAGGCCCTGCTGCCCATTTACCCTGGCATCCGCCCCCTCGCTCCTTGGGGCTGAGCGGGCAGCTGTGATTGGCAGGCGGCTGTGGGCAGGGGTCTGTGCCTGGGCACGCAGGTTCTCCCGGCTGCTCACATGGGCCCAGAGAGAGGCGGGGGTGGGGGGCGGGAGACCCCTGTCCCCGATGCTACTTCCCACCCGATGTGTCGCAGCCCAGCGGAAGCAGAAGGGGAGGGTGAAGTGCTGAGAGGCCATTGGGAGCTGAGCGGAGCTCTCAGCAGATTGCGGCACCTTGCAGGATTTAGGCTAATCTCTTTCTCCTGCCTGCTGTAACCGCCCCCCAGCTCCCTCTGTTTGCACACAGGGAGTGAGAGCCAGTAGCACCCTGCGGGGTCACGACACTCACTGGCACACCGTCTGCCTGGTGCAATGGCTGGCTTCCCTTCCCACCTGCCCTTCACCAAACAGCTGCGAATGCTGTGCCTGGCAGGCAGGATCAGAGCAGGGCACCCTCCCAGCTCTGCCAGGAACCCCCGCGGCCCGCCCCCCTGCACAATGGGGCGGAGCGGCTGGGTGACTAGCCCCTCTGTCCCCAGCGCACTGTGCTGCTGCTTGTGGCTCTGGGCTATGTAGGTGCCAGCTGGGCTTGTTGGCAGCATCGTTGCCCAGCAGGCTGGTGGCTGCTCTGTGGCCCTGCCCTGCCCTGCCCTCCGAGCCAGCACTGGTGCCCCGGGGTGCTGCAGCACTTAGCCGTGCGGGGGTGAGCAGGGGGAGCTGGCAGAGTGTCTCGCTGTCTCCTGCCGGCCTCCGGGACTTGGGGAGCGACCGGGCTGGGCCTCGTCAAAGCCTGCCTGGGAGCTCCCAGTGCCCCGTGCTGCACAGCGGGGAGCTGCTTTCATGGTCCAACTTCAAAGGCAGCAGATTAAGGGATTTTTTTTATCGGAATGAATGGGGAGCCCGAGCCCCTGTGCACAGCGCAGCCTGCCCGCCCTACACGGGGCGCTCCCGCCTCCAGCACCCCGGCTGGGGCTCCCAGGGTGGGGCTGCAAATGGAGGGGCCTCTAGGATGGGAGGAGAGAGGGTTGTGGGGGGGAGCTGTATGCTGGGGGGGAGCTGTGTGTATATGTGGGGGGTGCCCATGGGCGGGGGCTGTGTGCCGGGGGGGGATCTGTGTGTATATGTGGGGGGTGCCCATGGGTGGGGGCTGTGTGCCGGGGGGGGATCTGTGTGTATATGTGGGGGGTGCCCATGGGTGGGGGCTGTGTGCCGGGGGGGGATCTGTGTGTATATGTGGGGGGTGCCCATGGGTGGGGGCTGTGTGCCGGGGGGGGGATCTGTGTGTATATGTGGGGGGTGCCCATGGGTGGGGGCTGTGTGCCGGGGGGGGGATCTGTGTGTATATGTGGGGGGTGCCCATGGGTGGGGGCTGTGTGCCGGGGGGGGGATCTGTGTGTATATGTGGGGGGTGCCCATGGGTGGGGGCTGTGTGCCGGGGGGGATCTGTGTGCGGATGGGGGTGCCCATGGGTAGGGGCTGTGTGCCGGGGGGGGGGGATCTGTGTGCGGATGGGGGTGCCCATGGGTTGGGGATCTGTGGGGAGGAGGCCCGCAGCAAATTAACACTAACACAGAAGATGTGGGTGCCGTCTCCCCCCCCCCCCGGGCCCTGTGCCAGCCCTGAGCCCCCGGGCGCCGCCCCCACCCCCTGGGCCAGCTCTGAGCCCCCCTCCTTGTGCTGTGCCAGCCTACTGGGTGTAACTCTGAAGATACCAGCTGGGAGTCTGAGACCTGGTCTACATCTGAGACGTAGGTTGTCCTGGCTACACGGTGCAGGGCTGCGCGTCGTCAGGGCGAGTGACCCCTGGAGCTGCAGCTCGGGCGTGGCTAGGAGCCTTCCGTCCATGGCTGTGGCCAGCAGTGACTCGTGGCTGGAGCCCTTTATAGCCACTGCCTGAGCCTGTGCCGCTTAGTGCGACGCCATCGAACCCCCGCCCCTCACTCCCCAAGGAGCTGCCACGGGTCAGGAGAGAACTGCAGTAGGTGAGGGGTTAGTGCGACAGAGGGCCTCGTTAGTGCCTGGCTCGTTAGTGCCTGGCTCCTCGTGCCATTAATATTTATAGCTGGTGCGAATGTGGAAGCTTAGCTTGGCCGCTGCTTCGGCTGGCCCTTTTCACCCAGCTGCCTCGGCTCCAGACGTGACAGAAATAGCTCCTTCTGCCCGCAGCAGCGCGCCATGTGGGAGCAGCCCTGTAGGACTGCAGGTCGCAGAGTCCCAGTCACACGGGGAGCCTGTTCGGAGCCTGCCCCATGCCCAGGACGGACGAGATCCTAGACAAGTTGGGGGCCCCATTACCTCACCAAGGGCGACTGGCTGGCGCCTTTGGAGCCAGATGCCAGGTTGAAATCTGCTTTCATCACCCCGTTGGGGCTCTGTGCGTTCCTGGTCCTGCCTTTCGGCTCCAGGGGGCGTCGGCCACCTGCCAGCGCCGGGTGGGTCAGGCACAGGGGGAGGGAGCACTTGGCCCTGGCGCACATGGATGACATGTGTCTTTAGCCAGACTGCGGAGGAGCCTGTGTCCCAGGTGAGGAGGGGGCTGGGGCGTCTCCAGGAGGCCAGGCTGGCTATAAAGGCTGGGAAGTGCAAGGTGGGGATGGCCGAGGTGTCGTGCCTGGGCCTCAAGGTGGGAAGCAGCTGCCTGAAGCCAGAGCCAGCCATGGTGGAGGCAACCAGAGACTGACCTGCTCCCCAAACCAAGAAGCAGGTCCAGGCCTTTATGGGGATGGTGGGACACTGCTGGAGATTTGTACCCCACTTGAGCTCCCTAGCAGCCCCATCACGGAGCTATGTAAGAAGGGCAAGGTGGTCTGGACTGAGCAGTGCCAGGGGCTCTCTGGGCTCTGAAGGAGGCACTAGTCAAGGGCCCAGTGCTGGTGAGCCCAGACTTTGACAAGCCTTGTGGCGTTCACAGACGCCCCAGACGCAGGGCTGGGCGCGGTGCTGATGCAAGCCAATGCGAAGGGGGAGAGACACCCCATCGGGTACCTGAGCGGGAAGCTGCTGCCCCGGGAGCAGAACTATGCGGCCATCGAGAAGGAATGCCTGGCCACGCGGTGGGTGCTTAAAAAGCTGCAGTCGTATCTATTTGGGAGGCACTTTACTGTGTATACTGACCACTCTCCTCTGACGGGCTGTACCAAAGAGAGGGGCTAATGCCGAGCTCCTGCAATGGAGTCTGACCCTCCAGGATTATGAGATGGAGGTGGTCCATGGGAATGCAAAGGTTATAGCCGATGTTTTGTCCCAGAGAGGGGGGCCTGCACTTCCCCAGGCCATTAGCTGAAGGGACCCTGCTCAATTCAGACTCGAAGGGGGCGGGGGGGATGTGACGAAGTGGGGAGTTTTCTTAATGTTGTGTATGATTATTGTGCGTGCCTCGGTTTCCCTGTGAATTGCATGTCTAACCAGGCGGGGGAAGGAAAGATGTTGATCTTTGCTGAGATCCCTAGAGGATCAGATGCGACTGTCGCTGGCTACCTGGGCCCAGCCAATGGCCAGACAGTTTGTCACTTCTGTCGCTCGGACGGGGAGGGGTCAGAACATTCACACCCCTGAGTGACATCGGTTTTGCTGACATAGGCCACGTCTACAATGCAGCCTAAGCCAGGGGAGGTGGCAGTGGCAGGAAGATTGTGGCTTGTAACCACCCCTTCTCAGGCTTGGCTGGGGAGCCTGGCTAGCGCCGGGGGTGCCCTTCCTCTTGGAGTCTGGACTGAGGCAAGGCCCTAGCGTGGCGCGTACTAGGCGGGAGCATCCTAGGGCTGCCAGCTGGCTGGCTGGGGCTCGCACTGAGCAAAGGGCCAGGAGTCATGAGACCTGGTTCTTCCGTTAACACGGACTTGCTGGGTGGCTTCGGATGTCGCCGACCTTGTGGGCTTGAGGTCCGGGTCGTGCTCTCGTTCTTGAAACCCGTCTGAAGGAGGGACACAAACATGCTGTTTAACAAACCCCCTTAACCCCCAGGTGGGCTCTGCCTTCCCGTCCTCTGCGGGGAGCATCTTGCACTACCCTTGGCAGGGTTTGCAGGGGAGGGGCTCTGGAAAGCTCCCACTCCGCTGTGCATAGAGGTAGCACTCCAGTTAATTGCTAAGCAGGAGCATGCCCAGGGACCGCGAGAGCTGGCAGCGTGGGCTGGCTCGCTCCCCATGCCTTGAAGACAAGGATTACAATTCAGGGAAGTGCTCCAGTTATGCTGGGATCCCAGGGCCCTTTCTTCCGGCACCGCTTGCGCGCCCCATGTCTTTGTTTCAGGTTTATCTCTGTTGTGGAGTTGACATCTGTTAAAGGATTCTCACTGCATCTGGCTGCATTAGTGACAGGAACCGCCAGCGCCTGTAGTCACTACAAATGCACCACCAAGAGGAGCCCGGGGCCCCTGCCTATCTGTCTGTCTGCTCCGCAGCCATGCTGTGAGGGATGGGGAGGTTCTCAGATACTTCTGTTACCCACGTTGCTGGGGCTCCGAGCCCCTCGAAAAGCCCCTGAGTCTCTCCCCCAGCAGGGGGCAAGCCCAGAACCTGGCACCTCCCACTTGTTCCTGCCCCCAGCGCTCACCCTGCCATGGCTGAGCCCTGGGGCTGCTCCCAGTGTGGCAGGAGAGGGCCCCTCAGGCCCTCCTGGGACAGCGTGGAGCAGAGTTTGGGATTCTCAGTGAGGTGGGAGCTGCTGCTGGGGTGGGCGGGGAGCAACTTGCAGAGCACAAGAGGGAAAGGACCCAGCAGCATGGAGCCCTGCAGGAGGGCAGGTGCTGTGGCCTGCAGCCATGCCCTGTGGGTGAGCAGCTAGAGTCAGCCCCGTAAAGGGGTCTGGGAACTGGTGCCGAGAGGGTGGTGCAGAGTCGTGAGGGGCGGGTGCTGGGGGTACCTGAGCCGTGCTGACTTCTGGGGGCTGGATGGGACTAGTGTGCCGGGGTCGGCAGACAGGGGAGGTCCCCCTCAGCCGCGGCGCTCTTTGGGCTGGATGTGAGGCAGGGGGCTGGGTCCCGGGCTCCCTTTGAGCAGACTCAGATCCAACGCTGTGCGGGGACCCCGGTGCCCTGAGCCTCGGGCTGTGGTGGTGGCAGGGAGCGGGGAGCATGTGGGCTGGGGGCCTTGGAGCCGTCTGTGTGGATCAAAGGCTTCTCTGCTGAGACAGTGTGAACACAAGCGCTGAATGCTGATCACGGTGGCTGACAAGGAAAAGTTAACCAGGAGCCCAAACAAACCAGTGCAGGGGGCAGGCAGCATCCAGCACAGGGCACTGGGCCATGGAGCAGTGCATGGGCCCCGCTGAGCTCTCGGCCACCACAGGGCTGCCGTGGTGAGGGCTAACTGCACCATTGCCCCATCAGTCTGCGTGCATACCCTCCAGGGGACCGGCCCTGAGCCTTCATCCAGCGGATGCTACGATTCTCCCGCTCTGACTGGGCACAGCGCCCTGCGAATGCCCAGCCTGGATTGCGCGGCCCTGTGGGAGCCGTGACCAGCAGCACCAAACACCCCAGCTCGGAGGAGCGCCGCGGAGGGCTGTTATCACAGCACGACTCTGTGTCCATAGCCAGGTAGGGCCAGCTTATCCAGACACCCCGCTGCTGGGCTTTGGGGGAGCAACCTACACCCCGGCCTCCCTCCTCCCCCCCTGCTCTTCAGAGGTTGCCCTTGTTTTCTCCCTCGAAGCTTCTGGTCTGCCAGGGTCTCCAGACCCTGCTTAAACCAGGTTATGTCCCCATGGGGCAAATGGATTGATCGATTGTAAAGCCAGAAGGGAACATTGGTGGTGTAGTCTGACCTCCTGCACACCCAGAGCAGAGATTGTCCTGAATTCATTGGTGTGTCTGACCTCCTGCACACCCAGAGCAGAGATTGTCCTGAATTCATTGGTGTGTCTGACCTCCTGCACACCCAGAGCAGAGATTGTCCTGAATTCATTGGTGTGTCTGACCTCCTGCACACCCAGAGCAGAGATTGTCCTGAATTCATTGGTGTGTCTGACCTCCTGCACACCCAGAGCAGAGATTGTCCTGAATTCATTGGTGTGTCTGACCTCCTGCACACCCAGAGCAGAGATTGTCCTGAATTCGTTGGTGTCCTTCAGAAAATGGCCAGGGCTGGAGAATCCCCCGAGACTCTTGGGGAATTGTTCCAGTGACTAATCGCCCACTGCTAAAATCTCACCCCTTATTCTAGTCTAGACACGTCCGGCTTCAGCGTCCAGTCACTGGCTCGGGTTGGACCTGTTGCTGCTGGGTTGCAGAGCCCATCATCGATGTTTGTTCCCCATGTCAGTACTTAGAGACCGTGATCGTCACCCTGACCCTTCTCTCCAAGTTAAAAGATTGAGCTCCTTGAGTCTATCACTACAAGGCAGGTTTTCTAACCCTTTAATCTTCTCATGGCTCTTCTCTGACCCCTCTCCAATTTATCAACGTCCTCCTTGAACGGTGGGCACTGGAACTGGACTCAGGATTCCAGCCGCGGTTGCACCAGCACCAAACACAGAGGTAAAACAACCTCCCTGCTCCTTCGGATCCCCTGTGTGTGCTTCCAAGGATCACGTTAGCCTTGTTGGCTACGGTGTTGCATGGGGAGCTCATGTCCAGCACCTGTCCGGTGCAACTCCCACGTCTGTTTCATAGTCCCTGCTTTCCAGGAGAGAGCCCCCAGCCTGTGAAGACGGCCTGTGTTTAGATGTAGGACTTCGCATTCAACCATAGTGAAACTCAGATTACCGAGCGATCCTGATCACGCTGTATGGTGACCTGTCCTCTCCATTATTGCCCAATCCTTGTCTCGGCTGCAAACTTTCTCGGCAAGGAGTTTGTCGTCTTCCAAGTCATTGATGAAAATGTTAAATAGCGTAAGGACAAGAACCCATCCCTGTGGGGCCCACTACCAACACACCCACTCGATGATGGTGCCCTGTTTACAGTTCCATTTTGAGACCGATCAGTCAGCCAGGGTTTAATCCGTTTAACGAGGGCCATGTCAGGTTTGTATCATTCTAGTTTTTTAATCCAAATGTTGTGTGGTACCAAGTCCAAGTGGTGCCTCTACCCAGCCGACCAACCAGCCAGGGGGTCAAGGGGCAGGGCCTGGTCTACGGACCCAGCCTCACGCTACAGGGCTGAAAATAGCAGGGAGACGTTCCAGCTGGAGCTGGGGCTCTGCAGCCCCAGGCGGGAGGGTGGCTCTCAGACCTTGAGCCCCCCCAGCCCCATAGCTATTTTGTGCCGTAGCGAGTGGCTGAGGCTATACCTGGGATCCGAGATGTCTGGGTGGCTCTCCGAGGGGCTGCCCGAGTTCCACCCTCCTGTCCTGTCCGCCCTGCTGGAATTGCTCCTTTGTCGTCATGCAGCAGCCAAGGCGCACAGTCCGACAGAGGACTGTATGGTATCCTCACAATACAGGCTTCTTCTGTGCCCGCCACAGGCGCGCTGACTGGTCAAGCGGCACTGATCCGGGAAGGAACGACTTTCCCCGGGAAAAGCAAAGGGGGCAGCACATTGGGGTGCCAGGAAAGCTGCAGTTGCCCCGGTGTTGGGACGCCGGAGCACTTGCTGTGTAGGCTCTGGCCAAGGGAGATGTCCCGGACATGGACTCTGCGCCCGGTGCAGGGCTGCTTCTGCCACCCACAGCCAGAGGCATCCGCTCTAAGCCACTGCTCCCTGCTCCAGCATAGCCCTCCTGGTAGCCCGAGTGCTGGGGGGGCGGGATGGAGACCCTTAGCCTTCGCCGTCCTGCTGCTGTCCGCTCTGGCTATCTGGAGGGGCCTGCACTGTCATGGGGGCGGGGGAGAGGGATGTCCGAGGCTCTCCCAGTGCCAGCTGTGGGGAAGGGCCCAAGTGTGAGGTGAACGCGAGGGTCTGTGGGGAGAAAGGGGCTGGTGGCTCAGACTGGGTAGCATGGCTGGGGGATCCCTCCCTGCAGCGTGAAGGGGAGGGGGCTTGCGTCTCTTCCGATGGGCTGGGACTCTGAGATCAGGCTGCAGCTGTCCCTCTTGTGGCCCCAGAACCTGGCCCGTTAGGGCTTGGCTGTGCCCCGGGGGACTGTGAGCTAAATGAAGACACAGTTAGCCCAGTACCGCAGCTGCCTCCTGACAGACTGAGCATAGAGCTTTGAAATGTACAGCACACTTACAGAATTGATCGGTGCAAGGCCTCATTAATTAGTGTTAATAGGTTTGTCTTTGTTATCTACTTCCTAACAAACTGCACTTCTCCGTGCAAGGAACAGGAGCTTTGCCCAGAACGGCTGGAGCGAGAGCAGACCCTGCAGAGCTCAGCACCCTGAAGACCGGCTTAAATGCGGGCACCGTCCCTGGTCTCAGTGTTGGGCCGTGACCTCGCTGCATTGGGCCGGGCCCGGGGTGAGGTTGTGGGATGCTGGCCCTGCTCGGCCGGGCTGTGACTGGCTGGGCCGGGCCGGGCTGTGACTGGCTGGGCCGGGCCGGGCTGTGACTGGCTGGGCCGGGCCGGGCTGCCTGCAGGGCTGTGAACGCCATGCGGCTGTGGCTGAGTCAAGGTCTCTGTCGGTCGCAGGCCGGGCCGTGCATGGGAGCTGCGGTGTCCTCAGCTCGCTGCCGCCCTGTGTGGGAGCTGTGTGCTGCGGCTCTGTTCCCGCTGAGCTGGCAGGGCTACTGCCTGCTGGAAATCGCATCATGATGTTATCTCGGAAAGGTCCAAATTGGCTCCGTTTATCAGGGCTGATGTGATTTGGCCGCGGGGAGCCGTCCCTCGAGCCAGGGGGGGAGCGTGCGGGTCAGCCCTGCAGGAGTGTGGCCAGGCAGCTGCTGGAGAGCCCTGCCCGGGTCCCCACTCAGGCTGGTGGGTGCAGTCGCCAGCCAGGATCAGCCCCTGCGCTGCGTGCCATGGGGAGCTGTGTGCCCAGGCCGAGTGACTGGAGAGCCAGCGCCCTGCTCTGGGGGCCAGCATGGGCTCTGGGCGGGTGCTGGAGCAGCTCCTCAGATGGGGTCTTGATTCCCTGTTAATAAGCTCCAAGTGTTAGGGGCTGCGGTTGCTAATCCCTGTCTCCTCTCTCAGTGTGACCAGCTCCTGGTAATCACAGGGGACCCCAGCAGCCCTGACAGGAACCTGGGCTCCCCAGCTCCCTCCCCCATCCCGCCCATCCCTCCTCTTAACACACTGGCCTCTCTGAGCAGGCAGGAGACCAGCTGCAGATTCTGCTCTGGGGCTGGGGAACTCCATGGGCCTGCGAAGTTCCCATTCACCTCTGTCCTGGGAGGGGTGGCCTGGCCCTGCTGATCCCTGTGTTGCTGGGGCAGCTCGGGGGTGCTGCTGGGCTGCCAGCTGGTGCCCCCACTGTCCCAGCCCTGAGGGGAGAGGGCCCCAAGGGCTCTGCATGGGCAGAGTAAGCCCTGTGTCCATGGCAGGGCCCCCATGCAGCACAATCTGTGGAGCAGCCCAAATGTTTCCTGATGGCCCCGGGGTCCTGCGGTGCTGGATGGCAAGCGGGGCGGGAGAGGAGAATTTGGCCTGGGATGAGCTGGCTCCTTTCTCGAGGGGCGCAGGGGCTGGGGGACGATGCGCGCGTCACTGCGGTGTTGCACGCAGGGGCTGGCCCTGGGCCCTGGATTGTAACGGACTGTGCCCCATAGTGCCCCACACAGCTTGCTGGACTACGGGGCGGCGGGGAGGCAGCAGCTGGGAGCGCATGTTGTGTGTTAGCAGTTGGACAGCGGGGCGGGGTGGGCAGCCCGCAGCCCTTGGGTGGGGTGAGCCTGGGGCAGGGAGCTGATGCATCTTGATGGGCATCCACTGTCCATCCGTCCCTCCCCGTGCACTGGCTGGAGACTCCAAGGGGGCCAAGCGAAGTCGCGTTGTCCCTGGTGGGCAGTGAAGAGTTAAGCGTCTCAGGCAGGGTCTGCGCTTGCTGGGAACATGGCCTGGCTGGCGCGTGCGGAGCAGCAAACGGCTCTGGCGCAGCTTGAAAGGCCCCGTAAACCAGAAAAGGGAGATAATGAGGAGCAAAAAAGCTTCTGACAACTGGCTTGCGTCTGAAACTCTGAGATGCCTCAGCCAGTCGGTGTGGCCTCCTGGGGCCCGTCGCCCCTCCCAGCCCGGGGCTCCGCGTCAGACACCAGGGCGGCTGTGCTGGGGCAGAGGTGCTCCCCACCCACCCAGGTGGGGCCAGGCTGAGCTAGCGTCCCGAGCTCGCTAGCACTGTGCTGGCCAGCAGTTACCCTACAGCCGGGGCGCCTGGCTGGACAGGGGCTGGAGGGATTTTCTGGGGCACTGCCCACTTCTCCGTGGCCCCGGAGCTGACAGCAGCTCCTGCCCCTGCAAGGTGTCCCTGTGCGTGGCCCTGCTGAGTCACGCAGTGCTGTCCTGGTCCCCAGGCAGAGCTCGCCGATGGCATGGAACTGTTCCCAACGCGCGGTGTGCTGTGCAGGGGACTTTAATTACCGTCATTAACCGCACAACAGCATCGTTAAGAGGGAATGAAGTTCTCACTTCACTGGAGATGCTGCAAACCCCTGTGCGGGGAGTGATGGCGCAGGGAGGGGGCGAGTCCGGCCCGGTGCCTTGGGCTCGGGACCACCAAGCCCGACGCTGGCGTTGTGGTGAGAGCTCACTCCCACCCGTGGCAGATCAGTTCTAATCACACCCCGCCCTGCCGGCCCCAGGGTTCCCTGGGCTCTCCTCTCCCTCGGCCTCTGGGCCCCACCCGCATGCCTGCCCCTCGTGCTTCTCTGTGTTCCCCTCTCCGGACTTGCCTTCCATGGTGCACTGCCTGGCTGGGTGGGAGCAGCACCGGGGGCCACTGCACTGCTGCAGCTCCCATGGTGAGGAGCGAGGCCGGGGTGGGGACCGACCCAGGCGGCTGCGGGGGTCTCCGGTCCCCTCTGGGACACCGGGCCTGGAGGCTCCTGCACACAGCAGAAATGGCAAAGGCTTCTCTGGCCCAGCTCGCCCAGCGCAGGCTCGTCCTGTGTGTCGAGGCTGGCGCCCGTCGGGCGGGCTGCCCGAGAGGGGCCCCCATGCAGGGCCCTCGTGTAGGTACCAGAGGAGCGACCCCCCCTCCCGTGTGGGGAGGAAGGTCGGGGGCTCTAAGCGGGAGGGTGATGGAGTGGGGGTGCATAGCCAGGGCTGCTCCGCCTGCGGGGAGGGTGATGGGGTCATGCCAGCAGGACTCCGGGCGGCCCCGTCTCGCAGCGTGACCCACTTGCAGCCTGCAGATGCTCTGGGGCCGTCTCGGTGCCAGGCTCCGCGCACAGACTGTAATTGCCCAGCTGCAGCAGCGCTGTTCCAAAGCCGTTTGCAGTAAAATTGCAAGCTCATTATTTTAATTACGTGCAGCCTGCCTGTGCTAATGAAGTTGGAAGCCTGTTAATGGGGCTTGGTGACGAGCTCCCCGCTAATGAAATGCATTTTTCTCTGGTTCTCCAGTAAGGAGTCCACTGTCCAGGACCTTCCAGCCAGCACGTGCCGGGGGGGGGGAGGGGGGATGATCCCAGTGAGGTGTTTGCACCCTGGAGCCCATCACACCCAAGCTCCCGTGCACGTGGGGCCTGGCGGGGTGGGGGCTGTCGTGTCTCAGTGCCGGTCCCTGGCCCTCGTGCTGCTGCTGCTTGAGGCAGCGTTTAAACCTCCTCTTGCGGGCACCTCCTGGCTGGGGAGTTGGCAGGGAAACCACTGCTGCCCAGCAGCCTGGCCCGAGGCCCTGCCCCTGTGCCTGGCTCTCCCCTGCTGTGGGGTTCAGGCCCCCCCTGGCGCTGTGCCTGGGTGCCCCAGGCTGGGCGAATGGGCCTGTACCTTGTAATCAGCCACTAACCCACCATATACCCTGCCCATGTGTGTTAGTTCCCCAGAGCCTCTGCTCCCTGCCCCCCCTCCCCCCCCCTGCTGTCAGCTCCTGCACCGGGTGCCCAGCCTCAGGGGCTCTCCGTGTTCGTCCTGGCCTGGCTTCCTGCGTCCCCGTCCGGCTGCAGCGCTGGCTTGCTCTGCAGTGGCTGGGCCCAGTCGCTCTGACCCTACCTGGCACAGCACGGTGGCGTTAGTAAACAGAGGGAGAGGCCCTGGGCGGCCACAGGGGGAGCAGGACGGACTCCAGGCCCCACCCCAGCCTGCAGTGCCCCGTCCCCCCTTTCTGGCCTGGTCCTCGGGAGCCCCAGGCCCCAGTCGCTCTCAACGCTGTCTCCCAGCCTGCCTGAGCAGCAGAGCCCAAGGCCCTGATTAGCATCAGTCACAGTGAAACGTTAGCGCTCAGCTCCAGCCACCCTGGGCACCGCTGGGAGAGACGGGCAGGTTGAGGTGTACGCTCGCTGGCAGAGGTGGTGCTGGCTGCTGGGGGGCGGCGGAGGAGAGGGGGCCATGCCAGGGCAGGCTGCTGAGAAGGGATGGGGCAGCGGTGCCCTTGGCGTGGGATGGGAGCTCTAAACGGGTGTCTGGAGCGAGCGGCTGGTCCATACGCAGTCAGCACTGGGGGCAGGAGTGTCCAGCCAGTCTGTCTGTTCCGGGGCCAGGGTTGGGTTGACTAATTTCTCGGCCCTGCTGTGTGGCCAACTTTCCAACCGCGCACAGCCGAACACCCCTGCCCTGCCGCTTCTCCGAGGCCCCACCCCGCTCACTCCATCCCCCTCCCTCCGTCATTCGCTCCCCCCACCCTCACTCACTTGCTCATTGTTACCAGGCCGGGGAGAGTCAGGTTGAAAACCGGACACCTGGCAACCCTAGCCAGGGCTGCGTTGTCTGAGTGGCCGCGGGCTGCGCTTCGTCGCCAGCCCAGGACTCTGGGTATCTGTTGTGTGCTCTGGTTAAACCTCTTTTCTGCCTGAGCGTGTTGGGTTGGGTGGCTGCTTTGTGGGTCTGCGTGTTCACCCCTCTGCTCCCAAGAGTGCGCTGAAGTTCACACGGCCATGCTGGCCCCTGGGGGGGCACCATCAGGAGCTGCTTTGGGAAATGGTGTGATAAGCAGAACTGCAGTCAGAGCGGCGGTGCCAGGGCTAGTGGCCGGCCCTTGGCAGCAGGCTGGGCTGGCCCAGTCCTGGTGCATGTAGCTCTGAGCTCCCGCTTCTCCTCTGCCTGGAAATCCGCCCGGGTGCCCTCTAGGCAGCATCCCCTGAGTTTGGGGTTGTGGTGCACTTGCCCCCATGCCGGTGGGCGGGGGTCCCGAGGGGCTGCTCGGGGCAGGTCTGTCTGTGCTGAACGGGGCACTTTGCAGACGGCCTTTGGGAGGAGATAGGGACTGAGGGGGAAGAGGAGAGAAATGCGCAGGCTGGGAGGTTTTTCACACTGAGCTGGAAGATGAATAACCTTCCCAAGTGTTCAATATTCATGAGCTCCCTGCTGAGTGGGCGGGAGAGGCTGTGCTGGGAGGGGGTGGGACGACTGCTGTTGTGGCCGAGAGCAGTAGGCTCCTGGCAGGTGGGTTGACGCTCAGTGGGGTGCCCTGGCCCACTGCCCTGGGCCCCAGGCCTGGCATAGAGCAGGTGCTGCTGGCGCCGGTCGGAGGGCGAGAGATGGGTCTGCCCTGCACTGAGTCAGTTCAGGTGGATGCTAATTGAAGTTTCCTTCCTCTGTAGCTGGAGGAAAGGCTTGGGCAGGCGGTAGCAGCACCGCCGTGATTGAAACAGCCAGGGGAGCCTCTGGCACTTGCCTGGGATCTGTCTTGGGAGATGGTTATTGCTGTTCCCCGGCTCCAGCCACCAGCAGCTGTCCCCACGCTGCAGCCCCCATGCTGGGCCAGGGCACAGGGTCCTGCTCCCCTCCCACTCTGAGCACGGGTGAGCAAGGCTGGCCTTACCTACCTCGCTGGGCCATGTGCCCCCTCCTGCCGCTGCACCCCCTTCCCTGCACCCCCAGCCCCATAGCCGTGTCCTGCTCCCAGGCTGGGGGTGGGGCTGAGTACTCAGGGCAGGTCCCCAGCCTGCTCCCCCCCCTCCTCTGGGAGTCGCAGAGCCGGGGTTGGGGGGGGGGGGGGCTGAGTACTCAGGGCAGGTCCCCAGTCTGCTCTCTTCCCCCCCCCCTCCCCGTTGCTGTTTCACTTTCTTGCTCTGCACCCCCAGGGACTTCCTCTGGGGCTTGGGCCAATTTGCATACATTTTAATCTATAAAAAATTAAGCAGAGCTGGCAGCCGCTCTGAGTCAGACCTCCCCATCCGGAATCTCAAGGAGATGAATAATTTCCCACTCTCCCCGCCCGTCTGATTCATGTTAATTTCATCCCCGCTTATTAGAGGAGGCGCTTCGAGTCCGGATTGGCTGGGGGTCGAGAGCCGCGTTCTGGAATCTCCGAGGCTCCCTTGGAGTGAGGGGCAGCCACTTGCTGGGTGCCCCTCGCCCGGCACCCCTTGTGCGCACTGTGGGGGAGGGTGGCAGTTGTCGCCCTGTGTCTGGAAGGCCGCATTCCCCTCGCTGCGGGAGCTGGATGGTTCAGGGCAGGGGAGCTGCCTGGAGTCTGGGCCTTCCCAGCGTGACACTGTGTGTCATTGTCCTCCTACAGGCTGGTTTGAGGTCGCTAGCACCCTGGCAGGCCATTCTGGGCCGGGGCTGCAGCGTGCCAGCCAGTAGAGGTGGGGCCTCCGTCAGCACAGGAGCTGGGAGGTTCCCTGCAGACGGGTGTTTGTCCCCCAGGCAGGCGGAGGGGCTGCCCCAGGCCTGGGGGCTGCTGCGTGTGCAGGGAAGGTCTTGCTGAAGACGCGATCCCTTTGCCTGCCCCGGCGCTGACGGATGCGATCGAGCTGTTAATATTCAGCACGCTCTGCGATTTCTCCCCCCCGCCATCTGGCCGGATCTGCCCACAGTTTCTATTCTCGAGTGGTACGTAGCTCCCTGCCCCGCTCTCCAGGCGGCGTTCGCAGTGTGGCATTGTGCTGGGGGCTCTGCCCGAGCAGCCTGGGGGCTGGTCCCTGCGTGAGTTTGATTGGGGTTGTCAGTGAGTTGCTCTGCTCCGGAGAGCTGGGCGCTCAGGGTCCGAGAGCCCCCATGCTGTGGCCTGTGGGTTGGATGGGACAGCGAGAGGCACCCTGGTTCCTGGGCCGTCGCGGCGTCCCACCAGGGCTGGGTGACTTGGAGACTGCGCCACCGCTGCCTGCACTGCCCCCTGGGGGGCCTGGGAACGGCCCAAAGGGCTGGGCTGGGCTGCCGGGCCCTTCCCCTGGGCCGCTGCTGGACCCCGCGTGGGGTCTCGGGCCATGTCGCAGGAAGCCCCGCAGCTTGCCCCTTGCTGGCTACCTAAGCAGAGCCGTCCAGGAGCAAAGGGGCTGCGTAGACTGAGCCCCTCGCTGTGAGATGGGCCCTCCCGATCCGTCTCCTTTCCCAGCACGGGCAGCTGAGCCCTGTCGGTGAGCCAGCCCACTGCTCCGTGCGCTGCCCATGTCCCAGCCCGGGGGGGAGGCGAGGCCGGAGGACCTGGTGCAGTGAGATACGGCCCAGACAATAGGAGGAGAGCAGCTCCTGCAAGTGCTCAGTGAAACCTGATGTAACTAAGGAATTAGCCTATGGTTTAACCAGCCCCTCCGGGCGGGGGCTTTGTCATTACAATACCTGCTTTCCTAATTAAAATACCACAGCAGCTCCCCGGGCATGCGGCCAAGCTAATCATCCCTGGACTGGCGCAATAAAATACCTACAGAGGTGGTGCCTTTAAATCACAGAGCATCCTCTGCCTCTGGCACCGGGCCTGTCACAAGCCGCCCCACCCTGGCCTCGTGGGTGCCAGCCGGATGGCGGCTCTTCCTGGCGGGTTCTGGCTCTGTTCCGGCTGAGTGGGACTGGGAGCTGGGCACGCTTTTCCTCCGCGGAGGCTCGTTCCAGGAGCAGAAGGCGAGTGCTGACGGGGAGCTGTGTGACTCACACTTCTCTCCAGGTGCCACCTAAGCAGCAGATGCTCCTCTAATGGGCCAGTGGCTCGTGTGGGCCAGTGCCTGGGCCCCTCTGTGAGAGTGGAGAAGGGCCCCAGTCTGCTCCCCACAGACACAGGAGTGAGGTGCCGTTGGCATGCTGGATGCAGGGCCGCGGGGCGCCTTGGGTATGCAGGCTGAGCGGGGATGGGGTTCAGACCCTGCTAGCAGTGCCAGACGTGGGGCAGGCATAGTTGACAGGAGCCATGCAGAGGTGAAGCCAGCGCTGCTCCCTCGGACACATGGACTTGATCAAATCTGAGCCCCTGCTCCAAGTGGGGCGGTGGCCTGGCTGGAGCGCTGGCGGGACGGGATAGAGGGGGCCAGGGCTGGGATCCTGGGAGCGGCTCTCCCACGTGAATGGGGGTCTGTCACTTCCCACTCGGGCTCACCCTGGCCGCTGCTTGGCTCTTGCTGCGCTTGTTCCAGGAGGCTCGCGTGTCCCCAGGATATGCTGGCGGGAGACTGACAGCGCCTCGCCTCTCCTCTCCCCGGCCTGGTACGTTGGGAAGCTGGCAGCGTAATATCTGATGAGCAGATAATCCCCTGAATTGCAAACAGCTTTACCCAATTGAAGGGGCGGATTACCTCTCTCCAGTGTAATCATGGTGCCGTCTCGGGGAGTAGCCGGTGCCTGTCCTGGTCCCCTGCTGCGGCAGGCTTGCAGCGGCTGCAATCCATGGCAGGACTTGCGGGAGCCTGGCACATGCCCCTGCCCTGCTGTGCTGCCTTGCACGAGCATCGAAGGCAGCAATGCCGGTCAGGGAATGGCCATGGGGAGACGCTCGCCTGGAGCAGGCTCTGCTAGGGTCAGCTGGGCTCCGAGGCTCCTGTGGGCTCAGGCCGTAGCACCTGACCCCAGCTCCCCCCTGTGTGAGCCCCTCCCCATCCTGCTGCCAGGAGCCCAGCGCTGGGGTCAGGGGAGGCCCCTTTCTCATCCTGCTGTTGCTGAGCTCCTTGGCTCGGGGCTGAGGGGAGGGGCTCCCCGTGCCCTGGGGGACTAGTGAATCTCCCTGTGGGGAGGGGTCCGCACGCCAAGCCGGGGCAGTGGTGTTAACGGACAGGCCGTGGCACACCTTCGTGGTTTCCTGTGGCTCGCTGAGGCCGGCTCTGCAGTCAGACTGGGCTGAAAACGAGCCTCCAGCCAGGCAGGTATTGCCCCATCCCCGAGGCGAGTGCAGGAGGGTTTGGCCCTGGCCAAGCCGCCTGTTTATATCTCCCCCTCTCCCCCCCCCCCGCACAGCCACCGGCCACCTGGTGCATCTCTCCCTACCACTAGCCTGCCCTCCCCACAGGTTCACCGGTGCCGAGGTGGTGGTGATGGGAGACGTGACGTACGGTGCGTGCTGTGTGGATGACTTCACGGCCAGGGCCCTCGGGGCGGACTTCATGGTACACTACGGACACAGCTGCCTGGGTACGTACCCTGCCAGCAGAGACCTGGGGGAAGGGGGCTCGGGGGTGTCTTGGTGCTGGTGCCTTGGGGTGTTCTGGGTCAGGATCAGTACAGAGGGAAAAGCCAGTGTAAAACAGGCCAACCCTCCCTCCCACGGAACCCCAGGCCGATCCCCCCCAACACCCCAACCCCCAGTCCCCAGGCTGAACCCCCCCAGGCCGATCCCCCCCCAAACCCCAGTCCCTAGGCTGATCCCCCCCAACCCTCCCGCCCACGGAACCCCAGGCCGATCCCCCCCAACACCCCGACCCCCAGTCCCCAGGCTGAACCCCCCCAGGCCGATCCCCCCCAAACCCCAGTCCCTAGGCTGATCCCCCCCAACCCTCCTTAATCCCGGTCCCCAGGCCGATCCCCCCCAAACCCCAGTCCCCAGGCCGATCCCCCTCCAACCCCCCCCAAACCCCAGTCCCCAGGCCGATCCCCCTCCAACCCCCCCCGACCCCCAGTCCCCAGGCTGATTCCCCCCCCCAGGCCGATCCCCCCCGACTGCCAGTCCCCAGGCCGATCCCCCTCCAACCCCCCCCGACCCCCAGTCCCCAGGCTGATTCCCCCCCCCCCGGCCGATCCCCCCCGACTGCCAGTCCCCAGGCCGATCCCCCTCCAACCCCCCCCGACCCCCAGTCCCCCAGCTGATCCCCCCCAGCCCTGACCCCCAGTCCCCAGGCCGATCCCCCTCCAGCTCTTGACCCCCAGTCCGATCCCCCCCCAGCCCCAACCCCCAGGCCCAGGCTCCCCTGCCCCTGAGCCCATGACCCGGCGAGCCCCCGAGCCCAGGAGTGGCCGTGCCCAGGCAGCAGTCTCAGAGCTGAGTGGCACTGGCTGCAGTCTGTTCATGTGGCAGCTGCAGCCCGTGAAGGGTCGGGGCCTGTGCAGCGGCTGATGTCAGTGGTGAGGGGCTCTCTGCAGCGGGCAGAGAGGTGTGAGCTGTGCTGGGGCTGGGGGATCTTGGAAGCAAAGCGGATTAGTTAGAGAGCTGGCAGGTGGCTTCTGCACTGGGTGGGGCAGGCCCTGGTGTTGGGGGTGGGCAGTGCAGGCCCTAGCTGGGAGGGGTTGAGGGAAGGGCAGCGTGGGGAAGGTGGCACTGGGTAGGAGGAGTGGGAGCAGAAGAGTGCCAGCGTTGGGCAGGGGGTGGCGGGGCGGTTGGTGCTGGCAGAGCCCCTGCATTGTGTGTGGGGAGCTCTGAGCCCCGGGCAGAGCCCATCCCATCTTGGCAACATGCCAAGCGCCCTCTCAGGGCGGCAGGGAACTGCAGACGGGCCCCAGTCCCCTCTCGGAGCCAGTCCCCAGCTTAGTGGTGAGTCCATAATCTCCTGAAGAGGGAATCTCTCTGCTCTGGCCCAGAGCGGCTTTGTTGTCTGTTCGGCCAAGCTCCCTGTTCTCTGGCCTCAGTTCAGGCTGCATGGGAGGAACCTTTGCTGCTCTGTGGCTGGGGCCCTCTGGCTCGGAGGCTGTGCCGATGCCCGGCAGAGCCGGGCCATGGAGGGCCTGGCAGGGATCAGAGGCCTGCGAGTGTGGCACTGGCAGTGGCGTGTCTCAGGTTTTCTCTCGAGCCCTGCGCCGCAGCAGCCAGGCTGGTGTCTCCAGGAGGCGTTAGGACACTGAGGGGTTTGTCCTTAGCATGTGCCGCAGCATCCGTGTGGCCGAGCATTGGGGTGCTGGCTCCCCAGTAGCTCCTCCTGCAGCCGCCCAGGGACGAGACATCATCCCCGCTGCGCCCGCAGGCCCCCTGGGGTGGGGAGCTTGGAGGGCGGGTCGCCCGCCTCACCCACTCCTGAGCCTTAGGAGAAGCGAATGGCAGCCTGGATTCTCTGGCCTCCTCCAGTGCCTCAGCCAGCCCAGCCCGCTCAGCCCTGTCTGGCCCTGCCGTGCACGGGATCCCCAGGCTGCTGGGGCCCTGTGGGGAGCCCAGCCTTGCCGGATCCGAGCTGTGGCTGTCTGTCGCTCGCTCCTATGGGCACTGGGTGGTGCCTGCCAGGAGGCTGCGCTGTGCCCTTGGGGGCACTCGGCCAGCTTGTGAGCTCCCTCGGGCCATGTATTGAGCTGGGCTCCCGCTCTGTGGGGAGGTGCTTGCTGCCCGACAGGCAGGCTCTGTGAACAAGACGGCCAGCTCTGCCCAGCCGAGCTGCAAGCCGCGCCGTGTGCTCCGGGGCCCGAACCGGCTGGGTGCGCCGAGGGGAGGAGCTCCCAGCTGGAAAACACTGGTCCCATTCACATGGAGACGTTTGCCGTAGCCTCTTCTGCACCCCCACCAGCTGGAGGCTCCTGTCGCTTTGGCCCGAGCTAGGGAGAGTGGATATGGCCCCCCAATGGGATCCAAACGCCTCCCAAGGGAGGGGGGGTCACGCCTCCCTCCTGGGCTGCTGCCGTCCATTGCACAGGGACCCCTTGGAGGCAGCATTGCCCAGTCTGTCCCCCTCCCCACGTCTAGCTCTCTCTGCCTCCCCCGGCCCCCCCGCCTGTTGCTGGCCTCGCGCTCCCTGCTCATGGTGGCCTTTGCCTCTCCGGAGCCTGGCTTCCATGGTGCAGTGCACAGTCTGGGACCGACCAGCCCCCTCCTGCTGCTGCCATTAACAGTGGTCCTGGCAAGGGGGCTGCAGCCCCCGGCGTGATGGCGTTACAGCCCACTCCAGTCACAGGGTCTCGGCACAGGAGTGATCCCCAGGTCCGAGCCAGCCCTGCAGCGCTGTTCCCTGCTGCATGTGCCAGACACTTGGGCCTGGGCGGGTCCTTTAGATACTGAATGCCCAGGCCTGGGGCGAGGGCTGCATGACAGACGAAGGAAGCCCCTGGGCAGCCCTGTCCTGTCCCCAAGGAGCTGCTGCTCAGAAAACACCCTCTCATCTCCTGCCTGGAGGGAAGGGGGAGCGTCCCTGCACCTGTGCGGCGGGGGGGGGGGCACACGCTCTGCCAGCCTCGCCCCACTTCTGGGGCACTGGGTGTTGTGTGTTCAGGCTCTAGAACCGTGAGACCACCAGGCCTGCAGCGCCTCGGCCCAGGACGGACTGGGGGCGGCCGGATGCACATTGATCAGTGACCCCTCCCCGGCCCGGCAGGCAGGTGGGTGCTCTCCCCATGGGACGAGGGGGAAGAGCCGGGGCCAGGAGTCCTGAGTCCCCGTCACATGCCCAGTCTCCATCTCCAGAGGCACTGGTAGGGGAGGCTCCACATGCAGTGGGGCTGTGAGGCTGCAAAGCTCCTTACCCCAGTCCCAGGTGCTGGGGAGAGGAGTGGGAGGTGCTGTGCTTGTGAGCAGGAGCCAGGGGGTCTGGTGGGAGCCGGAGCAGAAGGGAGTGGAGGCCTAGGGGAGCAGAAGAGGTGGGTCTGGCTGGGGCTCCCTGCTCTGGGGCCCCTGCTAGCCCTGGTCTGGTGGCAGCAGGGGCCGTAAGGGCTGGTTTAAAGGGCAGGCGAGGAGCGGCTCTGCGCTCCCTAGGCAGAAGGGTACTCTGGATTCAGTTGCCATGGAAACTGCGCTGCTGTCCCAGATGCTGCTAACTTTGAAGTCCACCCAGGGTGGAATCAGCCCAAAAATAACAATCAGACATTTGGGGTTTTAAGGTGGCTCTGTGGAATTGTTGCCCCAGATAACGGAGGGCCGGGCAAGCCTGGGGTGGACGGAGCCCAGCTGCAGGAGGCCGCCCCCTGGCTCGGGGTGGGTGGGCTCTGCTGCCCTTACCCCACTGAGACTGGCCTGGGCCTGACTGTCTCTGCTGGGGTGGCCAGAGCACGTCTGCCTGCCCGGCTGTGCTGTGTGCCCCAGGGGCCCTGCTGACACACTCCCTGGGCATTTCCAGTGCAGGGCAGAGCACCCCCGCCCGCCGCGCCCTCCAGCATCCATCACCCACGACCCTTCCTGTGTGTCCTTGGCATCGGCGGGCATGGGGGGGGGCTGTCTGCGCTTTCCAGAGGCTCAGGCACCGTGCCGTGGGAGCTGGGGTCTGGCTGAGTCCGGAGCCGGTTCTGAGCCCCGGTTCTGGCTCCCTGGGACCAGCTCCCTCGCTCCCAGAGCACTCTGCAGTCCAGTCCCCACCGGTGGCAGGTCAGCCCAGGCGCCCCACCCAGAGTGGGTCCTCCACCTGTCTCTGCGTCGTGGGCCCCAGATGGGGTAGCCTTGCTGGGAGGTGAATTTACAGGGCATAGAAATGACTTTTAATAATCACATTTGTTATAGAATATTGCAGGGTTGAAAAGTGAGGGTCCCAACCCACGTCCGGGGGGTGACCGCAGCGATCAGTGTCCATCACTGCAGTATAGGAGCGAGGGTCGGGGGGAGACAGCGTCAGTAGCCTGGGGGCGTTAAAACTCCTGGTCTGTCCTGGCTGTTAGATTAACGAACGGCGAGAAGAGAAGCACTCGGGAGCAGGAGCTCACACGATGCTGCTGCCTGCCTGGGCTCTCCTGGTGAAGGTCCCCAGCCCTTTCAGGGAAATGCAGCCAGTGCTGGAAGGGAGCACTTCTTCCTGGGCAAGCAGCTCTGCCCAAGAGCTGAGGGGAAGGGACTGACTAACACTCTGCCTGATCCAGCCGGCGCGGGGGGCTGTGCCAGTGCCCGCACCTGTACCAGACATGGCCGTGACTTGGGAAGAGAGCTGGGGGCCTTTACAGCCTCTGCGAAAGGCAGCACCTCCACCTGGGCCACTGGGGTCACCCTCTGCTGAGCTACCAGCCAAATACTGACCCAGCCTGGCCCTGCTTAGCAAGATTGAGGCCTGTGGTGTTCAGAGCCGGGTGGGCACGAGGCGCCGGGTCTCCCACAGTGGCTCACATGGCGCAGGCCTGCACGATGCTGCCAGCCCCGCTGGAGCTGGGCCTGCCCAAGGCGGGATTCCCCAGGAGCCTGAGGCAGGGTATGGCGGGTTTACAGGGAAACCGGAGGGGCATGTGCTGCGGCACTGACTTCCCGGGCCTCCGGGTGGCACTCGGGCGTCAGGCCCCAGAGGTGCGGAGAGGGGCAGGCACTCTGTGTCCAGCACTGCAAGGCAGTGGTCTGGTCCCAGCGAGGAGCCAGTGGGGCTGGCTCTGTGCACTGCAGCTGCTGGCCATGCACCCCGTGTTGCATTCCCCTGGCTGTTCTGAGCAGAGCTGTGCTCAGGGGTGGTGCCCGTAGCAGGCTGGTGACCCTACCCCTGCAACGGTTACAGCGAGCGCTCCCTGGCATTTGTGCCCAGGCCTTTGTGCCATGCCCCCTGCTCTGTGAAGGACAAGGGCACATCTCCCTCTGTGGTCCTGCAACCCCTCCGCAGCCCCCCCGGAGGGAGTAATTTGGCACTTAATTGTGCTCAGGGGAATGGCACTGAAATGGGCAGTGAGCGTGGAGCTGTGGGTCGATGCAGACCCCATGTTCTTTAATTATTCGCTTAATCGTGGTGACATGGGCTCCTTAGCATGGAGGGTAATTAGATTTGTGTTCATTGATTCCCTGGGCGGCCGTTCCCCGGAGAGAAATGACCGAGTGTTGCTTTCCTTTGCCTGCCAGCGCTGTCCCAGCTGCGTGCTACACGCCTTGACCTGGCCGCGGTGGGCTGGCGCTGCCATGCCACGGGACTCGCGCACCATCTCCTGGCTAGCGCCGCGCCTGGGCCCGGGACCCCTGCCTGTGACACCTTCCTCAGAGTAAACAGCACCGGGCAGCGAGCCGGGAGCCTCTGAAAATGGGCGCAGGGGCTGCCTGGTGGCTTCTGCAAGCCAGTGCGGTGCCGCTGAGTGGGGGCGGCCCCTCTCCTTACGTAATGGCTGCACTCAGGCCCCGGGGGGACGGTTCAGCAGCTGGGCTCGAGCTCCTCTCTGGCTGCTTCCCCAGCCGGTGCCTGCGTGGGCTGGGAGGTGCTGCAGTAGGGATGCTCCGCTGGCCCTGTGCCTCGGCTCCTGGCCGGCGGGGCTGGGGGCAGCCAGCTGACCTCACGCTCTCTCTCCTTGGCCCTAGTTCCCATCGACGCCACGCAGGGGGTGAAGATGCTCTATGTGTTTGTGGATATCAAGATCGATACGTCCCACTTTGTGGAGACCGTCCACTTCAACTTCCCCAAGGGCGCCTGCCTGGCTCTCGTCAGCACCATCCAGTTCGTCTCCGCTTTGCAGGTGAGACGTCCGTGGGGCCGGGCTGGCTGCTGGGCCTGGGGCCTCACACCAGTAACAGCACGGGAGCCCCAACCCCATGCTGCCGGTGGGCTCTTTCTTTCCCACGCCCCACAACCAGCTGCCTCCCAATGCCTGTGAATGCAGATAAGCAACAACTTCCCGGAGCCAGTGCCTGGTGGCTTCCAGGTCACCCTGCTCCCATGCTGGGTCCTCTGCAGGGAGCCCAGGCCAGAAGCTATTGGAGCAGCGCCTGTCGTACCTGCAGCGCAAACCCTGGGCTCTCAGGGCTAATGGGACTGAGTGGGTTTAATAAGGAGCACAGCAGGGACCATGAACGTCCCATAATTTACAGCTCTCTCGCACGCTCCTCTCCTTGGCAGTTGCATTTGTATCAAGATCCATGTTCAGCCTGGAAATCAGGCAGTTGCGGGGGCCTCCACGCCTAAGTGGGGAGACGCTCCTGTCCTGGGGCGGGGCTCATGGGCGCGGTGTCAGGATGAAGGGAGGGGAAGGGGAAGAACTTGCTTTTCTCAAACCATTTCACTCTGAAGGGCCCTAAAACACCCGGCACTCCCTCCCTGCTGAGCTGCAGAGCGCAGCGCTGCATGTGCCCGGGCAGGGCAGGGTGCCTGCCAGAGCCTGTGGGGGTGCACACCTGTCGGGGGGGAGGGGCTGTGCAGGGTGCACACCTGTCGGGGGAGGGGCTGTGCAGGGTGCACACCTGTCGGGGGGGAGGGGCTGTGCAGGGTACACACCTGTCGGGGGAGGGGCCGTGCAGGGTGCACACCTGTGTGTCTAGTGGTGTCTCTCTTTCTAGCCTCAGCGACTGCTCAGAGCCGCCGGTTCCCCTCTAATGAGTAGCTGCAATATTATTCTCCTGCCATAATGTTGATCAAGTGCTTTGTAATAACTCTGATCAATGTTTCCTGGCCGTCCCCCCGCCCTCCCGGGGGAGCCGGCCCTGTAAATGTCAGGGCAGGCAGCAGCGCACTTGGCATTTTGCTGCGACGCTGGTAGTGGCAGGGGAAGCTCCGGCAGCCGCTGGCAGGTCTGGCTGTGGATTAGCTGCTCCTGGTGAATGGCCGGCTCAGCAGGACGGGAGAGATGAATGAGCCTCTTGAGCCGTGTCTGTCTAAACATGGGGTCATTGAAGCGTTAAACATTTTCTCTTGTATTTTAATTGATGCGTCTGCTAGCGGCTCCAAGCGTCTGGCTCACGTTCCCTCGCCGAGGCAGGGCCAGTTCACTCGGCCAGGCGAGTTCTCGCTGCTCCGGCCGGCCCCAGCCCTGCCTGGAGACCTCACCTCTGCCACACACCCCACCTCCATCCCAGGGCCCCTCGGCTGTCCCCTGGATCCATGGAATGCGCTGCCCTCTCCTTCGCCATGGGCTGGCGGAGCCGGCTGCTGGGGGTTGGCAGGGGCCAAGGACACAGAGTCTGAGGGCGGAGGTGTGATGAGGCGGCCTAGGAACGCCCTGTGCTGCCCCGTGCAGTCAGTCCGGGGCTGTATTCCAAGCGCACACCGCTGCGCCGCTCCCTCCCTCTCCACCTCCCTCAGCCTCTGGGGCAGTTTGTTCTCAGCCCAGCCCACCCTGAAGCCCCGTCCTCCACGTTTGGTATCTGACCCCTGGCCTCTTCCCCACAGGCGGCCTCCCAGGCGCTGCGCTCTGAGTACAAGGTCAGCATCCCGCAGTGCAAGCCGCTCTCGCCAGGCGAGATCCTGGGCTGCACGTCTCCCCGACTGGGGCCGGACACAGACGCCGTTGTGTAAGTACCAGGGTTTATATAGCTCTGCTTCCTTGCAAACACTTCAACGATGAGTGTTTTTAAGTCCTCTAGTTCAGGTGATACAAAACCTGTGCCTGGAGCAGGCCTCTCCCCCAATTTGTACAGCCCCATGCATGTCTGGGAGCTATGGAAACCTCGGCAGAGCCTGGGGTTCCCTGCGCTCCAGGTGCCAGGGGGGTGGGAATCTGGCAGAGGTGGGTCCCCGTGCTCCAGACCTGGGGGAGACAGGACCCACCTGGCAGGCTCTGCACAGAGTGGCTTGTGCTTGTAACGCAGAAGGAATAATTGAGTCGTAGATCAGACTAGATAATAGATGGAAAGGCGGGCAGATAATTGGAGAAGACGAATGGCTGGGCCCCAACATCACAGCACCATTAATTTTATTTAAGGACAGCAAATTAGAGGGAGCACTTCGCTTCCTATCACCTAATTATTTTAGGTAATGGAAATGCTTAATGTACTGTGAATACAGTGAGCTGCAGAATAAATAAATAAACGACCCCACCCCAGGGGGAGCCCAGGCAGAGCTGTGCTGGCCATGCCCTCAGTGGCAATCCATGTGTGGGGCAGGCGACCCACAGCTCATGCTGCCCCTTGAGCCCGCCTGGGAGCTTGAAGTGGGACGGGGTGGTACCCACCCCCTCGGGTTAGCACGCGCAGCGACTGAACGGCCTGTGTCGGGATCGCTGGCCCGTTATGCGGGGAGGGGGAGGGCTGGGGTGACTCTTGGGGTGTAGCCGGGGGCATGTTCCCGGAGGCCAGCTTGGCGTGTCTCACCCCAGCCCACAGGCGGATGCTGGCCCGTCCGTGCGCAGGGCTGTGGGGAGGGGAGGACCCCTCACACACACCCCGTCCTTCCACACTGCTCTCTGGCAGGAGCCCAAGCTGTGCCTGCTGCTCTTCCCTGGTCAAGTTCACCTCTGGCGGGCCCCAGCCTCCCTTCCTCCTGCCCGGCCTGGGCTCCGGGCTCCAGGCTCCGCTCTGCGCTGCTCCTCTCTCCCCAGAGCCTCGGGAGCGCCTGGTGCCTGTGCTTGAATCTAACGCCTCAGAGCCAGCACAGAGCCATTAGACGTCTTCTCCAGGCCTCCTGTGACTGAGTGATGGCCCCTCCGACTCGCTGTACTGCAGCTGCCCCGACTCTGGGCTGGCCGGCTCTGGGCACGTTGCACCAGGGTGGCACAGCGGGGGTGGCTGTGGTGGGTGCTGTAGACAGCGTGGTGAGCAGCACACAGGAACTGCCAGCGCCGCCCAGAGGGGCTTCCTCTATCCCAGTCACCGGCTCCAAAGGAGGCAACAAGAACCACACACACACCCCGGGGAACAACTGAAGAGTGGCGTGGCCACGTGGTCTGGGGGGGGACACGCGCGATTGGCTTCATTTCCTGAAGAGGGCTTGGCCTGGGAAAGTCTGGGGCACGCTGCTTAAGGGGGTGTCCCCTACGCCTCCTCAGCCAATGGGCGTCTCAGGCCCTGGCTCGAGGGCTCGGAGCTGTCCAGTAAATCCTCATTCTGCCTAAAGGAACTAGCCATGTAAATGCCTGATTCCTACCGCAGTCCTGTGGAGCTCCTGCCCCAGTCATGTCTTGTGGCAGTGAGTTCCGCAGGCTAATCGTGGGTTTCCTTCGATCAGTATTAAATGTGTTGCCTTCTAGTTTCCCGCCCTCCCACCCTTTCAGGGAGGGGGATTCAGGCTCCGCACCATGTTCATGTAGACCAGGGCTTTTCAAGGCCAACCCCGTTCGCTGGCCCTGCCCTCTCCTAGTGCTGGAGAGAAACTCCAGTGGCTGCAGCTTCTGGGCTCTTGTTCCATTGCAGATGTGGGTGTACAGCCGCTGCAGGTGAGTCCCAGCTGTGGCACTGGCTGTTGTACCTGCGCGACTCCACAGGCTCCTGTCTGAGTTGTTATTTTCTTATTTAGCCCCGTCTCGGGGGCTAACTTTTCCAGACAAATTAGCTTTGATCTTCCAAAATGTCATTCTCCAATTAAGGGCAAAATCTAGTCAAGTTTTACGTCTGAATTCATTTTCCAAGCCCTCACTCCATTAGGGCAGCTGAATGAAAGGCTTTGAAATGTAATTGCTGACTTGAAATCTGATTAGAAATGGAAGCAGAAATGTCTCTAACCAGACGTAGCTACTGAGCAGCTCTGAGGCTGCACATTGACTCACCCTCTCTGCCCCAGTCCAGCAGCAGGAATCCATTTTTGGGTGGAGAATGGATGCCTCTCCTGGCTCCAGCAGGGGGCGCTCACCCAGGCAGCGGTGGTGAAGTGCGCTGGCCGGGGGGCGGGGAGAGCCCCAGGTGGAGTGGTAGGAATGGAAATCGCGTTGTTTAAAATACGCTCCTGACTCATTTCCCTACCTGTGGTACGCAGGAGACGGGTCAGTGTCCAGGTGCCACTGCATCAGTGGGGCCAGCAGGGGCACATTTTGAAATGTTCAGGCGGCCGCTGGGAGTGGGCAGCTTAGGATGGCTGGGTTCTGTTCCATATGGAAGCCTGGTCTACGCTTAAAACTTAGGTCAACATAGCTACTTCACTCAGGGCTATGAAGAATCTACACCCCGAGGACCTAAGCCCCAGTGTGGACGCGTCCAGCGAGCTGGCTGCCAGCGTGCAGAAAGGGGGTGTTCCTACAGCGATAGAAACCCCCCTGCCATTGGTTTAGGCTGCGTCTACACTCCGGGCTTACAGCACCAGCTATGCTGGCCTGGCCCCTGGAACCTAGCTATGGGCTGGGCCAGGAGTGGTGAGGAGGGCCAGCCCCATTGCTGTGCAGGTGGGTGTGTTACACATGGAGAGGCCTGGCACAGTCACAGCAAACCGTTCCCTACCAGTGGAAGCAGGCGCAAAGCCCTGACCTTAACTCGGGGACCCCAGAGCCACGTCTTCGTGTTCTTTCACTGTCTGCATGTGACACTGTTAAAGCAAAGGAGGCAGCAGAGATCTGCCTGCCTGCCGCTAGCAGCCGAGTGTGTTCAACCCATAACGGCTCACGTGATGCTCCTCATCCTGCTCACTCCAGGGCTGTTTGAGCGCCACTTATAAGTCAGACAAAACGAGGGTGGCCTGCCCTGCTGTGTGAGTGCAGGATGCATGCCAGGCAGAGCGGTCCCATCCCCTCGCCAGCTGCGTGCACGGGGGGAGGTTTCTCTCACTGTTTGCCAGCATGAGCTGGTTCTCCCCTGCCCACTGGCGCTGACTGGTCCCCATGTGGCCTCACAGGCTTTGTTTGCAAGCCCCAGAGGGCAGGGCTGCTTGAACCCAGCCCGTAGTCGGTTGCTTTGCCTGCTCTGTGCCTGTTGTGCTCAGCACGGGCTGGTATGGGCTCCTGCACCCAGCGCTGAGATGCAGCAGCAGCCACCCGGCAGTCAGAGCGGCCTGAACCAAACGTCCCCAGCTCTGGGACAGTGCTCTGGAGTCAGCTGGCAGCGTCCCTGAGCTCTTCTCTCCCTGCTGCAGGTACCTGGGGGATGGGCGCTTCCACCTGGAATCTGTCATGATTGCCAACCCCGGAGTTCCCGCCTACAGGTACTGGAGCCAGCCAGGCTGCAGGGGTCACCAACATTCACACTGGGGGCATTGCTGGGGAGTGGATATGGGATTTCCTGGCATGGGCATAGTCAGACTGTCTGTGGATACCTCCCCTCCCATTTCTGGCTGGGCATCCCGCCTCTCCTTCCCCTGGCTGTCGCTCAGACCCGGCTCCCCTCCCATTGGCTTTTGCCTGGCCCCGCTTTGCCCCCCCCCCCACCATGGGAGCCCATGGCAGGGATGCTGGGAAGTGTTTAATGTTTGTTTAGCTTTTTAATACAATTTACTGCCAGAGCCGAGGTGGGGAAGCCGGCAGCCAGCGCTCTGCAAACCACCACTGGTCCGGGTGCAGCGTGGCTGGGCGAGGAGAGAGGCAGTGGGGTCAAAACTTGCCTACCAGGAGCAGACCCTGTTCATGGGCTTCTCAGGCTCTGTCTCCACTACAGGTTATGTTGTATAACACACACACACACACACCCCAGCGACATACATTACACTGACATGAGCGCTTGTACTGCGCGATGCCGGCAGGAGAGCTCCCGCCCGCACAGCTTCTGCCGCTCGCGGGGGTGGTTTTATTACGCCAACGGGACACAGAGTGTCGGCATAGAGCGTCTTCACCAGACGCGCTGCAGCGGCCAGCTGTACTGGCCCAGCCTGCCGCTGCTGCGCTGGACAGGCAGACATGGCCTCAGCCAACTGTTGCTCCTGGAGCAGAACCAGGCCCTGGGCCTTCACCCTGCAGGTCCCAGCAGCACGGTCTGGCCTCCTACGGGGTGTTGGGCACTCAGGCGGACGTGGCTGGCAGTGGAGTCGTGTGGGGGAGCCCTCACGGAGCAATCACAAGCGGCTCCAGGGCTGAGGGAGAGGTGCAGAGGGGAGTCGGGCTTGATGAGATGAACACCAGCCATTTACTCGGGCTGAATATAAACATTTTGACAAGTACCTGTGAAAGCTCTTTGAGGTGCAGCCATTAAACTCCCCGGCTGCTGCAGGCAGAGGCCATAAAATGTGATGATGAGGCTGCTGAAAGCAGATGAAATATCAGGAGCGAAAGGCTGGCCCATTTTGTGAAATCTGAATTTCTTAGTAGGTCGTTTGTTACTAACGGGAGACGTACGTCAGGTTTATGGGGCTGGGGAAGCTGCTGCAGCCCAAGTGGGATTTGATTAAAATTCTCTTCGTCAAACAAAGCAACAAATCAAAGATTTCTTCATAATTGATGAGGGGGAAGAATGACAGAGCAGGAGAGCGAGTGTCCCGGCCTGTGTGCATTGCAGCCTTTGGCAGGGCTGAAGCCAGGGGCCGGGCCAAGAGGAGCCGGATCTCTGTTCACGCACGCCCTACTCTGCCCTGCGTTGGGAGCTGACCAGAGCGCCACGGGCCACTGGCTGGGAACGTTCTCTAGTAACCCATTCCCACAGCATCTGGGCTGATTCCCCCTGTAATGCGGGTGGTAGGAAGGGCTCAGTCTTACACCACCGGGCCTGCTGGGTCCAATGGACCGTCCAGGCAGGCTCCCGTACCTGGGCCGGGCCAGAGGGCACCTCCCCCAGACTGTCCTCGCCTGGCAGGGAGAGGCTGGCACTGACGGATCAGCCTGAGGTGGCTGCCTCAGGGCCAGGGACCTCAGGAGAACAAAGAGCCCGGCCTTGCCAGGAGCCGAGTCGGAGGAGCCGTCAGTGCCTCCTGGAGGGGAGAGGGGGGTTTGGCAGGCCTGTGGGTCAGTGCTGCCCCCCATGGGGTGTGGAGGAGGGGTAGTTAGCCGGTCCCCTCTCCTCCCAGCATGCGGTCAGAGGGGAGCCCAGCGACCTGTGACTGACAGGAATGGCCGTGGTTTGGAGCTGCCTGCAGAGAGCTCATCCCAGAGCAGCAAGGGAACCTGTGCTTGTGTCCAGGCCCCTCCCTGACGGAACAGGGGGTCAGCCCCCCTCCTTCCCTGCTGCGGGGAGAGACACACCCCCCCCCCCCGAATGTTGTGTCAGTTGTGGGCAGCTGTGAGTGCAGCGCCCTGGAGGTCCCGATCCCCCCCAGGGTCTGACTCTAGGGAGGGGCCGAACTGCTGGGCACTGCCAGCCGTGCCTGCCCTCAGCTTTGTCTTCTGCGCAGGTACGACCCCTACAGCAAAGTCTTCTCCAGGGAGCACTACACCCACGAGCGCATGCAGCATGCCCGGCAGGAGGCCATCCGCACCGCCGCCCGCGCCCGGAGCTGGGGACTCATTCTCGGGACCCTGGGGCATCAGGGCTCCACCTCCATCTTGCAGGTACCTCCAGAGATGTGCCTGTCCCGCAGCTGGCTTGGCTTGGGGATCAGGCTCCCCCCAGCCCTGCTGTGGAGTCAGATCCCCCGAAGGGCTTCGCTGCGCCCCAGGAGCAGGAAAGAGAAACTGGCTTTTTCTCAGAATCCATCCTCCCTTCCAGGACCTGCTGCTGCCCCCTCTTCCCTGCCGTCCAGGAGCCACCTCGGCCCCACTCAGGACCACGTGTTGGGGTCTGCAGCACTTCCCCCCTCTCCCCCCCCGAGCCCCGCTGCTGCCCTGGCACTTGCCCGGTTGTGCCTCCTGCGTGGCCGGCGTGAGCGGCTGCCCATCATCCCCCTGGCCTCACTGTGCAGTGGGGCAGGGAGGGGATCTCACCTGGCCAGTGACTCGCCTCGTGGCCCTGGCTCATGCCCATTGATCGCCATCGACCAGGATTTCTACAGCTCGGGAGCAGAGCTGGCAGGACAATTAGCAGGAGATGAGAGGGAGCCAGTGCCGAGGCCCCTCGCAGGAGAGAGCCAGCCCCGCGAGCCCTGCGCTGGCCGCACAGCAATTAATTCTCAGCTATTTTTAGTTTAGTGACGTGAACTTGGGATTGGTTTTGCTTCCCCTGTCCTGGCCCTGTGCCAAGGGCCAGGCGGGGCTGGGGCTTTGCAGTGCCGCCTCCTTGCTGAGTTCCAGGCATGGCAGCAGCTCCACGGCTGGGACTCCACCTCCTGCCCCGTCTTGGCCTGATCCTTTTCCCACTGGCCCTGCCCGACGCGTCCCAGGGCTAGCGCAGGACAGCACGGAGCAGCTCCACAGCTGGCTAAGGCCATGGTGATGTGATGGGAGAGAGGCACCTGCTGTGTCCCTGGGTGCCCCCACCCCACATCCCACCGTGCAGCTTGGGGTCACGCCCAGAGCGCCCCCCCCAGCACTTCCATCACATGAGTGAACCCCCCCAACTTGTCTCCCGAGTCCAAGTCCCAAAACCGCCCCCAGCGAGCAGGCAGCTCTTGGGCCGGTGGGGTGGGCGGAGCTGCCGGGCTAGAATAACGGGGTGCTGGGGTCAGAGGGGAGGTGCATCAGGACTGGGGGGGCAGCGCTGAAGTGGCTGGGGGAGTGGGGCTGGGGGGTGTCACGGAGTCCCCGGGCGATGCTCTGGAACTGCTCCCCACAAAGCCAGTCAGGACTTTGGGGAGCCTCCTCTCCCTCGGAGCAGACTGTCTTCAGGGCAAGAAGCTCACACGGCTTCACCTCCCGGGTCTGACCTTGGAGCATTCAGCATATGCCCCTCCGTGCGCTTCCCACAGCGAGTCCGCCCAGGCGGGGTCCTGGGGAAGCCAGAGGGTCCTGCACCCTCACTTTGCAGTCAGACGTGACTCTCAGCCAGCCAGTAAAATGGAGGTTTATTAGATGACAGGAACACGGTCTAAAACAGAGCTTGTAGGTACAAAGAACCGGATCCCTCAGCCGGATCCATTCTGGGGTCCCACGAGCCAGACACCCCCATCTGCCCTCACTTCCCATCCCCAGCCAGCCCCAAACTGAAACCCTCTCCAGCCCCTCCTTTCTGGCCTTTGTCTCTTTCCCGGGCCAGGAAGTCACCTGATCTCTTTGTTCACCTTTAGCTATCCCCTTGCAAGGGGGGAAGGGCCCTGGCCATTTGTTGCTAGGAGACAGAGGTCAGCCATTTATGCACACTGGAGACTTAAGAAATGCATAGGGGAAACTGAGGCACCCACACAGTATTCAGAGGAAACATTAAGAACAGTCCCACTTCGTCACAGGGGGTGCTCTGGGTCAGGGGGCAGGGCCCAAGGCTGGGGTATGGGGGCTGCTCTGGGTTGGGGGGCAGGGCCCAGGGCTGGCATGGGGGCTGCTCTGGGTCGGGGAGCAGGGCTGGCATGGGGGCTGCTCTGGGTCAGGGCACAGGGCTGACATGGGGGTGCTCTGGGTTGGGGAGCAGGGCTGGTATGGGGGGTGCTCTGGATCGGGGAGGGCACAGGGCACAGGGCTGGCATGGGGGCTGCTCGGGGGCAGGGGGCAGGGCCCAGGGCTGACATGGGGGTGCTCTGGGGCAGGGCCCAGGGCTGGCATGGGGGCTGCTCTGGGTCGGGGGGCAGGGCACTGGCAGTGCTGCGGAGGGCGAGCGTGTACAGCCCCATGCCCGGCTCAGCTCTCAGCCTGCTCCCTCAGCGCTGGCTAGTAGCTGCTCCCTGTTGGGCCGATGCAACGAGTGGCTGCAGGCTTCGCTGGCCCTTCAGCTGACGATGCCAGGAAGAGCAGACTGGGGCCTGCGGGAGCTCGGGCTCTCACGGGTCAAGACAGAGGATGATGCTGCCTGCGGCTTAGAATCATAGACTCAGGGTTGGAAGGGACCTCAGGAGGTATCTAGTCCCACCCCCTGCTCAAAGCAGGACCAACCCCAACTAAATCATCCCTTCTCCCTGGCTGCTGTGGCAAAGGCCATGATGGCTAGAAGGCAGGACCGAGGCAGAATGACCAGTGATGGCTGGGCCAGGATGGAGGGGAGCCCACCCAGTCCCTGCTGCAGGCAGCCGAGGAGAAGGCTGCTGCTAACGAGAACAGATTGTTGTCATTGAACAGTAATTACTTCATTAGGCTCAGCTGCGAGTGTTGAGGGTGGAGCTGAGCAAAGCTGCTGTTTGGGGCTGATGGGGTCTGGGCTCCAGCTGCTTGGCTGCCGAAGATGCACCCCAGTGTCCCCCATGTGCTGTCCCAAGGAACTGACAGTCCTGCAGAGAGGCCAGGGACTGGGTGGGCTCTGGGGAAGAGCCCCTGGGAGGGGCAGTGAGGGTGGGGGAGCTTGTCCTGCTGCTGTCTGGGCTGCTCCTGGGCTGGGTAGAGAGAAGTCCCCTCTCCAGGGCTCCAGATGGGGCTCAGGTGGGACTGCTCCAGTCTCCTGTCTAATGGGCCCCATCCCGTCCCCCAGTAGCTCTCCCTGCTGTAGCAGTGATGGCTGGAGGGACCAGGGACTTCCAGAGCCTTATGGTATCGATTACCCCACCCCCCCATCCCAGGGGTCAGGCCCCCCACGCTCCTGAGGCCCTTCCCAGTTGTACTGGGCAGCCCCTCCCCTGCTCGTTGCCCCCCTTTGCTCTGGCAGGGCCTTGCCCAGGTTCCTGTCAGGGTAGCGGAGGCTGGATTGCCCAGGGAATGACACATTCCCTGCCTGCCTGACGGGCATTGCCGAGCTGGGGCTCTCCTAACACTCCCTATGTCTCGTTCCCCACAGCACCTGGAGGGGCGGCTCCAAGCCCTCGGCCTCCCATTCGTCAGGGTGCTGCTCTCAGAGATCTTCCCCAGCAAGCTGCAGCTGTTCGCCGACGTGGATGCGTGAGTGTGGGCCTTGCTCTGCCTGTGTCTGCCCTGTTCCCCCGGGCCCTCTGGATCTTGTCTCACCTGGTCTCCTCACACAGCCGCCATCACAGCCCCTGCGCCGTCCCAGGGGATCCCTCGCTCCCCCTCCCTGCTGGACCCTGCTCTCTGGTGAGAGTGACCCCTCCTCAGCCCCGAGCCCTGGCCTGTCTCCTCTGCTGCGGAGGAGGAGAATAACCCTGCAACCGCTCTTCCCAAGGCAGGTCCCAGTCTGCCCCTCTGCACGGGGGGAGGCGGGCCCGGGCCGGAGTCCTCACGCGGGTGCACACGTGTAGGAGGCGCCGTCCTTTGCGTGTGCCAGATGTCCAGTTCATTCCCCCGTCCAGTCCGTGGGGCTGGCTGGGCAGACCCCTGGTGCCAGTCTGAACCCCAGCCTGGTGCTGCCCCTCTGCACATGGGTGGTTGGGCGTGATGGTCTCGTACGAGGCCCCTGTGGCCTCCTGAGGCACTTGCTGTGTCAGTGGCATGTGGGCCCATGTCCCTTTGGGAGCTCAGAGGCAGGCGCATTCTGCTGTGGGGCCCTCAGGGACTGGGAATGGGCTGAATTTAAATCCAGTCTCGTTACTGTAGGAGCAGGAGTCTCTCCCAGGGGGCCTTGGGGCAGGGACACGTCCTGGTGATTTCATTAGGGTGCTGGAGCACCGAGGCCTTTGTCTCTGCGCCAGGATGTTGGAGCGTCGCTCCCTGGTGTCCAAGCACAGGTGCTGTGTCAGCAGAGCCGGCCCTAGGCATGAGCAGGCCAAGCAATTGCTCAGGGCCCCGACCAACTTCTTATGATGTGTTGTGGGGACCCCCGATGGGCCTGCACCTCCTGTCTGTCAGTGCCCCCCACACTCCCCCAGTGCCGCCCCAGCCGTGGGAGTGGGGCGCAGGCCCCGTGGAAACGCTCTGGTTAGTGTCAGTGGAGAGCTCAGCTCTGGCTCCTGGAGACTCCTGGGCAGTGGCTTGGGGGGCTGCGGCATAGAGCCTGAGCAGGAAGCCACAAGGCCCCACCCTCCCCAGCGGGTCCAGCTGCCCCCCCCATCCCCTGCAGCCGTGGTGCTGAGTGGCGAGGTACCAAGCATGCGCTCCAGTGTGGGCCCCCCCACCCCGGTAGCTGGGGGCAGGAGCCAGTTTGGAGATGCCTGGCTGGGGTCAGAGGGGTGACCCCCAGGGGACTTAAGCAGGCCCCCCAGCTCTGGGATCCCATGTGGCCACGAGCCCCTCCCCGTGCCCTAGTTCAGCAAGACGTGTCCATGTGGAGCCGCCCACCCGCTGTGCTCTGTGGGGCAGGCTCTGCATTCGCCTGTCCTCCCAGGGGTCCTCTTCGCTGCATCGCTATTCTCCAGGGCTTGTCCGGGCGCCGTCCCGCGTCCCCTCCCATCCTCTCCCATGCGAGTGTCTGCAGAGCCGCCCCGCAGAAGCGGGTCACCCCCTTTCTCCTGGCCGTGGGCCCCCACTGCCCAGTGAGAGGTGCCTGCAGATCTCCCTCCCTTGCTGTGGGAGTGGTTCGGGGGGTGGCCCCCAGGCCGTGTTCCCCTGTGCTCGGGAAGTAGCCTCTCCCAGCCCTGCATGTTTGACCCTGGGCTCTGAAATATTCCCGGGTGCCGGGGCTGCGTCGTGCGATGCTCTCGCTCGGCTGGACTCGGCTAAACATGATGGAGAGCAGGACAGATCCCTGGTGACGGGGATGCAGCCCAGGCCAAGCTGAAATAAACACGCCAAGTGCTGTTTGCTGCTTCGCAGGTTTCCTCCACTTAGCTGAGCGGGTTGTGGCAGGGGGCGGGCAGCCCCGGGCCCCTGCAGACAGTGCCCTTGTCACACTGAGCTGGAGGGTCTGGCTTTTCCAAAGGACGATAATTGCTCTGTAGTTTCAGAGCTCCCTCGTGTCTGCTGGGCCCCTCTTCCTCCCTCTGCCCTGAATGGCCAAGCCCCTGGCCCTGGCAGCAGCTCCTTAGACATGGGGTGGCCGTAAAGGCAGCCACTGAAGGTCCCCAAAACCTAAGGATCTCCCCAGCGAATGCGGCCCGTGCCCCCCACACGCTGGGGATTCGCCCACCCTAGGGAGCTGACCGGGTCTGAGAGGGACCCCCACCGGGGGAGGCCAAGCTAGGCCAGCAACGACTGCTCACAGGTGACTGCCCAGCACCCTGTGTGGGCCAGGAGCTACCTGCTGCATTGCTCCTAGCCCGTGGAATCACCGGGCAGCGTATGAGCAAGTCCCTGCCCAGTGGTTGGACCCTGTCTGCAGCTCTGGCCTGAACTAAGTGAGTAACGTGGCCCCTGTGCTTCCCTTCCAGGTGGGTGCAGGTGGCTTGTCCCCGGCTCTCCATTGACTGGGGAGGAGCCTTCAGCAAGCCGCTGCTCACACCCTACGAGGTAAGAAGTTCCCGGCAGCCCTCTGTCTCGCCTTGGCAGAGGTGGGACGGGAATTCGCCCCAGTGCCCAGCACCGCAGGGAGAGGAGTCGGTGGACCCGACGGACAAGGCTCAGGGCCCAGAACAGACATTCCCTTGGCTGAACTTGTTCCATTGCACAGATCAGGTGCACCTCCGGCCCTGCCCAGCCGGCCCCAAGCTCCCCAAATGCCTCCTGCTCCTCCACCAACTGCCTGGCCCAATGCAGGCGAGCTGTGAGGAAGGCAGAGGCTCTGGGAGCCGGGCACAGACAAATAACAGCAGGGGAACTTTGAGCCTGGCTGTGACTGGGCCGCCCCTATCGCTGCAGACAGGGACTAAGGGGCCAGCACCACATTATTTTAGGGAAGATTTATGGACACGTTTGTAATTCTCTGCCTGGTCTGCGTGTCCCGTTGAGTGGGAGGGCCGCCTCCACATGCTTCTGCAGATCACACCAAGCGCTGCAGGGTCGTTCTCCATGTGCTCCCAGTCGTCTCTGCTCCCCCCACCACATCAGAGCGAGCACCTGGATTGTTCCTAATGCTCTGTCATGATTTAATATGCAGTCCAGCGCTGCGAGCTTCCCCACAGCAGTGCCCAGCCAGGGACCCCAGCGCTGCGAGCTTCCCCACAGCAGTGCCCAGCCAGGGACCCCAGTGCTGCGAGCTTCCCCACAGCAGTGCCCTTTTAGTACCAAGCACCTCAGAAAGCTGCAGACTCTGATTTGGAGTTTAATGCTTCTAACCATTTTACTAAGTCGTTAAAGTGCATGTGTGGAGCAGTCTGAGCCCCCGGCATCTGCTGAGAGGGGCTGGTACACTGGTCGCTTCTCCATGCGACTCTCCTGTGGAGGATGCTGGGTCCTTTGTTGTGGTGACATGACTTTGCACCCATCCAGGCTGCTGTGGCTCTGAAGGAAATCGAGTGGCAGCAGACTTACCCCATGGATTTCTACGCCGGCCAGTCCCTGGGGCCTTGGACAGTCAACCATGCCAGCCACCAGCCCCAGAGGGGCACCAGCCGGCCAACGCAGGTAAGGCACCTGCAATGGGGTTGCAAGGAAGAAGGGTCCCTGGGGCGACACAAGCTCTCACTGCTGCCTCCTCCTGACCCGTTTCTCTTGGGGTGATGCTGGGGAACATGGCCACAAACCTGCCCCAGCCAAGGCCTTGGCTCCTCCTGAGCCTCACCCCTCCCCTTTCACCCTAGGCAGTCCAGCGGCCTGCTGCTGTGCACAAGAGAAACACCATGTGCTGCCTGCACCTGACCACCAGGGGACTGGGCAGGTGCCCAGAGCTTTGTACTGTTGTGTGCGGACAAAGACAGGACCAGGAGGGAGCTGGGCCCTGGCCCTGCACTTTCCCTTCTCTGCCCCCCAGCTGGTGGCCCCAGTACTCCCTAGGGACGGAGGGGACAGTGCCAGAGCCCTGGGCAACAAGACACCAGCCCTTGGGACAGCTTTAATTCCTGCTTCTCTGGGTTTGGGGTTTTCCTGTTGACAAGGAAGCTGCCCTCCAGCCTGCGCTGCCTGGGCTCTGCCGTGAGCTGAGAGCACCACCCAGTGGCTGGTGATAATGAAATACTTGGTGTCGGCCCAGTGCTCGGCAGCCGGAGCCGCCCCCCTCCTTCACGCTCCCTGTTGGCCTGGAAAGGGGCTCAGACTTTCACCTAAAGTCATGTGGCAAATGGACCCAGGACTTCCAGCCTCAAGCTCTGAATCCGAAGCCCATTCCGATGCTGGCCTCATGCTGCGGCTGTGTGTGGCAGGGATGCTGAGCAGCTTTGCTTGCTGTGGCTTCCCAAGAGGCCAGCTCCCTTTGGGGTGGAGGGGCCCAGCAGAGTCCTCTGGGGTCATTGCTGAGCCAGCTCACCCCACTGGTCAATGCTCCTGCTCCCACCATGTGTGGCAGAGCTGGATGCTTTCTGGGGTAGGCTCAGACCAGGGCTCCCAGCTCTCGCTGGGTATGTCACAATACCCTAGCACAAGGAGCTGGTGTCTAGAGGACTTTCTGGGAAGTGATTTAAGGGGCCAGCAGGACTGGAGTGGCTATGAGAAGCAGCAATCTTGTCTGATCGGTATCGGCTGTTCCCGCTGAGATATAGGCCTGGGAGCAGGCGCTCCTCTGAGTTATTGTCGCTGTTTCTGTAACAAGTGGCAGCTGCTGGGTGCCTGTCTGGAGTGTGATAAGCAGGAGCAGCACAAAGGGCTGTGTCACAGCCTGTCACTTGTTCACTGTAGGGCAATGCAGGAGCATTTATTGGTGTCATTTGCCTAGGAAATGAGAGGGGAGGCTTAACGTGCCCATAAATCCATGCTGAGAACACGACTTCCAGCACGTGAGCTTTCCGCAGGGGATGGAAAGGAGGCCAAGATAACCTAATAAGGGCCACAAGGGGAGTGGGGCAGGTGCGTTTCAAGAGCAGCAGCTGGGACTAGGGAGCAGGTGTGATGATAGCACGGTGCTGGCAGAACCCTGGGGACGGATCCTCTTCTGAATGGTCTCTCTCTCTCTCTCTCTCGGCCGTAGAGGAAGCTGCCTGAACCTGTGGTACCAGTGGATGCTGGTGTGGGGAAGAAATGCACCGACTGCAGCTGTCAAGACAAGGCCCCATTGCAGCCAGAGCACCCCTGAACCCCCAAACAATGGGGATATCGGCAGGTACAGCCCTGCAGTTACCAGCCTGGAAACAAGCGCTCCCAGCTTTGCTCTCAGGAAGGGCTGTCTCTGACTTCAGAGCTGGTGAAATGGGCCAGATCAACAGCCCTATAGATTGACTGACTGGCACCCAGAACAGGTACAGAGTAGGCAGTGGCAGGGCCACTCTCTCACTGCCCTGGAGAACCATCTCTCAGTGTCTGGCCCATTCAGCCTGAAGTGTTTCCACGGAGGCTGCCTGAAAGAACCAGCTGTAGCAGTGGTTTCTGTGATAGGAACCATTCCCTGGGCACTGGACTGAGATCCCCCGTTAAGGAACAGCTGTGCCCAAACCATGATTAATTTGCATTGAAATGTACTGTGTGTACTACAGAGAGGTGGAAATGGCCACGCAAAGGCCCTTCAACTCTGCTGGGTTTCGGACATAGTCTCACTAATGGGATGTTGAGAAGCACAAAGTTGGGAGCAGTGGCGAGGTTCCGGTTGTGTTCTGCCTGGGGAAGATGGATTTTAGGCCAACACACTGCTCTGTTCCCCTCGGTGCCTCAGCCCCAGTGTGTAGACATCAAGGCTCAGCCTGGCGGCAGCAGTGAACCCTAACTTACACAGTGTAGTTACCTTGATACATTTGCCAGTTACAGTGGAGGGACAGATTCTTTGTCTCTTTGTGTTTCATCTTCCATGGTTTGCAAAATCCTCTTTGAAACTTGGAAATAAAGTGTCCTCCAGCCCCAGAGTCCTTTCACATGTGGGCAGATGTGGGCTCTCCTCCCGGGGCCTTGGTTCTACTCACAGAGCAGCCTTCACCTGCTATCACTAGCTCCTGATTACACTGATCTAAAGGAGAAGAGAAACAAGCCCCGTATCTCTGTCAGAGCCCATGTTAACTTGCCTCTTCTGTGTGGTTGTCTTTGCTCTGTCCCCAGTGGCGTTGCTGGGGGTGGTGGTGGGAGATAAATGGTGAGGAGCCAGGGATAGAGAGGGGCTCCCAGCAGAGAGGGACAGGGCAGGCCCTGTAAAACTATCCCAGCCTTGGGCTCCTGCTGGTGCCCCTCACTCCTGACCCACGGCCCCCTGCTATCCCAGCCTTGCCCCCCCCCCCCCCCCACTCTGAGCTAGGCCTGGCCCCAGGGGGCTGCTGGCTGCCTAGAGACTGACAGGCTGGGTGAGGTCATCGCTTGTATTGGACCGGCTTGGGGGAGCTCAGGCTGGCCAAGGAACGGGGCCCCTTGGTGGGGCGAACCCGGTCCCAGGGCCCATTGCCCCACCAAGGGGTGCAGCGGGGGGGGCTGGGAATAACTCAGGCTCGGCCTCGGCCTGGCGCAGGTTGGGGGGGGGGGGGTCTGTGCTGGGGGCTCCTGTCCCAGCCCTGACAGCCCCGGCTGGGCCCCTCACAGCTGGACCGCCCTGGCTCCGCCTCTCAGCACGCGCTGGCCAATGAAAACCCCCATTCAGCCCCATGGCAACGCTCGTTCCGCCCAGAGCGGGGCATAGGCATTTCCTGTTTGAAAGCCGGATATCCGGTTCCGATGACCGCCATGTCCGGGGGGAAGCGGCCGCTCCGGCTCCTGGGTCTCCATGGTTACCGCCAGAACCAGCGCAGCTTCCACGAGCGGACCGGGGCGCTGCGCAAAGCGCTGCGGGGCCGCGCGGAGCTGGTGAGCGTGAGCGCGCCCCACCCGGTCCCGGGGCCTGCGCCCGAGCACGGTAACGTACCGGGGCAGCGGCGGGGAACCGGGCGGGACGGGCAGAGCCTGGTACCGCCCCTGGAGCCTGGGCCCGGTGTTCTCTCTCCCCGCAGGACGCCGGCCCCGGAGCCGCAGGACGCCGAGCCCCGCGGCTGGTGGTTTTCCAGGCCGCGGGAGGAGACGTTCGACGCCCTGGAGGAAGCTGCCGCGTGCAAGGGGCTGGACGAGTCCCTGGACACGGTGGCCCGGGCGCTCGCGGAGCACGGGCCCTTCGACGGGCTGCTGGGCTTCAGCCAGGGCGCGGCGCTGGTGGCCATGGTCTGCGCCCTGAAGCAGCGCGGAGACGCGCGGTTCCCTTTTGAGTTCGCTATTGTGGTGGCCGGCTTCAAGAGCCGGGCTGCCCCGCACAGCAGCTTCTACCGGGAGCCCATTGCCGTGCCCACGCTCCATGTGCTGGGGGACACAGACCGGGTCATCCCGCCAGGACTGAGCAGGGAGCTGGCTTCCCACTTCGTCGATCCAGCAGTCCTCACCCATCCCGGGGGACACTTTGTCCCTGCCTCTGCACCCCAGAAGAGAGCCTATCTTGAGTTTTTGGGCAAGTTTTTGAAATAAAAGAGGAGGGACCTGCCCTTGGGCATGGAGGGGAGGAGGCTAAAGGCGCTCCGTTGACTTAGATGACCCAAGAGAAAGTTGAGGTGATGTGATCACTGTCTAGAAGTACCTACACCGGGAGAAGCTTTCTGATAAGCAGAGGGCTCTTTAATCGATAATAAGATCCAGTAATTGGAAGCTGAAGCCAGACAAATTCAGACTAGAAATAAGGCACAAATTTTTAACACCGTAACAACCATCAGACCATTTTACCTAGGGTTGTGGCGGATTCTCTGGCACATGGACTCTAAATCAATACTAAATTTAAAAAAATAAATATTAGATGGCTTTATAAAAGATACTCTTGAAGTTACGGGTTTGGTGCAGGAAGCACTGGTTGAAATTAAATGTTTTGTGTTATACTGGAGAACAAATTAAATGATCATACTATTTCTGGTGTTAAAAATCTACAACTCTTATCATGGGTCTTATAGCACAGAAGATGTGAGGCCAGGTGGAGTTTTGTCACAGGAGATGGATATTTGGTGATATGATCTATAATAAATGGAACTCCAATTGAGCTGTCGTCCGTGTGTCTGCGTAGGTTCCAAAGGTCCCTATGTTCTCCTGCCACCTGGATGGGCTGAGGACAGGGCATTTGCTGCCTCACTTCAGATCCAGAATTTCTTTGGTGAAATAACTCAGGAAAATATTAAACCCTCCCTGCCTTCGCTCTTTACCTCTTTCCCATTTTCTGCAATCTCATTTTGTAGAGCATCAAAGCACTAGCATGAGGAGCCTCATAATGGAAAGGCCACACAAGTCTGCTGTGTAGTTTTTCTTGTGGTCTCTGTGGAGACTTATCTGGCTGCTCTGAGTGGTATTAATGGGAGTCCCAGATCTTGGCCAGAGAAAGTGTCCGCAGAGACACAGAATGAGGGGTTGGTTCAAAGCATTAGGATCTCACATAGCCTTTATGCCCCAAAGTGGTCCCCTCAAAGAAAACCAGCTACTTGGCCAAACTTGGTGCCTTGCCAAAGCTGCTACTTTCTAGCTCTAGAAAAGATTCCATCTGCCCCTCTGCTGGTGCCAAGGCATTTGGTACATTCCCCCTCCTAGCTAAGTTCTTGTGCACATCCAGCCCTGAGGAGCTAGATGTAATTTCACTCCTTGCAGTTTGTCCCATATCAAGTGCATTTTCTCAAAGAAAGAGCCTTGAGTGTGACAGTCCTGCTTGCCAAACCTAGGCCAGATCTTTGGCTGAGACATTTTCCTGGAACATACAGTAAGCTTCATTCAAAAAAAAAGGGGGGGGGGAGGGGGGAGAGTTGGGGGCTGCTGGACATCTCACACTGGTTGTACTAGCCACTCTTGAAGTGGAATCTGCAGTATCTGAGGCCAAGGGTACTTCTCTGAAAAGAGCCTGAGTCAACAGCTTCTGTTAAAAGGATTCTCTGAAAACACCTGTTCCAGAGCAACACAACCCGTGTCTCTCAACAGAAGAGATAACATCACAGTGATGATGCTGTCCCAGTTCACAGATGAGATTCATACCCTCTTCTAGGTGCTAACAGGACAGTATTGTGGTATCTCTGCCCTGCAGCTGTAGAGCAGGTGAAGAAATCCCAGTTGTTGCTGTAAGGGGGAGATAATAGTGTTGTCCAGGAATGATCCCTGAAGACCACACAGTACTGCTGATGTATTCATAGATCTAGATGAGGGTAGGAAAAGTCCTGCAATTCTTCAGAGTGGTAGGCAGATCTATGCTAAGGTGCCTTCGGTTGCTGTGACAGGATTCTGGCTGATAGGAGCATTTTGCCCTCTCGTGGTAGTTGTGCTAAGTGCAGGATTTAAAACTGTATCCAACGTTGTGTTTTCAGCATTTGTACCCTGACTGGTGGCCAGTTCATAATCACTGTAGTAATTACAGCCGACTTACCCCGCTGTATGGACGGTGGCAAAATCGACCTCTGCGGCTTCCTGTCGACGGCGCTTACTCCCACCTTCGCTGGTGGAGTAAGAGCGTCGATTCGGGGATCGATTGTCGCGTCCCAACGGGACGCGATAAATCGATCCCCGAGAGGTCGATTTCTACCCGCCGATTCAGGCGGGTAGTGTAGACCTAGCCTGAGTCTGGCTCCGCTTTCTAAAGGCTTTTGAGATGGGATGTAGGGAGTGCTGCATGCACAGTAGAAGTAGCTCTGCTCTAAGGGGTGCCTGCACTTCAGAGTGAGACAGGCCCAGAGAGACCGTTAGATGCTCTTTGTTTTGGTGTTGCGCATTCCACTGAGCTGTTCTGAATTACGAAAGGGCTGCAGCTGGACAAGCACTTTGCAGAAACCAAGTTTGAGTCATTTATTTCAAAGATGTAATTTTTCAGTCTAGCTACCTGTGTCTGCAGCAATTTTCATGGACTAAGAATTAAAAGAATAACTCCCACCCCTGAGCTGCAGTATAACAACTGCCTCCTGTCTCTACTGGGTTCTCCAGACAAACACAACAGAGCTTGACTTGCCTCTTTATCTTTAGCCCTGTGCTAAATAGTGCAGGCCAGTGCACATCAACCCTCACCTACAGCCCCTTACCCTACAGCTCTTGTCAGGGTGGAGCAAGGGGGACCAGGAAGAAAGCACCAAACCAACTTTCACTTGTACCCTGAACAGAACTGAACCAAAGTTGTGTGTGGTAAGGATCTGCACATGCCTCTTAACTCTATTGTACCTGCCTCCCTTCAAAAATATAAATCGGGCTGGTTTGTAAAAGTATTGAGGCATGTGAAGAGCAGATAAGTACCTAGTAGGATTTTTTAAAGCACTACAACTCCCATGGGGTTAGGCACTTTTGAAAAACCTGTGTGGTACCTATCTGCAGGTGCCTGAACACCTTACAAACCTGGCCCTTTATGCGAGGATAACACAACGCTTTACAAAAAGTCAGTGCTGCTAGAAGAGGGAAGTGACTTGCCCAGGGACACACAGTGAGTCACTGAGGAATTGAAAATGTAATCCCAGAGTCCTGGCTCTCTGCTCCCTTTAACTAGACAATACAACTTCAAAACTCTCTCTGTCTGATGTAAAGTAGGTATTACCTTGCTGTGTGTTCAGCTGTGGACAGCAATACAAAACTGATATTAAAGACCCCACTCCATGCATGCAGCCTGCTCTGTGGCTCAGACTCAAGCCCTGAGTTTGAGTATTACTCTAGAAAGGCCAGTGTACGAGGGGAGCACAGAACAGCTTTGGGGAGTGCGACTGGAAAAGAACTAGAGGAAGATCTATCCCCCAAATCACTCCCACTGTTGACGCTAGTTGCCTGTTGGTAGAAAGTCCAAGGATTGACCTCCCCTGGCTCCTGGAGAGGAGCTGTCCATGGCAGCATTGGCGCATGTTGGTGAGGCAGAGGTGTGGGAGAAGCCTGCCTGGCCACAGGACTCTACTGCTGTCACTAGCACAGCATTCCCTGAGGAGGAGGGTGGGTCAGCAAGTTGTGCAATGGACTCCCTGAGCTGAGTTCTGGTAAGGAATGACTGAACTACTAATGCTAATGGATTCCAGGCAACGACATTTCACACACTGTCCTTTACGGTTTGACTTTGAGTGACTTGGATGGCTCTGGTCTCTTGGCTGCTTGTATTTACTTCTTAATGGCCCTGGTGTAATGATACCAGTGACTACTGTAGTGTAAGGTTCTCTGTTGTGCGGCCCTGCTCTGCCTCCTGTTCCCAGCAATGGCTTCTAACCGCTAGGTCTCTGAAGGTGGGAGCTTCCTCACAGCAGAGTCCATGTTTATCATGGGACCAGCAGGCAATAGGTGACAGCTCTGCTTCTCTTCTTCAGTGTGATGGCTCTGCATAGGAGAAGGGCTTGAGCATGCCGCTTACCATGAACAGAGCTGCCATTTCAAGCCCCACTTTTGCTGTTGGGAGCAATCTTTCTTTCTGCCCCCTCAGCTGAACTGAGCCCATTTAAAGGTCTGCAGCCTTCTCCTCCCACTAGTCAAAAGTATTGAAGGGGAAATAGGTAAGACAGCTAGAACTTCAGCTTGAAGAGACTAATGTCCAAACCAATGAAACCTCCCCCATCCCCTTCCAAACCCCACCTGTCCTTCCGCATTTCCTATCGGCTCCACCCATCTTACTCTATCCCCCTTCTCAGCTGTGGTACAACTTCCAGCCAATCCCACCCCTTCTCCATTTCAACTCTCATTTTATTTCAGCACGAACTGTCCCCAGTCTAGATCCATTCCCAGCCCCACTAATTCTGTATCTGCCAAAGCCATTCAGCCCCAGACACCTGCAATGGGGTGCACACGGAACAGAGCCAGGAGTTTCCAGGCACTGCTGATACGAAACCCAGAACCACAAGCCAAGCTTCTTACTCAGCTCTTTGCCTTTCCTTATAAACAAGAGAGTGCTGCTAGTAAGTGTCTGACAACGTGATGAGGCTGACGCATGAGGCTGGGGTGATGGTACAAATGGAAATCATCAACATGTTTCACAGACAGTTACGCAACTCAAACCCCTGAGTCCAAGCTTGTCTGTATGCCTGGAATGTATTTGGAACCGTTTCCTCAGCCCGGAAGGGGGCAGACAGGAGAAAATGCGTGCGGAGTGTTGAGAGGGGGCAGAGAGGAAACATAAAGGAGGATGTGGACCGGAAGGAAGGAGTATATGTTGCAGAGGGGAGTTATGCTGGATCACGGCAGGCAGGCAGGTGTGGAGAGACGAGGTCATTCTCTGCCCGTGGTGTCTGCATTTGGCAAGGAGCAGAGACACATGGTCTCAAATGAAATATCTCCTCCTCCCCCATTTAACCCACAGAATCTTCTAGTTGCGTCTGAGTCACTCTTGCTCCAGCTCCCTTTCTCCTTGTTTTTGATGGAAGTTTTCCATGGAAACCCATGCTGGGCTGGGCCACTAGCTGGGATAAACACATGGCTGAATCACAAAGGCCACTCAGCCAAGAGCTGTCAGCTGGTAACAATAGCATGTGCTACATAAAGACACCAACTCTGAAAAAGCCAGATTCTAGCTGCAGCTCCAGTAAAACCAAAGGGAGGGTGAGCCACCAGGCTGCACTCTAGGGGAGATACGGCCCTAGAACCATGTCTCCTCTGACCAGAGACCCCCTGTGCTCCCATCTCACAGCAGCCCTCTTCCAGGAGTACAGCAGAGAAGCAGTATTGCATGGGCCCTTTGTGCAGAGACATGTTGGGGCAAAAGACTCTTTCCCAGCACAGGACAGAACAAAGGAAGGCAGGACACTCCAGGCCTGACCCCTTCTGATGCAAAATAGGGGTCTGTGCACCTGGCTCTTAACTGAACCCAGGTAAACACAAAACAAAACCCAAGGCTTTTATTATGTATTTCTATGTTAGCATTATGTTGTGCTTGCAGAAGTGCCTTGGGAAGGCGGCTAAATCAGTCTTAGGCCCCATTGTGCTAACAGCTGCACAAATTTGTACTTTCTCTGATGTCCATGGTGATGCAAGTAAGAGCTGATGTGCATAAGGACAAGGTAATACAATTTTGATTGAGTCATTTTTCTTTTAGATGGGCTGCTTTTTAGGGCAGGAATAGGTGGCAGAATCCCAGTACAGAAAGGAGCGAGTCATGTCACAGACCATAAGTAGCTAAAAAAAAAAAATAGTTCCGCCTCAGCCGTGGCAGAGACAAGGCACAAATCCCTCCCCTCCTCTGGCCTGCCTCTACCCTTCAGTATTGACATCTGTATGAATTCCCAGCAGCTTGGAGACATAGAAAGTTGGGTTCCAGTTTAATAGAATCCATGATATTTTTAAGAACTCTTTGGGAAGCAAAATTAGCTCCACTGTGTAAGTTATGGCTTAAAGTTCCCAGGGAGGGGAGGGTACAAAACCCCTAAAGCCTTCACCCTCTTCATGATCCCCTTAGGTATCTAAGTCACTACCTCAGTCCACGGCCAGGCCTTAGCTGAGTGCAAATTCACTGTTACAGAAAGGTGGTTTTGGGATCTGGGGCAGTGGGTTTAGACAGAGTCAAGGCATCCACATGTTTGCTGCAAATAATTGAGTGGCAGATGCAACCAGATTGCAGTTGCTCAGTTTGACACTTGGAGGTTGAGTTTAAGAACAGGACTGTTAGGGGAGGGAGAAAATCTCAAATCGCTCTCTGGAGCAGCCTTGGGGCCCTTCATGTCTGGAATGGTTTGATAACAACTTGGCCACCTCTCATCAAGTTGAATGTCAGGGTTGAGCAATACCCAGAAGACATGATCCACCACAGAGAGCATCACACAGGGTAGCGTCAGAGCCCCAGTTCGTGGTTCACCTCAGTGGGAGAGACACAGGCTTAGCTGTCTGGTAGGTGAGGCATGAAAGCTAGACAGAGACGATATCTGGCTGGGTTTGGACAGCATTGCTAAGCTGTGGGTGTAATGTATTTCCTCTTTACAGCTCCTCTGTGACAGAAGCTAGAATAGTGCTGGCCATCTCCAAACCCACCAGGCCCCACCCAGAAGGGTTGTTCTTCTCCAAGTAGTTGTCCTTATGGGTGCTCTTCTTTGGGTGCATCTGGGTGTCCATGTGCCTTTGGAGATTTTCAGCAGCAGTGTCCAAGTCTATACCCTACACATCCTCATGTGCCAGTCTGAGGACATAGAGGGAAGGGTAGACGTGCCATCGCTCCAGTTCCTTCTCAGCTGCCTGTGGCCTGAGACAGAGCCTTGTGGTGTCCCCTAGTAAGCTTGCTAACTCGCTTTTCTGACTCATGCCATCTAAATGGGTCTTGGGCTGTATTCTGTTATGCCATGTCCTGATCGCACCCTGCTCCTTGGGTTACAGCTCATGCTACTAGGGCATGGTCCACAGAGGGCTCTGCTTAAGAACCATTGTGGACATCTGTAAGGCTGCAGCTGAACATCTATTCACACCTTTCCCAGGCTCTATGCTATCATCCATATTTCCAGAGCAGATGCTGTCCTCCAATCAGTATTAGACCCTACTCCTCAGCATCCACTGCCATAGTCTGGGCACGGCCCAGGAGTCACATGAAGTGGTGCACCCGTAGGGCCAACTATGTGACAACAAAGGAGATGTTATGTATATAGTAACTAGGGTTCTTCAAAATGTGTTGCCCCATGGGTGCACCCCCACCTGCCCTCCTTCCCTTCTGCTTCAGTGTCCTGGTGTCTTGTTGAGATGGAACTACAGGGTGGTAGGGCCCTAGACCAGAGCATGAGGATGGGTAAGGGCAGCTGTGGACCCATGGGACCCTACAAGCATAAAATCTCCAAGCAATGACACATGGGCTTGTGGGCACCTCAAGTGGTGCCCCAATAAGGACAGAACTTCTCAAAGAACTTGTTACTATACAAGTAAGTAACCTCTCCTCCCAGTTTTACTATGGGGAAAATGAGGCAGCGAATGCAATTAAATGACGGACCTAGGTCCTGTAGTCAGTGGCAGAGTACGAATGAGCGCTGAGACTTGCAGACTCCAGCCCCGTGCTCAGCCCTTGCGGGGAGCTGCCCGCGCGCTGGCCCCAGGACGGGGGCTGTGAGCCGGAGGAGCGGCACCGCCAGCCCTACCGCCGCTGCCAGCTCAGCCCCCGGTATAGGGGCTGGAGACAGCCCCCCCACCCGGCCTGGGGGGGCACAGGCGCGTGCGCCGCGGCCTGGGCGACCCGTCCACAGACAGCGCGCGCGGCTCCGAGCTGGTGCCCAGGGCTCGTGCGGAGGCGCGGGCTGGGGGCGCCACGTGCGGCGCAGGGCCGGGCTCCGGGCCGTGTCATGCATGCGCAGCGCCCCCCCCGCAACTCGCCACGGGGCATGGCAATTAGCATATGCAAATAAGCCTTAAACTGCAGCCTCTTTGGGCGAAGGGGGGGACAAGCTGGGTGTAACCCGGGAACGGGAATAGCCCCCCCCCCTTCGAGCAGCGCCCGGGCCCCTCCCCCCCAACAGCGGCCTGGGCCCGGGGGGGTCCCCCGGCCTGAAGCGTCCCGGGCAGGCTGTCCCGGGGCTGGGGCGCTCGCCCGGCCCGTGGGGGGGGGGGGGGAGGCTGGGTTGTCCTGCGGGGGGAGAGGGGGACGGTCTTGGCGCTCCTGCCCCCCCCCGCCGCTCGGGTTGTGCAACCTGTTGACTGCGCGTCCCGCCCCCGCGGACTGGTCCGGCCCAGCCGGCGGGACACGGCGAAGCGCCCTCAGTGCCCGTCGGGCCGGGCCGGGCCCCGGGCGGTCCGAGTCCAGCGCAGCCGGAGGCGGCAGCAGGCAAGCGGGTGCTGGGGGGGGGGGGTATGGCGGCGGGAGCATAAGGGCTGTGACTGACGTTAGGTTCTGGGGTGCGGGTGATGGGGGTGGCGCGCTGCACGTCGTCCCCCCCCCCCCCAGCGCCCCCCTCCCCATGGTTGGGGCTGGACTAGCCAGGCGTTCCCAGCCCCCCGCCCCCGTTCTCCAGCGGGGGGGGGGGGTCCTGTCCGGATGAAGGAGGCAGAGACATGACGCCCCCCTCCCCCCCCCCCCCCGGTTTCGTGCTGCTGTTTCCCCTTGACAGGCGCAGGCTGCACGTGCCCCCCTGTGCAGGGCAGCTGGGCACAGGCGGGGGCTGGAGGGGGCAGTGGGTGCAGGCGGGGGGGGGCTCAGGTGAGGCTGGTGACTGAGCGGAAGGGGCCCCAGGGGCAGGTGCTGCTGGGGGGGGGGGGGCTGCAGCTCCCACCAGTGCCCACATGCAGCCATGGGGGGGCGGTGTTCTGAAAATGTTGCAGCAGCGCCTGTCACGACAGACACCACCCCCTGGCCGGGGCTCCAGGGAGGGGCGCTGGCCCCGCCCTGCATGCCGATCCTGAACAGCGGGCCTGGGGTAGGGCTGGTCCTGGCCCTCCTCCAACTCCCCAGTGTAACCCATCTGCCCCCCACGGCAGCAGCAGCACACCCCCCCCTTTGGCACTTTACAGCCCAGGCTTTGCTGTCCCATGCGCTTTGTGCATGCCCCCCCCCCCCCCCGTGACAGTCCCTTGTGCAGAGCCGTGCCAGGACTGTTGTACCCGGAGGGGCAGCCAGGTGCCCAGCGAACGAGGCCCTGGCCAGGGCAGCCAGCCTGCTCTGGGGGCAGGTGGGAAAGTCCCAGACCTGAGACCTGGCTCCACGCTGCTCAGCAGCAGCGAGGGAGCCAAGCAGGCACTTCCTGTGCTGGGGACGGCCTGTTCCCTGTAAGAAGGGAGGGCTGAGGCTGCCAAAGCAAGCGGCACGTTCCAGCAGGGTTGGGAATTGCTTCCAGATGCAGCAGGAAGAAAGCTGAGCCTTGCCATGGGAGACCCTCCGGGCCTGCTGGGTGGGACCTGACCCCTCGGGGCTGCCGCCTACCCTGTCAGGGCGGAGTGTGTCTTCTGTCCTGCAGTTAGTCATGTTCTTTGCCCTGATGGACGGCAGCAGCCGCCCCTTACCCTGGGCACCCATTCCAAACCCACCCCCGGCTCAGGTGGAAAGGCTCCCACCCCACTCGCGCTGCTCCCGCCATTCCAGCATGAGGACTCACTTCCCGGGACCCAGGCAGCCAGCGTCTCTTGCCAACAATCCTGGAAAACTGAGGCAATGGAAAGCAGCTTTAGAGGTCTGCCCTGAGCTCTCTCCAACTCCTGCTCGGGGCTCCAGGCCGTGTCCTGCCACTGAAACTTCATGACAAGGTGTGAGCAGGGAGGAGAGGGTTACAGTGAGGTGCAGGGCTGCAGGGATGGAAGGAGTCCCCCAGCTGTAGTCTGTGCGGCCTGTATACTGGAGCCAGTCTGCATGGCAGTGTCTCCAGCCCACTGACCCCGCTGCCAGGGAGGCAAGGCAGGGCTCCGTGCAGCCAGGGGTGTCTGAGTTAGAAAAGCGGCCCCTGTACTCCAGCAGCAGCGTTGTCCCAGGCTCCTGTAGAAGGAGCAGGATTTCATGACATCCAGGCCACCCCAGGCCCCCATGGCTCTAGCATAGGCAAGGCCAGAGGCGTCTTCCGCCTCAGTTGTGCAGGGAATGCCACAAAACCTCTGGCCAGGCCCGAGGGGGACCAGATGTTCCGATTTTATAGGGACAGTCCCGATTTTGGGGTCTTTTTCTTATATAGGCTCCTATTACCCCCAGCCCCCATCCTGATTTTTCACATTTGCTGTCTGGTCCCCCTACCAGGCCCCCACCCCTCTCACCCTGCCCGGTGGTCACCTCAGCTGCAGGGAGCCACTGGCCCTAGCCTGCAGCCCAGCTGAGCAGCACCGTGCCTAGGCAGGTCTTCCCTGCCCCACCCAAGGGCAACCCTGCTCAGCAGCTGTTTTGCTGAATGGCCTACCAGAGCCCATGGTTAAGAACATAAGAATGGCCCTACTGGGTCAGAGCAAAGGACCATCCAGCCCAGTGTCCTGTCTACTGCCAGTGGCCAGGGCCCGGTGCCCCAGAGGGAATGTACAGAGCAGGGAATCCTGCAGTGACCCCTCCCCTGCTGCCCAGTCCCAGCTCCTGGCAGACAGGCTCGGGACACCCTCCCTGCCTGGTTCAGCATGTGGGTCTGGTTCCCTTGTGCTTGGTGTTACCATGTCAGATTCCCAGCCTTGAATGGTGGCCCCGGGACAGGGGGCATAATTCTGCTGAGAGCATGGGTGAGATTGATGGGGAGAGAGCACCCCCGCCATGTTAATCATTTCTTCTCCCTCGCTTGGTCTGAGGCAGCAGGGAGCAGCGTAGAACACATCAGCCAGAGCCTCCAACAAGCCCTTGGGTTTCCCCAAACAGTAAGAGTTTATGTGCGGTGAGAGCTAGAATCTGCATGTGGACTCCTACTGCTCCGGGAGGCTGGAAGTACCACAACCCAGGAGCACCCCCCGCCAGCCCCATCCCCCCCACCCCGAGCTGGGGAAGGCCAGGTAAGAATCCAGCAGTGCAGCCCCAGCCCCCTCAGGAACCAGCACGGTGTGTCTCTTCCACACCCAGCCCTGACCCAGCCCAAGGCTGACGCTGGGGAGACAGCAGAGGGAAGATGAGAGCACCAGGGGAGCAGACAGCATTGGGGGGAAGCTAAAAGGGGAGCGGGGCTGAGCACAGGGTGATTAAGATACTAGATCTCTCCCCCCCCCCCCCCAGCTGCATGGCATCCCTGGAAAGAGCAATGCAGTCCAGCCCCTCTGCCAAAACCGGACAAAGCCAGGGATGGATAAGGCACAGCTGAGAACAGCCTCTTCCCCTCCCTCCCTGCACCGCTGGGACCCTGCTGGCCCTGCAGCAAGGAGTGGGAGACAGCAGCAGGGCCATGACCTGCTCCCCACACAGGTGAGGCACATGAGCCCTCAGCACCGCGGCAGAGCCGGGGGCTACAGGAGTGGTGTGGAATGGAAGCAGGGCCTGGCTCGGAGCGCACACGGATGGGATAATGCTGGCCTGGGCCAGACCAGCAGAGCACTGGACCAACCCTACACCTGGGCAGGCTCTGGTCCGTTCCCTCACAGAGCTCAGGACAGGACAGCTCAGACAGACTCCAGCCCTGGAGCCAGCGAGTCCAGGACCCAGCAACCGGCAAGATCAGCTGCTTCAGAGCAGGGGGAACTGAGCACTGCTGGAGAGGGGAAATCCCAGACCCTTACAGTTCAGCTCACACCCTGAGGCAGCAGTATCACCCTGCCCCCAGGTGGGTCACAACTCCCCCCCCGACACCATGCTGGGCTCGCTGATGCTGTACAGCTCATTTCCAAAGGTAACTAGGCCCTGTCCATTCGGCGGTTCCCTAGTTACAAGGCCTGAGTCCAATGCTGTGGCTCCTTGCTCTACTGTTGTGTGACTGGGGTAAGGAGAAGGGGCTAGGCTGGTCTCATGAAGTTATAGGACGGTCTGTTGCTCCTGTTCCAAGGAGCAGGCTAGAAGACCTAGCGTTGTATGCACGCACATGTGCTCACGTGCACCAGCTCCCTATCTGCCTCCCACCTGGCTGGGAGGCTCATGTGCAGGGCACTTTGGCTTCCTAGTTTCTCCAGCTGATCCCAGGACCTGCCCAGCCCCACCTGCCCAATGCATTTGTCCACATGATGCGGGGAAGGTCAGAGCCCACACCATGAGGGAAGCAAGGTCCCTGTGTGCAGCACCTGCCGTCTCCTTAGCAGGAGCCCCACTGCCAGCCTGCTGGCCAGCCTGCACCAGGGCCCCTCCTTACCTAGCTCCCCACACAGCTGAGTGGCCCAAGGCAGCACCCCACAGCCCTTCCCCCTCTCCCTCCAATACACCCCACACTGCCCCCTGCAGAGGGCTCAGGGCAGCACCGTTCAATGCATGAGAGAACTCCCTTCTCTGCCCGGCCATGTGCTGCAGCTGCTGCCCCCATAGCCAGGCACCCCTGCTTGCAGGCAGGCATGGCACTGCCTCTCCCATACTGGCTGGGCAGGCCCCTTTGAGACAGGGCTGGCTCTGGCCCCTGGAGACAGGATCCCCCAGCAGCTGCAGAGCGGCCAGGGCTCCAGCCCTGTGATGAGTGTGTGTCTAGCCCAAGCGACCATGGCTGTAGACTGTTACCAACACACAACCACAGTAACAATCTAAAGCCACGGTTGCCCTGGAGACATGGGGGCGTGGGCAGAAGAAGTTGGTACCATGGTGACAGGGAGAAGGTAGGCTCAGTCAGGGCAGGAGGAGAAAAGGACTCCAGCACCTACATCACAGCCCAGCAGGATCAACTCCCCCCCCAGCCCACTGCCCCCCCTCCCTCTTCACACCAGGGCACAGCACCCCGCTCCTCTTCATTTTAACCCATCACACTCAGGCCAGCTCAGCTGCTCCCCATGGGGACACCTCCCCCGGCCTCTTACATCCCAGTGCTGGGAGCATGTGTTCACTGTGACCTCCACCTGAGACCTGCAGCTCAGAGATGGGAGATGCTATTTCCCCTCACCTCCCCGCTCCCCCCTGCCATGGAAGAGCTGGCAGTAAAGCTCCCCTCCCAGGCAGAGGCTGGAGTGCAGAACAGAGCCTCCCACAGTGGTTGCGCCCCAGTGAAGACTCAGTTCTGATGCCCCAGCAGGGAGTCTCACAGCCTGGGAGGTGGAGATGTGGTACTGGCTGGAGGAAGAGCCAAGGCCACCACAGCTGCCTCTAGTTCTGCACCTGCCCATGTCTGTGCCTTGCAATGTACTGGCCCTGGCAGGGGTCAGACAGCCCCACCTGGCACCTGAACTTGCAAGCCCCTAGGGCAGAGAGGCCACTCGGCTGCACCAGAGCTCAGTGCCAGAGACAATGCAACTTCTCTAGGTTGTACAGTGCCACTGACCTCTGCTCACCTTGCAGCTGTATTTTTAGATCCACAACAGGTGCTGAGCTGCGAGAGGACACAATGTGCCACTATGTTCTCACACAGCAGCACCAGCAAAACTGTGCATGGTGGGGGAGCTCAGGGCTGGAAGAGCAGGAGTGGAGGGGGACCCTGCTTCACAAGGCCTGCCCTTGTTCCAGGCTCACCAACCCCATCTGCCCTTCTCACTCCCTGCTGCTAAATTCTCCTTCTGTGACTGGCCATGCTCCTGCCCGGAATAGCCATCCTACAGCTGGATTCAGGTTCAGCCTCTGCATGTGCTTTCCAGGTCCATGCCCTGTGAGGCTGCAGATGGTTTTATTATTCTGCTCCGCTCCCCTTGTGGGGCTGCAGAAAGGTACGAGCCATGCATGTCCACACCAGAGTTGGGCACCTGCTGCCAGACAGGAAGAGGCCCAAGGGCCCAGAAGAGAAAGTCCACAGTTCAGAGTGCGTCCCAAGTGTAGGACAACAGGGCTGGGCTGCTCCTTTCCACACCTGAGGACAAGGGGAAGAAGAGAGATCAGCATCAACCCAAGGCATGTTGTATACGTAACAGGAAGGAGGAACTCCATCCACCCCACACCTGCTCCCCAAACCAGCCTGGGCAGCATCACCCATGCGCAAGATCATCTGCTGGCCCCTCCCTCCTATCCCAGAGCATGCAGGGAAATGCATCCAGCCCTTGGCAGTAGGGAACCAGGCTGGGCTACATGAGGAACAACTCCCAATTCAGAGATGCACCTAGAAGAAAGCTGCTGAGGAGGCAGGTAGCTCTCACAGCAGTCAGCCAGGGCGCAGTGTGGGCAGAGCCAGCATCTCCTCCAGGCTGGGGCTGGGGAGTTCCTAGGCCATGACTTTCCCTTGTAAGAGAACCGATGGGCTCCCTCTTTCCCACCCCATTCCACATCTCCTCTGGCTAATGACTGGCCCTGCAGCAGGCAGGAGGTGGTGAGTCAGGCTGGAGTGGCTAATGGGGGGGGGGGGGGGAAATGCAGCTGGGCTTTGTAGACTCCCTCTTGCTACTTGCCTGATCTCCCACCCCTTTAACAAAACAGCATGCTCAGCTGGGCCCTCAGGAACCCTGGTGATGAGCACACGATACCCACCACCACAGGACAGACCCTGGGCCCCGTCCAGCAGCCTTGCTCTGCCTGCCCTTTGGTGTGCATACAGCCACAGCATGCTGGTGGCCATTGTGGGAACCCCACCAAGGGGCACAGAGAAGAGGGAGCTGCTAAAGGCTGAGAAATGTGCACAGCAAAACAAGTTCCTGGGAATCCAAGGCAGGTGGGGGCCAGATAACTCCCCCCCCCCCCCAACCCTACCTGCTTAGCCTCACAGAGGTGTCTCCCTCAGCAGAGATGCAGCTGGGGGAGTTTCTGCCAAGATGGGACATGTCTGGATTTTGACCTTGTGAGGTTTTGCTGATTTACAAGTACTCGCTGTGCTGAGCTCTCTGCAGGGGCAGCGATCCCACAGACATGCCTCAGTGGAACTGCCATTAACACGCTTCACTACATTAGCTTCAGCTACAAGAGCAGCTTTGTACACTCAAAAACAAACACAAATGAAGTTGGGCAGCCAGACACTGTCCCTGGTGGCAGGGAGCCTGCCCATAGTACCCATCATCAAATGTCAGTATCCCAGCATCTGGAACATGGCCCCTTCCTGGGCAGGCAGCATGTACAAGTCTACCCTGTATGCACCTCTCACCCCACCAACCTCTCATTCAAATTCTGCCTAAAGACTCACGCCTGCTGCATGGCTGACAGAGCGTGATTAACACTAGTTACCTTGTCACACGTGCACACGGGGACCCAGGCAGGCATGTTGCACGTGTCTGACCATCTTCAACATTTCACCAAGGGTGGGGTGGGGTTCATGTGTGGTCCTCAAAAGCGAAGAACCAGCTGATCATGATGGCTACTGCAAGAGGTTTGTACACATTTTAAGAGATGTGTAATGTAGACTAGTACGTGTCACGGGTGGCTTGTGCGTCAAGTGGGGCTGCTCCCACTGGCCCAGAGCAGGGTTGGTACACCTCGGCACAGTGTGTTCCAGAACTGTTGGAAATGACGCATGTCACCTGAGGGTGGGCAGGTCCCAGCTAGTGCACAAGAGTGAGACCCACCCCCCATCTCTCAGCCCAGCCCAGCGTTTACAGTCTAGAACAGAGCCAGGCCTGAAGAAAAGAGACTGACATGGGGACCCTCAGGCTTAGCTGAAGTTTGTGAAATGCCTGGATTATGAAGAGACAAGTCTTGGATTGTGTAAGACGAGAGGAAAGGGCCCACGCTGTTCTCCATTAGCGAGGCCCTCTGCCCAATGCCAGTGTTTTACTGAAACAGGTCCCAGCTTTCTGGACTGGAGATGTGTGCAGAGGACTAACCACAGGGTGAGAAATACCTTGTTAGACAGGACCAGAACTTGGTCCTAAGTAAGGGCTCTAGACTGCACTTGATATTTATCTGTAACCTTGGGTTTCCAGCCCTTTCACCTGCACCTACTTGGGCTCAGCTCAAGCTCAGTTAAACATCTGTTTAGTTTTACTATTGACAGGACAAAGCGACTTGTGCTAGAGAGTTTGGTGAACAGAGGCCAGGCTGGTGCCCTGGGGTGCACTGCTAGCACAGGCAGCGGTTGGGGTGCATTGCAGGTGTCCAGAAGACCCGGGGCTGGGCACTTGTGTTTAACCAGGGGTGTGTGCCAATTTCTAGCCTGCGGGGGGAGAAGCAGGGGGCTTGCTGAGCACAGAGCAGAGCACTTGTGCTGCCAGCAGGTTTGGGAGGCTTCCCTGGTGGGCACAGACAAGGCTCTTGCATTGTAAGCGGGTGGTAGCGATTCATGCTGGACACCTCAGGTAACCCCGGAAGCGTCACAGTGGGGTAATCAGCAGGATCTGCACCCAGTTTATTAGCTAAGCAAAGTTAATGCTCAAGACACTTACAAGCTAAATTAAAATAATACACACCATCAGGCTCTAGAGTAATAAGGCTGGAAACAAAGAAAAGGTCCCACTGTGTTTTTTCCCCTCTTTAATTTGAGTGAGAGGAATTGAACATAAAGCCACGCGAAATGAGCAAGCAAGAAACATTCCAAACCAGCCAGGCTGGAGTCTGGGCACTGCAGGGGAAGTGTCAAGGAAATGAGGTTTATGCTTCTGGAACAAGACAAGTTATGGAGGGTGGCTAACTCCCTTGGGTAGGCAGGAGGATGGGGAGAGCACAGATTTCAGGGTGACACTCCAGCTAAGGGGAGCCAGCCCAGCCCAGTTCTCATTCAAGTGGCCATATGATTAGAGAGATGGCCTGACTGGAGTTTGTGACACTGGAAAAGGAACGTGAACACCTGAGGTGGATGGAGGAGGAAGCAGCAGCTGCAGAGGGACAGGCAGTGGAGGAAGCCACTCACTGGAGACTTTTGGAGCTGGAAGACCCAAAGTGCAAAGAGAGGGAGCATGTGCTCAGAATGCTGGAATTACTAAATAAAAGCCTCTCTCCCCTGCATAAGCATCCCCAGTGAGCCCCCTGCAGTGACCAGTTACACCTCAGCCTCAGGCATTGAGACTGGATGATGGAATTCCTGACTAGCTTTGAGAGGACATGCAGAGTGCACCAGCTTCCTGACACACAGGAAGGGAGCATCTGGTAAAGCCTTACCTGTGTTTAACTCTATGGCCTGGGGCAGGCTGAGCTGTAGAGTCCATTCAAGGAAACAGTGTTGAAAAGTTTTCAAGTCACCCCCGAGGTATCTCGCCTAGAATCAGAAACCTCAGAGAGCCAAGCTAAGCCTCGGGAACAGGTTTCTAGATGGGGGTTGTGTCAGACAATGGATGAGGGGGTAAAGGGCAGAGGGTTATGAGAAGCTGGTAGGGCCATCTGCCCAAGAGATGGCCTTCGATGCCTGCAGTGATGAAGTAAGGGCTGCGGTGTGGGATAAACCCCCAGGGCCTGTAAAAGATGCAGCCGAGGTACATGTGCAAGTGGGGCTGGTTCAGCTCAGAGTGAGCCTGGGCAGCAGGTTTGGGAGGCTCCCAGACAAAGCTCTCACACTGCAGGCAGGTGGTAGCGATTCACCTCGAGTAACCCCGGAAGGGAAAGACACCACACCACCATGACAGACACCTGCAGTTACATGGTACGAGTATTTCCAGATAAGAAACAGTGAAATCCTGACTCCACTAAATTCAGACTTCAGTGGGGCTGAGAAGTCACCCTAGAAATCTAGGCAAATGCCAGTGAAGCCAACAGTAGCAGACACCCAGACCAGCCTCGACTCCTCGGTGCCCACACAAATTCCAGGATTCCTCACAATCCCACTCCCATTTCCACAGCTGGAGGCTCCCAATGGCCAGATGGTCTGCTTGGTACCCTGCAAAACCAAGAGCCAGTCTCGCCCGTAACAGCTGGAAGTCTCCGCAGATGCTGGGCCTGGAGAGAGGTAAATGTACCGAGAAGTCGCTGCTCTGAAGTCAGTTCAGGGAGCGGGATGTGGCCAGCTGCAGGGCCAGGCAGACTTTGCAGAAGTGACTTTCCAAACACACTGTGCTTCCCACCCGGCTACAGCCCAGCACCATGGACAGCTGCCAGGAAGCCCATCTATGGCAAACTGTCACTGGCGCAGCAGCGCTTTGATTGAGGCTCAGTTCAGCCAGCTGCCTGGACAATACAATGTCCAAACGACACAGGCCTGCACAGCCAGCCCAGCTCCTCCCGCAGACAGAGGGGGTGAAGGACGTGCGAGGCCGGGCCAGATGTGCCAGTTGGAATGGCGTTCTAAGACAGTGCGGATTGTTAGAAGGCCACTAGACATAGGACCAGAGTGTAAGGTCATGTCAAAGCCCCCCGAACCCCTCCACACACACACACCCTCAGCAAGGGGAACTTGCACAGCTGATTGTCTTGGCCTCCTAGTCCCGCTGGAGCCAAACCCCGGGTTTGAGTTTGATAACTGCCGGCAGTTCATCCACACAGCACAGAACCAGCCACCCCCATGAAGGCTGCAGCCATGAGCAGGCAGGCCTCCCAATCAACTCCATGGCCCTCCACTGCCCAGCAGCAGCTGTGACCCCACAGAATCCAGCACTAGCCTGGCTAGTACTGGGTTGAGACCAGGCCATAGGGCAGGGCTGCCATTTTAGAGGACCTCACTTGTCAGCCTAGTAGGCCCCTGGACTGTGACCTCAGTTCTGTCTGGTGGAAGCTGGATTTAAGTTCCGGGAGCCTTACATGATCACCCTGCTCTTCCCCATCAGATGGGAACAAACAAGGACAGGAGCTCTGAGGGCATCACTGATGCTGCAGGCAAAGAGGCAGCCCCTGCTTTGTGCTGGGGAGGGGAGGGAAGAAATTGCCAATGCAAACATGGGCAAATTCTCTAGCACCTCCACATGGCAAATTTACAGCACCTCCTGCTAGTGGGGATACGACTGAGTAGCTGAGAGAGTGCCCCTGCCCCTCACTCCAAATATTTCCTGCCAGAGCTCCCACTAGGCCTTTGATCCCTGTGATCCCCCTGCCCCGGTGTGTCTCTACATGGTTGATGGAGAGATGGATGAGCAGCAGACCCCTGCCTGCAGCCCTTGGTTGCCTCTACTGCTTTAACCTCTGTCTCCCAGCCCTGGCACTCCTGTATGGCTGGGCTGGTTCTGGCTGCTCGGCGGCTCTGGGTGCAGGTGCTGTAGCTGTCATGCTTCAGTAGCCATGACTGTAGACTGTTACTGTGTCTTTAACGCTATTTAGCAGTAATCAGTCTAGAGCCAAGGTGCCGACGCGCTGACTTGGGATCTTCTCACCCGTGTCTCCACAAGTGGCTCTTCACAGGCATGGGCATGGGGATGGCAGTGGCATGGAGCTAAGGGTGATTTATGCGGATTAGATCTCCTGGATGGGTAGGGATGACACATGGGAGCTTTCTCTCTCTCCTACAGAGACGGAATCAGGGAGCCTGTCAAAGGATATTTCTGTTGTGAAGCCAATGGCAGGTCTGGGAGTTCCAGGGCTGGGCCGTAGGCACCAGCTCCTACAAATGCTTAGGGTGCTGGCCAATTAAGCCATAACAGCGGCCACACTGGGTCAGACCAATGGTCCATGTAGTCCAGTGTCCGGTCTTCCAACAGTGGCCAGTGACAGATGCTTCAGAGGGAATGAACAGAACGGGGCAATTTTGAGTGATCCATCCCCTGTCATCTAATCCTGGGTTCTGGCAGTCAGAGATTTAGGGACAGAGCATGGGGTTGTATCCCTGACCATCTTGGGGATAGCCATTAATGGATCTATCCTCCATCAACTGATCTAATTCTTTTTTGAACCAGTTTTGCTTTTGGCTGTCACAACATCCCGGCAACAAGTTCCACAGGTTGACTGTGTGGTGTGAAGAAACATAAGGAAGTACTTGTTTTAAACCTGCTGCCTATTAATTTAATTGGGTGACCCCTAGTTCTTGTATCACCTAAAGGGGTAAATAACACTTCCTCATTCACTTTTTCCACACCAGTCATGATTTTGTAGATTTGTCATATCCCACCCACCCCTTTGAAAAAAAAAAAGATGACTAAGCTGCACAGGCCTAGTCTTTGTAATTTCTTCTCATATGAAAGATGTTCCATACCCCTAATCACTTTTGTTGCCCATCTGTCCTTTTCCCAATTCTAATATTTTTTTTTAATTAAGACCAGAACTGGACACAGTATCAAGGTGTGAGCATGTAATATACTTATATAGTTGCATTAATATTTTCTGTCTTATTATCTACCTCTTTCCTAATGGTTCCTAACATTTGGTTAGCTTTGACTGCAGCTGCACACTGAGTGGATGTTTTCAGATAACTATTCATGATGCCAAGATCTCTTTCTAACAGCTAAATTAGACCCCATCATTTGGTTTGCATCACTGGGATTAATTTTGCCAATATGCATTACTCTGCACTCACGGAATTTCATCTGCCATTTTGTCACCCAGTCTTGTGAGGTTCCTTTGTAGCTCTTCACACTCTGCTTTGGACTTAACGATCTTGAGTAATTTTGTATCATCTGCAAATTTTGTCACCTCTGTTTACCCCCCTTTCTGGATCATTTATGAACACGTTGAACAGCATTGGTTTCAGTACAAATCCGTGGGAGACCCCACCATTTCCATCTCCATTGGGAAACCTGACTGACTGTTCCTACCCTTGGTTTCCTATCTTTTAACCAGTTACTGATCCATGAGAGGACCTTCCCTCTTGTCCCACGACTGCTCACTTTGCTTAAGAAACTTTGGTGAGGGGCCTTGTCAAAGGATTTTGAAAAGTCCAAATACACTGGATCCCCTTCCGCACATGCTCATTGACCCCCTCAGAGAACTCATAGATTTGTAAAGGGAAATCATGGCTCACCAAAGCCATATTGACTCTTTCAACATTTTTAAAAGGCTCCAGAGGTGATCCCGGCCATTACAGCCTAGTGAGCCTAACTTCAGTACCAGGGAAACTGGTTGAAACTGGGGACCAGTACTGGGGAGATGGGGGGGCTCTTCCTGGTTCTGCCTCTCAAGGGCTGTACTGATTTCTGCTTCAAGAGACTTGAAACCTCTGTAGAGAGAGTCCGGCCTGGGGAGTGGATTGGGCTTTGGGGGCAGAATGCTCTGGAGGAACAAAACCAAACCACTGAATACCAAGGTGACCAAAAGCCAGGACAGAAAGGCCTGTCTGCTCCCCCGAGACAGTCACTGCCTGGGAAGTGGAGAATAGCCCTCCCATATACTCCCCTCCCCCAGGCTGGATCTATCTCACAGCACATGCTGGGCAGGTGAGGGCACCTGGGGGTGGCAGCCAGCAGGCCAGTGCCTGATGACACTGGCTAGTTAAGCCTGTTTGATGTCACTCCAAGCACCCAGGGACTGTGAAAACAAATGAGCACAATGCTGGAGGGTGCTGGGAAAGGGAGACCGTCCTCTGTTCCCAGCTGGAAGAAGCCCAGCCCCCCACGCTCAGCATTGCCCCAGGACATCCGTGCCCCCAAGCTGTGCCTGGCAGCCGGCATGGGGAAGCCAGACGTCTCTGCACAGGCATACCTGGGACTTGGCGGCCATTTCTGTTCCATTCTGTTCAGGTTCTCACACAGGCTCACACCAGTGTCTGAGCACCAACACAGACGGGCTTTAGTGGCCAGTGAGGTCAGGAGTGAGCAGCTGGTTGCCACCTCCAGGCTTTTTGCCCATTTTCTGCCTTGGAAAGTAGCTGCTTGGACTCTATTTGCTCACAATAGCCTGTGCCAGCCCAGGCCCCTCCATCCATCTCCATCCTCTGACAAACAGAGGCTAGGGACACCATCCCTGCCCATCCTGGCTTGATGGACATATCCTCCATGAACTTATCTAGTTCTTTTTTGAACCCTGTTATGGTCTTGGCCTTCACAACATCCTCTGGCAAAGAGTTCCACAGGTTGACTGTGCATTGTGTGAAGAAATACTTCCATTTGTTTTAAACCTGCTGCCTATTTACCTTGGGCTACGCCTTCAGCTTGGGCTCCTGTACATTGAGGTTTTATTCTGAACTGGGGTTCGTTATCTCTTGGTGACTCTAGATCAAGTGCACTCCAGTTCATGAAAACTGGAGGGCAAAGCCTGTCTCTCTGGCGCCTGCAATGCTAAGGGATTCTGCACGGCCGGTGACAGGGTCAGGCAAGCAGAACTTGGCCTTGAGAAGGGGAACTTTCACTCTCCCTCCCCATCCCCTGCCCTGAGTGCCCAGCCCAGATCTCTGGTGAAACAGGGGCTGTGGAAGGGGAGGGGTCAGGGCCAGTTGGGGATTCCTGAGGAGGAAGGAAATTGATGGTTAAGATAGATCACTTGGGACAGCTGGCTCTACTGGTCCTCCCCCAGGAGCCAAGTTCCAAGTTATTATTGGGTCTTCGCACAATGTGGTGGTGGGGGGGGGGGGTGTGCTCCAGACACAGGAAGAGCTCAGTCACATGTAAGGAGTGTAAAGAGGGAGGAACAAGACCCTATGGTCACAGGTCAGGAACATCACAACTTGGGCGGCCTGAAGAACGTGACCAGTGTCAGTTTGTATCAAATCACCATCCCCACCTGGCTCTTAACATCCCCTTCCCAGCTTCCTAGGACACTTTCACATTTAAAAAAAAAACAAACCTCTTTCCCAGGCCCTCTCTTCAGACCTTCAGAAACACCCCAAGCTCATCAGAAGCTCCCCAGTGAAGGACCCACCAACTCAAAGCAGCACCAGACCCTGCCAGAAACAGATGCAAAACCTGCAAACACCCCCCTCCCCCCACAATTCACCTTTCAAGATCCCTGGGTCCTACACATGCCTATCACAATGTGTGGTGGACCTCAGCCCGTGCACTAAATGCCCAATGAAACTATGTGGGTGAAACCAGACAATCACTCAAGAGCAGCAGAGTGAACTCTCACAAAAAAATGCTACAGGAAAAAATACCCTAGCACCTGTGGGCAAACACTTCTTACAAAGTGATGACTCGATATCTGACCTCTCAGTCCTCATCCTCAAAGGAAACCAGCACAACGCCCTCAAAAGATGAGCCTGGGAGCTTAAATTCAGAACTTGGATAGACACTAAAAAAAAAAGATTCAAAAAAATAAAAATCAGGGTCTTAAGACACTATTTATGACTTATTACAACAATCTGTGACCCACTAACCCCTTTTTTGGTCCTATGACTGCTGATACATTAACAGGCTACTTCACCTTGAATGGCCCCTTGACATGAGTTCAGCATAAGTAGTTAATCTGTTCCCCCTATATTCAGCGGTGACCCTCTATGTACCTTTCCCAAACCTGAAGAGCTCTGCTTCCTGGAAAGCTTGTCTCTCTCCCCAGCAGAAGTTGGTCCAATAAAAGATCTTTCCAAAATCATGGCACCAACATTGCAAACAGGAATATTGCGTCCATTCTAGGCACCTCAGTACCAGACACACTTTGGTGACCTAGAAGGGGTTCAAGATAAGCAGCCAAATGACTGGGGAGCCAGAGTGCACCCTCAGAAGAAACTGGAGAAGAATTAAATAGTTTCTCCTGCCCCACCCTACTCTTCACATCAGTCAATGGCACAGCCTAGGCTCCTTGGAATGCTGGGGTCCCTTTCCAGGGTGCAGTCCAGGCCAGTGAGGGGCTGCGCCACCACCTGACTTGCACCATTGGGTGCCTCACAGCACTTCACTGCTGTAACTCCCAACCTGGGCCTCTTAAACAGCCACTAGTGTGCAGGTCATACCCTGAGTGTCGGTGTCTAGCCACAGCCTGGCCCAGCAGCCCTGACCCCAGCAGCCTGCCAGCAACACACCAGCCACACACTGGCTTCCACCAGCCTCAGTTATTACTTGCAGGGTGACCCCAGCACACTCCCAGTCCCTAATTTCCCCCCAAACATGTGTTCCACACTGTCCAGCCCAGATATTACAGGTCCATTGCCCTGTCAAGGGTCAATATGTATCAGCCTATGACTTGAACTGGAGTTACCCAACCAGTTCAATTTAAACACGGCACTGGATTAGTTTTGATTACAAAGCTAAAACAAGTTTATTTAATTACAAAGGTTTTAAGGGAGCACAAGTACAAGGCATTAAAGTCAGAAATGGTCACAGGAGAAAATGATAAAATGCTTTCTAGTAGCTACAGCTTAAAACGAGACTTGGTTCAAGGTGAAACCCTCCCCACATGTTCCCAGCAACAGAGCTGACCACATTTCCACGTCAGGATCCCTCTCAGAGTCAAAAGGCCGGTTCCTTTGTCGCTTAGATGAAAGAGAGACAGACCCTGGGGTGCTTCACCCCTCACTTGCATAGGTCAGTCACCCCTAGAAAAAGTTCCTTCCTGCTGGGAAGAAATGGAGTCTACAATGCAGATTGATCTGTCCCAGCCCTCCTTAGTTGCCAAGGAACGGCCACTTGACCAGTGATGGCCAATCAACTGTAATGACACCTGGTTGGAGGCATCAGCTTGTCCTTTGCCTTTGAGAAACAGGTTTACCCCCTTCCCAGACTTGTCTGGTAACCACACCTCAGTCATAACAGCAGCTTATGTTCATAACTTTACATAGGATATTATTGGCCAGTGAGCAATAAGTTTTCAAATGATACATCACAAGGCATATTGTGTACAAAGATTGTTACACTAGGGTGTGACTACAGGGGTGCATTCGGTCACAGTTGGGCCTGTGTGTCTGCCAGCAAATGCCAGCACAACTCTGGGTACTGCGATAATAAACCAGAGCTCAACTGTGCAATAGCCAAGGAGCATTGGGGGCGGGGGAAAAAGACATGACACATGATCCATCTATGAATGGATGAAAGATGCAATCCCTAGAGGGGCAGTTAGGGAAATAAAAGCATCAGGGAGCAACTGAGGCCTGGTTTATACTAGACAATTCGACTGGCATAACTATGTCACTGAGGGGTATGAAAAATCCACACCCTTGAGCAATGAGTTAAACTGACCTATCTCCTGGCGTAGGCAGCGCTAGGTTGACAGGAGAATTCGCCCAGTGACTTCACCGCCCTGAGAGGCAGCAGCCGATGGGCGAACCCCTCCTGTCAGCACAGATCGGGTCTCCACTGAAGCAGGGCAGCTGCGCCGCTGCAGTGTTTTAAGTGTAGACAAGACCCAAGAGGAGGACGAATGCAGGCTGAACAACACACAAGGCATAATTAGATGGTGGAACTCAACATGACAGATATTGTTGAGGCCAAGGACACAAGACGACTCAAGGAGGGGTAAGAATACCCAGCGTTAGAACATTAAACACTAACCGAAAGGGAAGGCTATAAAATCGCCTACTTCAGGGCTTCAGCGGAGAGACCCGTGGCTGGCCTGGGTCAGCTGACTTGGGCTTGAGTTGCAGGGCTATGAAATTGCAGTGTAGGCGGTCAGGTTCCAGCTGGAGCCCAGGCTCCGAGACCCCAAGATGGGGGAGGGTCCCAGAGCCGGGGCTCCAGCATGAACCCAAACATCTACATTGCAATTGTATAGCCCCACAGCCCAATCCTGAGCCCAAGTCAGTGACGCAGACTCAGACTTGGTGCCATGGGTGGGTGCCAAGAGACCAGGGCCAGAGGGGCAGTTTACCCCACAGCTCTCTGCTGCCAGGTTCTTCCCCTTCGGCCTCTGGTGCTTCCACAGGCAGAGGCAGGAGATCGGGCTAGATGGATCTTGGTCTGACACAGCCTGGCAGTTCTGTGTTCTTACATCAGGTGATTCAATGCAAAGTACAGCACTAGGAGGGAAGGCGCAATCAACTACACAGTTACCAAGTGGGAAAGGACTGCCTAGAAGTACTGCAGAGAAGGATGGGGCGGTTATAGTAGAGCAAACTAAACAGGAGTCAAGGGTGTGACACGTTCTGGGTTGTGCTGTATGAACAGACGGGCTGGAAGCAAACGATTAAAGGTCTAGCAGCCAGGCCCTAGGAGGGAAGAGCGAAAGCCCTGGGCTGTTTAGTCTGGTCTGGAGAAGACGGAGGGCGGCTGTAAGTGTGGGAGGGTTTGGGGCATTCGGAACAGCTCCCGGGGGTAGTTACGCTGTGGAACAGTTACCCGAGGAGGCTGCGGAATCTCGGTCATTGTCCAACCTGCTCCGTAAAACCTCCAGACACCGGTCATGGGCTGGACCCCGGGGTCCGGCCTCTCCAGGCCCCTTCGGCCCAGCGGTTCCGGGATTCATCCCCGGGCGAGGCATGAGGCTGGGGAGCCCTCGCCAAGCGAGCTGCCCGGCCGGAGCCCCGGAGATCGGACTGCAGGGCGCCCGAGCCCGCCAGCCCCGTTCTCCCGGGCCGGCCCGAAGCGGCTGCGTCACAGGACCCGGGGGAACCCGCCACCGGCTCCGCGCTGCCCCCGCTCGCGGGAGCGGAGGAAGCGAAGCGAAGCGGCCTGGACGTGCGACGGCCCCCCGCGGCGGGTGACGCGGGAGCCCCAGGTCCGCGCAGGAACGGGACGCGCCACACGGAGCGCGCAGGTAGCGGCGGGTTTCGGGCGGGGCGCAGCGGGGAACCCCCCCCCCGGAGGGAAACAAGTGACCCCCCCAGCACCCCCCGCCGGCCTCGAACAGCCCCGCGCCAAGCTCCCCCCCGGGCTGCGGCTCCGCACCAGGGACACCGCCGAGTCTGAGCCCCCGCCCCCGCGGCACGTGCTGGGGGAGCCAATGGGCGGCAGCCGGGCCACGTGAGCCCCGGCGGGCCGGGCCGGGCCGAGCTGTCCGGTCCCGGTCCCGGTCCCGGTGCCCGCCCGGGTCTGAGCCCCGCAGCCCGTGTCCCGCCCGCCCGCGGCCCTTACCTGACCGAACCGCCTCCTTCGCCGCCGCGGAGCCCGAGCCGCTGCCACTGCCCGCTGCAGCCCGCGGAGCTTTTATAGGCTCTGGCTCGTAGTAACGGGGATCTCGGCTCATTCATAGAAAAGCATCAACCTACACAATGACGTGAGCGCGACGTCAGCGGGAAAATTTAGGAAACGGGAAGCAGGTGCTATTTATATCGCGGGGGGGAGGGGCGGCGGGAGCCGAACCAGGGGCCCCGGGCCCGGCCGGGTCACGCAGGGGTTAATTAGCAGGTGCCTCGGGGCAGCGGGAAGCTCCAGGCGGGAGCCGGTCCCCGGGGAAGGCGCAGCCTCGCGGGCGGGGGGCACGTGCCCAGGTTCCCGCCAGGAAACGGGTGAGGGAAGCAGAAGGGTCTGTCCTGTCCCCGCTCCATTCCAGCCTGGGCTTCTCCACCCTATAGCCCCCCCCCACATCCCATCCCATCCTGGGCTCCTCCATCCCACCCCCCATCCCATCCTATCCCTGCTCCTCCATCCCACCCCACAGCCCCCCCCCCCCCCATCCCATCCCATCCCTGCCTGGGCTCCTCCATCCCACCCCACAGCCCCCCCCCATCCCATCCCTGCCTGGGCTCCTCCATCCCACCCCATAGCCCCCCCCATCCCTGCCTGGGCTCCTCCACCCCACAGCCCCACCTCCCATCCCTGCCTGGGCTCCTCCATCCCAGCCTGACTCCTGCCTGGTCCAGCTGCAATCTCTTTCCTTGCAGGAGACACTGGAGAAAAGTGCAGCACCCAGCTATTCTAATCCCAGTGTCTCCCAGCAGGAGGCACTGTAGGTACTGGGGCAGGAGTGCTGACTGTGGGGGGAGATCAAGGCTACTCCAGTCCCCCCCACCCCACCTCTCCCAGCACCGGTACTCCAGGGAGCAGCTCAGTTCTGGCTGGACACGCTCCGGGCTGTTCCAATGCCAGCAGGGGAGGCTAAGGGAGTTTTGCATATTAGTGATTCCTTCACAAGTGGTTTTTGACTGTTGGCTGAAAAGCCTCCCACCAATGGGGCAGCCCATCAGGCTCCTGGGTGATCACTCCATTGCCCACAGCATGAATCAGCTCCTGCTCCTAGCCCTCCTCTGACTCAGCCATAAGCTGCTCGCGAGGCCTGTGCAGTCTGACTGCAGTGTGTGCTGAGAGCATCATGCTTGGCTACTCAACTGCAGCTCGAGAGAAGCCCCAGGCCAGCTGTCTCTGCCTCCCCTGCCTCCCTCGCCACCCCCTCCTCCCACTGCCACCTGCTTGGGAGCAGCAGCTTGCTCACTGCTGAGCTGCCAGTGCATTTGGAGGTTTAAAGGGACAGTGGCCCCCTCTGCCAGGCCCAGGTAGAGGGAATGGGCTGCATGTGCCCTTCCCATGCCCTGAGCCCTCTGGGTCCTTGAGCACATCCCTCAGGGCTCACTCTGATGTGACTAAATTAGGGGCCAGCTAGAGGCAAGATGGGGCAGGGAGCTGCTCCAACTGCCGCAGCCTCCCATCTCTGCGTTCCTTCAGTCTGTTCCCACACACGCTGCTGCTAGTCTCAGCCTGCTGCCTGGCCGAGGCTGGCCCGGGCCTGGCCCCGGCGAGATGAAAGCAGAAGGAATTCGTTGTGCACCTTGGCAGCTCAGACTCTTCCTTCCCCCTCCTGCTGACCAGCTTCTCGGCTGCTTATTTCTACTCTGGTCCCCAGCTTCCTCCAGCTGCACCACAGCTCTGCCCACAGCTCCCCTCTGCTACCTTCTCCCTTGGCCTCCCCCACCCCTCGGTCTCAGTCTCACTCCCAGTGCTGGGAACTCAGCGTGTGGGACCAGCTCCATGGGCAGGGGCGGTTTTGCTGAGCGCACTGGGGCACAAACCACAGAACCCAGTGGTGCTGGTCTGCAGCGTCCGAAGCAGACATTGGTGGAAGCAGCTCAGTGTTCTGTCCTCCACCAGTAAACACCCATCTCCCGAAACAGCCATGTAGCAGCCAGCCCACACGGCCTCTCCTGTGTCTCAGGGGAGCCTCTCCTTGCCTCCCATCTCCACTCCACTCTCCTCCTCCTTGTCCTGGTCTGGAACAGCTTGAAGCTGGAGCATGGATGTGCCTTGTTGTGACTCATCCCCCTTGCCATTAGCCCCCAGACCAGCCCCTGCGTCAGACAGAGGACGACCCTCCCAGCTTTACCTCAGTGACAGCAGTGGGAAGATTATTAGCCTTATTCACATGGCATGTGAGACTAGGCTGAGGAACCAGGAGACGTGGGTTCTGTTCCTGGCTTTGTCACTGACTCACTGGGCAAGTTGTTTCTCTGTGTCCCCATTTGTAACTAGAGTGATCCTGACCCTCCTTGTACCATGCTTTCAGAGCCGTGCAGGAGCAGGACCCAGGCAGGAGGCTGCTCCTGTCATGCGTGGTTCTGAGTGTTGCAAAGGACCCCTGTGCTAATGAGTAACTATTGCTCTGGCAGCAGCACAGAATGAGGCATTTGGCCTTTGCAGCTTGGCTGAGGTGCATTTGCTGAAGGTGGGGCTGGAGCTGCATGTGGACAAGGCTGGCTGCAGAGCAGTGAGATGCTGACGGTTCTTGGGAGGGTGGCGAGTTGCTGTTGGCCACCTCAGCTCCGAAGGGTTTTGTGATCTTCTGGGCTTCCATCTCCTCCTGCCAACTCCCACTGGAGAAGAGAAAACTCTGACTCTCCTGCACAGAGCCTGACCTCACCGTCAAAGGAGAGCTGCCCCCATTGTGTTGAGCCCCAAAGATGCCTGGGGCCTTGAGAAATGGGCCCCGGCTGGAATAAATAACATGAACTCTGGGATTGTTTTTTCTGACCCACCTGCTGCTGGTACGGGGCAGAGGGCACATTCTGTGCTGCACGCCAGGCCAGGCGGGTGGCAAAGGTGTCTTTGTGCCACCTCTGTGACTGCTGAATTCTGGGCCTAGCCCCAGTGGCTGCTTTTGATGCCCATGAATAGCCACCTGCCCACAGGCTACTGAGCAGACCAGAATAGCCAGAGTGCAGTGTCCTCCACCCACCCTGACACACCCCTTCACATTGGGTGTGGGCCACTAGAGCCCCAGGGAGAGGCTCAGCCCACAGTGTGCAACCCCCCGGGGTTCAAAGCTGTGATCACAACTCCAACCCATTCAGGACTGCCTGGAAACAGCCACACCATGTGCTAACCTGAGCTGGGCGTTGGCACCAGCGCTGTCCGGGGGGACAGACGTGCTCTAGGGAGCCAGGGCAGTGGGTGGAGATAGCTCGGCCATTTCCAGTACTGAGGAGGGGCAGCAAGGGGAACTGAGGGCAACAAGCGAAAGAGCATGAAGGGAGCAGGAGGCAAATGGGGAGCAAAGGCTGTGGCCAATGAGCCCTGGCCCAGAAATGAGGGGAGTGTAGGAGGGATCAGGGGGATTTAGGTCCTGGCCTGCTCCTCTCCAGACTCCTCCCCCCTCTCCCTCATGCATCTCTTTGCTCTTCACCTCAAAACTTTCTCCTGGTTGCTGGAGAGCTGAAGTGGCTGCTAAATGCATGTGGGTGGCAAGTCCCATTATCCTGCAGATAAATATAAGAAGGGGGAGAAGCATTGACGGTCGGGCTGGAGTGAAAGCCCACGCAATGCAGCAATGCAGTTTTCGTTTCCAGGCTGGGGGAGGGAGGGAGGGAGCTGGGTGCTGACACTGGCCCCGCAGCTGCTCCAGGCACCTCACTCTTTCCCGGGGGTCCGTAGGTATCAGGCTGAAACCAGCCTGTGCTGAAGCGGAGACCCCTCTGCTGGCGGCAGGGACATGCAGGCCGCGCTTTGGCTTCCCCTGCCGGCCCAGTGACTCACGGGGGTGCCCCTGGCAGCTGGGCTGTCCTAGGCGTTCCCCACCAGGCTCCAGCTGCACCCCAGCAGTGCCAGGGCCGAGCGAAGGCCCCGGGCCCCTGGTCTGCCCCAGGCGGGCACTGCGGGCACTGCTCAGGACACCAGGTCTAGTGCAAAGACAGCGGCTCAGTGCCAGGAGAGCTCGTGGGGTCCCTGGTTGGCGGGGCAGAGCTGGGGCCGAAGAGGAATAATGGGGGGGCTGACCGGACCCAGCAGGCTGTGAGGGGGGGGCGGACCGGACCCAGCGGGGGGACTGCAGCCCCCCCGGCCAGGCCCCTCCAGCCGCTTGGGGCGGAGCCCGCGGGGGTTTGTTCCCCTTTACCCCCATCCCCCCCGTTGTGTTGGAGGCTCTGACCTCACGCGGGCTCTGATAAAGCATCACCCTGGTCTCCATGGCAACAGCCGCGTTGTCCCTGGCAGCGGCGGGCGGGGCGGGAGCGAACCTGCCCGGCTGGGGGCCCCGCGCAGAGCCGGGGGGCGGCTCCAGCCTGAGTCACCCGGGGCGGAGCCGCGTCTGTGGGGCCCGCTGGAGCCGCCCCCGCGAGCGCCCGGCAGCAGGGAGGGGCAAGTCCCAGCTCTGCAGTGCCCCTCACTCCCGACCTGCCCCCTGCTAGCCCAGCCCTGGGACACCCCTCCCCCAGCTCTGCGGTGCCCCTCACTCCCGACCTGCCCCCTGCTAGCCCAGCCCTGGGACACCCCTCCCCCAGCTCTGGGGTGCCCCTCACTCCCGACCTGCGGCCCCCTGCTAGCCCAGCCCTGGGACACCCCCTGCCCCAGCTCTGCGGTGCCCCTCACTCCCGACCTGCAGCCCCCTGCTAGCCCAGCCCTGGGACACCCCTCCCCCAGCTCTGCGGTGCCCCTCACTCCCGACCTGCAGCCCCCTGCTAGCCCAGCCCTGGGACACCCCCCTCCAGCTCTGCGGTGCCCCTCACTCCCGACCTGCAGCTCCCTGCTAGCCCAGCCCTGGGACACCCCTCCCCCAGCTCTGGGGTGCCCCTCACTCCCGACCTGCAGCCCCCTGCTAGCCCAGCCCTGGGACACCCCCCTCACCAGCTCTGCGGTGCCCCTCACTCCTGACATGCAGCCCCCTCCTAGCCCAGCCCTGGGATACCCCCCCCCCAGCTCTGCGGTGCCCCTCACTCCTGACATGCAGCCCCCTGCTAGCCCAGCCCTGGGACACCCCTCCCCCAGCTCTGGGGTGCCCCTGACTCCCGACCTGCGGCCCCCTGCTAGCCCAGCCCTGGGACACCCCCTGCCCCAGCTCTGCGGTGCCCCTCACTCCCGACCTGCGGCCCCCTGCTAGCCCAGCCCTGGGACGCCCCCTGCTAGCCCAGCCCTGGGACAACCCCCCCTCCAGCTCTGTGGTGCCCCTCACTCCTGACATGCAGCCCCCTGCTAGAGCAGCCCTGGGACACCTCCCCCCCCAGTTCTGCGGTGCCCCTCACTCCTGACATGCAGCCCCCTGCTAGCCCAGCCCTGCGGCGCCCCTCACTTCCACCCCGCAATCCCCCTGCTAGCCCAGCCCTGGACTCCCCCCCCACCCACAGCTCTGCCAGTCCCCAGCTATTCCAGCTCCCACCTACCCCTCCCTAGCTCTGCCAATGCGCCTTACATCCGCGATGCAGTCATACTCACTCACTCATAGCCAAACGCTCATTAGCAGCAGGCAGCATGGCCCCGCGATTGCAGGAGGCTGTGGCATTTGCTCTGCTCCTTTCCCTTGTTTCTATGCTCTCAGCTGCCCTACAAAATGCTGAACACCGCAAGGCTCCCTGCACAGGATCCTGCCGACAGCATCCGTCTCAGCGTGTGTCCAAGGACACACCTGCTTCTCTGTTGCTCTATGAGCAGGTTACACCCTTGGCCCAGGGGGAAACAGGGCAGCCCAGCTGGAGCAACAATGGCTGCCCGTGTCCTCCCAAACCACCCACTGACTCGCACAGTTCAAGCACAGCGAGCTAGCACCCAGATCTGGCTGCAGCAACCTGCACACTCCAAGAGCATGCCCAGCTCTGCCCAGAGCCTGAGCATTACCCAGGCATGAGAGGTTTGCAGAGTCACCCCCCCACCCATGGGTGCTAGACAGAGGTTGGTGAAAGGGGGCAGGAAGCCAGCGGTGAAAGGGGAAAGGATCTATTTCCCAGGCCTGTGCTGTTGTGGCTTGGAGATGGAGAGGAGGGGACCCCCTCTGGTAGGCACTGTGCCGCCTGACACACATACACTGACACTCGCTTGTCCTGCCACATGCAGCACCCACACATCCCCTCTTGCACAGGTGCATCCCTCTGCATGCTGCTCCATGCCTGAGCCCACGTGCACACACACACACGAATGCAGCCACCCACAGCACCCTGCCCCCGATACAGCGTCCTCTCCTGAGAGACTGGCCCAGCAAATCCCAGGTGCTGTGGGCATGGGGACGCTCTGTTCTGAAGTGGTCCAGCTTGCGCACATACCGGTGCCTGTTATCCCCCCGCACCGAGCTGGGCACTGGGCAGGCAGCGCATGAATGTGAGGTGGAGAGAACATGCAGGGAAGCTCTCTGCCTTAGTGAGCTACAGCTGCCTTGCTGCTGCGCTAGGCCAGGAGCTGCTCCCCCCCCCCATGCAGCCCCCCAGACTGTTCCGTCTAGTGACATCCATGGCCACCGCAATTATTAGTTCTTTGGTTAGCACCCTGGGCCTGAGCCAGGCATGGGACCCACCTCCAGCAAGGCCCAGGCCTTACCCCTGGTGCTCCTGCCTGTGCTGAATGATGTTAACAGGGACGCATCTGGGCTCCGAAGCTGTGTGGCCTGCACTGGGGCCCCCCTTTCCAAACACAAGCACTGGCTGTGGTGCCTTGGTGTCTGGAGCCACCTGGGGCTACCTTTCAGGGGGCTGGTCACGTAGCTCCCATGGGGGAGCTTGGCCCCCTCTAGTCAGGCTCCTGGGTTCCCAGAAACCCAGGCAATCAGAATGTGAACACCGGCTCTGAATATTAGCAGCAGCGGCCTGGGAGCAGGTCTCTAGCTATGTCTCTGTCTCCACTGCAGCCCCCCCCCCTCCCCAACTCAGAGCACACGAATAATTTCTTTGCGGCTCTGCACAGGAGTCAGAGGGGTTGGATTAGTCAGTGCCGATTCAGCGTGAGCTGCAGCTTGGCAGACCTGGCACACTCACAGCTCCAGCCCTCCCCAGGCATGGCACATGCTCCCGCTCAGCAGCCTTGGCTTCTCAGCCCCCAGAGGCCTTGTGTATCCTGGCTTGTGGGTGGGAGAGGAGGGGAGGAGCAGGGAGAGGGGCAGGCACACGCACACACCCACACACACCCACGTTGCAGGACAGCTGCAGAAGGGGACAGTCTCTCTCTAGTCCCACTTGGGGTCTGTGCTGCAGGGATCTGCCCATTTTCCTGAAGCAAGAACAAAATCAGCCCCTGGGAAGGCTGCTGCGGCCTTGTGACTGCCCAGGGCTGTGCCCCAAGGGGCATTGTCAGCCTTGGGCTCTCTGGACAGAGGGGTCACCACGGCCCTGCAGCTTTGCTTGCAGCAGAGCTGGGGGTTCACAGAGCCATTTCCTTGGCCTCGGACTTGCCCCCAGGTGTCTTGGGCCCACGTGGTCTCTGTTTAGTGGGTGACGTTTGGAGAAACAGGCTGTGACGGAGTAGGGGAGTTACATTGGGGATGGGAGAATGCCCTTGCAGGGAGATACCTGAGCTGTAACCTGAGCCAGGAGGGGGGTTGGGAGAAGTGACACCTTCTGCCTGGGAGACTGAACAAGGGAGAGGATGAGCAGGGGGAGGGGAAGTGAGTGGCTGGAGGAGTTTTTAGTTTCAGTTTGGTGCTGGGTGGTGGAACACAGGGAACCCCGAGGCTGGGGTCTAAGCTCCCTAAACCCCCGAGAAGGACTTAACTGAGGGGTCCTGGTTGTACCTACAAGTTCTGTTGTAGACTGCGTTCCTATTGTCCAATAAACCTTCCATTGTACTGTCTGGCTGAGAGTCACGGTGAATTGCAGAAAGTGGGGGTGCAGGGCCCTGTCTCCCCCTCCCGCTCCGTGACACAGGCCTGTGCCAGGAAGAAAAGGGTTAAACTGCATTGAGGGAACAGTTTGCTCACCTGAACTAGCAGTGCAGGATCCCGAGGGTCCTGCCCATTAGTGCTTCCTCTGGGCATGATGGGGAGCTCAGGCAGAGACCAGCAGGGGCCCCAGCTCTGCCTTTCCCCCTTGGCTCCATGTGACAGGCAGGTACATTACCCGGGTCCAACCAGCTTCTCAACGTTTCCCCAAGGGGCCGTGTGGAGACTCTGCGGGAAGCTAAGCACTAGCTGATTGGCACGGTTGTGGCCAGATGTTTGTACAGGAAATAAAGTTAGAGCCATGTGTCATAGGATATTGGGTTTCAAAACTATTGCAGTGAAACTTGTCACCTGGCGGTGCCAGGCCTCACTCCATCAGCACTGAGAACAATGGACAACCCTGGAGCCAGCCCCCATTACTGTCTGGAGCAGGTGCAGGTTTACGCGGGCAAAGAACCCACAAAAGTCTCTGACTAGGGGCCCCCGGGGTAAGAGACCACAGTCTGTTACTGTCTAGCGAGAAGGAAAGAGCACAAGTTATTCATTGGAGAGGAGAGACTCTGCCAGCGGGGATGTCTCATGAAAGGTGGATCCCAGCTTTCTGGACTGGACAAATGCTGTCAGAACCGACCATTGGCTGGGCAATACCTTATCAGTGTGGGCTATAGATTGTGTTTTAGGCTTTTCTTTTACCCATAACTTTGGGTTTCCAAATCCTTCGACTTGCCTTTATCAGAGCCTCGATCTTGGGCTCCATTACGTAAACAGCAATTTTGCTTTCTTCCAAATGTACGTTCTTGGGCTAAGGCAAGCTCTGAACTGCCGCAAAACCAGCAAACTGAGCGGCACTGCTTCCGTGGGGGCCGCGGATCGGCGTGCCGTGGGGTGTGCAGAAGATAAGGGAGGCGGATCCACAGGATCTGTGCTATGCCCCAGCTATTAATCAGTCTCTTGGAGGACTGTCAGTGTGCCAGACCCCGAAGGGGTCCCTCTCTTCCTTCAGCCTCACCGCTTCCTAGACTGAGCGACTGGGCCCCAGCTCTCCTGCTGCACACCGGGAGCTCGGCTCAGCGAGTCCATCTGAGACAGACTCCTGGGGGAGACTTGTCCTCTGTGCAGGGACTAACGCACCCAGCCAGTACTTGCCGTGACACCCCCACAGAGGGGTTCATGACTCGCCTGGAACACAGCACTGGAAGTCCTCAGGGCAGCAGAGAGAAATGGAGGTTAAAGCACATTCATGCCAGTCAGGCTGTAGTGAACTCCATGTCAGGCTGGGAGAACCATTGGGGTGGGTAGTGTCTACATTGAAGCAGTATCCCTGTACTGTTTCACGTGCAAACACCCTTAGTCTGCCGAGGCTGGGGCTACATTAGGAATTGACTTTGGTGTAGCTACGTCTGTCAGGGATGCGAAAAGTCCACCCCCCGAGACTGCCCTAACCCCCGCTCTGAGCAGCGCTAGGTTGAGGGGAGCTGCCGCTCAGGAGGTGGGTTCCCTAAGCTGAGGGAGAAGCAGATGCTGAACAGCACAGCTGCTCCAAAGTGTAGACAAGCCCTGAGAGCAAATGTTACCGCCCCCCCCCCAGGGGCAGCAATGCAAAGTAGGGGGAAACTGAGGCAAGCACCATATTCATAAAAAATATTACAAAAAAAACCCCACTTCCTCCCAAAGGGGCTGAGCCTGGAGTGGCGCGGTTGTGCAGCCGGCCGCTGGTGCTGAGGAAAAGTTCCCGTGGGGGCACAGACAAGACTGACTCCCGTTGTAAGCAGGTTGGAGTGATTCTCCCCGGACACCTCAGGTGACCCCGATCGTGTCACAGGCACATACACGAGTTCAGCAAAATGCACACGAGCCTCGGGCCTGAGCTCTCCCTCCCCTCAAACGTTAACTCGCTAACGCTAGGGCCAGCGACTGGTGCCCCCTTTCCCCCCACACACACGCTGGGTTCTCAGGATCACCACGGCCAGGCTCAGATTCCGCACAACAGTCCCCTGCCCAGCCACCCCGCGTGGCACTTTCAGAGCAGCTGGAGGCCCTCAGCACAGCAATGCACAGCTCATGTTTTCAAATTCGCTTTACAACCAGGAGGGCGAGGGAGTCACTTAAACCACCCCAAAGCCGAGATTCAGTTGTAATCACCTGAGCCAGGAGCTGGGCCCTGGGCCCCGCCCCATCAGCCTCTGCAGTATCCCCAACTCCCAATGTCCAAAGCTACCAGGTCAGTCCCTCCCTCCCTCCCACCCCAGCAGTAAGTGTCCGGCTCTAGGTATTTGCCATCTGCTGTCTGTGCCTTCAGGTTTGCACTTTTCCACAGAAACACAAGGCTTAGAAGTGCCAGGGCCCTGGGACTATAACACAACAGACACTGCCAAACTTATGAGAAATGTGAAGGACCTGGTGTGACGAAGTGGGTCTGTTCTTAATGTTTCCCCAATACTGTGTGAGTGCCTCAGTTTCCCCTATGCATTTCTTAAGTCTCGAGGTGGTGGGATAAAAGCCAGCGTGCATAAATCACCGACCCTCTGTCTCCCAGTAACAAATGGCTAGGGCCCTTCCCCCCTTGCAAGGGGATAGCTAAAGGTGAACAAAGAGATCAGGTGACCTCCTGGCCCGGGAAAGAGACAAAGCCCAGAGGAGGAGGGGCTGGAGGGGGTTTCAGTTTGGGGCTGGCTGGGGACGGGGAAGTGAGGGCAGATGGGGGTGTCTGGCTCACGGGACCCCAGAATGGACCCGGCTGAGGGATCCGGTTCTCTGGACCTACAAGCTCTGTTTTAGACGGTGTTCCTGTCATCTAATAAACCTCTGTTTTACTGGCTGGCTGAGAGTCATGTCTGACTGCAAAGTGGGGGGTGCAGGACCCTCTGGCTTCCCCAGGACCCCGCCTGGGTGGACTCGCTGTGGGAAGCGCACAGAGGGGCATATGCTGAATGCTCCAAGGTCAGACCCAGGAGGTGAAGCCGTGTGAGCTGCTTGCCCTGAAGACAGTCTGCTCCGAGGGAGAGACGGCTCCCCAAAGTCCTGACTGGCTTTGTGGGGAGCAGTTCCAGAGCATCGCCCGGGGACTCCGTGACACCTGGCAACACTGCAAAATGCAGCCCTGGGCTCAGCCCCTCGTACCAGGCCACCAGGGCTGGAGTTGTGGAGACTGCGTCACTAAGGGGCAGATCAGCCCCCAGCTGCACCCCCACATCTCGCCCTACCCAGGAGGCGGGGCTCAGTCAGGGAGTCCCGGGAGAGGAACCAGGGCCTGGGTTTGGGCAGCCCAGCAGGGACCTAGGAGGAGGACGGGGGGCCTGGGCTGAGTGCCCCGGACTGTAGTTTGGGGCTCGATGCCCAGGGGACGCAGCCCTGGAGGGGCGCCGTTATCCGGAGAAGTTACCCGGGGTCCCCTCGCCTGCCCTCGCTCACAGCAGGCCGGGGAGGCCCCGCCGGGTGGGTCAGCGCCGGGGGCTGCACTAAGGCCGTTCCCGCCCCGGGCGCTGGGCGCAGCTTGGCCGCCCGGTTGTGGGGACGCCACGTGCGCCAAGACCCCCGGTGGGAGCTGGGCGCCGTCCTGGGCTGGAGCCGGGGGGGGGATGTGGCCTTTCGGGGCCGCCCCCCCTCGCCTGCAGGGCCCCCCGGCGCGTTCAGCCCCCGGCCCCAAGCTGCTCCGGGGCGGGCGGCGGCCAGGGGAGCCCGGCCCCGTTTCCAGCGGCTCCGATGACATCAGAGGGGGGGGGCTGGCAGCGCGGGGACGTCACCACCTGCGTCACTGCTCCCCGCGCCGCTGCCGGGGTTCGGGGGGCGGCTCAGGCCAAGGTCACCGGGCAGGTGCGGGGGGGGGCGGCGCTGGGGTCCCCGCGGGGCCGCCCCCGGAGATCGCTGCGGCCGGGGGGGGAGAGGCAAAGCTCGCGCCAAGCCAGCGAGCCCGGGCCCCAGAGGCGGGAGCCAGCCGGGGCTCGCCGCGTGCTGCAGGGACCGGACCCGCCCCGCCCCGCCGTGCAGGCCGAGGGGCCCCGGGGCGCTGCTCTGGTTGCTGGGCTGCAAAGCCGAGCTCGCAGTGCGCCAGCCCGGGGGGGCCGTTCGGGCCCCGCTGCCGCAGCGTTTCCTCAAGGACTTGCTACTAGGAGACAAACAGCCTCATTGTTGCCATGGCAACTTCTCTGCGCCCCCCCCCCCTTCCGTGCTCGAGCCAATCCGAGGGAGGACCGGGCAGGCGGGGCTCCGCCGGGGCTGCCCCGCGCGCGTCCACACCGGGCTCCGGGTCCTGCCAGCGCCTCCCCGAGCTGCACCCCCCTGTCCCCATGGCCGGGCCGCTCCGGACACATTTCTTACCTCTGCTGCCGGGGGCTGGTGACTGGAACCAGCGTGTGGGAAATGGCCGAGCCCGGCCTCGTGCCACTGCCCTGGATTTCCTTGGCCTGTGGGGAGACGCGGCAGCACAAGCCATGGGATAGCGATGATTAGTCGCACCTTGCAAAGGAGATGCAGCACCTGGGTCTGACCGGGCAAAGGGGAAGGAACTGCAGCAGTTGGACAAACAGAGGCTAGGGACACCATTCCTTACCCATCCTGGCTAATAGCCATTAATGGACTTAGCCACCATGAATTTATCCAGTTCTCTTTTAAACGCTGTTATAGTCCTAGCTTTCACAACCTCCTCAGGCAAGGAGTTCCACAGGTTGACTGTGCGCTGTGTGAAGAACTTCCTTTTATTTGTTTCAAACCTGCTGCCCATTCATTTCATTTGGCGGCCCCTAGTTCTTGTATTATGGGAACAAGTAAATAACTTTTCCTTATTCACTTTCTCCACATCACTCATGATTTTATATACCTCTATCATATCCCCCCTTAGTCTCCTCTTTTCCAAGCTGAAGAGTCCTAGCCTCTTTAATCTCTCCTCATATGGGACCCGTTCCAAACCCCTAATCATTTTAGTTGCCCTTCTCTGAACCTTTTCTAATGCCAGTATATCTTTTTTTGAGATGAGGAGACCACATCTGTACGCGGTATTCAAGATGTGGGCATACCACGGATTTATATAAGGGCAATAAGATATTCTCCGTCTTATTCTCTATCCCTTTTTTAATGATTCCTAACATCCTGTTTGCTTTTTTGACCGCCTCTGTACGCTGCGTGGACGTCTTCAGAGAACTAGCCACGATGACTCCAAGATCTTTTTCCTGATTCGTTGTAGCTAAATTAGCCCCCATCATATTGTATGTATAGTTGGGGTTATTTTTTCCAATGTGCATTACTTTACATTTATCCACATTAAATTTCATTTGCCATTTTGTTGCCCAATCACTTAGTTTTGTGAGATCTTTTTGAAGTTCGTTACAGTCTGCTTTGGTCTTAACTATCTTGAGCAGTTTAGTATCATCTGCAAACTTTGCCACCTCATTGTTTACCCCTTTCTCCAGATCATTTATGAATAAGTTGAATAGGATTGGTCCGAGGACTGACCCTTGTGGGACACAACTTGTTACCCCTCTCCATTCTGAGAATTTACCATTGATTCCTACCCTTTGTTCCCTGTCTTTTAACCAGTTCTCAATCCAGGAAAGGATCTTACCTCTTGTCCCATGACAACTTAATTTACATAAGAGCCTTTGGTCTTGGGGCAGTTATTCCTCATTTCACGCTCTGCGGCTGTTTGCGAGCCCCCAGTTTAGACTGGCTGAATCACTGCATCACCCTGTGACAGCAGGATTGCTTGGCTGGGAAGATGACGCGATGACATGACAGGTACTTGAAACAACAACAATTGTTCCCTTTGACGTTCAGCTGAGGCACTTAAGACTCTGCTGGTAAGTGATACATGTAACTGGGAGGGGAGAAGCAATGGGGGGAGGGGGGAACTGCCCTAGGGCTGTGCTAGGACAGAGGGTACAGGACATCCATGCCCAGGAAGCCCCCTCTAGCAGCAAACTCTGCTCCCAGGGGAAAACCGGCCCAAAAGCTCTCCCCCAGGAGAGCCAAACAAAGACCCTGCTAGCTGCACTCTGCGCTGTGGCGGGATCCCACAGGGGTGGTAGCATGGCAGTGGAGCAGGTCCCAGGCAAAGCCAGAGCAAAACAACACAGGGATTGCCAAACTAGCTCCTAGCTGGGGCCTCTGAAGTCCAGGATCCTGGGTCTGCTGGGGGTCAGCACCAGCTGTCAGAGAAGGTGCAGGAAATCTCACAGCTGAGAGAGGCGGATAAGCAGCCCCCCCGCCCTTCCTGGTTTCTCATGGTTAGAGATTGGCCGAGGCCCTGCAGCAGGAGGTTTAGTAACCCTGCCCCAGTTTAGGCTGCCATTAAGTATAACAACTCTGGCTATTCTCATTATCCACAGAGCCGTCCAATCCCTCTTTGAATCTTCCAGAGATCCCTCTTGGCCTCAGCAACAGCCTGGGGCTGCAAGTAGGGAAGGGGCAACCTGGAAGTGCCGCCTAACGCAGCTATACACAGAGTGGATGGAGCATGAGGACGAATCTCTTCTCCAGTCCTGTTGTGGGCACTCTGCAGGGTGGTCCCCAGACCCAGCTGCAAATCAGGCCCCTGCAGGACGACACCAGGGTCCCCCGGGTCACAGAGCACAGGCACAGCCAGACTTGTAGGACTCTAACCTCAGACAATGGAGGCAGGATGACCTGAGGTACCAGCTGCACTGTTACGTGGTGTGTCTCTAATGGCACATTATGGGGCCCAGGTGCCCTTCCCTGGGCTGCAGCCTGGCAATGAGGCTGGAGCTGCCCCAGCAGGTGGGGGCTACTTTCGCTCACTGAGCAGCGTTTCCCTGCTGCAATCTCCCTGGACTGCTCTCCACTGGGCCCTGCTTGCAACCAACCCCAGCACCTGCCACTCAGCCTGGCTCACAAGGATGGGTCACGTGCTGCCATCTAGTGACATCAGGGAGAAATTACACTACAGTGGTGATCAATAGCCTGAAGCATTGTGCACACCTAGCTCCCCAAAGGGCTCAGCCCCCAACCGCTCCCCTGTGGGACGGATGCCACGTTTCCTACAATGTAGCAGCCAGCAGAGACCTGGGGAACCAAGAGCCCTGTCCTGAGCACTGGCCATGCAGGTTCGAGAGGCGTGGCACAGAGAACAGAGTCTCAGCCCGAGGGCAGGAGCCCAGCAGGGAGAGTGGAGTCTGGGGGTAAGGGCAGAGCTGAGAGGGAGGCAGGCCAGGCCGGTGCTGAGCCGGGGCAGGGGGTGAAGAGACGGAATGTGAGGGGGAAAGGCAGGAAGCCAGAGAAGGGATGGTTTGGGCAGAGAACGATGTGGCCAGAGGGAAGGTTGGGGGAGAGACACAGAGCCAAGTTTGAGCAGGAAGCAGCTTCCCCGTTCCCCTTCCCAAGCCCTGGCTGCTGCTGCTGCTCTCTGGGCTCCCTGCTGTGGGGAGACAAACTGGGCCAGATAAAACAAGAACTGACCTGAATCTTCTCCGGCAGCCTCAGGACCAAGCTCCATCCCTGGGTCACTTGTCCCACCACGGCCCAGAGTGGCACTTCCGGCCCAAGCCAAAGCAGCAAAACGCTTGCAGGAGCCCAGGCCCCCAGCCCCATTTGCCAGCCCTTAGTTTTGGAGATGCTGGTCCTGGGGCTGCCAGCTTCGCTGCCCAAGTCTCAGGGGTGCGTCTTGTACATGGCTGCGGGGCACACATCAGCGTCCATGTGCCATCTGTGTGTATACGCTGACACCTGTTGGGGTGCGTGGGCATGGGCCAGTCCCCTTGAAGTACATGTAGCAAGGTCTCACCTCATGTAGGGGCAGGCCCTGCTGCTGCCGCCGTCCCCACTTCCACCCCAACTGGCGCTTTTGGATCAGTCTTCACTTCTGGGGTCTGATTTACCTGGGGGCGGGGTGAGTTCGGCACTCCAGAGCTTCTGCCAGCCAAGCTCACTGCACAGTGTCTGCAGTGGCTCCTTGCATACCTCCATTCCCCCCACCCTCCGGGTACCTCCTTCCCTCCCCTTCTAGTTCAGGAACTCTCAACAATCTCCCCATCTCTCCCCCTGCCGGGGGTTCTGTGCGACTCTCCCCAATGGGCAGGGGACATGCCAATGGCTGGTGCCCTCACTTCCCCTCCTCCCATGGAGCAGGCTTTGGGGAGACAGCTGGGGCAGGTGGAGTGAAGCTTCCATCACACTCCTCGCTCTGGCTCCCCTTGCTAGCTTCCCCGCAAGGGCTAGAGGCTTTAGCCAGGCCAGGAGCTTCCCGGGCCCCCACTGCCTTTCTTATTTCTCTGCTGTCTGGAAGAGAAGCCATCGGGGTCAGCATTAAACTCGATTGGGAGGGCGGCCGAGCTGAGATGAGGGATGTTGTTCTGTTAGAAGGTCTTAATGGATCCATCAGCTGGTCCTTTAGAGACAACGGCAGGCCGGTTACAGCTGCCGGCTCTGCTGACCAGCGCCCAGGGGCTCTGCTCTTCCAGTTTGGCCCTATAAACCTTCTACCAGGGTTGTCAGCAGCAAAAAGGGACTGGTTCAATTTTCCAGGGGTTCCCTCTAAAGAACATCAGCTCAAGCTCCCACCCAGAGACCTGGGACACGGTATGTCCCACCTGGGAGCCCCCATGGGCAGCACTTCCCCACACCTAAGCCCAGCGGCCAGAGGGTTAGAACAAAGAATTGTATTAGGAGGGAAAGCGGCAGGGGGGAGCCAACAATGACTAAAGTAACAAATACCGAGGTATGAACCAACACCCCAGGCTGTCTTTACAGTAGTCCCAGGCTCCACCTCCGCTGGCACTTGTGGATGGCTGAGGAGTTCCCCTCCCTCCACCCCAGCTCCCCACTCACTTCGCTGTCTGGGGTTGGCGGAGTCTAAGGCTGTCAGGCTGCGCCGGAGCTCGATCTCCTGACCCAGGCTTGCAGGCTGCTCCAGGGGCTCTGCTAGCTGAGCCAGTAAAGAGCAATTCAGCATTAGGTGCTGGGCAGGGAGGCCTGTCCCAAAGGCCCTTAGGCAGGCGGTGTCTGTCTCTGCAGCTTCGAGCCCTCTCAGCTCCGAACCAATCCCCCTTTCCAAGCGGCTTTAGCTCTGCTGTCCAGGCCCCCGAACTGCCTCCCCTCAACCCTTCAAACACAAAGGCCCAGCACCTCGAACCCTTGGCAGGCTCCTCCCCCTCAAGAGAGACTCCCATGATGGCAAACACCTTCCCCTTTCCTTTGACCTGTTCAAGACTCCCTCCCTGCCTGGGGGCAACCCCAACCCCAACCCTGTCCTGTCCCCGGTGGCAACCACAACCCACCCCTCCCTCCCTACCTGGGGGCAACCCCACCCCAACCCTGTCCTGTCCCCAGGGCAACCACAACCCACCCCTCCCTCCCTACCTGGGGGCAACCCCAACCCTGTCCTGTCCCCGGTGGCAACCACAACCCACCCCTCCCTCCCTACCTGGGGGCAACCCCACCCCAACCCTGTCCTGTCCCCAGGGGCAACCACAACCCACCCACCCCTCCCTGCCTGGGGGCAACCCCAACCCTGTCCTGTCCCCGGTGGCAACCACAACCCACCCCTCCCTCCCTACCTGGGGGCAACCCCACCCCAACCCTGTCCTGTCCCCAGGGCAACCACAACCCACCCACCCTTCCCTGCCTGGGGGCAACCCCAACCCTGTCCTGTCCCCAGGGGCAACCACAACCCACCCCTCCCTCCCTACCTGGGGGCAACCCCACCCCAACCCTGTCCTGTCCCCAGGGCAACCACAACCCACCCACCCTTCCCTGCCTGGGGGCAACCCCAACCCTGTCCTGTCCCCAGGGGCAACCACAACCCACCCCTCCCTCCCTACCTGGGAGCAACCCCACCCCAACCCTGTCCTGTCCCCAGGGGCAACCACAACCCACCCCTCCCTCCCTACCTGGGGGCAACCCCACCCAACCCTGTCCCCAGGGGCAACCACAACCCACCCCTCCCTCCCTGCCTGGGGGCAACCCCAACCCTGTCCTGTCCCCAGGGCAACCACAACCCACCCACCCACCCACCCTTCCCTGCCTGGGGGCAACCCCAACCCTGTCCTGTCCCCGGGGGCAACCACAACCCACCCCTCCCTCCCTACCTGGGGGCAACCCCAACCCTAACCCTGTCCTGTTCCCAGGGGCAACCACAACCTACCCACCCCTCCCTGCCTGGGGGCAACCCTGTCCTGTCCCCAGGGGCAACCACAACCCACCCCTCCCTGCCTGAGGGCAACCACAACCCAACATAACCCCTCCCCACCTGGGGGCGACCGCACTGCACTTGGGGTGACCCCGGCACACTGGGGGTAGAGCTTGTCCTTTCATTTCCCAAGAGGCTCAGTCACACTTTACTGCCGCCCACACACCAGAGTTAGCTACATTTTAAACAACATGCCCCCACGTGCTACATAACTGATGTGCAAATGCGGCCTGGCCCACTCAGTCAGTGCCACCTGCTCTCCAACAGGTGGCAGCAGAAAGCTCCTTAGAATCACAGAATCTCAGGGTTGGAAGAAACCTCAGGAGGTATCTAGTCCCACCCCCTGCTCAAAGCAGGACCAACCCCAACTAAATCATCCCAGCCAGGGCTTTGTCAAGCCTGACCTTAAAAACCTCTAAGGAAGGCGATTCCACCATCTCCCTAGGGAACCCATTCCAGTGCTTCACCACCCTCCTAGTGAAATAGTGTTTCCTAATATCCAACCTAGACCTCCCCCACTGCAACTTGAGACCATTGCTCCTTGTTCTGTCATCTGCCACCACTGAGAACAGCCGAGCTCCATCCTCTTTGGAACCCCCCTTCAGGTAGCTGAAGGCTGCTATCAAATCCCCCCTCACTCTTCTCTTCTGCACTTTCTTCTCCTTCCCCAATTGAGCCTCTGTCTGGGTTCTCCAGCAGCTCTGAGCCACTCTTATCCCTGTTCACCAACAGGGGTCGCTTGTGAGCTCCCTGCTCTCTGGGGTTTCCGTGCTCCATGTAGATGCTGATGGGGAAGGGGGCTCCCAGCAGGCTGGCCCCACTGCAGCGTTTCAGCCCCAGACACAGTGCTCCTGAGCATTTATCTGCTTTGAGCTCGTTACACATCCAGGGGAGCTGGATTGTTTGGTCCCCCGCTGCAGGGTGTGAGCTCTGAGGTGTCTTCTGTGGTTTGTACAGCACCAAGCACAGAGGCAGGACTTAACAAATATGCATATGAGGATACATGTGTGTACCAGTGTGTGTGGTTGTGAGCAGGAGCAGCTGTGTGTGTACCAGTGTCTGTGGTTGTGAGCACCTGTGTGTGTGTGTGAGATTGTGAGCACCTGTGTGTGTATGCCAAGGTGTGTGGTTGTGAGCAGCTGTGTGTGTGATTATGAGCAGCTCTGTGTGTATGCGTGCGCGCATGTAGTGTGTGGTTGTGAGCAGCTCTGTGTGTGTGAGTTTGTGAGCAGCTGAGTGTGTGCATGTACAGTGTGTGATTGTGAGCAGCTGTGTATGTGTGTGTACAGTGTGTGAGACTGAGAGCAGCTCTGTTCATGTGTGTCGGAGAAAAACTGAGTTCTCACTTTTTGTTTGGGTACAGCAAGTCAGAAGCTTTATTCACTCTCACAATTGTGCAGAGGGAGAGAGCCAAGCAGGTCTCTCTCACTGATACCTAATTACAACAAGCATTTATACCTTTCATTACAGAAAATAATGAGGGACAGCTGCATTTTGTTATACATAAGCCATCTTGATATCTTATTTCTTAATTGTTTTGACTCTTGCCAACATACAATATTTCCTATACCTTATCTACACAAGGTCTTCTACACCTTATCTATACAAGGTCACAATAACTTCTCACACAGTACTTTCTCACCCGCCTCACACAATCCTCGCTTCTACAAATCTCGCGTTATCAGGGCTACAGTTAGCCTGACTCTTGCTAACAAACTGTCATGCATTGCAGTTCTTTTCTGACAGTTCTTTTTCTGCTTCCACAACCCCCCCTTTTGTACTTCTAGTACAACAAACATTCTCAAACCTCTATTTGCATCAAGTCCTGGACTTCAGATTCTATATCAGATGTTTCAATGTTAGCGGTTCTGATTGGATGTAATGACAATGCATGATTAGCATGAACATGAAAGGTATTACTATTATTACGTCTTTTACAACAACAATAACATAATCCTAAGCTAACTAATAACAATACAAGCAATAACATTCCCATAGCAATACTATAATGGGGTTGTTGTACAGTCTTAGTCACAAAGCACAATACATTATACTTAGTACATAAAGTGGATACTCTATAAGCAGTCTGAAAGGCATACTTTTCAACTTGATATATATTTTGAAGCATGTGAATTTGCCCTTGTACTTCAGAGATTTTCTGAATCTCTGGTAACAGTGAAAACAAATTCTGAAATCTATCAGGTACTAAACTAGTCCAATTAAAGGGTATCTGGAACCTAAGGGCTACTTGGAAAGCTCTATCTGCAGGCCAGTAAATAATATGATTGCCTGCAGTGGTAGTGAGATTAAAATGTATGTCTTGTAATGTGGTGTCATTAACATACACACAGGTATCGTTAGCTTGAAAAAGTAAGTGTCCTGTCAGGGTAGTTCCTTGTCCCCTACCCTCCCAGCAAACGTAGTCATAAACAGTGACAACTTCTCCTGGCTCCAGTTTACGGTTACACTGAAGCTGTGGGGTTCTAATGGCCAAAATGTCCACTGACTTCCTAACCCCATCCAAATGTGAGGTGTAATCCCAGGAGCACTGACTAAAAATCGATTGGGCATATCAGGTGGTCTAATTTCCCAGATGTCTCGGTGAATTATCCAATCCCACATGCATCCTCCCCATGGACCCGGCAGGATACGGTATGTAGGAGCCCACACCCCCTTTACCGGTCCATATGCTTGGAAGGAGCACTGAGAACGTCCGCACTTCCATCCAGAAAGTTTCCAAGTAAGTCTCCATGGCCACAGATCAGATGGTACTCCTGATGTGTCTGTAAGGGCAGTGGGCCAAGCCTGATGTTCTAGATCATTCCGAATGGACATCAGCTGGTCATTCAGGAAATCCTGAGTCTCTGAACATGCTAGATCCCACTGCAATGCCTTCCCAGCCTCAGTGATATTCAGTACCATCTCTCTTAGCAACTTCTGGGTCATAGAACTAAGGGCGGAAATAACATGTAACTCACCAACTCCAGCCTGTACCTGGGTTAGTTGTGCTCCAGAAACAAGGCCAATGGCCTTCTCTAGTTGGCCCAATTTCTCATCATGTTCCTGGTTCTTAAAAATATTCCACACTGCTGCTGCACTATTGGCCCCATCCCACAGGGATCCGGTCAAGTCTCTCTTCTTTCTAGAGGAAATAACCCAAGCCCTCTGTTGTGCTAATCTAATGGCAGCCCCCTGTGAACAATTTGGGTATTTGTCTGATTATTCACTAATTGGGTGACCAAATAACAATAAGGGCCTCTCTCATTTAACACAGTACAAGTTCCAGGAACAACCATCATATCTACTTCACTATAGAACCCATCAATTGCAATTATTAATTCTTGGGGTTCGCTGGTAGTGATATCATGTATTTCTATCTCTACTGATCCATTTGTTTTCCATTCAATTGTTTGCTCATATACATTATCCTGAACTTTAAAGAATAATTTCTCTGAACAAAATTTCAGTAAATCACTAAGATGTGAAAGCCTTGGCCAATGGGTTTCATTGGAATATACAGTACGGTTTGTATCTGGGTAAGTTACAGTGGTGGTGGCAGGGGTCAAGGGACTAGTGGGTGTAGTCCTAGTGGTGGCAAGGCGGTTTTGATATTCATCTTCTGAAAGCCAATTAGGAAGGGCAGTGCACCCTGAAGGTACCTGTCTATAAGCACAAAGTCCTGATCCTGGAAAGAATCCACCCCACCACTGGACCCCGCATTCCCAGGAACGGTCCCCACAGTTCCCTCCTTGCCAATAAACGATGCTCCGTCTTCTCCACCAGGGCCAGTTCTTAATGTCTTTTGTAGTCAGGAATTCCTGGACTTTGGTGGTTTCAGCAGAGCGAGTGTTTCTTCTTTTCTTCTTCAAAAGCAGTTGTGATTCACCATAGTGCAGGGGAGAGGTTACTAGCACTTCACCCTGTACTGGTGTGATTCCTGTAAAAGAATTCAAAGGCATTGTAGATCTGTCAGTGGACAAAGGAGAGGTTACTAGCACTTCACCTTGTCCTCCTTCCCTGCTGTCCAGGAGGCACAGCAGAGCTAGCAGGAGAAATAGGCTGATCAGCAGCTGGAGAATCCTCTCCAGGTGGAGGGGTCTTTTTGCAGTAAGAAGCATGGTTCCAGGTGGGCAGTCCTTGGCACTTCACAGCGGTGTTGGTGGTTAACAGGACTTGGAAAGGGCCTTTCCAGCATGGAGCCAAAGCAGTCTTTCGTTGATGGACTTTACATAGACTCAGTCTCCTTGTTTCAATGAATGGCAGGGCTGCTAGGGTCTTTGGGTAGCACTTCTTTTATCTGTGAGAAAAGAAACCTAACACATTTCATTAATGCCTGGCAGTGTTTTGCAGATATCATAGTTGTTGGGCACATTCAGGCCCCCCCTTTTCTTGGCTGTCAGCCAAGTCTTAGCTGTGGGTAGTATCCTTGGATGGGGCCAACGTCTTATCTTTGGACTGAGCTTGCTAGCTATTTTTTCCTCAGTTAACTCATTCTGTTCTTTTTCCTTCTCCCCTTCTTGGCTTCTTTTAACCTACAAAGGAAACGTCCACTCTTCACTCATACACCTTTTCCCAACAATGAACACATACACATTGCCATTATACAGTACATTAGTCGTCTTATTCAATGTATGCCATGTACACCCTTCCAGTAAAATAACTTTATTACAGAGCTTTGGAGCAACAAACCAGGACAAGCACACCCACTTTTGAGGAGTTCACTCGGTACAACCTCAGGTGTCCAATAGCTTTCCTCCCTCCCCAGCCCTCTGGCTAGAAATCTGAGGTAGCCAGAAGGATCCCATGGGCAATATGGGGAGTGGGTTAACCTTCCATGTCCTTGCTTCCAAAGACTGTTGGTATGCAAATTTTAACAACAATTTTTTCAATTAAAAATCTGGCCAATGAAGTTTCTTTTTCTTACTTAAGCAAATATATTAGACTTTAGTATATCACATTTTCCTGATTTATCCAAACACTTTTTGTATTCCAAGTTGAATAAAACAAGTATCTGCTTTTTGATTTAACCCTTCTATTTAATTTTGAACTAGACTGTCTTATGAAATTATTAAACCCAACAATTCTGGCCACAAGACAAACACCACAAGACAGGACATAGAACACAAAAATAATTCCTATTGTACCAGTAAATGCATGGTACATTGAATGCTGTTCAGCTGGCATCCGTTTTCTCTGATGATCTGAAAGACAAAAGAACAGAGGTCTACCCCTTCTGGGTAGTCAGTCATTGCTTAAAATATTTCCTTTATATACACATACTCTTGTTGATTTTAGACAAAACAGAGGAATTACCCCATATTTCCTTGTATTTGTTTCATAGGCAGCCCAGGTTTCAGTGGCTTCTACCTTATTAGTTAGAAAATTGCATTAATACAGATGCTTTCTGGCTTGCTTCCAGATCCAAAGCTATCCACAGCTTAAAGATTCTTACTTTAAAAGGGACACAATTAACTTTCCCAGACTTTTGATTGCCTTTTACTTCTAGCTCCTGCTTTCAAACACAACCTATATTGGTAGGTTTGCATTTCTTTTACCTCTGCTACAATATACACTGCACATGTTCTGGGGAAAATGCACATCCTCTCCACAATTCAATTTCCACAACACTAGCCACATCCATTTCTACACAAGGTGTAACTGTTTCTTTTGTGCTTACAAAATCTCCATGCACCCCTAGTAAAGTGACAGCTCGACCACACAGAGCCAGGGGCACTGTCCTTCTCTATCTTTTTACCAGATCTTTTATCTGCTATTTTGTTACCCAAAAACAAATTCAAATCTTTTATTCTCCTGGCTTTGACTACCCTGCTGCAGCCACAACCTTTGGTCTTTAGTTAAAACATTTTAAATCTTGTAAAGCATTAAGTCACCTTAAGGATTAAATGCTAAACACCATATTAAACAACACTAGTTTCCTGTGTCTGGCAAAAGTATTTTCGGTTTTTGCAACTTTAAAACAATACCAATTCATCTCAAACTTATAAAACACAGATTGTACACAGCAGGAGTGTTTTTCAGCACATTTGACTAACTTATTCATAGTCGAATAATTCCACTTAAATAACCTCTTGCCTGAATTACTTACAGACATTCCTACCAAGTTTCACTGCTTGATTCCCTCTAGCAACTACAGAGTTAACTTTTCACTCTCTTTTCTTAAATCACTTGCTTGTCTCCCAAAACGACACCCAACTCAACTCAGATTTTACCATTCCAATTATTATCCTGGGGATTTGAAATCCCCCTGCTTATAATTACTTACTCTTTTCCTTCCACTGTGCCCTCAAAGTTTCCAACCTGTTTTCCAATCTCTCTATCTATTGCCTGCCCGCTTGGGCCCAATCCTGCTTTTCTCGCTGAACCGTCCCTTCCATGGGCACCGGCTTTTTCACTACCAATTTAGATAGGAGGGTGGGCTTCTCAACTAGCCCCCACCCTTCCTGGTCTCTTCTCTTAAACATTCTTACTCACAAGGCTACCCGAGTCCTCCCTCGTGAGGCTTGCCACTTGGGCAAAACGCAGGGCCCATTGGCGTTTAACTATTCAATTTTCTCTTGTGGCAAACACACTGCTGTTACAGCATATGCAAACACAAATGGTTAAATTCTGACAAGTCCCTGAAGGACCGGTACTTGCTTAGCCAGTGCTTCCTTTTCTGCCTGGAAGTCCTGTCTCAAGGCTTGCAACTTGCCCTGGGCATAGGTTTGAGTTGCTGCCTGGTTCATGATCTATGCTTTTAATTGCTCAATTCTAGTTATCAAGTACACAACTCTTCCTATTACTCCAACTTCTCTATTGCCCAGTCCTGCTACGACTGGGGTAGATCCACCTGACACCCTTCCCGGTCAACCGGGGTGGAGAGAGGAATGCTAAATCCCTCTCCGGTTCTCAGATTTACTGCTGCTGAGAGTAGGCACACTTTCATACTCACACACGTATGTCCAGACTGGCCACGTCTGTGTATAACGTTGAGAGAAGGTGCTGTGCAATCTCCAACTTGCTTCCTCTCTTGGGAGGGCAGTTCTTTTACACCCTGAAGTCTCCTGGGGCGTCTTTTCAGTGATTCCAGTCCAGGCCGGCTGCCTGTGGCTTCTTCAGCGTCCCCAAACCACGCCGGCTCCAGGGTCGCAAAGGCAGACTGTTGGATCTCACTGGACAGTTAAGCTTTGCAAATGTATTTTTTCACAGCCAGCCGGGGCCGAAAGCAGTTTTTCTTTGTACTTAGCCTGGTCTGCATTGATTCTTGACCTTGAACGCAGATTAACTTTCTCTTTATCTCTGGACCAAGCTGAATTTCAAATTAACCCGTTCCTTTCCTCAATAGACAAATTGCTCCCATTGTGTGTCAGAGGCTTTCTTTTTTGGTGATTAAAAGCTCCTCTGAGATGTATGATCTTATCTAGATTGAAGGTACCTTCTAGTGGGCATTGTTTAGATGAATTTTCACGCGTGTAATGATTCCAATTCTCTAAATACCTGCAGGTTGATGGACCATAATGTACGTACATAAAATAAGCTGGGGTACCCTTAGGGGGTGAGAGGGAATCCTTAGACTGTCCCCCACCCATTTTCCAATCACACACACAGGGAGGAGGATGCCCTGTCCGCGCTAGCGGCATATAAACTAAGGATCTCTCCCTACAGGGTACTCACACAGGAGAGACTAACGAGGATAGCCATGACCTCCTACACCTCCCTTCAGCAAAGAGCGTCGGCTAATCTCAGAGAGACGGCGCCGCTTACTCTGTTGCATCCAGTGAGATGGTCCGACTGTCAGTGGCTCACACGGAGAGGAAAAGGGGAGGGAAGATGGGTTCACCCACTCCTAGACCCAGGCAGCCTCCTCGCCGGACGATGCCAGGCCGAGTTAGCGTACCGTGGGTCGGATCTCCTAAAAGATCCTCTAGTTACCGGGCTTGCGTTAGAGTAGTTCTGGTCACGAGCCAAAAGACTTCACAGAGTACTCTGGGCGTCTTCCGGTAACACTCAATTCACACTGGTGTACACACACACACACACACACCAAGGCCTTACTCCAGGTACTATTCCCAAGTACCTCAGGTACTATTCCCAAGTACCTCGATGCATCACTCGAGGCGGTAAAAACCCCTCTTGAGGCGGTAAACAACCCCTCTGTCCGGACTATGAGGCAGTAAAAACCCCTCCTGCTGAGGCGGTAACAACCCCTCAACACAGGTGCAATCCTATGCACCTCGCATATGCATACAGGGGGCGGCAAACAATTCCCCTACGCCGCTCAGCATCTGACCTTGCTGCACAGTCAATAAGTTCGGATGGCGTGAGCCCAACAGGGACAGACGGCCCCACGGACAGTCCTCCTCCGACACCCCAATAGAGATTTCAAAAGGTCTCCTACCTCTATTGTGGCGCCATGGGGTTCAAAGGGGAACGATCCGTAGTAACTGCCGGTGCCTCTGAGGGCGTTGCCATCCCGGACGAGCCCCCAAATTGTCGGAGAAAAACTGAGTTCTCACTTTTTGTTTGGGTACAGCAAGTCAGAAGCTTTATTCACTCTCACAATTGTGCAGAGGGAGAGAGCCAAGCAGGTCTCTCTCACTGATACCTAATTACAACAAGCATTTATACCTTTCATTACAGAAAATAATGAGGGACAGCTGCATTTTGTTATACATAAGCCATCTTGATATCTTATTTCTTAATTGTTTTGACTCTTGCCAACATACAATATTTCCTATACCTTATCTACACAAGGTCTTCTACACCTTATCTATACAAGGTCACAATAACTTCTCACACAGTACTTTCTCACCCGCCTCACACAATCCTCGCTTCTACAAATCTCGCGTTATCAGGGCTACAGTTAGCCTGACTCTTGCTAACAAACTGTCATGCATTGCAGTTCTTTTCTGACAGTTCTTTTTCTGCTTCCACATGTGTGTGTGGATATTTGCAAGTGTCTGGATTGGGAGCTGCTCCTGGGGGCCAGGGATGGTTGTTGGCTTGTGTCTGTTGGCCCAGGCCCTGCCGGGCGGGGGCATGCCGCCTGCGTGAGATGTCACATGTGGGGACCCCTAGGAGGGGCAGGGCAGGTGAGTGATCTGCCTCCGGGCTGGCAATGAGGCAGCCCAGCAGTGCAGTGCACAGCTCCCCTTCCCCACAGTCACTGAGGCAGTGGGAGCGGATTCCCAGCACTGCAGTCCCTGCTGGTGCTATACACACAGCACCAGCAGCTCCTCCAGAATTCACACTTGCTCAGGACACAACCATTCCTTGTCAGCTGAGCTGCCTGACCGTGGCGCCCCCTCCTTGCGGCTGCCCCACCCACCAGGCAGGGTTGCCCGGGCGGGCCACAGGCGCCTCCTGCCTCTGGAGAGCAGATGTCCCCTGGCTGGGCCTGGAAGGCCCCATGTCACATGATCCTTGGCCAGTCTGCATGGCACCAGGGCCAAAAGGTCACTGGGGAGCCTCAACCTGGCACTGGAACTGAAAAGGGCTGAGGCAGCTCAGCCTGTTCTGCTTCCTCTCCTGGCCAGCCAGCTCCCTGCAGCCGGGGCAGGGCGGCTGTGCTTGGGCAAGGCCTTCCCAGCTGGCGCGACTGTAACCCTTTCATGCTGGTGCCTGTTACCACGCTGCTGGGAGGTGTCCGATTTGGCCGCATTACCTTAGCTGATCTTTGGGATTTACAAGGTGTCCGTTGTCTTGGTAGCCCAGTGTGTTCAGCAGCACCGCAGTACTCCCCAACAAACCTGTCATCCAGATCTCAGTCTGCCCCCCCAGCACACACAGCCTTGCCCAGGCCCTCGCAGGGTGCGAGTCACACACTCCAGACTTCTGACTGTTTTTTACTCACCTCTGGTGTCTTTAGCTGTGTGACTCTTGTGCCTCTACTTTCTGTGCCCTGTACCTTTAAATCTCTAAGGCCACCATTGCATTTTCTGCAGAGACAGGCAGCCATGTTGTGTTGAGTTCATTGCAGACTGTAACATGGGAGGCCCACACCATGCTCTCCCACTGAGACTTTGTTTCATTCCTTCTTGCTCTGTTGTCCTCTCACTATGAAATAAGGGTTAGCCTGACTGAAAGCAGCTGCTTACTCTTTCTGGCTGGACAACATAACCCCATGTGCTCACACTCACAGCTCCAGCTCCCTCACATTCAGATTCATTCTGTTTCTGAGTCACCAGCCAGCTGGCCTCTCAGAGCTAAGGAGAATCACAGCTATTAACATATGCCTCGCCCCAGCTGTTCCCAGGGCAGGGCGGGAGGTGGGAAAAAATTATTTATATGAGCCCAATTCCCCTCCCCTGAGACACTCCCACAGATCTGGGCTTTCTTCAGTTATCCTGTGTGTTAGGGTCTCCGTCGGGAGAGGCAAGCTGGCCCTACAGAATGTGCTGCTCAGGCCTGAGCCCCGACGCCTCAGTGGGCAGCACTGGATGGGGCACAAGGAGGGGGGTGTCGGCTTTGGCTGCAGGGAAGACACTGGCCATGGCGGAGTTTGCTTTGCTGGAATGTACAGCACACAGGCGCAGTGGGGACCTAGTCCGAGCCATTAGCACCTCCCTCCTTTCCCCAGGCTCCCGCTCTGGAAAGTGGTGTCTATGTGGTACGGCCTGGCAGGACTCCGCGCTGTGCTGCCATGTGGCAGGCTGTGGCCAGAGCCTCCGGGAGCATGGCCAAGGATGTGCGCGCTGGGAGCGGGTTGTGTTAGTGTGGCAGCCATGTGGGCTGCAGCTCAGGCAACAACGCTGGGAAATCTGCATTGCTCCATCCAGACGGGGCCCAGGGAGGCAGCTACGTGCAGCGAAGCCGCCCAGGCCTGTGGCGGCTACGAAAGGGTTAAAGCCACGCTTGGGGCTGCTCCGTGCGCTGGCGTGGCACAGCAACGCCAGGAAAATTAACTGCGAGCTGCCACCAGGGGCTCCAGCCTCATTCCGCACAGTGACTTATGCAGCTCAGCTGGCCAAAGTGCTGCTTAATTGAACACATGTGTGTGGGCTTTAGGGAGCGGCTGATCTCGGAAACAGGGCCCTTTGGAGACCAGGGGGCTGCATCCTGTCCAAAAGCCCAGGTCCCACATGAAGCCAGGCATGCGAGCGAGATCCAAACCACAGCTGGATTTGAACCGAATCTCCCAGCATCTGGGCTAATTTGCTGCATTTTGATTAATCGTGGGGAGGGGGCACAGACAGGAGAAGCTCCAGCTCAGACCTCCCAAAAGAGCCAATGACTTAACCAGAACTGTTTCCAATCTGCTCACCACATTGAGGCGAAAGTGCCCCCTTCTTGCACGCTCCTGTTCACAGCCGTTCGCTGTCTCCAGCACGCCCAGCCTCGCTGGCAACCTCACAGCCGGAGTCAGCCGCTCCCTTGCGCCACCTCACCACGGCACGGGGCTCCCAGCATCTGGGCTGCTCTTGGGAGGCTGGGGGGCAGGGGGGCAGGGCTGCGCCTGGGTTCCAGGCCCAGCTGTGACCCTGTGGCGATGGCTGACATCAGCAAGTCCCGTCCCCTCTCTGGGGAGAACAGCATGGACCCACCTGTGCAAAGCACATGCAGCTTGCACAGGCCTTGAGCAAGTTCAGCATCTTTATGGCTGGGTCTCAGGGCATCAGAGCCAGCCCAGGGCATCTCTGCCAGTCTCAGGGGGGAGTGAGATTTAGGGGCGCCTGACCTTTGACCTCTGCTCCCAACCCAACATAAGATCAAACCTTCCCAATCTGAGTAGTTTTAAGTGCTTGTTCTCCCCAGAGGGCCAGGAGGGGACGTTGCTCTGCTCCCAGGCCTTGTGGGGAGCGTCCCTTTGCCGCATGTGTGCTGGGCATGACTGTGGCCCTCCTTCGAGCTGCGACAGGACACACCCCACCCGCTAGTCCTTTGCCGGATGTGGACTCTATGCCAGCTCTGTCCACAGGCCCCATGCACCCGCTCCTGGCTCTGCCTGGCCAATGAGCCAACACGGGCAGGCAGTGAGTTAAAGCAAGGCCCAGGGAGAGGGACCGGCTGAGTTCAGGGCGCCCTGTGAAATCTCCATTTCCGACACCAACCTTTACCTGTCCCAGCCTCGCCTCCCACGCCCCCTCCCCCATGGGAAGCCCTCCTCTCCACTGACAGCTGAGAGGCAGGAGGGACGCTGGAAAGGAGTGAGAAAGGCTGAGCGTTGAGTCACTTCTCCTCCCTTTCCCCCCGCCCCGCGCCTGTTTGATCCCTGAGGCGCTCTTGCCCCCCGGGAGGAGGCTGAGCCCGGCTCAGGGACGCGGCCTTGTCACTCACCAGGCACCCAGGCAGCAGCGGGCGCCTCCTAGGCCTCAGGGAGGCAGCTGTCTCGGAGCTTCTCGGTGGGTTGATTTATGCAGCACAGCCTATAAATTACCTGGATGGAGCCCGCGGGAGCCATTCCTCACAGCAACGTCCAGAACCTGCTGCCAGAATCCAAACCATTTCCAGCCATTAATTGAACAGGAAAAAGGGGGAAATTAGTGCCCAGGGAGCTGGGATTAAACCGAGTCTCTGTAATGAGCAGGTCACGTTCTCCCAGCTCGCAGGACCCAGCAGGTATCCCAGCGAGGCAGGCAGGTGTGGCCTTTCTCAGCCTGGGCCAAGGTGCAGCCTGCTAACCCCGGCCAGGGGCGGGCAGGCCGTCCTGTGGGGTGGCTAAGGGGGCGGGGCTGGGCACAGACCAGTGGAGAAGGGAGCTTGTGTTTGTGCCCAGACGCCAAGCGAGACCTGAGGTTACCGGGGCACCGTACAGTCCGAGCTCACTGCATTGCACAGCAGGGGTCTCATGCAGACACATGCACAGAGCTCGGGTGCATGGAGCTGCACAGACTCGTCTCCAGAGTCAAGCTTGCTCCAGTACACTGGACAGCAGTGCTGCTGGTTCTGATCCAGCAAGATTGGCCTAATAGCTAGAGACCCCAGCCTAGGCCAGCTGCCCTTTGTGCAACCCCAGTTCTGGTAGAACAAACAGAGACAGATTTACTTCCAAGAGCTAAACGGCAGAACCTGAAGAGATGGGAGGAGTCAACTCCCGGTCAGGGATGAATGTACATAAGAGCATGTGAGAGTGGGGGATAGATGGCCAGTCCCTGGCTTCCACTTCTGCACCAACTCCTTCACACACACACGCCCGCATGCACAAACACACACGTGCACATGCACGCACACACACACACTTGCATGCACATGCAGACCCACACACGCACGCACACTGCACCTGGTCAGGAACCTGAACAATTCTCATTCTGTCGCACAAGCAGCATTTGTGCCCCCAGGGGTTTGGCAGGTGTCAGTTCTAACCCGGGTGTGGTACAAAGGCCACACAGGTGTTTGTGTCTCCGCAGAGCAGCCATTCCACATGCGCATCAATGGAGCCTGGAGCAAGCCCCCATGTCTCTGTTCTTGGGGAGGGGTCAGGCTGCATTTAAAGGAAGACGGCTCCCTTCATGCCCAAGTTGGCACCCCCAGTGCCCTCCTTTCCAGCTGCTCAGCTGTGAGCAATGTTGCTGTCAGCAGGCCTGCGTGCCAGGGTCCCGCTCTCATACTCAACATGGGAGCAGGGTGGGCGCATGGCCAGCCTGCCCGGGATTTACAGCTGTGCGCAGTGCTTGGGACATGCTGTGTGAAGGAACCAGCAGCAGATTACAGGGCAGAGTAAAACCCAAATGTAAACAGGCCCACAGCATGTGGTTCACCCCAAAACCCCAACAGAGAAGCCAGGGAGAGCAGGACGCCATGGGTGCAGAGGAAACCGCTGCCATCTAAGCTCTCTTCCCAGCCAGGGCCTGAGGGTCTGCGGGGGGAGGGGGGGTATGAACAAACTGGATGTGAGTGAACATGTGAGTGTAGGCGGGACGTGAGCCTGGCATGCACACAGTAGGAGCGAGCGTGCAGGTGTGAGCACACGTGTGCATATGAGTGTGCCCGTTCCTGTGGGAGGACAGGGGGCGTTGGTAGGCAGCGCTCTAACTAACACCCATTTCATTATTTCATGGCTCTCTCCTCAGCAGGTTTGTTGGGGCATTTTCACCATGAGCCATGACAGAGGCTGACGTGTTCTTTCCCCCGCACCCAGTTGGAGCACGTGTGGCCTCGGGCTTGTGCAAGAGCCTCCAGGCTGTGAGAAAGGGGAAGCGAAAGTCCGAACCGAGAGGCAACCACCAAGTCCTGCTGGCCGGAGAGCCCCTCCCACCCCCGAGGAGACTTCACCCAGCGACATCCCTGGGCCTCTGCCTAGCAGCCACTTCTGGGGGGGAGGCAGGAACCGGAGAAGCAGAAGTAGGGAGCCAGGCAAACCTCCACCCACTGCCCTAAAACTAACCAGTCCCTGGGCCGGCCCCACAGGTTGGCACTGCACAAGCCCAGGCACTGCTGGTATGGCTGTAAATCACTACCCACGGTGCTCTGCCCTTCCCCCTACCTGTGACCCCAGGCCTGCACTAACTCTATCCCAACCCTCCCCAGGCCTGACCCCCACCAGTGTGAGCCCAATCCCACCCACCCCACATCCCCTTCACCCCCACCCCCAGCACACACCCCCGGCAGCACCTGCAGGAATCGCCCCCGAGCCCTGGCCTCTCCTCAACAATCTGGGTCCTGAGAGACTAAATTCTGAGGCTGGGGGAAAGCCAAGCCTGGGGTGCCACAGACCAATTCTCAGCCATGGAGGGAAGGGCCGCCTGCATCGGCAAGGGAGGCACTTGAGCTAGCACAAGCCTGCTCGTAGCCACGGGCCATCTAACTGCTCTGCAGCCAGTGGGGCCTGGCTGGCCCCCCAGCCAGCTGGATGCTGCACAACTAGTGGAACAAGCCCAAGGCTAGAACGAGGGACTCCTGGGCCCTAATCCGAGCTCTGGCAGGGACGTCTGTAGGCGACTCACGCCCAGTCTCTTCCCCATGCGTGTAAATGGGCAGTAGCACGGCCCTGCCTGGCTGGCAGCAAGGGCCACGTGGGCTGTAACTAGAGCTCTGATAGTAGAGGGCTCTTCAACCGAGCAAGCAAAGGCAGAATGAGACTTCCTGGCTAAGCACTAGACTGGCACTGAACCACCCCCCAATTCACCAAGGGGTGGAGTCTTTCAGTCCAGAACTAGGGGCCACCAAATGAAATGAATGGGCAGCAGGTTTGAAACAAATAAAAGGAAGTTCTTCTTCACACAGCGCACAGACAACTTGTGGAACTCCTTGCCTGAGGAGGTTGTGAAGGCTAGGACTATAACAACGTTTAAAAGAGAACTGGATAAATTCATGGAAGTTAAGTCCATTAATGGCTATTAGCCAGGACGGGTAAGGAATGGTGTCCCTAGCCTCTGTCTGTCAGAGGGTGGAGATGGATGGCAGGAGAGAGATCACTTGATCATTACCTGTTAGGTTCACTCCCTCTGGGGCACCTGGCATTGGCCACTGTTGGAAGACAGGATACTGGGCTGGATGCAGGGCCGGCTCCAGGCACCAGCCGAGCAAGCTCGTGCTTGGGACGGCAGATTCTAAGGGGCAGCATTCGGTCCAATCCTAGGGCGGCACGGATGCCCCCCCCCCCTTTTTTTTTTGGCCTCTGGGTCCAGCCGCCCTGCGCCCTGTTTTTGTTTTTGTTTTTTTGCTTGGGGCAGCAAAAAAGTCAGAGCCGGCCCTGGCTGGATGGACCTTTGGTCTGACCCAGTGTGGCCGTTCTGATGTTCAGACTGGGTGTCGCATTGTAAATGCTCGGCTCTGGCTCAGCCCGAAGTCCTAGTCCATGCAGGAGTTGCTGGGTGATGTTCTCTGGCCTGGGCTATGCAGGAGCTGAGACAAGATGATCACAGGGGAAGCTGTAGAAGAACGTGGCGACTATGCCCAGCGTCAGCCCAAAGCAGAAGGGCTCCACTTCTCCCCCAGCAGGAGGCTGGCAGCTGCCTAACCATCCCTCCAACCCTTTTATATCAAGAGTCAGCTCCATTTGAGGGGTCTCAGAGAATCGCCTCTGCATCCTGCCCCCACAGAGCTCTGGAGAGCCCACGAATGGTACCAGTGCCCCCCCCCCCCCCCGCCCCGGTCATTGTTAATAACCAGATAAAGGCATTGCAGGGGGATGACCTCCCATGGGCTGTCAGGCCAACAGCCAGGGGACCAAAGAACCGTGCTGGGGCAAGAGCATCCAGAGAGGAGACCCTGACATCAGCTGTCCCAGTGTCTCAGGCCTGAGGAGGCTTCCAGGAACTGTTCTGTGCCACACTTCCCCTGCCTGCATTCCCCACCCTTCCCAAGTCTGGTGTGAGACTCCCAGCCCTGATGGTACCAGCAGGTGGTGCTAAGTGTCTGTCACAGAACATCCTTTTCCTTGGGGCTCCAGAATAGATCCAAACCACTGGTCCACCGAAAAGCTACTAGGAGAAGCTATTGGAGTCTCCATACTGAGGCTTTAGGCCTTTGCCAAACGGAAATGAATTCAGCCTGAAATGTGTTGGAGCTGAAAAACGTTCAAAGAAGCCACTGCAGACATATTTTGCTCATGAGACTATCCTCACTGCTTCATAGCACATGGAAGGGGCCGGGCTGCTGGGAAGCTGTAGAGCTAATTATAGGGGATTCCTTCTTTCCAAAATCAGCTTAATTTGGAAGAATCTGCTTGAGGTTTTCCCTAATTGCTTTCTCAAGCTCCAAGCAATTGCTGCTCGCTTACATTTAATGTCCTCTTCCTCCTGAGCACCGTGGCGTCAGAATCCAGCAGAACTTCCCTTAATGTGAAGTTAGAGTGCACTAATCAGATGCAAAATTATACATTGTGGAAAACACACAACGGTTTCCCTTCCCCCCCATCTCCTCTCAGGGCTGTAATTATTACACACACACATTTGGCTGGCAGAGGCGGGAGGATGCGGTCGCACGGTGCACTGGGAGTCACAGTTGGAAGTGTTTAAGACAGGGCTCAGATCTCGAACTCACGGAACCTTGTCTCCATGCAGGGAAGGCCCAGCTACCTGTGGGGTAACATGCACAGGCACCGTGTCCGGACCTGAGTGTTTCTGACAGTGTGTAACAGATTGATGTTTGGATTTGGAATTTTCCCTGGGGCATTCAAGCCTGTCTTATCAGAACTCCCATTAACGAGGGCTGGGTATGTCCCCTGGCATTTGATTTCAGCCCATTCATTATGGGCTGGAGTCTGACTAGCACATAAAGACATTTACACTGCAGACCTGGAGATCAGCTCTACCAAGTCTCCTGATGAACTGCCCAGCCCTGCTAACGCAGCCAACTGTCTAGAACCAGGAGAGTAGCCAGCAAGCTCTGAAGTTCCCTCCTGTGCTCGCCCAAGTATTTAAGCTTCCATTTAACCAACAGTTTATTGTGTCCCACTAAGCTTCCAAACAACCATCCTAATGTTCGGGTTAATCCTGTGCCACTGTAAAGCCATCATACAACTACAAAGCTAGAGTGGATGTGGAAGGAGTTGGAAATCATCCCCCTTAGAACGTACTCGCTGATGGATGTTAAACAGCAGCTACTAACAGCAGACATTTTTAAAACCAGCAGATGCTGCTAACTTGCATCTAAGAGTTTTAAAAGAGCTGGCTGAGTATCTCGCTGGACTGTTACTATTGATTTTCAGTAAGTCTTGAAACACGGGGGAAGTTCAGGAAGAAGGAAGAAAGCTACAGTTGTGTCAATATTTAACAAGGGAAACTAGATGAACCAGCTTATATAGGCCTGTCAGTCTGACATCGATCCCAGTCAAGGTAATGGAATAGCTCTGATGGGATTCAGTTAAAAAAGAAGTAAAGGAGGATAATGTAATTAAGGCCATTCAACATGGGTGTATGGAAAATAGATACTGTCAACCTAACTTGATATATGTATTTTTAAATGAGATTACAAATTTGGTTGATAAAGATAACAGTATTGATGTAATATACTTAGACTTCCATACCCCATATGACTTGGCACCACATGACATGTTGGATACAAAACTAGAAAGATATAAAATTAACATGGCCCACATTAAATGGATTAAAAACTGGCTGACTGATAGGTCTCAAAACGTAACTGTAAACGGGGAATCATCATTGATCAGGTGAGTTTCTACTGGGGTATCACAGGAATCGTTTCTAGGACTTACACTAATTAACATTTTTATCAATGACCTGGCAGAAAAGAAAATCACCACTGACCAAGTTTGCAGATGACCCAAAGATTGGGGGCGTGATAAGTAATGAAGAGGACAAAGTGATCAGGATCATTTGGTAAGCTGGCTACAAACAAACAATGCACATTTTAACACAGCTAAATGTCAATGTCCATCCCTGGAAACAAAGAACACAGGCTGCACTTACAGGGTGGGGGACTGTAGCCTGGGACAGGGACTCTGCAGACGACGTGAAGGTCACAGTGTCTTGACTCGGGGTTCTTCTGCTTTTGTTGATGCTCCAGTGTCCTGACTGTAAACACAGGGCCCATCTGGGCCCAAAGATGTTGCTTGTTCTCACTCTTGATTGAGTTAAATGAGGCCCATCCCATGGTGGGTGATGCTTCGTCCGGCCGGCTGTAATATTCTACCTTTTACACCTCTCCTAAAGGACACCATGGAAACCTCTGCCAATCACCATCACAAACAGCTACTTCACTGCTTTCAGCAAACACCACGCTGACCCCGCCTTTGGTGACCTGGCAAGGAGCTGGGCAGACACAGGTGTACTGCCTGGGCATGCCTCTGTCACATTGAAGTTGGGGTGGCCACATACACAGTGTCTCTCCCCCCCCCCACCCGCAATGGCTGCTTTTCTAGCTCCTCTCCTCTCTTCCAGACCTTCTGCAGGTCATTTAGTGAGCCAAATGCAAAGGTGACGTGTAAACGCCTGAGTGTCACATGCTGCTACATGGGCCTGGGTCTAAGTGGAAGGGAGCAGTTTTCACTCCTGTGCAAAGGGGCCAGAGGAAAGTGTAAGTGACAGGAGCTCTGACCCTCTCTGGACTCTCCTGCACTCACTCTGCCCTGGGCCCACAAACTCTACGTCTCATCTGCTGTTGGAATGGGCTCCGACTAGAGGGAGTGTCCATGGCCACTTGTCACTGTGGGCCTGTCTATGCCACAAGCACAACTGGCTCATGACACCCTCGGCCAGCCCCATGCAAACAGCGCTGAGCTGGGCTGCACAGCAGCTTGTTTATTTCACAACAGGGCGATGTGTCAGCCACATAGTGTGTCACACCTACCAGCCCACCCAGCTGGGCCTGCCGGTGCATGCTGGGAAAATCTGGGCAGTTGCCCCAGGGTACCGGGGGGGGGGGGGGAGGAGTGTCTGGAGGCCATGCAGGCATTGGCACCCATAGTGCAGTGCGTGCTGCAGTGCCAGCACCAGCTGGGGGCCACCTCCCAGCCTGGGCGAACCCCTTCGTTGGCATGGTTACTATCCCTGCCCCTGGTGTGTGTGGTCTCCAGCCATGTGGGGGACAGGAGTCTGAGTCCCACTAGTTACCCTGGTTCCCGCACATGGGGACAGATGGGGCTCGTGACGGGCCCATGGCCCTTTGCTCCCTGCCAGCCAAGGTCTGCACCAAGAACTGCTGCATCTGTCCCCTTGCCCGGGACCCCGTCCCCTTCTGCCAGTCTGCCGGGGACTCGCAGTGGGGACGCGGATCCGGGGGAGGCAGAGGTGGGAACATTTCCCAAGGGAAGGATTTTCCATTGAGACAAAGACATTCAAAAAAAAAAGAAAGAAAGAAACAAGGTCCTTTGGGGAGCAGGATCCAGGAGATTGGGGGGAGCTGGACTGGGGGGAGGTTGTTTGGGGGATTGGGAGGAGCTGGACTGGGGGGAGGTTGTTTGGGGGATTGGGAGGAGCTGGGTTGCAGGGAGCTGGGATGAGTGATTGGGGGGAGTTGGGATGGGGGAGTTGCGATGAGGTGGGGAAGCTGGATCGAGGAGTTGAGGGGAGCTGGATGGGGGTGGGGGAGCTGGATCATGAGATTCGGGGGAGCTGGGTTGCGGGAACTTGGAACGGGAGATTGAGGGGGGAGCTGGGTTGGGGGCGCTGGGCCGGGGATTTTCCTCCGAACTTTCCCGCAGAGCCAAACCACGAGGGCACCCCCGGGCCCGCGCGGTCTTTACCCGCCTTTCCCCTGCTCGGTCCCAGCACTCGGGGACGCTTTTCCTTCCTTCAATTGCCATATTTGGGTGTCGCATTCCCAAGATCGATTGGCCAATGTAAGTCACGTGGTGGCCCCCCAAAAAACAACTTTCATTTTCAATCCCCCCACCAACACACTAACCGGTGCCCGATGCGGCACAGCGCTCTGCCGCCAGCCGGCCCCGCCCGCGCCGGGGGGTCCCCCCGGGTCCGCTGTGCCCGCTCCGCGCCCAGGCCGGGGACTGTCCGTACGAGGGAAGGCCGCAGGCGGGGCCCCGGAGAGCCCAGCCTGTGCCAGGCGCGCCCCGTCCGCCCGGCGGGCGCTCCCGCTGCCCACAGGCCAGTGGCTCCCTTGCCCAGGCTGCGATGAGGCCCCGCCCGCCCCTAGCCCGGAGGGGCCGCGTGGCTGGGCTGGGGTCGCTGCGCACGGGTGCTGGGGACTGAGCGGGACCGGGCCTGGCTCTCCCCGAGGGCTCCAGACCCGCGGCGCCCCAGGACTGGCTCTCGGTCTCCAGCCCTGCACCAGCGGCCTTCCCGCTCCCCAAGCGTCCCAGCTTCCCTCGTCCCGCCCGCAGAGCCCCTGTCCTGCCCCGCCTGAGCCCAGGAGCACCGGGCCCAGCCAGACCCTCCCCGCAGCGGGCAGCTCGCGAGCCGAGACCCGCCTGCACCCCGGCGAAGCACAGAACTCCCTCGCCCCCGAGGGGAAGCCGACCCCGGGCCGGGAGCTGCCGGGCCCTACGAAGCCCCCTGTGCTGACAGCGACCCTTGTCCCCCCAGACACCTTCCGCGGTGCCAGGGGCGCGCACCTGCGTGGGGAGGAGCCGCCTGGCAGCGCGGATGAGCAGGCGGCGCAGGAGCGGGGCGAGGGACGCTAGATGGCAGCAGGAGCCGGCGCTACCGCCAGCCGGGGCCCCGCCGAGAGGCGAGCGAGCGCCCGGCAGGAGAACCACTGCACCTGGCCTAAGAGATGAGCCCAAGGTAGGTGCGGGGGCTGCTGAGCCGGGAGAGCCGCCGACTCCCGGACAGCGCAGGGGCAGGTGACCGGCCCAGGCCGCGACGGGGACATCAGCGGGGGACTCGGGAGCCCGACACCGCCGGGAGCCACATCCGAGACTAAAGGGGGAGCCCAGCCCCGTTCCCGTCCCCGTCCCCCCGCGGGACCCGCTCCCCGGCGCCCTTCGGGCCCATCCTGTGCGGGGCTAGCGCAGTTTATCCGCAGCTGGAAGCGCCCCGCGGCGGGAGCAGGAAACCGGGGGGAACGCGCGGCTTCCCGGCCCCCGATAGACTCACCCAGGCATCCAGGACGGGAGCCGGGCTCCGGGGCTCGCTTGGGCGCTCTCCCTCTGCGGGAGTCGGGGCCGGAGGGGAAGGGGCCGCCGGGGAGCCGTGCGCGGACCTGGCGCTGATACTTTCACCTTCCCAACGGGCCCCTCCCAGCCCAGCGGCCCGGGGCCGCCCCCCACCCCGCAGGCAGACGAAGCGGGTTAAATTCCCGCGCCGGGCGGACGCTTAGGAGGCGGGATCCGGGCAGGCCGGTCCCGGAGACAAGCGGGGCTTTTCCTTCCCGCCGCGGGCAGGGGTCCCCGGGCCAGCTCCGTGGGGAGCCGTCCAGGACCCCGCTCCTCCCCCTGCTGCTGGGGCCCGCTCGCCCGGCCCCGCCCGGGGAGCCGAGGGGAGGAGGAAATCAGCTGCTGTCCCTTTAACAGGCGCTGGCGCTGAGCGGAGTTCAGGCCGGGGTCAGTGGGAGTTCGCAGCCCGGGCTTTACCTTTGCGCCTAGCCGTGCGCCGGCGGCACATGCTGCCTCCTGCGCTGCGCCCCGGAGCGGCCGCGGGGCCTGGCACGCAGGGCGCAGCGAGCGCCGAGGGAGGCAGCGCCTTGGCAGCACAGCCCGTGGAGCTGGCATGGGCCGGAGGCGCCGGCTGGCGGCGGGGAGCGCACGGCGGGGACCCAGGGGCTGAGGCTGCTGCTCAGGGGACATGAGAGTCCGCAGAGACCTCGGCTGGCTGGCGGAAGCGACGGAGCCCCCAGGTACCGCGGGGCGGGCCGGGGCGGGAGGGCGCCTGTGCCGGGGGCTTCTGCCCGTGCCCCTGGGAGCAGGGCGGGCGCTCACCTGGCCGGGGCCCCCCACTCATCCTGTAGTGCAGCACGGAACCGGGGAAGGGGCGGCCCGGGGGCACGGCTGGGTCCCTCCCGGGATGCGACCGCATAAAGCCGGGCAGGGGGCGCCGGGGGGCTGAGCCGGAGCCGCCCGAGGCAGCGGGCGCTTTGCAGGGAACGAGGAGCGCAGCCCTGGGGCCGGGCCGCTCGCGGGGCGCCTGGCTCCGAGAGCAGAGGAGGAAGGGTCGGTCCCTGCGGGGGGTGGCAAAGCGGCCCGAGGTGCTGGGGGCGCTGCCACCCCCCGGCTTGAGGTGGCTCCATCAGAACCAGGGTTACAGTTTGGTTCCCTGGCTCTCAGCACCCCGCTATCCACACTGTTCCAGCGCCCTGCAGGCGCCGCAGCCAGATCCCGGGAGGGGAGTTGAGGGCGAGGTCCCGCGGAGCCAGCGCTGGGCCTCCTGACCCCAGAGCCGGCAGGTCCCCCAGGGGTTCTCGCCCAGGTGGGGGCCGGGCCCTGCCCTCGGTGCTCGCGGCTCCCCGACAAGCCCATGGACGGGAGTCCCGCTGGCGACCAGCAGAGCCGGCCTGGGACTTCCCCACGCGGGGCTGCAGGAGGGGACCGATCCCCGCGGGCAGAGAGCGGGTCCCGCCGGGGCTGAGTCGGGCCGGGGCTGCCAGCGGGCGGGGACTGGCCCCTAGGCCGGTCTCTCTTCTCCAGCCCCTTTGCCTCCTCCCCGGCTCCGCTGCAGGCCCAAGGACAGAGGGGCTGGACCCAGGGCTGCGGGGTTGCTGCATTTGAAGTGGTTTCCATCGTGCAGAGGGTTTCGTGGCTCTCAGCGCCCCATGAAACATCCGTCCAGCGCCTCTGCCCAAAGATGCTGTAAAATGGCGAAGTTTGGCTCCCCCGGCGGGTCTCGGCTCCAGCCCGGCCCTTCCCCGCCCGCCCTCGGGCTCGCACTGCTCGAGCCCAGTTGGCCCTGGCGCACCCACAGCTCCTTCGCCTCCCAGGGGAGCCGCCGCCTCGCTCTCCCCGCCACAGCAACTGCGCCAGCCGGGCCCCGCTCGCTGCGGACCCGGCCCGTGTCTAGGGCTCCGGCCATCCCGGCCCAGGCCAGGCCGACCCGGCCAGCAGCGCCTTCCCCTCCCTTGCCCTGGCTCTCTCGAGTGGCCCCCTCGCAGTGCGGCCTGTCCCGGCCTGGGCCCGGGGAAAGGGGCCCCGCTCCTCTGGGGGCCGCTTGTTCTCCCCAGCAAGCCAGCCCGGGCAGGGGCGAGTCGGGGAAGCCCGGCCCGGCTCCTTCGCTGGCTTTGGGGCCTCCTGGTGCGAAAATCGCCAGCGGCGGTTAGAATTAGGGCGCGCCAGGGAGGCAGGAGAAAGCAGGGCCGGAAGGCGAGGGGCTCCGGGCCCCCCAAGCACCCCTGGCCCCCGGGGCTGGCCCTGGAGCCCGGGCCCCGCTCGTCGAGTTTGGGATCAGAAGCGGAGCGGGGCTTCCCCCTCCCCCCGGGCGCTGGGGAGGGGCCGGCGGCCGCAGGCAGCAGCGGGTGCGCCTAAGGCGGGAGGGGGCAGGACGGGGGCAGAGGTGTCCCGGCCGGGGAGCCGCAGGTGGCCTGGCCCCTCCGCCCCCCGCTCAGGTGGGGCTGGGCTCGCAGGCGGCGCTGGAAGCGGAGGCAGTGATGTCACCTTCTCCCAGCGCCGGCAGGGGCTTTGCCCCCTCCCCTCCCCCGCCCGGCCGCGCAGAGAAGCCCCGATATAAGGGGTGGCACAAGGCAGCGCAGCAGCCAGTGCGCAGAGGAGGCGGCGCAGCCCCGGCTCCCCGGCAGGACTCGCCCGCTCCTCCCCAGGTAGCGGCTGGGCCCTGGCAGCGCCGCATCCCGGGGCTGGGGCTTCCCGCTGCGGCCGGCGGCGCGGCGCCCTCGCCCCGTCTAGGCGCAGCTCCGAGAGCGCAACTGCCTCGACTCCCACCCGCAGCCGAGACCCAGCAGCCGCCGGGAGCCGCGAAGGGCGCAGCGAGGCCGGGCGCTAGCTGGGGCGGCCGCCGACTCGGCGCAGGTCCTGGCGCTGGGAGCCGGCCTCCTGCCGCCTCGCTGGGCGCTGGGGGCAGGCGCGTGTGGGCCGGCGGCCCGAGGTCCCCGCTGCTCCGGCTGGGGGCTCCCCGGGGGGCGGCAGGTCGGACGGCGGGGCCCGGCTCCCTCCCCGGGCAGCGCCCGCCGCCGCATTCCAAGGCCCTTGCGCAGCGGGCAGCGGGGCGGGGATGTTTTGCCTAAATTAGGCCGCGCGCTGGGCCGGGCCGGCCGCCAGCCTGGCGCCCCTCACCGTGTGTGTCTTGCAGGTGGCGGGGGGAGCCCCATGCTGGAGGCCATGGAGATGCCGAGCCACTCCAGACAGCTGCTCCTGCAGCTCAACACGCAGCGGGCCAAGGGCTTCCTGTGCGACGTGATCATCGTGGTGCAGAACGCGCTGTTCCGCGCGCACAAGAACATCCTGGCGGCCAGCAGCGTCTACCTGAAGTCGCTGGTGGTGCACGACAACCTGCTCAACCTGGACCACGAGATGGTGAGCCCGGGCGTCTTCCGCCTGGTGCTGGACTTCATCTACACCGGCCGCCTGGGCGAGTGCGAGCCGGGCGAGCAGGGCCTGGGCGCCGTGCTGGCGGCCGCCAGCTACCTGCAGGTGCCGGCCCTGGTGGCTCTGTGCAAGAAGAAGCTGAAGCGGACGGGCAAGTACTGCCACCTGCGAGGCGGCTACAGCCCCTACGGCAAGATGGCCAGGGGGCTGCGGGCCGCCACCCCCGTCATCCAGACCTGCTACTCGGCTGCCCCCCGGCCTGTGGACATGCAGCCTGGCGAGCCCCACAGCACCCAGTGCGGGGAGCTCTATGCCTCTGCCTCCCAGGGCACCGCCCTGCACCAGCCTGGGCTCTGCCCACCCGAGAGGCACTGCTCTCCCCCCTGTGGCCTGGACCTCTCCAAAAAGAGCCCCACCAGCCCTTCCTCCCAGCTGCTGCCCACAGACAGACTCCACCCGGGGGACAGCAGGGAGCCCTTGCTGCCCCCCGGACACGACAGCCCCCCGGGCAGCGCTTCTCTGCTGGCCAACCACAGCTCCGCCTACAAAGACCCTCCCCAGGTGGGCGAAGGCGTGATCCACCCCGCGGAGCGCTTCCGTGGCAGCCCGCCCTGTGCCGAGCCCCTTGCCCGGGCCGAAGGCCGCGACTTCCTGTACCGCTGGATGAAGCACGAGCCCCCGGGCAGCTACCTGGAGGAGTGTGAGGCGGAGAAAGAGCCTGAGCGGGAGGAGAAGGCCGAGTCGCCCCCGCAGTCCCGCTACCCCAGCATCGAGAGCAACGAGCTGGAGAACGACAACAGCACCAGCGAGGACACGGGCAGCAGCGAGGGCCCATCCCCCGGGGGCACCCTGGGCCCCTACTGCAGCCACCTGGCCTACGAGCCCGAGAGCCTGGGGGACAACCTGTACGTGTGCATCCCGTGCGGCAAGGGCTTCCCCAGCTCGGAGCAGCTCAACGCCCACGTGGAGGCCCACACCGAGGAGGAGCTGTACCACAAGGCGGCCTCGGAGCAGGCCGGCCCCTTCCTGGACAAAGGTGGCCAGAGCCTGGGCGACATCATCCGGCCCTACCGCTGCTCCTCCTGCGACAAGGCCTACAAGGACCCGGCCACGCTGCGGCAGCACGAGAAGACGCACTGGCTCACACGGCCCTACCCCTGCACCATCTGCGGCAAGAAGTTCACGCAGCGCGGCACCATGACGCGGCACATGCGCAGCCACCTGGGCCTCAAGCCCTTCGCCTGCGACGCCTGCGGCATGCGCTTCACCCGGCAGTACCGGCTCACCGAGCACATGCGCATCCACTCGGGCGAGAAGCCCTACGAGTGCCAAGTGTGCGGCGGCAAGTTCGCCCAGCAGCGCAACCTCATCAGCCACATGAAGATGCACGTGGCCGGGCCCGACGGCAAGGCCAAGCTGGACTTCCCTGAGAGCGTCTTCGCCATGGCGCGGCTCACGGCCGACCAGCTGGGCCTCAAGCAGGAGAAAGCGGCCGAGCTGCTGTCGCACACCTCACACTTCCTCAGTGACCCCAAGGGCCTGGAGAGCCTGTACCCGCTGGCCCGGTTCACAGCCGAGCACCTGGGGCTGAGCCAGGAGAAGGCGGCCGAGATGCTGGGTTCAGCCTCACACCTGCACAGCGAAGGTGGCCGGAGCATAGAGTGCTATTCCCCCACCTAATGGGGCATCCCAGGGCTGCCCACTCCAGCCACAGCCAAAGAGCCCACGTGGCCATGGGGTCTCCAGAGCCCACCTCCCCCTCCCCAGATGGACTCTCTGTAGCATTTGGGGAGTGGTAACTTTTCTCCCTGAAAATGTGCAGTGGCCGAATGCTTTCTCCATCCTCCATCCAATGGGGAAAAGCCAGAAGCGCCAAAGAGGGGGTGGGGTGAGCCCCTGGCAAAGGGCACCGGGCAGCAGCTCTCTCCAGCTGCTCACTCTCAACCTGGTGTAACGGGAGCAGCAGAAGGGTTTGATCTTCTGAGGCCTCTGCAGGAATCTCTACACCCTGGCCCAGCAAACCCTGCCCAGAGCCTGGGCCTGGCGCCTGCCTCTTGCTGCAGAGCCCTGGTTGGGGCAGCTCCTCTCCCAGCTCTGACTGCAGCTGGGCCTGGCTCCCAAACACGCTCCTGGGCCCCACCTAGCTGAGCCGAAACCAAAGCAACCACCTGAGGAGGAGGAGACCCAGCCCCCGCACCCTCGCTGTACTCAGGGATGGCCCAGGTGTCCTGCCTGACCCAGGCCAGGCCCAGCTGTCTTACGGGAGAATTCCTGCCCTGGGGGATTGCAGAGGAGCCTGGCCCCAGAGACTCCCCCCCACCCTTCCCCAGTCGCTGGTGGGAGAGAGCATGGATCTGGGGCCTGGCTGGCCCTAGACTGAGCCCCTGGGATGCATCCATCCCTCCCCACCCTCTACTCTGTGGGATCCCAGGTGGGAACCATGCTGCTGTTTCTCGGGGGGGGGGGGGGGGCTCTCTGCTGGAAGCATGAGGACACAGGAGCGGTTTGTTAAACCCCAATTGGGCTTTCCCAGGGGTGGGCTCCCCCTCCTCCCTCCCTCTCTCCTCCCTTACTCGGCTGCAGTGGGAGAGCTGCCCCCTCCCATGGCTGGTGCCCAGGCAGAGCAGGGCTCTAGGCCGCAGAGCATGCAGGCAGGGCAGTGAAGCGGGGCTGGGGGCTGGGCTGCTCTCCCCGCGCTGTGCTCCTTGTACCAAAGGGCCGTGTCCCTGTGCTAGGGCGTCTTCCCGTACCCCCAACAGCTCTGGTGGGAGGCCCCCTCTCCTCTGCTCCCCGGAGGCTCAGTCCTGGCCCAGGAGCTTGTGACGAAGACAAAAACTCCCAGTCACCTGCTTTGCTGTGCCAGGGAGAGGCAGCAGCTGCCTTGCTGGGCCCCGCTGGGCAGCAGGGCTCTGCCATGCTCCGGCAGGGGTGGGGCTGAGAGCTTTATGCTCAAGCCCGTTGGGGGCAGTGCAGGGGCCAATGACACTGGGGGGGTGAGCGGTTAGGTCTCTGCCCTGGTGGCCAATGGGGACAGGTGCTGCACTGTGGTGGGTGTTTCTGCTGCATGGTGGAGTACAGCACTGGAGGGGTGACAGGCTCCCCTGTGGGAGAACAGCGCTGGGGGGGGGGTGACAGGCTCCCCAACCTGAGAGCACACTGAGCTCTGACCCTCAGGCCGGCCGGGCTGCACTGAGCGGGCAGATCCTCCCCGCACTCCTGGGTTAATGGGGCACAAGAACCAGGTGCTGCCATGCCCGGAGCCCTGCCTGGGGCCTTCCTTGCTCTGTCCAGGCAGGGCCACCAGCGCCGTAGGGGCTGGGCCCAGGGCGGGGTCCCATCCCACCCCCCTCTGGCCTGCAGGATAATGTGAAGCTCTTTTCCCTGCCTTAGTCTTTTCTCCTTTGCACACCAGGCCGAGGTGGCCACCCCACGGTGCCTGCTCCTGGCCTCCAACCAGCTGTGCCTTTAGCCTGACCGGCTGCTCCTCCAAGGGGCCTCGGGTCCAAGTGCTCCCAATGCCAAATGTCCATGCCCAGCTCGGGTGCCTCTGGCTAGCAGCGACTCAGGACACTGACCCTGCCTCCCCTTTCCAGCTGTGCAGGAACTCGGGCACCGAACGGGCTCCCCGGGCACCGAAGGGCTTGGCTAGGGCCAGGAATCCCAGGCCAGAGTCCGGCCCCAGCTGCCCTGCACCCTGGCAGCCATCAGGGACAAAGCTGCAGCAGCTGCGACCAAAGTGCGGGGGGAGGGGGCGTATCCAGTGCCTGGATCCAGGTCTCCCTGCCCCCGCCCAGTTTGTATATTCTTCTGATTTGTACACGGGCCTTTTGTCCCGTCCTTTTCTATACTCAAGACCAAATGAGCAATAAAGTGACATTAACACGTGAGGTCTCGGCTCCTTCTTTTGGTCTGGATGGGCCCAGCCTGGGGCTGGCAAACTCCGCTCCTTAGGGTCAGACGGGGGAGTGGGCAGTCAGGTGCTGGCCCAGCCTGGGGAGGGTTGAGGATGATGAGGGACGTGGCTCTGGGGCTAGTGGCTGCTCTAAGGCGTGCAGCCTGGGGGAGTTTTCACCCTGACTCCAGGCCCATCCTGGGGCACCAGCGAGGGTCCCTTAGGGGCAGAGGTGCTGCGGTAAAGGGCAGCCCTGGGACTCGAAGCCAGGGCTGTGGTGGGTGTTTCTGCTGCATGGTGGAGTACAGCACTGGAGGGGTGACAGGCTCCCCCCATGGGGAGAACAGCGCTGGGAGGGGGGGGTGACAGGCTCCCCAGTAGGGAGAAGGGTGTATGTGTAATGGACTATTCACCGCTGTGGCGCAAGCAGGAATTCTGGGCTGGCTGCAGGACGCTGGGGCAGATGCTCTGCTCTGGGCTGTGCAGGAGGGCAGGCTGGCTGGGCACCATGGTCCCTTGATGGCCTCTCTGGGGAGCCTCCTGGTCCGGCTGGGAAAGGGGGCCCGGCTCCATTCCACCCCCAAACTCGGCAGCGTTTCCCAGGGTTGGAGCTGCGGCCGGGCCCAGCTCGGGCTGCAGGCACCTGAGCCCCGATTCCCACCCCAGCTGGGAACAGAACAGAACGAGGCAGCCCAGAGAAGCATTTGGTAGGAAAAACTTCTTAAGAAAACACTTAACAAAGCAACACAACCCCAGCTAAGGGGCGGGGCCCAGGCTCTGCCCAGCCTCTTGGGCACCAGGTGAAGCAAACGACCAGAGAGTCACCCCGGAGCCAAAGGGCAGGGATGGAGCAAAGCCAGCACCCGGCAACGGGGAGCAGCCAGCAGTCGGGGGGGGGCGGGTCCCCAGAGCGATAGACCGCCGGGAGCCACATCCGAGACTAAAGGGGGAGCCCAGCCCCGTTCCCGTCCCCGTCCCCCCGCGGGACCCGCTCCCCGGCGCCCTTCGGGCCCATCCTGTGCGGGGCTAGCTCAGTTTATCCGCAGCTGGAAGCGCCCCGCGGCGGGAGCAGGAAACCGGGGGGAACGCGCGGCTTCCCGGCCCCCGATAGACTCACCCAGGCATCCAGGACGGGAGCCGGGCTCCGGGGCTCGCTTGGGCGCTCTCCCTCTGCGGGAGTCGGGGCCGGAGGGGAAGGGGCCGCCGGGGAGCCGTGCGCGGACCTGGCGCTGATACTTTCACCTTCCCAACGGGCCCCTCCCAGCCCAGCGGCCCGGGGCCGCCCCCCACCCCGCAGGCAGACGAAGCGGGTTAAATTCCCGCGCCGGGCGGACGCTTAGGAGGCGGGATCCGGGCAGGCCGGTCCCGGAGACAAGCGGGGCTTTTCCTTCCCGCCGCGGGCAGGGGTCCCCGGGCCAGCTCCGTGGGGAGCCGTCCAGGACCCCGCTCCTCCCCCTGCTGCTGGGGCCCGCTCGCCCGGCCCCGCCCGGGGAGCCGAGGGGAGGAGGAAATCAGCTGCTGTCCCTTTAACAGGCGCTGGCGCTGAGCGGAGTTCAGGCCGGGGTCAGTGGGAGTTCGCAGCCCGGGCTTTACCTTTGCGCCTAGCCGTGCGCCGGCGGCACATGCTGCCTCCTGCGCTGCGCCCCGGAGCGGCCGCGGGGCCTGGCACGCAGGGCGCAGCGAGCGCCGAGGGAGGCAGCGCCTTGGCAGCACAGCCCGTGGAGCTGGCATGGGCCGGAGGCGCCGGCTGGCGGCGGGGAGCGCACGGCGGGGACCCAGGGGCTGAGGCTGCTGCTCAGGGGACATGAGAGTCCGCAGAGACCTCGGCTGGCTGGCGGAAGCGACGGAGCCCCCAGGTACCGCGGGGCGGGCCGGGGCGGGAGGGCGCCTGTGCCGGGGGCTTCTGCCCGTGCCCCTGGGAGCAGGGCGGGCGCTCACCTGGCCGGGGCCCCCCACTCATCCTGTAGTGCAGCACGGAACCGGGGAAGGGGCGGCCCGGGGGCACGGCTGGGTCGCTCCCGGGATGCGACCGCATAAAGCCGGGCAGGGGGCGCCGGGGGGCTGAGCCGGAGCCGCCCGAGGCAGCGGGCGCTTTGCAGGGAACAAGGAGCGCAGCCCTGGGGCCGGGCCGCTCGCGGGGCGCCTGGCTCCGAGAGCAGAGGAGGAAGGGTCGGTCCCTGCGGGGGGTGGCAAAGCGGCCCGAGGTGCTGGGGGCGCTGCCACCCCCCGGCTTGAGGTGGCTCCATCAGAACCAGGGTTACAGTTTGGTTCCCTGGCTCTCAGCACCCCGCTATCCACACTGTTCCAGCGCCCTGCAGGCGCCGCAGCCAGATCCCGGGAGCGGAGTTGAGGGCGAGGTCCCGCGGAGCCAGCGCTGGGCCTCCTGACCCCAGAGCCGGCAGGTCCCCCAGGGGTTCTCGCCCAGGTGGGGGCCGGGCCCTGCCCTCGGTGCTCGCGGCTCCCCGACAAGCCCATGGACGGGAGTCCCGCTGGCGACCAGCAGAGCCGGCCTGGGACTTCCCCACGCGGGGCTGCAGGAGGGGACCGATCCCCGCGGGCAGAGAGCGGGTCCCGCCGGGGCTGAGTCGGGCCGGGGCTGCCAGCGGGCGGGGACTGGCCCCTAGGCCGGTCTCTCTTCTCCAGCCCCTTTGCCTCCTCCCCGGCTCCGCTGCAGGCCCAAGGACAGAGGGGCTGGACCCAGGGCTGCGGGGTTGCTGCATTTGAAGTGGTTTCCATCGTGCAGAGGGTTTCGTGGCTCTCAGCGCCCCATGAAACATCCGTCCAGCGCCTCTGCCCAAAGATGCTGTAAAATGGCGAAGTTTGGCTCCCCCGGCGGGTCTCGGCTCCAGCCCGGCCCTTCCCCGCCCGCCCTCGGGCTCGCACTGCTCGAGCCCAGTTGGCCCTGGCGCACCCACAGCTCCTTCGCCTCCCAGGGGAGCCGCCGCCTCGCTCTCCCCGCCACAGCAACTGCGCCAGCCGGGCCCCGCTCGCTGCGGACCCGGCCCGTGTCTAGGGCTCCGGCCATCCCGGCCCAGGCCAGGCCGACCCGGCCAGCAGCGCCTTCCCCTCCCTTGCCCTGGCTCTCTCGAGTGGCCCCCTCGCAGTGCGGCCTGTCCCGGCCTGGGCCCGGGGAAAGGGGCCCCGCTCCTCTGGGGGCCGCTTGTTCTCCCCAGCAAGCCAGCCCGGGCAGGGGCGAGTCGGGGAAGCCCGGCCCGGCTCCTTCGCTGGCTTTGGGGCCTCCTGGTGCGAAAATCGCCAGCGGCGGTTAGAATTAGGGCGCGCCAGGGAGGCAGGAGAAAGCAGGGCCGGAAGGCGAGGGGCTCCGGGCCCCCCAAGCACCCCTGGCTCCCGGGGCTGGCCCTGGAGCCCGGGCCCCGCTCGTCGAGTTTGGGATCAGAAGCGGAGCGGGGCTTCCCCCTCCCCCCGGGCGCTGGGGAGGGGCCGGCGGCCGCAGGCAGCAGCGGGTGCGCCTAAGGCGGGAGGGGGCAGGACGGGGGCAGAGGTGTCCCGGCCGGGGAGCCGCAGGTGGCCTGGCCCCTCCGCCCCCCGCTCAGGTGGGGCTGGGCTCGCAGGCGGCGCTGGAAGCGGAGGCAGTGATGTCACCTTCTCCCAGCGCCGGCAGGGGCTTTGCCCCCTCCCCTCCCCCGCCCGGCCGCGCAGAGAAGCCCCGATATAAGGGGTGGCACAAGGCAGCGCAGCAGCCAGTGCGCAGAGGAGGCGGCGCAGCCCCGGCTCCCCGGCAGGACTCGCCCGCTCCTCCCCAGGTAGCGGCTGGGCCCTGGCAGCGCCGCATCCCGGGGCTGGGGCTTCCCGCTGCGGCCGGCGGCGCGGCGCCCTCGCCCCGTCTAGGCGCAGCTCCGAGAGCGCAACTGCCTCGACTCCCACCCGCAGCCGAGACCCAGCAGCCGCCGGGAGCCGCGAAGGGCGCAGCGAGGCCGGGCGCTAGCTGGGGCGGCCGCCGACTCGGCGCAGGTCCTGGCGCTGGGAGCCGGCCTCCTGCCGCCTCGCTGGGCGCTGGGGGCAGGCGCGTGTGGGCCGGCGGCCCGAGGTCCCCGCTGCTCCGGCTGGGGGCTCCCCGGGGGGCGGCAGGTCGGACGGCGGGGCCCGGCTCCCTCCCCGGGCAGCGCCCGCCGCCGCATTCCAAGGCCCTTGCGCAGCGGGCAGCGGGGCGGGGATGTTTTGCCTAAATTAGGCCGCGCGCTGGGCCGGGCCGGCCGCCAGCCTGGCGCCCCTCACCGTGTGTGTCTTGCAGGTGGCGGGGGGAGCCCCATGCTGGAGGCCATGGAGATGCCGAGCCACTCCAGACAGCTGCTCCTGCAGCTCAACACGCAGCGGGCCAAGGGCTTCCTGTGCGACGTGATCATCGTGGTGCAGAACGCGCTGTTCCGCGCGCACAAGAACATCCTGGCGGCCAGCAGCGTCTACCTGAAGTCGCTGGTGGTGCACGACAACCTGCTCAACCTGGACCACGAGATGGTGAGCCCGGGCGTCTTCCGCCTGGTGCTGGACTTCATCTACACCGGCCGCCTGGGCGAGTGCGAGCCGGGCGAGCAGGGCCTGGGCGCCGTGCTGGCGGCCGCCAGCTACCTGCAGGTGCCGGCCCTGGTGGCTCTGTGCAAGAAGAAGCTGAAGCGGACGGGCAAGTACTGCCACCTGCGAGGCGGCTACAGCCCCTACGGCAAGATGGCCAGGGGGCTGCGGGCCGCCACCCCCGTCATCCAGACCTGCTACTCGGCTGCCCCCCGGCCTGTGGACATGCAGCCTGGCGAGCCCCACAGCACCCAGTGCGGGGAGCTCTATGCCTCTGCCTCCCAGGGCACCGCCCTGCACCAGCCTGGGCTCTGCCCACCCGAGAGGCACTGCTCTCCCCCCTGTGGCCTGGACCTCTCCAAAAAGAGCCCCACCAGCCCTTCCTCCCAGCTGCTGCCCACAGACAGACTCCACCCGGGGGACAGCAGGGAGCCCTTGCTGCCCCCTGGACACGACAGCCCCCCGGGCAGCGCTTCCCTGCTGGCCAACCACAGCTCCGCCTACAAAGACCCTCCCCAGGTGGGCGAAGGCGTGATCCACCCCGCGGAGCGCTTCCGTGGCAGCCCGCCCTGTGCCGAGCCCCTTGCCCGGGCCGAAGGCCGCGACTTCCTGTACCGCTGGATGAAGCACGAGCCCCCGGGCAGCTACCTGGAGGAGTGTGAGGCGGAGAAAGAGCCTGAGCGGGAGGAGAAGGCCGAGTCGCCCCCGCAGTCCCGCTACCCCAGCATCGAGAGCAACGAGCTGGAGAACGACAACAGCACCAGCGAGGACACGGGCAGCAGCGAGGGCCCATCCCCCGGGGGCACCCTGGGCCCCTACTGCAGCCACCTGGCCTACGAGCCCGAGAGCCTGGGGGACAACCTGTACGTGTGCATCCCGTGCGGCAAGGGCTTCCCCAGCTCGGAGCAGCTCAATGCCCACGTGGAGGCCCACACCGAGGAGGAGCTGTACCACAAGGCGGCCTCGGAGCAGGCCGGCCCCTTCCTGGACAAAGGTGGCCAGAGCCTGGGCGACATCATCCGGCCCTACCGCTGCTCCTCCTGCGACAAGGCCTACAAGGACCCGGCCACGCTGCGGCAGCACGAGAAGACGCACTGGCTCACACGGCCCTACCCCTGCACCATCTGCGGCAAGAAGTTCACGCAGCGCGGCACCATGACGCGGCACATGCGCAGCCACCTGGGCCTCAAGCCCTTCGCCTGCGACGCCTGCGGCATGCGCTTCACCCGGCAGTACCGGCTCACCGAGCACATGCGCATCCACTCGGGCGAGAAGCCCTACGAGTGCCAGGTGTGCGGCGGCAAGTTCGCCCAGCAGCGCAACCTCATCAGCCACATGAAGATGCACGTGGCCGGGCCCGACGGCAAGGCCAAGCTGGACTTCCCTGAGAGCGTCTTCGCCATGGCGCGGCTCACGGCCGACCAGCTGGGCCTCAAGCAGGAGAAAGCGGCCGAGCTGCTGTCGCACACCTCACACTTCCTCAGTGACCCCAAGGGCCTGGAGAGCCTGTACCCGCTGGCCCGGTTCACAGCCGAGCACCTGGGGCTGAGCCAGGAGAAGGCGGCTGAGATGCTGGGTCCAGGCCCACTGCTTCATGGCGACCGGAGCATAGAGCGCTATTCGCCCACCTAATGGGGTGGCCCGAGACCCCCAGGGTCGCCCACCGCAGCTAGAGCCAAAGAGGCCGGGTGGCTGCCAGGTCTGCAGATCCTGTGGGTCCCTCCTCAGATGGACTCGCTGTAGCATTTGGGGAGTGGGAAATTTTTTCCCTGAAAATGTGCAGTGATGGAGATCTTCCGCCTCCCCCCACTTCATGGGGACAGACCAGACCAGACCAGCCAAACAGCGAGGGGAGGCCAAGCCCCTAGCTGGGGGTCCCACACGAGTGGTGCTGTTGTGGGGCTGGGAGTAATATGCCGCAGGGGTGTTGCTGTTTACAGCTGGGCTATGGCTTGGTGCGAATAGTAAGGTGATGGGGTGGGGCTGTGATCAAACCCCACTTACTGGCCCTCGGCATCCATCCCCTCTCGCGTCCTGTCATAGCTGCTCCCTGGAGGGCTGCCAGGAGCCGTGCCCAGATACAATGCAGTCTGTACCATGCCCCTGCCTTACCTGGCACAGCCACCAAGTGCCCAGCAGGGGCTGGTGCCTCCCAGCACAAGGAAAATGTGAACCTGCCTCCTACCTCAGGAGCCAGTCGCTCCCCTCCCTGGGACTCAAGGAGGGCCATGACAGTCTTCCCCCCCAACCTCCCTGCTGCAGCTGGACCCAGTATGAGCACAATAACCCAGCTCTAGGCCCACTGCTTAAATCTTCCTGCACTGCCCCCAGGCCTAGGCTGCCTCTGCTCAGGCCCCCTCGGAGCCCAGCTTCCCAATGGCGCCAGGCCCGGGGGAGCCAAGGGCTCTGCGAGGGACACAGACGTTTGCTGTTGAAGCAACTGCAGCTCCGCTTTGTGCCTCATGAAAATCGGCTTTCGCAGCTGCCTTCAGCTGGGATCCCCCCGGCTTTGCTCACCAGCCTGAACTCCGGCTCGAGAGCGCGGCCCAGCCTGCTGCAAAAGCACTGGGGCCCCTCAGTTGTCCAGGGCTGTCATGTCCATTGGGCACGGGCTGCACCTCAGCCAGGAGGGGCTGTCAGTGCCTGCAAGCCTGTCCTGCCTGGCTCGACCCTTGGTAGGATGGGTGGTGGGCAGTAGGAACAGATCTTACCCAAGTAGGCTTGTCCCAGCAGCTGGGCGCTGCCTTCCTTTAGAGGAGCAGAACTTCAGCTGCGGCCACCACCCAGGACGGAGCTGCCCATGGGCACAGCTTTGGCCAGTGGCCGGTTCCCTGCTGGGTGTAACGGGAGCAGCAGAAGGGTTTGATCTTCTGCGGCCTCTGCAGGAATCTCTACACCCTGGCCCAGCAAACCCTGCCCAGAGCCTGGGCCTGGCGCCTGCCTCTTGCTGCAGAGCCCTGGTTGGGGCAGCTCCTCTCCCAGCTCTGACTGCAGCTGGGCCTGGCTCCCAAACACGCTCCTGGGCCCCACCTAGCTGAGCCGAAACCAAAGCAACCACCTGAGGAGGAGGAGACCCAGCCCCCGCACCCTCGCTGTACTCAGGGATGGCCCAGGTGTCCTGCCTGACCCAGGCCAGGCCCAGCTGTCTTACGGGAGAATTCCTGCCCTGGGCGATTGCAGAGGAGCCTGGCCCCAGAGACTCCCCCCCACCCTTCCCCAGTCGCTGGTGGGAGGGAGCATGGATCTGGGGCCTGGCTGGCCCTAGACTGAGCCCCTGGGATGTATCCATCCCTCCCCACCCTCTACTCTGTGGGATCCCAGGTGGGAACCATGCTGCTGTTTCTCGGGGGGGGGGGTGGCTCTCTGCTGGAAGCATGAGGACACAGGAGTGGTTTGTTAAACCCCAATTGGGCTTTCCCAGGGGTGGGCTCCCCCTCCTCCCTCCCTCTCTCCTCCCTTACTCGGCTGCAGTGAGAGAGCTGCCCCCTCCCATGGCTGGTGCCCAGGCAGAGCAGGGCTCTAGGCCGCAGAGCATGCAGGCAGGGCAGTGAAGCGGGGCTGGGGGCTGGGCTGCTCTCCCCGCGCTGTGCTCCTTGTACCAAAGGGCCGTGTCCCTGTGCTAGGGCGTCTTCCCGTACCCCCAACAGCTCTGGTGGGAGGCCCCCTCTCCTCTGCTCCCCGGAGGCTCAGTCCTGGCCCAGGAGCTTGTGATGAAGACAAAAACTCCCAGTCACCTGCTTTGCTGTGCCAGGGAGGGGCAGCAGCTGCCTTGCTGGGCCCCGCTGGGCAGCAGGGCTCTGCCATGCTCCGGCAGGGGTGGGGCTGAGAGCTTTATGCTCAAGCCCGTTGGGGGCAGTGCAGGGGCCAATGACACTGGGGGGGTGAGCGGTTAGGTCTCTGCCCTGGTGGCCAATGGGGACAGGTGCTGCACTGTGGTGGGTGTTTCTGCTGCATGGTGGAGTACAGCACTGGAGGGGTGACAGGCTCCCCTGTGGGAGAACAGCGCTGGGGGGGGGAGGTGACAGGCTCCCCAACCTGAGAGCACACTGAGCTCTGACCCTCGGGCCGGCCGGGCTGCACTGAGCGGGCAGATCCTCCCCGCACTCCTGGGTTAATGGGGCACAAGAACCAGGTGCCGCCATGCCCGGAGCCCTGCCTGGGGCCTTCCTTGCTCTGTCCAGGCAGGGCCACCAGCGCCGTAGGGGCTGGGCCCAGGGCGGGGTCCCACCCCATCCCCTCTGGCCTGCAGGATAATGTGAAGCTCTTTTCCCTGCCTTAGTCTTTTCTCCTTTGCACACCAGGCCGAGGTGGCCACCCCACGGTGCCTGCTCCTGGCCTCCAACCAGCTGTGCCTTTAGCCTGACCGGCTGCTCCTCCAAGGGGCCTCGGGTCCAAGTGCTCCCAATGCCAAATGTCCATGCCCAGCTCGGGTGCCTCTGGCTAGCAGCGACTCAGGACACTGACCCTGCCTCCCCTTTCCAGCTGTGCAGGAACTCGGGCACCGAACGGGCTCCCCGGGCACCGAAGGGCTTGGCTAGGGCCAGGAATCCCAGGCCAGAGTCTGGCCCCGGCTGCCCTGCACCCTGGCAGCCATCAGGGACAAAGCTGCAGCAGCTGCGACCAAAGCGCGGGGGGAGGGGGCGTATCCAGTGCCTGGATCCAGGTCTCCCTGCCCCCGCCCAGTTTGTATATTCTTCTGATTTGTACACGGGCCTTTTGTCCCGTCCTTTTCTATACTCAAGACCAAATGAGCAATAAAGTGACATTAACACGTGAGGTCTCGGCTCCTTCTTTTGGTCTGGATGGGCCCAGCCTGGGGCTGGCAAACTCCGCTCCTTAGGGTCAGACGGGGGAGTGGGCAGTCAGGTGCTGGCCCAGCCTGGGGAGGGTTGAGGATGATGAGGGACGTGGCTCTGGGGCTAGTGGCTGCTCTAAGGCGTGCAGCCTGGGGGAGTTTTCACCCTGACTCCAGGCCCATCCTGGGGCACCAGCGAGGGTCCCTTAGGGGCAGAGGTGCTGCGGTAAAGGGCAGCCCTGGGACTCGAAGCCAGGGCTGTGGTGGGTGTTTCTGCTGCATGGTGGAGTACAGCACTGGAGGGGTGACAGGCTCCCCCCATGGGGAGAACAGCGCTGGGAGGGGGGGGTGACAGGCTCCCCAGTAGGGAGAAGGGTGTATGTGTAATGGACTATTCACCGCTGTGGCGCAAGCAGGAATTCTGGGCTGGCTGCAGGACGCTGGGGCAGATGCTCTGCTCTGGGCTGTGCAGGAGGGCAGGCTGGCTGGGCACCATGGTCCCTTGATGGCCTCTCTGGGGAGCCTCCTGGTCCGGCTGGGAAAGGGGGCCCGGCTCCATTCCACCCCCAAACTCGGCAGCGTTTCCCAGGGTTGGAGCTGCGGCCGGGCCCAGCTCGGGCTGCAGGCACCTGAGCCCCGATTCCCACCCCAGCTGGGAACAGAACAGAACGAGGCAGCCCAGAGAAGCATTTGGTAGGAAAAACTTATTAAGAAAACACTTAACAAAGCAACACAACCCCAGCTAAGGGGCGGGGCCCAGGCTCTGCCCAGCCTCTTGGGCACCAGGTGAAGCAAACGACCAGAGAGTCACCCCGGAGCCAAAGGGCAGGGATGGAGCAAAGCCAGCACCCGGCAACAGGGAGCAGCCAGCAGTCCTGAGGGAAGCAGGACCCCAGAGCCTGTGAGGGCGGGAGCTGCCTCCAGCAGGTCCTTGCGTCTGGCTGCTCATTCACGTGTCCACGGTGGATCATGCTGTCAACACTCAGTACAGTCAGGTCCCAGAGCAGTTCCTGCAGTCAGGGGACACATCTCTGAGAAGCAGCAGCTGGCACCAGCAGCGTCCAGGGGAGATGGTGGGGGCAAGTCCTTCCATCAGCAGGGTGCCAGGGGAGGGCACGGGGTGTCCGGTTTGGCGCTGACTGTCCCTTTCACTGGTCAGCTCTCCCCTGACGCCGCAGCCGCTCAATGGCAGAGTTCAGCAGGTTCATCAGAACAAACGTTTCAAACACAGCACGGTTTGAGGAAAAGTCAACGGGCGAACGTCGCCTGCCCCAGCTCCTTGCACAGATCCCACCAGCAGGCTCCCCTTGGCACAGTTTAGTCCTAAGGTCCTGGGTTGGGTGTCCAGTAGCAGGCGGCAGTGGATCCAGCAAGCAGGCTCTGGCCTGGAGACCTCCCTGGCAGCTGTAGTGGAGACAATACCAGCCTTCCTGCCTGTGTGTCACAGCCCCAACCTCGGGCCACGGGCTTGTCGCCTAGCCACCCCGGAGCGAGCTGTGACAGGAAGTCGGGCTGGAGTGAGGTTGCGAGGCCCTTTGCAAAGCACCTGGCTAGCACTGCTTGGTGAGCACGCAGGACTCAGGCTGCCCTGGCATCTGTAATCTGGGGGCTCAGCCCTGCCCCACGCCAAGGTCCCAGGTGAGGCAGCCCCTGGGGAAGGGGTGGCTGAGCTGCTGGGGGCGAGAGAAACCCCCCCGTCTGCCAGTGAGCAGCCGCCGCCCGCTCTTCTGAGGGAGGCCAGAGAGAGCACCGTCCCCTCCCCAGCGCCCCCGGGGCTGAGCAGCCTGGGGCAGCGCTGCATTCTCGTTCCACCCGCTTGCCTCACTGGCTTCGGTCCTGCTGCCTCCCTCTCCAGCCTCCCTCCACTCCCCCCACAGGGCCCTTCGCACCCTGGGCTCCTGCAGAGATGCTGGCCCTGCGTGGGGAAGGCCTGGGAGTACAGCAAAGTCCCTAGAGAGGGCAACATTGCGCCTTCCTGAAGGTGCTGGGTACCTGCCTGGCCACAGAACTCCCTGGGCTGTTCTGCAGAGGCCTGGCCTAGCTGCAGGAGCTTGGAGGTGACTACAGCTCCCTCAGCCTCTGCCCCCTGGGATGCCCCACTAGGGCTCTGTCTGACCAGGAGGGCCTGGCTCCGTGGAGGAGACAGAGCTCAGCCCGGCGCCGAGGGACCCTGTCCACTCTGGAGCCCACGCTGCCTGGCAAGGCTCAGTGAGGCAGACGACGGGGCAATGGGGTCAGCTCAAGGGCTCCCCATCCATGCTGAAGGGGCAACTAGGGCTCGCAAAGCTGCTCAAGCAGAAACCATTGGCAGGTCAGTGTCCCTCTGGCCCTGTAGACAGCCCCTGGGAGCTCCCTCAGGACCCCACAGCCTGGCCTGTCACAAGCTCAGGGGGACTCAAGGGAGAGATTTATTGTAATGGCAAAGCCTTAAGAGCAGGTTACAAGCATGACAAGGCAGGGAGTGTGTGGGGCAGGATCTAAGGGTGTGCATCTCGTATGGGGGAGCAGAGCAGGGGGCCCAGGAGGTATATGGGGCAGAGGAGCAGAGGGTGTGTGGGGCAGAGGAGCAGAGCAGGGGGCTCAGGAGGTATATGGGGCAGAGGGTGTGTGGGGCAGGGGAACAGAGCAGGGGGCTCAGGAGGTATATGGGGCAGGGGAACAGAGCAGGGGGCTCAGGAGGTATATGGGGCAGAGGAGCAGAGCAGGGGGCTCAGGAGGTATATGGGGCAGAGGGTGTGTGGGGCAGAGGAGCAGAGCAGGGGGCTCAGGAGGTATATGGGGCAGAGGGTCTGTGGGGCAGGGGAACAGAGCAGGGGGCTCAGGAGGTATATGGGGCAGGGGAACAGAGCAGGGGGCTCAGGAGGTATATGGGGCAGAGGAGCAGAAGGTGTGTGGGGCGGAGGAGCAGAGCAGGGGGCTCAGGAGGTATATGGGGCAGAGGAGCAGAAGGTGTGTGGGGCAGAGGAGCAGAGCAGGGGGCTCAGGAGGTATATGGGGCAGAGGATGTATGGAGCAATCAAGGTACAATGCAGCCTGGGTATTTAATGCTTTTCCTTAGCAGCAATGGATCCTGAGCAATAGACAACCCTAAAGCTTGAGGTGACGTTCTCAGAGCAGGACCTGCTGCCCCCGTGCTGGAGAGGGGACCAGAGCATCTTCAAAAGGGGAAAAGGAGCCAAATATCCGTTACTTTCCCCCCAGACTCCAGTGTTGGGAAGTGACGGGGCTGCTGCAGCCCTACTCCCGCAGGACACAACTAGGGCTCCAAGGAGCTGCCAGCCAAGTGGACAGAGGAAGGAATCGAGACAGGCGGAGAGGAACAGCCAAGGTGTGAGCGAAATGGCCAGAGACAGCAGGACAGACCCTGACCTCCACGTTCACAGTGTCTCAGGGCTCCAGCAGGAACACAAGCGCCTCTGGAAACCGCCAGCAGGAACTGCCACAACGCCAGGTCCCTCCCGCTTTCCGTAGCCAGTTAACAGACAGGAGGCTCCCATTCCTCCGGCCGGCTCAGAGCACAGCTCCAAGGAGAACGCTGGCCTCCAATGGGAGCTCTCTCCAGTCAAGGATGCTGACAAGGGCAATGGGGCTAGCCCAAAGCTTCCCCCAGGGACCAGTGCCCCCCTGCTCTGCCCCCCACTCTTCCCAAAGGCCCTGGCAACCCGCAGAGTCCTGGCCTCCGCACGACCCATCCACAGCAGGGACCTTCCCTTTGCAGCATGGCCATTCGGGGCTGGGTTTGAAGACGTGGTGTTTATTGTTCAATGGTGGGTCGGGAGGCAGTGGTGGTGGTGCAGGGCTGCCTTGAAAGCCATTCTCCCACCAGCAACACGCTGCGTCACTCACGCGGGGACATCTCCTCCTCAGTCACACCCGCTCAGCCCTCCTGGGCCCACTTCAGGAAGGTGGGAATGTCTCGCACGGGCACGTTCCGGGTCAGCGCCTTGACACGCAGGTTCCGATCGTCCGTGAGCAGCACCACCTCTCTGAGCAGACGGATTGGATCATCTGAAACAATAACCAGAGAGGACGTGTGCTTAGGGGTATCTCCTGTCCTGAGGGGGAGCTAACCAGCCCCTGTCAGCCACCTGAACTCGGCTGTCAGCACGCGATGGCCATGCAGCCACCCAATGCTGCCCTCCGCTTCTCCCACAGCTGCCCCGGCCTGCTCTTTGCTTCTTCCCGCTTGGGCTGCTTCTCCCACTCAACTTGGTTCCTTCCTTCATGCTGTCCCTATGCCTGGCCCAACCTCCCCGTACTCAAACCCCGCCAGCTGCAGACACATGCTCTGCCCAGGGCACAGTCCCAGTGGTGCTCTTTGGTATTTGGCGAGGATATTCTACCTGGGCTATGAAGCATTATGTACTGAAGGCAAACAGCAAGGTGTCCCCAAGCCTTGCAGGTGCCCTGGACAGGGCATGACCCCTCCTGGCACCTGTGGGGTGTGGCTCAGCTGTCCGGCTCAGGAGCAGATGACTTCTGCATACTGACCCCTGAAGCCAGTCAGAGACAGCCCTAGGGCATGGCACAGCAGGCATGCTGTGTCCCTATCACAGATTAGATCTGGCCCCTGTATGTATCCCCAGCAAGTACGTCCGTCCCACACGAACCCTGGAGAGGGCCCTGCTATGCCCCAGGCTGGGGTTGTGTGTAAAGCAGAAAGCACCTAGCAGGCAGCACATCTGAGGGGCAGGAATACGGCCTCTGACGTACGTTCCAGCAGGACACTGGTGCTCATTGTAAGGTTTTTAAAACCAAACCTTATTGAGAGTCATTTTGCCTTTGAAGGGCCACGAACATTAGGGCTGAGCCCTGAGAAATAACTGAAATGGTCTCGCCCACTAGACGGGTGAGCTGCCCTGCACACATCACGCTGCCCTGGGGCTGTGGGAACTCGGCTTACAGGACAGTGGAGCAGGGGAAGTGAACAGGGTGTCTGTAAGCAGCTGGATCCTGTGACCGTGCCTCCAAAGCAGGGCTTGAATGGAAAAAAAAAGAGTCCATGGAAGCCCACCATGGGCCCAGGATCTGCTGCATGGAGGGGCAGGCCCAAGGGAGGGTGTCTAGGGACCTGCTGTGTCGTAAGGGGTGGGCTCCTGGCACCTGCTGGGTTGGGAGGGGCAGACTCATAGGAGGGCGTCCTGGGACCTGATGCGTTGGGGAGGGGGGGGGGGGGGAAGCTCATAGGAGGGCGTCCTGGACCTGATGCGTTGGGGAGGGGGGGGGGCAAGCTCATAGGAGGGCGTCCTGGACCTGATGCGTTGGGGAGGGGGGGGGGCAAGCTCATAGGAGGGCGTCCTGGACCTGATGCGTTGGGGAGGGGGGGGGGCAAGCTCATAGGAGGGCGTCCTGGACCTGATGCGTTGGGGAGGGGGGGGGGCAAGCTCATAGGAGGGCGTCCTGGACCTGATGCGTTGGGGGGGGGGGGGAGCTCATAGGAGGGCGTCCTGGACCTGATGCGTTGGGGGGGGGGGGGCAAGCTCATAGGAGGGCGTCCTGGGACCTGATGCGTGGGGGGGGGGGGCAGGGATCTGTTGGCAGCAGGATCAGGAGGTTTTGTGCGGACACTGAGAAATGTGTAACAATAAACATCCTCTGTTCTCAGCCTGGTGACGTGGCTCCTTGTTACAAACCAGAGGCTGTCAGCTTGTCAGGCCCCATCCACCATAATCCACATGATTTTAAAATTCAGCATCATTTACGCATAAACATTTGGTGACGGTTTCTCTGTGAATCTGACAAGTTAAGCTGCTAAGAATTTGCGCTGACAAATGTGTGTTTCTGGGGCAGCTGCTGATGTAATTCCCGTCCCAGCAGCCCCTGCAAACAGCTCTGGGATCGTCTGATTTTAGTACATGGTGCCAGACGCCAAATGGGCAAACGGAGGGGAGGGCATTGCCGTGCGCAGACAGCCCCGGGATACGCGCCATGTGCCACTTCCGAGGGAACAGGCAATGGTAGCGCTGGCGTGGAGGCACTAACCACGGAGCTGGAAGGGGTTCTTCCAGCACTGCAGTCAATCCACCTCGCCAATAGGCAGTAGAATTCTTCTGTCAACCCAGTGGGGTCTACACTGGGGCTTAGGGCAGCATAATTATATTGCACAGGGAGTGACTTTTTCCTAGCCCTGAGCGATGTAGTTAAGCCAACCTATCGTTGTGTGGAGCAGCCCTTAGACTGCCAGCTGCCCAAAGCAGAGGCCGTGTTTGATCAGCACCAGCACACGGCACCCTGATCCTGCGCGAGGCTGCTGGTAATAGATTAACCAATGAGCAGAATGCTACTCCCAGGAGGGCTGAGCACAGGCTGCTCCTGCGGCACAGCGGCTCCAGGTTCTGGCATGTGCCGAGGGACGTGTGCACACGGCACCGTGTGAGGGGAGGGGAAGCCAAAAGGACCAGAGTGATGAACTCCCTGAGTCTCTGCTTCCTTGGGTGCCCGGCACAGCCCATGGCTGGCGTGTGGGGCCCAGGTCTCTTTCTCAGGTGCCTGGGCACAGTGTGTGGGCCCTCACGTCTTTGTGAGTCGCCCTGACCCTGTGCTTGTACCTTTGTTGGTGGGCATGAAGTCCTTGGCCTTGTCATTGCAGTAATGGAGACAGCAGGACAGAATCAGGTCGTCGTTGTTGCCCTGGAAGGAAGGATGACATGACCCATGTCAGGAAAGAGAACTGCTGAACTCCGCCTTGCAGCACTGACCCCCAAGGCTGGCTGGGTTCCTGGGTGGGGGTGAGGGACAGCTGCCCTCCAGCCCTGGGATGCCCTCTGCCCAGCACCTCATCACCACTGCAGAAATGGGGCTGCCTGTGCTGCGAGCTTCCCCCGAGCAGTGTCCTCTTTGGGCTGCACCTCCCTTCACCTGCTGGCCGGTGGTGTCTTCGCTGCGGAAGGAGATGGATTCGAGTTCGTTGCCTCGGCTAGTCAGAGCCCTCATGCAGTTGTCGCGATTCTCAAAGCGCTCCTCCAGGAACTCAATGGCTCTCCTGGCCTTCTCCTGCAGCAGGCGGGCATGGCCCCCAGGCCGATGCTCCAGCTCCGGGCCCTTGGCCAGGCCATCCAGCTCATTGATCACTTGGAAACCAAAGGGAAGAGGAAGTGGAGTTAGGATGCAGACGGATGCTCTTGGGAACTGCAGCCAAAGCCTGACACAGACCTGCCCAAGGGCCTTATGGATAGGGCACTGGGCTGAAACTCAGGAGACGCAGGTTCAATTCCTGGCTCTGACACAGACTCTGCAGGTGACCCTGGGTAAGTCACCTCATCCCTGGGCCTCAGTTGCCCACCTGCAAAATGGGGAGAATGCTGCTGCTTCCCCCCCCCCCCCGGCTCTGTCTTGCCTATTTGGACTGTACGATTTTCAGGGCGGGGCAGTCTCTGAGTGTACCCAGCACAATAAGGCTGGATCCCGGGGGTCTCCAGGCACTACTGTCACTCACTCACGCTGAGCTGGATGCTTTACTCAGAGCTCAGGCTGAGGGACGGGAGGGGAGAGAGCCTGTGGGGAGGCCAGACCCGGGGCAGTGCAGGCTGGAGGACGATGCTGGGCCATCCAGCCCCATCTCCACCTCCCGGCTACAGCAGCTAATCACTGATGCTACTGAGGAATGCACCTGGCTAAGTGCTGCACAGGTGGGCAGTGTGCGCCCTGCCGTTTCCCCTGCAACACCCCCCACAGCAGCCACTGTCCCCGGCTCACGGGGGGAGGTGGGATTGCCAGTTGGCTCTGGTCCCCTAGACAGGATGACGCACACAGCCCCAACCCCCTGCAGGGCTGGCTGCAAGAGGGAGAAGCGAGACCCCTCCTGCCCAGCCTGTGGGACACAGGGAGGCAGAGGCAGCATGCTGCCCTCCTGACACGCGGAGCCTCACCCCGCATCAGGTGACTCCCAGGCCTGCTGCTCATTTTGCTTGGCTGAGGATTAAGTCCTAGAGCCTTCTGTACTGGTGCCAAGGGACAGGAAAACCTCAACCTCGCCAGCACCTGAGGGCAGAGTGGGGGCTGCCCTTGCCAGCACGAGAGACCGCAGCAATGCCCACAGGGGCTGTCGGACAGAAAGCGCTGGGAGCCCCTGGCCCACAGCCTCTCCCAATAAGAGACACCCCAGAAACAGCCCGTGTGTGAGAGACAGTGGGACTGTGGGCACGGGCAAGTGGGTGATCGTGCTCTGTGCACGGGAGGGAGCGAGCGAGCCTCCGTGCGCAGTCTGGCTTTCAGACATGGCTTAATTTCTGAAGATTCTTTCCAAGCTCCAAGCCAAAGCCCTGAGATCAAGTGGGAAATATGCATTCCTCGGGGGCTTGGGGAGAGCGTTCGGGGTCTGAGGCCTCTCCCCAGTGCTGTGAATCACTGCACAGGGAGCCTGTGGGATCGCTCTGTTCTAGGGGGAGGCTGGCACTCATTGTCTGGGTATTCAGATGAAAGCTACATGGAGCTGCTTCACTCCTCACTCATTCCTGACTCCAGAGACCCACTGCTGCCATTTCCACACACTGCACGGCTGGGATTCGGGGGGGGTGAGGGAAGTGGTGCAAAAACGGAACATCAAACAGGAAAAGCTGGTATTCCATCCCGAAATCCGCTTTCCTGCTTCCAAACCAAACAGGCTTCAAAGGGGAGGCTTGTTTGTGCTTCTGCACCAGGCCTGGCTTCTCTATGGCAGGGTCAGGCTTGAGGAGCATGGAGCAGGTTAAAGAGCAAGAGAAACAAAGTGAATGGAAAGCTGCACACTTAACCCCTTGCTGCATCCCGGGGGTGCAGGGTTCTGTGCAGCCTGCAATCCGAGCACCTCTGCTGTTAGGGGAATGCTGTGCCTCCTGCTCCCGCACCTGGGGGCCAGCTCAGCTCCCTCGGCCAAGGGTTCACACTGACCAGGGCACAGATTTTATAATTAATTCACAGGCCTTTGTGTGCGCGGGAGAAATCAACCTATGTCCAGCACAGCCACAGACGTTGCTGCTTCGGCATGCTTTACTAACAGCCAGCAAGGAGATGTGGCAGCCTCGTGGGGGTGAGGCCCCATCAGCCCCACTAACATGGGGGAAACTGGGGCACAAATGGGAAAGAGGTGTCAGAGCCAGGCTTAGACTCCAGAAGCTCAGGCTACGCTGCTTCTCTCGTGGCTGCAGGCAGCTGGAGCCAAGCAGTGCCCATAGCATCCTAGATCCCCAGTGACTGACTGGGCTGTGGTTGTAGGGCAGGAGCTCCTCTGGCAGGGTGGGGACGCTGGGTTTCTAGCCCTCTGGTTGGGGCTTGGGGTTACCCAGCTTCAATCAAACCACACGAGAGCTGAAGGGACGATGCCAACATTCTCAGGTGCTGTTAGCGGGGGTCGCACAACCCCCCAGGGCTCTGTAAGCTCTGCTGGGGCTGACAGCTTCCTTCCCTTTGCTTCCAAAGCCCTGGAGCTGGAATGCCGAGCTGCTGTGCACCCTAGGGTTCCCATGCTGAGCTGGGCAGCCAGCCAGCTCACTCAGCCAGGTGATGGATTCCCCTCTGCCGTAACCAGGAATCCTCCCCCAGGACAGGAATTCCTGCTCTACTGCCTGGTGCTGACGATGGCCCTCCATGAAGAGCCAAGTGAGCAGGAGGGCACAGCATCTTCCTGGTGACAGAGCTCGAGCTATGGAATTCCTTCGGGTGCCCGTGGGTCCCTGGATCTCACTACTGCCCCGCACCCTGCAGGGACACCTGTCTTGCAAACACGAGGCTGAGAGAGGAATGCCCCTCCCGGCCCTCGTGGCAGCAGGGGCCCAGGCCCGCAATCCTCCATTCCCAAGTGCACTATGCCAAAGTGTTTCACACAGGTATGCTTGTCCCACTGCACACATGCTACACGTAGTCCTGCTCACTCAGACTGGGACAGACCCAGGCAAGAGGCGGTCAGGCCCCAAGGCTGGGAACTGAGGCATGGACAGGCAGCTCTCTGGGGCACTGGCCTGGAGACGCTTAGCTCTGGTCCTGATTCTGCGTCCCTCCAGGAATTCCCTGCGCTGCAAGCTAGTGCTGCCCGGGGCTCGGGCTACCTCCACGGGTGCTCCAGTTCTGCAGCCCTAGAGCGAGCCAGGCCAGAGGGACGATACCTCGACCCCAGGGTGTGATCGGATCATCAGAGCGAAGGCAGCTAACCAAACCTTCCGCCGCCCTGGGAGACCACCCAGCAGCAGAGCCGCTATCTGCCAGGCGAGTGTTTCCCAATAACGGGAACCAGCTTGGGTTTTACTGCAAGCTTTATAAGGAGAAAAAGAAGGGCTGGGCTTCGCTGGGACACAGGCTGGCCATTTATTCCGGCTGCCTAAGCCCCAGCTCAGCCAGGCTAAGCTGTCTGCTTGGATTGTTTAACAATTCCCCCACCCTGTTCCTTTCAAAATTCCCTCAAAATCCCGTTTAACACCCTCCCGCCTCCCACAGACCTGTGCCCTGTGGGAAGGGAGCCAACAGTGACAGGGACCAGAAGAGTGTCTGCAAGAGACCTGCCAAAGGGCATGTTTGGGGTGAGTGCCCACCTGCCCGGACACGTGGCTCCCATGGGTGAACCCTGGCCCACCCCGTCCCGCCCAGCACCAATGGCAAGAACTCACGTGGGATCATCTGCTGGCTCATGAACACAGTTATCCATCACGCTGCCCACCACTAGCCAAGGCACCGCAAGACAGCAACAGACCACACAAGTAACTATGGGGCCATGCGGGATGGAGGGGGTCAGCCTGCCGAGGGCTCCACATGGGAGACTAGGACCTGCCCAGCTGGAGGGGCAGCACCCACTGCAGGTAGCAGCAAGGGGGGGAGGGAGCATGCACCTCGGCCTGGCCTTACTCACCAATCAGGGGCACCACCAAGATGAACTTCCGCCACTCCAGCAGCTTCTTCAGGCTGTTCAGGTGGTCGATGAAGCCGTTGGTGTCTGGCACCAGGAAGACAGGTCTGATCTCCAGCTCCATCTGCCGCATCTGGCTCTGATCCTTCAGCACAGCCTGTAAGAGCCCAGAGCCAAGAGTGAGCAGGGGGCCTCGCCACAGCAAGTCCCCGACCTGGCGCATCCCTCAGGCTCCAATTCTGAACACCCTGGTCAGAGCCTCCACACTCCTGGGCCAGAGAGAGCTAATGGGACTTCAGCAGGGAGCTGTGTCCCACCCCCCAGCACCTCAAGGGCACGCACCTCCCCGGGGCTGTACGCAGAGCACTTCTCAGAGCTTGCACTGCTGACACTCAGGCAGTTTTTGTACCAGTGTAACTATGCCCGGGAGGGGTGAGATTTCTTACCAACACAGCTCCACTGGGACAATCCCGTGTCTGGACACAGACAGGCCGGTATAAAGGTGCCTTCTGCTGGTGTAGTTTATTCCTGTTCCTGGACAGGAATAGCTCCACTGGTATAAGCACTTTTAAACCATACATCTGCACCCGCACAGAGAGGTTGGGTGGTTCCCAGTTAATTCAGAGCCCACTAAGATGTAGCTGGTGCTCCAGTGGGCAGGGTCCTTGCAGGGAGCACAGGTGGACGAGGGGACTAGAGAGGGCTTGGATGTGCTATGCGGTATGGCAGCTGCTGCTAGCTGCTCTGGATGTCGGTGTGGGAGAAGGGCAGTGAGACAGCCACATTCAGAATTCAGACTAGTGCCAGGGGACTGCAGAGAGAGAAGCTCCCAGGCAGTGGCTGGCACCATGACATTCTGCATGCTGTGTAGAACATGCCCCCTTTGGCAAGGGCAGCCCCCGCTCCCCCTCACCTGGGAGCAGACGGGTTAAGTGCAGGGGACAGGTCAGGCCCCACTGGATAGCGGGTTTCAGGGTTACTGTGGGAGGCTGTCTGAACACACGGATCACTCCCCATATGAGACCCTGTGTGCGTATACACATGGGTGATGCCAGGCCCGAGTCCCTGTGTGGGACTCCGTGTACACGCCCAGTGTGCAGGTGACCCAGTCTGCACGCCCCCTTCCATGTGGCATTTACCATCCCAGCTCTCACAGACTGTACCCATCAGACTCTTGGCAGCTGCGAGCAGGGCCTGTGCTGGTCGTCACGTCCCATTCCGCTCCCCGGGCCGCCCGGTGAGAGGAGGACACAGGATGCGCAGGGAGTGAAAGAGCGAGGTTGTGGGGAGTGTGCCAAGTCCCCTCGCAGCTCCAGGACGCTCAGGGAGCCAGAGGGAAATTCGCCTTTGCAGAGTTCAGAGGCCGGCAGCGAGATTTATTTTTGTTTGTGTGAGTAAAAGGCTGCAGAAGCCTCTGGCCAAGGGGACATGGGGGGGGGGGGGGGAGGGGGAGTGGCCTGTGATTCATACAGCCTCTCACTGGCCTTGTGCCAAAGACGGAAGAGAGCCTGTGTGCAGAACTGAGAGGCAGGAGCCACGTTAACTCTTCCGCTGGTACTGAGGACATGGGAGCCTGCACCATGGTCAAGAGGAAGAGAAACTGGGCTGGGAGTTAGGATCCCGGGCTTCTATTCCTGTGATGTGTAACTCTGGGAAACCACTTCATCTCTCCGGGCCTCAGTTTCCCCATCACTAGAATGGGGACGATGGCCCTTCCCCACGAGCTGGGGGGCCAGGCTGTGTGTGAAGCCCCGGGAATCATGAAGGACCACAGAGTATTATTAGCATTGGAGTAACAGCTGGTGCTGCATGAGATGGACTTTGGGGCCCTGGTTCCCAGTGGGTGAGGCCAGCCTGGCTCCAACCCTGAACTCTTAGGGCAAGAGGAAGCGAGCGCTCCATGCCTCTCTGGCAGAGGGTGCAGTGGCTCATTTACATGGCAGAGGAGCTGTTGGGAAGGAGGGTAGCTGAGGACCAGGCAGCCCTCCACATCCTCCGCCAGCCCATGGCCTGGAGCCACAGCTTCTGCCCTGCACTCTGCCCCAATGGGATACTCTAGGCTGGTCTGCAGCCAACTCCTCATGGCACTCAGCCCACGGGCCCAGGGAGTGCGAGGGGCTGGTAAGGGGGGTGGATCTTTCAGCTGCCCCAGCTGGTGACAGCACAGAAATCAGGCACTTCTGAACACATTGGAGCCCCAAATTCCCTCCATATCAGCACCAGCTGGACCCCCTGGGGTCTGTGCCAGTGCCTCCTGTCTGGAAAGGGAGCCAGCCACGAGCAGAGCCATGGTGCAGCCTGTGTAGGGCCTGGAGGGCCCCATGCTGGGCAGTACCCGTCACAGTGCAGACTGAGGGGCTCCGACGGATCCTGCTCACGGAGCGAGGACAAGCCACTGAGCGCCATGTCTGGGCAGAGAGGCCCCAGGACAGCCCAGGGAAGCGATGAATAGTGTGCCCGCTGTGGGAGGAGTCCCTGGCACACCGCTCCCCATGGGGCTGTTAGCAGTACGACAGTCCCTCCACCAGCCCCCCTGCCCCGGCCGGGGCGCCGACGCCATTCCTGCTCTTGTCCACTCGGGCTTTGTCTGCTCCGTGGGGATACAGGCGGATCTTCCAAGGGACCGAGAACAATGCCTGTTACTAGACTCTGCTCCAGGGTTTCCTAGTTCCAAGGTTTGTCGGCAGCGTCTTCCTCAGGAGTAAACGTGCCCCGTGCCTGGTAGGGAGCTGGGGCCGCCGCCGCGGTGGAGCCGCCGGGGGTGGGTGTACGCCTTCCGCAGCCAGCAGGCACCCGCTCCCCGGCAGGTGCGTGTCAGCGCGTGTGCACCCGCCGCATTGTTCCTCAATGGAAAGCGTGAATGGGATGGGGCTATATTTAGAAAGTTACTCACGCAGCCGCCACAAAGGAGCGGCTGCATCTTAAGGGGGCGGCCGCTGTGTGTGCTCGAAGGGGACAGGAGTGAGGCTATTTTGGGAAGACATGTCATAATTGGCTGCCCAGTGAAGCTGCTTCTGTAATGCCGAGCAAAACAATAGCAGCATCCAGAGGAAGAGCCTGTTATGGTTCAGGTGGGATGTTTTTGGCGGTTCAGGAAACCTGACCGCTCCCCGTGCACAGCAGTGGCACAAAGGACAGCACGGACCCAGGGCTCGGCCAAGGGGCGGGGGAGGCTGGGAACCCAGGCAGCAGCCAGCGCTTCCTAAGGAAGAACATGGCTGCCTAGGAGGGGCCCAGCTGCCATACACAGAGTTAGAATTACCACCCCGTCACACCCCAGATGGGGCACCAGGGCTCTTCCCAGCAGGGAGTGTCCCTGCCTCTCACCCCCATGCCCACTGCAGTCTGACCAACTACTGCTGGGGGACACAGGGAAGGGGAAATGGAGACGTCTGTGCTGGGTCCTAGGATGTGCAGAGGGAAGCCTGGGCCCAGCACACTGGGAGAGGAGCAGCGAATCTCTGGCCGGTGGGATTGGTCTGAGAGGGCCACAAGTGCCCAAAGGAGCTCCTGGCCGAGGGCTGAGGTCTAGATCTACCCCTCCCCACCCCAGCCACCTCCCTGCACTGGACGCTGCTCTACTCATGCTCTTCTAGGAGAGCTGAACGCTGCTCCCCGGCCCCAGGCCCAGCTGCTTCCACCTTCCCCAGAGCTGGAGTTAGAGTGTGACAAGAAATAAACCTCCTGCCCTGTGGGAATCCCACTTCCCCGACAAGAGAACTGGGGGGCCCCAGGTCTGAGGGGTGCAAAGGACCTTTGGTGCGTCTATGCCAGTGTATGAGAAGAATATAAGAGCTCAAAAAGCTGAACTCAGCCGTGCGGCTCTAAGTTTAAACACAGCAACACTTCTGCTGGCTGGGAGCAAAGGGGAGGAGTGGGCAGACATACCAGCTGGGATGAATGGCAGGAAATGGGTGAAGGGGGCACCAGGACTCTGCCCCCGCAGGGAAGGCGGGCCAAGGGGACGCCAGCCCAGGGCAGAGAGAACAGGCTATGAAACGTACAGGTAGACAGAGCTGAAAGTCTATGCCCTCTGGCTCCTGCTCCAACCCCTACCGCATCAGGGGCACAGGCCTTCAAAGGGAAGGAGAGTGCTTCAGGCCACGCTCCTCTCCCTCCCAGGCAATGGAACAGGAGCCAGGCCCTTCGAGCACGCAGAGGCTAATGGGGCCAGGAGCGCCAGGCACCGTTACCTAAAGAACAATGACCTAAAGGGAGTGCAGGGGACATGGGCTCTGGGTGTCACACAAACTACTGCACTCCACTGCATTCGGTGGGCTCGGATACCGGCCCTGTCGTGTGCGACAAAGCTGACTAAGGGATCTGAAGCAATGGCAATGGCCAGTATCCAACTCGGCGCACATGCCTAAGGGTCCTATGGGGCTTGGGGCAACCTAGGGTGGGGAGTCATGCAACCTGCCGGCAGCCATGATGGGACATGGGGAGCATGGCAGAGAGGACACTGATAGCAGAAATGGGCAGGAAGTGCCAGAAGATTCAGCTGGGAAGAATGCAGCTAATCCAGCTGGGTGGGGAGAGCGAATCCCACCTCAGTCAGTCCCTCTGGGGGAGGACAGAACCTGGGGCTGGCAGAGCCAGCCTGAGGGGCGAGGTGGACAGGGCTTGCAAGAGCAGAGGCAAAGGAGATGGGTGGGATTTGGGGCTGCATGCACAGAGCAGGGAGGGGAGAACCCCTCTCCACAGGGCTGCTGAGTCTGCTTCTGGAATGCTGCACTCCCTCCTGGGCACCACAGAGCCTGACAAGCTGCAGGAAGCTCAGCGAAGAGCATGGAAACCAACCAGCGGGCTGGAGGGACTGAGAGATGGGGAAAGAGAGAGAGAGAGAGGATAGCTCAGTGGCCAGGGCATTAACCTGCAAGGTGGGCTCAACTCCCTGCCCACCACAGATTCCCTGTGACCCTGGGCAAGTCCCTCAGGATCTGTCTAACATTGCAATAACCCACCCGTGGCCCCGAGTCTCAGAGCCCAGGTCAGTTAACTGCAGCGTAGCTGTTTGGGCTTGGACTGGAACCTGGGCTCTGAGACCCCACCCTTCCCGTGGGTTTCAGAACCCAGGCTCCAGCCTGAGCCCAAATGTCTACACTGCAATCCGTGTCAGCTGACCTGGGCTAGCTGTGGCCATGCCGCTGGTCTTTCACTGCAGCGTAGACACTCCCTAAGTCCCTCTGGGCCTCAGTTCCCCTCTGTCGCGTGGGGATAAAGGTCGTGCCTGCCCTGCCTCTGTGAGTTCAGACACATTAAAGACCACAAGGTGCCAGGGCTGGCGCAACCCATTAGGAGACCTAGGAAGTCGCTGCGATTTGGGGGGCGGCGACCGCAGTGGCATTTCGGGGCGGGACCTTCCGCTGCCTAGGGCGGCAGAAAAGCTGGCGGTGCTCCTGTGAGGTGCCCAGACAGTGAGGGGGCCGTATCTACCTCAGCAAGGCAGACTGAAAGCTGCTGGCCCAGGGTCAGGTTGGGAGACAGCTCCACCCTTCTCACGGAGGGGGAGGCAAGCTTTAGAAGGGGCCTGGAGAAATGGGATGAAATCAAGGACAGTGTCAGCTGAGTCTCAGGAGCAAGCCGTGCCTGGCTGCGGAGTCTCCCAAGAGAAGGCTCAGAACCCCACTGCTCCAGATAGCCAACACTAGGTAGATGAAACGCTGGTGAAACTCAGTCCCCTCCTGCTCCCTAGCGAGTCCAATTCCCTGCCTCAGGCTGTCGGTCAGCACCCACCGCAGCACGAAGGCTGGGGCCCTCCACATGTCCTGCTCCATTCTCTTCCCGGCCAACGCTGGGCTGAATTACTGTACTCAAACCCCAACGAGCTCTCCTCCACTCCTGAAAATCAGGCTCCCAGCTGCACAGCCCCGACGCAGCACACGCCCTCGTGCTGACCTCCAGCCGGCTCCAGGCCCCGGCCCCATGCAGCTCTGGAAGAAGGGAGGAGTGCACTGGAAAGAAACCCCATGACACCCTCCGGCAGCCCCCAGCTCTCCCTGTGCAATGGGAAGTGGAGACCCTGGGGCAGCCAGGGAAGCTGTACACAGATCCAGAGAAGGGCTAGCGGCCCGGTCGGGCTCTGCAAGCACTGCCATCCCTGAACACGTGCAGTTCCTGTTTGCTGTGTCTGAACACGGCGCTGGGAAGTGGGGAATTTACTGACACCTCCCACTTAACAACCCTGGGAGGCTGGAAGGCTTCAGGCCGCTGTAATTTACAGCCCCTCTCTCCAATCTCCATCTCACTTGCTGCTGCTTTCCTTGTAGCAGATCCCTACCAGCAGCAATGGGCTGGTTAATGCAGGGCAGCCCCTCCCTCCGCGCACAATTCCGACCTGCACCTCAAGAGGGATTTGTAAAAAAGGGGAAACATCCAGAAAGGTTGGGGTGGGTTTGGAAGTGCAGTGCAGTGGTTCTGGGCCCCCAGCCAATAGCTGGAGGGTACACATGTGTGCGCTCTCCCAGTAGGGCCTTCAGCGGCCCTGTTTTACAACCACCTCGGCACAGACTGCAGAGTTCACGCATCTGGCCAGACAGATGTGTCTGGCTTACGTTCAAGGCTGGAAAATGAAGAATTATGGAAGTGAAGGGCCCTGGGCATTAGAGAGGGCGGAGGTGAGGGGGAGGGGGAACCAGGGAGAATTTTCCTCTGCTGAGAAATCCTCATCTGGGCTGCGAGGGTGGAGGAGAAAGAGGGGTCAGAGAAAGCAAAGTGGCCAATAGCCATGCATGTGGGCTTGCTCTTAAAGGGCCAGTGTGCTCACAACCAGGGCCCAGCTCCAAATCCAGCCAGCTTAGTTCACAAGGTACCACTGGGGAAAGCTCTAGGAACTCAACGGGGCTAGAGTAAGAGAACCTCTAGCTGGCTGCTTGTGTTGCCATAGTGATGCTTTGGTTACAGCCATGGGGCAGCATCTCCCTATGGGGGCTCTTTAATTGACTGCGAAGACCCCCCCCCCGGGTGGAAATGCAGAGGCACATCACGAGGCCTGGCTGTGCAGATCCCTGACTGGAGGATGACCCCGCACAGTGCCACCTGGCCTAGCTTGCCCTGGCTGCTCCCGGGTTTCTGACAGGTTTGCATTCACCTTGGCCTGGCCTGGCCCCTTTCTTCTGAAGCCAATGGAGGCTTTTCCACTCTCTCCCATGTGACCCGGAAGGAAAGCTCAGGCTTCTGCGAGACTCCCCAATAGCTCCCTGACACAGCAGGGAGAACAGCTGAATCCTACCCTCCCAGCGACGACCCCACTGTCCCAGGCGCGCTGGTTCGCTCGCCAAGGCTGCCCTACCTGAATCTTGTCCCGACGACGCTGCTGCTCAGCCACTTTCCTGGCCAGTGCTTGCTTCCTGGCTCGGAGTTCCCTGATGTCAAACTCTTCTCCACTGACTTCAGCCTCAGAATCATCTTCAAACGCCTCAATCCTCAAGTCATCCTCCTTCTTACAGGAAATCCAGACAAACCAGAACAGGAGAATTCATTATAGGTGAGAGTCAGCAACACTGAATGCCCCTCCCCAGCACACAAAGCCCCCAGCCGCTCTGACACTCCCAAGGGAAATGACCCTCCTCCCCATCTACCTTTAGTTAACACAACGGGGCTGAGTGACACCAGAAAGGCCAGGAAATCCAGAGCTGAGGCTTAGAGTAAGTGTGGTGGTTAAAGCACCGGTCTGCATTCAATTCCAGGCTCTGCCAGACTCCTGGTGTGACCCTGGACAAGTTATTTAACCTCTGCGAATGGGGAGAATGCAGCTGCCTTTCGCCCACCCTTCCTCTGCCTTGTCTATTTAGACTGTAATCTCTCTGGGGCAGAGACTGCGTCCTATCATGTGTCTACCAACGGGCCCCAACTGCAGCTGAGCCCTCTCAGTACTACCGTAACACAAGTAAAAACTCAGTAAAGGCTGGAAACACAAACTGAGCCTTCTGCAACTAGAGAAGGAAACTTAGATTCCTGGATTCCAAGGCCAGAGGGACCATTAGATTGTCTGGTCTGCCCTCCTGTGTAACTCAGGCCAGAGACCTGTCCCCAGCGCTCCATGCATCACGCCCGTCCTTTCTGCCTGCACCACAGCAGATCTTTGGGAAGGGAAGTCCAATCTGGATTTAAACACTCCAAGTGTGGAGAATCCACCCATCCTTCGGTGAGCTGTTACCCTCACTCTGAAACACTGGCACCTCATTTCCAGTCTGACTTTGGTTTCAGCTCCCAGCCCCTGGGTCTCGTTCAGCCTTTGTCTGCTGGACTGAGGAGCCCTCTCCGCTCACAGATCTTCCTCCAGGTGGGTATTTACAGACCGTGATCAAGTCACCTCTTCCTCTTCTCTTGGCTAGCACTGGCTGAGCGTCTCTCCCTTCACCAGAAGGCAGGTTTTCCAGACCTCGAATCACTGCAGCTCATTTCTGAGCCCTTCCAGCTGGCCCACGTCCTTTCTGAAGTGTGGACACCAGCACTGAGCACCACCCCCGTAACGGTCTCCCACAGGCCGGGTGCAGTGGGAACACCTCCCTCCTCCTGCTCCACAGCCAAGGACTGCATTCGCCCTCTTAGCCAGCCCATCGCTTCAGCCGGTTTCCACCATGACCCCACGGCCCTAGCAGAGCCCCCACTTTCCAGGACACAGCCCCCCCTCCCCCCCGTAAGTTAGAGCTGCATTCCTGGCTCCTAGCTGGAGCCTTTGGCTGCATTAAAATGCAGGTTGGCCAAGGGCGCCCAGCTTCCCCGGTGATCCGCATTGCTCTCGAGAACTGCCCTATCCCACCATTATCCACCACGGCACCAGTCTGGGCCTCAGCTCCAAACTGCACCCCCAGGGATTTTATATTTTCTTCCACACCGCTGACAAAGACTGAGTAGCGTTGGGTCAAGAAGAGATCCCCCTGGGACCCTTCTAGAAACACTCTGTATTGGACTCGGCCTCTGGCCTCATCGTGGTTTCAAGGCAGAGTGTACAGCATCCTCTGGGTTTTGCAAGAGCACATTCCTAGTTAATAAGTTGACTCATTTACATTTCTGACTCGCTCCTGGATGGTGGTTGATACCCTTGGTGACTGCAGCAGGCTGTGTATGCTGGTCCAGGCCAGTAAGGATGTGCAGTTGCCTGAGGGAATTGGGTGGGAAGGGCTCATATTGGGGGCTTCTTGTCTTGTTTCAAGAAATCCCCTTGGAAGGGCCTCAGGACTACTGTGTGAGGAGCTGAGGAGGAAATGGCAGTTCCGTTGCCACACTGAGCTGCATGGCTATAAACCCTGACACTCCCCTCACCTTCCCCTGCTGCATGGGGCATGGGGCACTTGCAGGTTTAAACTAGTGTAAATGGTGGATTCTTTGTAACTTGAATCTTCAAATGGCGATTGGAGGACGTCAGTAACTCAGCCAGAGATCGGGGTCTGTTACAGGAGAGGGTGGATGAGGCTCTGTGGCCTGTGATGTACAGGAGGACAGACCAGATGATCATGGTGGTCCCTTCTGGCCTTAAAGTCTATGAGTCTTTGGGTTCTGGTTCCTGTGGAAGCCCCTGTGCTGGATGTTCGCCCCTGCTCTTTATGCCACATGGCATGTGTTTGGGGGTCAGTTGGGTTTGCTCAGATGGTCTTTCCAGGACTGGGCCTGCTCAGACATTCCCACGGCCACACACAGCGCACCAGTTCCCAGGCCAGGCTGTGAGGCTTTCAAGTCTCAACCAAGCCCTGGACCCGGCAAGAGAGGCGAAGGCTGACAGCCTGGGAGAGAGTGTACTAAATCTCAGGGCACCCCAGCCTCCGCGCAGCTCGAAGAACTCAGAGAGGCTTTCAGGGAGCACAGGGGCTACTCACATATGCACTGGGCACCTCATGCTTCCTGGTTTCACACTCAGTAATTTTACTGAGACCAGGCAGGGCCACACATTGAGCAGCTCTTCCCTCCTAGTGACCCTGTAGCCATGGGAAGGAGGAAGACTGAGCCCTCAGACTCACTTCCTTCTCTCAGGACAGCACAGACCACAGCGAGAGGTAGAGAGACGACCGCCCCAGTGCGGGGCACAGTTCAGATGTGCAGCCTGCAGTGTTGTTTCCAGGTTTGGAATAAGCTCACCCAGGGTCAGGGGATGGTCACGTTGGCCTGCTTGAGGCTCAGCTCGGACCCAAATGCAGAAGCTCGTGGGTTACGTAAGGAGTTCACAGAGAGGTTCCCACAGCTAAGCAAGCCTAGGGCCTCCCTGGTTAGCCCGGAGGGGCAGGGAATGACAGGGCATGGGGCGCCATTCTCTGCCCCTTAGCCCAGTTATGGAAGAAGGTTAGCGCTGCCGCCAGGAAATCTCTGCTGAGAGGAATGAGGGTGCCCGAGTGGCAGACACTGAACTGTGCCACAAAACTCCAGATGGGTCATTCTCGCTCTCTGGTCTGTCTCTATCTCAGAGCAGAAGGAGTCACATCTCTGTGTATCACAGGGGCTCTCTGACTGTCCTTCCCAACAGCCGGAGTCCTGATCTGTGTCCCTGCAGGTCAGGGTCTCAGCCCCCCCCCCCAGGGCTGCCATGCAGAGATCGCAGGCGGGCTGAAGGGAGATAGGGCACTCTCTGCACTCTCTTGCTGGGTGCCTGGGCTCCACCCAGCCCTCCTCTGGGGACAGCTGAACTAGCTAAGTGCACTCTCCGAAGGCAGGCCACCCACAGCCACGGCCAATACAGGGCTTTCCCTACTCTAACCTGCTGTGTCTTTCTAGCCCCCAATGGAGGAGGATGGGCAGAGCCAGGGCCACCCAGCCCCCAGCTCCAAATGCCTCCACTGTTTCCCTGGCATTTCAAACTGCAAGATTAAACACAAGGAAAGTGTCAACCTGCAGCATGGCTGGCAGGGCCGCTGGACACACACACTGTGCCTGGAGTGAAGCGAGGGCTACAGGAACAAGCAAGGGCAGAAAAACAAGAGGAGAATTCCTTAATCACATCAGGATGTGAGAGGCAGGGAGGGAGGGGGCGCGAATGTCAGCTCTTCCTGTGCGTGTGCTGGAGGCTGGAGTTCAGGCCTCTGCCGCCCTGAGCTCCACGGCTGTAAACTTGATCCTGAGCCTGAACCCTGACACCCCCTCGCCAGGCTCCCGCGCTGCACACTAGGAGAGCTCTTCCCCCTTTACGTATGGAACAGCAGCATCTGGAACTCATAGCAGTGAGCAAGACAGAGGCACATGGGTGGGACTGGCAGGAAGGGGCACCAGCAAAGTAGACTCGAGAGACCATTCCCCTCCCCCCGCCCCAGTGCAGAATGCACACACAGCCACCCTGGCTATAAATAGTGGGAGCTGCAGGGCCGGCAGGGGCTGGGCCCCACAGGGGTGACCCTTCCTTCGCCGAGGCGCGCTCTTCCTGCACGGTACCTGATCTTCCAGTTGTTTTCCCTCTTGGCTTCCCATTTCCTTTCCCATGGCGTCTGGGACGGGTGCCACTGACACATATTTTCCACCCTTGAATGCCAGCAAAGGCTCTTCTTGTCCACAAAGGGCTTCCAGGAAATACTTCAGAACTGTGACCCTCTTGCAGTCAGCTGCAATAACCTACAGGGTGAGGACGAGGGGGTCGGGGAGAGAAAGAAAAACAGAGTCAGTGCCCAGGGAAGGCAGAAAGCAGCGGTGGTCAGCCACTGACCAAAGGGAAACCTCGGAGCCTGGGGCCCAGCTGCTGCGAGCAGTGCCGATGCATATGGCAGGACCAAGTGAGCATCTGGGAGAGGACGGTTCCTCAGCCCCCTTTGGTTCGATGCCCAGCTCCAGTGTCTGGCCCTTGAGCTCGTGGCCCAGGGGCAGGGAGAACTGGGGCAGGCTAATGCGAGCACAGGCACTGACACCTCTCACAGAATGGCTTGTGCACTGCAGACAGGGGCCACCTCCCCAGCCTCTCCCCTGGAGCCCACTCCTGGGTCAGAACTGAAGGAAAGGCCTCCCACCCCCAGGCAGAATTCCCACCCAAGAGCTGGAAACCTGCTCAAGTGGGAGATGAATGAGGAGGACTGTCCTGGCTGTTTCATTTCAGCTAAATCAACAGGAGCCCCCGACAGCCTCCACGATGGAAGCAGGAGGGTTCAAACGCTTTAAGAGCAGGGGTCAGGCGGACAGCTGTCAGGGGAAGGACATAGGTGCTGAGAGCCAGCAGGTGGGGGCATTTTACAAAAGCCACGCACCTCCCAGACTCCATTGCTGCCTCAGCCCATGAGCTCATCTCACAAAATAACCAGGGAGCCTGTCAGGGCTGAGCTAGCCAGGATGCAATTCAATAGCGTGGGTAATTATCAAATGTATGAGACTCTCAGATGGAGTTTCCAGAGCACCAGAGCCTGGAACGCTCCCCGCTGGTGCCACAAGCCTCCCAGCCCTGCACCAGACCCTCTGCCTGGGCCCCAAGCCCCAGACCATGGGCAGATCAGAATCCCTTCCCCTGCTAGTGAGCAGAGCACTGCGCCTGTACCCTTTCTGCCTGCTGCTTTCCCTGGGACACCAGCCTGGGAGAGCCGAACCCTTGGCGACGGTTTGTCCTGTCCACTGCAAACCGGGGCCCCAAGTACTACAAACCTGTGATGGCCAAGCTCACAGCAACGAGTTACCCTTGTGCCCTGCTCTCTCATGCTCACTGGACTTCTTTTTGTACCAGTCTCACATGGACTTTGGTTCTGGCTCCACTTTACTCCGTTTACACTGGAAGCAGTGCCCAGATTCTGCTCCCCAAGTCAGAAGGCCCCAGCCTGCTCCCCACTCATGGACCCCAGAACCAGGCAGCTCATTTATGGGTTCTAGCTGATTTCTCTCCTGTGCGACCACAGTGAACTTGAGTGCCCAGCACCCATCGGGAGGGCACAAGGATCAGACATCAGGTAGCAGGGGCAGCACCCCTGTCATAACTATAAAGGGAAGGGTAACAGCTCTCCTGTGTACAGTACTAAAATCCCTCCTGGCCAGAGACTCCAAAATCCTTTTACCTGTAAAGTGTTAAGAAGCTCGGGTAACCTGGCTGACACCTGACCCAAAGGACCAATAAGGGGACAAGATACTTTCAAATCTTGGGGGGGGGGAAAGGCTTTTGTGTGTGCTCTTTGTTTTAAGGGGTTGTTCGCTCTTGGGACTGAGAGGGACCAGACATCAATCCAGGTTCTCCCCATCTTTCTAAACAAGTCTCTCATATTTCAAACTTGTAAGTAAAAAAGCCAGGCAAGGCGTCTTAGTTTTACTTTGTTTTCTCAACTTGTAAATGTACCTTTTACTAGAGTGTTTATCTTTGTTTGCTGTACTTTGAACCTAAGACAGAGGGGGGTCCTCTGAGCTCTTTAAGTTTGATTACCCTGTAAAGTTATTTTCCATTCTGATTTTACAGAGATGATTTTTACCTTTTTCTTTAATTAAAAGCCTTCTTTTTAAGAACCTGATTGATTTCTCCTTGTTTTAAGATCCAAGGGGGTTTGGATTTGTATTCACCAGGAGTTGGTGAAAGGAAGGAGGGGGGAAGGGTCAATTTCTCCTTGTTTAAGATCCAAGGGGGTTTGGATCTGTATTCACCAGGGAATTGGTGAAAAAGTTCTCAAAGCTTCCCAGGGTAGGGAATGGTGGCAGCGGACCAGAACTAAGCTGGTAGTTAAGCTTAGAAGTCCTCATGCAGGCCCCCACACTTGTACCCTAAAGTTCAAAGTGGGGATACAGCCTTGACAACCCCACACAATGGGAGAGCAACTGGGAGGCTCAACACACAGTGTGGGCATGGGGAAGAGATGGGGCAGCACTGCAGTGCATCAGGATCCCATGTTGCTCTGGGATACACTGCGTACCCCAAAGACGTGCAGTGTGGAGAGCAGAAATACAGAAGCAGGGCTGAGGCAGCACGAGGGGCCAGGCTACAGTGAGTAATGGGCTGGCAGGCGGCACGCAGCGTGCCCCCCCCGCACCAGGCTGCAGCGCAGAGGAAGCTTCTGCACTTCCACAATGCTGCCAGTTTCCTCTCTGTGGGCTAATTTTAACCACCTTGTTGTTACAGTGTGTGTCAGCCACCTGACCCCGCTGTGACCCCTGACCTTGTGCCCCAGCTACTGCATGAACTAGAGAGCCTTATGTAACAAGAGCAGGGCTTTCCTCGGTGTCTGAAGCAGCCCAGAATGAAAGGGCCCATCAGTCAGACGCCCTCTCCTCCGAGTCAATCACACAGACATTGCTAATTGCCGCAAGCCGGCAGGCATAAGAAACCTGCCTGACTCCCCTGGGCAGAGGCCTCTGCGGATGGTGGTGGTGGGCTGCCAGAAGAGAAAATGGAAAGGATAAAGCCCCAGATCCTCAGAGATATTTAGGCACCTAACTCCCACGGATTTCAGTGGGAGTTAGGTACCTAAAGACCTTGGAGGATCTGAGCCTAACTGCCTTCAGTTTAGCTAAAGAATGATCTGTGGTAGAAGGGGACCCGATAGTGAAGAAGAGAGTGGCACAAGGGGGAATGGTGTCGAACTAAGAGAAGGGAAATGTTGTCTGAACATCAGGAAAACTGTCAGGAATGTTGAAACTATTGTAAAGAACAGAATTACCAGACACACACATGAACACGATTTGTTGGGGAAGAGTCAACATGGTTTGTGTAAAGGGAAATCATCCCTCACCAATCTACTAGAATTCTTTGAGGGGGTCAACAAACATGAGCACAAGGGGATCCAGTGGATAGAGTGTACTTAGATTTTCAGAAAGCCTTTGACAAGGTCCCTCACTAAAGGCTCTTAAGCAAAGTAAGCGGTCATGGGATAAGAGGGAAGGTTCTCTCATGGATCGGTAACTGGTTAAAAGATAGAAAACAAAGGGTAGGAATAAATGGTCAGTTTTCAGAATGGAGAGAAGTAAATAGTGGTGTCACCCAGGGGTCTGTACTGGGCCCAGTCCTATTCAACATATTCATAAATGATCTGGAAAAAGGGGTAAACAGTGAGGTGGCAAAATTTGCAGACGATACAAAATTACTCAAGCTAGTGAAGTCCAAAGCTGACTGTGAAGAGTTACAAAAGGATCTCACAAAACCGGGTGACTGGGCAATAAAATGGCAGATGAAATTCAGTGTTGATAAATGCAAAGTGATGCACGTTGGAAAACGTAATCCGAACTGTACGTATAAAATAATGGGGTCTAAATTAGCTATTACCACTCAAGAAGGAAATTTTGGAGTCGTTGATAGTTCTCTGAAAACATCCACTCAATGTGCAGCGGCAGTCAAAAAAGCGAACAGAAGGTTGGGAATCATTAAGAAAGGGATAGATAAGACAGAAAATATCATATTGCCTCTATATAAATCCATGGTTCGCCCACATCTTGAATACTGTGGGCAGATCTGGTCGCCCCATCTCAAAAAAGTTGTATTGGAATTGGAAAAGGTTCAGATAAGGGCAACAAATATGATTGGGGTATGGAACGGCTGCCATATGAGGAGAGAATAAAAAGACTGGACTTTTCAGCTTGGAAAAGAGACGACTAATGGGGGAATATGATAGAGGTCTATAAAATCTTGACTGGTATGGAGAAAGTGAATCAGGAAGTGTTATTTACTCCTCCACATAACATAAGAATGAGGGGTCACCCAATGAAATCAATAGGCAGCAGGTTTAAAACAAACAAAAGGAAGTATTTATTCACACAATGCACAGTCAACCTATGGAACTCATTGCCAGAGGATGTTGTGAAGGCCAAAACCATAACAGCCTTCAACAAATAATTAGATAAGTTCCTGGAGGATAGGTCCATCAGTGGCTATTAGCCAGGATGGGCAGGAATGCAACCCCATGCTGAGTGTCCCTAGCCTCTGTCTGCAAGAAGCTGGGAGTGGACGACAGGGGATGGATCACTCAGATGATTGCCTGTTCTGTTCACTCCCTCTGGCACTGGCATGGAAGACAGGATACTGGGCTTGATGGACCATTGCTCTGATCCAATATGGCCATTCTTATGATCTAGGCTGGGTATTGTCTCCCAAGGGAAAAGTGGGCACTTCACTGCTTGGAACACCCCTAAATCTAGACTGGACACCCTGGAATATGTCCTGGAGGCAACACCACTGCCCCCACCGGCCATCCCTAATGAATTGTTCTGTGGAGGAGCAAAGCTGGAAGGAACAAAGAACGATACAGCTAGGCTGAATATCAAGGGAACTTCCTACCTATGAGAGCTACCAGGCTGTGGAGATGTTGGGGAAATGGGAAAGCCCCTTGCTTGGTCACTGCAAACTAGACTCACTAAGTCCCTGGTGCCTAGGCTCTAGGCCCAGTCCTGCCTTGGCTCAGAGCAGATGGCTTCAGTGACAGGACTTTTCCAGCTCTAATATCAGCAGTTCTATGGGGCCCAGGTTGCTGTGTAAATGAAACCATGCATGCCTAGCTCCAGCAGCTCAGCACAGCTGGGCGAATACTTGGGTGTGGTGGTGCCTGGGCTTGCATGCGTGTGCGGGAGTGACGTGGTTGGGTGAGTGGGTGCTGCTGGGGCACAAAGCATTGGGGCTCCCCGTGTCACCCCCAGAGGAAGGACTCACAGGCCTGCAAAGAGCTTGCTGGGGACACCTCTCTGGTCACTAGCAGCACGAGGTGGAGTCCCTAGTTGGTCACTCAAGGTCTAGCACACAAGCAGATGATGGCAGGAATACAGCTAAGTGCAGGAGCTGGGATTGGCGTGAGGGGCCCAGGCTGGCTAAGCAGCTGGGCATCGGGTCTGCACCCATTCCTGAGGGGATTTTTGGGCGGCACCTCCGACATTAACGGCAATTGTGCCTGCATCTTCTGCCTTGTTTAGGATCCCAGAGGCTTTATTCAGCAGCTACACCAACAGGACTCAGTGCCACCCCAGCTCCTGCAATGTGGCCACTGGGACGCATTCCTAGCCCACCTTGAGATATGCTATTCCTAGCCCACCTTGAGATATGCTTTCCCCTAGCCAGCCCTCATACACCTGAGGGAGAAGAGGCTGGGTGTAAACAGGAGGGGCCAGGATTAAACTGCAAAATCCCCCACGAAGCCGGGGAGCTTCAGCCTGGAGAGTGACCAGCGATGTTGCAGAAAAGCCCTCCCCCACCCCACAGGGCGGGGGCGGGGGGGGGGGGGGGGCGCAACTAGGCATGTCCTCTTACCCCTCCCTAAAAAAAAATCCAACTAGGAAGCAAATGATTTCCTGCCAGGCTAACACAGGCTGAAAGTGTTTTAAGTCAGCTCCTCTGCTCAGGGAGAAGAACCCAGCTGATGGACTGTGACATAATCCCCCAGTAACTTGCCGCATGAACACAGTTTTCCAGGCTGCATCAATAAAAGAGAAAAAAGCAAATCACCTCAGCACCCCCATCACGTGAACACCCAGCAGCCCAGGGCTGGGCTTTCCTGGAGCTCGGCTGGCCCCAGTTCAGGATGGCCCCAGGAATGGTGGCCTCTCTGACATGGTCTGAGCAGGCTGCCCCTGACTCACACCAGGGTATCTGGTATTGTACAGCAGCAGCCTGCGTGACACACAGCTACACAGGGCGCTGGAAACTTCCTGTTTCAGGATGGAAACGGAAGCACCCGTATCAGCCCCAGCATGCCAAGAACGTTCTAGGCCACTGGGCTGCAGACCCAGCGAGCCCATCTGACCCAACAGAGCAGCCCGCGGCCATCAGTTACTCTTCACGCAGGCTCAGCTGGGAAGGAGCGGAGATGATGCAGCCTGGGAGGGTGGGGGTGTACATCTCTGATGCTGCAGAAAGAACCGAAAGTTCAAATGCAAAACTAGAGAGTGGATTTGCTGAGGTGCAGCAGCAGACGGGGCCCAAGGAGAGGCGTGCCCTTCCCCCACAAGCTGTGCAGTGAGACAGCAGGAACCGAAAACCCTGGCTTCAAGTAGTCACTGAGCGCTACAATCAGCTTGACACGCACACAGCCACTTGAAAAGGAAAACTGAAACCAAGCTTTGGTGAAGTGGTCTGGTGCCCTACTGTGACCTGGGCTCAGTTCCCTAGAGACAGGAGTGATGCTGGGATGACAGAGCCCCTCACTCCCACAGCATCTCCTGGGGACACGCAGCTGGAGGTCTGAGGAGGGGATCGCCGTGGGGTGGCTTCGGAGGTAAGGTGCAGTAGCTGCATGGATCATGGGCCTTCTGATTTCATTGGGGCTGCGGGGTGGGTTGGGCCTATGCTAACTCAAACATGCCAGATACCCAGTAAGACCCCCACCCTCCCAAACACGCTGCCTGCCTGCTAACCCACAGTGAGGAGGGCTAACTGCCTGCTAATTCACAGGTCATATGTTAACACGCTAATCATTCACAAAGACACAGCAGGACATACATTAACATGCTAACTGCCTGACACAGTGGGATGCACATTAATTGCACCAGCTGGTGCATTTTCAAAGCGCCTTTGCAGTTTTAATGCTATCAGCCCAGCCCTGCTATTTTTGCCTTCCAGTGATCGTTTACAGAAGACCACAGGACAGGGCACCAGAGCTCCCCAGGTGTAATCCCTGCTCCAACCCCACCTCCCTCGGTGGCCTTTGCCTCCTTTTCCCCCATGCCGGACCCGGGGTGGGGTGGCTGAAATACGTCGGAGGGAAAGGCACTAACAGGTACTGAGCAGTATTAGCTATCTCACAATATTACTACAGGATTCGGGGCTGAAGCACTGCTCAAAGCCTTGGGCACAGGAAGGCCAGGAGCAGCCTGAAGCACACGCAATCATGAAGGCAGCACATGTGCTACAGGAGACTCAAGGCAGGGAAGGGACTCGCGCCTGTGAGCTGCAAGTGCCCTGCTATACCTGGCACTCACAGGGTGACATCAGCAGACACTGACCAGATTCTTGCTCTGGATCAGCTGTGGGGCAGCTTCTTCAGTCAGTGCTCGACCAGGCTGCTGTACATACAGCTTTTCCTCAGCTAAGCTAATTGTGTCACACCCACTGACACCTTCAATCAACTTTTACAACTTGGTAATTTTACAGAGCAAATAACTGGGAGGCAGAAACGCCAAGTCTCCTTCAGCTACTCTACACTCTGAGAAGTCTACAAAGGGCTGGCCAGCTGGCCTCGCAAAGCCTCAATTAGCAAGGGGGAGTCCATCATCACTAGAGAGCTGAGTCTGAGTGGCGGGATCAGTTTGGTCCAGTGACTGTTTCCCCCCATTGTTAGCTACCAATAAGCTGAAATCTCAGGAGTGAGCCGCTGCCTTGTGTCACATGCACGGGGATCATGGAAGTTTGTCAATGGAACATTAGAATCCAAAGGCAAGCAGGAGGCAGGGCGTCTCTGGAGAAAGACTTACGAAGGGAATGGGCCATTGCTCTCAGATTCACATTCCTGCGTGTGAGGGGAGACACCAAGGGGAAATGGACACAAGAAGCGTGAGTCATAGCCCGGGCCTGGGGTCAGAGCCAAGCTGGAGCAGGATCAGGCCCAGCCACACTAGGGCTGACTGTTTCGGCCACCTGGGTTTTAAACATGGCTTGATCAGCCAGAGTCTTGGTCTACACTACGAGTTTAGGTCGACTTTAGCAGCGTTAAATCGAATTAAGCCTGGACACGTTCACACGACGAAGCCCTTTCTTTCGACTTAAAGGGCCCTTTAAACCGGTTTCTTTACTCCACCTCCGACGAGGGGATTAGCGATAAAATCGGCCTTAGCGGGTCGGAATTGGGGTAGTGTGGACGGAATTCGACGTTATTGGCCTCCGGGAGCTATCCCACAGTGCTTCATTGTGACCGCTCTGGACAGCACTCTCAACTCAGATGCACTGACCAGGTAGACAGGAAAAGGCCCGCGAACGTTTGAATTTCATTTCCTGTTTGCTCAGCGTGGAGAGCACAGGTGACCACGCAGAGCTCATCAGCACAGGTAACCGTGATGGAGTCCCAGGATCGCAAAAGAGCTCCAGCATGGACAGAACGGGAGGCACGGGATCTGCTCGCCATATGGGGAGATGAATCAGTGCTAGCTGAACTCCGAAGCAGTAAACGAAATAGCAAAATATTAGAAAAGGTCTCCAAGGCCATGAAGGACAGAGGCCATAACAGGGACGCACAGCAGTGCCGCGTGAAAATTAAGGAGCTACGGCAAGCCTACCACAAAGCCAGAGAAGCAAACGGAAGGTCCGGGGCAGAGCCGCAAACATGCCGCTTCTACGCGGAGCTGCATGCCATTCTAGGGGGTGCAGCCACCACTACCCCAACCGTGTGCTATGACTCCCTCACTGGAGAAACACACAGGGAAGCGGGTTCGGGGTACAAGGAAGATGAGGATGGAGATAATGTAGATAGCTCACAGCATCAAGGAAGCGGAGAAACCGGTTTCCCCAACAGCCAGGATATGTTTATCACCCTGGACCTGGAACCAGTAACCCCCGAACTCACCCAAGGCGTGCTCCCAGACCCTGAGGGCACACAGGGGACCTCTGGTGAGTGTACCTTTGTAAATATTACACATGGTTTAAAAGCAAGCGTGTTTAATGATTAATGATTAATTTGCCCTGGCAATCGCGGCCAGTACGGCTAGTGGAAAAGTCTGTTAACGTATATGGGGATGGAGCGGAAATCCTCCAGGGACATCTCCAGAAAACTCTCCTTCATGTACTCCCAAAGCCTTTGCAAAAGGTTTCTGGGGAGGGCTGCCTTATCCCGTCCGCCATGGTAGGACACTTTACCACGCCAGGCCAGTAGCACGTAGTCTGGAATCATTGCATAACAAAGCATGGCAGCGTATGGTCCCGGTGTTTGCTGGCATGCAGACAACATCCATTCCTTATCGCTCTTTGTTATCCTCAGGAGAGTGATATCATTCACGGTCACCTGGTTGAAATGGGGTGATTTTATTAAGGGGACATTCAGAGGTGCCCCTTCCTGCTCTGCTGAACAGAAATATTCCCCGCTGTTAGCCACGTGGTGGGGGGGAGGGGTGAAGTGATCATCCCAGAGAATTGGGTGTGGGGGGGGAGGGGAGTTAGTTGGGTTTGTGCTGCATGTTAACCCGGAAACCGCAGACCCTCCTTTTACATTGCAAACCCATTTTAAATGGCCAACCCAACGGGTGCTTGGTATGGGAAATGAGAGCGCTACATGTTAAGAAGGTTAAAAAAAGCCAAAAGACTGTGTCTTACCATGGCTGCCTGCAAGCCGAAATCTGTTGCCTGGCACTGCGTGAGTGATCTCTCACACCAAACCAGCAGGCCCTCAATATAAGAGGAAAAATGCGACCTTGTAACGAAAGCACATGTGCTGTGTAATGTGAACAGCAAAATTTAACGTGAAAGAGTGTACCCATTGTTCTCTAAAATGTGTCTTTTTTAACCACCTCTCCCTTCTCCTCCACCAGCTGCAAATGTTTCTCCTTCACAGAGGCTAGTGAAGATTAGAAGGAGAAAACGGAGGACGCGGGACGATATGTTCACGGAGCTCCAGATGTCCTCCCACGCTGACAGAGCACAGCAGAATGCGTGGAGGCAGTCAATGTCAGACTACAGAAAAGCACAATATGAACGAGAGGAGAGGTGGCGGGCTGAATCGCGGGATGAACAGAGCAAGTGGCGGGCTGAAAATGATAGGTGGCGTCAGCTTGCAGACAGAAGGCAAGAGTCGATGCTCCGGCTGCTGGAGCATCAAACTGATATGCTCCAGCGTATGGTTGAGCTGCAGGAAAGGCAGCAGGAGCAGAGACCGCCGCTACAGCCCCTGTGTAACCAACAGCCCTCCTCTCCAAGTTCCATAGCCTCCTCACCCAGACGCCCAAGAACACGGTGGGGGGGCCTCCGGCCACCCAGGCACTCCACCCCAGATGATTGCCCGAGCATCAGAAGGCTGGCCTTTAATAAGAGTTAAAGTTTTAAACTGCAGTGTGTCCTTTTCCTTCCCTCGTCCCCCACCCATCCCGGGCTACCTTGGCAATTATCCCCCTACTTGTGTGATGAATTAATAAAGAATGCATGAATGTGAAGTAACAATGACTTTATTGCCTCTGCAAGCGGTGCTCGAAGGGGGGAGGGGAGGGTGGGGTGGTTGGTTTACAGGGAAGTAGACTGAACCAGGTGTGTGTGTGTGGGGGGGGGGGGGGGGGGCGGAGGGTTCATCAAGGAGAAACAAACAGAAGTTTCACACCGTAGCCTGGCCAGTCACAAAACTCGTTTTCAAAGCTTCTCTGATGCGCATCGCGCCCTGCTGTGCTCCTCTAACCGCCCTGGTGTCTGGCTGTGCGTAATCAGTGGCCAGGCGATTTGCCTCAACCTCCCACCCCGCCATAAATGTCTCCCCCTTACTCTCACAGATATTGTGGAGCGCACAGCAAGCAGCAATAACAATGGGGATATTCTTTTCGCTGAGGTCTGAGCGAGTCAGTAAGCTGCGCCAGCGCGCTTTTAAACGTCCAAATGCACATTCCACCACCATTCGGCACTTGCTCAGCCTGTAGTTGAACAGGTCCTGACTCCTGTCCAGGCTGCCTGTATACGGCTTCATGAGCCATGGCATTAAGGGGTAGGCTGGGTCCCCAAGGATCACGATAGGCATTTCAACATCCCCAACGGTTACTTTCTGGTCCGGGAAGAAAGTCCCTTCCTCCAGCTTTCGAAACAGAGCAGAGTGCCTGAAGACGCGAGCATCATGTACCTTTCCCGGCCATCCTACGTTGATGTTGGTGAAACGTCCCTTGTGATCCACCAGGGCTTGCAGCAGCATTGAAAAGTACCCCTTGCGGTTTATGTACTTGGTGGCTTGGTGCTCCGGTGCCAAGATAGGGATATGGGTTCCGTCTATGGCCCCACCACAATTTGGGAATCCCATTGCAGCAAAGCCATCCACTATGGCCTGCACGTTTCCCAGAGTCACTACCCTTGATATCACCAGGTCTTTCATTGCCCTGGCAACTTGGATCACAGCAGCCCCCACAGTAGATTTGCCCACTCCAAATTGATTCCCGACTGACCGGTAGCTGTCTGGCGTTGCAAGCTTCCACAGGGCTATCGCCACTCGCTTCTCAACTGTGAGGGCTGCTCTCATCCTGGTATTCTAGCGCTTCAGGGCAGGGGAAAGCAAGTCACAAAGTTCCATGAAAGTGCCCTTACGCATGCGAAAGTTTCGCAGCCACTGGGAATCGTCCCACACCTGCATCACGATGCGGTCCCACCAGTCTGTGCTTGTTTCCCGGGCCCAGAATCGGCGTTCCACGGCATGAACCTGCCCCAGTAACACCATGATTTCCACATTGCTGGGGCCTGTGCATTGTGAGAGGTCTATGTCCATGTCAATTTCCTCATCACTCTCGTCGCCGTGCTGCAATCGCCTCCTCGGCTGGTCCTGGTTTTGCTTTGGCATGTCCTGGCTCTGCATATACTCCAGGACAATGCGCGTGGTGTTCATAGTGCTCATAATTGCTGCGGTGATCTGAGCGGGCTCCATGATCCCAGTGCTAGCTATGGCGTCTGGTCTGAAAAAAGGCGCGAAACTAGTATCTGACGGACCAGGGGAAGGAGGGAGGGAGGGAGGGGCAAGTGACGACATGGCGTACAGGTACAGGGAATTAAAATCAACAAAGGTGGCTGTGCATCAGGGAGAAACACAAACAACTGTCACACAGAATGCCCCCTCCTCCCCAAAAGATTGAACTCAAAAGCCTGGGTTTAGCAGGCCATTGATTTCACGGAGGGAGGGGGAAGCAAATGAATACAGAACCAATCTATTTTTTACATCTTAAGCTGGCAGACGACGGTGCAGCATGACTGATAGCCCTCGGCATCTTCTGGGTGCTTGGCAGAAAATACTGGGCGCTTGGCAGTTAGTGTACTAAGATTGATAGCCATCATCGTCAAGACAGTTCAATAGGACTGAGCATGTCTGCCCAGGTGCCTCTGATCGAACCGCAATATGACGACGACGGATATCAATCTTAATACACCATCTACTGCCAAAAGGCAAGGGGCTGCTGCTGTGTGAAATGCAGCCCCACGTCTGCCAGCACCCAGATCGCCCTCGGCCTCTTCTGGGTGCTTAGCAGAAAATACTGGGCGATTGGCAGAAAATGGCATACTACGATTGATAGCCATCATCATCAAGACAGTTCGCTAGGACTGAGCATGTCTGCCCAGGTGCCCATGATTGACAGCCACTGCAGTACGATGACGACGGATACCAGTCATAATATACCATCTTCTACCAAAAGGCAAGGGGCTGGTGCAATGCAGCCCTATGGCTGCCAGCCCCACGGCTGCCAGCACCCAGATCGCCGATGAAGGCTACCAGTCATGCTGCACCGTCTACCGCCAAAAGGCAGTTAGCTGCTGCTGCTGTGTAGCAATGCAGTCCCACGTCTGCCGGCACCCAGATGACATATGGTGACGGTGAGCTGAGCTGAGCGGGCTCCATGCTTGCCCTGGTATGTTGTCTGCACAGGTAACCCAGGTAAAAAGGCGCGAATCTATTGTCTGCCGTTGCTCTGACGGAGGGGGAGGGGCCTGACGACATGTACCCAGAACCCCCCGCGACACTGTTTTGCATCATTCAGGCATTGGGATCTCAACCCAGAATTCCAATGGGTGGCGGAGACTGCGGGAACTGTGGGATAGCTACCCATAGTGCAATGCTCCGGAAGTCGACGCTAGCCTCGGTACTGTGGACGCGGTCCGCCGACTAGAGCACTTAGAGCATTTTATGTGGGGACACACACAATCGGCTGTATACAACCGATTTCTATAAAACCGGCTTCTATAAATTCGACCTAATTTCGTAGTGCAGACATACCCAGAGTGAACTGGGCCAAACCATGTTCAAACCAAGTTAGCCTGAGCGAGGTTTAAAGCATGTCAGACTCCTCTGGCAAATGTGGCATTAATCCCTATCTAGATGGGGCCACAGAGTGTGTATGAAGCACGCGTCCCATTCACACTGGACAGTGACCTAATCACGAGGTAGGGATCCTGCTGACTCCTTGGCTATGGCCATGTTTAAACACCACAAAATGATGCCCTCCATATCCCTAGGTGCCTGTCACCAGGGGTTCAGAGCAGCCTTTAGACCAGTGGCGAGAAGAGCAGTGGGGTTCTCTCTCTCTAGGACAGGGGGAGGGAGCTGGAATTGCTCTTTTCTGGGTGTCATTCCTGGGGTCAGGCTCTCTCAGAAACGTGTGTCGAACCTTGGAGCTACGCACAGGCCAGCCTGGGCTCAGTCTGAGCTCTTCTGGCTACCAGTTCCATAGCCAGCAAGTCTTCACCTGTGGTGTGCAAGGACAGTCCACAGCTGGGTGCAGACAGGGAAAGAGATAGTACTAGCTAAATCTATGCTCTTAGCTAGCGCCCGAGCAGGCTTCCTGGACACACTCTAACGTGCCTGGAACTCCGCTGGGTGTGAGGCAGGAGTGAGCGTAACCGCGTTTACAAACAAGCCCTGTAGGTTGTGCCAACACTAGTATGTTTCTTAAACTCCCACCATTGCACTAACACTGGTGAGCGCACTAGTGCTGACAAGCCCACCAGCATTAACCACCCAGCAGCTGTAAGAACGCCTGAGTCATGGCCCCACTAGGGCTTCCATCAGTGCGACCTCTCGTGGACTGCGCCTGTTGACACAGCCCCAGCGCAGAGCAGGCTGGGAAGAACACAAGAGCTAGGGAACACCCTTTCTCCCACTGGTCTGAGAAGCAGCAGCTCCTATTGAACATGTTTATCAATGATCTGGAAGACAACATAAAATCATCACTGATCCAGTTTGCAGATGACACAAAAATTGGGGGAGTGGAAATAATGCAGAGCACAGGTCACTGATTCAGAGCGATCTGGTAAACGGGGCACAAGAAAACAGTATGCATTTTAATATGGCTAAATGTCAATGTACACATCTAGGACCAAAGAAGGCCGGTGGGGGGGACTCTATCCCAGGGAGCAGTGACTCTGAAGAAGATTTGGGGATCGTGGTGGACAATCAGCTGAACATGAGCTCCCAATGTGACGCTGTGGCCAAAAGAGCTAATGTGATCCTTGAATGCATAAACGGGAATCTTGAGTGAGAGCAGAGAGGTTGTTTTACCTAGGCATTTGGCACTGGTGCAACCACTACCGCAACACTATGTCCAGTTCTGAGGTCTGCAATTCGAGAAGGATGTTGATAAATTGGACAGGGGTCAGAGAAGAGCCACGAGAATGACTAAAGGATTAGAAAACCTGCCTGATAGTGATGGACTCAAGGAACTCAATCTATTTATTTTAACAAAGAGAAGATAAAGGGCTGACTTGATCACGGTCTACAGGTGCCTACATGGGGAACAAATATTTGATAACAGGCTCTCAGTCAAGCAGAGAAAGATATATAACATGATCCAATCGTTGGACGTTTGAAGCTAAAAAATTCAGACTGGCATAAATAAGGCAAAACATTTTAAACAGAGTAATTAACCATTGGATCAACTTAGGGTCATGGTGGATTCTCCTTATACCTACCTACTGTATTTTCCACTCCATGCATCTGATGAAGTGGGTTTTAGCCCACGAAAGCTTATGCCCAAATAAATGTGTTAGTCTCGAAGGTGCCACAAGGACTCCTCATTGTTTTTGCTGATACAGACTAACACGGCTACCACTTTGGAACCTGTCTCTATCACTGGCAATTCTGAAAATCAAACTGTTTTTTTTTCTACAAGACCTGCTCTAGGAATTATTTTGGGGAAGTTCTGTGGCCTGTTCTATCCAGGGAGGTCAGACTACATGACCACAGTGGTCCCTTCTGGCCTTTGAATCTACTAGTGACAGCCTAGGTGATGTCGTAGCCAAGCATCTCCCCCCAACATCTGGATCCTCACAGAGCGACAATGTGCCAGCTTACCTGCTTCATTCTCCCTTGGATCTCAGAAACTGCACACTAGCCAGGCAACACAACAGACATGTTCTCAGACTAGTGAACACTTCCGTCTTTCCAATCCCAGAAGCATGGCTCAACCAAGGCTTTGACTGGCCTCATCTGGTTCAGCAACTGGAACGCAGCACAAAACCAAAGCCAACCATCTGCCACTGCCAGAACGTCTGTCTGAAACTGGCCCTGTTTGCCCTGCCAATCCACACCCCATTCACCCTGCACAGCCAGAAATAATGGAGAAGGGGATGGCCTGGCTGCAGGGGGATTTCACAGAAATGATAAAGCTGGATAAGGCAGATCCAGGCAACACCTGTCCCTAGCAATGGGGCACGATCTGCACCATCGGAGGAGTGAGCAGGAGTAAAAGGTGAGGCGCTGTCAGGAGGGAGCACTGAAGTGGCCTGGTGAGAGGGAGAGAGCTGTGCCCTAACTCCTGGGGTTCCTGTGCTGGTTTCAGAGCCCAGGCTGCTTTCCCTGCTGGCAGCACTTAGGCCAAGAGGCCAGGTATAGCAGAGCGGCTGAGGAGGCAGTACTACAGCTCATTCTGCTCTCCACAGCACTGTGAAGCAGGCTGCAAAGTTAGGAGATTGTTAATTCTTCCTCCCCTCCCAACCTCAAAGGCAAGCCTCTCTCCCCACCCCCAACGGCTCTAAATAACCCATAGCAGAGCTCTCTGGGGCGGGGATCAGCTCTGTGTTCGTACAGCACCTTGCACAATGAGCCCCTGGTCCATGACTGGGGCTCCGAAGGGCTAGAGTAATACAAAGAACAAACAAGAGAAACCCAGTGTCACCCAGTTGCACTCACCCACTGCCCTGCTAATCCCAGATCCCCAAAGGCAAAGAGGGCACAATGTAGCTATTTCCAAGTGAATTCTGTGCAGGCCCAGCTGGGGCTCTCCTGTCGCCTCAATGTCCCACTTGAGCTGTAGCACCAGAAACCACTACCCCCAACAGGCCGGAATCGCTGCACAGTCACGCCAAGGTACAAGCCTTCTCCAAAACAATATGCATGCTAAGGGCCACGTCTCTCTCCCCGACTAGCATCCAGTGAGGGTGAAGCAGGGATACAGATGCACCTTTACTAATCCAGGCAAGAGGAAATATACAAACTGTTTGTGAAAAATCTGCATCCCCTCAGGTCCCAACTTAGGCAGCTCAGTCAACACTTCAGTGCGATGGCAGAGCCCCTCTCTGTCACACTGCTCCACAGAACGTCCTCACAGCTATTTCCAGATTGGCAACAGATCGAATAATAGTCCATCTTCTCGCAAATCTTCCCTCATTTCTCCACATAGGAATGGAGAGTCAAATGACAGACTTTTCATGGAGATTCACCATTGGTTATCTCATCATCTGTACTGCCTCTGGAGTTTGCAGTTTGCCTGGCTAGCTAAGGTACTGGGAAGATGCAATCACACAGGGCTAGGGCTTCAACGGTTTAGGAATTTGGGGGGAGGTAATTCCCCAGGCACAGATCTAAGGCTTGGGTCTCCACCTAAAAATTAGATTGACCTAGTTACATCCCTCAGGGCTGTGAACATTTTTGCACCCTCTGCGATGTAGCTAGGTCAACCTAAAGCAGGCTGTAGATGCAGCTAGCTCAGTGGAAGAATTCTTCAGTCGACCTAGCTACTGCCTCTCAGCGAGGGCGATCACCGACATCAATGGAACCCCCTTCTGTCACTGTGGGAAGTGTCTACACTTCCGTGCTACAGCGGCATGGCTGTAGTGCCGTAGCTGTGCCACTGTAGAGGAGACAACCTGAGAGTGCCATGGGTGCCCATTGTGGCTGTACCTGCTGGAAGAGTCAGTACCTGACCGACTCACAGGATGCCAGCAGACGGCTCTCCATGTTACTCTCATAGGATAATACACTCAGATTATCCTGGAGGTTTGCATGGAGCTCCCTATCTGGCCACAGAAGCAGGATCAGTTACACAGCTCCAGAGAGGAATGTTTCTATTTCCAAACTGAGTTTTTGGCTTTCCCTGACATTTGGAAAGACCTGCCCTGATGTTTTAATCACCTGGTAAGAGCTCCGGACAATCTTTTTGTCAGTTCCACTGTCCACTCATCTTCAGTGAGCAAATGGATTGCAGTGTAGGTTGGCTGGCAGCCATTTGTATGCTCAGCTCAATATCCTGTTGCTAGGAGGGATAGTGTGTTTCTTTACCATGGCCAGCTCAGACAGTCCCAAGCCCAGCAAGGTTAGAGACTAAATCATGTCCTCTGGATGGGTACCAAGCCCTGGGGGAGGCACAGTGCCACCCACTAAAGAGTGTCAGACCCTGCAGTGCGGGAGGTGGGGTGTCTAGAAAGCTATGGAGATGTTGCCCATGAATTGAGTTCTCTTCCTATGATTCCATCCTGTACCTGGGGTAAACCTGTCACCGGTCCATGGCCTTCAGCTAGCTTGGAGAAGCCTGGCACCTTGACCAAATCCCAACATTTCCAACTCTTCCTGAAGTTTCCACTGGGTCAGTGCTCATTCCAGATGCCCTACATCAGGGGTCGGCAACCTTTCAGAAGTGGTGTGCTGAGTCTTCATTTATTCACTCTAATTTAAGGTTTGGCGTGCCAGTAATACATTTTAACGTTTTTAGAAGGTCTCTTTCTATAAGTCTATAAGATATAACTAAACTATTGTTGTATGTAAAGTAAATAAGGTTTTAAAAATGTTTAAGAAACTTCATTTCAAATTAAATTAAAATGCAGAGCTCCCCGGATTGGTGGCCAGGACCCGGGCAGTGAGAGTGCCACTGAAAATCAGCTTGCATGCCGCCTTCGGCACACGTGCCATAGGTTGCCTACCCCTGCCCTACATCCAGCTTTAGGGTGCTCTGTGGTCACTAGGCTGCAATGCCGAGTGCCAATCTGTACCAATTCTATGCAGACGTTCATGGGTCAGGGCAGCTTTCAGTCTAGGGCACTATTGGGAAGAGAGGAGAATTCAAGCAAATGAAAGTAACAGCAAAAGCAGTTTGACGGAGCTTGTCCCATCCTACCAGCCATGCTAGACTGGAGGAACAAAGCCCTAAAGGCTTGACTGTGCCATCGGAACCCTGACCCCAGACTGAGGTGGGGGGAAAGACAGCCAAGGAAGGAAGACTCCATAACCTCCACTCAGATGGGCTTTGGCAACGGAAAGCCAGTATTTGGTTACCTAGACTGAGCTACTCCCAGGAAATAAAGACTCTTCCCTGCTCCATTCTCTCCCTTCTCAGGCATTGGGGCAATTTGCTTCCCTGGCTAGTTCCGAGGATGTGTGCCCTGTCACAGGCTGTTTTGTGGAGTTGTGAGAGAGATAAGAAAGCAGTTAGCAGGCTCTCTGGTGGGGGGCGGATGGCTTAGCAAGGGAAAAGGGACTCCTGCACCCCTGACAGACACACGCTGCCCTTTCTCTGCGGCCTCTGAGTTGAGTCACTAAAGCTAGAACAGGTCATTCATTTGAAGACAGAGAAGCTTGTTCAACCCAGGAATGGTTTCTGAAGGTCCCCAGCTGGCAGCAGTGACCTGCCTGGTAAAGGAGAGTGTGGAGCTGGCCTGAAATGAAGTAGCTCATTGAGCTGTTTCCCAACATCTTCTGATAGCGAGGTTCCTGGTGATGAGCAAGGCCCAATGCTGATGTGGCTCTGAGGCTGACAGCAGGGGCACACATTCCGCTTGGCAGGAAAGGGGTGTTGGGCCTCCAGGGTCTCTGAAGTTTGCAGAACACAAAACAGTGTCAGTAACAACCAGAGCATGGTAGAGTCCTGCCCATGGAAACAGACACCGGTTGCTGCATCCCTTAGAGAGCTGACTTATGGCCTTCACAGTGGGAGGGAAACAACAGTTAAGGAGCTAGAACATTCTGCCTCATACTGGCAGAGCTAATCTGGAAGCAGTCTGGGTGAGTTTGCACAGCTTGTGCGTCCTCTGTGCAGCTCCTGGACGCCTTCCATCACAGATGAGAGTTTTATGTCAAATTTTAAGTTTGACCACAAATATTTGAACCTCCCTGCACCACAAATGCAGTATCTTCTCTGTGGCTTAGCTGGCACCAAGCACATATTTACGGCTCTCTAGATGTCTGTCTGTCATTTAAATAGCTCACAGAAGTGCCAAAGGCTTCAAAGCAGATGGGGTCCTCAGGCAGACTCTGTGATTCACCCTCTCCAGCCTCTGTTAATCTGCCCAGGAAGGGAAGAGGTGCAGACGCAGGCCAAATCCACGCAGAGGGCACTGGCTAGGCTAAGCCATTGAATACTTACACTCTATGAAGTTTGCTTTCCAGAGAATGTCATCTGAGATTCCACTGTACGGTCCCCAGTTCTTTGCCCTGGTGGATATTTGAACGGGGATGAAAGACTTGGGAATTTTCTGCTCCTCTTTTCGGAAACTTGGGATAAGAAAACTTCTGAGATTGGATGAGACCATTTAACTTCAGCAGCTCAAAACCACAGAAGTCAGTAAAGCGGCTACCACCTGGCTACTGCTCAGAGTGGCTCTGCTCCTGTCCTCAGCGACTCAAATACAAGCAGCTTTCACAGGTTTGAATCCAGACCTTACTGAACTGGGAGCCTGCCCTGGGGAAACTGGCTGCATTGCTCAGTAACTTGTAGCATGTGAAAAGAACTGAAGTGTTTTGCTATGACAGACTGATACTGAATATGGGAAAGGCCACTCTGCCAGGAAAAACACAGTCCCTCCTCAGCCCCCAAACCAAGGGAACTCAGCCTTATCATTTCACCCCACCGAATACAGGGGGGGAGTCTGACCAGAGGGTCTCTGAGCTAACACGCAGGTACACTGGGGGAGTTATGGGGAGTGGCAGCAGGAAATCGGAATTAACGTATGTTTGTAGACTTGAGTCAGATCCAGTGTAATTCTAGCAGGCTGTGTGTGTTTCATTTCCTTCATGTGTTTTTAGGCTAGTACCTGAATTGGATGGTTGCCCCACTGATTTTCACATGACTTTGTAAAGTTAAAATACTGTAGAGTGCACTGCTCCCAGAATGCTGCTCTTACCACACTGTCAAACCCTCAGCAAACCAGCAAGGCACAGTAGTTACTAAGCACAATCGCATTATGCTCAATGAATGACAGAGCAAACGTGCGCGGGGAACAAGGCTGCCCATGTTAGAGGAAACAGGTAGATAAGTCACAGCAGCATGATGTAAAGTCTCCGTTCCCAAAACCAAAATCAGTACTCGGCAAAACATTGGCCCCATCCATCTGCTGCCGCTCTGAACACTGCACCGCGCCCCAGCGCGGCTGAATCTCAGGGAACCTGGGGAGTTTGGACAATATCTAAATGAGAAGCAGCTGAAGCAACTGAAAGCTTTCCCTACAAATAATAGCTGTCCACCTGGGCAGCCAATGTGCGCACCAGGCTCCAGGCAAGGGCCATGCGAACGTCCAGCAAAGCGGAGCTGGAATGGGAATGCCAACAGCTTCTAGGGAGTGGCATGGCCAGACAGGGTGTGCAGTCTGTGGGGAGGAGCTCCCTGGGAACCCAAATCCACTTGAAAACAGAGGGTGCGGCTATGGGAGGGAGTTTAATGACACCAGAAAAATGCCTCCACAACTTGGTCAGCTGCTACACCACAGCCCAAAGATATTAGCGATACTGGCACTTCCCGCCACCACAAGAACCACACTGGCAGCATGCTCATGGCAGGGCGGGAGGCAGCGCACTCACACTGCTTCCAGCTGCCACTCTGGGGAGAGAGAAATGCTGCTCTGTACTTCGCTCCACAGCGAACTGCTGCCACTTAGGGGACTCCCGCTGACGTGTGCCTAACGCCAGCGTCCTCTGTGGGAAAGGGCTGCTCCAAGCAGGACAGGCTTCGCTAGCCTGCCAGAGAGGTAACTAGCCCCCGTGAATCCTGCTCTGCAGCCTTGTCTCTCAGGAAGCAGCAAACCCAGCTCTGCTACTTGTACTGAACACAGCTCGCTGGCTGGCTCTCAGAATCCCTCCTTTCCAGCTGGGCTGGGCGTTCAACACACCTAGGAAGGGGAACAAGCAATTGGAATTCACAGCTCGCCTGCAAGGAAAAACCGATTCTTTCTCTGTTCTCTCCAAAGCTCCTCCTCCTGGGACCCAGCTGCAGAGAGCAGTTGCTGGGCCCCTGCCCTGACACGGAGGAGCTGAACCAGAACAATAGGGGTGCGGACACTGGATGGGGCTGGACAAGGGAGGGGCTGGGGGGCACTGATCCATTCTTTTGACTTCATTCACACTTACAGCTGCTGTAGCTACATTTCCTGAAAGCACAGTAGGAAGAAGGGGTATGTGCTTGCTCCACCCTCCATGTAACATTGTCCTTGCAATCCAGCTGTGTGCTAGGAGCCCATTTTGGCCTTTGGCAGAGTTGCGGGCCAGACATTACCAGCCCTGGTGTGAACAGAGCAGGTCCCACCCAATGAGCACTGCGCGGACTCAGACCGGAGAGGAGGGAGAGATGGTCTGGGGGAATGCAGTGTATTCTGACGAGTTCAAGGTGAACCCCAAGTTCACAAGCAGCAGAATGAAGGGAAGCTGTGACAGGTGAGACCTGAGCAACTTGGCCGGGGCACAACAGAAGGCATATTACACTGCTCATTGCCACATCAACCATTACAGCTCATTTCTTCCATGCAAAAGAAACCATTAATGCAACAATCCCACTGCCCAGATACAATTAAATGAATCAGGCTCTGTCCAGGTACAGCTCCCCTGGCAGGGTTACTGCGCAAGCACTTGGCACGGGGTGTACATCTTCCAACACACGACGGCACACGGAGCTCCAGAGAGAAAACAGAGCTGAACCCAGTGCAGTGTGCCTGACTCATGGCTGCTGGGGAACCTGCGCTCTCCTGACACTCGGGGGTAGCTGCAAAACGGCCTGTTACCATTTGATTTACTGTTTTACAAAGAAAAAGCAAAGACAATCTGGAGTCACTCAGCCTGAGTCACAGACAGTCCCGAGCAACCTCGGCTGCCAACGGAGCGTGAGTACCTGGCGGCAGCCAGTGCACACTGCATTAGTGCCGCCCACCCACCCAGCGCAGCCATGTACCAGTGCACACTGCATTAGTGCTGCCCGCCTGCCCAGCGCAGCCATGTACCAGGGCACACTGCGTTAGTGCCGCCTGCCCCCCCAGTGCAGCCATGTACCAGGGCACACTGCATTAGTGCTGCCCGCCTGCCCAGCGCAGCCATGTACCAGGGCACACTGCATTAGTGCCGCCCACCCAGCGAAGCCATGTACCAGTGCACACTGCGTTAGTGCTGCCCGCCCGCCCAGCGCAGCCATGTACCAGGGCACACTGCATTAGTGCCACCCGCCCGCCCAGCCATGTACCAGGGCACACTGCATTAGTGCCACCCACCCGCCCAGCCATGTACCAGGGCACACTGCATTAGTGCTGCCCGCCTGCCCAGCGCAGCCATGTACCAGGGCACACTGCATTAGTGCCACCCACCCGCCCAGCCATGTACCAGGGCACACTGCATTAGTGCTGCCCGCCTGCCCTGCCCAGCCATGTACCAGGGCACACTGCGTTAGTGCCGCCTGCCCCCCCCAGTGCAGCCATGTACCAGGGCACACTGCGTTAGTGCCGCCTGCCCCCCCAGTGCAGCCATGTACCAGGGCACACTGCGTTAGTGCCGCCCGCCCGCCCAGCGCAGCCATGTTCCAGGGCACACTGCGTTAGTGCCGCCCGCCCGCCCAGCGCAGCCATGTGCCAGGGCACACTGCATTAGTGCCGCCCGCCCGCCCAGCGCAGCCATGTGCCAGGGCACACTGCATTAGTGCCGCCCGCCCGCCCAGCGCAGCCATGTGCCAGGGCACACTGCATTAGTGCCGCCCGCCCAGTGCAGCCATGTTCCAGGGCACACTGCATTAGTGCCGCCCGCCCGCCCAGCGCAGCCATGTTCCAGGGCACACTGCATTAGTGCCGCCCGCCCGCCCAGCGCAGCCATGTGCCAGGGCACACTGCATTAGTGCCGCCCGCCTGCCCAGCGCAGCCATGTTCCAGGGCACACTGCATTAGTGCCGCCCGCCTGCCCAGCGCAGCCATGTTCCAGGGCACACTGCATTAGTGCCGCCCACCCAGCGAAGCCATGTACCGGGGCACACTGCATTAGTGCCGCCTGCCCCCCCAGTGAAGCCATGTTCCAGGGCACACTGCATTAGTGCCGCCCACCCAGCGAAGCCATGTACCGGGGCACACTGCATTAGTGCCGCCTGCCCCCCCAGCGAAGCCATGTACCAGGGCACACTGCATTAGTGCCGCCCGCCCGCCCAGCGCAGCCATGTTCCAGGGCACACTGCATTAGTGCCGCCCGCCCGCCCAGCGCAGCCATGTGCCAGGGCACACTGCATTAGTGCCGCCCGCCCGCCCAGCGCAGCCATGTGCCAGGGCACACTGCATTAGTGCCGCCCGCCCGCCCAGCGCAGCCATGTGCCAGGGCACACTGCATTAGTGCCGCCCGCCTGCCCAGCGCAGCCATGTTCCAGGGCACACTGCATTAGTGCCGCCCACCCAGCGAAGCCATGTACCGGGGCACAGTGCATTAGTGCCGCCTGCCCCCCCAGCGAAGCCATGTTCCAGGGCACACTGCATTAGTGCCGCCCACCCAGCGAAGCCATGTACCGGGGCACACTGCATTAGTGCCGCCTGCCCCCCCAGCGAAGCCATGTACCAGGGCACACTGCATTAGTGCCGCCCGCCCGCCCAGCGCAGCCATGTTCCAGGGCACACTGCGTTAGTGCCGCCCGCCCGCCCAGCGCAGCCATGTTCCAGGGCACACTGCATTAGTGCCGCCCGCCCGCCCAGCGCAGCCATGTGCCAGGGCACACTGCATTAGTGCCGCCCGCCCGCCCAGCGCAGCCATGTGCCAGGGCACACTGCATTAGTGCCGCCTGCCCCCCCAGCGCAGCCATGTACCAGTGCACACTGCGTTAGTGCTGCCTGCCCCCCCAGCGCAGCCATGTACCAGTGCACACTGCATTAGTGCCGCCTGCCCCCCCAGTGCAGCCATGTGCCAGGGCACACTGCATTAGTGCCGCCTGCCCCCCCAGCACAGCCATGTACCAGTGCACACTGCATTAGTGCCGCCTGCCCCCCCAGCGCAGCCATGTACCAGTGCACACTGCATTAGTGCCGCCTGCCCCCCCAGTGCAGCCATGTACCAGGGCACACTGCATTAGTGCCGCCCGCCCGCCCAGCGCAGCCATGTGCCAGGGCACACTGCATTAGTGCCGCCCCCCCAGTGCAGCCATGTTCCAGGGCACACTGCATTAGTGCCGCCCGCCCAGCGCAGCCATGTACCAGGGCACACCTGCAGGCAATGACACGCTCAGTAGGAAGTTGCTCAGGAGCACATTCAGGGTGAAGTTGTTCCATAGCCAAGCTAGGGAACCAGCCCCCATGTTTCAAACATCAGCCATTTTTGCTGCCTCCATGTCTAAAAACTAGTACCTAGAATTTTGAAAATGGGAAAGTATTTCTTTCACTCTCCCATAGCACAAACATTAAACAACCGAACTGACCCAGGAAGGCCAGATGCCACAGCTGGGGAGGGACCAAGTATGGAACATTTTCCTCCCAATGTTACTGGTTGGGAAAGTGCTGAGGGCGGGAAAGGACGGATGCTGCCATCAACACAGCACCTGTCCATCCCTTCCAGGCCCTGAGGATCTGGAGAAGCTAAAATAGAAAACAACTGAAATTGCCTCAAACACCTAACTAATCTAGGATCAGATCACCACTGCTTCAAACTCAACATGTCCTGCTGCCTCCGAGCCCTCCCTGTCATCCCAGCTTGTCACCTCCCCTCTGTCCCACACTCAGATTGTTGTCAGATCTTATTTCTTCCTGTCCAACATTGCTAGCCTCCATCCTTTCCACTCCACGCGCCCCAACCCTTTCACCCTCACCATGGTCATCTCTCACCCGAGCACAGACCCCACCCTCCACCCAATCCAACATGCTGCCCTCTGCCACCATTAGGACCATGTCACTCCTACCCCGCAATGCCCCTCACTGGCTTCCTGCCGCCTTCTGCCTCCCATCCTGTTAACATCTGTTGGGATCTCACAGCTCTGCTCCCACCTGAATCTCTGATCATCTCCTTTGGGCACTCCGTGTAATGCAGCCTTTGCTTGCCGTCTTGCTCCGTCTCCACCTTCTGCACTAGAATGTGTCTATCTCAGGCCTGGTCCACACTACCCCCCCACTTCGGACTAAGGTACGCAAATTCAGCTACGTTAATAACGTAGCTGAATTCGAAGTACCTTAGTCTGAACTTACTGCGGGTCCAGACGCTGCAGGCAGGTTCCCCCGTCGATGCCGCGTACTCCTCTCGCTGAGCTGGAGTACCGGCGTCGACGGCGAGCACTTCCGGGATCGATCCCAGAACATCGATTGCCTGCCATCGGACCCGGAGGTAAGTGTAGACGTACCCACAGACCACTCCTTACACCTGGAACAGCCTCCTGGGCCTGTAGTGAGCACCCCACCCCATCTCGCTTTGCTCAGCAGCTCCCCTTGGTGCTGCCTGTGCCTGACCAGCAGTGGATTTAAAATGGCACAAACATAAAGCAGCAGCTGACCTCCATAGAGCACTCCCATCCCTCACCCTGACCTCCCACTTCTCCCACCCCTGGAGCATGAGATCCTGACTTATGTTCTACAGGGTAGGATCCCAGGGCAGGAACTTAGCCTGTAAAATGCCACATACACGTACAGGGCTATATCAGCAATAACAATCACTTAGAAGCAATAGGAACTTTCAGCATTAATTGCTCCTATGCTCACACAAATACAAAGAAAATGTGTCCTTGTAGTTGAAGAGCAGCAGCGATGTGGGCACAACACAGGCTGTGTGTGCTCTCGGGGAGGGAAGGGGAGCGGTGAGAGCACCCCACTAACATGCAGTGACACTCTACAGGACTCTTCCTGGGGCCGAAGGGGCAGAGTCTCTCTCTACATTCAGCAGACACAGTACTTCACACAGCGGTGGCACAGCATCGCCAGGCCCCTCCTTGTGCACAGGGCTTGGCAAGGTGAGAACTGCAATTCTTTTCACTTTCGCACGTCTGAGAACCACATCTTGGTGTCTGCTCCACTGTGCTTGGTACTGACAGCCCCTCACGACTGTCCTGCTCTTTTGAAGCATTCTGGTATGAGCATGCAGCTGTAATGTGTCGGTCCCAGGCTATTAGAGAGAAGGTGGGGGAGGTGATACATTTTACTGGACCAACTTCTGCTGGTCAGCAAGGTCGGCTTTCGAGCCACACAGGCCTGAAGAAGAGCTGTGTGCGGCTTGAGACCTTGTCTCTCTCACCAGCAGAAGTGAGTCCAATAGAAACTATCCCTCAACCACCTTGTCTCTCTCCTGGTACGTGCGTCGGTCTGGGAGCTCTCCAGATGAGGCAGACACTGAGGGGCCTTGTCTGGATACAGGTGAAGTGAACCTGCGCAGGGTGCTAAAACAGGATATGAAAGACAGGGAGAACACCGGCACATGAGGTTTCATCGGTTACTTCACGAGGACATAGGTTTCCCTCCCCCACAGGGCTTTCCAAACATTAGCTAGCCTAACCCCTAGCTCTACTGACCTGAGCTAGGTCACGTCAGCGTCCACGCCTGACAGGAGAAAACGGCAGTAACGGAGGCAGGAGATGACCAGGACATGGACAAGTGTCTTAGCCACCAGGACAAAAAGGAAGGTTTGATTTTCCATATGTGGCTGACAAAACAGCAGCAAGAGTTGACTGTGGCGAGGATGTGTGGGGAGAAGGAGAGGCAAGCTTCACAGGGGCCCTCCAGGGACAGAGTGGCTGGTGCTGCTGCTCACTGCAGTGCAGGATGGCAGAAACGGAGAAGGAGCTCAGTTAGGCCATACTGAGTGTGGGCTGGCAGCCAGCCATCCCCAGGATGAGATGTCAGAGACAGGCAGATATGCAGGACTGGGCAGTGCAGGACAGAAGTACATTTGTGAGTCATTAGCACAGAGAGAACTGAATCTATGCCAAAGGGCTAAAGTTGCCCACAGATATGGTATACAGGAGACAGGAGAACCAGGAGAGTACAGGGTCATGACAGCCTAGGGATGAGAGTATGATCCACAGTACTGAAGGCTATCCACAAAGCTCAAGGAGGCGAAGGATGGAGGAGAGGCCAAAGACTTGGCCAGGGAGCAATCACTGGGGAGCCCAGGCTGGTGTGCATGTGTTAGTGGATTTAGTTACTCTGGGACAGGTTTTCTACTAGAGCTGCAGCCTTAGTGAGTGAGAGCTGTTTGAGTGGAGAGGGCAGGAACCAGACGGGCTGGTGTACCTGGAAAGGCATTAGAAGTCCCTGTCCAGCAGCACTGGTTAATGGCAACTTCCAGGAGCTTAGATGTGCAAGGGAAATGAGACAGTAGTTGGAGGAACAGGTGGGATGAAGGTGATTGTTCCTTTAAGGATGGGGGACAGCAGTGCATGCTTCTGTGCTGAAAGGAAGGAGGCGAGAGAGCGTGAGAGGAAGGGGCTGAGTGTAGGGGTGAGGAGGTCAGTAACTGGGAGGGAATGGGGTCGGGAGGCAGTGGAAGGGACAGTAAGAAGCAGCCCGGAGTAAGGGAGCCAAGGGGTCTGGGAGGGGATGTGTGTATTTAATAAAGAGAGAGGGCCGGGGGCGAGGGAGGAGGAGGGCTGGGCTGTGCCAAGTGCCTGCATGGACAAGGTTGGGACCCTGAGTGCTGGTAGCACGCTCAGCGCTGTATGAGACACTGGGAAGAGTTGGCTCTTGGCCCTGTGTGCTTACAATCTAAAACCCACAGCTCAACTGCTCTGGGTGACCCAGGAGCGCCTGTCTGTCAGTGCTGGGGGGCGTTTAGGGGCTGCATGGCAGAAGTGGGCCCTGAGCAGGTATTATAAATGAGAGGAAGGGGAGGGATTCCAGGTGCAGGAGCCAGTGTGGGAACAAGTGCAAAGACAAGAGTGAAAGGAGGAGGGGAAGGGAGAAGTGAGGCAGGATTCCCTGGCAGCGCAAGGGTGAGAAAAGAGAGCAGAATCCGGCCTTGCTGACAAAGGGAGGCTTCAGGACTGGGCTAATTGTGCTCATGTTCCATTCAAGGCAAGAGCTAGCGTATGCAGAAGGGAGGCCAAGGGAAGGTGTGATCTAGACACCCATGGGTGGCTGGGCTCTCTCCAGCCCTGTGGAAATAGAGGCAAGCCAAGGAGAACAATGTAAAATGAGACAATTTCTATTAGCAAGAATATAAAACTTGGAACCTCTGGGCTCTCTCTTGACACCTAATTAATTACCAGGTAGCATCCCCTTGAAGTTGCCAACACAACACACACAAGTTCCAGCACGATTCAGAGATGAACTTTGCAATAAACTTTAGCGTTTTACTTCATCTCCTGCCACAGCTTGAGATCCTGCAGGAGGGGGAGGAGGAAGGGGAGGGGGCGGTGAGGGACAAAATCTAAAGCAGACGGGATCATTGCTGACTAATGAACTCATTAATGGTCTCTGAAACAGAAACTCCATTTCCCTGAGAGCAGCAGCTTCCAGCCAGGTGAGAGCTGCTTGTATTTTCAGGTCCTGGTATGTGCTTCTCCTCAGCTCCTGCAGGAAGATACCAGGCCCCTGCAGACCCTAGACTGCAGCTGACTCCCCTGGGTTCCTTGTTTTGGATATGATGGTAATCAATCTTTGGAACCCCTGAAGAACTTGGGCTCTATGTGAAATGGATTTAACTACGGTATCCTTAGCTAACAGCTACAGAGGAGACTAAGTGAAGAAAGAAGACAAAAAAGAAGACAAGAAAGAAGGCTAGGAGGAAAGGGACAAGACAGAGAGAGCTGACAACACAGAGGACAAGAGGTCAAGAGAAAATGAAGACTGAGAAAACAGGCAACCTGAAGTGATAGGTTTCAGAGTGGTAGCCGTGTTAGTCTGTATCAGCAAAAAGAACGAGGAGTACTTGGGGGAGGGATAGCTCAGTGGTTTGAACATTGGCCTGCTAAACCCAGGGTTGTGAGTTCAGTCCTTGAGGGGGCCACATAGGGATCTGGGGCAAAATCAGTACTTGGTCCTGCTAGTGAAGGCAGGGGGCTGGACTCGATGACCTTTCAAGGTCCCTTCCAGTTCTAGGAGATAGATATATATATAATGGAGATATCCTATCTATCTATCTACCTTAGAGACTAACAAATTTATTTGGGCATAAGCTTTCGTGGGCTAAAACCCACTTCATCGGATGCATGCAGTGGAAAATACAGTAGGAAGATGTATATACACAGAGAACATGAAAAAATGGGTGTTGCCATACCAACTATAACGAGACTAATCAATTAAGATGGGCTATTATCAGCAGGAGAGAAAAAACTTTTGTAGTGATAATCAGGATGGCACATTTCAAACAGTTGACAAGAAGGTGTGAGTAACAGTAGGGGAAAAATTAGCATGGGGAAATAGTTTTTACTTTGTATAATGACCCATCCACTCCCCGTCTTTATTCAAGCCTAATTTAATGGTGTCCAGTTTGCAAATTAATTCCAGTTCTGCAGTTTCTTGTTGGAGTCTGTTTTTGAAGTTTTTTGTTGGAGAATTGCGACTTTTAGATCTGTAATTGAGTGACCAGGGAGGTTGAAGTGTTCTCCGACTGAAACACCATCCTGGTCACTACGGATGTGGAAGCCTCTACACCAACATTCCACACAAAGATGGACTACAAGCCGTCAGGAACAGTATCCCCGATAATGTCAAGCCAAACCTGGTGGCTGAACTTTGTGACTTTGTCCTCACCCACAACTATTTCACATTTGGGGACCAGGGCCGCCGAGAGCGGGTTCGGGCCCCGGTGAAAAAATTTTTTCGGGCCCCCCAGCAAGGGCGGACCGGCTAAACAGGGCTGACGAGAGGGCGGGGAAGCCGGGCCCCCTTCCGGACCGCTGGGCCCCGGTAATTTGTACCGGCTTCCCCCCTCTCTCGTCGGCCCTGTTGGGGACAATGTATACCTTCAAGTCAGCGGCACTGCTATGGGTACCCGCATGGCCCCACAGTATGCCAACATTTTTATGGCTGACTTAGAACAACGCTTCCTCAGCTCTCGTCCCCTAATGCCCCTACTCTACTTGCACTACATTGATGACATCTTCATCATCTGGACCCATGGAAAAGAAGCCCTCGAGGAATTCCACCATGATTTCAACAATTTCCATCCCACCATCAACCTCAGCCTGGACCAGTCCACACAAGAGATCCACTTCCTGGACACTACAGTGCTAATAAGCGATGGTCACATAAACACCACCCTATACCGGAAACCTACTGACCACTATACTTACCTCTAAGCTTTCATCCAGACCACATCACACGATCCATTGTCTACAGCCAAGCTCTAAGATACAACCTCATTTGCTACAATCTCTCAGACAGAGACAAACACCTACAAGATCTCTATCAAGCGTTCTTAAAACTACAATACCCACCTGCTGAATTGAAGAAACAGATTGACAGAGCCAGAAGAATACCCAGAAGTCACCTACTACAGGACAGGCCCAACAAAGAAAGTAACAGAATGCCGCTAGCCGTCACCTTCAGCCCCCAACTAAAACCTCTCCAGCGCATCAAGGATCTACAACCTATCCTGAAGGACGATCCCTCACTCTCACAGATCTTGGGAGACAGGCCAGTCCTCACTTACAGACAGCCCCCCAACTTGAAGCAAATACTCACCAGCAACCACACACCACACAACAAAAACACTGTTGCAAGGATAGGTTCCTGGGTTAAAGCCCGTTGCCAACTCTGTCCACATATCTATTCAAGGGACACCATCATAGGACCTAATCACATCAGCCACGCCATCAGAGGCTCATTCACCTGCACGTCTACCAATGTGATATATGCCATCATGTGCCAGCAATGCCCTTCTGCCATGTACATTGGCCAAACCGGATGGTCTCTACGCAAAAGAATAAATGGACACAAACCAGACGTCAAGAATTATAACATTCAAAAACCAGTCGGAGAACACTTCAACCTCCCTGGTCACTCAATTACAGACCTAAAAGTTGCAATTCTCCAACGAAAAAACTTCAAAAACAGACTCCAACGAGAAACTGCAGAACTGGAATTAACTGGCAAACTGGACACCATTAAATTAGGCTTGAATAAAGACGGGGAGTGGATGGGTCATAACACAAAGCAAAAACTATTTCCCCATGCTAATTTTCCCCCTATTGTTACTCACACCTTCTTTTCAACTGTTTGAAATGGGCCATCCTGATTATCACTATAAAAGTCTTTTTCTCCTGCTGATAATAGCCCACCTTAATTGATTAGTCTTGTTATAGTTGGTATGGCAACACCCATTTTTTCATGTTCTCTGTGTATATACATCTTCCTACTGTATTTTCCACTGCATGCATCCGATGAAGTGGGTTTTAGCCCACGAAAGCTTACGCCCAAATACATTTGTTAGTCTCTAAGGTGCCACAAGTACTCCTTGTTCTTTTTGCTAGAGGTGAAAGACTCCATATCCTGCTCCCAGGAGTGGCCTTACAACCTGGACAACACGACTGTGGCTGTGAAGTACTATTTCCTAGTGAGCAAGAGGGAAGCCAGTGGAAAAAGATTTCTCACCTTCTTATAGGGTGCATTCTCTTTTCAATTCACTTTTCTGCAACACTCTGTGCAGCCGGGATGCTGGGGGGTTACTGGGCTATGCAGCAATGTTCCCACACAGAATTCTGCAGTGACAGAGCAAAGAAGTCTGGCCATGCCAAGCAATCGACAGGTCACTGCAGTGAAAGTCCTAATTGCTCAGCACTCCAAGCATTTCTGGAACCATCCCTCCCGAGGAGGATCCTACCCAGTCTAGTCCCAGAAAGACCAAAGGGATTGGGGCTGCACATATCACCCAGCACAGTGGTCACTGCCTCTCTATATGCTGTCACGAGAAGGCCAAGCTCAGGTCTGCACCCCTCATTACCAGGAAGGTATCAACAACCTGAAGGGAGGTTCCGAGAGGAGGGGCTCAGCCCCTGGCCATGTCTTGGCAACAGACGAGGTTGCCAGAAGGGTGAGCAGGAGCTCTGAGCAGTTCAAGGAAGCATGACTAGGTGTGAGGAGATGAAAGACAGGGAAAGGTAGGCTCAGGACACGCTTCCTGACAGTATGAGATCCATCTCCCAAGGGAATGGCGGGAGCCCCCGGGCTTGGAGGACACAAACCTAGACTGCACGACACACTAGAAAATGTCCAAGGGAACAGTCCTGTCCTGCTTTGAGGAAGGCGTGGAAAGGACAGCCAGCAACACCCTGAGCTGGGCTGTTCAGCTACACCCTAGTGTCCATGAACTGCTGGAAGGGTTGTGTTCAGGCCACCCCCTGGAGGAGACGTTTCTAGAGTGACAGCTTTCTTGTCGCAATGCAGTCAGTATTCCTTTGCCTGAGATTTCCACTCTCTGCAACGCACCAGCAGCTGGCCCCTTGGAGAGGGGACTTGAAACCCACCGTTGGCATCAGAGCCCACCATCTCTGCCTTAAAGGCCAGAGCTCTTTCTGTGGCCATGGAGTACTTACTTGACGCTTGACTATCCTGTTCTCTACCTCTCTCCAGGGCCAATCCAAAAGGTTTAATTTCTTTGAAAGCACCTTGATGTGAACCCAGGGAATGAGAGGATGCCAAAGAGCCTGTTGTGCTGATCCCCTCCAGAAACACATGGGGACTCTCCCTGTCAAATGCAAGTCCAGTTCCCCCTCAAACTGCCTGACTTACTGGGAACACTTCAAAACCATCAACCGGGCAGAGTTTAATTCTGTCCCGGGATTGTTAACAACCATGCAATATTTGTGCATGAATTTTCTTGCTTGTGTAAAAGCTGATGCAGCATGGGGAGGGAAGTTCTCTTCCTCCACAAGACACAGCAGGGCAAGCTTCCCCCTACACTGTCCTTGGCCAAGGTGTCTCAGCTGCAGCAGGGAGAGGGCAGTTTAACCTCTGTGGCCCGCTCAGTCCTCGGCCCCAACAAGGAGAGCAATCATTGAGAAATGTGGTTTAGGTGATGTGGAGATCTGTTTCCCTAGGTGCCAGACGGCCCCCGTCAGTCAGCAAACAGAGCTCAGACGGGAATGGCCGCAAGTGGCTCTGAACCAGCAACGTGGAGGTGAAAGGCTCTGTGTCCCATGTCCACAAGACATCAAGTCCTCCGAGTCTATCCCGGTTCTAAAACTGATCCACACCTGAATGGGCCCACCACGGGGACGGTCTTTGAGCCAGTAACTGCAGTGGGAGCCCAAGGTGCAAAGATCTCTAGGAGGCCTGCACGAGGGTGACTCAGCCTCGGCCCAGCCCTATTTCCAGACTGACAATTCCAGACATTACCCTGGAATCAGAGCTAATATTCAAATAATGAGAGAAAAGTGCGGGGCAAGGGAGGGCGAAGGAGGGATGAGTGAGGGGAACACACTCGGAGCTACAAACAATGTTAAGTATGAGGGCAAAGGAAATGAAACCTGGAAACTCAGCCATGGTCAAGAATCCAGTCCCAGTCTAGGCAGGACGTTTACACTGGGCTTCTAAATAGACATGTTTTTCAATCAACAAGCTTTCTGGTTCCTCAGCTCTGTCATTGTGACAATACAGGAGAAGAAACAGGATAGCTGCCCTGCCACACTCTGCCATCCTGACTTGATGGTCCAGTCATACAATCTAGGTGCAGGTGGGAGCGACGGCCACTTTACGACAGGTGGGAGACGAAGAGAAATGCCAACGATCTGCACACAGACCCTCCCAAAGTTAAATGGCCTTGGGATGAGCTAAACAGAACACAAGGCTCTGGGTTCCCAACACCCCCCTCAGCACTTCTAGGCTGGCTGTGTAATCCGATCGTAGTCCAGTCCCATCCCAGAGAGACTCTCCCCTGTGGTCTCCATGTCTGTGGGCCATGAGAAGGGCAGGAAGTGACAACCTGCGAGTGTTAGTCAGATGTGGTGCCTCCTTCCTCCCTGGCCAGTGCATTCTGCTCAGCAGTCGGATAGTCACATATTTTTTTAATTTGATATAATTATCTCCTAGAAATTACTGTAGGCAGCCTCTTGGGATCCAAAGCAATTAAGTGGAGATAAATTTCTTTCATGAAACAAGCTGTCAAAGGATGAAGCAATTTTCATTCCCCATTTGAAGTGGAAGCTTTGGGTCATGCATGGTTTATTTGAAACAATGCCATCACCTAAAGCTGCTGATCTTATCTGTATTTCCCTGTCTCTCCATTTCAAACCGCTGAAGATGTGCAGCGTGGCACTGCCTGAAGTGATGACATCTGGCACTGGGCCAGCAACAGAAACAAGCTACTCCGCCCTGAGACTGAGTGCAAGAGGCCAAGCATTCCAATTAAAGAGGGGGAAACGGATGGGAAATCTGGGAAGACCTAAAAAGTGGGGAGCCTGCCTGAGGGACTGTGAAACCCTCCTTTAGCCTGTCTCACACCAGTGCAATCAGTAGTGAACATATTTCACTAATGACAGACAGAGGGAAATCAGTCTGGATGTTTGTGTCTGAGATCAGGTTCCATCTAGGGGCCTTCAAGAACATACACAGCTTTCTGAGCAGAAGCAGCTCCAACACAGACTGGACCGAGGAGAGCTCGGACTGGGAGAGCTTCTAGTATCATCTGATGGGTCAAAATTCATGTTGCTATTTAAGACAGAAGTTGAACTCTCTTAAAAAAAAAAAAAAAGAAGAAGAAACATTCCACCATGAAGTGGAGGAAAACAAAATATCTCATTTGGCCATGGGTAAAATTTTCAAAAGTGCCAAAAGTCTTAGGAGCCAAAGTCCAATTTTCAAAAGTGATGTAAGGGCCTTAAAAGCCTAAATCTAACGGAAAGTCAATAGGACACTAAGTCTCTTTTGAAAATTGACTTAGGTTTCTACGTCATTAGGCCCTTTTGAAAGTTTTACCCAACAGTAGCTTTTTCAAATTTATAAAGAAATCGGCGTCCCTGTGACACATAGGTATTGGGTATTATATACGCAGACCTATTACTAGGAAGGCATTGGGACTGAGTCTGTGGTTAAGGTTGCATCCACTATTTCAGGTACAGAGGAGGTTTTAAATCCTTGCTGTAGGTGAAAAAAATGTTGGCCAAAGTCAAAGTCACACCACTTACTTTTGGGGCAAAGACTGATTTTTCTGGAAAGCTACAAGAGAATCCATTAAGTTATTTAGGGGATGGAAGAAGTTTGTGTCTAATATGTTTTTTGGACCTCTCTAATTTACAAATGGCCTTGTTTCCACACCAGGAACTTTGTTTTAGATCTGTATCGACGTCTCTCAAGCATAGGGTAGTTTTGAAAAAATTAAAAAGAACAAAGTTTTCACCAAGAAGGTTGGTGGTGATTGGATGTCTAACATAGTGAATGCCAGTGAAAATGATGTAGGACCAGAGGCTAAAATAGAGAAAGAACAAGTTAAAAATTACTTAGACAAGTTAGATGTCTTCAAGTCACCAGGGCCTGATTAAATGCATCCTAGAATACTCAAGGAGCTGACTGAGGAGATATCTGAGCCATTAGCGATTATCTTTGAAAAGTCATGGAAGACAAGAGAGATTCCAGAAGACTGGAAAAGGGCAAATATAGTACCAATCTATAAAAAGGGAAATAAGGACAACCTGAGGAATTACAGACCAGTAACTTCTGTACCCAGAAAGATTATGGAGCAAATAATAAAGCAATCAATTTGCAAACATCTAGAAAATGATAAGGTGATAAGTAACAGTCAGCATGGATTTGTCAAAAACAAATTGCATCAAACCAACCTGATAGCTTTCTGTGACAGGTTAACAAGCCTTGTGGATAGGGGAAGCGGTAGATGTGGTATATCTTAACTTTAGTAAAGCTTTTGATACTGTCTTGCATGATCTTCTCATAAAAACACTAGGGAAATGCAACCTAGATGGAGCTACTATAAGGTGGGTGCATAACTGGTTGGAAAATCGTCCTCAGAGAGTAGTTATCAGTGGTTCCAGGGCCGGCTCCAGGCACCAGCCGACCAAGCACGTGCTTGGGGCGGCACCTTGGGGGAGGGCGGCGCTCGATTTTTTATTTTTGTATTTTTTGGGGGGGGATTCGGCGGCGCGGCGCTCGGAGGGGGGGCAGGGGCTTCGGGTGGCGCGGTGCTCGGAGGGAGGGCGGGGGTTTCGGGCGGCGCGGTGCTCGGAGGGAGGGCGGGGGCTTCGGGCGGCGCGGTGCTCGGAGGGGGGCGGGGCTTCGGGCGGGGCTTGGGGGGGCGGTGCTTCGGGTGGCGTGGTGCTCGGGGGGGCGGGGCTTCGGGCGGCATGGTGCTCGGGGGGGCGTGGTGCTCGGGGTCTTGGGGGGTGTGGTGCTCGGAGGGGGGCGGGGGCTTCGGGTGGCGCGGCGCTGGGGGGCGGGGCTTCGGGTTGCATGGTGCTGGGGGGGCGGGGATTTCGGCGGCGCTCGCGGGGGGGGGGGGGGGGTTACAGCGGGGCGGCAAAAAAGTTAGAGCCGGCCCTGAGTTATTCACATTCATGCTGGAAGAACATGAGTGGGGTTCCGCAGGGATCAGTTCTGGGTCCGGTTCTGTTAAATATCTTCATCAATGATTTAGATAATGGCATAGAGAGTACACTTATAAAGTTTGCAGATGATACCAAGCTGGGAGGGATTGCAAGTGCTTTGGAGGACAGGATTATAATTCAAAATGATATGGACAAACTGGATAAATGGTTTGAAGTAAAGAGGATGAAATTCAATAAGGACTAATGCAAAGTACTCCACTTAGGAAGGAATAATCAGTTGCACACATACAAAATGGGAAATGACTGCCTAGGAAGGAGTACTGCGGAAAGAGATCTGGGGGTCATAGTGGACCACAAGCTAAATATGAGTCAACAGTGTAACGCTGTTGCAAAGAAAGTGAACATCATTCTGGGATGTATTAGCAGGAGTGTTGTTAGCAAGACATGAGAAATAATTATTCTGCTCTACTCTGTGCTGATTAGGCCTCAACTGGAGTATTGTGTCCAGTTCTGGGCACCACATTTCAGGAAAGATGTGGACAAATTGGAGAAAGTCCAGAGAAGAGCAACAAAAATGATTAAAGATCTAGAAAACATGACCTAAGAGGGAAGATTTAAAAAATTGGGTTTGTTTAGTCTGGAAAAGAGAAAACTGAAAGGGGACATAACAGTTTTCAAGTATATAAAAGGTTGTTACAAGTAGGAGGGAGAAAAATTATTCTTATTAACCTCTGAGGACAGGACAAGAAGCAATGGGCTTAAATTGCAGCAAGGGAGGTTTAGGTTGGACATTAGGAAAAACTTCCCAACTGTCAGAGTGGTTAAGTACTGGAATAAATTGCCTAGGGAGGTGGTGGAATCTCCATCATTGGAGATTTTTAAGAGCAGGTTAGACAAACACCTGTCAAGGATGGTCTAGATAATACTTAGTCCTGCCATGAGTGCAGGGGACTGGACTTGGTGACCTCTCGAGGTCCCTTCCAGTCCTATGATTCTATGCAAGTTATTAATATTATTCACCATCATTGTCTCTATTTATACTAGAGAAGCTCACAGACAAAAATATTTGGCAAAGATAACAACATTTTCTCTGTAAAATGCTGACATGCAACATTTTATGTCAAAACGTTGTTGCTTTAAACAAGCTTTTTAGTGTGCATTATTTCCAGAGACATTCCATGGTAAGGATGTTACAGAAATGTATGAGGAGGATTTCACATGGCAATACTAGCAATAACCAAATGGATGAAACCCAAAGGGAAATAATTATTTTAAAGTATCTGGTCACCATTAGATTTTTAATGGCAATGTTGCAGTTCTGTAGTTTGCAGATGAGTCTACTTCCTTCAGCAGCTGTCACTCTATGCCAACAACGTCTGTGTCTGGGAAGAGTTTAAATCATTCCCAGTGAGCCCAGACTTAGTAGCTCCACTGCCTTCCTAAGGGAGAAAGATGACTTGGACTGAAACTCTGCAGATGTAGGGGTTTGTTTCCACAAACATGGCCATGACATTCTGAACACTGAAGAACAAAGACTCCATGATGATACACCCTGTCCTGGTCTAACAAGGCCTCCTAGCTAATGTGAGATGTAGCTGTATTGAATGAATACATGACACAAAGATGGTGAGCCTAACACCATTAAACAAAAGGGAGACAGATTCTGCACCCATACAAACAAGGAAAGGGCCTTCCTGCAGATAGAAATGTGGCTAGCAGACTTGGAAGTCAATGACAGAAGGTCATTTTCCATCTCCCAGAGAGACAGAGTATATATACACATCTGTTATTTGGGCTGACCACTCCCTGCATTTCATGAAGTCTTTACTTTTCTGGCAAGCTTCCCAGAATGTGGCTCTTGGCCAGGCTAATAGTGAGGAACTACAATGGCTGAGAAGTTCTCTTCTATGATTGGGGTCTTTCTCCAGGTGTCGTGAAGCTCCTTTGAGTAGCTACACAGATGGATACCGAATCCGGTTGATACTCCAGTGTGGCATTTTAATGCAAGGAACATGATTGAAGACCCAACATGAAAAACATGAAACATGACAATTAAGGATCAAGCCCAACGGCTAAGGGAATGGTCAAATGGCAAAAATGTGAGGCCCAATATGGCTAAGGGCATGAATTAGGAGTCTAAATGGCTCAGAGCAAGTTCTGGCAGACAAATATACTGACACATGAAGAGAAGGGAGTTAAGGGAGTAAGGTAACTCCCTTCTCTTCATGTGTCAGTATATTTATGCCTGCATCTGTAATTTTCATTCCATGCATCTGAAAAACTGGGTTTTTACCCACGAAAGCTTATGCCCAAATAAATCTGTAAGTCTTTAAGGTGGCACCGGACTCCTTGTTGTTTTTGTGGATACAGACTAACACAGCTACCCCTCTGATACTTGACACCATACAAGGCACTGGATTTTAATGAGTTCTTTTGATATACATACAGGCTAACCAGCAAATTCCAAAAGATCGGAACTTCAACATTTCACTTCTTAATACATTAAAGAAGTGGTGAAGAATATCCCTTTCATAAGAGTGCTGTGAACTACCGGGCTCTGATATTCTGCCAGGATGGAGGGTTTAGTACCACAAACGACTGTGGTGAAAAACTGCCAGTGCAACAGCAGGTAGCCTCCTGGCCACTCCTAATTCCCAAGAAAATGTATGCTGAAAGCAGAATACCCTCATCAGAATGGACTCCTTATTACTATCTCCCCAGAAGATGCTGCACGGGAGACTTCACACTTGGATTCCCTTCCTAGGTTACTCCCCTGATTAATCCTGATGTTTCCTGGTACCTGAGTTTGGGACCATGTGCTCAGTAAGATCTCTGAAGAGAAAGGACCTTCTTGTTTCCCAAGAGTCCAGGCCGAATCCATGGAGCACCACTTACCACAAAGACTGAACGAAGAGGAGTTTCCCATGAGCAACGCCTGACTGGTGGTGATGTGTGATGATGACAGTAAACTGATCTACAGGATAAGTTCCCTAAATACTGACGGGCCGAAAACAGCCCTGGGGTGAACCAGATTTACTCTGTACTCTCAACATCAGTGAGTGGAGCTAGCCATTCACCTTTGACCCCAATATTTTCTTCTTTGCCACCAGGAACACTTAATGTGCGAGTCTAGCCTTTCCATCGATGGTCATGCCATGCCTCCAGTCAATGCTGGAAAGAAGCCCCTCACCTCCAACATGGAGTCAGTGCAACGGGGCTAGAACAGAGCATTGGCAATGGGACTGCATGCATGTTGGCACAAGTGAGTAGTATCCAGACTGTCTGCTTCACAGCACAGCAGGGGGAGGCTGGGACAGGAGACGGGTGGGCGAAGGCAGGGGAGATGGATGTCAGTGGGTCTCAGGAAAATGTTTGGCCACACTCATGGCAGTGACAGCTAAAGTTATTTACTGTGCCTGTTTTTTTTTACAGAGCACATGCTCCTATCCCCCAATCCCTGTGCACTCCCACCTCCGCTCCACGGCGCCCTGCAGTGACAGCCAAAGACATAGTCCGGGTCCTCCCAGTTGCTGCACAAGGTGCTCTGCAATCCCAGGGCACTGCAAGGCTGCCCTTGACTCAGGCTATGCCCAGACCAGGCCCAGAAGCAGGAAGGACTCTACTTCCCCCTGCAAGATGTGCCCCTCGTACCCGATGCACCAGGCCCCATCTGTGCCAGGAGGGGTGAATCCTGAAAGGAAACTGTTTCCAGTGACGAGGTACTTTCACCTCCTACAGTGCCATCGGACGCCAGCTATTCTCGCTCACGTCAGAGATGGGGCTTTCTGGAGAGGAGTGTCTCCAGGAGGGAGAGATGGGCAGGCCTGTCGGAATTCAAAGGACACTCTCACACGGAGTGCCTCCGGAACAGCCCTGAATATGCAGGGCTGGCTCCTAACTCACAGATGGAGTCAGTTGGTCCCACACGATGTCCAGAGGCTCTGGCTCTCACACTCCCAGCTCCCTCAGACTGCAGGGCAAGAAAACTACTCTGCAGCAGGAGTCAGGGTCTACCCAAGAGCACTGAAACAAACAGCATTTCCTTCGCCAGCTTCTGTCCCTGTGAGGCAGAGCTTATGGCCCCTGAGGCATAATACTCTGCATTCCCCTGGGAGAGGGCAAGTCTGGGGCAGGGCAAGGATTATTGCACTGGTGTTCTGCCCTGTGCCTGATGCCTAGCCCACACTTGGATACCATCGCTGTGTGTCAGCGGGCAGGCAGCCATCCCCACAGATCTTCTGCATGGCTGGATGAGCTAAGATGAAAGGCTTCAAGCTCCTGAATATACCACATCTGCAGCAAACAGCAGCTCACGGCACACATTAAATGGACTCTCAGCTGGCTAATCAACAGGTCTCAAACGTAATGGTAAACAGGGAATCACCACTGAGTGGGCGTGTTTCCAGTGGGGTCCCGCAGCGATAGGCTCTTGGCCCTGAACTATTTAACATTTTTATCAATGACTTGGAAGGAAACATAAAATAATGACTGATAAAGTCTGCAGACGACACGAAGATTTGGGTAGTAGTAAATAATGGAGACAGGTCACTAATACAGAGCTTGATCAAATGGGTGCAAGGAAACAAGACTGTTTCAATACTGCCAAGTGTTAAGTTATACATCTAGGAACCATGTGCAGGTCTCACAGATGGGGGACGATGTTTTGGAAAATGGTGACTCTGAAAGGGACGTAGGGATCATGAGGGAAACCATCTGAACACGAGCTCCCAGTGTGATGCAGCGGCCGGAAGAGCTAATGCCATCCTGGGCTGTGTAAACAGGGGAATATCAAGTGGGAGTAAAAGGTAATATTACCTTGGTATTTGGCACTTGTTACCGAAATACTGTGTCCAACCCTGGTGTCCTCAATGTAAGAATCAAGAAGGACGCTGAAAAATTTGGAGAGGATTCCGAGAAGAGCCATGAAAATGATGAATGGATTGGAAAACATGCCTTATAGTGGGCAGGTCTACAGTACTGCTTAAATCTATCTAACTTACGTCGCTCAGGGGTGTGAAAGAACCCCTCCCTCCCGAGCGACGCAAGCTTTGCACTGTCCATACCGGTGCTATGGCGGCAGGAGAGCCACTTCTTGCCGAGATGGAGTAATTATGCTGATGGCAGAGCAGTCACCAGATCCGCTACAGTGGTGCAGCTGTGCCGATGTAGTGCTGTAGCGTAGACTTGCCCAGTGACAGGAGGTCGAGCTATTCAATTTAACTAAGAGAAGGTTAACGGATGACTTGTTCATAGTCTGCAAGTGCCTATTTGTGGAACAGAACTTTGATACTAGAGGGCTTTTCACTCTACCAGACAAAGGTATAACAGGATCGAATCGCTGGAAACTGAAGCTAGACAAATTCAGACAAGTAAGAATTGTGCAAATTTTTAACAGTGAGGTCACGGTGGACTGATTTAAATCAAAGTGACTTAAATCACCGATTTTAATAATGATTTAAATCAGCAAGCAGGAAAATCTTTATTTAAATAATCTATTTTAATCTTGTTTTGCATTTGTTCTTTTTAGTTCTTTTCCTAAAGAAAGGTTGATTCTCACTGGTTAGTAACCATTAAAATATGTTGATTTGCAACTAAATATAACCTTTCCACTAAATTTGGTACTTCTTTTTGCTAACCAGGAGGATACACTGTATCTATACACATTTATTTAAGCAATTATCTAGCTTGACATACACATTTATTCAGATTCTTAATTTTTACTTTTTTTATTACGTTAGAATATGGTGAATGATGCATTTCCTATTTACGAGATGGTGACTCATTTTTTTACTTATGACGTGTCACAATTATTTGGATGGAAATTAGAATTCAATTCTACAGTTGCATTCAAATGCACAAACCCAGCATTTTTTTAAATAGTTACATAAAACTACTTTAAATGTGAAGGAGACACAAGAAAAAAATAGTTTGTGAAAACGTGTTTTGCATTTAAAACTAACAGATTTTATTAACCAAAGGAACGATTTACCTGTCGTTAAGTGAACTGACTGTTTCTAGTCCCATGTCTTTCAAGATTGTAGCCGTACTAGTTCTCATCCTCTCACCTCACATTTGATTCACAGATTGGGAGAGGAAAACCAGCTTTCCTGGGCTTTGAAGGAACTAGCCATTGAACTAAAGTACGGTAGCTGAATAAACCAAAATGAGGTAGATATTCTCTCTGCACCTGTAGAATTGGCACTTCAGCAAACTCTGGTTTCCAGCTTAGCCAGAGACTTGCATCAGTTCAGCGGTCTGACTTTCTTTAAACCTCGGCTACAAATATGCACTGCTTCATTTGTTTTATTTAATTCAAATTATTTTAATAGATTATAGTAAATTTAGGCTTTTTCAAATGTCATTTTCAAAAGGTTTAGTTTTAAAAAGAAAACGTATTTAATTTAAATTAAAAAATCTGTTTTTTTAATGTTTTTAAAAGTTGATTTTTATTCACCCTAAGTGAGGGTATTTGACAACTGGACCAATTTACCAAGCGTCATGGTAGATTCTCCCTCATTGATCATTTTAAAATCAAGACTGGATTTTTTTCTAAAAGATCTGCTCTCTTTCAAACAGGCATTAATTCAGGGAGTCCCACAGCCTGCTGGACAGGAGGGCAGGATACATGATCCCAGTGGTCCCCTCTGGCCTTACCCTAAAGGAATCCCTGGTGTTAGAATCTGCTATTCTGCTGGCTAATGCAGGTCATGGAGGAATGTCTTTTGCCGAGGGACTGCTGACCTGTGTCTCTCCTGGACTCCCACTGCTACTGAGAGTGCCTGATCAACAGCCAGCCAGACAGATGGGCCTCTATGACAGTGGCTACATTCCCTTAGCCTGGTGTAGCCAGACGGGGGTGCCCCCTCCTCTCAAACCCAGACCTCAGGCAAGGTGTGGGGGAGCATTCCCAACCCAGCTGTGACATTTCCTTCCACCTATACCTGTACAGCTGTTTCCTACATGCTGCAGCCTCAAGAGAGATGTGTGAGGCTTCTGTAGGTGCTTGGGAACAAGACGGAACAGAAACGCTTCACACCTGGCTCCAAAATTACAGCACGCTGGAACATGGCCAACATAAACTGGCAGAGTACCAGTTGCAATGGACATCAATTAAGGAGCCTGTCATCCTCAGACTGCAGGGTTTTCTCTTTGCGATCTGCATCGCTCCTTAAGCCTTCAGCAGCACCAGCGCTGGAGTTTTCCAGATGGGATCATTTCCCTCTGATTCCACTCACTAGATTTATGGCAGAATCCCCCCCCCTCCTTTTTTTTTTTTTTTTAAGAGCTTGAACTATTATTCCACATTGCAGATTTCTCCAGGGCTGCATTTAGTGTCCTCATGCAATACTACAGCTTGTTTGCACCAAGTTACCTTTATCTTCAGCCACAATAAAACAGAGTTTTAAAAATATGCTCAAATGTTGCTCTGTTTAAGCAGCAACTAGCCGGCCAGATGAAATGAGAGCTGCTCAGAATCCCTCTGGCACACAGCCGTGCGGAGTCTGGCCAAGGGCACCAAGGGTCGCTCGGATGCTCCAGCATGCCCCTTTCTATAAAACACTGACCACAAGCACAGGTCAGAGGTCAGTGTGTCCTCCATCTGCCACACTGGGCTGGGGAGATGGGTGGACCTTGAGACCTCCCATCACAAACAAAGGATGTCAATGATGTCTGGCAAATTCAGAATGGCCGAGTGACTCAGGGGGTGTCTAGACAATCACTGGCACACAAGGTTCAAGGGAAACGCAGATAATAAGATCAAGAGTTCAAGCCAGGAAACACTCTGCATGTTACCTTCTCAGTGGGTGAAACCCAGTTTCTTCTCTATTACCAGTGACATCAACTTCTGACGTTGATGGTAACTCACCATCAGTGCCTTTTACGATCCAAAGATACCACATGAAAGGGAAGGACGAGGTCAAAGTGGAGTTTAGTTATTGGTCTGCAGGTGTTTCAATGTTTAATTCCATAGCCTATGGGCTGCCAGCTGCTGCCCTGTAGCTGTGTGTGGCAGGGCTCTGGTGATGCTTGTTTGGAAAGCAAGGCAGACAGAGATGAAAGGAGTCCTTCAAAGGTGACTCCTCCTTGGACTCTTCCACTCTAGGGTTCTCACTGCTTCCCTCCTCCCCACCGAAGTGAACTGCAAGCCCCTTGCTCTGACGGGCTGAGCAAGCGTTCCCGTGTGGCTCGGCACAGACACAGCACCTCGGGGACATGCACAGGAGGGTGCTGGGAAGCAGGTCCATCACTTTGCCTCAGGGTTCTCTTTCCTGTTTGGGATGAGGCTGCCCCTCACAGAGGGCCCAATTCTGCCACCCTTACTCCTGCTGGGCAGCACCTTGCGCTACTGCCAGCAATGAGATTACTCGTGGAGTAAGGTGCTGCTCAACATACGGGTGGCCGAACTGAGCCCAAAGCCTTTATACTCCTCATTACCCACAGTGCTCTACCAACCACCCCATGGGAACTTCCTCCTCAAGACAACAAACTTCAGAGCCACTCTCAGGAAGGTAAATGTCCTTGCCTCTGTCCCAGGAGGCTTTCAGGAGATTAGCCACAAATCTGTCATCTCAGGAAGGACAGGACCTAGGTTTTCACGAGGCATTCCAATGCCTATTCCTCTGGCCCTACTGCGTGGGCTCTCTTTCTGGGCAGACAGATACTCTACTTCACACAAAAAAAGAGCTGAAAGTCTTTAGAAAACTGCATCTTGCTAATAAGCAGCTCAATGCTCTGCTAGCTAAATGGGCTAACGTTAGCCCAAGCCTAACAAAGAGAGCTCCTGAGAGGCCAATGCAGTGGCCAGCAGTTATGGAAACTCCGAACATATGAGCCAGACTAGAGAGAGATTAATAGTTCAGAAAACATACCTGGGCCTGGAACCAGAGAAAAGAGGCTTGTACTTTTCAAAGAGAAACAAAGGCCCTTAATGGAACCAGGTTTGGGACCCACTGTTTTGCCGTTCCCACAGCAGGGGACCATGCACATAGCGGGCAGCTGAGCATTCGTCAAGTAGGGAAGATGACAAGTGTAGCTGCAGGCGTGACGCCCCACCATGCATGCGCCAATCCCTAGACTGGAGTGTCTCACTCAGAGACACATGCCAGGGATTTGCCTCCTTTCCAGGACCATGCAGGAGGCAGAGCACTTGGGGTCTTGCCAGTGGTGAGTGAGTTCACCACACATGTACAAAGCGCATGCTCCTATGAGCACGCGCACAGAGAAAGGCTCCCTTTTGTTTCAGTGGAGGGAGCCGTAGTGACTAGCCCCATAAGCAAGTGTATTAATCATTCACCGTCTGGTTTTAATCCACACACTGCTGATCCTGCGTCTCACTGTATTGTTATCGGGGGAAAGAGCATTTCTCCTCAATCTTATTCACCAGCCAAAAACGTGAAAATGCAAAAACCACATTTGTGAAGGGCCTTCCCCAGGACACAGGCCCCAGACCCCAGTGAGCTGGGGCTGTTGCCTTTTTATTGGTATTTAAAAACCTTTTATTAACATGTGTCAAGGCTGGGGGAGGAGGGAGAGAGGCTCAGGTTTCAGGACCCCCCATTCACAGACATTTATTGTGGGAAGGGACATTAACACTTTCTCTTCCACATCTCTCTGGCTGGGGCTCACACAGGATCTGCTACTCAGGTACTAGCTTAGGCACACAGGTGCATGTGCTGTAGTGTTTCAAACTTAAATGACAGACTGAGCTGCTAGATCTCTTCCTTTGTGTGCCCAGCCTATGCCGAGTTAGTAGGAACGGACGCACACTGAGTGATGATGAGCATCCAAATAAGTCTCCAGAATGACCCCAGAGGAGATCTCCGGGCCGTTCTCCCCACCTGGGAGTTCCACAGCCCAGTCACAGCCTTACCACCAACTCCACAGGAGCCCTCTTGCAATCAATGGCCAGCGAGCGCGGAAGAAACCATCAGATGCCCAAGACTCCCGGGAGAACGCCCCTAGTGCACAGAGCAGATGGGCTCTGTTTTCAGTGCAATCCAATGTTTGCCACTGGAAGCCCCCACCACCAGCACCACGCAGGCACAGATGAAACCCTCATTCTTTACCTTCCCCTCTGCCAGCAGCCTCACTCCACCACACCATCCTACTCAGCACTTGCCCTGGGGAGCAAAGCTAGGTAAGAGCCTGATGCTAGCGGCATGGGACCAGCTCCCAGTGAAGGGGGACAGGCCCTGACAAGATGCCCATAGTCTGTGAACCTGTAGGCACAGTATGAAGTCTCACTTTGCTGGTTATGTAGACTGCAGTTGATCGGTATGCGTCACTGTATTCCACTGCACAAGTCCTGCATACAAGTGTGTGTTTCAGCAGGTATTCGCCCAACACACACCAATTAAAACACCACCATGCAATGCTCAGCCCAGAACGAACACTTATGGGGGAGCTTGAGCTGGTGATAAGCTGGCTTTATAAGGGGAAAAGGTGACAGCTTCAGTGGTAGTGCATGAGAAGACAGAAAAATCTAAACAGCATGCTGGTTCCGGCATGAATCCCACCGCAGAGCCTCCCAGCAACGAAAGGTGTGGAACATGTTCATCCACAGCAAGATGGAAGCCAATGTCCAGTGACCCGCTGAGAAATGCTGGCTGTGAAGAGGCTCTGATGGACTGCAGCACTCTACCATAGAATGGGACTGAGGGAACGAACAGAAGAACTGGCAATCGCAATGCTCAGAATTTATTATTTAAGATAAAAACACAGACCCTGCCCCAAAGACTTGCAGTCCAATCTCAGGTATTATCAGAGAGGGGCTAAAATCCAAATGTCTCTCTCTTCATAGGTATTTGCTGTGTTTAGATAAAATGACTGCCACATGCAGAGTCTGGGGAACACGGCAATGTGTTTAACACCCGTGCAAATGAAACAGGGGGCTGTGAAGAACTGGCTGCAAAGGAAACAAAGAGACATTTCCTAAGCAGCAAAGTGTGAGAATTCAGAACTGAGAGGGGCAGTTTCACATTCTCTACCAACAACCTAGAAAACCCACGCTGTTTGGGTGGATGCTGCTTCGCTGTGCGAGACACGCCCCCCCCCTTTTCCCCACAGTTCTCTTTACATCCCCCACTGGGGACCAAGAAGGGAGAAAACCTCAGCTCTGTGGCTGCTCTGCAGCTCACTGAGGTCTAAGGGACAATGCTTTGAGCATGTCAGTATTTGGGGAGGGTAATCCGAATGCCTCTGGTGCCCAGTGGGAAATGGCAAAGTCCAGGGAATGCTGACACAGCAGGTACATTGTGCTCTCTGGCCAGAGCACCCTGTCTGGCTGTCTGCCGTTTCTGTCATGGGTTCGATGCTAAGATTGGGATGCTGGGACTGCAGGTGCACGTGTCAGCTTTGGGCTGACTATATGGCCTAAGTCAGACTGCCTTCTCCCGCCCAGAGGAACCAAGCCCAAGCCAGTCTGCAAGGCCACCAACACATGCCAGCTTCCCGGGGGGAAAGAAATAGCGACTGCAGGGTTGCTATTTTAAACCCCAGGAATATGCCCCTGAAGAGCCTCTTCTGATGGTCCTTTCCTGGAGCGAGGTGCTTCTTGAAACAGGGACAGTGATTGTATTCTCCTCTCTGCCCCAGTGCAGCGTTACAAGGGGCAGCAGGGCAGACAGGGAAGTGAAACAGAAATTAGCACCTCTCAGGTTCCCCTTCTCACGAGGGTCCCAGATTTCTCACAGTCAGTTCAGGAACAGGTCATGGAGAAGTGACACCTGGAAATGCACATCTCTGGCCAGCCCCAGCTTACCCACCTTTCTTACAGACTTGGTCCCAGCAGCTCCACTTCTCTTCCTAGAGTCCTCTCTGCTCAGGGAAACACCACAACATCCTCCTGTGAGAGTGACAGCTCCAGCTCTGGGATGCTGCCCTGCAGGGCTCACCCAGGCAACAGACACAGGGGACTGACAAGCTCCACTCCTCAATCCTGCCCTGCCCCGTGTGGTCCCCAACCCCATGTCACTCTCCTCTCTCCACCCCCAGCAGGAGTGCACGTGGACAGTGCAGGCACCTTCTCAGCCCCAGCCCCCACATCCCCCCTGGCCGGGCGGTGGCACAGAATGGAACCTAAGCCCCACATCAACAAGGGAGCTGATTTCATTAGTCTAAAAACCAACAGCCGAAGAAAGTTCAGGCTAGACCAGGCTCCTAGAGCAAAGAAAGGAAAATAGAGAGCGGGCAGCAGGGAATGCTTTATATTCCTAAAAGCCTTTTGTACGTTAACACATGGTGTCTGCTTCTCTCTAGTCACCTATTTATCACTCTCCTCTTTAGAGAAGGAAAAAAGCCCTGGCTGCTTTCCTAGCCCAGAGTTTTGTGGCCGGGGGAGGGGGAGGGTGCGTTAAGCATGATGCAAACCATTTGGAGTGGAGTGAGAGCGCTGCCAACACAAGCTGCACTATTTAAACAAGTGAGGAAATGATCGTATATACAACATGCCAGCGAGCACACACACACACCAGAGGAAGTCGAGAGGGGTTTTCATGACACAGAGCTGGATGTCAGCGGCTAAAAGGTCGATATTTTCCCTTAACACCCTTCTCAATGACTTAATCGTGTTCCGTTTGCACAGAAAACTTCCCAAGAATAAAAGTCTGGAGGAATCAAGGGGGGATGTTTGGCCTAGTGCTGACCTTGTCCGAGGTTTTCTCCACGTAGCAGGGCTCCTGGGGGGCGACCAGCAGGGGGACAAAGCCCGAAAGGAGCCGATCCTCTTCCAGGCTGAGCAGGGAAAGGTCATCATCGGGGTCCTTGTACAACGGCACCTCCGACTGATTCACTGTGGTCAGTATGTTACAGAAGTCAGCCAGTGTCGCCCACACATCCACTGAGACCCTGGGAGAACGAGGGGAAGAGATGTGAGCAATTCTGGCATGTTCTCTGCCTCATCACAGCAAAGATCAGGGAGGTGAGATGAGGCAAGATGCACCTCCCAGCACATACCCTTCAGGGTAGGAGTGCAGCCCCATGGGTTTTACCCCGAGCAATGAGCCCAGCACTTGCTAACACAAGCCCTCTCCCCACTCTGCAGATGAGGACAGTCAAAAGCCCCCCTTACTCCTCTACTGTGGACCAGGAAGCTCCCAGGATACCCCCCCACACACACACATAGAGTACAGCCCCCCCTGCAAGCCCAACCTGGTACGGAGACATGGGGAAGCATCTACCCCACCCAAAGCCCCAGGTGATGCTGAAAATAATCCAGCTCACTCCAGAGGGGAGTAATGCTCCATGTTATGTCTGGGAAGGGGGAAGTCACCTCCTGGGCAGCCTCAGGATGGCCCTCTCCTCTACTGCAGCCACAGCTCCAGCCCTGCCTGAGACACAACCTATTTTCTCCAACCCCTCCTAGAAGCTGATGTCCCCAGGGCCCTATCTGTGTCTCACAAAGTGCAGACAGAGCCCAGGTCACTATCTGCCATCACATGCTGTGGCCATGCGGGACCTCAGGGGCTTTGTCTTTAAATGCCAGTCACTAGATGTAACACCTTGTTTCATTTCTGGTCACAATTTCAACACTTTGGAGCAAAGCTGCCTGTGTGGTGTGTCACCTTCTTCGAGCACCAGTGACACGCAGAGCCCAGACTGTCAACACAAAGCCTTGAGCAGTTCAGCAGCCGCCTGTAGCCTCTGCTCTCCTCCGAGGGCAGCTGGAGCCCAGTGCCCCCAGGGTCTAGGTGGGGCGTGGGGGCAGAATAGGTGCACAGTGACACACTCGGGCGGCGGACCAACCGCACAGCTACAAGCTCACAACCAACTGCTACTTGTTAATGATTTCACACAAGAAAGCAGGGATTTTAGATCGAGGCAGGAGACGTGCAGGGAGATGGGGAAGGGAAAGCAGCACACTGAGCTAGGCTCCCCACGCCTTCGGGTCCCAGACAGCAGCCTTGTGCTGTGCCCATCTGTGCCTCCTTGATGAACTGTGAGGCGCAGGACAGAGACCAATGGCGGGGGGATGGGACTGTCTCCACAGCCAGAGGCAGCCAAGGGGCTGGAGCAGGCCCCCTGCTCCATGAACTGCTCCAGGTGGACAGAGTCTGCACTCGTTTATTTATGGCAATCAATGTACCAGGAAAGTGCACTGAAATGAAACATCTTGTTTTCAAGAGCGTCCTGGGAACTGGACGGAATGAGCTGCCATTAATCAAAGCCCAGCACATAATCAGCACACGTGTAGCACAGAGTCACCCACATCCCCGAGCCGGCCCCGGCAAACATGCTGCAGAGGAGAAGAGGGCCTTCGAAGCCCTCTGTGCACAGACACCAGGAGCTGGGCTCATTCACAAAGCTCCATCACTTGGCTCGGCCAGGTCTGGCTGTCAGAACTGTTTAAACATGGAAAAAAATAAACAGTTGCAACACGTTTTTCGGAGGGATCTGTCCGAGGCCCTTTGTGATGTAATGGGAAACACTGCATTTGTGCTACCAGCTGGAAAATAAACAGAGCTGTGAGGGTTAAAAGGAACTGAACTTTCCACGACCCCATCTGCAAAGAAGAAAATAATAAGAGGAATGATCCACTGCCCCACAGCTCTGATAGTTTATCCTTCAGCCCAGGCTGCAGAGACAAGCACCGGATGTGATAGGGCTGCTCTGGGCCACCTCCAACGTGAGCGCTGCCCATGGGAGACACGCAGGGGTTGAAAGGCTCAGCCCTCCCCCAGTGCCCTGCTGCATGGGTCTGGTCACATAGCACTCCTGGCCCTCAGACTGAGCGGGCTGCTCCACACCGGGATGAGCAGCGAGAACAGCTGCAGATCGGCTGGGGACCCGGACAGGGAGTGCCCCCTTTCCAGCAGGGGTAGGGGGCATGGATGACACAGGGTGCCGGGGGAGCAGTCCCAGACCAGGGGCTGGGACAGGGCCGACAGGGTGCTGGTGGCAGACATCTATGGCCGAGGAGGGGAAGGACACACAACAGGGAATGCTCCATGCCAGTTGGGGAGGAGGACCGGGCACATGGCAGGGAGCACTTCTCTTTGGGTGGGGGAGGCAGAGGCATATCAACACGCTGCAGAAACACTCCTGACGTGACATTCGTGCCCTTTGGCCCCCGACAGGCTCAGCGTCCAACGCCATCCTCAGGCCATACAAATGGTCACATAACTCACATTACTGCATTTCAGAGAGCTCGCTAATCTCACAAGGGGCAGAGCTGGGGCGTTCCCCTCCTGCAGGCTTAGCAGCTCGGCACAGCACCCTCCCTCCGTGGTCGCTAGTGCTCCAGCCCCACTGATGAGGAGTTTACCCTTCCAGCCCCCTATCCCAGTGCAGGGCCCCCCAGACCTTCCACCGGGACAGGAGTTGCTGCCACTGCTCCGCAGCATCCTCCCTGCTCCCCCCAGTTTCGCAATGGCTCAGCAGATCCGCCCTTTCCATGGTACGTGTCAGATTTCCACTCTATGGTCCCCTCAATCAAACGGACGGTTGGGGCAATTCTGTCATGAGCTATCGACGCGGCTGCTGTGTAATTCAGAGCAGGAGCTGGGCTGCACCCATTAGGTGTGAAGCGGCTGGGCGTGCATGGGACCTTGGCAATAAGGATGGAACGAGAAGTGCTTTTCCTTTGCTGTTTTCGCCCTGGTTTCCAGCTGTGACTCTCAATGATGAGGATTTAGCTGGGAGTGTATCTGACAGAATCTTGTGCAGCGGCCTCCTTCCTGTGTGTCGGCATGTACGCCACTACGGGATTGGGCAGTTCTCCAGGCTCCACACACCCAGCACCAGGTCCAGGTGATGGCCAAAGAATCAGGAAGTTCATTGCCTGAGCCCTTAGGAGACTGTCCTAGAGGGACGTGCAATCCTTGGGAACCTGGCCAGGTGCTTTCTCCTTCGGCCCCCAGGGTCCCAGTGACGGTTTCTAGGTTTGGCTGGCTTGTGTCACCTTGACTGGATTGTTGTGATTCGGGGCATTTTTGTGCACAGACTCGGAGATCCAACCCTCCGCACCTGCTGTACGTACACAATAACTGAGTTGCAACAGGCCTCTTTGTGGAGCCTTTGCAGAGGGCTCTGCAGAATTGCTGACCCCGAGCCCCGGAGCGCACAGTTCCCAGGTAAACAGAACAAAGCTCTCCAGGCTTCTAATGGAGGAAGCCAAGCGAGGGTTAGCTCACTTTCTGCTGTCTCAGAACCCAGGCCGAATGTAGCTGCCAGCATGAGTGCAGCCCAGCAGCAGGGCGACAGGGGATGGAGCGGACACAGCTCACATGCATGGACAAGGGCACCCAGGGGCCAAACGAACTCCCACGACGAGGGTTAGGGCTGGACCTGTGCAATCACAACAGCCAGGCCTACTGCCTCCAGAGGCCAACACCCTGAACAGTCAGCGGGGCAGGAATAGGCAGCTCTTGCTAACAACTCTGTGTGGTAAGCACAGCCCGACACTCGCTGAGTCCCCCTGGACAGGGCCAAAGCTGTGCAGTGCTTTCACATAAGCCACCATCTTCACAGGGGGAGCAGGCTGCCTGGTGATTCATGCAAGTACAATGACCCCATGTTCCAAGCCTGTGGAGGTGGCCATTTCCTGAGTAATACCAGCTTGTTTAAACACTCACATTCAAACTCCACAGCTGCACAACAAACCCAGAGTGGTGTGAGAAACCCTGCATTGTGCTCCCGAGCCGCGCTACAGATGGCAAATCACTTGGGCCTTTCTGCTCCTGGGGCGAGCAGAGCTCAAAGAGGCTGAACGCAGCAGGCAAGCAAGCCCCAGAGAAGGCAGCCAGAGGAAACCAGTCCAAAGCAGGAGGCTGAGAAAGCTCAATCCAATAGGGCACCAGACTCTCCACGTCTGTGCACCAAAGTCCCACCACCCAACCAGGCTTCTGCCTTGCCTCCAAGCCCCATTCCAGCCCAGGGGAAACCAGAATAAAAGCAATTCCTCTGTAGGCACGTGAAGTATTCGCTCCTCCTAAGAGCCACTCACCAACCCTGCCCCTAACCGCAGGGGCACAGCTGCAGAGGGCACTGAGGGGCCCCTGCAGTCACAGAGGGGACGTCCCCTTCACCTGGGCTCTCTCGAGCTGACAGCTATGGCAGGTAACTCATGGAAACGTAGAGCGTCTGGAAAGGGCAGAAACTCCTGAGGGTCTCAGAGCTAGATTCAGGTGTTAAGGCCAGCAGGGCCCGTTCTAGTCTGGCCTCCGGCATATCCCAGGCTAGAGAATCCCCCACAGCAAGCCCTGCACATTACCCAACTAGAGCCACCCTCATAACTTTAAGGCAAGAAGAGACCGTCCTGAGCATCTCATCCGACTTACACACTGCAGGCCACAGAGCCTCGCCCACCCCGTTACAGACCCACTAGAATGATGCCCTGGGATGGAGCCCTTGGCCCTTCCTTCAACTCTGTCAGTCAGAAAATCCAACCGACGCCTCTCAACTCTCTCCCCAGCGCCCAGTGGGGAGAAATGACCCTGGAGCCCCCCGGGGGCACATCTGTGAGGCTGCAGAGAGCCCAGCTGGGGTCAGACAATCCCCTCTAGACCCAGCCTCTTCCCACTGACACCAGCACTTTCCCCATCCCACACGACTCCCTGACCTCTGGCACCTTTTCCACCTCACCACCCCTCACCCAGAGACCACCGCCCACCCCCGTCTCCCCGTTCCCAGCAATGGCACAGGGAGTCACTAGCCACAACACGACCCAGCTATGTGATGCCATCTGCTCCACGCAGCCAACGGCTTCCTCCACGTTTGCCTTGATCTCGGGGCAGCTACTGACACTAAATCATTCCAGCCACGTGGACCTGCCTCCACAGCTTCAGGGCACCTCTCCAAGAGGCTCCTGCTCCTCCCTAGCTAATGTCACTGAGGCTGCTCCACAACCCCTCCCCAGGTGGGGCTCAAATGCTTGAGCTTTGCCTCTTCTCTAGCTTGACTCTACCTTCATTCTTCCCAGCCATTGACTCTGCTGACGTGACAGCTCGACAGGGACAGTTCCATGATGAATATTCACTAAAGGAGACAAGGCTTAAGAAAGGGGTTTTCAATTCAGCCCTTAGCAATCCCTACCAGGGTCTTGGTACCTGTATTCAGGGGCTGGGCTGGGGCGCTGCCCCTCAGTGGGAGCTGACACTGCTCAGCAGGCCCTGTGTGAGGAGGGCAGCCTGACAGGCTCTTCCATGCTCCTATAAAGTAGGCTCTCGAATTTTTTCAAAGCATTTGGGTTGAATTTAATAGTTGGTTTAAATGCACCACTTGAAATGGCTGCATGCAGCCTACAGCAAGCTCAGAGACCCGATTCCCAGCCTAGCAGGAAAGCAGATTCCCACCGGCCACCCTGCATCACACTGAATAGTCCGGGGTTTCTCCACTGAACGGCGCATTGCTGAGTTTGAGCTCCCGATGTGCTCGTCGGTGTGAGGAGGAGCAGCGAGCAGATCTCTGAGCTCACAAGGGAATTTGTGCTCTTCTCTGCCCACCAGTCTCAACCACTGCCTCAAAGGCAGGAGCAGCTTCCTGCCCTGCAGCCCTGGCTCCCCCACCTCTCCTTTGCAGCTCCAGCATCCACCTCACACCGAAACTCTCCTCCTCTGCCTGCGAATCTGCCTCACGCCATCAGCGGGCGCATCAGTAACATCTCTGCCTCGTCAACTCTCGCTCTCTCTTTTCCTTTGCCCACCCCCTCAGCTACTCTCCGTAAGGAGCTCATGAGAGAGATGCTATGCATGAGGAAGTTGTGTTGTGGGGTTATTGCCTTTCACAGCTGGGTCACACAACCTACTCTTTGGTACCACTGGGTGGGGCAGGAACACACACACACTGTGTGGAGGGGAATGTACCCGGTATTCAGAGACATGCCCTCTCTCCAGCTGGAGAGAGAGTCACACTCTTCACTCACCAAACCCCTCTCGGCAAGGGAGCCACCACACGAATACTTTGCTGCTCTCTGGAATCCAAGGAGAGATGCCCATGTTGCGGCCATGCCATCAACAGGAGGCCCTGCTACTACCCAGGAACTGTGCCACAACATGGCAGCCACGGAAGGCACCTCCCCCAGAGAGGTAGAGGAGAAGGAATGTCACCCCTGCCCCCCCCCCCACAGTCCCAAAGAGAGCTACACATTGTCTGTATCTTCCCCCAAACCTCTGTGGTCCGGCACCAATCAGTCTATTATGGGTGGGGGTCAGCTCAAAGCAGCCTAGAATCAAGAGTGGGGATCTTGGGAAGGGTGCAGCCCACCATTCGTATCACACACGGCCCTGGAGCCCGTTTGGATGTGGAGAGGACACCCTGAATGCTGGGGTTCATGCTCTACGCATGTTCCTAAGCACGTGTCAGGGAAAGGACACCCCTGAGATGCTGCTCTGAGTCCCCAGTGCCGTGTGCTGGAGCGGAGCGCAGCATTTACCTAACACCTTTCCCTGCGTCTCTGTCCAACGGGGAAAGCAGCAAGCTGAGGAATTTGGTGTTTTTTATTGTAAGGACTCAAATCCAACAGTGTGATAAATGCATCTGAGCTACAATTAGGAAGATCTATAGCATCAGAATGCGAAGGTCTGGGCAGCGTGGTGAAACGCGGGCTCTCCAGAGCCCAGCTATGTTTCCCATTATGTAACCCTGGTCATGGGCAGACAGCCAGACTCCAAATGAAAAAGAGACTCTGGCTTGGCACTGGTTCTATTTTCCTATCCTCATTCGGGGTCAGTGCAGTGTCATACAGCTGCAGAGAAAACTCCGGGGATTAAACCTGGGAAAGACTCCAAGACTAGGACCCGGGTTCAAGTACCAGCTGAAAGCAATAAACCAACTGCCACAGCTGGGCTGAGTTTAGACGTTCTCAAAGTCCCCTGACTCTGTCACTTGTGGAGAACTAGGAATCACGAATGTGGAGAATACAGCACGAGCAGAGGCACTGGGACGGGCAGGCCACTGGCCTAGGCCCCAGGCTCTGGATGAGCCTCGACAAGCCGCCTCACCAGCCCAAACCCCAGCATGAGCTAGGATGGGCTGCTGGGCTGCGTCTGGCCCCGGGATGAGCCGCCGGGCCGGTGCCGGGCCTGGCCTTGGCCCCAGGACGAGCCGCCGGGCCAGTGCTGGACCTGGCCTTGGCCCCAGGACGAGCCGCCGGGCCAGTGCTGGATCTGGCCTTGGCCCCAGGACGAGACGCCGGGCCAGTGCCGGGCCTGGCCTTGGCCCCAGGACGAGCCGCCGGGCCAGTGCCGGGCCTGGCCTTGGCCCCAGGACGAGCCGCCGGGCCAGTGCTGGACCTGGCCTTGGCCCCAGGACGAGCCGCCGGGCCAGTGCTGGACCTGGCCTTGGCCCCAGGACGAGCTGCCATGCCGGTGCCAGGCCTGGCCTTGGCCTCAGGACGAGCGCCGTGCCGGACCTGGCCTTGGCCTCGGGACAAGCGCCGTGCTGGGCCTGGCCTTGGCCTCGGGATGAGCTGTCGGGCCGGTGCAAGGCCTGGCCTTGGCCCCAGGACGAGCCGCCATGCCAGTGCCGGGCCTGGCCTTGGCCCCAGGACGAGCCGCCAGGCCAGTGCTGGACCTGGCCTTGGCCCCAGGACGAGCCGCCAGGCCAGTGCTGGACCTGGCCTTGGCGCCGGGATGAGCCGCCGGGCCAGTGCTGGTCCTGGCCTTGGCCCCAGGACGAGCCGCCAGGCCGGTGCCGGGCCTGGCCTTGGCCCCGGGATGAGCTGCTGTGTCACCACTGGCCCCAGCTCTAGCCCCGGGATGAGCCGTTGTGCTGGCGCTGGGCCTGGGCTTTTTGGAGACCCGGTGAGATTTCTAGAGATGCAGAGATTTGCTGGATCCCCACAGCTCCCACATTTCAATTTCTACTCAATCCCTTTGCTCTGCTCCAACCCCCAGAGGCGGCACTGAAGGGAATGGCGAAGTAGTGCTAGAAGGGCAGCTCCCAGCTATCCCAGCCCAGGCTCTGAGCATGCCATGGAGGGAGAACTCACAGCTGTAGGGAGCATGGAGTTGGGAACATTGCACCTCCTCATCGCCCAGCCCCAGGAGTCAAGCTCTGCCCTTAGCATTTACACATTCTCTCCCTCTTCAAGGTCACCCACCCGTGGGTCCCAGGCCTGGCCCAAGGCATTCACTCACGCTCCGGCCCATGATTTACTTTTAGAACATCTTAAAATAGTTCCTGTCAAGGCCCCTGGACTTGATGGCTGCCCTGGTTAGCCAACAGCCGCCGAACCAGAGTGCAGGCGTGCGTCAGTACAAAGCAGGAATGCTACGCCAGTCGTCACTACTCCTGTCCAACCTGCTTGGGAGACATGCTGAGACTGGGGAAGTGAGGGGAGGGGGTCACCTGGCAGGGCTGAGCTGGTTCTCCTGCCACCTCTTCTCTTCTTGCTGGAGAGGTACATCTCCAGCAGGGGGCTCCATTTCTCAGTTGCTCAGACCGCTACAGTGCGGTCATGGCCTCCCGCACACAGGGGTACACAAGAGTGGTGGGAAACAGGCAAAAAACTCTTGTGCTAAAAACATCTTGGAGCACCCCAAAAATAAACCAGAGAAGTGCCATGTAAACCACATCTGAGAGGGCCCGTCAGCCAGTGGGCAATGGGGAAGAACGGGCTCTAGTCACTGTAGGGAAAGGATTTGAACAGTGGGAGGAGGGGCAGGCCCAGGCACTGCATGAAGAGACCAAGGCAGGGGAAGTGGCTGGGCCTATTGAGCCTTCACCAAATGGTGAAGCTCGTTGACTCCCCAACTCTGGAGCTCTGAGCAGAGCAGGCGCTCAAAGTACATTATGGCCCATGCCCAGCTACCTCCTATCACTCAGGACCTGCATCTCCAGCTGCTCCTTGGCACTTGATGGAACCATGGGCCACAGTCTCTGATAAGGGCTGGGTTGTAACCCTCACCTTCTCCCATCTTGATGGGAAAGGGGGAGCCTGCACCTGCTCCTAACCCCGTCAGGGAGCCAGACCGGTTCCCGGCAGCCGGAGGCAGCTGAAGCAGATCTCAGTCGCACCCCGAACAAGGGAGGAGGTGGCTCCTCCCTGGAACATGATGAGCGCTGGCTGCATGAACCCAATCAGAAATTCCATCTCGAAGCAAGCCCGTTGCCGACGGCTCAGCAGCTCCCTGCACAGGCAGCGCAAAGGGGGCTCCGGATTGGTGCAAGCATGCTCACATGACAGCTCCGAGTTTGAGTTCCTGCCCAAAGATGGGCAACAGTTCACATGAGCAGGCAACGGTCCCACATCGAGCAGCCGACAAACAGAAAACAGACTCCATCTCCACAAAATGAGGCCCAGCACTTCCTGTGTGAGATTTCCATTTCCTCAGCCAAATGAAAAAGAACTGGAGTGGAGGCAATAAAACAGGAGAGCGGGACTGGACCTGATGCATTGGAGCAGGGACCCATTAATGGTTAAGCCACTTTGCTGGATTACTCTTAATGCGCCTTCCCATCACCCTGGGTTCTGACTCCTTTGGATTAACAATAAGACGTGATTTCAGGCTCTGGATCCAGAGTACCGGAGGCAGATGGAAAATCCTGCGGGAAAGCAGTTACGGAGCATGCTCAGACACTGCTTCGCATACTCCATACTTGGCCCCTTCACATGATTTTCTGTCCAAAATTATGCAAATTGCCTAGTCCACATTATGGACTAATGGTCTGGAATCAGCCAGCTTAGCAAATTAACCCTTTGTGACTGGCTGGGGCAGAGGAACTTGCTTTCAAAGCAGGAGAAGGGGGTTCCCAGCACAGCGAGGCTGCTCAAGGCTTGGCCCAGGCTGAATGCGGTTTGCCCAGCCCCTTCTCACAGGTGAAGAGAATTCAAGCAGCGAGCTGGGAGCAGGCTCCACTCTCACAGACAAACAGCTGGCTGGCTGGCAAAGGGCCTAGGGAGATGCACCCCAGAAAATGAAGAGAGAGATCCCATGTGTAAGCTAGAAATCCGACCACACTAGGGAACGAAGGGGAGCTAGTCACAAGGTTTAATGCTGTGCCCTTGGGATGCCTGCCACCACCCTGAGCCACATACACCCCACTTCCAGCCCCCAGCTCTCGCTGCTAGGGAAGATCCCTCTGTCACTAACACCTTTCTCCATGCACAGGACACTATCAGCACCACGGAAACATCCCCTGCACAGCACAGGGCAGTGAGCGATACCCTCTGCTCAGGCAGTGGTGCTGGGAGGACAGAACGCACCACCATCGTAAGGGGCAAAAAGGGAACGAGGGGCACCGGCAAGGAGCCCGCAGAGATGGGCATGTGTTGGAAGAGCAGGAAGAGATCACATACTGTTTGGGCAGCTCGAGGGAGGTGGGAGGGGGGTTCCAGGTGTCCGAGTGGCCGAGCATCCAGTCCGACCAGACTTTCACGCTGGGGAGGAGCTCCTTCAGATCCTGGGGCAAGGCGGAGACCTTGATATCATCCTCCTCATCCTGCTCTGCTTCCTGGGGCCAAGCTGCAGAGACAAAGAACAAAGCTGGGCCAGGCCCGCTGCAGTCCCCCACTCCTGAGGAAGGCTGGCTGGGTCCCTGCCTCCTGGGCGTGTGTGCACGCCCACACGAAGGCCACTGAGTGCCTGACTCCGGAGATGCACAGAGAATGCTGCATCCCCACTAATGCACCCCAGATGCAGCGACTGGCCAAAGGGAAGGACGGGATGCAGCATCACCCCATTTTACAGGGTGGTCGTGACCTGCTCAAGCCCATACAGCGAGTCAATGGCAGAGCCAGGAACAGAACCCAGGAATCCTGACGTCCAGGAGTCGCCTGGAGGCACCAGAAAGCCTGTCATGTAGCAGGATGGGTGAAAAGACTAAGGGTCATGGAGTCCCAACATACATTGGCGGGCTCTCCAGCTCAGGCAGCCCCACACTGAAGTCCTGGAACTGCCTGGAGTCAAAGGGAGAGAGACCCCAGGAATGGAGGAGGGAGGCATGGTCTGAAAACTAGGACAAAACCCAGAGGCCTCAAGAGACAAGTGGTGTGTGATGGAGCAGGAAGTGAGCCAGGCCTGGGAAGCGGGGCTGGGCTAGGGCAGGGAGGACGTGCAGCACAGTGTTGTTAAGCAGGCTACCAGCACTACCCAGCACTATGCAGACAGCTCCCTTACCTCGGACGGACTCCTTCAGTAAGCTGGTGCAGCGCCTCACCAGCAGGGCGAACATGCAGAGTCCCAGCGCCGTGGCCTGTTCCTGGAGCACTGAGCGACAGTCCTCTGAGAGGCACTCTGAGGAGACAAGCAGAGAACATCAGCTTATGGAGGGGACAGAAGGCCCCTCACCCTGAACCCCCTCTGAGAGACAAGGAAAATTCCTGCCCTTTTCGTCCTGGTGCATGGGCTGGGGGAGACTACAGGGGGAAAGCCAAGCACCCAGCATGCTCCTTTCCCCCAAGCCAGCACCTTCCCCTCCCCCCCCCTCGCCCCCGTTAGGAGAGGAGGAATCAGCATGGCTCCAAACAGGGAAGTGGCAAGGCAGAGACCCCAAGCTCCTGGCAGCCACTGCCCACTGGGTGCCTCAAAGCCCTGCCTGCGGAGCCATCATGGGCTCAGAAGCTGCCACTCTCTCAGACTTCCTAATTCCTCCTGCGAAGGAGGGGAGAATTCCAAAGTGCTAAAAGGATAATTAGCTGCATGTTTCATCTCCATCCCTGCTGGCATGTTCACCTCAGCACTGAGGACAGGGCTCCTCCCAGTAGTTCACAAGTCACACAACAGCTCCTCAAGAGGGCTGAAGCTGTTACTCAAGTAGATGCCAGATGATCATAACTCTTCCCAACAGAGCAGCCTCAGGGCAGAGCAAATCCCATCAGTGCATCTATGGCCAGTCAGAACCCACTTCTGAGGCTGTGAGAGTGGCAGGGAGCTGTCCGGGCATGGGTTACAGTTGGCAGGGCAAGGCAGACGCTGCCCCACTCTCCAATCTAGTCAGTCATGGCAGGGGGCAGCTGGGGAACAGGCATTTTAGCATTTCATTACTGGCAACCTGTGCCCTCAACATTATTTCTCTGCCCCTTTTGGTGGCTTCACACCCCACTGAGAAAGTGTAGAGAGGGCACAGACCATGAAGCTGTCTGGTCAGGGGCCGGACTCAGCGGCAGGGGAGGTGAAGACCCTGTCCAGAGGGAGAGGGGAGAAGGATGGTGAAGGCCATTTTATTTTTCCGCATGGCTCCATGCTTAAGGTCAGGCCAGTCACGCTGCCTTAGCACACCGCTGGCTCACTCAGTCCCAGCTGCAGAGCCCACCCGCCTCTCTCAGCACACCAAGGAAGACGTGTGATGCAAAGCACCATAGAAGAACTTGGCACAAGCCAGGCAAGGCTTGTGTTACAGCTACCGCAAACATCCAACACAGAGATACCAGGTGGTGCCCATGCCAGCCGGGTCAGCCACAGCCGAGACCAGTGGCTAAGAGACTTCTCTCCCCATCTGCCCTCTGAACACAGACATGTTCTCCATGACTGACTGACTGACTGACTAAAAATGCATAATAATGCATCAGAAAAAGAGAAGGGACATTAAGCTGAACTTCCAAAGCCATGGCAGGCTGCAGATCTCAGCTAGGTGCAGGACAGACACCTCCTCCCCCCCCCCCCCCCCCCATTCCTGCAGAGATCAGGGAAAGGCCGACGCCAGGGAGGGCGCAGATTCTGTGGATTTTCAGAGGAGATAAAATTATTTCAGAGAAGTGGGAAGAGGAGTAAGTAAAATCAAGAAAATGAGAAAAAATTGAGAGGAAGGCCTGAAACCTTGATATCGTCACATCTCACGTTCTAAGTTGATGCTAACGAGTTTAGTACCTGGATGGGAGACCACCGTTCAATGGAGGCTGGTGGTTCAGTAGGGGGCGCTCTTATCTGCCAGGCTGTGTTGAACCTTACCCCAGCATGACAGCAAGGGGTGCCAGCTTTTGGAGAAACATAAAATCTGAGGATGTGACCACTCTGAGACATTAACGCTCACTCTCATGAAACCATTCCCACAATAAGAGTGAGAGCCCCAATGTCCTGGCCATGGTCCAGTTCAAGAAACTACATTCTGCTTCCCTGGAACTCATTCCCAAGTTTCAATTAGATACTAGATTCTCCTTCACTTCCTGTCCTAAGCTGACCATCCAGGAGATGGCTGCATCTAAGTGTATGTACAGCCCCAAAAGCACTTTGGGATCCTCCTGGATGGAAGGCACTATATAAACCTAGGAGATTAATATATTAAAGACAAAGGAAATGACCCGGAAATGACCCTTTGAAAAGCTCTGGGCATTCCAACACACAGCCCTCAAGATGGTATTTCTGGGACAATGCCCTAGGGGCTCTGGGCAATTGTCTCCCGAGTCTGCTTTACACTCACACCCCATGCCCCCCTCCTGGAACCGCACCAACATCATCTGATGCAAACAAGCACTGGGCTAGCCAAGGCTGGCCTTCACAGTGCATGAGATTCTCTGCAAACGCCAGAAGGCTGCAGTGGGTAGGATCATACAGCTGCTAGGATGCAGTGCCCCCAAAGACAAACAGCTATCCTCCCACTGCCCCCCAAAGAAAACACCAGCCAACCCTGCTTCCTATGAATGCACCAGTGCCGGGGGGGGGAGGGAGGGAATCCCGAAAAGTCATGTGACTGTCCAACATCTTGACAGATGAAAGGAGACGCAGCAGAGTCAGCCTGTCAGTGGTGCTTAGCAATGGTATGGGAAAAGAGCCCGATGCATGAGCGGCAGACGTCCCACAGTGGCTACAGGTCCACTCACCAGAAGGAGGTTGGAGCACTCTGCTTCCTGGCTCGCCTGCGGGCCTCAGCCTGGGCTCTCTGATAGCTCTCTGCGGCAAACGCATCAGCCTTGACCCGGCGTCTCCAGACTGAGCGGTTGTGGTAAGGGTTCTCTCAGTTGCCAGTGGGAATTCTGAATTTCTTGAGACCTTGCTTGACCTTGTCGCTGTACCAGAGCTTTGGCCTTCCTCTGTGATGCGGGTGGTTCTTGAGTTGACCACAGAGCACAGCCTTCGGCAGATGATCTTGAGGCACGCACTCCACATGTCCCAGCCAGCGAAGCCTGCGAGCGGCCAGTGTAGTCTGCAGGCCAGTGCTCTCAAGGATCTCACTGTTAGTGATCCGTTGGTCCCAAGTAACTCCAAGGATTTTTTCTGAGGCCTGGTCTACACTAGGCGTTTATGTCGAATTTAGCGCCGTTACATCGAATTAACCCTGCACCCGTCCACACCACGAGGCTATTTAGTTCGACATAGAGGTCTCTTAAATTCGACTTCTGTACTCCTCCCCAACGAGGGGAGTAGCGCTAAATTCGACATGGCCATATCGAATTAGGCTTGGTGTGGATGAAAATCGACGCTAATAGCTCCGGGAGCTATCCCACAGTGCACCACTCTGTTGACGCTCTGGACAGCAGTCCGAGCTCGGATGCTCTGACCAGCCACACAGGAAAAGCCCCGGGAAAATTTGAATTCCTTTTCCTGTCTGGGCAGTTTGAATCTCATTTCCTGCTTGGACATCGTGGCGAGCTCAGCAGCACTGGCAACGATGCAGAGCTCTCCAGCAGAGATGGCCGTGCAATCCCAGAATAGAAAGAGGGCCCCAGCATGGACTGATCGGGAAGTCTTGGATCTCATCGCTGTGTGGGGCGATGAGTCCGTGCTTTCCGAGCTGCGCTCCAAAAGACGGAACGCAAAGATCTATGAGAAGATCTCTAAAGCCATGGCAGAGAGAGGATACAGCCGGGATGCAACGCAGTGCCGCGTGAAAATCAAGGAGCTGAGACAAGGCTACCAGAAGACCAAAGAGGCAAACGGACGATCCGGATCCCAGCCCCACACATCCCGTTTCTACGAGGCACTGCATTCCATCCTAGGTGCGGCCGCCACCACTACCCCACCACTGACCGTGGACTCTGAGGATGGGATATTGTCCACGGCCGCTTCCTCGGACATGGTAGCGGACGGGGAAGATGAGGAAGGAGATGAGGAGGACGAGGCAGTCGACAGCGCTTACCAAGCTGATTTCCCCGACAGCCAGGAGCTCTTCATCACCCTTACAGAGATCCCCTACCAACCCTCCCCAGCATGTAACCCGGACACAGATTCAGGGGAAGGATCAAGCGGTAAGTGCTTTAAACATCTAAACATTTATTTTTAACAAAACTGGAATATTAAGAATAAGAACAATGTGTGCTTCATGATTTCTTTACCCTGGGCGCTGAAGTATTCAGTTCCAACTATTTAAAAAAAATCTAACAGTGTCCGGTTGTGCATGATTCTGCTGCCCAAGCTACTCCACTCTTTAGTCCCTGCCACTGCAGCTATATGAAAATCCGGTCTATATGTCCGGGGATAGAGCAATAATCCTCCACGGACATCTCGACGAAGCTCTCCTGCAGGTAATGGGAAAGCCTGTTCATCAGGTTCCTGGGGAGAGCGGCCTTATTGGGTCCTCCGAAGTAGGAGACGTTCCCGCGCCAGGAGACAAGCAAGTACTCCGGGATCATTGCCTTGCACAGCATGGCGGCATAGGGCCCTGGTCTTTGCAGGCTTTCCCGAAGCATCCTTTCCTTCTCGCTGTCCGAGATCCTCATGAGTGTGATGTCGCTCATGATGACCTGCTTTGAATTAGGTAGGGGACTGTTAGTATTGGGACTGCTTGCAAGTTCCTTTACAGAACTGTAACCGCTGGTTTACAACCACGCGGTGGAGGCGGGAGAGGGGCAGCATACAGGGATCTTTCCCTGGGACAGCCACGAGGGGGTGGGACAGGGCCAGAGTTCATGCTTGGCCGATTGCTGGCAGCAGAGACTGGCATTGCTTTCAATGTGAAAGGAGGCCAGTGGTACTACTAAAGTTTTAAGCAGCCACAAGTCTACGGCTTACCATGTTTGCCTGCTACAGAGATTACGGTGTCCTGCCCCGCTTCCCAGATTGGCAGTGCAAAACCCCAGGCCCTGAAGGCGAGGTCCGAAAATTCGACCTTGTCCTGAGTGCGCATGTGATAGGTGCGGTGCATGGTCTTGTTCACAGAGAAAGACTATGTTCTTTGTTCACAACTACATTTATGTTTCGGAGGAATTCACTACCTTTTTCTCATTCCCACAGCCACATCTGCGACTGTCTCCCAACCCAGCCTGGCATCACACTCCCAGAGGCTAGCGCACATTAGGCGGAGGAAGAAGAAGACGCGAGAGGACATGTTCTCAGAACTAATGGGCTGCTCCCGAGCCCAGGCAGCACAGCAGAACCATTGGAGGGAGAATTTGTCCCAAATGCACCGGACACACATGGAACGTGAGGAGAGGTGGCGGCAGGAAGACCAGCAGGCGACTCAAACGCTGCTTGGACTTCTGAGGGAGCAAACGGACACGCTCCGGCGCCTTGTTGATGTTCTGCAGGAACGGAGGCAGGAGGACAGAGCCCCGCTGCAGTCTATCAGTAACCGCACTCCCCCGCCACCAAGTCCCATACCCCCCTCGCCCAAAGTCCAAAGAAGGAGGGGCGGCAGAGTCCGTGAAAACTCTCACTCCACCCCTGCAGACTGCTCAAGCACCAGAAGGCTGTCATTCCCCAAAATTTGAAAAGTCCTTTCCTGCCCGCCTCACCCAAGCCCCCGTCCAACTTTCACCCCCCAGTTTCATGTGTGGTTGTTAATAAAAAATACGTTTCTGTTCATTACTGTTTCAGTCATGTTCTTTTGAGGGAGAGTCTGTCTGAAGGGGGGGGAAGGGGCTTGGTAATTGGACAGGACAGTCACCTTTAGCAGGGTACAGAGGCGGGGGCAGGTCCAGCAGCAGGGCACATACACAGTGCAGTGACTAGTTACCCTGGTCAGTCTGGGAGATGGTTTTCATGTTCTGTGCGGGGGTGGGTGGGTGGGGGGGGGTTGCACTGTGACTTTGTTGGGGGGAGGGCAGTTACAAATCTTATGCAGCGGTCCTTGTCCTGGATCACAGAGCCACGCAGCAGGGGATCTGTAACTCTCCTCCCCCTGCCATAAACTCACATAGCCCCCACATACACGCAGTCCCGCTCAGGAGGGCTGGCAGGCTCCGTTGAAACAACCAGTCCGCCACTGCGAATCCTGTCATTCCTGGAGTTTAGAAGGATCATTTGCATCAGTACACTACACCCGCTCCCCACCACAGTCTGCGTCCCAGGTTTCAAACATTCCCGCGAAAACAGTAATAAAGACAACGGTGTTCATTAACAAAATAAAACTGATTTTATTTTTTTGGAAGGGGGGGAGGGGTTCTGTAACTGGAGAGGATAGTCAACATTAACTGGGTAAAGAAACGGTCGCAGGTTCAGCTTCTCTGTACAGAAACTTAAAAGTCACTGGTTACCCTGCTCACTGTGGAACCTAGCTTTCAAAGCCTCCCGGATGCACAGCGCGTCCCGCTGGGCTCTTCTAATCGCCCGGCTGTCTGGCTGGGCGTAATCAGATGCCAGGCTATTTGCCTCAACCTCCCACCCCGCCATAAAGGTCTCCCCCTTGCTCTCACAGAGATTGTGGAGCACACAGCAAGCTGCTATAACAATGGGGATATTGGTTTCGCTGAGATCACAGCGAGTCAGTAAGCTTCTCCATCTCCCCTTGAGACGGCCAAAAGCACACTCCACCACCATTCTGCACTTGCTCAGCCGGTAGTTGAACAGTTCTTTTTCAGTGTCCAGGGCGCCAGTATAGGGCTTCATGAGCCAGGGCATTAGCGGGTAGGCTGGATCCCCAAGGATCACTGTAGGCATCTCCACATCCCCAAGAGTTATTTTGTGGTCCGGGAAGTAAATACCTTCCTGCAGCCGTCTAAACAGACCAGAGTTCCTGAAGACGCGAGCGTCATGAACCTTGCCCGGCCATCCGACGTTGATGTTTGTAAAACGTCCCCGATGGTCCACCAGTGCTTGCAGCACCATTGAAAAGTAGCCCTTTCTGTTAATGTACTGGCTGGCCTGGTGCTCCGGTCCCAGGATAGGGATGTGAGTTCCATCTATAGCCCCACCGCAGTTTGGGAATCCCATCGCGGCGAAGCCATCTATGATGACCTCCACGTTTCCCAGGGTCACTACCTTTGAGAGCAGTACCTTAACGATTGCATTGGCTACTTGCATCACAACAACCCCCACGGTAGATTTGCCCACGCCAAACTGGTTTGCGACAGACCGGTAGCTGTCCAGCGTTGCAAGCTTCCAGAGGGCTATGGCCACTCGCTTCTGGACAGTCAGGGCTGCTCGCATCCGGGTGTCATTGCGCTTCAGGGCAGGGGACAGCAACTCACAAAGTTCAAGGAAAGTCCCCTTCCGCATGCGAAAGTTTCGCAGCCACTGGGATTCATCCCAGACCTGCAGCACTATGCGGTCCCACCAGTCCGTGCTTGTTTCCCGTGCCCAGAATCGCCGTTCCACAACATCCACATGACCCATTGTCGCCGTGATGTCCTCGGCGCTGGGTCCCGTGCTTTCTGACAGGCCTGTGCTACTCTCAGACTTCAGGCCCTCACCGCGGTGCCGTAGCCTCCTCGCCTGGTTTATCTGCATCTGCCTCTGGTAAAGGTGGATGATAACCTGCGAGGCGTTGACAACGGCCACAACTGCAGCGATGGTCGCAGCGGGATCCATGCTCGCAGTGCTGTGGCGTCCGCGCTGTCACTGACCAGAAAAGTGCGCGAACTGATTTCCCGCCGGCGCTTTCAGGGAGGGAGGGAGGGCGGTAGTGACGGACGGATGACGACAGTTACCCAAAAGCACCCTCGACACAATTTTTTTTACCCAGAAGGCATTGGCGGCTCGACCCAGAATTCCAATGGGCAGCGGGGACTGCGGGAACTGTGGGATAGCTGCCCACAGTGCACCGCTTCCAATGTCGACGCTTTCCCCGTTAGTGTGGACTCACAAAGTCGAATTACTGTCCTTAGTGTGGACACACACGTTCGACTTTGCAATATCGATTCTACATTTTCGATTTAAGAGAAATCGAACTACCCTCGTAGTGTAGACATACCCTGAGACAGCAGAGGTGGAAGCTGTTCAATCTCCGCTCCTGCTTGGAGTACGTGACCCAGCTTTCACAGCCGTAGAGGGGGGTACGGATCACACAAGCCTGATAAACAGACACCTTTGTGTTCAGGGTTAGCAACTTGTTGTTCCAAACACCTGAGGTAAGTTTGCCAAAACTGACAGAAGCTTTCCCAATTCTAGCATCAAGTTCCCTATCGAGGTTAAGTGAGCTGGTGAGAACTGAGCTGAGATAGCAGAAGTGATCCATGTTATCCAGAACATCATTATTGACATAGATTTTAGGTGGAATGTTGGTTCGTTGTGACATGACAACTGTTTTCTTGATACTGATTTCCGTGCCAAACTTGGTGCATGCATCAGAGAACTTGTTCTTCATGACCTGCAGTTCATCAGGTGAATGAGAGATGAATGCGGCGTCATCTGCAAAAAGCAGATCCTGAATAGTAAGCTTGACAATATGCCTTCTGCTCTGAGATTGTCTGATGCTAAACAAGCTGCCGTCCATCCTCCATTCAATTGGTCTGCCAGAGAGATCATTTCCAAAGGTGTACTTAAGAAGAACAGAGAAGGCGATGCCGAAGCTGGTGGGTGCGAAGATGCAGCCTTGCTTCATACCAGTATCAATACTAAACTCGGATGCTGTTTCATTTTCATACTGGATGGTTACCTTCATTTCCTTGTGGAACTCCTTGAATAGGGAGAGCACCTTTTGTGGTCAGCCAATTTTCAAGCGGATCTTATAGATGCCATTCCTGCTAACCGAGTCAAAGGCCTTTCGTAGGTCAATGAATGCTACGTAGAGCGGTGCCTGTTCTTCACAGCTTTTTTCTGGCACCAAGAGCAATGTGAAGGACATCAGTTGGGGAGCACTCAGCTCCGAGCTCACACTGGCTCTCAGGGTGGACTCTCTCGGCGAGGACTTGGGAGTCTTCAGCAGGACGCTTGCAAGTACCTGGCCGACCACACTGAGCAGAGATGTCCCTCGATAGTTGCTGCAGTCTGCACTGTCGCCTTTATTTTGATATAGAGTAATTATCTTTGCATCTTTCAGATCCTGGGGTATGTGGCTTTCTTCCCAACAGGCGCAGATAAGTGCTTAGTTGTCCTCCCCCCTGAAAATGCACCACAATAAAATACATGTGGTGAAGTGGGAAGTTTCTGTAACATTTTTATGAAGCCTGTATGTGCCTCAGTTTCCCTCTGTACTTTGCATTGTTACCCAGTGGAGGGAAAAGTGTTAAATCTGCTCTTGGGGCAGCGCAGGACATGAGGTGTGGGTGGTGCCTTGCTGTCTGGGCCACAGTGAGTAGGGTCGTTAAGGAACTGGCTGGAACCTGCTGAAAGCGACCTATGTCAATGCAGAATCCCAAAGAGACAATGGAAAAGCTCCAGCGACCAAACACTGACACCTAGTAAACAACCACGAAGGGCAGGGAGATTTTCTGCCCATCTTTCAGCAGGGAAGCTGAGCACAGACCCCAGCTTGAGAACAAAGGACAGAGCCATGACCAGCATGGGCTAAACTTAAGGGTGGGCTTCTGGAGGAAGCTGGCTGCTCTCTCTCCTGGCACTCACTAAGGAGGTCAGAGAGAGACTGAGCCTGAAATGGTGTTCATGACAGTTTGGCTGGTGACTTGTGCTGGCTTAACCAGAATGGACCATGTTTTAACCTTCATTTCTCTCTGCTAACCTGAGGCCTTCCAATGCTGTGTTCCAGCCGACTAACAAACCCCACTGTGTTCTGAAAACGCTGTTTGGGGTCACGGCAAATACAGGCCCAGGGAGCATTAGTCCTGCAGCATGGAGAGTTGGAGTCGCTGGGCAGAGCTCCCAGTGTGCATCAGGCAGCTCAGTCCAGAAGCGGTGAGGCTGCATGGGCTATCCTGAAGAACGAGTGGGACTCCTTGGAAGCCTGCCCCACTGAAAGGGTTCCTCTGAAGGTGGTTTACAAACTGGGCTGTAGCACAGATCCCGTGGATCCGGGACACATGGAACACATGGAACCAACACAGATATGTTGGGAACTAAATGGTAACATTACAAAGCCCGGAGTTAGCTCCAGAGAATAAGCTCTGGCCATGTCAAAGCTGTGGATGTGGTATACCTAGACTTTAGTAAGGCATTTGATACGGTCTCGCATGATATTCTTATCGACAAACTAGGCAAATACAATTTAGATGGGGCTACTATAAGGTGGGTGCATAACTGGCTGGATAACCGTACTCAGAGAGTTGTTATTAATGGTTCCCAATCCTGCTGGAAAGGCATAACGAGTGGGGCTCCGCAGGGGTCTGTTTTGGGACCAGCTCTGTTCAATATCTTCATTAACGACTTAGATATTGGCATAGAAAGTACGCTTATTAAGTTTGCGGATGATACCAAACTGGGAGGGATTGCAACTGCTTTGGAGGACAGGGTCATAATTCAAAATGATCTGGACAAATTGGAGAAATGGTCTGAGTTAAACAGGATGAAGTTTAACAAAGACAAATGCAAAGTGCTCCACTTAGGAAGAAAAAATCAGTTTCACACATACAGAATGGGAAGAGACTGTCTAGGAAGGAGTACAGCAGAAAGGGATCTAGGGGTTATAGTGGACCACAAGCTAAATATGAGTCAACAGTGTGATGCTGTTGCAAAAAAAGCAAACATGATTCTGGGATGTATTAACAGGTGTGTTGTGAGCAAGACACGAGAAGTCATTCTTCCGCTCTACTCTGCTCTGGTTAGGCCTCAGCTGGAGTATTGTGTCCAGTTCTGGGCACCGCATTTCAAGAAAGATGTGGAGAAATTGGAAAGGGTCCAGAGAAGAGCAACAAGAATGATTAAAGGTCTTGAGAACATGACCTATGAAGGAAGGCTGAAAGAATTGGGTTTGTTTAGTTTGGAAAAGAGAAGACTGAGAGGGGACATGATAGCAGTTTTCAGGTATCTAAAAGGATGTCATAAGGAGGAGGGAGAAAACTTGTTCACCTTAGCCTCTGAGGATAGAACAAGAAGCAATGGGCTTAAACTGCAGCAAGGGAGGTCTAGGTTGGACATTAGGAAAAAGTTCCTAACTGTCAGGGTGGTTAAACATTGGAATAAATTGCCTAGGGAGGTTGTGGAATCTCCATCTCTGGAGATATTTAAGAGTAGGTTAGATAAATGTCTATCAGGGATGGTCTAGACAGTATTTGGTCCTGCCATGCGGGCAGGGGACTGGACTCGATGACCTCTCGAGGTCCCTTCCAGTCCTAGAATCTATGAATCTATGTCCAGCTTCACATCAAGGCCTCGCACTAAACAAAGCCACTGGAGGCTCCCCAGGCTGCATGTTTCGTGCTCCCTGGTGAGGAGCAGTAGCTCCCCCATGAGACGGGGAAGAGGAAAAGCAGATGGAGAGAAGGGAATGTGCAGCATGGCCCTCCCTGCCCCAGCTCACTCCAGCTTAGCACAGCAGGGTGGGCTCGGTCAGGAACCAGGCACACTCACATGTACATACGGACTAATGCCTGATTTACATGGAGCCATGTGGCTGCCTGCCTGGAGCTGAGCCCTGGTGCAGGATACGAGATGGCTCATGGTGCCAGCATAAGGAGGAATCAGGGAGCATTACACACAGGAATTGAAGGGTTGTTTCCCCTTCACTTCCAGCTCAGCTACAATGGGCCAATGTCTTCTCAGCATGACAAGTAATCAGGACCCATGTGGCCCTGAGAATTCATGCACTGGAGCTCCTAAGCAGGCCAAGGACAGGAAGCTCCCCACCTCCCCCAGCCCCAGAGCAATCCAGCCAGCCCAGCTCTGCAGGGAGAGGGGGATATTCAGGGGAGGTCAGGGTGTGTGGGGCTGCTCAAGAACCCTGCCCTTACATCAACACCCCTGCTCCCCAGTGTCACAGCCCTAGGGGGTTGATTCTAGAACAAAGAGGAAGCTCTGAAAATCAGGGGAAACTTTCTGCTCAGACGCTTTCATCCTTTTCCTCGGGACAGGGGAAGTCACAACGGGGACCTGCAGCTGTGCAGCAAAGCTGCCATGGCTGCATGCCACAGGGGCTTGTGGGGACACGGCTGAAACAAAGGAGCCTCGCCTGCAGTGGGAAATGGACAGGGTAAGTTAGCAAGTGAAGAGCGGAGCAGACACAGAGTGCCCAGGAAGTGGAGGTTAATTAGGTAGACGTTTGTAGAGTGCTTTGAAGCTGCAAAGTGCTCGGTGAGTGCTGAGTGTTAAGAAACCTCCTCTGCACCGCCCCAGCATGGCCCCACACATCCAACACAATGCGGTTGACTGCCTTCGCTGAGAGAAAATTCTCTTTAGAGAAAGTGTTGCTGAAACAGATGTGCTGGGCTTTGCAGCCCACTGAGCCTGGGTGTCCCTCGGAGCTGCATGATGGGCACTGCTGCTGTGACACACAGTGCACCAAGATTTAACTCCCTGGCGGCAGAGACTTTCCTTCCTTGGGGCACAGGTAGAAATAAGGGGACCCCACTGCCTTGCTGTTCCTCCCCTTTTCTAGCTGGTTCCCAGCAGTCAGAATGGCATTAGTATAAGCCAAGCTGGGCTACCACCAGCACAGGTACAAACCAAAGCAGCAGAGGTCCTGCCTGCTCCAGGATAAATCCTGTCAATGTCACAGATGCGGCTTCCCCTGAAACTCCTCCATGCCAAAGTCCCGCCAAACCCAGATGTGCTGTCTAATGAGCAGGGGACGTTGTTTCCTACCCTTCAGGCATCTCCAGATACTTTGTGCAGGGGGCACTTCCAGGTATCAGTCACAGCATCCAACCAGCTGAAGCTGCCATTAGCTAAGGCTCCAATCTGTTCATTTTCTTTGCTCTAAATCCCAAATTAGGCTACACTCAGATAAACCCACATCCTCACAGGAGCAGAAAAGCACTCTCTCACAGCATATTAACGGGGGTGGAAGTGTAGCCCCACCTGTATGGGACAGGGGAAGGATGTGCCCAAGAGGGGACCGACCAATCAACTCTGGAAAGTGGAAGAGGATCCACAGACAAAAGAAACATGGCTCCTATGTGCCCTCAACACCGAGTGAGGCCTGGGCCCAATGCTCCTTCCAAAACTGGTGATGCCGAGGGAAATTAATGGGTACAAAGAGAGGGCAACTCTCAGCAGCAGCACATGGCCCAATCTCAAGAGCCTGGCCCCAAGCCCATGAGTCACTCCATTCTCAGCCTTTGCACGTAAACACACAGGGAAGAAAAACAGCTGATGCTGACCCTGCCTCCAAGTCTGATGAACACCTTTCAAAAGAAGTGCAAGCACCCGTGGGAGCCTGGCTTGCACCCCTCTGAGAACTCCCCCCTGCACCATGCCTCGGGATCCTCGGCTGGACTGCGTGAGCTGAGCATTGATTCTTTAGTACAGGTGGGGCTGGTAGCACTACTTTTAGGAATGCCCAGCTCCTCCCATTATAAAATGCTGTTCTCAGCTGCTTATATTTTTGCCAAACTCTCCTGTTTGGGCTGAAATTTTCCATGCTGGGCATCTGCCTGAGGCTGCATTTTTTGTCACTTCAGCCATTTCTGAGAACGAGGCTAGAGACAAATAACTTTGTTTTGCCTCTAAAAATTCGTACAACCTGTTCTTTGAACAGCTCCAGTGACCCCAGGCAGGAGCAGGGGACAGTGGAGTAGTCAGGGACGAGCCTTTTCTCAACCCCATGAAAATCTGCCCAAATGTGGCTAAATTATGAGCCTCTGAAATCTCACAGGTCGGACATACTCAGTAGAGACTTGGGTTTTAGCAGCTAAACTCTCCAAGATTCCATCCTCACTGAGCATGCTCACGCCCCTCATAGCGCCTAATGCTGTGCGCCGTCCTCATGCTCTACCCCAGGGAAAGATTGCTCTGGGCTGCGGTCCTGTTTCTCCTGTGCTCTCCATGACCCCCTGCTGGCACACAGGCAGTGGAGGAGGAAGCTGTCTTGAATGCAGAGGGAACAAAAGCTGGACAAGGGAAGGGTGGAGCAGAGAAAAGATGTAGATTGGGACAAGGAGGCTGATGAGACTGGGATTGGAGGAGGGGAGAAACTGGGATTAGGAGCTGGGGACCGGGACTGTCTTGACAAAGGAGCCTGGAAAAGGGATGCTAGAACTAGCTGGACAAGGAGACTGGGTCTGGAAGCATGTGAGGGATATGGGCGGAGGTATGACTGGGAGCCAGTTGGGGTGCACTGAGATTGGAGGAGGAGCTGGGGAGAGGGAGGGAGACTGGGGACTGGCTGGACAAAGAGGCAAACTAGAAACAGTGGGGAGAAGGAAGACAGATCTGACAAAGAGCTTGCGTGCTGAGAGAGAACTGGGACCAGCTGGGCAAAGATACTGGGACAAGGAGCCAAGGAGGGGGTGAGGTGGGAGAGAGAGAGAGAGACTGGATAAAGAGCCCAGGAAAGGAGACTGGGACTGTGAGCCAGGTGAGTGGGGGAAGAAACAATTCAGATGAGGAGCTGCAGGGGATTTAGATTGGCTAGACAAGGAGACTGGGACTAGGAGCAGAGCAGGTGGGGAGATTGGGACTAAGACAGTGATCTTGTGGGGGAGACGAGGACAGGCTGGGCAAAGAGCCCGGGACTGAGATGAGAAGCCTGAGTGGAGACTGGGACTGGGCAGGCAAAGGGAATGAGTGTGGGACAATAAGTGGAAAAGAGATGGAAATGGGACAGGACAAAAGTCAAGCTCGGGAGAACAGACAGAAGAGTCTGTGCCTAACAGAGCACACGCCCCTTCAGTGCCTGGAACGAAGCCCAAGATTACCTAATCTAACCACTCCTCTGCAGTCAGCAAACATCTGTGAAAGCCACTGGCAGAGTGTCTCTCTCACCTCCCTCTAGTGTTGGGCCACACAGAGGATGACAACCTACTACTGTGATCATTCACTCCATTAGCTCAAGTGGCAAAGGTCTGGGCCATGGATCAAAAGGTTCCAACCCTGCTGATGAGCAGGTGGATGTCAATGTGATGCCACAGGATGGAATGTTTTTTGTTTGCATTTTTTAAAAACCTAAGAAATTACACAAAAAGATACATTCAAAGATTATTTAGGTTGCAACATCAAGCACTCAAAAGTTAGGAAAAGCCAGATTTATAGTTGCTTTTGCAAGCTTAATTCAGCCTCCTTGTGCCTATGGAATATGAAAGTCTTTAATTGCATGATCACATACTACCTTTTAACACAGGATCTCTGCTTCCCTCAGTGCATAGCATGGCCTGCTCCAGGGCTGAATTGGGGCTGTGTAGTAAAGCAGGCTGTTGTCTGTAGGATATTTGTTACAGGTGGCAGCAAATGAGTAGTAAATGAGGGAGGGGATTGAAGGAAGAGAAAAGATGTCTCATGGTTAAGGCTCTTGAATGCCACCCTGATGGGCAAGTCACTGAAACCAAACTTGTCACTGGTGGCCACTTATTGTGTTCTCTTCATTTTCTGGGTGCCCACCTTGAGACCTAGGGGTCTGAGTTGCAGAGATACTGAGCACTCACAGCTGCAACTGAAACCACTGGAGTTGGGATTAAGAACTCTGAAAAATCAGGTCCCTTGTGTCTCAAATTGGGCACCCAAAATTCGTGGAAACTTTTGCCCTTAATCTGCGTTCCTCAGCTCGCTATCTGTAAAATGGGAGAATACCATCCCTGCACCTCACAGGGGTGTTGTGAAGATAAATTACAGCCTGGGAAGCCCTCAGATACTGTAGTGTTGAGTGTCATAGAAAAGCCACTGTGGAAATTAGTAATTCTGTATCCACGGCAGGGTTTGAAGAGAGGACAGTTTGAATCCAGGGGCACACTGAACAACGAGGAAAAAACACAATATGGACTAATGTCTGATTCAGTGTACACCGTCCACTGAATCAGGCAGGGATCCTGTGGAAAAATAGGATGTGATCATGTCATTAAAGACTGCACCATAATGTAGATGCACAAGAACAATGAATTAAGGTTACACAGGAAACCTTAATTCTGGCATTATTCTAACTTTGGAATGCTTGACTTTGCAACCTTAGTAATCTTCTTTTAACATAGTTTTGTGTGTGAGATTGAAATACACTAAGCTCCAGCAGGTCTCTCACAGGCCACTCCTAGTCCCTCTCCTGCAGCAGGGTGGGAGTTCTAAATCCCGTATTAACAGCATTATTCCCTTCCTACAAACCGGTTTCCTTTACAAAAGTTTGCAGAACTGACTCCATCAGACAGAAGCAGCTGCAGCAGCGCCCCCTCTGAGCCACCTACCTGGGCTCTCGGCTACACTCCATGCTTAGAGCTAAAAAGTTTGTTCTGGCTTCCCCGTCAGGCAGGATCCAGCCCAAGTTTTCCGCAGCCATAAATCTACCTGTTTTTTTGAGGGGGGGGACCTTGTATAACTGGGAGAAATTTTTGTTTCTCTGAGAACATTATATTCATGGAAAACATAAACCAACTGTCGTCAAAGTCGTCTGAGCTCAGGAAATGGAGCGGCCGGGAGAAGGCTGCCATGTGGCCGGATGTTATGTATTTCTAATTAGTGCTATACATCTTTCAGCAGCGAGTGTCCTTTTGCTGGGAAACACAACGCGCTGCCCTTGTTATTGTAACTGTCAGAGAGTGCTTAAACAGATAATCTCCAGGAAAAGTGATAAACACATCCCCTCTCCCACCAGGCTGTGCAGGACGGCACTGCCAGATCTCCACTAGGGCAATGCAGCCAGCCACAGGAAATGGGAATGGGAAAAGAGCAGGCAATGGAAGGAACAGCCATAGACTGTGGAAGTTCACCACTACTCCAGTGCCAACCTCAGGAGGAAATCCTGCAAGGGATGACCAAAGTAGAGGCGTTACAGTGCACAACGAACATACTCCATTGCCAGTCTTCTCCGGTAGGCAATGCTGTAGTGTAGGGCACATGGCAGGATGTGAGAACTCTCAGCTGCTCCAGTCCCAGCCTGTAGCAGGCAACGGTGGAAAGAAGCCCTGGTTACCCTGAAATTTGCAAGCGAGCAGCAACAGTGAACATGCTAATGCTTCTGTCCTTGTCAATCTTAATCAAGAGGTGCCTGAGTCTCTAGCAGATAAAATACAATAGGCTGACGGGTGTTAACACAGACTCAAGAGGACCAGATCCCTTTGATTCAGGCTGCTGTAGGACAACAGTGAGAGTCTCCAGGTGGGCCTCTCCTGGGGGATGATCCTGGGACAGGTGGCCTGTGACTACCCGGGAGCACGGAGAGCAGCAGTGATGTGCTCTGCTCCCAGGAAGCAGCAGCTGACACCGCCCAGGGACCACGTGTGGAGAGCAGGTCTCCTGATGCACTGCTGAGGAGATGACATAATGACTGGCCAGAGGTAGAGGAGGTTTGAGAGGGCAGTTTTGCTCAGTGAGTTGAGCCCCGGGCCCTGTAGCCGACATGTCAGCAGCTGGGCAAAGCACAGACAAGACAACTGATTCACTCTGCTCCCAGCCAGCCACTGCCCTGCAGGGGAGGAGACAGTGGCTGGTCACCTCCAAGCTGACACCACCTGGGAGCGATTTGTTTGCTCTCTTATCACTCAGACACAAGAGCCTTTTCTTCATGAGTCACTCCCCAGTCAGACAAAGTGCTGGCACAGCTCCTGAGCAGTCCTCCAGAATCTGTGTGTCTGCAGGAAGTGGGCAAGGAGAGGAGAGCACCACCGGCTGACAGCTGATGCACTGGGCTCCCCACAGCAGCAGCAGCTGGCAGCAGGAGAAGCTGGAGCCGGCGCACAAACCAGACAGAACACAAAGCAACAACAAAAAGGAGAGAGAGATTCATGGACGCAGGGCATTTCCCTACTGCCCCTTCCAAGCCCTCCCGCACCCCCGTTTCCCCTGTGGATAATGTGAGTCATAGAGACTCACTACCCTGCCACAGAGAACATGCGAGTCACCCCCTCCACCCCCTTAAAGACCATGGGAATCTTCCTTACCAGCCCCCACCAATACGGTGGGAATCATGGGCACTCGCCCCTCCCCACAACCATTTACAAATTCCACAATGCACCAGTGCAACTCCCCCGGGTAGAAACACCCTAACTTTGCATTGGCAGGCCATGTACCATCCTACAGGGATCACTCTGAGCCGTGCGCTGCACACAGCATACACCAGCTCCTTCAGTCAGCTACAGAACAGCTGAGCTCGGACTTCAGTGCAGAGACGGCTGCATCTCCTACTAGCCGGAATTCAGACTGCAATAATAATACAGTAGGAACGGCTGGCTGTGGGGCACTCACAACTGCCCCAGTTCTAGTCTCCCAGTAGGGGATGTGCAGAAGCCCTGACTGAGCAGAGCCCCAGGTTCCCCCAGTAGGCAGTACTGTAGGGAGCGGGGCAGGACCACTTACTACGGGGGGAGCCCCTGGCTACTCTAATCCTAGCCTTCCTCAGCAGGAGGCAGTGTAGGGAGCTGGGAGGATGGACAGACCCAGCAGGACCCCTGGTTGATGCACAGCTGTGTACATCTGAGGGCAAGCATCCTTGGTGCATGCACTCTCAAGACAGCCACAGCCATTCAGGAGCCTCCAGCTCCCTTTGCTCTCGGCTGTCTAAGGGAGGGAGGAAGGAAGGCCTGTGAGGTGAGGAATGCCGGGGGCCTGGGGAGGATCAAGCAGCTCTCCCTGTGGAAGCCATTAGATATTCAACACTTCATTTGTTTCCAGCCATTGTGGAGTACAGCGCTGGACTCCAGGACAGGAGGCTCTTCTCTGACGTAACCAGGAAGCAGCTGCAAAATTAAGGAATCCCTCATGACATCATAAAAAGGGTCAATGGTTTACGGGGAAAGTATAAAAATTAATGACCTATTCCCACACGGAGCCGCAAGCCTTCCCGAGCGCCACAGAGGAAGCTGTGTTCTCACTCACCCAGGACAGCCCGCTCCTGCTGACCTCAGGACCCTGCTGCCACCCGCTCTCACTGCCCCCAGGGCTGGACCCTCCTACCTGGAGTGTGTAAACGGGCTGCGCCCAAGCTTTCACGGCTGTTGGACAACAGAGCTCCCGGGCGGGCGAGGAAACATTTATAAAGACAGTGTGAGTGAAAAGCCGAATGTGTTCTGGGGGCTGATCAGAAGCAGTGCACCAAGCAACGCCTCAGGAGAGAACCGATCTATCCAGTTTCCTTGGGGAGGCAGAGTGATAGGCATAAAGTGTTTCCCTAGGGCACACAACACCTCCATAGACGGCCCCAGAAGGCCAGCTGCTCCCGCAGGGCAGCTGTGAGAAGAAGGGACACTGTGCTCTCTCCACTGTACCTCCACAGGCAACTCTCCAATCCCAGAGAGAAGGAACTGACGCTCGCCTGCAGGGCAAGCAGAGAGCACTTCCACCCTGAAAAGGGAAAAGGACACTGGTTTAAAATTAACTCCAGCCTTTTCCAGGAAATATCTGTGGGAAGAAGCAGCCGTTTTTAGAATATGTTATTCTCAGAAATTTCCTGAAAAGACCTATCAGTCAAAACACGGACTCCAGCCATTTCCACCTGCAGGGAGTAGCACTGCAGGGCTCCCTCTGCCTGGGGTCATCAGCACAGCCCACAGCAGTCCTACTGGCAGAGGCAGGCTCCTGGTCTGCACCCAACAGGCCCGGCAAAGCCTGGGGGATAAAACAGTAATCGGAAAAAAAATTAACAATCAGATTTTTTATTTTATTTAAATAAGTTTTTCTTTTTAAAAATAAAACTGCTTAAAATAAAATCTGAATTGAATACAAAATACATTAAGCCCTAAATGTATTATAATCTCTGAAAACCTGTAAATAAAAAATAAATATGCTGAATCCATGAGATTCTACCAAAAATTCGGAGTTAAAGTCTGCATTTCTGTATAAAGAAAGAATCAGAAGAAAAATCTAACTTTTGAGGTCAAGCTTTATAAATATGGCACAAAGGTCATGTATGGTATTAAGGTCTTAATCCTGTGGGGAATCCAGGGGTTGTGTTACTGAGTGCAAGAGACTGGTAAAGTCATCACAGGTGTTGAGACCCAGCCCCTGACTCCATGAGACACCATCATGTATCTCATTAGGATTATCCACTGAGCCCATCTGGGTGGTCTGTTTTATAGCTTCTCCCTACCTGAGCTCTGACTGGTTCAGTTTTCAAATTATGAATATTTATGACTCCACCCATCAGTCACCATTTTCTAATATACTAAAAATGTACCATTAATAGGAATCTGAAATATTAATCTATATAATTGCTTAAATAACTGTATATAGATAGAGTGTACCCTCCGAGGCAGCAAAAAGTACCACCAAATTTAGTGTACAGGCTCTATTGAGTTGTAAATCAACATGTTTTTATGGTTATATCAATCAATGAGAATGCACCTCTCTTTAGAAAATAAGTGAAGTACAAATAGAAAAACTGATTAAAATAAATTATTTAAATCAAAGCTTTCCACTTGGTGATTGAAATCCTGATTGAAATTGCTTGCTTTAAATCAGTCCCCCCTGCAGCAAAGCCTTTGGAGCCATTTCTAAACATGGCGTGCATTGCCACCATCGGTGTCAGCAGCACGTTACTCCATCTTAGAGCCTGGCTCAGGAGATCGCCTGCCGCATAGCTCCTGCTAGCTTGCTGTTTAAAATAGCCCGTTTGCACAAGGGCACCAAACGATGCCAGCTGCACGCATGCTGGCAAGCAGGCAAACGTGTGTCTGCTCCCACGCATGGACAAGACTGAAGGCGCATAGCCCTCATCCATACAGGCAATGCTCAGGAAATCTCCCACCACTGCACTGTGGCGGATGGCAGCACTAGTGTAGACCAGAGACTGGTGATGTAACCACCATGTTGACTAGACCTTCTCTCTAGAGGGTTAGATGATGGTGTGGATAAAGTGTCAGCAGCTGGGCCAGAGTCTGCACAGAGCTCTCAGCATTGCTAGCATTGGTTCAGCTGCCCCAGAAGCAGCCACAGTGGGGAAAAAGGCTAGTGAGGATGTAGGCCCAATCCCATGCCTGCTTGGGAGGGGTGTGCTACCATGGCACAGCAAGCTGCTACTAGCATCCCCCCAGGAACTGCACGCTCCCAACCATAATTGTGTCAGATGTTATTTACAATGGGGGAGGAAGTGTGAACAGGGCTTCCCAAGAGATTCATTCCAGCCCGAGTGAAGTTTTACCAGGACAAGCCCAAGAAATAAAAGGCAGCCCTTTCCCACTGGGCTGGAGCTGGGCATGTCTCTGGCAGCAAATGCTGACAGCTCAAAACATGCCTCTCTGGTGTGAACCTTCGGGAGCGCTTCAAGCCTGGAGGAGAAGTTAATGAGAGAAAGTGCCTGCAGACAGGCAGATTCACAGAAAGCAGCCTTTGATGGGGCAGGCAGAGTGAAGTGAGGAGCTTCCGTTTCAACACACTCATTTGCTGCTCTTCTTTTTATGGCTTCCTGAGGGATCAGCACACATCAGCTTGTCAGAGTTTGCAAAGAAACTGCCAAAAAGTAAAATGAATCCTATGTCCCACTGGAGAGGCGGCAACCCCATGGCTCCCATCCCATCCCCCGCAGGCCTGGAACTCCCTCCTCACTGCAGGGCACCAAGCAGCCCCCCCTTTCTGAGACCTGCTCACCGCTCCCTTCTGCAATGCAGCCCTTAAACACTGCTATTCCCTGCCAGTGACAGTGCTGCCACCCATCCATAGTGCTCAGACACGATGGGGATTAGGCCATAGTCCAGGCAGTGCTGGGAGTGATGCCTATAGTTAAGGTTGCCTAACACTTTCTACTATAAGACCCTGCTTTCACTTGCTTATAATTTTGCCAACCTTTAACCATTCCGGCTGAAATTCTCCATGCCAAGCGTCTCCTCCAGGTTGAATTCTTGGGGTAAGTTTCAGGTAAAAAGCTTGGGCCACTTCCCAGAAGGAGTTTAGAAGGAAGGTCTGGCACTTCCATGCTTTGGAGCAGGAACTGAAAATTTGGCAGGGGGATCACACTGGTGTCAGAGATGTTCTTTTTACCAGTGCCATGAAAACTCCCCAAAATGTGGCCAAGATACAACGCTCTGAACACTGCAGTTCAGACATGCGCAGTGGAGGTTTTCCCTTGTTGTACACGGTGTTGTTGTAACCGTGTCAGTCCCAGGAGACACAAGAGAGACAAGGTGGGTGAGGCAATATCTTTTACCTTGAAAGCCTGCCTCTCTCCTCAACAGAGGTTGGTCCAATAAAAGATATCCCCTCCCCCCTTGTCTCTCTAGTAGAGGTTTGTTAGAGGCTGGCAGCACTCATTGGGGAAGGTTCCGTCTGCACTAAGCAGGCAGAGGCAGAGTCGGAGCCGGATTCTTCCTGCAGTTGCATCTTGTGGCTGCCAGGGATTGCTATGGCACCAGACTCTGAAAGCAGGGAGACTCGCTGGTGCTTTCAATTCCCCAATGATGGTGCCCAGGCAATCAGGAGAAGGAAAGGAAGCTGCCTGATTTGCTTGACAGCAGTAAGGCGAGGAGAAGGGGTGGGGACAGGGACAGACTAGGATGCAGACTGGAAGAAGGGGAGACAGGAGCAGAAAGGGATGGACAGATGTGGCAGAAGGGACTGCAACAACTAAATACGCTCCCTCCAAAACCTGGAACAGAACTTAGGATTCTTGATTCCCAACTTTCCTCTGCTGTCAGCAACAGCAGTGAAACCCAGGAGCAAAGTGTGACATATTCCCCTACAGTGGCTGGTCCACACAGAGGATAACAGCCTACTGCTATCAGTTATTCATTAGCTCAAGTGGCAGAAGCCTGTTGGGTGGAGCAAAAGGGTCTCATACCCTGCTGATGATCCATGTGGAGATCGTTATGGTTCCACATGATAGAATTTTTCAGTTTGCTTTTTACAAATCTATGAAAAAATTACATACATAAACCAACTCTGTGAAAAGAACACTGAGGCTGCAAAATCCAGCGCTCAAAAGTTAGGAAATCCAGATTTAGGATTGCCTGTGAAACCTTAATTCAGTCCCACTGTGCGTATGCATTATGACACAGTCTTTAACTACATGATCACATATTATTTTTTCCACAGGACCCTGCCTCATTCTGTGCACTGACTGGACCTGCTCTGGGGACGAGTCAGGGTAGTGTAATGAAGGAGGCTGTGGTCTGTTGGACCCTGCCCCATTTGTTGGAAGGTGTTCACTGGAGGAGGACAAGGATTGGAGGAAAAGAAGGTGCCATGGTTAAGGCAGATAAATGATGCCTTGGAGAACGGGATTCTACCTCTGTCCCTGCCACAGAGTTCTTGTGTGATGCCGGGCAAGTCACCTAGACCAAACTTTTACAGGTGGTCACTAGCTATATGTTCCTCATTTTCTGGGTGTCCAATTTAAAACACTTGAGGCCAGATTTTCAGAAGTGCTGGGCGCTCCCAGCTGCAACTGAAGTCAATGGGAGTCGTGCTTTGAACATATAAGGCAACGGTTCCCAATGGGGCTGAATCAAGGTTACATGGACAATCATCAAAATGCCATTTCTTAACTTCTGGATTCTCCACTTTGCAACCTTAACATTCTTTATTTAAAAAAAAAAATGTATCAAGCCTCTAACTAGACAGACAGACCCATGCAAACCACAATGCTCTAAGACAGAACCCTCCTCTAGGTCTCCCAGTGTGTTTGTGCTGGCTGGCGATTTAGGGGGGCAGGGACCACGCCTCAGACAGTGCTGAGCATGCTGACAGCACTTAACTGTAGTTTATTTAGAACATTCCTTTGAGAAGGAAAAGTGCCTGGAGTAACTTGACAAGAACAAAGAGTCAGGAGAAAGAGAGATCCCAGGATCTTCCCCTGCATTGTCGTCAGGTCCATCACTAGGAGGCACTCTCTCATCTGCGCCACGGCTCATCACTCCTATGGCGACGCACTGCAGCCCACAGCTCCAGGGCAGGTGCTCTGGAAGCTGCTCTTTGGACATGACACCTTACAGCAGTACATGGGGATGTGGCTGTGTGTGGAGGATGCAGCAAGGACTCACCAATCCCAGCACTTGTGATGAGCACAGGTAGTTTTCTTCTGTTCTGGACATTTGGAAGGAACCCCGCTCTGAACAGCACCCCACAAGGCAGGAGTCTCAGGTGTCCAGCGAGTGTCCCCCTAGTGGCAGGAGCAAACCGAGGTACAGACCCACAGCTCCCAGAGACACTATTCCAGGACATTTACCATCTGCGCACAGGCATGATGTCTGGAGTATGATCTCTGACAACCTAGATCATCTGGAGCCTTGGCTCCCAAAGTAGTGCGCACACAGAGGAACGGCTTCGCCTCTCTGGAGTGGGTCTTGGCTTGTAGTAACCTAAAAGAATTAATCTTCTCCATTTACTAGCAGAATTATAGGACATTACGGTTCCGTGTCAAATTCCTCTTTTCCCCCGTGATTTCAGATGGGACTGGCATAGCTGTGAGGTTCCCCACACCCAGTGCTCCTGTGCCATTCCCAACAACGCCTCCTGCTGGGACAGGCTGGGACTGAAGGAGCTGGGAGCAGCCCCTCACAGCCAGAGCTCTTGTCCCATTCCCCACTGCGCCTCCTGCTGGGAACGGCTAGGTTCTGAGAGAGCTGGGAGCTCTCTAAAGCCAGTGTTGCTACGTTTCCTGCAGAGATTTGAAAAATGATTGTAGTTCCAAAGCGAGCTTCGATTTCACTGGGACCAGCAGCTCAGAGACTCACAGTTACTATACAACCGAATAAAATATTTTTTCATAAATTTAACGCCAGCATGTCTGTGTTTGGAAACTTTGAAAATCCATGTTGTATGGTTTACTGCACTGGAAAAGGTGCCAACAGAGTTTCAAAGGAAGGGAAGTGTATAACTGTTTCCTTTCAAATGCATTTTCCAATGGGATCCATTGAGGGAAAAGGCTGGAACTAACTAAAACATTATTAAAAACTGTTATGAAAGAGACAGAGAGATGGAAAAAGATAGACAAAATGTCCAATACACAGCCGAGAGGGAGGGAGGGAGACAGGCAGTGAGAAAGGGGATATGGGCAGAAAGACACACTGGGTGTGGAAAATGGGGCGAGACAGAGTTTTATCTGGCAGTTCCCATTTGTGGTTTCATATTGTTGCAGATCAATTGATCAGGATTTCAGTGCTGCTGGCCCAGTGGCACAAGGCGAACCACAGAGTTGGCTGCAAGCATAGCCCTTGCGAACTGCTGACCTTCAGTTTTAAAACCAAAAATATTCTTTTGGAAACCGTTACACCAGGTTCCACCCAAGGCTGCCAAGCAAAAACAAGCACTACTAACCTGAAGTAACACCCTGCTCAGTTACACCAAGCAACAACCAGGACTAGTAAACTGAAGTAACACCCTGTTCTGAGTCACCCAGCACTACTAACCTAACATGACATAGTGTGCAGGGGCTTGCCTCTTCCTTACTCCCTGACTGGATCAGTTCATTCACCAATCGCGGACACAAGCCACCGTGATGAATACACAGGATGCAGCGATCACAATCCCAGACCCGGAATACCAAGTGGTGAGAAACAGTTCCAGCTCCACAGTGTAACACATGGCTAGCACCCCGGGGTTCTTGCAAATGTGAAACAAAACAAAATAGTACAAAAACAATCTATAAAAACTCTCACTGCAGTGGAGGCTCCTGTCCCGCAGGGCTGAGCCCGGCTCCCTGCTCCGGGTATTGCCACTTGGTGCACAGGGTTGCAGCATGGCTCACTCAAATTTGGTCTGGTTGTCCCATCTCACGACAGGAGCAGCACCTGCAGGGTGAGTGCAGGACGGGCTCACTTTGCAAGCCCCCCTCCAAGCCTTCCACCTCTGTGCTCTACTCATGGGCCAAGCTGAAACTCTCAGCCAAACACAAGAGAGAGGTCTGAATCACAGCCTGGGTCCAGAAAACCTGCTCCAAGCCTCTTTGCTGCTGCCCTCCAGCACAGAACCAACCAGAAATGAAAGTATGGTGTGTGAAATAACCAAGTGCCCTGGCAGGCCGCGAGGCAGCCAGGGTCACAGCCCAGCGCCAAGCCCTGGGAAGCGACACTGGGAACAGAGACGGAGCTCGGGTCTGCAGACCAGAGCTCTGCTGCTTAGCCAGGCTTCAAAGAGCCAGGATGGGGGTGGGCAGAGCTTGGTGTGAGTCTGCAGAGCTCCAGGCCTGCAGTTCTTCGGGGTGTAGTAACCGTGGGCTGTAGCACACATGTCGAGGGATGAGGGGAAAAAATAAACAGACAGACAAAAGAATGAGGATGCTCTGCCAATTCCAATTGTGCAGCTTTTATTTTAAATGCTTATCAAGCTGAGAGAGAGCAGAGTTCTTGGAAAACAAGGTTTCCTTTCTTCCAGTGCCAGCGTCAAACACCCTCAAGGACGGGTACAGCACAAGCGCTAGCAGCCTGCTGCACTCCCCACAGCAGAGCCATGCAGTCCCACCCGCCTGGGAAAGGAACAACCCTAGCCATTCTGGTAAAAAGATCTCTGGGATTTTTGATTAATCTCCAATCTGGCTGGGTTCGAATTATGGCCAATTACCCACCAACACTTCTTCTTGCTAATAAAATACATTTTTACAAGCCCTAATTACTGCTTTCGCTGAACGGCTCTACAGGAAACTGAGGACTGCAGATCTCCAGACAGCAGCAGACAGTAATGCTAGGCACCCATGAGTACACCAGGCAAGTGACTCAGACAAGACAGGCTGCCAAGGAAAGAGGCCCTGCTGCCCTGGCTAGAGTTTGAGGGACACCAGTTCCTGAATTGGGGCCCTGGATTAGCATCATACATAATGTTTTCTGTGGTCTCTCTGAGTTCCGCAGGCCTTGGTTACAGCACCAGCCGCCGGTGGCATCCAGGAAACCAGAGTGCTGGCCCCACCTCTCCGCTGGGCGTTTGGAGACTCTGGCCAGCAGGGACATTCCATCTTGGAAGTGGTTGCACAGGAGTGGCCTCAATCACGAGCAGCAGCCAGCAGTAACTCTCAGGCTCTGCCTACACTGCCGCACATCCCAGAACACTGAGCACAGACTGGGCGATGGATTCGCTCTAGATCAGGCCACCCCACACTTTGGGTGTGGGGTGGGAGAATGCAACTGCTCAGCTCAACTCTGACCTTTGGCTCTTTCTATTAGGGATACAGCTCAACGAAGGACACAGAATTAGATGCCAATAAAGCACATACCGAGAATTCCTTGGAACATATGAAGTTGACATTAGGGTAACTGGGCTAGAAAAACCCAGCTCCCAGGTAGATGTCAGCCTCCGATCAGTCACACACACATCTACTCTCTAATGCACCAAGGCCCCCAAGGATTCCCTTGGAATGAACACTGAGAAGGAGCCACCAGGTGACTACAACCCACAGGCAGACCCTGCCGGTGTGGCTGTTCCACAACGCACCAAGAAAGGGAAAACTGCTGCTATCTGTACAGTGCAAGCTAACTCTGGTACAGGGAACACCCTCAGTGGCAAGAACACAGCAGCAAAACCACTGGACCACAGCACACTCCCAACCCACACATTCTTGGTCCGCTGGAGTCTTTCTAGTCAGTGCTGCCATGCAGGTATCCGGGCTCAGCTGGGGAAAATGCAGCTCTGCTACACTGATTAATTTTTCTTTCTTAACCAGGATTACTTTAATTTTCAAGGCCTAATGGACTCCAGCTGTGATAGGAGGCAAAGCTGCAGTAGTCGAAAGGCAGACTCTGGGGCAAGCTTGAACAACACTCAACACACACACAAAGCCCTATAAAAAGGATGCACTACAGCGGGATATTTTTGGTCTTGACAATACTTCACTAAAAATACAACTTTGCTGATACATCACTGCAGAAGTATTCTCAGGGTCCATTCAGGAATGGTTTAAAGCATTTATTTTTGTTTCCTTTTGCAATGGTCAGAGAGGAGGGAGAAAATAGAAACTCATTGATAAGAGGAAACGAGAGAGACATGAAAAATTGAAAACTACCTAAAAGCTCATGGAGAGGTTTATTTTATTAGTTCTTAATAAATATCTTGCAGATTTCCTCAGGAAATACACCAGATCACATGTAAAATAGTTTGATACTGATGTCAACTGCATCAACATATGAAATCTATTAGGGTGAAGCCACAGCAGGGTGATCAGCCTGCTGAAAAACTGCACGGCACTGAGGCAAGGGGGGAGCAGGGGGGAATCTCACGGCCCTTCCAAATTCTTCGAGAGGTAAAAAAGTCAGCCAAGACGCAGAGAGAGAGAAAAAAAGATCCCACATCCTGCTTTGTGCTGCCAGCAATGTGAAGTGCCCAGAGATTAATTCTATGTCTGGCCTGGAAATGTGACTTTAAAGCATGGAGGGGGGGGGAGGAGAAAGGAAAGAGAAGGCCAGGCTAACAGGGCCTGGCACTGTGCCACTAACCCCCTCCCAAGCCATGTTTCAACGTAGACAGCAGTAAAGCCCAACAGACAGCAGCTCCTCGCACTGCCAGGGCCTCGCACCAGCTGCAGTGCGTCTAGCTCTCGGTGCGCAGCCCCAAGTGCAGATGGGCTGAGAGCATCACTTCCGCTTTGCCTACTTTTAAAGACACAAGCACATGTGGCAGAATTCTTCCCCTCTCTGCCATGGACCTTGTACATTTGGGGCCCCAGAGAAGGGTGAGGCCTGCTCCCAGCACCAACTGCGAGGTCTCATCAGCCCTTGGCTCCCTAGGACTCGCTCTGAAGGGTTTATGCTGTTCCCAATGTACATTTGGCAGCAGGGGCCTTCTTTCTGCGTCGGTGCCATTATCTGGAGAGCAGGATTTGCTTACGCAAGCCTCCCTGTCTCCATTCCGGCGCAGGCAGAGACACACCAGGAGTCCGCAGAGAGGCAACGCCGGGAGAGCATGCTGGGGAGATCAGCACACTGAGCTCCCAGTAGGTATCTGAGTAGGGTTAAAACAAAATCCCACCGCAGAGCCACAACTACCGGGTGTGGAAGAACAGCCAGCAAACTGCATTTCTCTCACTGGTTTGCATGTCCAGTTTCCCTCTGGCTGTTGTGTTGCCATCCAACATGGGGACAATCACTGCTTCCCCATCCCACACACACATGGCCCTGAGTACAAAGGGCTATGGAACAATCCAAAGCTCAGGGAGAATGAGGAGGTCGGCAACACAAGGATGAAGGATACGGCAGGAGCTGCAGAAGGCTAGAGTGGGGTCAGAGCTCTGGGCCGAGCCAGACGCTCACGGGAGGGTTGCTCTAGCCGCAGCATTACCATCTGGAGAGAATCACTTATCCCCTTTCCATGGCACTTACTGGCTTTCCCTAGGTCATGTTAACCACAACCTCCAGGAACCACAGTGTGTTGAACATGACTCTGCAATCAGTGTAGATAGAGACTGTCGTGTTTAACACTGTGTCAGCAGGCTCAGGAGAAACTCTGCTGGGTCTATAGAGATTTACCCATGATCAACTAACAGCATTAAACACAACTTGTCCCAGTCTACACTGACTGCAAAGCTGGATTTAACATCATGTTAGCAAACATGATTCCTCAAGGTTTTCTTGTGAAGAGAAGCCCACAGAATCATCACAGGCAGATCCAACACTGCCCTGCCACAGGACCAAGTGCAACAGCACACAGGGGTCCAGATGGCCTCCTCACCAAATGTGATGGAAGTAGGCGAGAGAACAGGTAGGCAAGAGTCTCCTTGTTGACCTGAGCTTGCTTAAGGACCACCTTTCATTCTCAGACACGTGGCTTCCTGAAATATATGGATGGAAATATTCTGGCTGTGCTCACTTTCCTTCCTTGGTCCCAGGCAGGACAAAGGCACTTTATACATCACTGCCAACACAGCCCTCAGAGCACCCCCACACTCTGCCAATGCTAGCCCCCTTCGAGAACCTAGCATCTAGTTACCATGGGAATTGGTGCCTTACAAATGCAAGAAGAGATGAGACAGAACTGAGTGGGATTTGGTTCTTAAAGAAGGTGATGGGAGGTGAGCTGACAATGTCCGCTAGCCCACGGGGGTCTGGGAAGGGCTACGCTCACAGAGCTGGGACGCTGTTCTTGAGCCTGTACAGGGCGTGGTGATGCAGAGCAGGGGGCTTTCACTCCTTAAAGCTGGCAGGCCTTACAGAGCAGCTTGGCAAACGTCATCAAGATCATTACCACATCGCAAAACATCGTAACGAGCCTAATTATACAATGTTCTCTAACACGGAATTAAATAAAAACATAGTAATTAACTCACTGCTCCACAGAAACAGGAGGAAATCACAGGTGCAAGACACAGTCAAGAGATATATTTAGACTATGAAATGTCTCCTTAAAAGTGAGAGGATTTCCTGTCAGGGTGCAAACCAGTTCTGCATCACCTCCAGTCCTCGCTCTCCCAGCACAAGCACTCCCCTTTCTCCACACCCCCACACAGAGGGTGAAGCACCGCGGAACAGCTGTACTGATCACCACTCTCGTCTCATAGTGCCTGGACTGAGGGATGCAGTGTCTGTCAGAGCTCAGAATTGCCTGCCTTTAGTTTCATTTTACACAGCACATGCCCCTCACAGGGTCTCTCTGAAATGCCCATAGTTCCTCCAGCTCCAGAAAATACATCACGAGGGAGACACGTCCCACAGCCAGTCTGGGCTCAGTGTCACACTACAGCAGAAAAGCTCTCTAAACAGACTTGAAGTGCCACGGGATTTGTCCTAACCTGCACGCTCAGGCAGCGGAACCTGGGCTGCAAAGCAGAGTCTAGCTTTGTGATTACAAATCATTTCCCTCTGCTCGCTGCCCTGAAATGAGATCTAGGTCTCGCCCTCTCTCCTGAGTAGACAGTGAGGAAGTGCTTACATCACAGGCAGGCCTGACAGAAGCCCCCAAAGAGTTCACCTAATAAGACTGCCCAATAGGGACCTTTGCTGCACAGCCCCACTCCAGCTGGAGGGGAAGCCTGGAGAATCTGACACAACGGCAGGCACTCGGCACACACTGGAAACATCGTCCTTCCCTTCACAAAGTCCTGCTCCATGCTCTGCTCCTGAAGCCAAAGTCGAGATTTCAGAAACCTGAACTGCAAATGGAAATTCCCTGCAGCATGCTGATTACTGCATCTCCTGCTGGCACTGGTGGCAAGGGGGAAAAAGTCACGTGACTTTCTGGACACGTTACACTATGCAGTCTTGCATCAGAGGGTGGAAGTCAGAAGCCATGAGAATAATTCCAATTACGGTAAATAAATCCCCAGATATGTGACAATCTGCCTTTTAAACAGGAAACCGAGGGGAATAAGCAAAGGAAAACTTCAGTCTAAATATTGCTGCCACCAGCCCCAAGAGCTCAGGAGAGGCTTCCTCAGCAAGCATGTTAGGACCACTGTAGCTTACCTGAGCTTTAGTGATGTGTCTTGTGGCTGAGACCTACAGATTTCCCTCCCAGCGTCCTGTCAAACCCCACCCTCACAGCTACCTGAGAGAGCAAACGCTAACAGTCTGCCAGCGCTTTCAGCCACGTCTGCATCCGTCAGGAGTCCAGCATCAGCTACAGCTTAGCGTGAGACGGTTTCATAGACGTTTCCTTCTCGCAGCTCTGCCAATGTACCGCCAGCCTGAGCTGCAGCACTCTTTGTTATTCCAGAGCTAGGCTTCTCCTGAGCAGAAGGGGCCAGGCACACGGCCTACAGAAGCGACAGGGGGTGCAGGTGCTGTGGGTGCATATTTTCTCCTCAAGTGAACAGCACAGACACTAAGCAGATGTGTACAAAGGCCAAGGCACTGCTCAGATTGTAAATTCACTGGGGCAGGGACCGTCTTCCTGTACCGTGCTTAGCACAGTAGGGTCCTGGGTCCATGGCTGGGGCTGCTAGGTGCTGCTACTGTCCTCAATATTAGGCTGAGGATAAAACCTAACCCGACGTGCAATCCCCAGGTGTGGTACTCTTCCCAGCCCAATCTCCACAGCGAGCTCCACACAGCTGTAGGTAGGGTGAGCAGTCCAAAACAGTCCAATAGGCCCCCTTTCTCCTTTGGGCTAGGTCACAAGTCTGAGACGTTCCTGCCCCAGGCTCTGGGTTTGCAGCTCCTGGTCCAAGCACAGGGAGAAGAGGGGTCAAAGGAGAAGGGGAGGGGGAAATTTAATGACTCTCTTCCCCAAAGCAGAGCTCTGGGAGTGTCATTTCAGACCCCCCCACACACACATACTAAGGACAGTAACACCCAGTCAGCCTTAAAGGGAAGCAGCACTGAGCTACTCTAGAGGCATGTAAACCCTGCCATGTTGGGAGACCCAGTTATAACAGGGGCATCCCGGCTATGGGTAAAACACGCAGTAGAGATGTGTCCAAGCTGGGCTTCCAGACTGTGCAGAGAGCCCAGTCCTCACCAAGCCTGGCCCAATCTCTGCTCTGATTTTCCTCTTGCTCCAGGTGCTCTACTATGGAAAACGCAGAGAACAGGCCAGCTGAGCTTTACCACAGAGAGGGGGAATTAGGAGAAAGGGCTGAGCTCCACTTCCCAGCCAGGGCGATCACACCGCTGCTTCTGCTAACTGGAGTCTGAGGTTTCATTAAGCCTCGTTTTAAACCTAATTTTAAAACTCCACCAAACCAAGGCTGCTGTCCACAGCAGTGTTTTATTTTTAAACTAGCTCGAATGCACCGGACCCCTTTGGGCTCAGCTCCCAGCACCTTCTTTGTGCTCCAATACGCATGATGTGGTTAGACCCTCACGAAAAGCCATTGAGATGCGGCTGCGGTAGATGAGCAGTAAGTGTTTCCGGCTGAGCCTTTTTTCCGATGCTGCAGTTAGCTCGTCAAGCAAAGCCTGATCCCGTGCGGGAAACCAAGCGAGTGCTGAAGAGACACTCGGAGACGGGCCCGGGGCTGCCGCCAAGGGTAGACACTGCTCGCCCTTCCAACATCTCAAGGGCTATTTTAAGGGTTCACAGGTCTAGCTCGCAAGTCCGAGCATTTGCGGTCACTAAAGCGAAGCCCACAGTGCGCTCAGCACAGAGCCGCACACAGGAGCAGGATGGCAGGGGAGCTGTCTGTTTGGTAACAGACTAAGTACATAATGAATTCAGTTGAGAATTACATGAGTGATGCCTCCTTCTCCAGCTGTGCACAGATGCTGAACAAGGGGGAGGGTCTCACACATACCTGAGGCACAGATACTTTGCACTACCATACAGATTCCTTTATCAGATGATGTCTTTCAGTGGACCTGGCAGGAACTGGTGCAGAGAAGGTCTATGCACCAGACAGTTCTGCTAAGCGCTAGCTTGTTCCTTTCTACATGTGCACAGCAGTGGCTAGAGGATGTGTAATGATGATTCGCCATGCTGCTCCAGAGGCCCCCAGAGCACAGTTCCATGGTGTATAGGGGTGGGACTCTCCCCAGCCTGCACTCCCAACCCCGTGCAGCACTGCCACATCAGTTCTGTTGCCCTCCAGGCCCTATTTCTCCAGTGGGGGGAGGAGGGGAAGGAGGACCTTTGGGCCCAAATGGGAGAGTGGACCCAGGGTTTGGCCCATGTGAGCCAAGCCCTAGCCACAAACCAGGATGATTCTACATTAGGGACTGATTTCCTATAAGCTGCCCTAATGAACCTGTTCCCATGCTCCAAAGCCACCCCAGCGGTGCGACTGCCATCCAAACAGCAAGACCCCTAGTTACTGGTCAGCAGGTCACACAGATTAGTCACCACACTCCACTGACATTTCTTCTGATTAAAGTCTGGCCTGTCTTCCTGTTCATGAGCCCAAAGCACTAGCCCAGCCAGTAGTACCCAGCCCTGACTCTGCACGCCATTCCCCACACATGCTGGGGATGCACATGTGGCAACCCCCTCCCTTTCAGCCCGAGTTCCTCACAAACTCGAAAGAACAAATGCACCAGGACTGTAAGTGCCAGAAGGCATCCAGGTGCTGCAGCCTGATGCCTCACACCCAGAGCCAGGGAAATTTGCTGGGATTTCCGGGAAGTGTCTCTAGGGTGCCCTCTGCTGAGCCCCCAGGTTGGTGTGCATTTGTGTGGAATGTAGACCCATCGGGGAGAGGGGAAGTTATTCCGGGGGTGGCCTATGAATAACATCCAGTGATTTATAGGAAGTATAATCCAATAATACAGTAAAATAAAACAGTGTGTCTGAGATGGGTTTGATTCCAGGAATTATAAAACAAATTATTAAAGAGAGAGAGAGAAAGAAAAAAGCCCCCGAGAGGCCAGATTGGAGTAAATTGGGCACAGATGGGCTGGGAGGGGGTTTCTCTCCCCACCGATATGCCCCTGCTGCAAGCACGGCTTCAATTAGCCCTTTCAGAAACCAGAGTTTTATTTCCCCAAATTACAGAATTAAAAAAATTAAAATTCTTGGAGTGTCTGTGGTTTGGATAAAGGGATCCAAACTTCCTTGCGAGTCACATGTGCAGATGGCTACCAAACTATTAAACATGGCCACCCCAAAAAGGTCCCTGCCCTTCCCTGGGAGCCCAGGATGGCCTCAAAGGTATCAGCAGCCACTGACAGCTCACACTAGACAGGGGCAGCAACTGCACAAGCTGCAGCCTCGGATCCTGCGTCCAGTTCTCTTCTTCCCATTCCAGTCCAGGGTCTGCCATAGCACTACATGGCTCTGATCTGAGGCAGCAGCTAGACCCTTCCTAACCCCGCTTCCACATGGGCGGCTGAGGGGCTGGCTCACTGGTTAATGGGTGCTCCATCAGGAGAAAAGACCCTGAGTGGGATTCTTGGCTCCACCTGGAGTCAAGTGAGATTCTGTCAATGAAAGCAGGGACAGGTAGCCTGACCCCAGGTCTGCTGCACCTTTGCTAGCACCAGTCCAGCTCCCTCAGTATGAACAGCGATGGGAGCCCTAATGGGGAGGAGCCACACAGTCTAACCTTATTGAGAGCAGGTCTAATTGATACACAGCGGCAGCAGCTGGGAGGGAAGTTTTGAAAAGATTTTCTAGTACAGACAGGGGTCTTGGAGGCCTAGAAATCAACAGGAGCAAAGGGAAGGCTCATGAGCCAACTAACACTATGGGCAGCAGGTCCATTCCACAGCAGGAGCCCCAGGGCAGTGCAGGAAGCCTACGAATGAGTTCCCTCTCTGCCCTAGAGACAGCATAACTCCTGCTCTGAGCAGAGACCAGACAGAGACGACACCTGCAGGCATGTGCGCAGGACAGCCCTGCCGTGCTCTCCCTGTGACGCACTGCCCAGCAGTGCAGAGGCTGGTGGGGAAGGCCGCTGAATGGAATCACTCGTGATTTGCCACTCCCTTCAGTGACTGTGCTGATGATAATGAGGGAAAGGTTTTAAGGCCTTTCAGCCTCCTCCATACACACAGATGCTGATCACCACAACACCCCCTCTTGCCGCTGTCCGTGCAAGTGCAACACACAGAAGGTGACTCATATGCTGGGAAATGGAAACATGCATCTTCCCACCAGCCATCACTGCAGTAAGCTCCCCTCAGCCCTCTGCCCACAGCAGCCCACACACCAGGGCGTGGAGCCAACGCCTCAGCTATGCACTGGGCACTTGGCAACAATGCAGCAAATGCTCTTGCATATATTTAAAACTCCAGGCCCTTTGCTTTGCCTCAGCATCCAGCTCTTTGTACCTCTCAGTACCATGAAATCGGCTCCAAGCTCACATGGGACTTTGCCAGCATTCGACATATGCACACCCCGGAAATGTCAGGGATGTTCGGGCTGGCAACAAGCTCACTTTGACAATAGTATTTCTACCCCAGGAACGTGATCAGCAGTGCCCTAGGCTCTCAAACACGAGAGCCGAGCACAAGACCCCCGACAAACCCTCTAACATTGTCAGGTGGGAACTGCAGCATCCTCCAATTCACAGTCACTGGTTCCAGGCACTCACTACGGAGCCCCAGGCAGGAAAGGGGTTGCTCCCTCCAGAGACCGGAGGCTGGGTGCAGCAGGCACCTACTCACTTAGGAGAGAGGGACCCTTAAGAACATTTGGGCTTATTTCACATAGCAAGAGAAGAGACAGCCTCAGCTCCCTTCCCCTTGCCTGCATCCCCTTGGAACTGGGGTCTGAGTGCAGGACTGGGAGTCGAGACACCTGGGTTTTAGCCACAGCTCTGCCTGTGGCTTGCAGCATGAGCTTGGCCAGGGCCCTTTCCTACTCTGTGCCCGTCCCTGCATCTGTAGCACAGGGATAAGGACAATGACCTGCCTCCCAGGGGGCTGAGAGGAGATATTTGCTCATGTTTGTAAAGTACTTTGAAGCCGGGAAAGAGAAACACTCCATCTGGTGAGCTGGCACCTAGCAGAGCGGGCTCACGAGCCCAACCTAAGCAACAGCACTTGGGACTCAGGAAGATGCCTGGGAAGCAGGCTGGGGTGCGGCTATTTCTCCAGCACACCACTTCACCCAGTCAGCTCATCTCGTCCCCCAGTCACTTCGTCTGGCACTACAAGGAGCCAACGGGTCGCAGAGGAAAAGCTGAAATCACGAGCTTTGGGGGGCAGGGATTGTGTCTGTCTGTAAGAACCCAGCACTCTGGCCACAACTGCAGTGGGAGAGGCCTTGCCCCCTTCCGAATCTAAACATCCAGCAGCTGGTGCTCTTCCTGCCCTGGGAGTGCACGTCCAACCCCACTGTCATTGCGTACGGCTGCAAACAAACAGGCAACTGCCACCTCAGCCGCACTCAGAATTCTCTGCAGCGCGCTTGAGGAAAGGGCACTCCGCCCCGGAGCCCACTCTCAAGCTCGGAGAACACTGGGTCTGGGGACAGCCACTGGTCAATAGACTCAAGGCTATAAAGGGAGAGGAGCCAACACACCCAGCCCAAGAGGGAATGGAGAGAAGCAATCACACCCCATCTGGACACACCTGCTGTGTTTCCCAGCTGGCTCTGTCTGGGGCGAGCCTCCTTTCCTGGCCCTTCAGTTACTGCCTCCAGCAGCTACCTACAAACAGGCTCGGCAGTGAGCTCAGCAGTCACGGGCAGCCACTGGACTGGGCATGCTCCCCCAGAGCTGTCCCTTGACTGCCACGGATGATGCCTCCGGAGAGCAGCTGTCTTCAGGCCTGCCTCTAAGCGCCAGTGTAAGGCTCCGAGCGGGGCCAGAGACAGATGCTGGGAAAGCATGTCAGGAAATCATTCAGTTCTTAGGGACAGGCTCTAAGTGAGGTGTAACGGATTGCGCATCCTCCTCCTCCACAACACTCTTCTGCCTGACTCCAGGAAGACACCCCCAAGCTTTTCCCCACTCAGAACAGAGCAGCACTTTCTGGGGAGAGGCCCTGAGATCCTGGCCTCAGGGCCCTTTCTACTGCCTTCCACACAGCAGGCAGGCAAAGACAGCTCTGCCTCCCTGAAGGCTGCTCGTTCAGTATCCCTCCCCTGCTCGTCTCCAGCCACATGGATTTAATCACTCGCCACACAGAACAGGGCACAACTCCCCAGCCCCCCTCCTTGACAACATTTGGTACCTTTGGGCTGGGAGTTGTACACCGCAAACATGTTGATAGCCATGAGCTGCAGCATGCGGGTGCTTCCGATGGGAGGAGGGCTGTGCTTCAGCAGCACCTGGAACTCCCTCAGCACCTCCTCTGTCACTGACGGGAACGTCTCCATCCTGCAGGCAGAAAGAGAACAACAGGAATGCTTGCACCAAGGCCTCGAGAAGGGGACAGAGGGAGACCCTCACAGCTCTTGCCTGTCTGGGATAGCCACCCCACCCATCAGCTGCAGGGGAGCAGCAGCCCATGGAGTGCTGGAGCTGGCAGACAGAATGGAGAAGTCAGCCTGACCCACACCCATGGAGTCGGGGGCAACTGACTTTGTAAACATCATCTGTTTAAGAGAGCCACTTCCTGCTGAGGAAAGTGCTCCCCGTGCGTGGGCTCTGTCACGCTGGCCCCAGCAGCCCAGTCATATGGTGGGCAAGTGAGGACCCTCCACCTTACCCAGCACTGGAACCCTGGCATTGTCTCTCATCTGTGAGAGCCCCAACTTGGCCCCGGGAGAGGGATGTGGGGTCCCCTGCAGATTAACAATCAGTCTCATTTAGATGCTGGTAGTCACTGTATGAAAACCAGTGTCAAAACCACAGCTGTTTCCTGAAACACACACAGCTACTATCACTCATCAAGAAGGACCAGCCACCAGATGCAATGCCACAGCTTTGAGCAAGGCGTCCTTTCAACACCAAAGGCCTTAGCAGTTACAGGCACCTTCATCCAAGGAAACCCAACACATTTATGCTGCTCTTCATTTAGTATCACTCTTTATATAGCCCCCAAAGGGTACTAGCTATTCTAGAGCCCTGAGTAAGACAGATCCCTGCCTCCAAAGGGTTCACAAACTAATGGCAGACAGATTCTCCCAGGCTCTGCTCAATCCAGCTGTGCTGCCTCTTCTCGGCTTCTTCAGGGGGTGTCTACTAGAGGGGATTTTCATAGATTCCAAGGCCACTGTGACCATTGAGTCTGAGCTCCTGTATAACACAGGCCAGAGAACTTCCCCGCACTAACTCCTTGATTTAAAGATTGCCAGTGATGGAGAATCCACCACAACCCTTGGTCAATTGCTCCAGTGGTTAATTACTCTCACCTTTAAAAATTTACACTTTATTTCCAGTCTCAATTTCTCTACTTTCAGCTGCCAGCTATTGGATCGGGTTAGACCAGCAGGTCTCAACCCGCGGGCTGCATGTGGCCCAATTAGCACACAGCTGTGGCCCAGCTGTGTGCTACAATTCAAAATTTGCCGCTCTGGTCTGGCAGGGAGCAGGGCTGGCTGAGGGGGAGACAGCCTATTGCAGACTGCATCTGTGCTCCTGCCAGCAGAGGGCTGGTGAGTGCCGTAGGGCAGGAGAGTGGGTCTGTGGCTGGGGGGGGGGGGGGGGGGGGAGGGGAGGCTCTGGGAACTAAGGGGTTTGCCCCAGATTTTAGGTGGGGCTCTGCTCCTGGCCCCCCTTCTCGGGTCCTGTCTGCCGGCCCCGCCGGGGGCTCCACTCCTGGCCCGGTGCTGGGTTTTGCCCGGCCCCGCACCGTGGGGTCTGGAGCCCGACTTTTGCCCTGCGCTGCGAGGTCCAGGTCTGGGTCCCTGCTCCTGCCTGGCCCTGTGCCGTGGGGTCCAGGTCTGGGTCCCTACTTCTGCCCAGCCCCACGCCACGGGGTACGGGTCTGGGTCCCGGTCCCTGCTCCTGCCTGGCCCTGCACCGTGGAGTTCGGGTCTGGGTCCCTGCTCCTGCCCAGCCCCACACCACGGGGTCCTCTTCGGCCCTATGCAGCAGGATTTGGGTCCGGCTGCCTGGACTGCACCCAGGGCTCCACACCTGGCCCTACTCTGAGCAGGGGTGCTGGTCATAGGCCACTGTGGGCGGTTTTAGGGTGGAGGGGGGCTGAGGTTCTCAACCTGCGCCCCACTTAACACATTGTGGGCTGCATTAACAGGTTGAGAACCACTGGGTTAGACCTTTCTCTGCTAGACTGAAGAGCCCGTTAGTAAATATTTGTTCCCGTTGTAGACACTTATAGACTGTAATCAAATCACCCCTTAACCTTCTTTTTGCTGAACAAAACAGACTGAGCTCCTTGAGTCTAAGGGTATGTCTACACTACGAGGGTATTTCGATTTCACTTAAATCGAATATGTGGAATCGATATTGCAAAGTCGAACTTGTGTGTCCACACTAAGGACAGTAATTCGACTTTGTGAGTCCACACTAACGGGGAAAGCGTTGACATTGGAAGCGGTGCACTGTGGGCAGCTATCCCACAGTTCCCGCAGTCCCCGCTGCCCATTGGAATTCTGGGTCGAGCCGCCAATGCCTTCTGGGTAAAAAAAAAAGGGTCGAGGGTGCTTTTGGGTAATTGTCGTCATCCGTCTGTCACTACCGCCCTCCCTCCCTCCCTCCCTGAAAGCGCCGGCGGGAAATCAGTTCGCGCACTTTTCGGGTCAGTGACAGCACGGACGCCACAGCACTGCGAGCATGGATCCCGCTGCGACCATCGCTGCAGTTGTGGCACTTGTCAACGCCTCGCAGGTTATCATCCACCTTTCCCAGAGGCAGATGCAGATGAACCAGGCGAGGAGGCTACGGCACCGCGGTGAGGGCCTGAACTCTGAGAGGGGCACAGACCTCTCACAAAGCACGGGACCCAGCTCCGAGGACATCACGGTGACAATGGGTCATCTGGATGTTGTGGAACGGCGATTCTGGGCACGGGAAACAAGCACTGACTGGTGGGACCACATAGTGCTGCAGGTCTGGGACGAATCCCAGTGGCTGCGAAACTTTCGCATGCGGAAGGGGACTTTCATGGAACTTTGTGAGTTGCTGTCCCCTGCCCTGAAGCGCAATGACTCCCGGATGCGAGCAGCCCTGACTGTCCAGAAGCGAGTGGCCATAGCCCTCTGGAAGCTTGCAACGCCGGACAGCTACCGGTCTGTCGCGAACCAGTTTGGCGTGGGCAAATCTACCGTGGGGGTTGTTGTGATGCAAGTAGCCAACGCAATCGTCAAGGTACTGCTCTCAAAGGTAGTGACCCTGGGAAACGTGGAGGTCATCATAGATGGCTTCGCCGCGATGGGATTCCCAAACTGCGGTGGGGCTATAGATGGAACTCACATCCCTATCCTGGGACCGGACCACCAGGCCAGCCAGTACATCAACCGAAAGGGCTACTTTTCAATGGTGCTGCAAGCACTGGTGGACCACAGGGGACGTTGTACCAACATCAACGTTGGATGGCCGGGCAAGGTTCATGACGCTCGCGTCTTCAGGAACTCTGGTCTGTTTAGACGGCTGCAGGAAGGTATTTACTTCCCGGACCACAAAATAACTCTTGGGGATGTGGAGATGCCTACAGTGATCCTTGGGGACCCAGCCTACCCGCTAATGCCCTGGCTCATGAAGCCCTACACTGGCGCCCTGGACTCTGAAAAAGAACTCTTCAACTACCGGCTGAGCAAGTGCAGAATGGTGGTGGAGTGTGCTTTTGGACATCTCAAGGGGAGATGGAGAAGCTTACTCACTCGCTGTGATCTCAGCGAAACCAATATCCCCATTGTTATAGCTGCTTGCTGTGTGCTCCACAATCTGTGTGAGAGCAAGGGGGAGACCTTTATGGCGGGGTGGGAGGTTGAGGCAAATAGCCTGGCATCTGATTACGCCCAGCCAGACAGCCGGGCGATTAGAAGAGCCCAGCGGGACGCGCTATGCATGCGGGAGGCTTTGAAAGCCAGGTTCCACAGTGAGCAGGGTAACCAGTGACTTTTAAGTTTCTGTACGGAGAAGCTGAACCTGCCCCCGTTTCTTTACCCAGTTAAGGATGACTATCCTCTCCAGTTACAGACCCCCTCCACCCCCTTCCAAAAAAATAAAATCAGTTTTACTTTTGTTATTGAACACCGTTGTCTTTAGTACTGTTTTCGCGGGAATCTTTGAAACAGGGGACGCAGACTGTGGTGGGGAGCGGGTGTAGTGTACTGATGCAAATGATCCTTCTAAACTCCAGGAATGACAGGATTCACAGTGGCGGACTGGTTGTTTCAACGGAGCCTGCCAGCCCTCCTGAGTGGGACTGCGTGTATGTGGGGGCTATGTGACTTTATGGCAGGGGGAGGAGGGTTACAGATCCCCTGCTGCGTGGCTCTGTGATCCAGGACAAGGACCGCTGCATAAGATTTGTAACTGCCCTCCCCCGCAACAAAGTCACAGTGCAACCCCCCTCCCCACGCACAGAACATGAAAACCATCTCCCAGACTGACCAGGGTAACTAGTCACTGCACTGTGTATGTGCCCTGCTGCTGGACCTGCCCCCGCCTCTGTACCCTGCTAAAGGTGACTGTCCTGTCCAATTACCAAGCCCCTTCCCCCCCTTCAGACAGACTCTCCCTCAAAAGAACATGACTGAAACAGTAATGAACAGAAAAGTATTTTTTATTAACAACCACACATGAAACTGGGGGGTGAAAGTTGGACGGGGGCTTGGGTGAGGCGGGCAGGAAAGGACTTTTCAAATTTTGGGGAATGACAGCCTTCTGGTGCTTGAGCAGTCTGCAGGGGTGGAGTGAGAGTTTTCACGGACTCTGCCGCCCCTCCTTCTTTGGACTTTGGGCGAGGGGGGTATGGGACTTGGTGGCGGGGGAGTGCGGTTACTGATAGACTGCAGCGGGGCTCTGTCCTCCTGCCTCCGTTCCTGCAGAACATCAACAAGGCGCCGGAGCGTGTCCGTTTGCTCCCTCAGAAGTCCAAGCAGCGTTTGAGTCGCCTGCTGGTCTTCCTGCCGCCACCTCTCCTCACGTTCCATGTGTGTCCGGTGCATTTGGGACAAATTCTCCCTCCACTGGTTATGCTGTGCTGCCTGGGCTCGGGAGCAGCCCATAAGTTCAGAGAACATGTCCTCTCGCGTCTTCTTCTTCCTCCGCCTAATGTGCGCTAGCCTCTGGGAGTGTGATGCCAGGCTGGGTTGGGAGACAGTTGCAGATGTGGCTGTGGGAATGAGGAAAAGGCAGTGAATTCCTCCGAAAGATAAATGTAGTTGTGAATCAAGAACATAGTCTTTCTCTGTGAACAAGACCATGAACCACACCTATCACATGCGCACTGAGGACAAGGTCGAATTTTCGAACCTCGCCTTCAGTGCCTGGGCTTTTGCACTGCCGATCTGGGAACCGGGGCAGGACACGGTACTCTCTGTAGCAGGCAAACATGGTAAGCCATAGACTTGTGGCAGATTAAAACTTTAGGAGTACCACTGGCCACCTTTCACATTGAAAGCACTGCCAGTCTGTGCTGCCAGCAATCGGCCAAGCAGGAACTCTGGCCCTGTCCCACCCCCTCGCGGATGTGCCAGGGAAAGATCCCTGGATGCTGGCCCTCTCCCGCCCCCACCGCGTGGCTGTAAACCAGCGGTCACAGTTCTGTAAAGGAACTTGTTGCAAGCAGTCCCAATACTAACAGTCCCCTACCTAATTTAAAGCAGGTTGTCAAGAGCGACATTACTCTCATGAGGATCCTGGACACCGAGATCCAAAGGATGCTTCGAGAAAGCCTGCAGAGACCGGGGCCCTATGCCGCCATGCTATGCAAGGCACTGATACCAGAGTACCTGCTTGTCTCCTGGCGCGGGAACGTCTCGTACTTCGGAGGACCAAGTAAAGCCGCTCTCCCCAGGAACCTGATGAACAGGCTATCCCATTACTTGCAGGAGAGCTTTGTGGAGATGTCCGTGGAAGACTACTGCTCTATCCCCGGACATATAGACCGGATTTTCATCTAGCTGCAGTAGCAGGGACTAAAGAGTGGAGCAGCTTGGGCAGCACAATCATGCACAACTGGACACTGTTTGATTTTTTTATAAATAGTTGTTACTGATTATTTAAGCGCCCAGGGGGAAGAAATCATGAATCACAGATTGTTATTAGTCTTAATATTCAAGTTTTGTAAAAAATAAAGGTTTATATGTTTAAAGCACTTACCGCTTGATCCTTCCCCTGAATCTGTGTCCGGGTTACATGCTGGGGAGGGTTGGTAGGGGATCTCTGTAAGGGGATGAAGAGCTCCTGGCTGTCGGGGAAATCAGCTTGGTAAGCGCTGTCGACTGCCTCGTCCTCCTCATCTCCTTCCTCATCTTCCCCGTCCGCTAACATGTCCGAGGAACCGGCCGTGGACAATATCCCATCCTCAGAGTCCACGGTCAGTGGTGGGGTAGTGGTGGCGGCCGCACCAAGGATGGAATGCAGTGCCTCGTAGAAACGGGATGTGTGGGGCTGGGATCCGGAGCGTCCGTTTGCCTGTTTGGTCTTCTGATAGCCTTGTCTGAGCTCTTTGATTTTCACGCGGCACTGCGTTGCATCCCGGCTGTATCCTCTCTCTGCCATGGCTTTAGAGATCTTCTCATAGATCTTTGCGTTCCGTCTTTTGGAGTGCAGCTCGGAAAGCACGGACTCATCGCCCCACACAGCGATGAGATCCAAGACTTCCCGATCAGTCCATGCTGGGGCCCTCTTTCTATTCTGGGATTGCACGGCCATCTCGGCTGGAGAGCTCTACATCGTTGCCACTGCTGCTGAGCTCGCCACGCTGTCCAAACAGGAAATGAGATTCAAACTGCCCAGACAGGAAAAGGAATTCAAATTTTCCCAGGCCTTTTCCTGTGTGGCTGGTCAGAGCATCCGAGCTCGGACTGCTGTCCAGAGCGTCAACAGACTGGTGCACTGTGGGATAGCTCCCGGAGCTATTACCGTCGATTTCCATCCACACCAAGCCTAATTCGATATGGCCATGTCAAATTTAGCGCTACTCCCCTCGTTGGGGAGGAGTACAGAAGTCGAATTTAAGAGCCCTCTATGTCGAACTAAATAGCCTCGTGGTGTGGACGGGTGCAGGGTTAATTCGATTTAACGGTGCTAAATTAGACATAAACGCCTAGTGTAGACCAGGCCTAACACTACAAGGCAGGTTTTCTAATCCTTTTAATCAGTCTCATGGCTCTTCTCTGACCCCTCTCCAATTTATCAGCAACCTTCTTGAACTTTGGGCACCAAAACTGGACATAGTATTCCACCAGCGCCAAACACAGAGGTAAAATAGCCTCTCTGCTCCTTGAGATTCCCGTTTGTGCTTCCAAAAGCATCACATTAGTCCTTTTGGCCAAAACGTCACATGGGGAGCTCATGTTCAGCTGATTATTCACCATGACTCCAAAATCTTTTTCAGTCACTGCTTCCCCATCCTGTAACTATGGCCTACATTCTTTGGTCCTAGATGTGTACTTTTACATTTAGCCATATTGAAATGCATATTGTTTGCTTGTGCCTAGTTTACCAAGCAATCCAGATCTTTCTGTATCAGTGACCTGTCCTCTTCATTGTTCATCACTCCCACAATTTTTGTGTCATCTGCAAACTTTATCAGTGATGATTTTATCTTTTCATCCTGCTCACTGATAAAAATGTTAAATAGCATAGGGCCAAGAACAGATCCCTGAGGGACTCCAGTAGAAACACACCTGCTCAGCGATGATGATTCCCTGTTTACAATTACATTTTCAGACCTGTCAGTTAGCCAGCTTTTAATCCATTTAATATGGGCCAATTATATATATTTCTAGTGGTTTTAATCAAAATGTCATGCGGTACCAAGCCAAACCCCAGACAGTAGTTTAAGTATATTACATCAACACTACTACCTTTATCAACCAAACTTGTAATCTCATCAAAAAAAGATATCAAGTTAGTTTGACCTATTTTCCATAAACCCATGTTCATTTTGTTAATTACATTACCTTCCTTTAATTATTTATTAACTGAGTCCTGTATCAACTGCTCCATTATCTTCCCTGGGATCAGTGTCGGGCTGACAGGTCTATAATGACATGGTCCATCCTGTTGACCCTTTTTAAATATTGGTACAACATTAGCTTTCTTCTAGTCTCCTGGAACTTCTCCAGTGCTCCAGGACTTACTGAGAATCAACATTAATGGTCCAGGGAGCTCCTCAGCCAGCTCTTTTAAAGCTCTTGGATGCACGTTATCTGAACCTGCTGATTTAAAAATGTCTAACTTCACTAGTGTCTGTTAACATCCTCCAGAGATACTAGTGGACTGGAAAGAGTGTTACTCCCACCCTTACTGCTGAACTTCCCCAGCAAACCCACAACTGTTCTAGCAAGTGGTTCTGTCCTGGTGATGAGCCAATGCCAGGGCAGTGTGCCGGGATGACCGCCAGCTCCAGTCAGCAGTGGCACAAGGCTCCAGTGTGCCCTTCCAGAGATGCACAGGAAAGCTGAAATCCATCCTGGGAAAAGCAGGGGCAGCCTCAGTGTTAGAGCAGTTGAGTGCAGGGGCCTCCAGGACATGCCCAGTTGTCACACTCAGCAAACATAGTGATTTCCTTTATCCTCCCCCACACAGATTCAGACCTTGCAATGTGAGAAGGCTCCAGGCTGGATGAATGGGATGCTTCTGGTAACCCACAAGGACAATGTTTTGGGGCTTCCGCAACATCCTTTCAGGCTGGTTGGATCATCACTTGGGCCCTATCAAATTCATGGTCCATTTCGGTCAATTTCACGGTCATAGGATTTTTAAAATTGTAAATTTCATGATTTTAGCTATTTGAATCTGAAATTTCACAGTGTTGTATTATAGGGGTCCTGACCCAAAAAGGAGTTTTGTGTGTGTGTGGGGGGGGGGGGGGTCACAAGGTTATTGTAGGGGGGGTTGCAGTACTGCTACCCTTACTTCTGTGCTGCTTCTGGCAGGGTGCTGCCTTCAGAGCTGGGCGCCGGCCAACAGCCGCCACTCTCTGGCCACCCAGCTCTGAAGCTGGCAATACTACGACGCCCCTAAAATAACCTTGCAACCCCCCGCAATTCCCTTTTGGGTCAGGACCCCCAATTTCATGGGCACCACATTTCAAGAAAGATGTGGAGAAATTGGAGAGGGTCCAGAGAAGAGCAACAAGAATGATTAAAGGTCTTGAGAACATGACCTGTGAAGGAAGGCTGAAAGAATTGGGTTTGTTTAGTTTGGAAAAGAGAAGACTGAGAGGGGACATGATAGCAGTTTTCAGGTATCTAAAAGGGTGTCATGAGGAGGAGGGAGAAAACTTGTTCACCTTAGCCTCTAAGGATAGAACAAGAAGCAATGGGCTTAAACTGCAGCAAGGGAGGTCTAGATTGGAGATTAGGAAAAAGTTCCTAACTGTCAGGGTGGTTAAACACTGGAATAAATTGCCTAGGGAGGTTGTGGAAATATTTAAGAGTAGGTTAGATAAATGTCTATCAGGGATGGTCTAGACCAGGGGTCCCCAACATGGTGCCCGCTGGGGCGTCTAAGTGCGCCCGCGTACTGGACGGCGGACGAGCATCCGCCGAAATGCCGCCGAGAAGCAGCAGCATCCAGATGCGTCACTGCCGAAATGCCGCCGATTTTCGGCGGTATTTCGGCAGCGACGCCTCTGGATGACGCTGCTTCTTGGCGGCATTTCGGCGGCAACGCCTATTGACGTTGCCGCTTGTTGGCGGCATTTCGGCGGATACTTGTCCACCACCACGGTCCTCCATGGCTCGTCGTCTGGCACCCGCCAGACAAAAGAGGTTTGGTACCCTGGTCTAGACAGTATTTGGTCCTGCTATGAGGGCAGGGGACTGGACTCGATGACCTCTCGAGGTCCCTTCCAGTCCTAGAATCTATGAATCTATGAATTTGAGAAACACTGGTCTCCCCCCTGAAATCTGTATAGTATAGTGTAAAAGCACACAAAAGACCAGATTTCATGGGGGGAGACCAGATTTCACAGTCCGTGATGCGTTTTTCATAGCCGTGAATTTGGTAGGGCCCTAATCATCACAGATCCAACAACATCCTCTGAGTGCAATCTGCTCTACTTTTAAAGGCCGTGCTTCACGGTGCCTTTTAAAACCCAGCGTCAGGACATCTCAAACCCTCCGCACTGTGTGCGAAAGCAGCACAAAGCCATCCGCTGCATCAAATACTGGCTGCTACAACAGCCCTGCAGAATGGGGCTGGCCCCGTTCAGCAGTCAACCTGCTCCCCCAGGAAGAGGCAGCATTCCTGGTGTTTGGGAGCTAGGATAGTTTCTAAAGGCCTCCGGATTTCTATACAGTCTCATGTACCGTGTACAACTCACCACAGAGCCAACATCCTGTGAGTGCAAACAAGGCCCAGATCTCAGCACGGCAAAAGGCCCCTTTGCAGGGTGGATTTCTCCCCCATTTGTTTCTTTCTTACAAAAGGAAATGAACGTTATTGTCATGTTTGGACTCTGGAAGGCTCGAAGGAGTGACGGCTTCATCAACCCAGGCAGCTGTGCTTTGATACTCTAGCACATCTGGTAGCATGTGTGGTAAGCCCACTGAGCTCAGAGCCCAGCAGGTTAGCAGTGAAGTGGAAGTCTTCACTGTACTGCCTGCCTTTGGTTTTAGCAGTGAGACATTCTAATTAATGCCACAAAACACGGCCCATGCCATCCACAGTTTAATGATCTAAGCACAAACAGTAGGTCTGATCTATTTTTCCCCATTCACCTATTTTAAGCATAGAAGCTGTTTAGCACCACCAGCTGATTTCCCTTCCTGGGGCTTGATATTACTTTCAAGTTCCCTTAATAAGAACAGCAGGGAGAGAGTCTGTCATTAAACATACTTGGATTTTTTTTAAATGGCTGTCCTGGGAAGTGACCTCCTAAAATGCTGCATCTTAATTTCATGAAAGTCTCAGGAGACAAATCTGCAAGCGATCACCACAACATCCCCATTAATCCATCCTGCTGGCAAGCGTTCAAACCATAACTCAGCCATGAGCACGGCCTCAGCAGAGCTCAGGACAGGCAGGTCCTTGGACACAATGCCCTCAGGCAGAGAAACACGATTCAGTTACTAAAAGTTCCATCTGCCCTTTTTTCTCCATCCACGAGGACATCCAGTTCTTTGACTCCTCACTCCAGGCCAACATGCTGCCCACATTCAGATAAACAGTGCCTCATGACACAGACTGTGATTCACATTGTTAGCCATGAGCAGCTCAAAGGACTCACTCTCCACTGAATTAGCCAGAGTGGCTCATACTTTGCATTGAGATGGGAAGATCCTGAAATCAAACTGAAAGACAACAGAAACTGCAGGTACCTGTGGCTTCAGAGGCACAGTTTGATCTGCCAGCTTGGAACGTAAGCTCCTTGGGGTAAGAACTGCAGCTTTACAACAAGCCAAGCTCACTGCTAGTGTTCTACACTACTACTAACGAACACATCCTCCAGCCCATAAGACTGGGGAGGGCTTTCCAGGGAAGGGCTGATAGACAGGCCCTGGCTAGAGCAAGAAACTACATTGCCTGAGTCAAAAGAATTTGTTATACCAGAAAGGACAATGAGCCAGTCAGGCCAGTGCGGGGGTCTCTCAGGTGGCCTGTAACAAGTCTCAGTCTGGTAACTGGTAACAAACGGCTCTATCAGAGACTGCAGGAGCCGCGGGAACCCTGGTTACAATATCAACCTCTAGGCCACTGGGAGGCAAGAGAAGAGATGGAACACGCTGCTGAGCAGGCAGCTCCCATCTGAAGGTACATTACACACAGAGCAACTCAGGGTGTTTGGATTGAGAAATAGGTCCCACCACAACACCAGACACTAAGCAAAGACACAAGCACTTAGCACCACAGGCACCTGACAGTAACAGGCCCAGCTCAGATGACTCACAGAGACACTCGTGCTCCCTGGGTCAGACGCGAATCCCCCAGGCTGGGATCTCAGCCCAGGCCTGAGCAGACTCGCCGTAGTTCAAGGAGGGCCATTGAATTATTTGACTCCCCATTATGCCAGACATGCTAAGAGCACTTTTTATAAATGAGTTCCCACTGCCAGGGTAGCGCTTAACCAACAGCCTCCAGGAAAAAGGAGCCGAAGTGACTAAGGGATAGCGCTTGTCGCACCATTTCTGGACAGCAGGTCTGCAGTCACAGGAATGCAAATTCCTCAAGAAAAAACCACCTGAGCAGTCAGTGAGCCCTGGAGAAGCCAGGAGAGCAGCCTCTCTGCTGGGTGACTCTGGGAACAGTCATACAGAGGAGAGGACTGGGAGATCTGGGAAATGCAAAGCAGTTCCTGGGAGTTCCAGAGCCCACAGGGCTGGGCCAGGCCTATACGCCGTCCCAGGGTCTGACAGGACACAGCCTCGAGGTGGGTGAGAGAGAAAAAGCCCAAACAATAACCAGCACAGGACTGGAGGGCGGCTAAGGAGAAGAAGAACCAGGAGACTAGGCCTGCAAGAATTCACACCCTGTGCCCTCGGTTACAAACACAGCCTAGTTGCTAACAATATTAAATTCCAAAAAGACTTGTAATGTAGGAAAATAAAATAAACATCCTGCACACTTACCCAATCCTGGTAAACAGCTTCCCATGGGCATGGAGAAAACTGAGGATGAACCTTTTGTTCAGCTGCATGGGAAAAAAAGAGGAGAAAACAATTAATCTCTCCCCGATTTCCTGTGAATTAACAGAGTCCCTGGTGAGAGAATAACCTGGCCTGCATGTGGGGGGTGGGCACTGCAGATGGGAACCAAATGGACGTGCCCAAACTCTCACAAACACTATGCACATAGGCACAGGGCAAGTGCCAAACAGCTGGAGCGTGAAGCCAGGGGGAGCAGGCTGGATGGACGCACAGCACCCTCTGCTGGCTACTGTGCCCATCTGCAGTGATCACAACAATCAACTTCTACTGGACAATATGCACGATTAGCCAGAAACAAAGCACCAGCAATGGTGCAGGTGATTTTACTGCATTGGGTGTTTATTTATCCGGCACTCAGCTCAATGCTGGGAATCCTTGCGACACCAGAAGCAGTAACTGCTACATAGCTGCTTCTGCTGCACTGCTCAAAACATCGCTACCACTTACCTGAAGAAAGCCCTCACATCCGCTAGCCCCATCTGAAATAAGGGCCCCGCTGGTTTCTCTCTTCCCAAATAAGGACAATTTTGCTATGTCCAGGCATGAAAGATCTTTACCAGAGAGTCAGGGCAAACAAAGAAGAGGCTAGAGCAAGATAAATACAGTAAAAGCTGTGTTATCCAGCACTTTACCAACTGGAAAGCCTAGAAACCAGCATTTCTGATAGGGTTGCCAGGTATCCAGATCCGGGCGGTGCTCACCTCGGGCGGCTCCCTGCAAGCGACAACATGTCCCTGCTGCTCCTAGCCAGCACCCCCCATCCTCCCAACATGCTGGATAACAAAGCTTTTACTGTAACATGTTTACAGGCCTCTGAGTCTGAGAGACCTAGGAGGGTATTTCTGGGAGGAGCCTGGGCTGTAGAGGAGACAGATGCCTTCCCTGGGCACTCCTCCTTCCATCCATCACCTGCTAGACAGGGAGCTACATTTCTATGTCACTGTGGAATTGTTTCAGAGGCAGCTCATGAGTTTACGAGTACAGACAATGAACTGATGGAATATACAGGGGTGTACTTGGTAGCCTTCACCTATGAGATAAGCTGTCAGCATCCATACCTTATGAACAGAGGGTCACAGCCAGCCAGGCTGTAAAACACTGGGAGAAAAACTTTGGGGTGGGCTAAACTCTACAGGGCTTAAACGTAAGCTGTTAGCTAAGTCTAGGCTCTAGAATGCATGTTATGATTTTTTTATAGGTAACCATTTATTTCCATCATTCTACTGGCTTCTTCTTGAATCTCAATTCTTTGTTAAATAAACTTATGCTTGTTTTCACTATAAACATATCTAAGTGCTGTGTGTTAAGCGGAGCAGTGATTCTGAGGTGAAACTGGTAAACTGACGTGTATTATTCCTTTGAGGGTAGCAGATCTGTGAATTCGGAAAGTGTCCGATGGATTTGGGCTATCCACTCCCGGGAGCTGCCCTGAGGGAGAGTGGGTGGAGCATGCCTGCACCAAGACAGAGGCGCCTGCATAAGCTGAGAGGCAGTGCTTGTGTTGTCAGGGCTCCGCAGCAGGCACAGGCAAGGCCGGTGGTAGCGAGATGCCTCACAAGCCTGGGTGCCTGCAGGAAGTGTCACAGGTAATTTCATCCTGCTGCTCTAAATTCTCTCTGCAAGTTCATTTGGATATTGAACTTTTTCACTTCTCCTAAACTGTTTTGGACATTGCTGTGCATGGTTAAACAGTTATTGTGCTTCACCCGAGAAGTAGCTGCATTACACTGCAGGAAAAACGGAACCCTATATGTCTTACCCTTCTTACTCACAGTGATGTTGTGAGGCTCATTTGCAAAGTCCTCAGATCCCGGGATGAAAGGGACTATTGAAGGACACAGCACTATTACGGCATGAGACAAAGAAATCAATCCAAAATACCCACTCCCTCGAGAACTGTCTGGAGAAGAGACACTGGCCAGGAAACCAGTAACAACCTGGACCCATTTGCAGGAGATGGCAGCTCTAACAAATTCCTAGCTCTTCTATAGCACTTTCCACCTTTCAATCTCAAAGTGCTGTACAAAGGAGGGCAGTCTCATTGTCCCTATTTTACAGATGGGGAAAACTGAGGCACAGGGAGTGAAGCAACTTGTCCAAGGTCGCCCAGCAGGCCAACAGCAGAGCTAGGAATTAAACCCAGGTCTCCTGAGTCCCAGTCCAGTGCCCTATCCCCATGGGTGTAAAGACTCAACTGCTAGCAGGGAACTGAATTTCTCCGAGTCCTGGCAGTGCTGAAGAACCTGTACAAATGTGGAATGAGAGGGCTGCTCAGGAGGGTCCCAGCTTGCTGGGTATTTACCAGGGTATGATGGTCCCAGGTCCGACACTAATTACCTCTCCTCTTGTTTGCTTTATTCTCCAGCCTACACCCATTATTTTGCAGTCCTGTTCAGTGGGGCTGCTCAATTAGGTATAATTAGGCTTGACCTGAATTCCCCCAGGACCCATGCAGGAGAGCAATGCCCTGCTGCAGCGTCGCTCCTGGGCCATGTGTGAGCTTAAACATAAAATCTGCTCGTAAAAAGCCCTAGACCAATTAAACTGGCCCCTGCAGCCAGGGGCTCTCACTCACTCACTAGCTATTTTGCTGTGGCCCTGAAGCACCCCTTGCGTTGAAACTTGACTTCACTTGCCACCATTTTATGAACTCTGCAGATGAAACCCGGGGACTCGAGGAACACTTGGCCAGCCGGTTAAAGAGCAACTGGCAGGGCAGAGCAAGAAGCAATGTCCAGTGAGGGCCCTAATCCATTGTATCTGCCCAGTTTAAATATGACATAAGCACAGGCAGCCTCTCCATTGCCTCTCTGAGGGGAAGCAAAACCACTCTGGGGTGCCAAGACCAGAAAAGAGCATTTAAGCCAAGATAATTTGATGGGCAGGAGAAAGCTTGTAGGAGTGTTACCGCTGGTGGGTACCCCAGCTTCCTGGGTTGAGCCTCCCAGCCCCTACCATGTGCCCTAGTTAAGGAAAGCCCATCACTGGAGTGAGTCTCACTGCCCACCGGATGGATGAACCCAGAGCACAAATGGGTGGCTGGGACCCTGTCCTGCATGCTTTCTTTGACTGCTGGAGCATGGGAGAGGAATTCGCCACCTCCAGGATCCTTGAGGGGGGGGAATAAGGACCAGGGTGACTGAGCTCCCTCCATCAACCTGCCCTTCCCCCCGCACGAGCCCACAGGTGCCCGATGTTCTCACGGCAGCTCTACCAGAGCGTGTTTGCAGGCTGCATGTGTGTGAGGAGAAGGGGGTGGGGAATATAGGTGGGGTAGGACAGAAACTCTTTTCCTCCAGCCCCACTCCCAGCCCACAGCCCCAAAGAATTCTCAGCCTGCAGCCACTGCACCCATTTACTGGCAGTGGGGGAGTGGCAAAACTCCCCACCATGAGTGGAAAATGACACATGCACACCGTGGGGAAGCGTGTACCAGATTCTTCCCACACAGAATGAACCAGTCTTTTCGGAGGCAGGGGAGGGGGTGAACAGTATCCCAGCTCCACTCCCTTCAGCAGGGAGCACCAAGCTGCAGTCCAGTGCAATGCTGCCCGCTCCCAAAGGGCTGGATGGCTGCAGACAGAATCCATGTGCTAAGTGGGAGCCATGTGGACATGGGGAATGTTTCGAGGAAGTGGAAGCCAGAACGCACACAGAACACCTCTGGGAAAAGAGCATGTTTCACGCTAACCAGCATCTGCAGCACCAGCCATCTGGCAGGCCTGGGCAGAGAAGAGCCTACGCGCCCTGTGCGGTAGCTGCACACATGGGCAGCCCCTCTCTCACTTGTTTCAACACAACTTCTACCCCACAGCCTCAGCTTCTGATGAGCTAATCGCTTGACAAGGAGATGAAAGTTCCAGAGTTCAACCTAAGGCCACTGGCTGCTTTGACTGGGCTCCTCTCTGAATGACTCTTTCCCTCGTGACTCACCTGCCAGTCAGTCCCTGGGAGCCCTCCTGCTCATCCAGTCAAAAGCTGCTTCTCACAGCAATAGGGAACAGTGACTTCCACTGAGCAGCGCAGGGCTCTGGGGCTGGGGAAAGAGGAAGTCACATCACCTGCTGCACTCATGTGGGGGAGGGGAACACTTCCCCAAACCCAGGGTAATGAGCTTCTTACCCTGAGGCAATGAACGCAGCCCAGGGCCCTGGGCAGAGGGCGAGTCCAGTTAGCAGGGCTGGGAAGGGACTCTCTTCCTTGCAACTTCCTCAAACCTTCCACCAGCCTCCAGTGCTGAAGGACAGAGTGCCACAAGAGGCTTCTGCAAAGTGCTCTGGGGAGAGAAGGGCCGTGAGGACACACACTTTATATGGCATGTGCCATACACCTCCAGATCAAAGGGAAGAACAAGTTCCCTGAACATACAGATTATTGCACTCTGCAGCGGGCTCCATCCATGGCTGAGCGGACAGGTACACTGTACCAGCCAAACGGAGTTCCTAGCAGCCCCCAGCCAGGTCATGGGGAAGTGGCACTGGGTTTGCAGCACTCTCTGGGGAAGATGTAAGGAATGGCCTTCAGAGTAAGAATATAAGAATGGCCACACTGAGTCAGACCAATGGTCCACCTAGCCCAGTATCCTGTCTCCAACAGTGCTCGGTGCTAGATGCTTCAGAGGGAATGAACAGAACATGGCAATTTATCAAGTGATTCATCCCATCGTCCAGCCTCAGTTTCTGGCAGTCAGAGGTTTAGGGACACCCAGAGCATGGGTTGTGTCTCTGCCCAGCCTGGCTAATAGCCACTGATGGACCATCCTCCATGAACTTACCTAGTTCTTTTCCGAACCCAATTTTACTTTTGCCCTTCACAACATCCCCTGACAATGAGTTCCACAGACTGCCTGTGTATAGTGTGAAGAAATACTTCCTTGTGTTTTAAACCTGCTGCCTATTCATTTCATTGGGTGACCCCTAGTTTGTGTGTTACGTGGAGGAGTAAATAACACTTCCTAATTCACTTTCTCCAAACCAGTCATGATTTTATAGACCTCTATCATATTTCCTCGCCCCCGTTAGTCATCCCTTTTCCAAGCTGAACAGTCCCAGTCTTTTTAATCTCTCCTCATATGGAAGCTGTTCCACCCCCTAGTCATTTTTGTTGCCCTTCTCTGTACCTTTGCCAATTCTAATATATCTTTTTTGAGATGGGGCGACCACATCTGCACGCAGTATTCAAGATGTGGGCGTACCATGGATTTATATAGTGGCATTGTGATATTTTCTGTCTTATTATCTGTGCCTTTCTTAATAGTTCCTAACATTCTCTTAGCTTTTTTGACTGCCGCTGCACATTGAGCAGATGTTTTCAGAGAACTATCCACAGTGACTCCAAGATCTCTTTCTTGAGTGGTAACAGCTAATTTAGACCCCATCATTTGGTATGTATGGTTAGGATAATGTTTTCCAATGTGCATTAGTTTGCATTTATCAACATTAAATTTCATCTGCCATTTTGTTGCCTAGTTTTGTGAGGTCCCTTTGTAACTCTTTGCAGTCAGCTTTGGACTTAACTAGCTTGAGTAATTTTGTAGTCTGCAATCTTCGCCGCCTCACTGTTTATACCCTTTTTTCCAGCTCATTTATGAATATGTTGAACAGCAAAGGTCCCAATACAGATCCTTGGGGGATCCTAGTATTTACCTCTCTCCACTGTGAAAACTAGAGTTTATTTCTACCCTTTGTTTCCCATCTTTTAACCAGTTACTGATCCATGACAGGACCTACCCTCTTATCCCATGACTGTTTACTTTGCTTAAGCCTTTGGCGAGTCAAAGACTTTCTGAAAGTCCAAGTACACTATATCCACTGGATCACCCTTGTCTACATGTTTGTTGACACCCTGAAAGAATTCTAATAGAGTAATGAGGTATGATTTTCCTTTACAAAAGCCATGCTGACTCTTCCCCCAACCAATCATATTCATATATGTGCCTGATAATTCTGTTCTTTACTACAGTTTCAACCAATTTGCCTGGTATTGAACTTAGGCTAACTGGCCTATAATTGCCAGGATCACCTCTGGAGCCTTTTAAAAAAAAAATCAGTGTTACATTAGTTATCGTCCAGTCATCTGGTGCAGAGGCTGATTTAAGCGATATATTACATACCACAGTTAGAAATTCTGCAATTTCATATCGGAGTTCCTTCAGAACTCTTGGGTGATACCATATGGTCCTGGTGACATCTGACTGTTTAATTGATCAGTTTGTTCCAAAACTTCCTCTACTGACACCTCAATCTTGGACAGTTCCTCAGATCTGTCACCTAAAAAGAATGGCTCAGGTTTGGGAATCTCCCTCACAACCTCTACAGTGAGGACCAATGCAAAGAATTCATTTAGTTTCTATGCAGTGGCCTTGTCTTCCTTTAGCATCTCGATAGTCCAATGGCCCCACTGACTGTTTGGCAGACTTCCTGCTTCTGATGTACTTAACAAATATTTATTATTAGTTTTTGTGACTTTTGCTAGTTGCTCTTCAATTTCTTTTTTGGCCTGTCTAATTATACTTTTACACTTGCCTTGCCAGAGTTTATGTTCTTTTCTATTTGCCTCAGTAATATCTGACTTCCAATTTTTAAAAGATGATTTTTTGTTTCTAACCGCCTCTTTTACTCTGTTGTTTAGCCATGGTGGTATTTTTTTTGACCTATTACTGACCTTTTTTTTTTAATTTGGGGTATACATATAGTTTGAGCCTCTATTATGGTACTTTTAAAGAGTTTCCATGCAGCTTGCAGGCATTTCACTCTTGTGACTGTTCCTTTTAATTTCCATTTAACTAGCCTCCTTATTTTTGTGTAGCTCCCCTTTCTGAAGTTAAATGCTACTGTGGTGAGTTTCTTTGGTATTTTCCCCCTACAAGGATGTTAAATTTAATTACTTTATGGTCGCTATTGGTGAGTGGTTCAGCTATAGTTACCTCTTGGACCAGATCCTGTGCCCCACTTAGGACTAAATCAAGAATTGCCTCTGCTCGTGTGGGTTCCAGGGCTAGCTGCTCCAAGAAGCAGTCCTTAATGGTGCCTAGAAATTTTACCTCTGCATCCTATCCTGAGATGACATGTTCCCAGTCAATATGGGGATAACTGAAATCCCCTATTATTACTGGGTTTTCTGTTTTTTGTAGCCTCTCTAATCTCCATGAGCGTTTCACAATCACTATCACTATCCTGGCCAGGTGGTCAGTAGTATATTCCTACTGCTATACTCTTTATTATTCAAGCATGGAATTGCTATCCATTGAGATTCTATGATCCTGTTTACATTTTAGATTTTTGCTATGCAGTCAAACCTCAGAGTTACGAACACCTCGGGAATGGTGATTGTTCGTAACTCTGAATAAAACGTTATGGTTGTTCTTCCAAAAGTTTACAATTGAACATTGACTTAATACAGCTTTGAAACTTTACTATGCAGAAGAAAAATACTGCTTTTAACCATCTTAATTTAAATTAAACAAGCACAGAAACAGTTTCCTTCTCTTGTCTAATCTTTTTTTTTAAAAACTTCCCGTTTATTTTTTAGTAGTTTACATTTAACACAGTACTGTACTGTATTTGCTTTTTTTGGGGGGGGGTCTCTGCTCCTGACTGATTGCGTACTTCTGGTTCCAAATGAGGTGTGTGGTTGATCGGTCAGTTCGTAACTCTGGTGTTCGTAACTCTGAGGTTCTACTGTATTTCACTCTCTGCTTTATTTCACATGTAATGCCACTCCCCCCGAATCCCTCAGTGTGACCTACTATGTCATTCCTATATAGTTTGTACCCTGGGATTATCATATCCTACTGATTATCATCATTCCACCAAGTAATGCCCATTATAACAATGTCCTCATTTAATACTAGGCACTCAAGTTCTCCCATCTTAGAATTTAAGCTTCTTGCAATTGTGTACAAGCACTTCTAAAATGTGTGACTATTTAGTTGTCTGCCTTACATGTGATGTAACTGAACGGGACTCTCTTTCATTTGACAGTTTCTCTTCAGTTCCTACCTGTACTTCATCAACTTCTATCCTTTCCTCTTCACTAGGATGCAAAATATCCCATTTAATAAATACTCCCCTAAGGGCTGCATCCGTCCAAACCGTGTGCTCCTCCATACCTGTCAGCCCAGGCCTTAGTTTAAAAACTCTATGAACTTTTTAATCTTACATGCCAGCAATCTGGGTCCATTTTGGTTTAGGTGGAGCCCATCCTTCCTTTATAGGCTCCTCCTTTCCCCTTTTCTAATAAATCAAATTCCTCCTCCAAACACAATTGTTTCAGCCACGCATAGAGACCCTGCAGTTCTGCCTGTCTGGCTGGCCCTATGGATGGAATTAGAAGCATTTCAGGGAATGCTACCATGGAGCAGGAGTTTGACAATTCAGTAGAGGGCATTCCAGAAACACTGGTGTCCAAAGACATTATGAGCATATAGTAAAGGTACCAGTTATAAAACCAAACCACCTAGTCAGGCAAAAGAGGGGGGACCTCACACACAGCTAGTACCTGAAGCTGAAAACAGCTCTTTCAGCTGTCTTGAGTCAGTATGTGAAGACAGACTAAACCCTCCCAGGAAGAGGCAACACCACCAGACAAAGCTGCCTACCTCTGTCCATGCAGCATTCAGACACTGCATCACCAAGCAACGGGACTTGTAGCATGGAAGGAATCTGCATTGATTAACAGCTGGAAGAGGGGCTAAGGAAACCAGGAGCAGATAAAAGACATACTAGACAAGCAGCTTAAATCACAGAAATGGCACAATGAGAATGCTCAGGTGACGCTCAGAACCTCTGCCAGACAGCCTAGTGCTGGTAGAGGCAAGGGGGGTGAGGGAATATTTGTTAATTGGACCAACGTCTGTTGGTGAACAAGACAAACTTTTAAGCTCCACAGAGCTCTTCTGCAGGTCAGGTATGTGGCGCTTGCAAGCTTGTCTCTTTCACCAACAGAAGTTGGTCCAATAAAGACATTACCTCACCCACCTTGTCTCAATTAGAGCTGGTAAGACAGTTTAAGTGAAGGTTCAACACAGTCTCGAGTCAGAAGAGGGGAGAAAAAGAACCAATTTCAAGGGACTTTGCGCTGCTCAAGGAACGTCTCAAAACATGTCTCCCACCCAGCGCCACAACACAGGAAACACCATCAAGATGCACAAGAAAGGGAGTGGCAAGAACTGATGTGGGAACTAGAGGATCCAGCTCTCTACATGAGCAAAGAGCCATCCGGCTTGCTGCAAGGAGCCAGAACGAGTGCAGAGCTCTGGCACCTGAGCGTCAGCCCCAGCTGTGAACAAGGCACCAAATAAGGGAAGGATTCTGGCGCATCAACTCCCAAGGAAAAACTGTTTCAAGTTAAAAATTGTTCCTTCAGGTTTGGAACTAAATTTCTGTATCTGTTCTTTATCAAGTACAGCAAACTTTCCTCAACAGCAGCAAAGCTTCTGTGGAGCAGAAACTAGTGTCAGAATCAAAATGGGCTGCAAAAGACACGTCCATTAATCAAGAGACACCAGCTGCAAGACTGCATGAAGAGAACACATCACCTCCACTGGGAGGCTGTGAGCACAGCAGGCAGCTCTCCTAGGTCTAGGGTGTCCTCAGTGGTGAGGGGCTTGGGCTGCAGACCCCTAAAATACACAGTTCAGCTCCAAACCATATACCACATCTGTCCCACACACTTGGTGACTGGTGGGTTTACTGGTAACCAGCCACTAGTGGCGTCAGTCCTTTCTGAGGCACAGCTTCCTTGCTCATGAATTTGTGCAATAAGGTTCAGTGTTCCTTCAGCCAGGCACCAGCTGGGACAATGCGACTCTGCCTGCTCGGGGGACACACTGCCAGACCTTCCATCATGCTCTATAAGATTCTCTCTTCCAGGGGTAGCTTCTTTAGCATTTCAGCCCCTTTGCTAGAACTGGCACGTTCATCCATTACAATAGCAACACCAAATCTGCAGCACCTCCCAGGCACACCCAATCTGAGATCTCATCCCACTCCAAACTAAGCAGGGTCAGACCTGGACAGTGTTTGAATGGGAGACTGCCAATGAAAATAATACATTTATACAGCCCTTTGTATCTTCAGAACACTCTACAAATGTTAATTTACTAATCCTGGAAAACCCAGAGAGCTGCATGGTGCGGTGCTGGTCAAATAGTAGGAGGTGCTTTTCCCTTTTCCTACAGAAACCCTTGCAAGGTACTGGTGGGTGCTGTGTTGTTAGAGGGGCTATTTTTCACAGGAGATATAAAACCAAGGAGTCTTTAAGATGACATGGCAACTTTTGCAAGAATATATGCGTTAACCATCGCATTGTGGCCAAATTCCAACATCTGGGTAATTATATTCTGACTAAATTCTCCTACAATATCAAATAGATACAGAACTCTCCTTCGTCTCCTGTCCTAAGTCACTATTTAATGCTGTTTGCTGTTAGCAGTTTCCATGTCCCACCCCAGAACTGGCTGCATTTCAGTGTTGGTACAAGTGATTCCTGTGTGAAAAATGTATGTGCATGCACACAGTTTGTAAAGAACTTTGATGATTTGGGATTAAGAAATTATACAGAAAAGTAAAATCCACTTTGCTGATGCTTGTGGTACCACTGTAAAGAAGTCCAGAGCCCTGAAGTACCACAGACTTGTGACACACACCTGTACCCTCTATGGCAAAGGGAATGTTGACATGCTCACCCACCCCCCACTGCTCTGTTGCTGCAGGAGGCTGAGGGATACTGGCTATGATTCTATGGCAGGTTTGATCATTGTAAGAAATTACAAGTCAGCATCTCAGCAGAGGAAACAGAAACCCTTAGAGAAGCTCTGGTGAAACAGACAAGCCTTCCAATCCCCTTCTCAGGCCACCGCCAGGTCCCATTGCAAGGCTGGTGGGATAATGAGCCAGGACTTTGTACACAGAGCATTTTAGTAAAATGACACCAGTTAGTGGAGACTCCATTGGCTCTTGCCAATTCTGAACAACCAAATGTACCTGACCAATACATACACCGTACAATATTTATCAACGAAAACGGCATTACAGTACCCAATTTTCTCCTTCCCAGCACTGGCCACTCTAAAACATGCCCAAGATACTCAGACAAGATGTCAGGTTAATGTTCAATGCAGAGTTCTCTACAAGTTGGCGCTGGTGCTGCAGGTTGTTTGGGACACGTGTTCTGCTCTTCATGCTGAATGTGGCTGTGCAGTACGGGATGGAATAGAGGGCACTGGCATCAGCAAGACAAGTGACCCAGGCAGACCCATTCTTTGTGCTACGGGGTGAGGGAGAGTCTGTGGGTTCAGTGTTGAAGTGGAAGGCAGGGTACAGCACAACAGATTTCACAGCACACTACTAAGCAAATGCTCCTTAAACCAACTGGTTTTCACTAGCAGTGAGGCGGCTTCTCCCTTCCTGTAACTTAGCGACTCCACAGATACACAAATGATCATTGATAGAACATTAATTCTGAGAGCCATGTGAGGGATACATTTAATAGCTTTTAAAATCAGAAGGGATAATTGCGTTCATCTCATCTGAACTTCTGAATAACCCAGGCCAGAGAACCTCACCCCGGTTCCCGCATCCAGCCCATAACTTGTGGTAGAGCTAGAGCGGAGCTTTCAGAAAGAGACATCCAAGTGATGGAGAATCCACCACAACCCCTGCTGAGCTGTTCCAATGGTTAATTACAGTCACTGTTAAAAATGTGCACCTTATCTCCAGCTTGAATTTTTCTAGCTTCAAGCAGTTGGATCTTGTTATGCCTTTGCTAGATTAAAAAGTCCTTTAGAGTCAGACATCTTCTCCCTGTGTCATGCTTACAGACTGTGACCAAGTCAACATTTAGCCTTCTTTACAATAAGCTCAATAGATTGACCTGCTTGTTTGTGAGCTCTGTGCTGAACCTGCACTTCTTAGAACGATGAACCATTGCTCTGTGGTGCTGTTCCACTGGTGACCCAATTTCTAACTGGGAGAAAACAAAGATGATGAATACTTAGTCCTGCCTTGAGTGCAGGGGACTGGACTAGAACCCCTCTTGAGGTCCCCTCCAGTCCTACGAGTCTATGACTCTAGGATATTTCCAAGGAAAGCCAATCAAGTGAAGGGGCTGATGAGCCATTTCCAGGGGGTGGCTGCCAGCGTCCCCCCTCCTAAGTTATACCCCACTTGTTATGTGTCACAAAGAAGGAAGGGGAGAAAAGCCCAGGAGACAGGACTCTCTCTCATTCCTGCAATAGGATAAGAACCTCTCCAGAAAATAACAACATTGTGACATATAATTCTGATAATGTCAGGAGAGGTCAAGCTGAGAGGCTCACCTCTTCCTTGGAGGTGAACCTGGCCAGGTAGCAGCACAGTAGTGGTGTGGTGTGGAGGGGATTCAATTCAAAGGCTGATGCCTCTGTGAAACCCAGGAGCATGCACTAGAATATGTGTCATCTGAGATTCAAACAAGCTGTCAGGACGAAGTCTCTGGAAAACCAGGTTTCAGTCTGTTCTATCTGCTGAAAAGGTCTGAAACAGGACTATGTTAACGCAAACTGGATACCTATGAGAGCACGCCAGCAGGATCTACATGGGGCAGTTAGAGCGCAATACATTACAAATCACACTCCTCTAGAGTGCTTTGCAAGCACCATGTAGACAAGCTCTTAGACCAACGACAAAAACCATAAGGAGGATTGTTGAGCCTACAAGCACCTGCCTCATTCTGGGAAATCTACCAAACACTCTCCTGACACTCCACTTAGACCCTTTCCCAGCACTGCCAATTACTACCATTGCTAGGCCTAAACCGCAAACTCCCTCCTTCCATCCTCAGCAATGCCCCACTCCAGAGCCCAGATCAGCACATTCACTTCGGAAGGATGGATTCGTGTAGCAGCAGGAGGTGGCTGGTTAGAACGAGGAGGGGGCTTTGGCCACACACAAATCCCTGGCTACTCAGCAATGATGGGAAAGAAATGAAGACAGAGTGAGTCATAGGGAAAGGGGCTTTCAGGAAGACAGCACTTGCTTGTAAATCTAGCAAGCTCGTTAGAACCTTCTCTACTCGTCCAAGCCTTTCTGAGCACGGGGGATGTAAGCACCCTTCCGAGGCACCATAATGTTCCAGATACCCACTAGCATCAGATGTCCATAGCTGGAAGGAAAGCACGTCACACAATCTCTCCCCGTCAAGCTGTGTTAGTCCCTACCTTGGTCCTCACATTTAAAAAAAAACACATTCACCAACATGGTCTGAAAAATCGATACCAACTTCTGGAAATTCTTACTGGTAACTAAGCCCATACTTTCTGGGTAATGACAAAAGGTCAAGTGAGTTGGAAAGCAACATGTGGGTTCCACTTGACATGCACGCACAGGATCTATTGGTAATCGGGCCTGGTGAGCTGTAACAGGTCTCAGCAGCACATTGGGGAAGGCCCATGGAAGAGCTCAAGAGCCCAGAGCTGGGGAAACGGCATTGATTCTTGGGGATCTCTAGTGCCGCTGAGACAGGAGAGGAGGGCTCTACAAATATTTTCAAACAAAAAGCATAACTAAAAAAGGGAGTTCCGTGCAAGCCTGGGAGGGTGTGTAACTGGCAAGCTAGAGGGAGCAGAAGCCAGTGCTAGCTGCATGGCTTATGTCACGTCTCAAGCCCAGAGAGGCTAGGAATGTGGTTTTAGTGTTTAACCAGCCTCAACTGCAGCCTGGCACACTCTGCTTCCTCCCGAGAGAAGGCCTCTCTCTGTTAGAGGAAAGAAACCAAGATCACAGCTCGAAACAAAACGGCTCGAGTAAAAATAAAGCCCAGGGTGGTTTGGTGACCGAGGTCACGTTAGGAGGCGGAGAGTTTGCAGGCTGGGGGATGCACTCAGAGGTGCTCACACTGCCAACCAAGAGAAAAATTACAGTGGGGAGACAGAGAAGAGAACTAACTCAAGTCCAGCAAGTAACAGGTTGAGAAGCCCCTTCACACGCCACCTGCACTAGGCCTGCTCCCCAGCTCTTGACACATAGTTTGTAAACCGTTTCCTAAACACAAAGGAAAAAACCCCAGACCTTGACCTGACCTCCACAAGTGAGTAACCAAAACCCAACAGCTTCCTGCAAGCCTGTGGGGGTGGAGACAGGACTCTGCTTGGGGTGGGAGAGGAGAGAAATCAGGAAGCAGGTCTCTAGTGAGGGCGAGAATTCAAGGGACTTGCCAGGGCATAGCGGGGAGGGGAGAGGAAAAGCTTTGGGAAGCTGGCCTTTGGCCGCCTGCTAGCACCTAGCATCCTCTCCCCAGAAATCTCTTCTCTTCCCTTCCTCATGGGAGCAGCACTTCTGGAGCATAATGCAACAAAGCCGTTGATACAATTCAAGGTAATGCAGTAAGGAGGACAGGGAGCAATTACTTTTATTTTCCTGCCAAAGCAGAACACAATGCACGGGCGACAGCAGGGCTCCCAAGTCCGACATTAGGGAGCTCATTATCCATCTAGCAATACTTGGACAACCAGCCCAGCCAGGAGTCACCCTGGCTGGAAACATCCATAGCCAACGTGCAAAGGAGACAGATTTCCTGCACCACCAGAGGCTCCCTTCTCACTCCAATGTTCTAGTGCCTGCTACAAGGCCCTGAGCTCAGCAGGCCCTGGTGCTGAGCTGTGGGGAGTATGAGCCAGCACTGGCTCATGCGCTGTCAAAGAACCAGGAGCCCCCCACCCTGGAGGACAAACATTCCACCTCTCTGGAGCACCTCAGTGTACAGCATGAAGACGAGGGTCCATGCCTGTCAGGCTCTTAGATAAGTGCCTGGGGCTTGGCTGGATTAACTGGTGACCTGCCCACCACTCACAGTGATTTTGGGTAGAGATGGAGCACACGGCGGCGGGTGAACATCCTATAAGGATTAAAAGGCATTAGTCCTGAGCTAACGGTTTCTGGGGCATTCACTCAAGTGGTGAGTGCAGCCCTGTCGGTTTCCCAGCGCATACATACTGGGTGCCCTCTAACCTTTCATAGAGCTGTGCTCCAAGAGAACAGTAGGCGGAGAATGCACAGAGCCTGCTGCATCAAAGCGTTTGTGCCTCAATTCCCAATTGCACTGTTTACACTGGAAATAGAAGCCATGTCTGCCTCAAGTTACTCTCCAGATCTCAGCTCCCCGAACAAAAGGGTCACTCTTTGCCTAGGCTCCCTACCCGACCCCAGGAGGCAGTAAAACAAGGATCCTTGCACTTCTGCCAGCAGGTATTATTCTTCCCCAGGCAGGCTCTTGTAAAACCAGAGCAGGCTGACTCTCATCATAGCCCTGCACGGAACAGGAAAATGTATGAATAGCTTGAAGCCTAAGCTAGATGCCAGGGCGTTCTCAGTGGCCCAGACTCTCTCCAACGTCCTATGGAAGCAGCATTAGAAAGCTGGGAAGATTGTGCTTATGGCGTCGTTAATTCTCAGTCACGTCATTCTGCTCCTGAGAGTGCCCGCCTCTACTACTTCTGCACAGTCGCAGTATAGCCCCCTCCTTTAACTCCTGTCTTTGTGCTGACCCCAAAACCCTGGGCCACCCAGCTAGCTCCATTTTGAACTCGGCTGTCTGGGCTGCCCTCCTCCTGCCACCCCAAAGCTCAGCCTACTTTACTTTCCCCTCTGTCCAAAACACCGTGATTTAACAATTCTCTTTAGCGGCTTGGGAACCTCAGGCCTCCCCTTTAACTGTTCTTTAGCCTCTGGGAACTGTGCAGGTGGTACAGTCACACTAGCATGAGCACTATGACTGAGGAGACAAGTTCCCGTTAGTCTGACGAAGTGTCAGAAAAGATGCGTTTTCCTACTGGAGCTCTCCCCCTGCGAAGGGGCAGATATAGGATTTTAATAACACGCCATTTCAACTTTTGTCTGTCGCTTATTTCTAATTATATGTAGAGGAAAAGAGCTACAGGAAACGCTGCAGATGTAACAGCAGCTCCCTTCACACACGACTTCACTAGGCAAGGGAGTACTTCTCTGTGGTATAGCTGTAAGTGCAAAGATGTATTCTTTGCTACTACGGTGCCAGGCACCTCAGAAACACACAATGCTCCCAGAGAGCACGGCAATCCCAGTGTGAGCGTGGATTGGATGGGTGGGATTGATACACAGGCGAGAGCAGCTGAGTCACGCTGGGTGAGAGTGAAACAGAGTGATCCAGGACAGAGGAATACTGCAAAGCTATTCAGCTAGGCTGAGAGGAGATTTTATTCTACATCTCTATGAAATTTCATCACCAGCCACAGAAGCCCAGACTCGGAACAGACTTTAGGCTGGAATTAAACAGATGAGGAAACCAGCCATTCCCCTGCCACCCCAGTCAGCACAGTCACCCAAGTGACCCAGCACCCATAAGGAACAAGCACATGGAGAAGAAACAGCAAATAGAACCCAGGGAAAACGGATGTGAAACACAGAGGGGCTGACTGGGAAAGTGACCTTGCTCTCTGCTGAGGGCATCTGCCCTACGATGAAAGCAGCATGCAGCCCAGGCAACCTACAGGACTCATCAGTGCTCCTGGACAGACAGAGTCACAGGAAGTGCCTCCTCCCACCTTTGATTACTATTATGGTTACAGGGATGCATCTGGTGTCTAGACACCATGGTGATGGGATGATTAGACAAGCAGTGGGTAGAAGAGAATCATTCAGAAAGGAAGAGCTGGTGAATGAGGGAAGATGAAAATGGTCAAAGATGTCCTGACAAAAACAGAAACAACTTGTACCCAGCCATGAAGAGAGCCATAGAGAGACAAGCATGGTCTGGCAAGCTCCATGAGCCAGAAGAACCCAGACCGGGGGGGGGAGGGGGGGTGCAGGGACAACCCATCTGATCTCAACTGCCTTGCAAGGACAAAGAGGTGACCTTCCATTTTCATAAAGCACCACTTCCAGCTTCAGACCAGCATTTCCCTGATCACCTAACAACGAGCAGATTTTCCAATCAAGCACAGTACAAGGGATACTTGGGGAAAGGTCGGGGGCTAGAAGGGCCCAGAGCCCATCTCCAGCCAATTGTAGGTGACTGTGAGGGCACTGCACAGAGAGATATCGCCTACTGATCTGACACTCGGCGCAGTTCATGCTCCGTCAGCTACCCTCGCCACCTCACCCAGCTCTGTCACACACCCTTCCCACTCTCACCACTAGCACTCACACCCACCACAGTCATTTAGAGAATTAACAGCAAAATCAAGGACATTATGCACAACGAGCTATGCTAATGCAGTGTTAAGACTGAGACATTAATCACCAAAAATGAAGATCTTCCATAGGTATTTCCAACGTGCCCATTACCTTAGTATCTTGGCACTGAACAGAAAGGTCAGAACCCCACTACATTTCGTCTGTAAGAAGGCATCTGCTCTCCTCTTTCCTTTATGCAGCTGCTGGTGGCATTCTATTGCTTGTTTGCAGAAACTAGGCTGATTTGTTCTTTCAGTTGCTGCTACTGAGGAGGAAGGCTTGTGCGAAGAGCTGCTTGCAATGAGCTTTGAACTGCAGTTCTACTAGTCCCACTGTAACTGCAGCTTTGCCCCATTGCATTGATGTGCTACTGCAAAAGGGCCTGTCATTACAAGGGCCCACAATACTGGCAAGGGACACATTAGTCAAGAAATAACTAGTATTGTTCGGGGACAGAAAAGTCTTGTGGCTAGAGCACAGGACTGGGAATCAGGAGACCTGGATTCTGGTCTTAGCTTTGCCACAGGCTCTCTGTATGGCCTAAACTTTCCATAGCGGTACGATACTGTCCTACCCCAGAAAGGGTATAGAAGGGTTAATTCATTACTGGTTGTAAAGCACTCAGACCTCCACAGAGGAGGACAAGGTATTATTTAATTATTACAACGCCTCTCTGCTCTAACCTTAGTTGCACCTATGGAGCATGTTGCATGACGATGTGAGGAACAGTCTACTGCGATGCATAACCAAAAGGCAAGGCCACTGTGGGAACCTTAACTCTGCACTTCCTGACAGGGGTGATTAAAATCTCTGACTCTGAGTAACATTAACACTTTCTCAAGGAATTGAGAGAACTTGGACGGTTTGCTCCACTGGCTCACAGTGTGCTCACCAAGCTGCACCCTCTAAGTATCCCATTTCAAACCTAGATACAGGCACAAGGCAATTGCAGCCAGTGGCAGCCAGGAAGCAGGGACCCAGCTCTTGGACTCACTTTGCACTACTCAGCTGTAAAAAACCTAAAAAACAATGGAGCTGGTCATTGGCTCAGACACTTTCTTGCTTCCCTGCGTAGGAACATGCACATGGCAATCCAACCATCAGGAGGCCAGTGCACCAGCCCAGCACAGGCTAGAGTGTCAATGCTACACATTTCCAAGAGACTTCAGTGCAGCTGGAGAAAGACAGACAAGGAGAGCTAAGCCCCAAAAGACAGCAGCATTATAACCCAGGACCGGCATTAGCCCTCTGTGACATAGCCCAAGGCAACAGGATGCCCTCAGCATGCAGGCTCCAGGCCAACAGAGAAAGGGGCCAGAGCCAGGATACCTAGAGGAAGAGGGTTGCATTTGCTGAGCTCTGCTGCCCCCTGGAAGATGTGATGTGGTAAACAGTGGCAGAAGAAACCGCACCAAACCTAGCCGTTTTTACAGCGCTACAGGCAAATTACAGGACTGCACTTCAATCTTCTTGGTGATAATGATAATCAGCCTAGTAATTTGTCCTTCTCCAGCCTTTTTCATCTCACGGTCTCAGCCAAAGGGCTTTACTAACCCGATGGCCAGTCCCCCCGAGGCTGGTGTCATTATCCCCATTCTACAGAATGGGAAAAGAAGGCACAGAGAGGGAAGTGACTGGCCCAAGGCACGCACGGAGGGAGTGCGAAGCTGAGCAGAGTCCCCTGCTCAATAACATACAGAACACACGTCAGTGCTAGCATGCGTTTCCTGTCCAGAGAACAAACACTCAGTATGTGGCCTCTCTGCTGAGCACGCCAACCAGGGTCCAACAGTGGTGGCTTTATGATGCAGACAACAGGATCCCAGGGAACAGACTCAGGATAACCATTTTCAGTCACCACTGCCTTGACTGGATTTGAAGTAGCACCTAGATGAGAAATCTCTTCCCCAATTCCCTGGGCCTTATATAATATAACAGCTATTTTACAGTATTACACTCAATCCTTGAGTGAGGGGACTTTCCCCTCTCCCTCGCCTGCTCTTGTCCAGAAATTAAATACCACTTCCCCAGATTGGGAGCATGTGGTGAAGTAGGTGCCTCATGTACGCATAGTCCCAGCACACCAGAGTCAGGACAGAGGAGAGAGCACTGCTTAGCTCCAACCTTGCCTAGTGCTAAAGCTGGTGGGGAAGGCAACACAGGAGACAACGAAACAGTTTAGATTAGTCTATAAAAGAACATCCAAAATCCTGGCACATGTTCCCCTAGGACAGCAGTTGTCTCCCCGCCCCTCCAGTGAACTTGTGTTCCTGCTTCATGTGATCAAGGGCTGATGTTCTCTTAGGTCAGCATTGACTCTCCTCTGTGCTTGGCACAACCTCATTAGGAGGAGAAACAGCACCACATAGTGGCAAGACAGAGCACTCCTCAACCCCCTTGTAGTCACTATGCTAGCGGAAAGAGCCGGGGCATAGGGAAAACACGAATGAGGATGACAACAGAGGAAAGAATGAAGGAGTAAAAATAGAAGAACTTCATGCACTGATCCTGGTGTAAGATGTTCTTGCCTTCTTAGCTCTCCTCACTTTCCCTTCTGTATCTCTGGCAGCAACAGAGAACACAGGCCGGTGGGAAAAGCCATTCCCAGGCCTTATGTTTCAAGCACATGCATCAATCCAAGTCTAAGAAGAAAAACAGGCCCCCAATCTGTGCTGACATTGCCAGCGAGCTGCATTTCAGAAGGGGCGTAGCAACGCCATAAGCAGAACGAGGCTACAGTATGCTTAGTGCAGCTGAAGACAACAAACCAGTTCTAACAACGAAACGATCTTTGTGGAGGTCTTGGCCCTGCCCTGTGTGAAGAGCATGTCTCCCACCCCTAGTCAGGTATCCCCTTGCAGCTGTCTCCGGAGAGGCTGCTCAGAGCTCTTATGCAAGGTCTCCTGCATGCAAGATATGCCAAGAACATGTCTGCATTCCTAGAGAAAGACAAAGCTCCAAGCAGGTGTCCTCCTAACAACTGGCTTGTTCAGCTTACAAATTCATGGGCCATATCTGACTCACAGAGTTCGTTCAGACTCACCCTTGCTAGGGACAGAGATGGGACCTGTGAGAGATGCCTTTGGTTTAGTCTTTCCCTTGCAAGAGGAAAGGAAAGTATCTGGCTTCCAGCACAATAAACAACACACATTCTACACCTACAATAGAAGTTAAATCTCTGCCTTTCACCCTCCCTGAGCACGACTCCGACCAGGTGGCTCTAGGGAAAAATGTCCCATTTCCAGGAAAAGTCCCAAAGGCTGGAGGATCACCAGCAATCCACAGCTCCTAACTGCCGACCTCCCCATTTCCCATCTCTTTGTGTCACCTAAATTAAAGCCCCTCAGTGGAATCTTTTTGCTGCCTCTTCCATCTGTCTCTTTACAATTCCACGAACAGCAACATGACCACGTTACCAAAGAATAGGTGATAACAACATGCCTTAAACACAAGAAGCACAAGGTCACCAGCTCCTTAGCCTGACCCGGGCACTGCTGGCATAGGAGAAGCCAAAACACTGGAATATTTAGCAACAAGAAAGCAAACTAGATGCAGTGTCATTCAATTGCATTCCAAACATATGACACCAAAGACAACAGCAGTATTCCACAGAACTCACATCACTGGGGCTGAGGTTCCCAAGCCCGTTGTCCTGCTCAGACTCCCTGCCGGATTCATGGCCATGGGAGCAGCGGGGGTGGGAGGGATGAATCCAGATCTCCAGCCGAGTGGCGTCGTCTCCAACTTGTCGGAATGTGGACTTCTTGCCCTTCCCCCATCGGCTGGGGCTCAGTTCCAGCACCTGATGCTGCTTTTGTTCCATCTGCTCAGCCTGTGCAGACAAGACACAGAGATTCAGAAACCTCTGGGATCATGGCTCAGGAAAAGTAAGTTGTCATTTCATTTACCGGGAAAAGAATCTGTCAGAAGCCAGCAGTTCCCCCAGCTTGCAAAGCACAGCAGCTCGCTGCCTGCTCTATTGTTTGGCTGCTGGTGTTTAGTAACCTCAGCACTGGTGAAAGATGCTAGATTGAGTGCCCAGGAGTTTGAAAGACTTTATCTAGCCACCAAACACCTACGCAGCACGAGCAGTGCACTGCCAACCTGTCACACCTCTGATCTGGAGCGTCCACCTCTCAGGAGAGGAGAGGAGGGGAGCTCAGTCTCCATGGCCCACCTGAACTCTTGACTTATTTGATAAACCCACGGACTAGCACGCCAAGTAGTATGGTGGTGATTGAAATGAGGTGGATCCCTGTCTCACTAGGAACTGGAGCAACTTTCAGTCATTGCTTAGCTAAGATGCCCTTTAACCAGTCGCCCAGAGATGAAAAAGCTCCAGAGCTTATCAGGGATCTCTTGAACCACTCACCGCTCTTTGGAAAGAAACAGGAAAAGAAGCTTCACTTTGGCAGCTGAGTCTCCTTTCCACCCTTTGCAAGAGCCAAATCCATACCCAAGAGCCATTTGCCAAACCCCCCCCCCCCCCCCAATCATAAGAACACAAGAACGGCCAGACTGGGTCAGAGCAAAGGTCCATCCAGCCCAGTATCCTGTCTTCCGACAGTGGCCAGTGCCAGGTGCCCCAGAGGGAATGAACAGAACAGGCAATCATCAAGTGATCCATCCCGTCGCTCATTCCCAGCTTCTGGCAAACAGAGGCTAGGGACACCATTCCTGCCCATCCAGGCTAACAGCCATTGATGGACCTATCCTCCATGAACTTATCTAGTTCTTTTTTGAACTTTGTTATGGTCTTGGCCTTCACAACATCCTCTGGCAAGGAGTTCCACAGGTTGACTGTGCATGTGTGAAGAAATACTTCCTTTTATTTGTTTTAAACCTGCTGCCTATTAATTTAATTTGGTGACCCCTAGTTCTTGTGTTATGAGAAGTAGTAAGCAACACTTTCTTATCTACTTTCTCTAAACCAGTCATGATTTTATAGACCTCAATCATATCTCCCCTTAGCTGTCTCTTTTCCAAGCTGAAAAGTCCCAGTCTTATTAATCTCTTCTCATACAGAAGCAGTTCCATACCCCTAATCATTTTTGTTGCCTTTTTCTGAACCTTTTCCAATATATATTTTTTGAGATGGGGGCCACCACATCTGCACACAGTATTCAAGATGTGGGCGTACCATGGGTTTATATAGAGGCAACATGATATTTTCTGTCCTATTATCTATCCCTTTCTTAATTATTCCCAGCATTCTGTTTGCTTTTTTGACTGCCGCTGCACAGTGAGTGGATGTTTCCAGAGAACTATCCACAATGACTCCAAGATCTCTTTCTTGAGTGGTAACAGCTAATTTAGATCCCATCATTTTATACGTATAGTTAGGATTATGCTTTCCAATGTGCATTACTTTGCATTTATCAACATTAAATTTAATCTGCCATTTTGTTGCCCAGTCACCCAGTTTTGAGAGATCCCTTTGGAGCTCTTCACAGTCTGCCTGGGTCTTAACTATCTTTAGTAATTTTGTATCATCTGCAAATTTTCCCACCTCTCTGTTTACCCCTTTTTCCAGATCATTTATGAATATGTTGAATAGGACTGGTCCCAGAACAGACCCCTGGGGGACACCACTATTTACCTCTCTCCATTCTGAGAGCTGACCATTTATACCTACACTTTGTTTCCTGTCTTTTAACCAGTTACCAATCCATGAAAGCACCTTCAGCATGTCCCAGGGCTAGAGCAATACACCCCTAGCACTCGTCAGGAAGAACCTGCAGGACATGGCAGGAGGCACCATCAAGGAGGGAGCAGCAGCACCTGCAGCATCAGGCAGCCCCACACCAAGACTCACCTTGCGTTTTGTCTCTTCAAACAGGCTCATGAGGCTCTCCTTGGCTGTGAGGATGGGGTTGCTGGCAGCCAGGCTGCGCATGTAATAGTACACAGCATCCAGCTTCCTCCTCTGCAGAAACACAACCAGAGACACATCCCACGTCACTCTGGAGCCGTATGAGCCCAACCCCAGGCCACTCGTCACCCTGTACCTTCTGGCACACCCACAAGTGCAGATTGTCATTCACAGCTAAAAACAGAGCAGCCATATCCTGCTTCCAAAGCACATCCCAGATGCCATGCGGCCTTGGACTATCCCCAGGAGAACACATTTACCTGCAGCCACCAGCACCAAGTCCAAGCCTCCATGCACCTTGGGGAGTGCAGGTAAAACATCAGACCAAAGGCCACAGGCCCAGTGAACCTGGCACTGAAATGGGCCAGTTTAGTTGGTGACTGTAGAGAGTATCGACAAAGTCCCAACCTCACACTGTCCATCACACTGCAAGTCTGTCTGTCTATGGGATTTGCTTTCCCCCCATTCCCATTGTATCTAAGCACCTCACAATCCTCTTCACATCCCTGTGAGGTAAGGAAATGCTCTTCTACCCATCTTACAAACCAAGGCCCAGAGAGACTAAAGGACTTGCCCAGGGTCACACAGAAACTCTGAGGTGGTGCTGGGAGCTGAACCCAAGACTCCAAGCCCCAGGCTAATGCCATAACTACTGGACTATCCTTCCAGTCAGCATCTCCTCTGCTGCAGCGGGGACCAGGGCTATTTGTGCGGGTCATTACCAAAAGGCTTTGTACCCGCCAAGACCCACTCGGGATTTAGAGTTTCTCCTGAAAATTGACAGCCACACAGACACCCACAGCACAGAACTCAGTGGCTCCGCACGCTGCTCCGAGTCAGGGTGATCCATCAGCAGTTGTCAGGGAAACACATCTCTGAACCCTGCTCTGGGTGACAGAGGAAGCAATTTTCAGCTATTCTGTTTTAACATGGCATCTTTCAGAGCTCATGCATTTCAGCAGATGTTTGGTCACTGATCCCTCCACTCTGGCCTGACACTTCCACTGGTTGCCATCAAATACACCCTTTCCAAAAGCCTCCCTCTTCCCAGAAGGATTAACAAGCCAGACAGCAGAACCACCTCGCTGGCAAAACCTACCCCAACTGCAGCCCTAAAAACCTGCCTGCTAACGTCCCCAATGAACACGCTGCCCTGTGTCTTTCCCCAGCCCACAGCCAGCTGGTTCAGGACAGGACTGTTTAGAATGTGAGCTCACTAGGACAGGGACTGGGTCCTCAGGGGTGGGATCAGGCAGGACAAAGGGTAGCCTGCCAGCCACTTTCACACACTAAACTCTAGCAGACCCTTGCAGGGTACAGAAATGTGGCACATGTGGCTAGAAAGGTTCCTTTGGTTAGAACTATGGGCACCAAATTCAGACTTACACTATAAACTCTCAAAACACAGCATGCAACTGAGCTGTAACTACCCCAGGCCCAAGAGCTGCAGACAGGCCAAGGACTAGAGCTCCTGCTGCCCATATCTGACTACATGTCCCTTTTACCTACGGTGCCCTCATCATTCATAGCACGGCCCCATCATTTGGTGACAAGCATGCTACAGGCGCTCCCCCACACACAGCCACCTCCCCAGGAAGGACATCCTCTATCGCCCAAGAGGCCACACCGCATCTGGTCCCACATGCACAGAGAGGCTCTTACCGTGTAGATAGCCAGCAAAGCCAACTGATTGTATGGACGGCCATTTTTGGGGGCAATGTGCTGAGCCTTCAGATACCAACTGAGTGGAGAGAGAGACACAGCAGGTGACTGGCAAGACACTGCAGAGAACCAGACCATTAACAACAACACAGAGAATCCTTCCCTTCATTTGGGGCCCCTTTCATCACCGGCACATCCAAGGAGGGCAGGCTCTCTGCCCAAGTGGCAAGGGCCTGTGAGCGCATGCGCAGCCAGCACATCTGCTACAGCCCTGTTAAGTCCCTTTGAGAGTTGTAATCTCCAGACGGGCACACGATGGAGAGGGACCAGCAGACGAAGTGTCGTGTGACTGCCTGCTGCAGATGAGGACAAGGAATGCTCCTCGCTCACTCTGAAGATGATGAGGGAAGTATCTCCCGGGGCACCCAGCAGGAATCATAGAATATCAGGGTTGGAAGGGACGTCAGGAGGTCATCTAGCCCAACCCCCTGCTCAAAGAAGGACCAATCCCCAGATAGATTTTTGCCCCAGATCCCTAAATGCCCCCCTCAAGGATTGAACTCACAACCCTGGGTTTAGCAGGCCAATGCTCAAACCACTGAGCTATCCCTGGAGGGAACCAGGTAAGGCTACCCAGTGGAAGCTGAAAAGGACTCTGCTGGCTGGGACCACGTGTTTTGCATTGTTTTGAATCCTTTTGTGATGGTAAAGCTACCCCGGAGGAAAGGACCTGATTGGAATGGTAGTTTGCCCTTTATTTTACATTCCTTAGTGGATGTATCTGCACATCAGTGTACACCAGTCTATTCCACATGCCTCTGTCCCAGGGACAGGGCTGGTCAGATGGGGGTGAGCCTCCTATTCCCCTCCCTCACCCCACACAGAAGAGTTCCACAAGAACACCAGGCAGAAGGTTTCCAAAAAAGTCAGAAAGCTGCAGTGGCTAAGCTAATTCCCCTGCTCTGCACATTGTCCCTTACAGAAAAGCCCTGCTATGCTTTAGGGCTCTGTTCTCTTTGCTCCTCACGACCAATGCCACATTATCTGCCCTACATGCTGGGCTTTGCCTTGCATACAGCCCTGATCAGAAGAGGGCATTTATCACAGGCAAAAATAGAGTGACAAGAGCCAACAGGTGCCACCAAGTCGTGCTGCAGCCAGAACACATGGATGTGAGAACCTCCACTGGTGAGAAGCAGTCAGCAGGAGTTCAGCAGAAAACAAGCCAGCCACACTGTCAGACCCAACAGTCTGCACCGCCATCACTTCAGAGACCAGCACAGCACAGCTTCCACATAAACACTCCCTGACAGGGGGCAGAATCCATCAGCCAAACAAGCGTGCTTCTTAGGTGGCAGATTAGTCCGTCCAACATCCCCTGCATCCTTTCATCTTGTTGGACAGTAATCAAATGGGAAGCATGGAAGGTCTGCATTGGCCACAGGCATAACTGGGTGTGAAATGAGGGGATGCCCTTGTAGCTAGGTACGGTAATAGCTCTGCTTAGGGCTGAGGGGGAGGGTACATTACCTGCGTGCTTTCCCATAGTTTGCTGTGTCGTTCGCTTGCTCCCTGTACCGGCAAATGTCCCCTTGGCAAATCATACACCTCTGGGCACTGATCAGCGCGTACTTCACCTTGAAAAGAAACGTTCAATCCATGCTATGCAAACTCTGCGGCCATTGCTCATCTGGAGGCGTGCAGCACGCAAGGACTCCACGCGCCGCCAGGGAGACGGGGGTTGCTGTTTAGCTGGAGTTTGTGACGAACTGGGACTGTTCTTAATGTGGTCTCTGAATGCTGAGTGGGGAGTGTTGGTTGGGAAGGCAGGGGAGTGTGGCTAGGATGGTCTGCATTGGGGGATGGGAGACTGGCCGAGGGAGGATACCTGAGCATGTAATGTGAGAACCCAGGAAGGGGTTAGAGGCCAGGTGACACCTTTGCCCGGGAAACTGAACAAAGGCTGGGGGAGGAGACGCTGGAGGGAGAGTTTCAGAGCTGGCTGGTGGAATGGCTGGGAGGCAGACGGGGCTCTGACCCCCCAAGGAGGCTGTGGTGCCCTGGGACCCCAAGATGCACCTAATTGGGGGGGATCCTGTTGTCTGTGCCTGCAAGACCTGTCTTGGACTGTGTTCCTGTCGTCTAAATAAACCTTCTGCTTTACTGGCTGGCTGAGAGTCATGGTGAATCGCAGGAAGCCGGGGGTGCAGGGCCTTGTGTCCCCCCACACTCTGTGACAGAGTTCTTGTGAAAGGTGCTGTAAGAAAGACTTATTTTCTCATGGCACATGTGCTGTTGCTGCACATGCTGAACAAGCTCCCCTCCCCCCTCCCCAAAACATGCCCTACCCCTGCCCTGTGCAGGCTCCGTGGCTCATTCAGGCCTTGGGCTCTCTGCTGAGACTGCCTATCAGGGGATAGTTGTGATGTGGACAGCTCCCCACTAGGAAACGGAGCTTGCTAGGTGACCCCGCTCCTGCTCCACTGCCCAGGGCTGACCTGCTACTAGGTCGCACAGAAGCGGCACTGCCCTTCTGTCTCCCATCACTGACCTGGCCTCAACAGAGATACAAAGAGGATGTTCAATAAACGAGGCACTGGTCAAGGTTCTTTCTAACACCTGCTCCCTCTCCCAGCCCTGGTCTGAGTGCTGGGGCAGGGCAAAATTCTTCTCCTTTGCAAAGAAATGGGACCAATAAACACACTGGAGCTGTTTAACTCTGGGTTATCAGAACAACTGAGCAAATATTCCTGAGAACATGCTGTCATCGGCATAAAGAGCTCCCCACCTCCTGAGGATGCCATGATAGATATTTCATCAGAGAGGGCTCAGAGCTCTCATGGGAGACACCATGCCCTGGAAGGAAAGCCTACTTACCATCTTCCGCAAGGGCTTGCTGCGAATGGCCATCCCATCCATATAATCCTCCAGTTTGAACTGGTATGACACCTGCAGCTTCTGAAGCAAATTGTCAAAGAAAATAGTGCCCTGCAACAAACAAGCAGACAAACAGGATGTCCCTCAGTGATCGTGAGCACAAAAGCAAGGTCTGCCAGCCACAGCTGGGAGAGCCCAGCTCGCTCACAGCCAGCACTGCTGGGTGGAAGGCAGAAGAGAGCCCGCTCCCTGGGGATTTGTTTCTTAAAAAAAAAAAAAAAATTACCTTCTTCTAGGATCTGTCATCCAGGGATCTAAAAGCATCTAACAATGACATCTTTGGGAGGCAGATCAGTATTATCTCACTGTATAGGTAGGGAAACAAAGGCCTTGTCTCCAGCAGAAAGGTGCAGTGGTTTAATTAAAGGTGTGATTTAAACCAATTTAATTCAATCAGTAGAAAAGTCTGTGAATGCCCTTATTTAGTTCAGTTTAAACTAGGCTTATTTTAGTTTATTTTAAACTAATTCCTAACTGACTTAAGCCAAAACAAATCAAGCCTGGTTTAAACCATAATAAACAAGAGGGTCCACACAGCTGTTACACTAGTTTAACTACATCAATTTAAAATCACACCTCTAAGCTACGTCTACACTACGCACCATGCCACAGTGAAAAGCAGGCTGAGTTCACACCACAGTGTGTAGCTACATGAGTCAGTGAAATGCTCTGGAAGAGGGGAGACAGTGGGAAAAGACTGCAGCAACTCACCCCTGCCAGAACCTTTCCCTGCTGCTGGAGACTTTTCAGTCTGCAGGGACAGGCTTCAGCTGCAAAAAGCCACCACAGCCTTTCCCCATGGCCGGACAGGTCTCCACGAGGGGTAACTGGCAGAGCCTTTCCCCATGGCCGGACAGGTCTCCACGAGGGGTAACTGGCAGAGCGTTTCCCCATGGCCGGACAGGTCTCCACGAGGGGTAACTGGCAGAGACTTTCCCCATGGCCGGGCAGGGCTCCACGAGGGGTAGCTGGCAGAGCGTTTCCCCAGGGCCGGACAGGTCTCCACGAGGGGTAACTGGCAGAGCCTTTCCCCATGGCCGGACAGGTCTCCACGAGGGGTAACTGGCAGAGCCTTTCCCCATGGCCAGGCAGAGCTCCACGAGGGGTAACTGGCAGAGCCTTTCCCCATGGCCGGACAGGTCTCCACGAGGGGTAACTGGCAGAGCCTTTCCCCATGGCCGGACAGGTCTCCACGAGGGGTAGCTGGCAGAGCCTTTCCCCATGGCCAGGCAGAGCTCCACGAGGGGTAGCTGGCAGAGCCTTTCCCCATGGCCGGGCAGAGCTCCACGAGGGGTAGCTGGCAGAGCCTTTCCCCATGGCCGGACAGGGCTCCACGAGGGGTAGCTGGCAGAGCCTTTCCCCATGGCCGGGCAGGGCTCCACGAGGGGTAGCTGGCAGAGCCTTTCCCCATGGCCGGGCAGGGCTCCACGAGGGGTAGCTGGCAGAGCCTTTCCCCATGGCTGGGCAGGGCTCCACGAGGGGTAGCTGGCAGAGCCTTTCCCCATGGCCGGGCAGAGCTCCACGAGGGAGCTGGCAGAGCCTTTCCCCAGGGCCGGGCAGAGCTCCACGAGGGGTAGCTGGCAGAGCCTTTCCCCATGGCCGGGAAGGGCTCCACGAGGGGTAGCTGGCAGAGCCTTTCCCCATGGCCGGGCAGAGCTCCACGAGGGGTAGCTGGCAGAGCCTTTCCCCATGGCCGGGCAGGGCTCCACGAGGGGTAGCTGGCAGAGCCTTTCCCCATGGCCGGACAGGGGTCCACGAGGGGTAGCTGGCAGAGCCTTTCCCCATGGCCGGACAGGGCTCCACGAGGGGTAGCTGGCAGAGCGTTTCCCCAGGGCCGGGCAGAGCTCCACGAGGGGTAGCTGGCAGAGCGTTTCCCCAGGGCCGGGCAGAGCTCCACGAGGGGTAGCTGGCAGAGCCTTTCCCCATGGCCGGACAGGTCTCCACAAGGGGTAACTGGCAGAGCCTTTCCCCATGGCCGGGCAGGTCTCCACGAGGGGTAACTGGCAGAGCCTTTCCCCATGGCCGGGCAGAGCTCCACGAGGGGTAGCTGGCAGAGCCTTTCCCCAGGGCCGGGCAGGGCTCCACGAGGGGTAGCTGGCAGAGCCTTTCCCCAGGGCCGGGCAGGGCTCCACGAGGGGTAGCTGGCAGAGCCTTTCCCCAGGGCCGGGCAGGGCTCCACGAGGGGTAGCTGGCAGAGCCTTTCCCCATGGCCGGGCAGAGCTCCACGAGGGGTAGCTGGCAGAGCCTTTCCCCATGGCCGGGCAGAGCTCCACGAGGGGTAGCTGGCAGAGCCTTTCCCCATGGCCGGGCAGGGCTCCACGAGGGGTAACTGGCAGAGCCTTTCCCCATGGCCGGGCAGGGCTCCACGAGGGGTAGCTGGCAGAGCGTTTCCCCATGGCCGGGCAGGGCTCCACGAGGGGGAGCTGGCCGAGCCTTTCCCCAGGGCCGGGCAGGGCTTCACGAGGGGGAGCTGGCAGAGCCTTTCCCCATGGCCGGGCAGAGCTCCACGAGGGGTAGCTGGCAGAGCCTTTCCCCATGACCGGGGAAGGCTCCAGCAGGCTTCAGAAGTGGGGAGCTGCTATCTCCCCCCACCAGAGCCTTTGCCCACCCCCAGACTTTTCTTGCAGCAGGGAAAAGCCTTAGCAGTGGGGAGGCAGCCAGACATTACATGGCACGGAGGCACGGCTGGGCAAGTAGAGAGTGGTGTGGAGCATGTACTCGTGTACGTACCCAGACTCTTCAGGCATGTCTGTACGTGTCTAAACTATGTCTCACCGGCTATACTGCTACTTATACCTGTGCTAGTGAGGCTATATGCATATGTACACTACACACCGCTGAAAGGAGCATGCAGTGTAGACGTACCCTTAGTTAAACTGGTGCAAGTTTCTCACGTAGACAAGCCCTGAAGAAGAGAAGTGATCTGCCAAGGTCGTGCAGAACTGGAACAGAATGTAGGTGTGCTGACTCACCACAGCCCTGCTCTAACAACTAGAAAGCACTTCCACGTTTCTCTTCTTACCTCATCGAGGAGCTGAAGCAGTTTGTTCCGAATTTCCTGCCCGTTCTCCCCTAGCGGATCCTTGAGGAGCTGCCGGAATTTCTCAATCACCTGATAGAAGGCGTTCTTCCAGAGCAGCTGATCCACATTCTGGTTATCGGAGAACTCAATATCCATGAGGATGCATCGTTCATACAGTTGCAGCATCTCTGCTCTAGGAGACACAGACAACAGCTGACACAACAGCAACTAAACAGCTCTGCCCCGCTGTGCTAGTTCGAGCGCAGACTCAGAGCTGCCAGGGAACATTTGCTGAACTGCCCGCTACTTCCCCATCCAACACAAGAATGAGATGCCAGCAACCTCTCACTGTTCCATTAGACAGCAAATAAATCCCCTCACCAGTACACTCCTGCAGAGCGATCTGAACAGTTGCAGTCACACACTTCTCCCAGTGCAGGAGGGTGAGTGTGAAAGGAGCCTCTCTCTGTTCCTTCTGGCCTGTCGGAGAAAGAGAGTGCTCCTGCCACAGCCTCACTGCTGGGATCTCCCAGGCAGGAGTGAATCTTGGTACTGAGAGGGGAATGTACAGACTTTCAATGATGATCCAATGCACAGAAGCCCTTCCCCCACTGCTGCCTTAGCCCCCAAATACCTGTTCATTCTGAGCACTAAATTTATCTGTGCAGGCCAGGGAAAGAGATCTAGACGGCAGGGAAAGTCCTACCATGGAAAGAAGGGTGCACCAATCTCCCCTCCTCCCAACCAAAAATAAGTCACAAATTCATGACAAAAACAGAGACTTTATTCCCTTTGTCTCTATTCCCCACCCCTCTTCATTTCTCTGTGCTTAACTCCATCTGGGAATGCTACACCTCCCCAGGTAGACCATATAAAAGGGGGGAAGATGAGAAAGAGACTCACTGTCATAGAAATCAGGGTCCTCCCCCCATAGCTCTCCAATGGCCAGAGCAGAACTGTTCCCTACATTATGTTCTCTAGAGCTTGGACCATTCCAGCTGTAAATGACTCCACAGCCCTTGGGAGATGATCCCGCTGTCAGGAAGGTTGCTCTGACGTTCAGTCTACATTTCCTTTGCTCATCGTCAGCCCACTGCTCCAATTTTACCTTGTTGGCCCACCTTAGCTAATTGTGTTCCTTTACTGGGACTGGAGGAACTTGTTTGTGAGGAGAGGCAAAAACAGCTCAGTATATATTGTAGCTTGGTTAAGTGACTCATTGTCAAAATCTATAAAAGTCAGTAACAAAAACCAGTGACTAAGAGACCAAGGAGGCAGAAAAAGCAGGGTCTCACCCTGGCCACAGACCCCTCCGCATGCCCCACAGAGTACAGGCTAGAGTAGCTGTGGTTCTTGGCTATTGTTAGTTTTTACAGACTAACCCAAAGCACTTCCATATAGCCCTCTGAACCACAAAACAGCAGCAACCTTCAGACCAACAGTCCCATTTCCCTCCCCTCCCGAGACTGGTAAACGTGAAGCTACAACACTTCAGCCAAGTCAGGGAAGCCAGACAACACACAGGTAAAGGGGTTCCCAGGGAGGATGCCTTTGAAAACACTCAGCAGGAAGAATGATGACAGAGTGATCCATGCCAACTCTTCTCCTTGGCCTAGGACTCCCAATCAGATCCGGCTCTGAGCCGCCACACTCCCAGGCTACCCATGCACAGTCATTCTCCTTGACACATGACCATTTGCCCCCTCTGCTATATCCTACGTATGCTCTCTGTGAAGCACACTGTAACTTGTCATCACACTTCTATTTGCCTGCGCAGACTGGACTACCATCAAATGTTTGATACAGTCTTTTCTGCACATAAGTGAGCTGTACAGCTGGGGTGCTTGGCCCAGAAATATGTACATATTACCACTAGCATCTTCAGGCAGTTTGACAACAGATAAGGTGCTGCTGCAACTGCTGTCTCAAGGATGGTCCTTTAAGATGCCCTGGAACAGCTAGTGCTGTCTGCAGTAAAACATAGCAAAGTCCTGTCACGTCCCTCCATGGAGCTTGGATTGTGAGAGTCCAGAAAACAGATGATAGGTCTAGAAATTAATTCACTTGCTGAACCTGCTGCTGTCAGCTGTGAAAACAAGTCACCAGAGAAGCCCTGGAAACAAGGAGGTCACTGAGTGAACATGAAAGCTGGAGAGCAGGAGCTGTTGCTGTCATGAAGCTAACTACAAGGGTGCCAATTTCATTTCTTCCTCACTATGTGGCAGCATCAGGCCATTCCCACTGGAGGGCACAGAGTTTAACAATGTCAGCAGTGAGAGGGTCTACTCAGTTCTAAAACTGCCAGCATTATTACATCATTATATAGCACCAGAACCCCCCAGAAAGAATACCAGATGTGTGGTCCCTGCCCAGAGACGCTCACAATCAAACAGACAGTAAATGAATATAACAGACTGTCTTGTGGATCAGGCTTGGAATGCAAAGCCTGCTGGACAGAAACCAGGGACACGGTCATCTTACCAGAATGGCTGAGAGCATGTAAGCCAGGGCTTGCAGTCGCTCAGCTCCCAGCCACCACCAGGCCAGGAAACGCTCCAGCAGCCCCACTCCTCTCCTCATAGCAACGAGATTCTCTAACTATAAAAAGCTGAGACTTAGCCACCAGCCCAGAGAGCTGCTGCCTGTGCCTTTCCAACGTCAGGCCACCTACTCATTTACAAGGCTGCTTCTGCACAGCCAGTGGAAGCAAAGGTTCTCCCTGGGTTTTCTTCACTCAGTTACCCACAAACCCGTTAGCACAACTGCAGACATGGCTTGCCACAGGCTAGGCAGCCACCCCACCCCCCCACCGCTCTGGAATGTAGCTGGGCCGTGGCCAGTCCCTCTCAAGCAAGTGCCCAAGGACAGATCAAACATTTGAGGGTGGTATTTCTGCAAACATTTACCCAGTGGGGATGATGCTGTAGCTCATCCCCTCCCCCAGCCCGACACAGCATAGCCCAAAGTGAAAGCTTCAAACCTCAGTTGTGCCATCTTCTCAAGACCCTCAGGGCTGATGCGGTCTCTGGAAAGCAGGTTGCTGAGCTGCTGCTCCTGGTTCCCAGCCTCTCGGAGGAGTTTGCTGAGCTCCTGCTGCTGTATGTTCCTCATCTGCTGTTCCATCTCAGGACTCAAAGGGGTAGAGGGGAGGGGGCTGCAGATATACTGCCCTGACTGGCCTGGATATCCGGGGTAGTAAGCTCCTGGGTAAACACTGTTATTGGGGCCCATCTGATATGGCAAAGAATACCCTCCATAAGGATACTGAGGACCTTGGCCTTTTGGACTGGGGTAATAATAGGGGTTGTCAGAATTCTGAAATTTGTAGTAGGAGGCCTGCGACTGGCGTGCATCCCCCCAGGAAGTGGGACTCACTTCATCATCAGTATCTAGAAAATGAAGCTGTGAGGTCTGGCTCTTCAGAGCAGGTTTTTGGTCCGGGTTGTTTGGATCCCACAACCTGCGCATAGTGCCTCCACGGCCCCTGCCTCTGGGCCCCTTGCTGCCACCACTACCAAGCAGGAGCCTGGGCCCAGACTGAGTAGATTCGGGAGAGCCTGCAGCACTGGCAGAGAGGTCTGTGTTGGCAGGCAGGATGAGAATCCCACGGCCTCTCCCCTGAGGCTCCCTGCCCTTCACCTCCACAGCCTCTATGGAGTCACTTACATTAAAAGCCTTTGGAGGCTTTTTCTTGTCTGTGTGCGCCACAGGGATGTCTCTGCTCACAGACTTATTATCGAAAGTGACGCGCGGGGCTCCCTTGACCTCCTTCCCATTGCTGCTCCACTCACTCTCACTTTTAGCTCGGCTCTGCTCTGGGTGCTTTCTCTCTGAATTCCTGCTGGCGCCATATGCTTCTGTCTCCCCAATTTTGTCATCTTCCAGAGAGTCAGTGGAGGAAGCAGAGAGCTGTTTTTTAGGACGGCTTCTCTCTTTGGCCCGCTCCTGTCGCTTCTTTCCCCCATCAGCCAGTGGGGCTCCATCTGTGCTGTTGTTGCTCCCTGCTGAGCTCGTGCTACAGGTGCGGTATCGGCTCCTCCGTTTGTCAGAGCGGGAGTATCGCTTTGTAGATCCCAGCTTCCCCTGGATCAAGTCATCACTTGATTTCCTGACCCTGTCAGCCCGCTCTACCTGCCTTCCTTTTTCTCCCCGTGTGGTTTTCGCTCCCTCACTAGTCAGGCTTCCCTCCCTCTCCTCTCTGTTAAGTTTAGTTCTGCTGCTGTTGCTGCCTTTCCCAATGTCCCTTTCAATCTCTTCATCTCCTTCAACTCTCAGCTGTTCCATCTTACTGGCAATTTCATCATTGGCTGGCTGGCTGGCTGCCTCCTTGGCAACGGTCTGCAGGCGTTTCCCAGGCTGATAGATCTGCTGGTCCGGCTTCTTGGTTCTCCTGATGATCCTGGGACACCAGTCATCTGAGACAGAGTGTTTATCCAAATTCTCTTGGCTCTGAAAAACAGCTTTACTTTCCATCTCTCCATTTCCCTGGGAGGGACCATTCTGCTTCTGGCTGTCACCTTTGCTGAGATCTCCAGTGACCTGAGATCCCCCTCCAGTACCAGCAGGATCTTTGTCACTAGCAGTTTCATACTTGGATTCATCAGATCTGGTCCCTTCATACGCTGAGGCTTCCTGTTTTAATGGTGTGTGTTTGTTCCTAAGCCGGGAGAGGCCAGGCTTGTAGATTTCAAGGTCTGGACGCCGGTTATCTTTACGATGCCTGGGCTCCTTCAGTTCCTTCGTGCTCTCTGTAAAGAAGAGATAAAGAGGCGGGGGTTATTCCAGTTATGGAACAGCAAAGCAGGGTAAGAGTTAGAGAGACAGAAACATTAGAGAAATGTGAAGAGTCTTTAATGGTCTCAGGGTGGCTCCAAGAGGGGCAGAAGTTTTAAAATTGAGACTATCAGAGCTGAAGTTCTTTATCTGGGTATGATGTGAAATCACACAGAGCAGGGTGAGAAATGCAAGAGCAGGAGGCAGAGAGGAACCCTATGACTCTGAGCCTGTGGCCTTATTTCAGGCTACATATTGTTATTATTTGTTAAGCACCTCCAATGTACCCCTCACTGTACAGAACACACGTACAAAACAGCCTTAGCCTCAAGCAGCTTACGAGCTAAGGAACAGACAAGATACACTGGGAGACTCATAGCAGAGTGCAAGCTAAGGGTTTTGTTGCTGCTGTTTTCCTGTTTCACCCTCTGCTCCCCGATCTGCCTGTTGGTGGTACATGTGCCTTCCCCTCTGCCGCTCTTGCCATTTGGACCAGCTCCCTGTACATCCCTGCCTCATTTACATACATCTCATTTCAACTCAGCACTGAAGACTTCTTTTCTCCCGGGCCCACAACTCGTTACAGTTCTCTCTGTGTAATGATATTAATACTAGAAGTACTTAAAAGAACACAACTGACATGAAAAAGACTATGTAAAATAATGTCATCACATGCAGCAGCATTATACATTATTCTTATTAAATCTGTATCTTTGGCTGGGGTTTTACATCATATTATAGAATGGTTTCTACTTCATACCAACTGAAAACCACCACTAAGATGGCCTCAGTAGTACCTAGCAGAGGGAAATCACTCAAAGCAAGAACACACCTCCCTCTGAAGCAAACATACTGAAGATCATAGATCCTCTCTCACTAATCTCCTCCCACAGCAGCCTAACCAATTCATTGACAGTAACAAATGAAGGCACCTCAGAGACAGTTCTGAGGTGTCTGTCATTAGAACACTGGATACACTACATCCATGACGACAGAGCACTGATGGGAGAAGCTTCTGAAATGGGAGTGGTGAGGGTGGACTTTTTCTAGAGACACTTGTCCTCTAGATAGTTGGGCACAGTTTGTTTAGCTGCATGAAACTTGATTTTAGAATTTCAGCTTCCCCAGTTTCTCCTTGGAGGATTTCATACTCCACACAAATTAACAGAAGTAGCTTGATTGCTGTGACACCACCATAAAACCATGTGGTATTCAATTGCTTTCATTCTAACCAAACAACAGTACGGTCAAGGTAGTGGCTGCACTTCTAGATCAGTCTCAAAGGAATCTCACTGACTAATAATTTGAGGATAGATAGGAGGAGATGCAGCAGTCCTGACTCTCATTGCTTTAACTTTGACAGCCGCAATGCCTGGGATAACTTACAGGAAACGACGGCATATAATCAGAATCATCAAGTAGCTAGTGCAGCTTTCTGTGCTGCACTAGCTGGCGCCCACTGCCAAATCGCCATCACAAGCAGCCTTGAATAAAAAACAATTCGGCATCTGTGAAGCCAACATTCATAGTCTCAAAGCTCCACTCTGCTCACAATACTTCAGAGCAAAGAGAGTTAACCATTTCTGTAACACAGACACACACTTGCCTTGCTGATCACATTAGCTGGCTCAAAACCAGTCAAGAAATTCAGAGGGAAATGACTTATGGGCCACCATGCCATCCAACTAACAACAACTAATTTGTATATCGCACTTTTCATCAGTAGATCCCAAAGTGCTTTACAGAGGAGTGAAACTACAGACAATTTTTCAGATGCTTTGGACATTACAGGCTACACAGAAAGCATCTGCCAAGACAGAATCATTCAATTCCTGCTACAGCCGCTACCTGACAATAGCAAAAGGCAAGAATAGTTGCAGGGAAGCAAACAGAGATGGGCATTCTGAAAGCAGTGATGATGGGACGGATTGCCTTTAGTAATCCTTTGCATTTATCTACCAGTTTTCATCTTCAAAGCACTGTACAAACCTTAATTAATTAACTCTTACAACCCACTCCCTCTTCACCTGTCCCCATGAGTCAGGTAAGACCTAACCCCATTTTGCAGATGGGGAAGCAAATGGCAGAGAGGGTGACTGGAATTCCTGGCATTCATTTACTGTATGTGCAGTGCTATACTCAGAGACCTCTGGGAATGAGTACTTGGGAACACTGTGATATAGTGGGAAGCTGCTGCAATAATGGGCAGCCATGCAGCAAAATGAAATGGATGATGAACCACACCAGCAATGAAATGGAGACCAGTGACAAGCACAACATAAGAAGCCAGTAAAGAAGATGAGAACGCAGGCCAAGAGCTCTGCAGAACCTAACTGGCCACCACTGGCCAGCAGCACAGCCTACGCAAGCTCTGCACTTGGAAGCAGGCAGAAGGAACTGAAGAGGATGCAAATATACCTCTGCTGGGACATGCAGCTTTCAGAATACCGTACATGGATTATTGACTTTAACTTCTCATGGACTCAGTGTTTCTCAAACAGGGAGTGCAGAGACTCTTACAGGCAAGTTGTGCAGCTACTTCTGGCCCAATAGTGAGAGCACCTATCAGTTTTCACACATTTAGGGCTAGCTGCAGCCCAATACAGACTCTTTTCAGCATGTACAGAGGTTTTCTGGACTTGAGCATCAAGTAAACTCAAGACCCCTCTCTGTGCCGTACATATTCCAATGCTGGGTGTTCCTTTGATGTAAACTGAACTCCAACAATGGAGAGGTGGCCGTCACATAGGATGACAAAACCAAACTGCAAAGAGAACGGGAGAAGTTAGAGCCCAGAAAGCTGCACACAGTAAGAGGAGATTCAGTCCAGTAGCCTGGCAGCAGAAATAAACTCAGATCCAGAACAAGGCTCTGCAACCAACCAGCTGCACCCAGCACAATAAGGAGACTTTACTTGGAGAGGATGTGATCAATGTAAAATCACACGTGTCACAAAACTGTTTATTACTGTTACACGGAGCACCTCACATTCCTAAAAGAGAAAGTGTTGGGGGGGAGGGGGGGAATATTCTTCTGTGTTTTCAGTTTGTTTACTTCGCACCTATCGGGTATAGTCAGTGTCAGTGTCCCGTGTAGAGTCAGTTCGTTCCCCCCGGCTTGGCTGGGTCTGTCCCAGATCCCAAGGGTGGAGACAAGCACCCAACGTGACATGTGACCGGGAAGGCCCCAGGATTGGCGGGGCCCCGGGGGGTCGGAGGCAGGTGCGGAACCCCACGGTGCTTTTAAGGCATTGTTAGACACTGACTCGATGCCGAGTCCCAGCGCCCGTCGATGCGGCGCCAGCAGGACTCCCCAGGCGAGCCCCGGGGCTCGCGCGAGTCAGCAGGTCACGGCAGCCAACGGCTTTATCGCGACCTGCGAGCTCGCGTGAGAGCCCCACGCGGCCCCCTCCCCTCGCGCGAGGCAGGCGAGCTCGGGCCGCAGCTGCTCCCTCGCGGCGGGGCCCAGCCCGGGGGTCGCGGGGCTCTACCGGGGAAGGGGAGGGGCCCAGCCCGCCGGGCCCTGAAGTCTCACCTCGGCCCCCGCCCCCCGGGGCCCTCCCCAACGCCGCCAGGCTCCCCCTCAGCTCCGCGGCCGAGATGCGCACCCGCTCCAGCTCCGCCGCCATCTTCGCTCCCGTCCCGCCCCCTACGGCCCCACTCCCGCGGGAGGGGGCGGACGGCAGCCGGGCGGGCCCAAATCCTCCGCTCCTAACGCGCATGCGCCAAGCCGAGAGGCTCCGGCCGCCCTAGCGCGCACGCGCTGCCCGGACACGCCCCCTCAGCCCACGTGACGCGCGCCCTTTGGCCCGACCCGCGGCGCCGCGGGGATTGACTGACGGGAGCTCGGGGTCCCAGTCCGCAGAGCGCTGGCGAGAGCGGCCAGGGCTAGGTGAGCGCCCCCGTGCGGCTGCTGACCGCGTGCCAGGCCCCTCACCGTGGCGCGGGCCGTACAGGATTGTAACGCCCAGCAAAGCTTAGCACGCGTGGAGACGGGCCTGGGGGCTCGTACCCCTGTGCACCAGCTCCGTTCTCCGCTGGGCGGTACAGGGCCGCCCAGAGGGGGGGCAGGGGGGGGCAATTTGCCCCAGGCCCCACAAGGGCCCCCACGAGAATATAGTATTCTGTAGCATTGCAACTTTTTTGTATGGAAGGGCCCCCTGAATCCTCTGGGCGGCGCGAAGCTGACTGAGCTTTGACACCCCCTGGGAAATGACGACCCAGGCCGAAGAGTAGCACTACAGTGCGCACTGGTGTCTTGCTGTGCAGGGATCACTCCTAGGAGACACCCGCTGGGTCCGGTGCAGAAGTGATTCAGGAAAGCAGATTCCTATCACCCTCTCCCCCAGCTGTTCTACCTCCTTAAAACAGGAGTGCGGATCGCTTTGGGGAAGGATCAGTCCAAGTCAGTCACTCCAGCAACACCACCACTAGGGAACCTCCTATTGCCAGTGCCTGGGTAAGGGCAGGGGCTACTGCAAACAGTGGCAAGTCTGTGTACTTACGATGCACAGTAGGTTGAGATCCCCCCGTGGCGGCTGAGCACCCCTCTGTCCCATTCCTGGGGTTTTAGTCTTTTTCTATTTCTCACCGTTTCCTCTTTCGAAGGGCACGCGCAGCATGGGGCACAGTAAACTAGGAGCATTGTTTCTCTCTTCCAACTCCACAAACAGAAATATTTACTTACACTAGTAATAGGTAAACACTATTCAAATAGAGCTGGTGCTTACATGGCGTGTTCACAGAAAGGGGGAGTGGGACATACCACTCAGCCAGTGGATTTATCTGTCGAAAGGTAATCCTGCGGCACCCTCCCTGCCTACAAGCCATCGCAGTAGCTGGCTCATTTCACTCTATACAGAGAACACAAACAGCTCTGGAGCTGGTGCCGGCACTACTGCACAGCTGCAGGCTGTTGTGACAACCATCCTAACCCAACAGCAAAATTGCTTTCAGGGACTTTCCTTTTAAATTTCAAATTTGTCAAGTGTTTAAAACTTAACCCCGCCCTGTGTTTTGGGCCCAAACAGTGTCCAGACACAGCTAAGGAGACATTGATTCAGAGTGGCACATTGGGACCCCCCGTGCTCTTCTGCACTCCTTCCATGACTGGTGAGGCAGGCTCCCTCCAGCAGTAGGATGCGTTTCCAGCCTCTCTCTTCCCCTCCTCAGCTTACGGAACATGTCCTCTCCATACTGCATCTCACTGGCAGATGTTGAAGCTGCACAGTCAAGTCTCCATGGCCTTATCCACCTCACCCCCATCCTAACCAGTTCCAGCCTAGACGAGTTAGCCGGCCACAGACTCTTCTTCAAGTGTGAGCTCTTCCAGAAGACTGGTTCCTTTAAGGTAAAGCTGACACATTAATGGCACAGTGCGGGGCGGGGAGCAGCCTGACCCACCCTCTGTACAAAGGGAGAATCGCTGATTTCAGCACTTAAATGCTGCAGAACACGCGGTATGAGTCCAATGGCAGGTTGGCCCTCAGGCCCTGCCAGCTTTGGACACAATTCAACTCTAGCTCCAGAGCAATAGGGACTAGAAATTACCATTCCTCTACCCCAGGAAACAAGGTTGGTGGCCCCTGTCCACTTCCTACTGGGCAGCCACCACGTACAAGCACTTCTTGGCAGCCCCAGCCCCAGGAAGAGATGGTTAAATGGGTCATTACAGATGCTGGGGACTCCTGCAATTAGGGGCTCAGGGGGAGGAAGGGAAGCTGGCATTGGTGCTGTTCTGGTTCTAGGGATCCACAGCTGCCCCCTTGCTAGGGAAAGCATCCATTAAAAAGGGTGCAGAGGAGCAGCTTCTCCACCTCCCCTTGCTGCTCTCAGCTAGGGCACAACAGCAGCAGCAAACCCCTGCCCCATCTGAGCATGGAGAGCTGAGGCTTTACAGGTTCACTCCACCTGTGGTCTCTCCCCAGATCCGAGGTGCACTGAATGCCGTCAGAAGTCTGGTTCGTGCAGCCCAGGGCAACAGAGAACAGCCCAAGGCTGTTGTGACACACTCTAGTGGAAACCATGGCCAAGCTCTTGCCTTTGCAGCTAAAGTGGAAGGTAACAGGGAGCCAATTTCTTGGCCATGCGGAGCTGCCCCCCCCCCCCCCACTTGCCCCTTCATTTCTCCAGCAGCAAATGAGCTACTGAGAGCAATAAGGGAAGGGCAGCCCTTTGCTCGGGTCTTTCGCTGGCGGCTGAGCTGGCTGGTTACCCCAGGGGAAGCCTGCCAGTGCTCAGGAGCGGATGCCAAGGGGTAGCTCTGTCTCCCAGCACACAGCTGGCTCAGCACCTGCCTGACTTAACTACACATGGGGATTCCTTGGAGTAAGCAAGCCCCAGGTCTTTGCCACCCAGCCGGGTGGGTTAATCCCAGACAGGACTGTTAGCCAGCAGGGCCAAGGGTTTCCCTGCTTGGATGCATCCACAGGCTGGTGCAGATAGAGCCAGGAACTCCCACTGCAGCAGCGCAGGGTGCAGCTGAGCTCTAATGCAGTTTCACGTCCCTGTCCCGCACGCACTACCACGGTGAAGTTACCTGCAAAGGGCCTGGTCACAGCTGAGTTGGTTTTCTCTCCCGGGGGTATCCTCTGCTCCATGTCTGTCCGACTCACTCTCAGCCGAGCAGGGGATGTGCCTCTGCGGCCGGGCCCCCATCATTGTCCAGTCCTTTCATTCCACAGGGATTCCTGCCTATGTCGTGGTGCCTCGCACAGTGCCGCTCTGTAAGAAAGCTGCCATCTGCTCCTATGGAGCCAGGCTGATATTATGTGAGCCCACTGATGAGGTAAGGGGGAGGGAGGGGGCAGCACAGCAGGGTACTTTGGCTTTGTTCACACACAGGGGCATTAACAATTTTTGTGCCTGGTCTGTCTCCCCAGTCCCGAATGGAGGTGGCAGCTCGGACAGTTCAGGAGAAGGAAGGCGTGATGGTGCACCCCAATCAGGATCCTGCTGTGATTGCAGGCCAAGGCACTATAGCACTGGAGGTGCTGCAGCAGGTGAGGAGACCTCCTCCCCTGGCACTTTTCCGATTAGGCAGGAGAGAACAAGCAGGGGGACACATCTGCTCCCGCTGCAGAGAGGTCAGGGAAGCCAGAGTTAGTCCATCAGGACTTGGAGCCAGCTTCCAGGGAGTGAGCCGTTTAGGAGCAGTCACAAGACAGCGTTTGTCTCTTGGTCTCTGTTGTGCTAGGTACCTCAGGTGAATGCACTGGTGGTTCCCGTTGGAGGAGGAGGGATGGTTGCTGGAATAGCAGTGGCTGTCAAGGTAAGAAATCTCCTATTTTGGCTGCATCTCTCCTCAGGAAGGGGGGGGCTGAGGAGTTACTGGTGTCCGAAAATGAGCATTTCACCTTGTGAGGAGGAAGTTCTCTGATTCACACAGCATCTGAACTCAGCTTGGATTTGTAGTTGACCCTCTCTCTCTCCCTGTGTTTGGATCAGGAGGTACTGTAGAGTTCGTTAGCACTCTCCCCTGCAGGTCCAGGCTGCATTGAAAGCAACCAGGACAGATCACTGCAGCCGACACACTCTAGTTTAAGCCTCATGCCACGATACAGAATAAAATGGTGCCACTTCCAGCAGGAACAAAGGCAGATGGGAGATACTGGCAGCCTGAGGAGAGCTGGGCACTCAGTCATCCTTCAGGGCCGAGTTGCAATGCCGAGCAAGGAGATTAGTTGCCATTAGGAGAAGCTCGTCCTCTGCCTGCAGTAGATGAAGGAACCTGCTCCTGACTCAACAGTGGTTGCTCTCTGATTCGTCACACCAGCAAATGCCAGACACACTCTGCTGGAGGGGAAGATTGCCATGGCAGGCGAAAGGCCTGCCCCAGCCCAAACAGCTACAGAACATGGGAGTTAAGGCACAATGAGGTGGCCTGGCCTGCCATGTTCACCAGCAAGTTCCAAACTCATCCCCTGCTCTTCCTTTGGGCAGGCTTTGAGACCGGACATAAGAGTGTATGCTGCTGAACCATGCAATGCAGATGACTGCTACAGGTCAAAAGTGACAGGGGAACTCACCCCCAACCGCCATCCCCCAGACACCATAGCAGACAGTGTTAAAACCAGCATTGGACCGAACACCTGGCCTATCATTAAGGATTTGGTGGATGATGTGCTGACGGTCACAGAGAAGGAGATCCAGGTAAGCATTAACTCCAAGCACCTTCTTGCTGTAACGGCCCAGCCCAGGTGCCTCCATTCACACACATTGTCCTCCCTCCACCACCTTGCCCTCCCATGCTGTAGCATGAAGCAGGAGTCGTGATCCCCTTCAAAGGATGATCGCTCTCTGCCATGCTGGCTGGGCCTCCTCCATTTCCTCCCATGGCATTCTTCAGCTCCACAGCAGCAACCCCGGCTGCCTGTCACTTTAGGGTCCCAGCCTTTTCCCATAATTGTTATCAACAGATGCCCACAGCTGTGGCCTATGCCTCCCCAAAGCATCGCCCACAAGCTCCATGACAAGGGATGTGTATCATGCTCAGTCCCTCGCTTTACGCAGTGGGGTGTACCTAAGGCTTAGAACAATATTTACCACCACAGTAACTGCTCTTCTCTCTGCCCCAACAGCAAGCAACACAGCTGGTGTGGGAGAGGATGAAGCTGCTTATTGAGCCAACAGCTGGAGTGGGAGTGGCTGCTGTGCTCTCTGAGCAGTTTTGCTCAGTCTCCCAGGAAGTGAAGAACGTTTGCATTGTGCTGTGTGGAGGAAACGTAGACCTAGGCACCCTGGCCTGGCTCAGCCCACCTGGCAAAGAGGCAAATGGAAACTGATCAGCCTTTAGAGCCACTTCTCCCAGGAGTGAGAAACTGGGCTGTTTCTTAGAGCCTGGTGCTGTGTTTGCACAGTGGGGCCTCTGGGAGTTTGGTTTGAGCATTGGCCTGCTAAACCCAGGGTTGTGAGTTCAATCCTTGAGAGGGCCACTTAGGGATCTGGAGCAAAATCAATATTTGGTCCTGCTAGTGAAGGCAGGGAGCCGGACTCGATGACCTTTCGGGGTCCCTTCCAGTTCTATGAGATAGGTATATCTCCATATTTTTTATTTTAATAATAAAAAAACAACATGAGCAAAAAGGATTGATTTCTAAGGAAGTGGGAAAACCTTGTCATCTCAAGGAGCAGCTGGTGCTGCTCTTAACCTGGTACAGGTGGGTGGAGCCAAAGAGCTGGTCTCTCAGCCTCCCTAGGCAGGAGGTTGGAATGAGTTTCATGCAGCTACCCCCTGTCTGGGGCCCAAGCCTATGCTGCTTGGAGAGATCACTTGCGTGTTCAGCAGCAGGAGACTGTGGTAAAGTCTGACCCTGTGCTCTCATGGGACAGGCGCTAAGTTAGACAAACACAGTTTATTGGGGAAGAGCCAACCGCACATTTGTAAAGAGAAGTCACGCCTCACCAATCTATTACAATTCTTGGAGGGTGTACTTGGTTTTTCAGAAAGCCTTTGACAAGGTCCCTCACCAAAAGCTCTTAAGAAAACTAAGTCGACATAGAAGAAGGCGGGTAGGTCCTCTCATGGCTCAGTAACTGGTTCAAGATAGGAAACAAAGGGTAGGAATAAATAGTTTTCATAATGCAGAGAGAACAGTGGGGTCCCCCAAGGCTCTGTGCAGGGACTTGTGCTGTTCAACGTATCCAATAATGATCTGCAAAGTCTGCAGATGATACAAAATTATTCATTAATCAAGAGTCACAGGGGGCGCTCTCAGGAACTGGCAGATGAAATTCAACATTGATAAGTGTGAAGTGATGCACATTGGCAAAAATAATCCCAACTACACACATATGATGATAGGTTCTACATTAGTGGTTACCATTGTCGGAGAAAAACAGAGTTCTCACTCTTTTGGTTGGGTGCAGCAAATCAAGAAGGATCTTGGTGTCACAATGGATAGTTCTCTGAAAACCTCAGCTCAATGCACAACAGCAGTCAAAAAAGATAACAATGAGGAAATGGATAGAAAATAAGACCGAGAATATTGTAATGCTCACACCATGTGCCCACACCATGAATACAGTGTCCAGTTCTGGTCTTCCTACCTCAAAAAGGATATAGTGGAAAAAGATTTGGAGAAGGAAAACAAAGATGATCAAGGATATGGAACGGCTTCCATCCGAGGAGAGACTAAAAAGATTAGGGGTCTATAAAATCATGAATGGAGTGGGAAAAGTGTTATTGACCCTTTCGCACAATATGACAACCAGTACCAATGAAATTAATAGGCATCAGGTTTAATACAAACAAGGGGAAGTACTTTTTTCACACAAGGGCAAGTTAAACTGTGGAACTCATTGCCATGGGATGTTGATGGCCAAAAGTATAACTGGGTTCAGTGAAGAACGAGATAAAGGATAGGTCCATCAATGGCTATTAGCCAAGATGGTCAGAGATGCAACCCCATGCCCGAGGCAACCCTAAACTTCTGACTGTTGGGAAGGGAAGACGGGTGGATCACCCCAACTGCCCAGTTCTGTACGCTCCCCCTGAAGCTCTGGTACTGGCCACTGTTGGAGACAGGATGCTGGGCTAGATGGCCCATTAGTCTGACCCCGTATGGCAGCCTATGTTTTTATGTTCTCAAGTTACACACAAATGGCAGGGGAGGGGGGTGAAACACAGAATCCCTAGGGCAGCTTCAGGAGCTTCTAGCCTGGCAGGAGGGACTGAGCAAAGCCTGCATGCCCAATGTGCACAATAACTCGATCCAGCCACCCCCCCGCTGCAAGAAAGCGGCCACTTGGATTTTAATTGAAGTGAAGATATATTTACCATTGAAATAAACTGACATTGGAGGCCAGGGCATAGGCAGTTGTGAGCCAGATCTAATGCTGCAGCAGCCAGTGTGAATGCTGGACACAAACCCCAGGAAAGGCACAGCACTAACAAGTCCAGGGCAGTTCTCCCTACTTCTCACGAGGCTTGGAACAGCCAAGCACCCACATGGGGTGCAGGAGGTGCGAACCACAGCAGCCACGCTAGGCCTGGAGAATTATTCCATCTCCACCTCCTGCATGGGGAGCTGCTGTTCGTTTCTCACCCACGGTACCGGTTCCGGCACATGCGGATCATAAGTCCATTTAGGGAAGATGCGCTTGTATAGATTCAGCAGCACCGTGTCCTGGGATTTCAGCTGGCCATCAAAATGACACTTCATGTGACCATGAGTCCCTAGGCAAAGAAAGCAACAGAAGCTGTTAGCTGCATTTTGCCCGTTCCTCTTCCCCAGCCCAGGGAAGAGCAGACAGTGTTTGAGTAGGGATGCAGGGACAGTGATTGTGGCCCAACACCATGAGAGGAAAGCAAGGCAACAATGCATGTCAAACCCGGCCTACCTAGCGGCTCTGTGATGTGTCCTCTGCGGCCCCACTTGGTCCTCAGCTCCACCGGCTTAAACCACAGCACATCCTCTGCAGATCAAAGACAAGAGAAACATGAGAAACAGGCCACAGTGGTCTCCAGCTCCCCAGCACCCTGCCACATAGCTAGCAAACCAGGCAGGAGTCAGGCTGCTTGACCTACTACCCAGAGCAGCTGTGAGTATGACGAGCAGCGGCACACTGGCCAAAGAGCTATAGTGTGCATTCACCTATAGGCGAAACAGAATCACTGCATGGATGGGTGTGCTCAGAACACGAGAGCCTCTCTGCAGGACACGGGACACTTGCGGAGATATCTGGGTCACGTCAACACGTATGTCCGAATGTTCACAAGAGCTCAGCTCTGCACTTCCAGGTCTGAAAGGCTCCAGTTATTGGAAGTCATGACAGACTTTCCTATGGAACCGCAGGGTCTCCAGGAGCACACAGGACCTGCTGTACCATCCCCACACACACGCATACACACACACACACACACACACGCCACGTACCTCTGTTAAAGAACATGTACCGCACTACAGCCGTCTTGCTGAAGATCTTGAAAGGGTGACCACTGAGCACCAGCCGCTTGATGATGATTCTGTCTGGATCCACCGAGAGCAGAAAGCCTGTGGCGATGAGGTCGTGCATTCCTGTGGAGCAGAGCTGACATGAATGCCACTGCTCAGTGGGTCCTAGAGCAGGGCAGTCCTCACAGCAAGAATAAGGACAGGGCCATTACTCCAGAGCCTGAGGGAGAGGAGATGGGCAAGTTCATCCTCTCAGAGCCCGACAGATGATTAAGGCACGTCAGATGCGTGGCGGTATTGGAGAATGGGACCCAGATCCATCAGTGGAAGCTGGAAACCTCTGCTGCTAGGATTAGCTTTCATTTCTCATTCAGTCACCCCCTCAGCACGCACTGACTTACCGTTACTCCTTTGTTTAAACAGTAGCACCGAGGCGGGGGGAAAAGTGATGGGAGCATAAACAGTCACCACCAGGGCTGCATCAGGCCGCAGGAAACGCTCCAACTTGTGCTTATCAGCTAGAAGAGAGAAAGCACCAAATAAAACTCAGTTACCAGCCAGTGGCCAGCAGGGGAGCTCCAGGACCCAACACCAACAAGCAGCAGGCCAGCCACAACACACACTAATTTGGACTGTCAACACATTGCTCAGGAAACACTCTTCAGGTCCGTCCACTCCCTCCTTCTGCTCAGCCTTGGGAGCAACCTCAGCAGCACGGGGTTGTGGGTCACACGCAGCCCCCCCCTCCCTCCACCATCACAATAGGCTGTTGAGAGCCAACCCCTTGGAAAAGGAGACCAATTCAAATTATAGAGCCTCGTCCAATCCTGAGCAAGGACGAGCCCTACCAGTACCACTTCCTCACGGCCCCAGGGAACCACATGCTGCCCAGGCCAATGCAGCCCCCTCAAAGGGGAAAGGAATTGAGTCTATTTGTTGAAGCCCAACAGCCAAGATATGCAAGTCCTCGGAGTCCCTTCAGCCATCCCAGGTTTCCCCCCCGAGAGACCCCAGCCAGCAGGGGGTCTGCACAGAAAGGGAGCAAAGGGCCCCACCCTCTATATGCAGTTTGTCCACTAGTGGGTCCGACACCCACCTGAGCTATGCTGGGAGTACAGAGGGGAGGCGCGGAAGCGCCTGAACCCACAGTGGAAGATCAACTCCTCCTTGGCTTTCACTGTCTCATTGTTGCCCAGGTGCCGCCTCACCGCAAAGTTCAGCACAGACATCTGCAGAGAGAGGGAGAAAGGCAATGCTGAGGGGCCGAGCTCACCTGGAACGGCAGGGTTGCGAAGTTGAAAGCCATGGATAATACAGAATAGCTCCGCAAGCCAGATGTCTTCAGTGTCTCAACAGCTCACAGCCCAGGTGCTTTAGCCAAAGTGCTCACAGATCTTCCTTTTATGCCAGAGAATCCCTACCCCCACCAGAGACGCCTCAGAGCCATAAAGGGTTCATCAGCAAAATTTCAGCCAGGTTCAGACGTTCTGGCTTAAACCATCATGGCCATCTCCCTGCTATTCTGATGTGACCCCCAGGACCTGCAGAAACAGCTTCAACCCCAACCAGCACAAGAAGATTTGAACTGAATTCCTTGTACACTCAGACCTTGTCCTCCCAGCAAAGGCCCCAGGAAGGCCAGGAGAACGCCAAGCCTGTATCAGCCAGAGGGGAAAGAGGCACAGTGGCTTTCCAGCTCTTCTGGGTGATGGCAGGTTACAGCCTGTGGCACACTCACCTTTTGCTCATGGGGAAGCAGTGAGAATAGGACCAGAGGCAGCCCCTGCCTGAAACTCTCCATCACTGAGATAGGAACACTACAGATGTGAAGCGTAACGTACCAGCCAACCTGTCGAGAGAAGTGCAGAACAACAGTTAATGCAGGTTCCCAGCTGTCGAGGTGCGAAGGAGCAAGATGGAGCATGCATGTGGGGAGTGGCCTAGGCACACAGGCTGTGGGGTAGAGAAAACAGGACACCAGTACTACCTGGGCTTTATCTACAACACAGGAACAGGCCTAGCCAGCAACCAGCAGTGCCTCAACTTCACTACCACACCTCACCTGCCAAGAGCGAGGAAACACAGCAGGGAAGGAGGAGAGATGGACAACATGGGGGAAGATAAATTAGCCAAGGAAAGGCAGGTACCGCGGCCCCTTCCGTTTCCTCTTTCTCTATCTGCCGGAAGACATGCTTCCTGGTTCGGGAGAAGTCCTGGAACTGGAAGATCCTGGCATAATCCCTGGGGAGATTCTCTTTGGGATCCCAAGGAGAAGTCCGGAAACTTTTGAGCCCCCTGTACTTCTGGAACCTGGAGGACAGAGTTTCAGAGACTTTACTCAACAAATCCTATAGTAGTTAGCAAGCAAATACCCTTGCCCCATGTGAGGACATCTGCATTATACCTTTACAGGGACTTACACCACACAGGGTCTCACAGAGAGCAAGGGGGAATTCATCCTGCTCATAGGAGAGATCTGATCACAGAGAGTCAGGAACACCCTGATGCCATCAGCCCCCAAATGAGCCACACAGAAGGGAACTGTCACTGCACCAGCCCACTGGATCAGACAGGCACAGATGAAGGGTCTAGTTTGATGCATCCACCCACATGGGTTCTCACTACAGGAAAACCCCACCAATTTCACTAGGCAAACTAGAGCATGCTCAGTCCCATCGCCCATTGCACACTGCCGGTCTCAAAGCCAGGACATCTCCAGGGAGAGTCACTAGCAAACGCACTCCTTCCATCCTGGCATGAGGTTTCTTACCGGACTCTGGCAGGCAAGTTGCGGGGGGTGTCCACCTCATCTGGGAACATTTGATCCAATCTCTCCTGCTTGTACTTCTCCAACATCTGCTCCTCATCCTCATCCAGCGTCTCGTCGTATAGGTCGTCCCGAGCAGACTCTGCTACAGTCATGGTCTCACACTCCTCCTCTACAAGCTCCTCCTCCTCACTGCTTTCCCCAACCTGACACAGACAGCATATACTGCTCTTGATGTGCAGAGTCCACAGGCAAGTGTACTTACACCCACACTCCAGGCAACACTGCAGGGGCTGCATGCATCTTGTACAATGCAGAGCACAGCCCCCGCTGGAGTTTAGATAAGAGGGTAGCTGACTACCACAGAGGGAGCAATACAAAGGGGCATGTGGCTGCATAGACTTTATCCCTTTGAAATGTGGACACCAGCCTGGCTGTATGTTGTGCCCTTACACTGCCTGTCTGGGTGTGGAAAGAACAGAGACGGTTTGCAGGGTGGCAAGCACACTAGTACTTGGACACAACCTACAATATCAATCTCTTGTTACCTGGGAAGCCTCTTCCATCAAATCTTCGTCCTCCATGTTGTCCTCCTCCTCCTCCTCACTGCCATCATCTCCATCCTCCACAATCCACGCAGCCTGGTAGTTGGATGTTCCCTTGGGGACCTTCACCACCTTCCTCCTTTCCTTCAGGGACTCTGCCAGATTCCCAGAGTGGTTAGTACTGCATAGCCCCCCTCCCCCACCTCTTTACCTACAGTAATGCCAGACATGGCACTAGGCTGCTCCCTCTAGTTCCCCTTTACAGCTGTGTGGACAGTCAGACAGAAGAGCAAGTTCTATGAAACACGTGGAGGGATTTACAGCAATGTATCTTCCCTGTGCGGAAATCAGTAACCAGAATCCAGAGACTGTTCACACATCCCTGGGATTTCACCATTCATCATCACACATGCCAGGATTGGAGAGCACAGCTCATTCCCTCACAGAGCAGTTAGGAATAACGCTGCACTATATGGCCATCAGCAGACAGATGCTCGGGATCCCATGACGTGCTCTCCAACGATCTGGCCAGCCCAAATTCAGGATCAAACTGGAGAAGCTATGCAGCCCAACGGTCAGAGGAAGAGGCTGGAAATAGGAGTCGAGAGGGGCCTGGGTTCAAAGCTAGATCCCAGGCCCAGCTTTACGTTTCTCAGCTAGAGCTCGTAAAAATTAAAAACTTCACCAGTAATCTAAGGAAAGGCTAGAGAAATACTGCCAGCACTGACCTTCTGCCTCTTTCAGCTCCTCCTCAGTGGGCCAGGTCTGTTCCCCCTCCATGGGGTCAGGAATCCCCTCGGCTTGCAAAGACTCCTGTCTTCTAGGGTCTGCCTTCATCAGGACCTTAATGACTTCCTCCATCTCAACAGCCCCATTTACAGAATCATCCTAGCAGACCAAGTCATTAAGTGAGAACCCACCCAATTCAAGCTGCACAGCGCAGTTTGTAGCAAAGGACTAGCCCCACCACAACCCAAGATAATCCCACCACTAGCAAGAAAGTACTCACCCACAGCACACCCTATGCTCATTGTAAACACTGTGCTTCTCTAAGAGGGCAAAGCTTTATAGTCTGCCTTGAACCAACCTGACTGCATGACCACAGGTGCTGACTATTGGGAGCTAAGGCATATTTAGGCCTGACAGAAGCCTACTGTGCCTTTTCATAGTCTGTTCTGATAACATTTAACATAAGCATAAGGAGAACTACATGTGTAAGAAATTGAAGAGTAATCATGTGTGTGAGAAGAAGAAAAGCTAAAGTAAATAAAAAAAATAAAGACGAGTTTGAACTAACACAAAACCTGCACTGATGGGGGAGAGGAGTTAGCATGGAAATGAAAGACTAATAACGTATGTATATGAGAAGATAACAAAAAGTTATAAATAAGTGTGTGTAACAAAGGGAGGTTAAAGCTGTACTGTCCAGTGCTGGAGGAAACGGTGAGGTAGTTGTCCTAATGAGCTACCTATTTGTGAGTCACTGATCACTACTTGCTGAGTGTTTTGCCTTCAGAAAGATTTATTAGACCCATCTGCTGAGTAAGTGAATCTTAATCCAATTCTAGAGAACATTGGTTCAAAGATCCTGCAGCTTCTAAACGATTACCAGGGAACAGATAACTCTCAGTGGGCCACTCAGAGTCCAGAACTCCATCCTACCTGTATTTCCATGTCCTGGCCCTTCCTCTGCTGGCCTTTAGCCACTCTGGGGTTTAGAGAGAAGGGGTCTGGAGGGGCATCAACCTGACTCATCTGGAAGTCTCCATGTCCCACGATATGCACCAGGCTGTTTACACTGAGGGTCCGTCCCCGAACGAAGCCAGATACCTTCAAGGTCCCCACCAAGTCACTATCGTGGCTGGGCATAAACTCAGCCTCCTGGGCAAGCAGATAGGCCCGTCTATCACGGAAAGCAAGGTGCCGCTGCTTCTGGGCAGCAAGATGCCTCAGCAACAACAAAGACTCTTGCTCAGTGTTCAGGGGGAAGAGTTTGGCCTCTGGGAAGCGCTTCTCAATAGCTTTGCCCAATTTCTTCTTAGCATCTGTCTGTTTCTTCTGTGGGAGATCAGTGACTCCATGGACAGCAAGGGCTAGCAGACAGCAAAGAGAACAGCAGTTAACAGTCAAAACTCAAAAAGCCATACTGGGTCAGACCTATGGTCCATCTAGCCCAGTATCCTGTCTTCCAACAGTGGCCAGTGCCAGGTGCCCCAGAGGGAATGAACAGAACAGGTAATCATCAAGTGATCCATCCCATCGCCCATTCCCAGCTTCTGGCAACAGAGGCTAGGGCAGTGGTCCCCAACGCAGTGCCCGCCAGCGCCATGGCACCCGCCGGGGCATTTATGCGCGCCCGCGTACTGGCCGCCGGACAAGCATCTGCCGAAATGCCGCCGAGAAACAGCGTCATCAAGAGGTGTCGCCACCGAAATGCTCCTCCCCAGCACATAAGTCTATCTAGATGGCTCAAGAGATCCATAACCTTCGCACCAGGCAGGTAAGTCACCATGTGGTTCTCCCACTCATCGCAAACCCAGCTATCTGTTTCTAATGATCGAATCACCCATTACTAATAACTGTCCCTTCCTAATAACTGGAGTTCCCTCCTCCGGAGAGGTATCCTCAGTGCGAGGGGATACCACATCATCATCTGGAAGGAGGGTCCCAACTATGGGATCAGTTCCCGCTGCTGCAGCTGGATGTTCTCCTTCCTTGAGACTTTCATCCTCCTCAACAGCACAGAGGCTGTCAGATGGGGGAAGGGACCGTCTCATCTATGTACCTCTCCGTCTCCCTTAGCTCCTCCAGCTGGGGATGTACCGATGTAGATTCATTTGTGCCCACTATGTGGCGCATTTAAAATAGTCAAAATGCTAACGAGTGTTCAACAAGTAGGCAGCAGCCTGGATCCAAGATGTCTCTTATGTCGTTAGATCACCAGCATTAACCCAACAGGGGTGCACTCACAGAGGGGGACTGATAACATTAGAGCAACTGATCTGCACTCCAAGCTTCTAGATAGCAAGATCCAGTGGCAACCTACCTGCTGTATGGGGGTCCTGGTTACTGCACCAGCTTCCAGTCAAGAACTCTGGAATCTCATTAGACACCCTGCTCCAACCCCCTAGGGTACCCGCTGCTTTTTAATTCACCTACCATAGCTGGGGAGCCCCTGCGCAAAGAGGCAAGAGAGGCAGTAATCTCCAGCGCTGTCCCAGCCATCGAGCGGATCCAGTACGAATAGCAGGGTATCGGCTACTTTCGCCAGGTCTAACACGGCATGAAGATTCCCTAGAAACACAGTATCAGAATATGGCAGAACGAGGCACTAATGAGTTTCAGCAGAACACGGTGGAATACTAGGAGCCAGCACAAGCCCTCCTAGTCCTTCAGGGTTTCCTTACCCACGGGGGCCGTCACAAAGCGCCAGCGCTGTTTAAGTCGGGGGCAGAGCAGCACAAAACCCTCTGCTCTCTCATTCTTATGCACAAGGGCAGATTCGTCACTCTGAAGCAGCCTCAAGGCGTCGTGGGTGACCACCCCAGCGTGCAGTGGGACCACCACCACCAGGTGAGGCGGCCCATCTTTGCTGCCCAGGTTTCGCTTTTCTGCCAGCACCTGGGAACAGAAACAGCTGACAATAAAACTGCCCACCCACCATCGCTGCTGGGGCGGGCAGCTCCGGGCCCCACCGCGTGTCACGCCCCGCCCACCACGGCAGCCCGGGAACGCGGCCCCAGCCCACGGCTCGCCCCGCTCGCTCACCGCCTCCTTGCGCTGCCTGCGGAGCTGCAGGGCCTGGTGCCTCCGGTCCGGCTTGGTCAGGTCCCGCCGGCGGCGGCTCAGGGTCTTGGCGGGGACGCGGCCTAGGGGGAGAGAGCGGCGGTTAGCGCGGGCCCCCGCGGCCGGGCAGGGCGGGTACCGCGGGCCCCGACAGGGTCTCACCTCCCGCCCGGCGCTGGGCCCCTCCGCGCTGCTTCCGCCCCTTGTGCGGCTTGTTCTGCTGCTTCAGGGCCCCGGCCCGGTGCGCGGCCCCCGCGCCCGCCGCCATCTTGCCTCCCAGCACTTCCGCTTCCAGGGCAGGCCACGTGCGTCACCCGGAAATGGCACCTTCACTTCCGGTCTGCTGCCCGCGGAGGATGCTGGGAGTGGCGGGGGCGCCAGGCAGGGGTTCAAGCGGGAAGAACCGGGAGCCGCCGAGCGCAGCAGACCGGTCAGCGCAGGCGTGAGGGGCCGGGGCGGGGTGGAACCAGGCCGCTGGTCACGGGCCGGGCCGAGCCGCTTCTGCAGGGGGCACCGCTAACGTCAACTCTGCAGCCCCCGGCGACGGGCTCGTTATTCCGGATCCGGTGTTGCCCGGGGCCCGCAGCACCTGGGGCGGAGATAGACACGCTCAGCGAGTCCCAGCCCCTAGGTCCGTGAGCCCAGCAAGCCCGTGGCCCACTCGGGGAGCCCCCCAGAAAGCGGCCATGGGGGAGCCCTGGCTGGGGGGCAGCCGGGGATCAGACTCTCCGTGGGCAGCAGCAGATGTTAGCACCATTTTCCAAAATGGAGCTTGAGCCCAGGGGCCTGATAATGCAGCACAAGGGGACATAGATACCAACTCTCCCATGGTCCAAATCGGGAGGGGTCACAAGGATAGTCACGCTGCCATCTTCCCAGGGGTGAAGCCCCTTCCCAACAGGCCCTGGAGTGATCAATATCCACCTCTGAGCCATGGTGATCTGGCCTGTGAGGGAGCTCCAGGATTCACATGGGCAGCAACAGACTGGATCGTTCCAGTCCAAGTGCCAGCTGCAGTGGAATACAAGGAAAGCCCCTTCTTGCTGCTGCATCTAGGACAGGAAACTTTCCTCTGATGGCTCTGAAGAGTGTCTGGTTCTTAGCCACAGCTGTGCATGGGGTCTGGCTGGCAGCCATGACTTAGTGCCCCCCTCCTCTGCCTTCCCCATATGACATTACTTTCCTTTTTCACTGCAGAAGTGCACACCCTGGTCTCTGTACCCAGGCCATCACCCAGTAACGCAACCATCCAGCAGAGGTTCCCATGCATTACCTGCCCTTGGATTTTATTCTCTTAGCCCAGGCCAAGGCTCTGCATTCAAAATGGGACAGATGAGTCATTTACTGGAAACGCCAAGCAGCTGCCTCTGGATTCTGTGGAACTCAAACAGGATTGTCATTATTTCCAGAGACTCCTCACCCCTAAAGCAGACAAGGAGCCGAAGACAGTGAGGTGCACAGAGGGGAAAGCAAAAAAGATTTGGCCATTCGTATGGGGGGGAGCAGACAGGGAGAGTTGTCTGAGGCTGGAGGGAGAAACATTTCCACATGGGAACAGCACGTACCACCTCGGAACAGACACCAGGCACGGAACTCCTCAGAGTCCGATCTCACAAGGGGGAAGCCAGGGCAGGAAACAGCACAGGAGGGGAGGGGGCGTGGACATGAGGACCCACGACACCCCTGACAATCCTAACTTCTGAGGGGATGAGGATGAGCCTGACAGCGACCTGTTCTCTGGCCGGACCAGCAACTCCTGGTCCCCTCCAGCAACTTGCAGTGTGTGGGGGTCTCGGAACTGCCTGTCCAAAGACAAGCAGAGAAACCCCAATGTAAAGAATAACTCCCCTGCCTCTCGCCCAGCAGGCTCCATGGATGGGGGGCTCACACGCAGTGCAGGGAGGCAACATTGCCCCAGGGGAATGGAACACTCAGACCACTCGGTAGGGACCCTCCCCCCTGACGGGGGCAGCATGGGCAGGGGCTCTTGGGAAGTCATTCACTCTATTGTTTATTAGAGGATACAAGAGAAAAAACAAGCCACATCCCATGTCGGCACATCTGAAGGGAGAGGCCACGCAGTAATGACCACCTCTGCTCTTTAAATAGAGACGCAGCCACAGACAAACGCCTTTTCTTCCATCAGCTGTAACTGTGCAGTGCAAAGCCAGGCAAAGGAGCATGGTGACAGGAGTGATGCTCCCAGCAGCCCCCCCTCAGAAGAAAAGGGGAAGACAGAGACCTTTGTGGTAGGGAGGGGAGTTGAACATTCCCCACCCCCTGACAACAATCCCTACAACCCAGCCAGATTAGCCCCTGGGAGCATTTCAAGGAGAGGTGCCTTAAATCCCACAGCAACTGTCTCTAACTCTCTCGCCAAACGAGGACATAGTGGCCTTACAGCTGAATAGAAGAGGCAGCCTATTCCATATATGAACTACATGGCAAGCAATGACTCACCTGCCCCTTCTGTGGCCGGCCCAGGGGATTCAGGTGCTCTCTCCTTGTGGGTGTCTGCTCACCCTTACGCCCAGCTCCCCACAAGCATTTCACCAGCTTGCTCTTGTCATGGTGAGAGGAAGCAGGTCTGTGATTTCACAGTACTTTGGTCACCTGGCAGCAGCCCTGCCACTGGGGGGCAATTCAGCCATTGGACTGAAGTGGGGGTGATCTTTCTGGTTTGGTGGGTTCAGCTTCTGCAGACTCTGCCTGTAGAGCGTTGGTTTGAATGGGCAGGAGTCTCGTTTGTGGCCCAAGCACAGCTCTTCGTCAATGGCTGGCAGCTCGTCCCTCAAGTTCACAAACTAAGGATTTGGGGATGCCACAGAAAAGGGCATTTTCTTCCCTGCCTTTCAGAGGCGGACATTTCCTTTGTCTCGCAGCACAGGACCTTTCTGCTTAGAAAAGTGGGTGTCTACTTGTGAAAAAGGCTCTTCAATCCTCAGCAGCTCTCCTGGGTGCATCAGGGCCAGGGCAATTCATCCTAGTGACAAAGTGTTAACTGATTATCACTCCTGCTAGTTCATGGTGCCAATGCAGCTCCCAGAGCAGATTCCAGTCCTGCCTGTGTATCAGCAACAACACTGCTTGCAAAGCTGCAAGTCTCTGAAGGAATAATTTACTCAAGGGTCGCATTACTATAAGATTTTGTAGAAGCCAGTTGCTTAGTGGGATTCAAAGGAGGATGAGACATTCACCTAGATAACGAGCACAGCCATAGCTTCATAGGCAAATTGCCCCTTTTGTAAGATGGCCATAAACCCTCTTTCGCTCTCCGGCAGGGGCCAGGAAAACTGCCCCTGGGGGACATGTTCTTCCATAATCGCCTTCTGCAGGGTTTTTTGCATCTTCCTTTGAAGCAGCTGGTCCTGGCTGGTGTCAGAGGCAGGACATTGGGCTAGATGGACCCCATGTCTAATCCAGTTTAGTGATGCCAACCGTCCTACGGCAACAGGTATCCCCCGAGGACAGAGTTGGCAGAAGAACCTTTACTGCTGGTGAGGACACAAGATGGAGTCTTGTGTCCTGGAGTCCAGGACACAGCTGGTCTTTCAGACTCCAGGGGGATCGTTCAGAGCTGGCAGTTAGAAAGAAGTCATTGCACTTGTAAATGGAACAAATTTGCTCTGGAGTCAGACACAGCAGCAGCCTCCCAATGAATGCCAGGCTTACCAAGCAGAGCCGCTGTTAAGTACCTGCCTCACCAAGGGCACTGACAAATTTGTGGTTTGTAGGGGCCACCCTGCAGAAGGAATCAGAGCAAAACGGGGAGGGGGAAAGGCTGGGGCCCAGGGGCACATCTGGGAAAATCAGAGCCACAGCTCACATCAGTTACTTCAACACTTTATTGATTAATGATTTGTACAGCTATGTACATGACAAAGGAAAGCCAGCCAGTGGGAAAGCCGTGCAAGCAGCAGCTTTCCAGACACACACACCTTCCACTCATGCAGATTTCCCATTGGCAAGGGTGCAAGGAGGGAAGACAACTTGGCACTCCAGGTCTCAGCGCTGTTTGAAAACTATTGCTCAGATTTCCCTGTGCACGGACCCGCCCTGATCATTATCCCCACCCAGAAACAGTTGGATTTAGGGCTGCACAGAGAGCGGACCAATGTCTCCTGTCTGGCAGTAGCATCAGCTCTCATTCTAGAATGAGAACACGGAGCCTGAGGCAGCTGAGCCATCAAGGGCGAAAGAGAGGGGCACCTAGAAAAAGGTGACAGTCTCAGTCACAAGCCACCTCAATGCCATGGAGGGCAATTGCCTCAAGTGCTGCCCAATGACATCAACTCCTCCCCATTAGTCACCCCTGGGAAATGCCCTGCACCCCATGTCACACCTGCCTAGCTCCCCTCACACCCCCTAGACTCAAAGCCCCTGTGTAGACGTGTGTCCGGGAGTGCACCTCGCCCGACTGACAGCCATCATTTTAGGTTAATTCTGGCTGCGTAGACTGCTCTAGCAAAGCCAGTTCCCCAGGCAAAGAGTTTACAAGAAAGAGGGGCTGGGGAGCCAGGAAGCAGCTACAACACCCTCTCTTCACACAGCTTTTCCCTTTACACAAGAACTCCAGCCATTTGGAAACCACATTCTGGCTCCTGCCCATGGCTTAGCTAGCCACAGCAGGTGAATTCAAACCATCTACTGCAGACTGGGCACCAGAGTTGTGCAACTGCAAGCTAGCTGATCAGGGCTTTGGCCATTCTAGACCCCTTTCCTGGAAGCCTCTCTGCTTCTGCACAAAGATGACCAAGCCCTTCCCAATAACTTAACTCTGTCCCTTTGGGGTGGCACAGTACCGAGCCAAGCACGTCATCCTGCCGGGGCCCTGCACAGGATTGTGCAATGAACGTTCCCCTACCTCACATCCTACAGAACAAGGCTGTTCCTGGGGGTTGTCAGAACAGGGTGGAGAAGAAATGGCTTTTTATTTGCTTAGATCCAAAGTTACTGATTATGCCCTCTGCACAAACAGAAGCTCATTTCCTGGCCACAGCCCTACTAAACTGGGGAGTGCAGAAGGAGAGCCCAGTTTGGATGGAGAAAGGAAGACAGGACAAGACTAATCACCCAGAATGTCTGACTAGCCAGGGAAGCAATTAGCCATTGATCTTTGAATATTCTGCATACACACCCTCTGCTGTCACTTTGATTACTCAGGGTAGGTCAGGGAAGGAGCCTAGCTACCGAGGTTACCAGCTGCAGGCTTAATACAAGTGTCTTGGGGGTCTGTCGCATCAGAAGCCTTCACTGTACCCCAGACTCCTGCAGATCCATCCCCGGGTTCTCAGAGCAGTTCAGACTCCACTCCCAACATGCAGAAAGACAAGCTCTGGCTTCTGGGGAGGTGTGGGACCTTCACATGCCAAAGGGACCCCCACTGCTATACTCAAGCACCCCCCACCTACATTCAACCTGAATTAGAAGCTGCCCCTGGTTTGTTCAGCTGAGGAGTCACAGCACACCCCGTTCCAAGCCCACACACGGGAATAAAGCTCTGAACCAGACCTTGACCTTTCTGCCCTGCCTGTAAGGCACCTCCTCGGGGCAGCCAGGCTACAGGCCAGTTTCTAACTCCCAGAGGGGAACGTTCCTGTCCAAGCAGGAGTTGCTAATGCAGGACAGAAACCAGGGCACCGCCAGTGTCACAGCTCTGCAGGGAAGGGGCTGTCAGCAGCAGCCGCTGAGCTGCACATTTTCAAAGCTAGGTAGAGTGTGTGGCCTGCAGAGGGGGAGGGGCTCCTTCCGAGTGCCCTTTAACTCGGCTGTGCTGACCACAATGACTGCTGCTGCTGTCGTCTCAGAGCACAAAGTGCTGACGCACTCTGCTCTGCGCGTGCCCACGCTCAATGCTGTTCACCCTTTGCACGCATTTGGTTAGAGCAGGGGCTTGGCAGCAATTCAGGGCAGAGCCTGGCAAGCAACACCCCACCAAATGGTGCACTCCACACACGCTACCAGGCTTCTCCAGGGGCGTTTGCATGCCAGGGCTGGCAGCGCCTTACCGACATGGCACAGCCAGCTCTCACCTCCTCGGGCACAGAGGTTTGGGCTGATGGAGCTTTGCACAGCCTGGGGCAAGCTGGCCGTGAGACCAATGCCTTGGCGCACAAAGGAAAATGGGCTACAACTAGAGGGGCCAGTTTATTAAAGAGAAACCTCATATCCCAGAGAATTCAAACACATTTGGAAAGGGCCCAGCCCTGCTGAGTGGGCCCATCTTCACAGCAGCACAGTTCTAAACGCCCCGAGCTCGGGCACCAGCCCGCGCCGGGGGGAAGTAAGGATTCACTAATACAGCTTATGATGCTTACAAGCAGCCTGAAAGAGCCAGTGTTAAAGTTCAGAAACTCCCCTTTAGCAATGGTTAAAACAAAATGGTTTAAAATATTGAAAAGTTCCATATCCCTGGATGCAGCAGAGTGGGAACCAGAGGTCTGCACTGCACGACTGTTCTCCTGGGGTACCGTGCTTAGACTGCTCTACCAGTGAAGGCCAGAGGGAGGCGTCTTCTCATCTTTGTTGCTTTCCAATGAGAAGGGTGGGATTCGGACATCAAAGTGGGAGCCATCAGGCCGCTCAAACCGAAAAGTACCCCTGCAAAACAAAGTCAGAGACCAGACTGAGACCAATGCACACCATGCCCCTCACAGTGCAGCAATGGAATGACAACTCCTGGGGGAGGCATCAACCCTTCTGCACTCTGCCTTTGCAGGATCCTCCCACCGGCAGGAAAGCATCACCGGCCATGTGACTCACTTATGACAAGGTGGTTAGCCCAACACAGAGCAGGCCACCCCACGGTGGGGGGAAGAGGCCTAAAGCCACCCCCAGATAGCTCGGACAATGCTCTCCTCAGGCCAGGCCAGAGACAGGCTAGGTTAGGCCATCTGAGTTTAGTTTGCAAATAGGTCAAATTCACATTCTTATTTACCAGCAGAAGCCCCAATGGCTCAGCAACCTGGGATCAGTCCTTAAAGGCCCATCACAGGCAGTTTGGAAGCTGAAGTTTCTGCTTCACAATTTCACAAGGGGAAGATTAAGCACTGAACACACATTTCCGTACACAGGTAAGACAAGTCAGCTCCCCAGCAGGTCTCCCACTGCCTCAGGAAAGCAAACTGCCTTGTGTGATGCAGGATGTGAGCTAACAGGGAGGGGTCTTGATAGATAAAACAATAGGTCTGAGTCGGATTCTTCATCACCTGAGAAGACCATTTACTAGAAAGGAAGCCATGTGGCTTGGTGATTCAGGGATTCCAGCCCTTTCCTCTCCCCACTACTGGAATGGCTTCCTAGCTCTGGTGCCCATCTTTCCTTTCAGACTTTGGGGAGGGAGAGCACTACAACGAGCTGCATTCTACTCCCAGGGGATCTTTCATTCAGCTAGTCAGGAATACCCACCCATGCAAGGTGAAAGCCTGAGTTAGCAAGAGCTCACCCTGAAGGGGCAGGTCTGCTGTAGTAATTCCAGCTCAAATACAAGTGTCTGCAAAGCAGCCCCCAGCTTCTGAGAAAGGTGTGCTCAAAGGTGGGGAAGAGAGGGGTCATGTGACACCTCTCCACAACGTGCACAGTTAGGGATTTAATGAACGAGTGGTTAGTTTTCAATGCTGCTGAAGTACATGGGACTGCGTAAGCCAGGAACAATCCCAAGCGTCAGGCCTTTGGGCACTAAATTTCAGACTCACTCTGGGAGAAAGTCACTGCACTTCACTAGCATTTCCTCCAGTGGGTTCTGCTAAAGGAAGGCCCTAGGGCACAAGAGCCAATACAACCCTGCCCCTGGGACTCAAGAGGGAACATGCCGGGGAGCTGAGCATATAAGCAGATAATCTGGAAAGGGCCCAGCTCCGTCGCAAGGGAGAAACTGGGGGAGAAGGAGGAACCAGCTCGGAGTCTCTGCCAGGGCTCATGGACAGCAGGGGTTCCTGGAACTATCACTACAGCCTGGTTTATGCAAACGTGCAGCCACCTTTAGTTGCCTTGTCCAACCCACCAGCTGTTGAGTCCTGTCAGAACCCCAGACTGTGAGCTCTCTGGGACACAGACAGTCTCGGGGGTCCTAATCTCCAACTGAGGACTCTGCACTACCACAACAGTGAATGTTTCTTACCACATGTGACCACTGGATGCCTGCAGTGAGACATGGCTGCTGTATTGAAATGCTGGCTGCTCTTTGGATAAGACTGGCTCCTGTGGACACAAAGAGACCCCATTGTATCAGTCAGATCCCCCGAGATTTCGCCGCAGCCAGCCATTGGCAGATTTGCTTTGCAACAAAATCAGCAGAGCTCCTAGGCTTCAAAATGCTGCTTAGCAATTGTTTCTCTTCTTGCCATCCCCATCCCCATAATAAAGGCCACACCCAATAAGTAGCACCAGCAGGACACCGTATTTCAGTTCCCCCCCATAGTCAGATTGGGGGACTGAGTGAACTAGAACAACCCTCTGCTGACCAGACTTGCACTTTCTGCTGGGCTCCTTCCTGGGGTAATTCTGCAGGACTGTGAGCCTGCATAAAGCCCCACCCCCGGGCAGGCAGAAAACAGCAGGGAACCAAAGGGAGGGCGTGTGGGGGAGGGGGAACGACCATCGGCGCAGTTTTGGGGGGAACTGCCCCCAAACGGAGGCGAGGCATGGGGGGGCATGCAGGGTTACGTGCCCCCGCCCCCCCATTTCTGCAAGCGCAGAGCTGCCTAGCTGAAGGAGGCTGCAGCTCTGCTGACTCTGCAGCTGAACGCCACCTCCTGGGTCCTAGTGCCAGTCGAGCTCCCCTTCTGTGCAACAGTGTGTGCCCGCGGTGGGGCTGGGTAAGGCGCGGCGGGGAAGTGAGGGAAGGGACGGGGGGTAAGGAGAAGAGGTAGTGGGGAAGAAAGGGGGGGTGGAATAGGGCGGGGGAGGGGATTGTGGAGTGAGGCACAGATGCTGGAACTAGCGGTGGAGGCTGCAGGGGGATCTCCCACCTCAATGCAGCCAGTGCCCTGGGCTCCCCACTGCCATGCTGGAGCCACAGTGATTTATTGACAAATAAAATTTGCAGAATTTTAAAATATTGCACGCAGAATTTTTCGGTGCAGAATTCCCTCAGGAGTGACAGAATCTGCAAGGAACTGTGCACATGGCGCTTTCACAGCGCATACTTACTGCAGTCACTGGAAGTGCCCTTTAAGCTGCATACTGATAAATCAAGCCAGGGCGAGTGCTCAGACATAGCCTCCGTTTGGGGGACAGATATCAGGCAATACTTACCCTTCCCACAACTCCTCGGCCCCGGACAGTTTCCAGGGTGCCAGACAAACTAAATATCCTCCAGTGCCGTTCTCGCAGTTGTACCACCTCATTGTCCAGGTTCTCCAAGCGGATACAGTAACGCCACTAGAGAGGCAAGAGACAAAGTCGTCAGGAGCTGGAGCCAGCCGCCAATAGTCCAGGTATCAGGTCCACTTGCTGGTGCCACCCTCCCTCAGAGCCCATCCTGATAAATCTGTCCATAGCCATAGTGGGGCTTCCAGCACCTCACAGCAAAGAAATGCCCTCCTCCTCCTCAGGCTGTTTTACAGAAGCACAAGGCACTTACCCAATAGACATGGGAATTCTGGGCTTCCTGTCAAGAGAAATAAACTAGTTTAATAGATGTCCTTCAGCTCAGCACCAATGCCCCTTCAGCGATCAGCACAGCACAAGCACGCAGGGCTGACTGGGCAGCACAGACTGAGGCACTCTCCAAATTCATCCATGAGTTAGTCCCTCATTCCCAGGGTAACACTGGCCCGAGCATCTATGTAACTGTGACAGAAGAGCTCCAGGGATCCACCAGTGACTGGAGAACTGACCAGTCATGGGTACCCCTGTTAATTATACCTCTGTGCTGTTAGAGGATGCCCAACTCCACGTGCTGTTGGTTAGCAGATGGGATACATACCAGTTCGGCTCTCCAGAAGCTTAGCTTCCATCAGGGCCTGCCTGTGTTGTGGTCCAAGGCTGCCTTACAATCCTACTGATCCTAGAGGCATTGTTTATTTTGAAACTGACCTGTATGTGTAAATCCCCAGTTCTCCACCCCACGAGACAGCTGGCTAATACACAAGCTGAACCCCGAGCAGCAAGGTGTCAGAAGCACAGGGTGTCAGCTGAATCCAGAAAGCTTTAATCAGGGAACTCCTCAGCCCCAGGGAGAAGGCAAAGCAGCCGAGTGTCAAACCCTGGGAGGGGGGTGGGGGGGGAAAGGGGAGAGAGACTGCAAGTGTAACTCACTGCGGTCCAGATTGCGCTGGTGCCATTTTACATCCAACACTAACAGCAGGGAGTGTTAATGATACAGGCATTGTGAAAATTCTCACCTGCCCTTTAGTAGCACCTCTCCCACAGAGCAGCCCAAGGCATTTCACAGAACTCAGCTAACAACTAGCAGGGGCTGAGATGGGGATGTTCCCATAACCATTCTGTCCCATGTTTCCATGTTCACGACCATTGAGGATAATGATACGTGAGGATGCAACTAGAACAAGAAGCCAGGTCACAGGACGAAAGCGAGATGCTGAGCAGGACCCGGAGCTATCTGCATTGGCCCATAGAAAGGATGGGGGTGTTTTAAATGGGGTGGAGAGAGTAACAATGGTGGCCACGCTAGGTAAGACCCAGACCTACCCTCATGCCCATGTAGAAGGGGATGACGGTGACTCGGATATTATCGGTGGTTTCTCGGTGCACATCAGACAGCTCTAACCAGGGATGATTCTTTTCCTGCCACGCGCACAGCGTGTCCCTCGCTACAAAAGGCGGAACTGCAGGGAGTGGAAAGATGACAGTTTATCCAAGTGGCTATAGATAAGCTACTGAACTCCCGCCTCTCAGACAGAGCGGCAGCTTTTACATGGTTACAGAGGTCTGTCTAAGGATGCTTCTGCTAGAACAAAGCCTCTCACCCCATAGGTAATGCACTGCACCTAAGACAATGAGCTGCAGATGCCGGTCTTTCCTTATGAAGGTGCCTTATAGGAGCACACGGCTCTGTAGAGGCTTTCTCTAGGGCAAGGCTCGAGGGGCATGCAGTTACCTTTTGTCTGGTCGTACATAAGAAACCTCTCAAAGAGCTCGTGCTGGATTGGCACCTGATCGGTGGAGCTGTAGGGAAGGATGTCTTCATGGCTTACATAGTCTAGACCTAGAGAAGAAGCCCACATCAGCCATTAAATGCCATCAGCAAAAGGAGATTCACAGGAGGCATCTTAGCATGGCAATAAATTACACTAATAAGTAGTAAAGAAAGGGCCTGGCAGAGGAAATCTAAACTAGCAAAACTATCCTCAACCTACAGGACACTCCCTGGCAATAATTCTTCACGTCTCGCTTTACCACCTTCTTCAAAAGGGATACATACTTCTCCACACATAAAGCCAATTCTCTTCTTGAGCCACTAATGGCTGCAGAAGTGATTAGACTATCACACAAGGACTTCAGATAGGGAACACAACAGAAGGAGAAACAGAGATCCAGCAGCCCTAGAAATAAAGGAGGCGAAAGGAATGCAGGGTGTAGGATCTGAGAATATCTACTGCTAAGTAGAGAGAGTGGGGTTTGGGGTCAACAGCTCAAAGTATCTGAGCAACAGTCAAGACTCCCTCACTCGCCTAGCCACTGACTCCAGTTGAACACACCTCTTCACAGTGCTGTGCATGTCAGTCACTCGACTGTTCTCCAAGAGGCCTACAAACTGCACCTAGGACAAGGCATTCCAGGGGTAGATCTATGTACTGCTGTTACTAGACTTCACTAGTGATGGTACCTCTCATGGTCCTCCTCGCCTGATCTCATGAGAATCTGCACCCTCCAGAAAGCTTAAGAGCAGCTATTTACTCACCTGGTATGGCATAGAGAGCTCGACTGTCGTCATGATTCGCCAGGAACGTCACTGCTTCCGTCTGTGACCTCTGAGACTGAAAATAAGGGGGATTTAGCGCTTTGAATGGACTATACTGTGGGCCGACAGCAGTTTTATTATTCTTCTCTCAAGGTTGTACATTTATTTCATTTAACCAGTTCAGCTCAGAACAAACATTTCTCTTGTTTTAATCTCCGAGAGAAAAATCACAATTCAAACACCAACTAAAAAGAAGATTTTGTTCCTATTGCCTTTACCTAACCTGTCAAGTATCAGAAGGGTAGCCGTGTTAGTCTTGATCTGTAAAAAGCGACAAAGAGTCCTGTGGCCCCTTATAGACTAACAGACGTATTGGAGCATAAGCTTTTGTGGGTGAATATGTCTGACGAAGTGGGTATTCACCCACGAAAGCTTATGCTCCAATACGTGTTAGTCTATAAGGTGCCACAGGACTCTGTCGCTTTTAACCTAGACAGAAGAAATTTGACCTACTCAGAAGAGTAATGGTTAAACATTTCTGATGATCTTTCTTAGCAGAATGATGACCTGGTAAAACAGAACCAGTCAGTCACCCCTGTTCCAAACATTCCCACCATAGAGGAACAACATTAACAGCACGCTCCCAGCCTTTCATTACAGCTGCTGTCTGCATCTAAGGAATTAACAGAAGAGGGAGATCTTTGGGTGTCAAGAACAAGGTTATCAGACACTTACTATATGTGGGCAATCCCGAGCATCTATTAGCACCTGATAGTAGGTGTGAGTTTTGCCTTTGACTTCTTTGGATCCATGACCTGCTGCACTCTCACTCCTAAAGAGAAAGACAAATTCTGAGCACAAGAGCTCCTTTCACTAGCCTACACCCTACGGATGTGATTACACCTACCAGCAGCAAGTGAGACATAGAGCGGGAATAAGTTTGGTCATACATCAGGTTGCATCTCTGATATTGTGGATAAAGTACAAACAGTTGCTACCTGCAACAAGTTCATTCTTAAAGGAAAAGGGGGTTCTGAATACACTGCAGGATCTCCAGTCACTCCATTTCAGTCAATGTGAGATTCACACCACCCATACATACAGCAATAAATGATGACAGATGCCAAAAAATATATATATATATCCAAATCAGTGGCATGATAGCCCCCATTTACAGAGACTGAGAAGTGTCTCACTAGTCAGTCAGGCTTCCTATCTGGGTTAATGCTTTCACTCCACCCTTATTTTCAATGTGTTCACTCCTCAGTCCTATCCATGTCCCACAAGACTCACTTGCGGGGTTCATCAGCTGCCTGGAGTGGAAGGTGAAAGACAAGGAGGCTGAGAAGGCTGAACTGAACCTAGCTCGCCAAGACTGGAGCCAAGGCCAACCAGTTCAAATCACTAGGAACCTATACAGTAACCTACACCTAAATCCACAGGAGTTTCTTTCGTTAACATGCAATTCCACCACCCATTTGTTTTCTAAAGCACACACACCATTCCCAAAAACCTTCCTCCCATCTTTTAACTTAGTCTAAATTAATACCAAAATAGTTTCTCTTATTATGAGCCAATCTCTCCCAGTTTGATGCTCACACAAAAGTCACCTGAGGCTTTGCCTCACTCTTTCCTAAAACCTCTGTGATCCTGACCAGGAAGAACAGTGAAAGGCTTAAACAGCATGGGAGCAAATGAACAAATGTAAATCCTTACTTTTCTGGAACAGGAGAAGCAACATCCCGATCATACAACCTGGCTTGCCAGGGAAACAGGACTATTCCTCTGTAGCCAAATACACTGTGAAGAAACAGCTGAAAAGGGGAATCATAAACTTCAGTCCTGTGCAAATCACAGCCAAGAGATTAAAACGCACCCCCCAAAAAAGGGTAACAACCTCGCACGTCTAAAGCAGCAGCATTTTATTTTTATTATGCAGGGAGAAATAGCAAGATTTGGACAGAACCTGGCTTGATGGGGCAGGGGAGAAGAAAGAATCTAAGACATGCTCCATTTTCTGGACCTGTTGACAGAGAGGAGAGTGGTGACAAAGAACGAGGGAACGGAGAAGGCTTGGGAGGAGAGAGAAGTGGGAACACAGCTTTGACCACATGAAGTTTAAGTTGGGAACTAAACACCCCGGAGCTGTCGGAGCCGCAGGCAGAGCTGGGGCTGGGGCTGGGGCGGAGCGAGGCCAGGAGCGGAGAAGGGCTTGCGAGGGCTCCGCATAGCGGGAGCAGGTTCAGACTCTCCCTTGCTGCTGGAGGGACGATGCTTGGGAGTGAGCAGAGCAGAGCACCCGGCGCTAAGGATGGTTTCACCCGCCGGAGGCTCTCCGCTCCGGGCACCCGCCTGACACCTACCTGGCCCGTTTCGTATTTGCCCTGCGGCTTCGGCACCTCGAACACTCCCACCGGCTCCAGCACTTTGCCCTCAGCCCGGTTCCTGGGGGGGGAACCCACAGCGAGTCAGGCCAGGCGGGGGCCGGGGTCCCGCAGAGCCCAGCTCGCCCGCCGCGGCCGCCCCGGCCCGCCCGCCCGCCCCGCGGACCCCGCCTCACCGGGACGAGAGGTGGCGGCGCGGGGGCAGCTGCGAGGCTCCGGGGCCCCCCGCACACAGCGCCCGGAGGCCGCGGCTCGGGGCCTCCCTGAGCGGCAGCGCCCGGACCCGGCACCTGCTCAGCGCCGCCGCCAGGTAGCGCCGCGCCGCGCAGCCCGACATCCCGCCCGCCCAGGCCGGCTGAGCCGGGGACAACGGAAAGGCCTAGCTCTGACACCACCACCGGTCCACAATGCACCGCGCGGCCGCAACCCCCGCCTGTTATGCCAGCTCCGCCTTCCCAGCGCCCTTTGCGAGCGGCGCGGGAGGGGCCACTCCCCGGAGAAGCCCGCTCTCTATGGTTGATCGGAGATGCCTTGGGAACGGGCCTGTGATCATGTGACCCCCCGTCCTGTCCAAGATGGCGTCCTCTATACTGGCGGGGGAGCGGCTGGTGCGGGCGGCGGCCTCCGCCAGCGGGGAGCTTGGGCGGCTTCCCCGCGAGCTGCGTGCGGAGCTGGAGGCCGCTTTGGGGGCCCAGGCCGCCGGGCGCGGCCCCCTTGTTCCCTTCAGCCTGCTCCGGAAGCTGCAGGGCGCCCTGCGCCAGGCAGGTGAGAGGCGCCGGTCGGGGCCATGGCCTGAGGCTGAGCGTCCGCCGGGCTCATTTCCGGCCCCCTGCAGCCAGGGCCGGCGCGGGGGGGCACGAGGGGTACACTTACTTCCCCCCAAAGATCTTCTAGGGGGCCCCAAATTATTGTCAGCAAAGCCAAAACATGCACAAAGTTATCCACTGCTAAGCGGCGGAACAGCAGCAGATCGGGAGCTTCAACCTTTATATAAACTATAAATCCATGCAACATACTGACACCGCAGCCCAATTTTGCTTTTGCAGACTCTTAAAATCTAAGATTTTATAGGGAGTTAACTAGCCCCTGGAATCCTGGAAGGTTGTTTGCTTTTTAAATAACATCCAAGGCCCCCAAAATACCTACTCCCTCCTCCAGTAATGGGACTCTAAAACTGACTTCCATCTCCTGTGAGTGCCACAGCCTTGATCTGCCTCTGCTGAAATCCTTCTCCTGGTTCCTTACTTCTCTGTGGTCTCCCCAAGTCCCAGCTCTCCAGCAAAATGCTGCTGCTCTCTTTCTCGCCTATACAGAGAAACATGGCCCCATTGTACTATCTTCAGACTGCTCCCTGTTACTTCAGGCAACTTGGAACTGGAGCCTTCCATTCTTGTCTATAAAAACCTCCATGGATTTTATGTCACCTGTCCTAATGGATCTTTTGTCTCTAACTCACCTCTCTTGTCTAGAACCATCGACCTCTGCCCCTTCAGACAGTGTGGCCAGCATTGGTGCTGACTTCTCTCCAACTCCTGCCTCCAAAGACCCCTTTTTGTATCTCAGCCTCCTCATTATGTCTATACCTCTGACATGTTTCTTTCCCTGTTGCAGGAAGGATGGCTGTATAATTAAGGCACAGGATTTAGAATTTAAGGCACAAATTGGGCTTTTTTCATGGCTCTGCCACTTTGGGAAAATCACTTAATGTCTATCCCTTAGTTTCCTCATCTGTAAAATGAGGATAATACTAACTTCACAGGGTATTTGATGGCCTAAGTTATTGTTTTTAAAGTGCATTGAAATCTTCAGCTGGTAGAGATTAATACTATGCACTTGTCTAACACCTAACTCCTCTAAACAGTTTGGGGATCCATCGCAGATGATAGACTCTACAAACCTTGTACTTTAAAGCAACAGTTAATTTTATCCACAAAAAGTGTTCTCTCAGAATTGGCTGAATGAAAACTACTGCGAAGTGTAAAAATTCAAGTTAAACAGTCAAAATAAAACCCCTCACTTTACAATATTTCCTCACTTACCTTGTTAACATCTTCATTGCTCAAACTGATCTCAAATCTAATTTGAAATCTAGTTATAATGCTACTTGTCTTTCATTTATCCTGGAACTGTGAACCTAGCCTGGCTAGTTTCACTCTAGTACTAAGCAGATGCTGTTACGTGGAATGGTCAGGATTTTTATTTTGTTCTCCTTGACAACCTATTTAACTTAACGAAAACAATTTTGTTTAAAAATAGTTGTTGTTTTTAAACTCTGTTTCTCTCAGTCACACTCTCTCTCTCTCTCTTTCTATGTCTTGGAGACATTTCCATGTTGCATCCTTGATGTGACCAGCTAAAGATCCAGAGTCTGACCTGGATGTTACATTTCACTACTTTGCCTACATTTCTGAACTGAAAGGATTTAGAGGAACTCTTTGTGTTGTAGGTTCTCCTGTGTATCTCCATGAGCTACTGGAAGGCAGCGAGATTTATCTCCCTGAAGTGGAGAAACCTCCAAGGGTATGTAACAAGCATGGGGTAAATACTAGTTACAGCTATTGTTAGAACACTGTTTCCATCTCTTAGCTAGGGACATTACTAAAACTAGATGTTTTTCATGTGCCAAGAAATGTACAGAATAAATTAATGGCTCCTCAGCTCTCATTGCAGTTTCTTTTGTTTATTAATTGTATTTAGAACCCAGAGCTGGTGGCCCGTCTGGAGAAGATAAAGGCTAAGCTAGCCAATGAGGAATACAAGCGGATAACAAGAAACATCAACTGTCAGGTCTGAAGAAAGGCAGGGAAGATACAAGATCAGAATAAATCTGGACAGTCTGTTCTCCACCAATTATAAAAGTTTACCATACCCTATGGAACCACCATAAATGTTAAAGTAATAAGTGACTCAACACAGCTCTTTGGTGGCAATGCCCAGAGATGAATTTGGGGTCCCAGGCTCTTTGGTTTGGAAGCTCAGAGGCAAAAGCAACTCAGTTCTGTGTGGAGAGCATCTGATATTCCTTTCCCATGACCCCGACTGGCCTATCCAAGAGTATCACTGTTGAGCTCCAGAGTCCCTCACCGGGAGTGAGGATTGGTGCAGCACGGGGCCTTTGAAGGGAGAAATAGAGACGTGCTGGAAGCCTTCCACCTCAAACAGGGCTGTCAAATCTGTATTGTAAACAAGGGAACCGGAGCCATCAGGGTGCTACCCACAAGCCTGTTGATCAAATATAGTTCTAGTCTCAATGGGGCAGCAGTGCAGGATGCTCTACTGGAATTGTCTCCACTATGGAATTGACGCCTAGGGTGGAATAAGGTTTTTATAACCCGGTTCTTCTCCTTCTCCTCTCAGGAACTGAACCGGTACGGGACTCTGGCTGACTTGGGAAGGCAAGGTGAGTTGTATCAACACAGGAGGAAACAGGCAGTGTATGCCCAGCAGGCAGAAAGCCAATTGTGAGAATTAAATCAATTGCCATCTACTCATCCTCAAAGACAGAGCAGCCCCACCTCTCTCTGGCTGTGTTTCACTAGATGGGTTTAATTTGAAATAAGGGACGGTCCCTATTTATACATTAAATAACTCGGGATGATTATATGGGTGTCAGAGTTTGAAGGACTTTGAAAAGCCTCAGGGTTGGGAGTTTGGATCAGAAGGGAAGACCATGGTGCCTAAAGAAGAGATGTCTGCCAGCTCTGACCTAGATAGCCTGACCAGTGAACTTTTGTTTCCAGCTTGCTTCTCTCTAGCTCACGCTGTCCCACTGCTGCAGTTTGCGGGCCCAGCAATGCAGGCAGAGGTGAATTTGTTAGTGTTTTAAATCAAAATTACTTCTTCAAAAGAGGCAAGTTTTTTCAAAAGGTACAACACGTGTTTATTCTTGAGTATTTTTCTATCTGAACAATGGGGAAGGGACTGGCAGATTCAGGCAGAGGTACTATAGCTTACCCCAAGCCCTTACGTTGCATGCTAATGACAAACCGCTTTTATCTGCAAATGCTTTTGCTGACATCTCTCCTCCCTCCCTTCCATCCCCAGTTAGGTCCATGAAAGCCGTGGTCATCACCATATTCAACTTCATTGTCACAGTGGTGGCTGCATTTGCCTGCACATACCTGGGCAGCCAGTACATCTTCACAGAAATGGCAGCGGTGAGTGTGAGCTGGGACAGCACAGTTTCCATGTTTGTTTTTTCCATCCTCAACCTCCTTTGGCGTGTTCAGAGCACATTGGAAGGAACTGGCAGGAATGCCATCTCCACTGAGAACAGGAGGCTGATTGGAATGCTCCAGCAGCGTCACTTAAACCTCCCTTATTTCTTCTTGTCCCCCCAGCGTGTGCTGTCGGCTGTGATCGTGGCCTCAGTGGTGGGCTTGGCTGAACTGTACGTGATGGTGCGGACCATGGAAGGGGAGCTCGGAGGATTGTAGTCAGGAGGCTTTCACTTAGACTGTGATCCTTACGCTGGAGGTCTTTTCCTCCCCTGTGGGTTATTAATTTGTTCACAGGTATGTTTGGCTTTGGTCCATTGGGTCCCTGTACCTACTGCAGTTTCCTCACACCACGTCCCTTATTCCTGCCACGTTTGAAATGAATCACCAGATGCACTGAACGGGGACCTTGTGGCATGGAACAGAAGAGTCAGCAGCATGAGGAGGTTTCAAATCCATGAATGGCCCAGGGAGGAGTGGGGTGGGATCTTCTAGCTCTGAAGTTGCTGTCCCTTGTTCAAAATAAATGGGTTCTGTGTGCATTAGAATTACCTTCCTCCTGCCCCCAGGCAGATTCCTAGGGCGGAGATGCTGCGTGTGAAATGCCTGCACTGTGTACCTGGGCAGCCTGGGTGTGTCTCTGCCCTCTTTATCCCAACCCCTACTCCATTGCTTCTACAGAAGCCATTACACTTGGTTTCTTTAATGCTTTTCGCATTCCTGCATGGTGCACTAGCCACGCTGTTTTAGGGTAGAGCACAGTTTGTACAGGGCATGAGCCCTGCCTGCTCTTGACTGAAGCAGTAGGTGCCTCACCCAGGCCCTGTGCTCATGGCAGTGCATTTTCTCCCCCCTGCAGACAGCTGCTCCCCTGGAGAATGAGGGCACCTAATCCCACACTGTTCCTCCCATACTGGGACATTTCCTAACTCAGAAGGTGTTGCAGCCAATACAGGGAATTCTTTATCTGTTAAGATGAGGTCTAACAGAGAAACTGACTGCAGATCTAAAAATTAATGATAGCTTAGGTACAAGTGATTATGACTTATGTGCAGTCTGAATAAAGTCTAGACCAGTAATATAGATACATGTGCTACTTTAATAAGGCCAGTTTCACAAAGCCAAAAACAATTGGGCCAAATGAGCTAGGAGGGATGATTTAAGCAGAAAAATGTAAATGATAATTGGGAAACATTTAAGAACACCTTACTAGATGCCCAAAAAGATGCAAGCAAGGAAGAAAGATGTACTGATTAAAAACTGACTTTGTTTAGAGGGGAGAGGAAGGCAGCTATAAAAAAAAAATGTGTAACAAATGAAAGAAAAGGGGGAGTGGATAGGGACAAGTCACAAGTTGGAAATTGTAGAAAACGTATAAGGGAAGCAAATGGACACAAGGAGAAATCAATAGCCAGCAGAATTAAGAAGGAGTTTTAAAAATATATTAGGAGCAAAAGCAATCATGATAATCGTATTGGTCCATTACTAGCTGGAAATGGTAGAATCATCACTCATCAGAAAAGGCAGAAGTGTTCAATAAATATTTCTGTTCTGTATTTAGGGAAAGACAGATTATATAGTCTCATCATATGGTGATAACTCCAGTCCACTAGTTAGGCATTTTTAAATCAGCAGGTTCAAATAACTTGCAACCATGATATTTAAAGAGCTGGCTGAGGAGCTTCCCGGGCCCCTAATGTTGGTTCTCAGTGAGTCCTGGAGCACTGGGGAAGTTCCAGGAGATTGGAAACAAGCTAATATTGTGCCAATTTTTAAAAAAGGCAAACAGAATGATCTGGGTCATTATAGGCCTGTCAGCCTGACACTCGATCGCAGGGAAGATAATGGAGCCGGTGATACAAGACTTGATTAATCAAGAATTAAAGGAAGGTAATGTAATTAATGCAAATCATCATGGGTTTACGGAAAACAGATGCTGTCAAACTAACTAGTAATGTCGCCAAAAAATATCTGGCTGATAAAGGTAATAATGGACTTGGACTTTCAGAAAACCTTTGACAAGGTCCCTCGCCAAGGGCTCTTAAGTAAAGTAAGCAGTGATGGGACAAGAGGGAATGTCCTCTTGTGGATCAGTAACTGGTTAAAAGAAAGGAAACAAAGAGTAGGAATAAATGGTTAGTTTTCACAAAGGAAAAAGGTAAATCATGGGGTCCCCCACGAATCTACACTGGAACCAGGGCTTGTCAGCATATTTATAAGTGATCTGGAAAACTGGGTGAACAGTGAGGTGGAAACATTTGCAGATGACACTGAACTACTCAAGATGGTTAAGTCCAAAGCAGACTGTGAAGAGTTACAAAGGGATCTTACTAAACTGGGTGACTGGAGAACAAAATTGCAGATGAAATTCAATATTGATAAATGCAAAGTAATGCACATTGGAAAAATTAGTCCCAACTATGCATATAAAATGATGGTGTTTAAATTACCTATTACCACTTAAGAAAGATCTTGGAGTCATTGTGGATAGTTCTCTGAAAACATCTTGTCAATGTGCAGCAGCAGACAAAAAAGCGAACAATGTTAGAAACCATTACGAAGGGAGTAGATGATAAAACCAAATATCACGATGCCCCTATATAAATCCATGGTACTCCCACACCTTAAATAATGCATGCAGTTCTGGTTGCCCCCTCTCAAGATATATTAATTGGCAAAGGGACAGAGCAGGGCAACAAGAATGACTGGGGGTATGGAACAACTTCCATATGAGGAGAGATTAAAAAGACTAGGAATGTTCATCTTAGAAAAGAGATGACTAACGGGGGGGAGGGAATATGATAGAGGTCTATAAAATCATGACTGGTGTGGAGAAAGTGAATAAGGAAGTTTTATTTACCCCTTTACATAATACAAGAACCAGGATCACCCAATGAAATTAATAGGCAGCAGGTTTAAAACAAAAGGAAGTACTTCTTCACACAACGCACAGTCAACCTGTGGAACTCCTTGTCAGGGGATGTTGTGAAGGCCACAAGTATAAGAACTTGAGAAGTTCATGAAAGATCTGTCTATCCATGGCCATTAGCCAAAATGGGCAGGGACACAACCCCCTAAACTGCCAGGTGCTGGGACTGGAGAGCAGGGGATGGATCACTCAAAATTGCCCTGTTCTGCTCCTTGCATCAGGCACTGGCCACTGTCAGACACAGGCTACTGGGCTAGATGGACCATTGGCCTGTCCTAGACTAAGGAATGTTGTTTCACCTATTTTCCTGCATCTCCAATGTGAATTGAGCCAGGTAAAACCTCAGAGGACAACAGAAAGTACATCTTCATAAAAGGTAAACAAAACCATCGAGATAAAGGGGGGGGTGGGAAGAGAGACTGATTAACAGTCATGACTGGGGGGAGCCTGCACCCCCCAGGAAGCCTTCCTGGCTCCTGAAACAGATAATAGATTTTGGAAAATATAAGCAGAAAAAAAGCCATTTTGGCATCCATCACGGTGGGGACACGAGGCCAGAGCTCTCAATCTGAGAAAGGGGGATCCTTCAGCCAAGGGGCTTACAGTGTCTGGGAATTCACTATGGTGAGAAACCTACTTGGACAAAGATTGTAAATTGCTAACATTAAGTTTTAGTCACTAGAAAGCGTGTTTTACTTGTAACCAACCTGTGTCTTCTATTCTTCTCTCTTAAACCTACCTTCTTCGTTAGTAACTTTGTCCTTGTGTTATTACCAAGCCATGCCAGTGCCGGCCATTGAAGTGAAGTGTGGGTCTTCAGCTGAACCACCAGGCTGAAGTGCACTTTGTCTCTTTGGAGGCAGCAAACTTAACTTCTGTGGGGGTCCAGCGAGAGGGACCGGACACTGCAATGGAGACCGTTTGGGGACAGCTCAGACCACGAAGGGCTGTTGGTGTCGCCCTGCAAGGAATGACCAGGCTGGTGGAAGCCAAGATGCGGCCACTGTGCAGTGAACACGCTGCTGGTGCCAGGGCTCTGAGTCAAACCTGCACAGCACAGATGCACTCGGGGTTACAGGGCAGGCAGAGACACAACCCCTCACTGGTCTGGGTGAACCCCAGAGCACATGGGGGAGTGGTAAATAATGAAGAGGACAAATCACTGATTCAGAGTGATCGAGATCGCTTGGTAAACTGGGCGCAAGCAGACTGTGTGTTTTAATGAGGCTAAATGTACACATGGGAACAAAGACTGAGCCGTACTTACAGGCTGGGGGACTCTATCCCAAAAGCAGTGACTCGCGAAAGGATTTGGAAGGTGTTGTGTGGCATGGTGGATACTCAGTTGAACATGAGATCCCACAGTAATGCTGTGGCTAAAGGAGCTAATGCGACCCTGGGATGTATAAACAGGGGAACCTTAAGTAAGAACAGAGAGGTTAGTTTACCTCTGTATGGCACTGGTGTAACTGCTGCTGGAATCCTGTGTGCAGTTCGGATGCCCACAACTCGAGAGGGATGTTGATAATTTGGAGTGGGGTCAGAGAAGAGCCACAAGAATGATTAAAGGATTAGAAATCCTGCTTTATAGTGATAGAGCGAAAGAGCTCAATCTATTGAGATTAACAAACAGAAGGTTAAGAGGTGACTTATTCACAGTCTGTAAGTATCTACATAGGGAACAAATATTTAATAATGGGCTCTTCAATCTAGCAGAGAAAGTTCTAACCCAATCCAATTGTTGGAAGTTGAAGTGAGACAAATCTGGACTGGAAAGAAGGTGTATATTTTTTAATTGTGAGAGTAATTAACCATTGGAACAACTTAGACTCAGACTTTAAGGCCAGAAGGGACCATCGTGATCATCTGGCCTGACCTGCACATTGTAGGCCACAGAACGTCACCCACCCACTCCTGTAACAGACCCCAAACCTCTGGCTGAGTTACTGACATCTTCAAATCATTATTTAAAGAGTTCAAGTTACAGAGAATCCACCATTTGCTCTAGTTCAAACCAGGAAGTGACCCGTGCCCCATGCTGCAGAGGAAGGTGAACCTTCCCCCCACCCCCACCCCCGGTCTCTGCTAACCTGACCTGGGTGAAAATTCCTTCCCACCCCCAAGTATGGCGAACAGTTAGACCCTGAGCATGTCAGCAAGACACCTGGGAAAGAATTTTCTATAGTAACCTGGAACCCTCCCCAGATAGTGTCCCATCTCTGGCCATTGGGGTTATTTGCTACTAGCACTCCTAGATGGGCCACATGCCATTGTAGGCAGTCCCATCACCATCCTCTCCATACATTTACCAAGCTCAGTCTTGAAGCCACTTAGGGTTTTTGCCCCCACTGCTTCCCTGGGAAGGCTGTTGCAGAACTTCACTCCTCTGATGGTTAGAAACCTTTGTCTAATTTCAAGCCTAAATTTGTTGATGGCCAGTTTATATCCATGTGTTCCTGTGTTCACATTGGCACTTAACTTAGATCAGGGGTCGGCAACCTTTCAGAAGTGGTGTGCCGAGTCTTCATTTATTTACTCTAATTTAAGGTTTGGCGGGCCAGTAATACATTTAACGTTTTTAGAAGGTCTCTTTCTATAAGTCTATAATATATAACTAAACTATTGTTGTATGTAAAGTAAATAAGGTTTTTAAAATGTTTAAGAAACTTCATTTAAAATTAAATTAAAATGCAGAGCCCCTGGACAGGTGGCCAGGACCCAGGCAGTGTGAGTGCCACTGAAAATCAGCTTGCCTGCCACCTTCGGTTGCCTACCCCTGACTTGGATAATGCCTCTCGCCTACCCCTGACTTGGATAATGCCTCTCCCTCCCTGGTATTTATCCCTCTGATGTACTTATAGAGAGCAGTCAGATCTCCCCTCAGCCTTTGTTTGGTTGGGCTAAACAAGCCAAGCTCCTTGAGTCTCCTCTCAAAGTAGGTTTTCCATTCCTCAGATCATCCTAGCAGGCCAGACTTGCCCACACTGTTCCAGATGAGGTCTCGCCAGTGCCTTGTATAATGGCAATAACCCTTCCCTGTCTCTACTGGAAATACCTCACCTGATAAATCCTAGGACGGCATTAGCCTTTTTCACAGCCGCATCACACTGATGGCTCAGTCATCCTGTGATCAACCAACACTCGCAGGCCTTGCACCTCCTCCAAGGGGTATGGGGGAGTCTCCATCACTGACAATCTTTAACTCAGACTTGGTGTTTTTCTAACAGCTCCGCTCTGGGAATTATTTTGGGCAGTTCTCTGGCCTGTGCTATCCAGGGGGTCAGCTTTCATGATCACGATGGCCCCCTCTGGCCTTGGAATCTCTGAGCTCCCCCCAGCTCTGGAGGCTGTTCAGCCCCACTTCCTGGCAGTGGAGGGGGGTAATGCAGCATGCGCCACAGGGACAGAGACTAGCCTCTCCCTTGCTTTGTCATTCCATTCCACCATCAGTGGTGAGCGAACTGAGCAACCTCAACCCCTGTAACCAGGAACCATCAACGGTGAAAGGGCAAGCCCATGGGCGTCTGCCATGCCCAGCAATAGCAAGAAATGCTGTCATTGTAAACACTGGCTCTGGGATGATGTCAACACTCCTTGGGCAGCTCTTTGCAGCTCTCCAACTGGGATTGTGGGTGCTCCCGCTGCTTGGATCCTCACCCAGTCCAGTCCATACAAAGGAGCCCTGCTTGTATAAAATAAAAGGCATGTGTGACCTATTTCTGTAACCTCCCAAGCCAGAGGCAGAGTGACTGCAGCAGGGTGTTGGATCTCATAGGAGTTTGACTTCCTCTTACACTGGTCTAGGTAAGATTCACCCAGCTTCTCACTCCCTCTTTGCCTAAGTCCACCGTAAGTAGAACCTGGCTTCAGGATGAGACGTCCTACTTCCATCTGTCCCACCGCAGAGGTGCACTTACCTTGTTAGCATCAGATGCAGCTGGTGCCTCAGTTTCTCCATTGGTTGGGTGGTTTAGCTCTTCTGCTGAACCCAAATCGCCCCCTCCCAGGGTAATCCATGACAATCCACAAGGAGGGAAAACAAACTCCCTGAGCTACAGTTTCTCAGGGGCTGGACGAACCACCCCAGTAATTCACCACTCTCTGTGCTCCAGAATGGCCCTTGCCCAGCCCTGTCCAGACACCTTGAGCCCCTTCCCCTTGAAGAGAGACGAGACGAGGTGAGCGGAGCCTAACCTGCCCTGCCCTAGTCACCACCTTGGCAGAGAACAGAACAGCAAACCTAACCCTGACCTGTCCCAGCCTGAGGAAAATGGGCCTTCTTATACCCAGCATGCTTTGTTAGCAGCTTACAGGTCCCATGTTCACTGGACGGCAAGTCCCAGAATCCCTTGGTGTTTGGCAAAGAACAAGTCACAGGAGCAAGCTGAACTCTGACCCTTCTAACCCCGCCTCCCCCTGCCACAGCCACTGTTGCATGGGGGGACTAGGCTTCTGTTCCAGGTGACTCTTTGGGGGGTTACTGCTCTGCCTTTAAAAAATCCCCTAGAATTGTAAGTGCAGCTCTGCAGGCAGTTCCCCTCCCTCACACGGTGACTTCCCAGCCCCACATGTTTGAAAGTCACCGTGACTGGACAGGGCGTCAGTGGTGTGACTTTGTGGGAAGGAATGCAGGTGCCAGGTGCCAAGTGAGTCCATTCCTGGGAGCTGGTTCCTGTGTCAGAGGATGTGATCGGCTTTGGGAGATTTGAAATTACAAATTAAGCTTTTGAAAAGTGACTTGCCAGGCAGCTGGGATGTGAAACCCACATAAGATTCCAACTCAGTGCAAACACAGCGCCAGAGATGCTCAGCGTAGACAAGAATACCTGGAAATCACTTCCTCATTCTCTTAGGGCACAGGGTCATTCCCATCAACTTCAACAGTGCAGGACCTAGCCCTGTGCTGCCAAGCTGTGAGTCCAGGGTTCTGTGTCCCCCCAGCACCACAAACATCTTGAGCCCAGTAAGAAATACAGCTCCCTGCTTTGCACCAGAGACCAGTGATGCCACCCACTGCTGCGGGTGAGACACAACTACTGTTGTCTGGCGGAGCAGCTGCAATATTGGATGTTCCGCATAAGGGCCCCAGCTCCTGGAATCCAGTGATTAGGGAGAATCTCGGCTTTCATTTAAAACAAAGCTAAGTGGAGTGTCTAGTCCTCATGGGTGCAAAGCTTGAAAATGTGACCCAAGTGCTCCCCAAAGACTCAGAAACCCGACAGCAAAGACACCCCTCCCACCTCCCTTATTTTGATAACTGTCAGGATTTTGTGACTTTGGGGGCGTGATTCATGGCTTTAAAATACTTGTCTTTGGGGCTTAGCAATTCAACTGTCACATGGGCCCAGCCCTCCAAGCCTATGGGGGGGGGGGGGGCTGGCTGTGCCACATTCCCCTCTGCATCGCCTTTCTAACCGGGCCCGCAGCCTCCCTCTGGGGGATGGGTTTGGGGTAGATAATTTTCAGGCCTGGACCCAACTGCTGAAAACCTGTGCCAGAATCCCAGCCACGGAGCAGGCCAGCAGCCATGGGTCGGGCTGACAGAAACAGCTGCCCCTGCGCCCAGGGACCAGACACAGCAGGGCCCTGCAGCTATCGCGGGCAGCAAAGATACAGGGGGTCAGAGAGATTCCCATGCTCCCCTCTGCAGTTACTGGCAGTCAAAGAGAAGGGGGCTCCCAGGCACAAGTTCTACTGCTGCCAGGGCTACAGCGGTAGGGGCTGGAAGGGAACCCTGCCCTGCAGGTCGCTCCGCACACAGCAGGCTGGATGTACTGCTGAGCGGGGGAACCAGCACCTGCCGCACTGGGGCAGGCCTGAGCCTTGACACCGTCTCCCCAGAGCTGGGAGCCTCCCCCTCCGCTGCAGCTGCCGGTGGCCCAGCTTGGCCAGGGAGGGGCTAGCAGTGGGCAGTGGGCCAGGAGCTAACAATGTTGATTAATGTTCTGATGGCTGCTAAGCCCCTTCTAAAAACACGCTTTAATATTTCTGATATGTGCAAATCTATTTTGTAACCTGGAAATGTTACATAGCGCCGGGATTAGGTAATGTAGATAAAGTCCGTGGCGGGGCCCGGCCACAATCATTTGCAAATACAGCCTGAGATTAAGGTATTTTTTTTAAAGATTAGTTGGTATTACTGCTGATTGTGATATGCAGGACCGGGCTGCAGCCCCGCTTTGCCAGCCCGCTGCACAGACCTGCATTTAGGATATTGGATGGTATTGCAAAGATCTTAAGGAGTCAGTGCAATAATACTTCCCCTCTAATGAAAATTACAGCGCTAAGCTGGGGAGGGGGCGCGGCCCCACATTTATGATTGGGATGGAATTGCTTTGCAGCGCGCACCCAAGAAAGCCAAGATGCAGAGGTCACCCCGCTGCACGCCCTGGGAGCAGAGCCTCCCTCCAGATTAATTCAGCCAGGTACCACTGCAGGGGCTCAGACACTTAGTCCTCCGTGTCCTGTGGCAGCCCAGAGGCCCCCGCGCCCAGCTGCCATGCAGGCTAGTGATTAGATGGAGTGGGGGTTGGGAGCCTGGCGGAGGGGAGCTGACACAGCTAAGGGCTGTTCCCAGGTTGGCAGCCTGGCCCCGTTAGCTGGGTTTGCCCCCATGTCCATGGGCAGCAGTTTCCAGCTGGCACCGCAGGTCCGGATGTCTTGCCCAGCACAGAGCCCAGCAGTGCCTGGTGCCAGCAGGCCTGACGGCTGCCCCCCAGCAACAACTGCGGCACCCGCCTTGGCCGGGGCCAGGCCTAGGGCTCGCCCAGGTTGGTGATGATGGCCGCGTTATAGATGAGGTCGGAGATGTACCCGAGGGAGGTCTGCGCAGGGAACACATCCCAATAGGAGAGCCCCTCACCGGCCGTGGGGTCCGCTCCCTGCGGCCCCGCCTGGCCGGGGGCAGCCACAGGCCACTGGGCGCCCGCCTGGCTGCAGGGGGGCTGGCAGCTGTCCTCCCACAGGAGCTGCCCCTGGAAGGCAGAGACCAGGCCCGGCAGCGCTTGGCCCAGGCACTGCTGGGGGGAGCTGCCGGGCAGGCGGAGCTCGGGCACCTGTTGGCTTCTGGCCCCTTGTCCCTGGGGCGGTGGGGGGCAGGAGGGGGGCGGTTTACTGGCCAGAGCCCTCCGGCAGCTCGGCTGCTCCAGCTTTCCGCTCTTGATCCTCCGGGCGCGGCGGTTCTGGAACCAGACCTGGGGAGAGAAGGGCCGTGAGGGACTCCCCTGCCCCGGCCGCAGACCCCCGCTGGCGCCCCCCGACTCCCAGCCCGCGGGATACGACGGGGCACCAGGAGCTCCCCCGCCCCGCGGCCAGCCCCGCCTCGCCTCACCTGGATCTTGGCCTCGGGCAGGTGGGTGAGCTCGGCCAGGCGCTCGCGGGTGCCGATGTCGGGGTAGGGCAGCGCGGCGAACACCCGCTCCAGCTCGCACAGCTGCCCCCGGCTGAACGTGGTTCGCTTCCTCCTCCTGGGCCCCGCCGGGCAGCCCCCGGCGCCCCGCTCCGGCTTCGGGCGGCTCCCTGCGGGCAGGGGAGACGGGCAGAGCTCAGCCCCCAGCCCCGGCCCCCGCGAACCTCCCCCGGCCCCAGGCTGCCCCGTCCCCGGTGCTCTCTGCTCTGGACACCGACCTGCTCCGGGCCGGCGGGCCAGGGGGGCGCCCCGGGCGGACGGCGGGCAGCGTCCGGAGTCTCCGTCGGGGAAGAAGAGGCGCGGGCCGGGTGCGGGGCCAGCCCGGCTCATTCTCCTGCCGGGGTCCCTGCGCCCCGTCCAGTCCCGCGGCTGCGGCTCAGCGCGGCCGCCCGGCGCCTCCCGGGGCCTTTTATCCCCCGCTCCGCTCCGCTCCCCCGCCCCCGCCAGCAGCTCCCAGGGGGTCTGGGACCGCCCAGGGCGGGCGCGAGCCTCTTTGATCCCGCGGCGTCTGACACCCGCGGGCTGCCCTCCCCCCCCCCCCCCCAGCCGCGCCCGTCGGGGGATCCCAGCCCGGCCCATCCCTGCCCCACAGCAATATGTGGCCCCAGGGCTGTTTTGGGCTCCCTGGGTTGGGACTGCTTTAGCCAGGTCCCAGCGCCCCATTCCCAGTCAGCCCGGCCCATCCCAGCGCCCCCCCCCCGCCGTGCCCGTCGGGGATCCCACCCCCATCCCTGCCCAGCCCCGCTAACCCATCCCAGCGCCCCATTCCCATCCTAGCCCCGCTAACGCATCCCAGCGCCCCATTCCCAGTCAGCCCGGCCCATCCCAGCGCCCCCCCCCCCCCAGCCGCGCCCGTCGGGGGATCCCAGCGCCGCAGCCCCAGCCCGGCCCATCCCAGCCCCATCCCTGCCCAGCCCCGCTAACGCATCCCAGCGCCCCATTCCCAGTCAGCCCGGCCCATCCCAGCGCCCGCCCCAGCCGCGCCCGTCGGGGGATCCCAGCGCCGCAGACCCAGCCCGGCCCATCCCAGTCCCATCCCTGCCCAGCCCCGCTAACCCATCCCAGCGCCCTATTACCATCCTAGCCCCGCTAACGCATCCCAGTGCCCCATTCCCAGTCAGCCCGGCCCAGCCCAGCGCCCCAGGCCAGCCACATGCCCCAGCGAGCCCAGCCCACCGCCGTCTCTCTCCACCCCCAGGGACAGGGCTGTTTGGGGCTCCCTAGGTTGGGGCTGCTTTAGCCAGGTCCCCGTGCCCTGGGCTGCGCCCCTTGCCCACTGCTGTCTCCCAGCCCTTCCTCCAGCGGGGTGGGCGGCCAGGCCCTGCCCCTGCTCTGGGGGGATGACAAGGGGGCCCCAGGAGCTGGCCCAGTTGCTGAGGAAGGGAGGGCCCAGGCACTGAGCATCAGCGCCTCCCTTCCCCCGAGCCCAGGGGTAACTAACCGGGGCTCCGCCTTCCCCGTTGAGACCTGGGGCAGGTTGCAGGTTCCAGGTTTGGAGTTTAAAAGGCTAAGCTGTGACCCAGCCGGGAGGGGGCTCAGTGCGACCCAGCCGGGAGGGAGTCTCACAGCAATATGTGGCCCCAGGCAGAGCAGGTTTGGTTGTGGGGCCACATGCTGAATGCTGAGGACCAACCCAAACCTTGATTGTGAGCCTCCCTTTGCTCTGGGACGTCCCTTTGGGTTGGTTCCTCACCGGTCACTTGCTGGCACCCGCCAGGTCCCATCTAATTCCTTGCTGGGTGCTGGCAGGGCTAGCCCCAGTTCCCCACACAGGATATTCCACTGTCGCCTTTCCCTATGGACCCATCCGTCAGCGTCTGCCCAGGGCCATGCTCCAGGCCAGCCCCCTCCGCGCTCGCATTCCAGGCTTCTCTGTGGGAAATCCTGCCCAGTCTGGCAGCACACAGGGCAGGGTGCCCTGGGGAAGTGGCTGTCAACCTCCCAGCCTGGCAAATGGCTAGCGGCGCCAGTACATCCTCTATTAATGCCTGGAGGCTGAGAGGCTGTGCGCAGCTGCCCGCAGGCTCCTCTGTGGCGTGATGGTGTCAGCAGTGGGTTGGCTGTCCTGAACGCCGGAGGCCTGTCTGCACCTGCACTGTTCAGCATGGAACTGCCTTGGCCTTACAAGGGGCCACGTGACCTGCAGCTGCTGGGCTGTTTGGGGAATTGATTTCCCAGGGGAATAAATAGCAAGTGCTCCTCTTGCCAGGCGGAGGGAGCAGGCCCCTCTGTGCCACCCATGGCTAGCACCAGAGTCTGACACTGGAGCAGCCTCCCCCAGGGCCCTGTGAACTGGGACTGAACGAAACACCAGCACTAACTCCAGCCCCTGGGGGCGCGGATGGGACTCAGCCTCTACTTGTGCTGGTCTCAGTTTGCAGTGCCAATTGGCTAGTGCAGCCCTGGTCACACGTGGTGGTGGAAGCGTAGCCCGGGCATGGCCAGCTCCTCCTGTGCCTTGGTCAGTTCCTGGCTCAGGGACAGAGGGGGCTGGAAGGTGGATTCCGTGTGAATTAACCAAGCAGCCAGAGGGGCAGAGGGGGAAGGGGGGGGGGTGTCAATGGAGCCAAGGCTCCCGGTGGAAGTGCAGGGGGGGGGGCAGGGTTTCAGGCCTCTTCCTCTCATCTGTGTGGGGAGGGCTCCACGGAATACTGGCCTCTCTGCGGCAGACAGGACGCAGCACTGCCAATGTGCCATGTGCAGGGCCCCTCATGGCACGGAGGGTCCAGTGAGTCGTGGCCCTTCCTGGCTGACACGTGGTGCCCCTGCTGCTCGCCTGGCGGCTGCCCTGTGCCAGGTCCCAGCGTTGCGTTTCCTCCAGCCCTGGTCACCCGCTCAGCGAGGTTCCCGCAGTCACTGCTCCAACTGCAGCCACTCGCCTCTCCCTGCTGAGCGGGGCTCAGAGCTGGCTGGGGTCATTCCCCTCTTCTCACTGGGTACCTCTGAAAGGGGCTGGCTTTGGCCAGCCTCCAGTGGCAGGTGGACCCAAACTCTGGCCCCCTTCTCCCTCTGCCCCTCCTCAGGGAGCCTCCCCTGCAGCTGGCCACTTTCCAAGCCAGGGGAGAAGAGTCTGGGGGAGGGGCTAGCTCCCAAAGCTGGAACAGGTGAATATTTAACCGGAGAGCTGGCACTTGTTTTGCTTGGGCAGCTCTAGGCTGGTCGGGGGTGGTTCTGGCTGGAGAAGGGGGCGGTTGGGCAGCCGAAGTGCTGCAGATTTCACCCTGCAGAGGAGAGCTGTGGGATGGAGCCGGGGCAGGAGCCCAAGGTGGGCGCAGGAGCCAAGGCACTACATCTAGCTGCGCAGTAAGCCAGAGAGTCGCAGGAGGTAGTGGGGAGGCCACACACCCCATCTCTCTGGGGCCACCGAGGGACTAAGGGTGGTCAGGGCCCCAGTCCCGGCAGGGGGAAAGGACCACAGACCCTGCAGCCTAGGGGGGCCCTGGAGTCTCCTATTCCTTCACACCAGGTGCAAGGGTTCCGTTCCCTCTGGCGGTGGAAGGGTTAACTGCATACCTGAGCAGCTGGTCTGGCACATCAGAGCTCAGCTTGGGAAGTGCCAATGCTGCAGGGCGCTGGAGCCCAGAGCGGCTGCATGGCCCAGTAAGAGCCCCCGGCTCCCCCAGGGGCGGCTCTCGGGCCTGCCAGAGTCTCTGCTCCCCACACGGCTTGTTTTCCAGGAGCCCAGCAGGCGAACAGGAGGATCCCATGGACAGGAAGGAAACACGTCTCCGGGTGGTGGTCAGGTGAGGGGGCAGGGACGGGCGGCTGATGGGTGCCAGGCTTAGGGCCAAGCACCTGGGAGCAGGAGGGTGCCCGCATGGTGAATGATGCCTTTCCCTTTGGCTAGGGTTCGGCCCCTGACCTGCCCGGAGCGCCGCAGAGGGGACCAGCGTGTGGTGCACTGCCCTGGGGACAACACCGTCTACGTGAGTGCCCCACGCTGGAGAGGCCACAGCTGGGCGCCGGCCTGAGTGGGCCTGATCCTGAGCCAGCTCTTTTCTCCCCGTGCCAGGTGAATGCGGCCGGGCAGGAGGCGGCCTTCAGGTTAAGTGCAGTGTTCGATGCAGGCACGTCCCAGGAAGGGGTGTTTGAAGGCAGCGGGATGAAGCGACTCATAGAGCTGGCAGCGAATGGGTGAGGCTGAGGCAACCCTGAGTGGAGAGTGTGCTCCCCCTCCCCTCTCCCTCCATCCCCTCCCCCTCCCCCCACTCCCATCCGTAACCCCCAGCCAGCCATGCACGTGCTCCCCCTCCACCTGCCCCCCCCATAGCCCCCAGCCAGCCATGCACGTGCTCCCCCTCCACCTGCCCCCCCCCCCCATAGCCCCCAGCCAGCCATGCACGTGCTCCCCCTCCACCTGCCCCCCCATAGCCCCCAGCCAGCCATGCACGTGCTCCCCCTCCACCTGCCCCCCCCATAGCCCCCAGCCAGCCATGCGCGTGCTCCCCCTCCACCTGCCCCCCCATAGCCCTCAGCCAGCCATGCGCGTGCTCCCCCTGCCTGCTCACCCCCACTGTGGCCTCCTTCCCAGCAGCCATCTGCAGCTTTCTACCTACACACGCCTGTACAGACTCACCCCCAGGCACAAGCATCCAGCAGCACCCACCCACTCCCATTTGTGGCCTCCCTCCCCAGCAACATCCTCCTCACACCAGCGCGTGCCCCCAGCCGTGCGCACCTTCACCTCCGCGCTCTCAGGCACCATCTTGTGCCAGTGCAGAACCGCTGGGTCACAGGCCACCCAGCCGTTCCTACCACAGGGCATGTCTGCATTACCTGGCTCCGCCACGAGAGGGCGCCTTGCACCCGCCAAGGAAGGGTGCAGGTGCTCAGCGGCTCTTCTGCCCCCTCCCCAGGTTCTCCTGCACTGCCTTTGCCTTTGGACAAACAGGCTCTGGAAAGACCTACACGTTAATGGGCCCCTTAGCCCAGGTGAGAGACCCTCCTCGGGGGCAACCCCACAGCCGTGCTGAGCCGATACCCCAACCAGCGCCTTACTGCGCCTCCTGGATCACGAGCCCCGGCCTCCCCCAGCAGGGGGCGCTGTGGGGAGCGGGGCGCTGGCTGTGGGGGGAAGCTCCCAGTTACCCCAGCCCCGGCCTCCCCCAGCAGGGGGCGCTATGGGGAGCGGGGCAGGGCGCTAGCTGTGGGGGGAAGCTCCCAGTTACCCCAGCCCCAGCCTCTCCCAGCAGGGGGCGCTGTGGGGGGAAGCTCCCAGTTACCCCAGCCCCAGCCTCTCCCAGCAGGGGGCGCTGTGGGGAGCGGGGCGCTGGCTGTGGGGGGATGCTCCCAGTTACCCCAGCCCCGTCCTCTCCCAGCAGGGGGCGCTGTGGGGAGCGGGGCGCTGGCTGTGGGGGGATGCTCCCAGTTACCCCAGCCCCGTCCTCTCCCAGCAGGGGGCGCTGTGGGGAGCAGGGCGCTGGCTGTGGGGGGAAGCTCCCAGTTACCCCAGCCCCGGCCTCCCCCAGCAGGGGGCGCTATGGGGAGCGGGGCAGGGCGCTAGCTGTGGGGGGAAGCTCCCAGTTACCCCAGCCCCAGCCTCTCCCAGCAGGGGGCGCTGTGGGGGGAAGCTCCCAGTTACCCCAGCCCCAGCCTCTCCCAGCAGGGGGCGCTGTGGGGGGAAGCTCCCAGTTACCCCAGCCCCGTCCTCTCCCAGCAGGGGGCGCTGTGGGGAGCAGGGCGCTGGCTGTGGGGGGAAGCTCCCAGTTACCCCAGCCCCGGCCTCCCCCAGCAGGGGGCGCTATGGGGAGCGGGGCAGGGCGCTAGCTGTGGGGGGAAGCTCCCAGTTACCCCAGCCCCAGCCTCTCCCAGCAGGGGGCGCTGTGGGGGGAAGCTCCCAGTTACCCCAGCCCCAGCCTCTCCCAGCAGGGGGCGCTGTGGGGGGAAGCTCCCAGTTACCCCAGCCCCAGCCTCTCCCAGCAGGGGGCGCTGTGGGGGGCAGGGCGCTGGCTGGGGGTGGTTCTCAGTTTCCTGCTGCAGGGGGTGGAAGCTCAGGGCACCCTGCCATTGGCTTTCCGAGACTTCTCCTCTTTCTGCAGAGTGAGGGCCAGCCGGCGACTCCCTACCTCGGGGGGCTGATGCAAAGGGCCTTTGTGTGTCTCCTGGAGCAGACGCAGCGCTACAGACCCGGCCTCGTGCTCAGCGCCTCGTATGTGGAGATACACAATGAGCAGGTAGGGCCACCCCCACCACCCTGCCTGGACAAAGAGCTGCAGCACCTCATGCCCCCAGCCCATGCCCAGGGCTGGCTGATGGGCACCAGACATTACCCTGCCCTGCCCCCCATTACCTCTCTGCTACAGCCCTTCCCGCTCACCCGCGTCCTCCTGGCTTTCTGGGCTCCATTCCCACCTGCCCCGGTGCCTCCCCTCTGTCCAGGTAAGAGACCTGCTGAGCTCAGGATCGCCCAGGCCCCTGCCCGTGCGATGGAGCAAAACCAGGGGCTTCTACATCGAGAACCTGCTCACTGTGGAGTTTGGGAGCCTGGAGGCCATCATGGACCTGCTGCAGGAAGGTACTGCACAGGGCGTCTCCAGCCTTGCAGGGCACTGGGGAGGGGCACAGGCAGGACCCCCGGTGAGTGGAGACCCCAGGGCTCTGCAGCCCATGGGCAATGAGCCCAGTGTAGAAGGGGCCCCCTGGTGGCCAGGTGGGGAGTGAATTCCCTTTTGCTGTGCCTAGTGGTGGGGAGCTGCTCCTCCCACGAGCCTTCCGCCTGCACCAGGGCATCACTCTGGACTAGGTCACCAGCTGTTTTCCAAGGCAGGACTGGCGGCCTGGGGGCACAGGCAGCAGCCAGATGGGAACAGCCTGTGCTGGCCTAGACCCAGCTGCTGAGGGAAGAGGCTCCATCCCCGTTCCTGGAGCTGCAGAGGCCCCCCGCCCCGTAACGAGCTCAGGACCCTGGGAGGGCAGGTTCTGCAGGAGGGTGAGGCCCAGCGCCAGGGGGTCAGGGGCTGTTTAACCTTTTCGCCCGGCTCTGAACTGCCTGCGCCTCCCGCTCCCAGGCACCCAAAGGCGGCGGAGCGCCGCGCATGCACTGAATGGGCACTCGAGTCGCAGCCACGCCCTGCTGACCATCCGCATCTGCCGCAAGGCTGTGAGTCACTCGTGTCCCAGCACGCGGGGCCTCAGGGGCCATGGCATATCCCATCCTGCTCCCAGGGGGCCAGCTGCGTTGGCAGCTTGGGGGAGGGTCCGAGGGGCACACGGGGAGGCAAATGGGCACTGGCCTGAATGGCTTTGATTTGCTACTGCCCTGCTTACCTTCCAGGGGCTGCTCTGGGCTGACGCCCATCTGAGCCGGCCTGGTGCTTCTCCCTTCGCTGGGCTCGCTAGGGCCTGCACTGGAGACCCCAGCTGTGCAGGGCAGGCTGCCTGGCTGGGAGTGTCCCTGAAGGCCCATGGAGCAGGACACCTGTGAGCTACAGTCCCTCCCCTTCCCCACAGATGAGCCCAGACCCCAGCTCCTGCCAGAAAGGCGTGCTCTGCTTCGTGGACCTGGCTGGCAGCGAGAGGGTGAAGGACACCGGCTCAGCTGGGGAGCGCTTAGTGGAGGCCAGCAACATCAACCGCAGTCTCCTGGCTCTGGGTAAGGCCCCTGCAGCCGTGCCAGAGAGAGGGGCCAGGCTTGCAGGCTCCCCCAGCTGGCTGCAGGCTCGGCTGGGCCTTGCGGCTTTTCTGTGTGCTCATCGCCTGGAGCAGCTCCACCTGAGCGCCAAGGCAAGTGTGACGGCCTGTCCTCCCCGCAGGGCACTGCATCTCTCTGCTGGTGGACCCCAGACGGAGGCGGAGTCACATCCCGTACAGGGACAGCAAGCTCACCCGGCTGCTGGCGGAGTCCCTGGGCGGATCCGGGATCACGCTCATGGTAGGAGCCTGGCTCCCCTCTGCACCCGGGGATGGGCTGAGTGAGGGCCTGGAGCTGCAGCCCCACAGGTGCAGAGCTGGGACGGGAGCAGGGGCAGTGACCTGTCAAAGTCACACTGCAAGGCTGGAGTCTGGGATTCCAGTGCCTGAGCCAGCTAGCCTGGGGCCATGGGGAGAGACTCGCCAGAGCCCTCTCTGCTGAGGGCCCCACCGGGAGCTGCTCCTCAGCCTTGTCCCTTGTCCAGCAGGTCGCCTGCATCTCCCCCTCCTCGCGCTGCCTCCCGGAGACACTGCGCACGCTGCGCTTCGCCGGCAGGGCCAAGAAGGTCACCACCAAGCCTGTGGCACACAGGGTAAGGCCAGAGGGTTCTGAACACAAGGAAGGTCACATGGGGTCAGACCTGGAGCCCAGTGTCCTGTCTCTGACAGCGGCCAGTGCCAGATGCTTCTGAGGGAACGAACAGAACAGGGCAATTATCGAGTGATCCAGCCCCTGGCGTCCAGTCCCAGCTTCTGGCAGTTGGCGGTTTAGGGACACCCACAGCACGGGGTTGTGTCCCTGCCCAGCCTGGCTAACAGCCGTCGATGGGCCTAGCCTCCAGGAACTCATCTTGTTCTTTTTTGAACCCAGTTATACTCTTGGCCTTCACAACATCCGAACATCTGAGTTCGCTGCATCCCAGGGCAGGGCCCCTTGTGGCCAGGGCCCTCTCCCTGAGCTGTGGGGCCCCCTCCCCTCTAAGCCTTGTGCCTTTGATTTGCCAGGTGACCCGGGAGAAGCTGCTGCGAAGTTTGGAGCAAGAAATCCAGGCCCTGCGGGAGGAAAACCTCTCCCTGCGCCAGCAGCTGCGGCTGCCCAGGATATTGGGCGAGGGCACAGCCACCCACACAGCCCCCACACGTGCGTGCAGCTGGGGACGGGGCAGGGCTGGGGGTTAGAGGGATCCAGGGCCGCCCTGGGGGACAGGAGTGGGGAGCCTGCAGAGGGGCACCATGGGCTTGTGCATCAGAGAAGTATGTGACCTGCCACCCCCAGGCCCTGGCCCAAGTGCAGATGCAGTGGCTGGGCTCCAGTTGTCACCCATCTCATCTTCCTTGCAGAGCTGCCCGAGTGCCAGGGAGAGAGCCATGCCCCTGGGCAGAGAGGGGCCCCGAGGAGAGCACCCGGCTCGGCCAGGCGCAGTCTCTATGGCCTCCTGCAGGAGTTTGTGCTGGAGAACGAGCAGCTCAGGTAGCAACAGGACGTTCCCCCTCCTGGGCTGACCCCTGGGAGACTCAACTCCTGGCAGGGGGGGCCGGCCCTGCACCTCCCTAGAGCCCGGATGTGTGGGCGAGCCCCGGGCATGGCCTGGTACCTAGGACAGAGGTCACTGGCAAAGCGATGCCCCCTACACACATGGGGTGGGCAGGGCCGCACCGTGTGTTCCCCAGCCACCTCAAACCAGCTGCTACCCGCGGCAGCGCGACTCTCCCAGGGAGCGAGGCCCACCCTGGCTGGGCTCAGGGAAGGGGCACCCCAGCCCCACTCCCCCAGGCAAGTGCCTTTCCCCTGGCCTGGGGGCAGTGAACGGCTGGGAGCCGCTCCTCCGACCAGGTCCCAAGCCAGAGACGCCCCCGCGGCTCACCCTCAGGCCAGGCGGCTGGGCTCTCCAGCAGCTCCACAACACCCACCCAGGCTCTGCCTGTCTCCCCCGCCTCTCGCCGCAGAGAGTCCCTGCCATGCCTGGCTCTCTGCGACTCCAAGAACCACCGCCAACCCTTCCCCAGCAGCTTGCAGGCTGCCCCAGCTCAGTCACCCGACCGGGGAGGGGGCGCAGCTTAGCTGGGCCTGGACCCCCGAAAGGTCAGCACTGCTGGTCTGGGTGACTGAGCCAGATCTCGCTCCTCCTGGCCCCTCACGCCCAGCGAGGGGGTGCCCCAGCGCACTACCCAGAGGGCGTGGTGAGCAGGGCAGCGCTGGGCCCCGTCCATGCGCTGAGTCCGGCCTGGCACGGGGCAGGCCCCCGGCAGGGGGGCCCTGCTAGAGTCTAGATGGATGGCTGGGGTGGGGCCCAGCGTCCACAGCTCACCGCGCTCTCCCCTTCCTATTGTCCTGCTTGGCCAAGGAGGGAGCCGATCCCGCTGACGAGCAGCCAAGCCCTCGCCAGGGAGGGGCAACGTGCACTGGCACAGGAGCTGGTGAGGTAAAGGGGCAGGGGGAGGGGCAAAGCAGGCAGTGCCTGAGACCCCCGTGGGTGGGTAGGGCCCAGGCTAGGTGGGTGCAGGCCCTGAGCTGTGTGCGCGATGGGGAGGCATTTCCGAGTCACCTGAAGAACTAGGGGGGGAGGGTCTGGACTCTCAGTGCTGGCGTGGGGTGGCTGGCCCCGTGAGGGGCACTCAGCACGTATGGGGGGCGCTGGGCATGCAGGGGACACACGGTGCACGGGGGGAGCACTCAGCATGCGGGGGGATGCTCAATGCATGCTGGGCGTGTGGGGGGGGCACTGGGCGTGTGGGGCGCTGGGCATGTGTGTGGGGGGGCGCTGGGCGTACGGGGGCGCTGGGTGTGTGTGTGGGGGGCGCTGGGTGTGTGTGTGGGGGGTGCTGGGCGTGTGTGGTGGGGGTGCTGTGTGTGTGTGTGGGGGGGTGCTGGGCGTGTGTGGTGGGGGTGCTGTGTGTGTGTGTGGGGGGGTGCTGGGCATGTGGTTGGGGTTTGCTGGGCGTGCGGGGGGCGCTGTGTGTGTGTGGGGGGGTGCTGGGCGTGCTGGGGGCACTGTGTGTGTGGGGGGGGTGGGTGCTGGGCATGCGGGGGGCGCTGGGTGTGTGGGGGGTGCTGGGTGTGTGTGGGGGGGTGCTGGGTGTGCGGGGGGCACTGGGTGTGTGTGTGTGGGAGCTGTGTGTGTGTGGTGGCGGTGCTGGGTGTGTGTGCGGGGGGCGCTGTGTGTGGAGGTGCTGGGCATGTGGTTGGGGGTTGCTGGGCGTGCGGGGGGTGCTGTGTGTGGGGGGTGCTGGGGGCGCTGTGTGTGTGTGTGGTGGGTGCTGGGCGTGCGGGGGGCGCTGGGTGTGTGTGTGGGGGTGCTGGGCGTGCAGGGGGTGCGGGGTGTGTGTGGGGGAGTGCTGGGGGTGCGGGTGCTGGGCGTGTGGTTGGGGGTTGCTGGGTGTGCTGGGGGCGCTGGGTTTGTGTGTGGGGGTGCTGGGCATGCGGGGGGCGCTGGGTGTGTGTGTGGGGGGCACTGTGTGTGTGGGCACTGGGTGTGTGTGTGGGGGTGCTGGGTGTGCGGGGGGCGCTGGGTGTGTGTGTGTGGGGGTGCTGGGCATGCAGGGGGCACTGGGTGTGTGTGTGGGTGCTGGGTGTGTGTCGGGGGGGTGCTGGGCGTGCGGGGGGCGCTGTGTGTGTGGGGGGGGTGCTGGGCATGCGGGGGGCACTGGGTGTGTGTGTGGGCACTGGGTGTGTGTGGGGGGGATGCTGGGCGTGCGGGGGGTGCTGGGTGTGTGTGCGGGGGGCGCTGTGTGTGGGGGTGCTGGGCATGTGGTTGGGGGTTGCTGGGCGTGCGGGGGGTGCTGTGTGTGGGGGGGGTGCTGGGGGCACTGTGTGTGTGTGTGTGTGTGTGTGGTGGGTGCTGGGCGTGCGGGGGGCGCTGGGTGTGTGTGGGGGGGTGCTGGGCGTGCGGGGGGTGCGGGGTGTGTGTGGGGGAGTGCTGGGGGTGCGGGGGCGCTGGGGGTGGGGGTGCTGGGCATGTGGTTGGGGGTTGCTGGGTGTGCTGGGGGCGCTGTGTGTGGGGGTGTGTGGGGGTGCTGGGCATGCGGGGGGCGCTGGGTGTGTGTGTGGGGGGCACTGTGTGTGTGGGCACTGTGTGTGTGTGGGGGGGTGCTGGGTGTGCGGGGGGCGCTGGGTGTGTGTGTGTGGGGGTGCTGGGCATGCAGGGGGCACTGGGTGTGTGTGTGGGTGCTGGGTGTGTGTCGGGGGGGTGCTGGGCGTGCGGGGGGCGCTGGGTGTGTGTGGGGGGGGTGCTGGGCATGCGGGGGGCACTGGGTGTGTGTGTGGGCACTGGGTGTGTGTGGGGGGGATGCTGGGCGTGCGGGGGGTGCTGGGCGTGCGGGAGGTGTTGGGTGTGGGGGGGCGCTGTGTGTGTGTGTGGGGGTGCTGGGCGTGCGGGGGGCACTGGGTGTGTGTGTAGGGGTGCTGGGCGTGTGGGGGGCGCTGTGTGTGTGTGGGGGGGTGCTGGGCGTGCGGGGGGCGCTGGGTGTGTGGGGGGGTGCTGGGCGTGCGGGGGGTGCGGGGTGTGTGTGTAGGGGTGCTGGGCATGCGGGGGGGGGGCACTCGGCATGCGCTGGGTGTGCGGCGTGAGGGAGGGGCTCTCTGCTGGACATGGCAGAGCCCAGGCCCGTCCCTCAGGCCAGTCTTGTGTTACTCGTGGGCCACGGTCCCTGGGGCAGGCGCAGGCCCAGGCCTGGCGGAACAGCCAGGCTCGGGGAGCCCCTCAGATGGGTGTTGCAGGAATTCCTGCTCCGGGCAGCATCTCAGCCAACCGCAGGCCCCCTCCAGCCCCTGGAGCTGCTGGCTGGGTGACTGACCTGCCTGTCACTGGGGTGACCCCCCCCCCGCCCAAGTCCCACCTTGCCAGGTCTCCCCCCCCCAAGCTGTGGGGCTGCTGGCTCTTGCCTCGCCGGGCACCGTGGCTGGGATGGCATGTTGTGATGCCTGGGGCTGCCCCACTCCCACTCGTCTCGTTTTCGTTCCAGGCACCTAGAGTCCCCCCCGGCCCTCAGCAGCTGGGGCCAGGCCCGACGCTCCCCCGAAGCTGCCCCCGGCTCCTGCAGCGTCCAGGCCCTGCCCTGCGCCCGCCCTGCCCCCAGCGCAGCCCAGTGTGGCCACGTGAGTCTCCTCTTCCTGTCTGACTTGGCGCCCGAGGCCCTTGCCCCTGACCTGTCCTGCCGGCTGTGAAGCCCCAGGGGAGCCGCCGCCCCAGCGTCTGGGCTGGTTCTGGCTCTGCCTGGGGGAATCTGGCTGAAAGCCGCTCCTGTGGGGCCCAGCTCAGCACAAAGGGCAGAGAACGGATGGGCCATGGAGCCTGGACTCCCGTCTCCCTTCCAGTGGGACACCTGCTCCAGCTTCCGCCCTGGCCCTGGCGCCCCCAGCCATGCACGGAGCTAAGCCCCAGCACACACGGCTGGACGCCTGCGCCACGTCCCCTCCCGTGCTCTCTTCCTCTTGCAGACACTGCCTCCTGTCCATGCCTGCTGCTGCCCTGCCAGCGCTCCCAGGCATGGGCCACCCCCCGCAGGGCTGGCTGGGAACAGGAAGTGGAAGCTTTCAGCCTAAGGGCTCTGCTTATCCTTCCAGCTGCTTATGGAGCTGCCGCCATGGGAGGTGCTCACTGCCCAGAGCGGTTCCAGGTTCCAGGGGGCCAGCCAGGGCAGCCCATGGGAGGACCTGGCTCAGCCCTGGCCCCAGAGCCAGCAGCGCCCTGTGGCTCCCTGGTTACTCCATGGGAAAAGGTGAGAGTCCGGCCGTGGGGCTGTGCAGGCAGGAGCACAGGCCCCCAGGACAGGGCTCAGGGCACATCAGAAGGTGACCCAGGGACGGGGGGGAGGCAGAGGGGTGGGGCAGCCGTGGCCAGATTTGATGTGGGCCCCAGGCTCACTGCACATGCAGCCTCTGGCAGGTTAGTGGCTGTGCTCCATCTGGGCCATCAGCCCTGGCCCCAGTACTCAGCCCAGCCCTTGCTTGCGCTGCAGGAGCCTGGGCCGAAGAAAGAGCTCCACTGGCTCGTGTCTGCTCCTGAGAGACACCCAGCAGCAGGGCCCTGAGCCTCCCCCCGGCCTGGAGGGGCAGGTCGCGCCGTCAGCCCCTCCCCTGCCAGGGCAGCCAGGCAGCAGCACAGGGCGCCAAGGTAAGCAGTGACAGAGCAGCAGCTGCCAAGGTTTCCCTATTGGAGCTCCGCCCACGCGGGCTGGAGGGGTCAGAACTGGGGTGTCCCTGGCTCCCTGGGGGGGCCCTCGACTGTGCAGATACTGTGAGCCTGGGATGGGAGAAGCCTTTCCCAGCATGCTTTGCACAGGGAGATGTTGGGCAGAGGCTCCCTGGAAGTCATGTCTTCATGGAGCTGAATCAGTGGGGGGGAGGGGGAGCTCCTTAGCTTTGGGGCCCATCCCAGAATCGTGACCCTTCCCCCAGCTCTGGTTCCCTGACACCCCCTTGCAGCCAGAGGGGAGGAGGGTGGAGCCCAGGGCGGGGCTGGCACTAATTGCTCCTGTCCTTTGCGGCCAGCAGCAGGCGCTGACCCCGAGCTGCGGCTGGAGGAGGTGCTGGACTCACTGCAGGAGCAGCTCCAATACTACAGCCTGCGGGACGCGCGGGACTGACTCTGAGCATGTGCCCCACACCAAGGGACCAAGTGATCTATTAACCCTCTCAGTGCCGTGGTGGAGCGCCCCATGTCCCGGTGCATGGCCAGGACACAGGGCCCAGTCCCCTGCAGGCTCTGGGGAGGCAGGTGGGGCCTTGCCGGGGTGTGGCCTGCACAGCCCTGCCCACGAAGCTCCCGCTGCCCCAGACAGACGCGGCCCAGGGCTGACACAGAGCTCCCTGTTTATTTGGCTTTAGCGAAAGACCCAGCTGCTGTGGATATGGCGGGACGGCGGCAGCCCATCCCCTTGGGGGCTCCCCTCTCCCGCTCATGGGCAGCCCAGCCAGTACTGAGCGATGGGGCGAGGGTAGCGAGGGCGCACGAAGTCCACGCGCTTGCTGCGCAGGTTGAGGCGATAGTACTTGTCTGTGGGAGAGAAGGGCGTCACGGTCAGTCCCCCAGGGCTCCGCTCACCCCACCCTCAACCCCAGCTCAGAGCAGCAGGAGCTGAACGGGCCTTGCTGGCTTCCCCTCGCCTCCCACCAAGCGTAGGGACAACCCTGCTCAAGGCTTTGGCCAGAGTCCAGGCCCCGCCAGGGCAGCCTGACTCCCGTGTCCAGGCCCAGCCTGCCCCGGCTCTCCTCCCCGCCATGAGGCGCCTCTCCACAAGTCAGCCCCATCGCTCACAGTCAGGCTGAGCAGAACGGCCGGGCCCTGGGAGAGGGTGGCCATAAGGGGGAGGATGGGGCCGCATGGCAAAGCTGAAGCCCAGCCCTGCTGGGCGGGGCTAGGTCAGGCCAGCTGTGAGAGCAGCTGGGGGGAGCTGATGGCGCTGGGACCCACCTGCCACGAAGAAGTAGACGCTCTGGATGGGCTGGCACTGGGAGCCCCCGGGCAGCCAGTCAGGGTCCGTGTCCGAGGAATCGGATTCATCCTGGAGCCAGTCCCAGAAGGTGTGAGCTGCCGGCCGCCGGCTCCTGTACTTCTTGCGGTGCCGGCGGGATTTCCTCCTTCGAGCCCAGCTGCTAGCCTTCGAGGAGACGTAGATCCTGCCGGCCATGGCAGCATCCAGGTGTCTCGGCACCCCCCTCCAGTCTCTGCTGATGTACCGCGGTCCACTGGCCCCACCTGGCAGAACAGCACAGCGTGGGCATGAGGACTGGCTGGCAGCATCACTGCCCGGGGTTGGTGCCCCAGCCGCAGGCAGAGGCTCACCCAGCCTTGCCACAGGCAGCGTCAGGAAGTGGGGTCTCCGGGCCTCCAGAACAGGGAAGGAAAGGAGCTGGCGGGGTGAGCAGAGCCACCCCAATCCCCATGACAGGGCAAGGAGCAGGCTGGGAGGAGGGTCGTGATGGCAGGACCCAGCCTGCCGCAAGGGGTCCTGGAGCCTAGCCTTGTTTCCCACCCCGTTCCCCTCCTCCCCAGCTTTCTCTTCACCTTGCACAGCCCTGCAGCATTAGCTCCAGTTAAAACAGACAGGACCTGGTACCTGACTCCGTCCTGGTCTGTCGCCTGTATGGGGGGAGCAGCGGGTGCGGGGACATGGGTTGTGGGATGCAGGTGTTTTGGGGCTGGGGGGATGCAGCATGTGGGGGTGCGCTCTGTGCTATCACTGTTGAGTGGAGCTGGTCCCACTGAGGAGCACTGGGGTCTAATATACTCCAGAGCCGGATCAGGGGCCCTCAACCTGCCTGTCCTGTTTAGCACCTGACCTCCCAACCTGGTCACTTCCTCTCTGCATGGCCCCGACTCCAAAGCCCCTAGCAGCTCACACATGCTAGGGGTGTGTCCCATGGCCTCTGGTTCCCCCTGCCCCCAGCCCTCTGGCTTCAGTGACCTGCTCTGCCCGGGCCCATAACCTGGGCCGTTCCTCCCCACTTACTGTGCGGGGTGCCCCCAAAGAGCAGTTGGAAGAGGTCCTCCCAGCTGTCGCCCTGCATGAGCGCGTAGTGATCAAACACCAGTGATGGGGAGGACACCTTGCAGTCCTGCTGGCTGGGCTGGTTGGCAAAGTCGTACGCCCAGTAATGCTTGTCTGGAAACGAGACATGGAGCCTGTCAGGCTGGAGCGATGCCATCCTGCTGGCTGGAGCAGGGCAGGGCATCCCCCAGTACTGGGACTGGCTGGCAGTACAAGGCAGCTCCACTCAGCAGCCAGGGGCTCTGCAGCCTTCGTAGCATAGCCAGCGCTGATCGTTTTGTTACACCTCTTGGCGCGCTAGTAACAGCCCAGGCCCTGGAGGCAGGTGAGCAGCAAGACGCCTGGTTTTCCTTTCAATACAATACAGCTGGGCGCCATGACCGAGTGCAGTGAGCAGCCCAGACACCCCCCAGCTACGGGCGAAACCACGTTTATTAGTGTCGAAAACCCTCATCATTTCTAGCCACTCTCCTGAGTTCTGAGTGCCTGGAGCTGGCAGCGCCAACTTCACCCACCGCCTGGTACGCAGGCGAGGGCCCTGCAGCTGCTGGGCCCCCTGTGCCCTGTGCCCTCGGGCTGAGCAGGCAGCCAGGGCCGGCCCAGCGCTGCCGGAGAGCAGGGCTGCGAGAACAGCCGGGCCAGTGGGCAATGGGCTGCAGTGAGCTGAGGCTCAGCACCAGCGGAGGGCACTGCCCGTGTATGGGGACCATGCCCAGGGGCACTGTGGGGGGGCACAGCCGGGAAAGCAGCTCATTTACCTTTAAAGAAATAGACTCTCTCCTGGCCATGGTAGCTGTGCGCGGGGAGGGCGAAGGCTGCGTCGATGTCATCAGGGATGTCCTGGAAGCCGTCCGAGATATTGCGGGGGTAGCCGGGGTCCAGGGCACCGTCGTCGAAGCGCCAGTACTGACTGCCCTGGGGAGACAGCCACAAGGCAGGGTCAGCTGGGGGCACTGCTGCTGGGCAGAGCCTGCCATGGGCCCAGGCAGCATGTCCCTCCCTGGGGAGCAGGATTCAAGAGCCACAAAGACTCTGGGCCATGAACCCACAGCCCTGAGCGATGTAAATTCCCTGCAGCAAAGCGTCCGCCCCCGTTAGCGCTCTCCCCGCTGCCATGCTGGACACCGGCCTGGCCACGCCCTGCACACCAATGGGGCTGCCTGGCGCATGCCCACGGGCTCTTGCCAAACTCCGGTCACTGTCCCACCTTTGACCGGGGCCATCAGCTGTGTGCCTGGCCTGTCAGCTCTGCCCCCTGCCGCCCTTCTGCAAAGGGGCCCAGCCAGGGGGACGAGGCCTCGCAGCTCGTCAGTGGGGCAGCCAAAGGAGCCGGCGGCGGCTGGCTGGGGGGCCCGGTGGTGTGACTGGTGCTCATGAGTCAGGCCATGCAGCAGCAGCACAGGCAGGACTTTAGCCAACCCCTGCCCGCGGCCCCACCTGGAAAATGTAGGTCTTGCCCTGACAGTTAATGCGTGTGAAGGCGGCATCGACGGGCCCCTCGATGCCCCAGACATCGCGGATGAGCTTGGGGTAGCCGGGCCTCACGCTCTTCTCGTCCAGTTCATAGACGTATTTCCCTGAGAGAGGAGGGAGACAGGAGCCGTGAGGGGGGCAGCTCCCCCCGCCCCCCAAAGTCCCCCCACTGCCTTGTTTCCTGCCCCGAGTGCGCACAGTGTGAAAGGCTGGCTATCTGCAGGGAGGCTCTTTACCAAGCCGGAGCCCCTCACCGGGCCCAGGACAGCCACGGCAATGCAAGCCACCCAGGGCTCTGCCCTGCCGGCATGGCATCTGCCTGTGTGGGGGACTCAGGCTCCAAGGCCCGTCAGTCCAGGCTGTCAAGGGCCCAGCCAGCGGGTTTGATGGCATGGACATCTCTGGGAACTGGGCTGAGACCTACCTTCCCCCGCCAAGCATCTGGCCGATGGGAGTGACCTGAGATGGAAGCGAGTCAGTGCCCTGGAGGGGGAAGCCTGTGCAGCCCCCCGCCCAGTGCCCGCAGGCAGCACTCGCCCGCCAGTACCTCGGAATGCATAGAGAGAACCGTTCTTCAGGTCCGTGAATGCATCAAAGGGCTTCCCGCTGCACAGCTCCTCCACCTCTTCCTCCGGCTGCACCTGCTCCACCTCTTCCGGCCCACTGGGGACCAGCAGGTGGTCCTCACTGCCTGGCACTGTGACCGAATCGACAGTGGCAGCAGTGACTGGGTCTGGAGATGTGGTTGGGGGGTCAGTCCCTGTGTCAAGGGTCTCTGTCGTTTCACCCAACGTAGCATTGGTGCTGTAGTCCATGTAGTCGTCCTCGGGGAACGCAAACATGTCCCCGCGGGTCACTGTGCACAGGGCAAGAGAGAGGCTCGGCATGATCCAGTCAGCAGCCGGGAGCCCAGGGGACGCTACAGCCCTGACTCTGTGCTGGGGCTCTGAGTGGCTGGGCCAGAGGTGACATGTGCTGCCAGAAGAACGTTCCCATTCAGCGTGGGAAGAAGGGTCCCTCCTACACTCCCCATCCCCTGAATCAGTCTCTAGCCCCCAGACTCCCTGCCCCTTGGAAATCACAAGGGCCCCTCAGTGAAGGGGGCTCAGCATCAGCCTGCCTCCTAATGGAACGTCCCACTGACCACAGCAGCTGCGGAAAGGGGCCATGCTGGCTGGGGCACTCACTGACCCAGGCATATCGCCACACGCAAATCTGGGGCGCCCTTCCTGCTACCAGCCAGCCAATGGCAACCGCAGGGAGCCCGGGCCTTGCTTGTGACTGCTCCCTGGCGAGGGGAAAGGGCCTGGGGGGCTCCAGAGGGGCAGGTACCTTTCGACTTGCAGGCCCTCGCGTAGTCACTGCAGCAGCTCTGGTAGTACACACAGAGGGCGTCACACTGGCACTTCTTCTGGGCATGGAAACCATCCTCGCAACGGCCCACACACGACTCTGAAAGAGCCAACCGCCAGCCGGGAAGTAACCGCAGCAAACCCACCCCCAGGGAATGAGCCACGGCCCCCGGGGCGGCCAGCGACTCCCCACACCAGCCCCACCTGCTAGCGCTGGCTGGCTGCTGGTGCAAACAGGACTAGGGTGACCAGACAGCAAGTGTGAAAAATCGGGACAGAGGGTGGGGTAGGGGGGGTAATAGGAGTCTATATAAGAAAAAGACCCCAAAATCGGGACATCTGATCACCCTAAACAGGACACGACTATTGTCAGCCCCGCCACCCAGGCAGCTGCATTTCTGTAGCAGGCCAGCCCTGCGCACTGCAGCAGGATTTCACTAGTTCCTTGTCCCCACCCCTCCCTGCTGTGCTTCTCCCCAAGCCCCAGGACGGGCTGAAGCTGAGGGTGTCTGGCTGCTCGTCCCCCTGCTGTGGGGTGTGCGATGTGTGACTAGTGCCGTGAATGGAGATCTGCCTGTGGGGAGAGGTCAGCAGCGCCTGGCTGCTCCTTTAAAGATCCTGTCCACAGAACAGGCTGCCTGGCGACCCCGGCCAGAACCCCAGCAGGCTCCTGGGGAACTCAGCGGCTGCTTTCTCCTGGGCTCCTTGGCCAGTTGGAGGCCTCAATAGCCCAGGACTCAATAGCCCCAGCCCCCAGAAGCCCAACAGACCCTCTCTCAAAGGCTAGCTGGAAGCGGGAGCTAGGGAACACTTGGAACTGGACTGTCCAGCAGGGAGCCCAGCCCAGGGGAGAGCAGAGACTTACCTTCAGCTGCAAAAGCTCCGCAGAGCAAACCCAGCATCAGAGCTGGGACCAGCAGCCTCATGGCGCGTGGCTCCTGGACTGCTCAGGCAGGCTGAGGTTGGGCTGCACCCTCCCGTCCCAGGAACTCCCTGTTTGCTTAGCCTGCCCCTCTCCAGGGAGACAACAAACAGTCAGAAGGTCAAAAAACCAAAAGAGCCGGAGGTGACTGACTCCCCCTGGCCTCTCCCCACGCAGGCCTGGAAGGGGTCTGAAGGCCTTTGCATAGGCAGTACCTGCTGGGACCCTGCTCTGGGGGCTGACTATAGCAGGGCTAAACAAAACCTGTGCGCACCAAGCTGAAGGCAGCTAGAGCCAGGTTTGAAACCCACTGGCTGGCGTGGGCCGGGGAGTCTTTTCCAAACACCTCGGCAGCCCCACAATAAGGAGCTGGCTAGCGAGTCTCTCCTTGGAGCCAGCTGGGCAGGAGATGAGAGGCCTTTTCAGACAGTCATAGTTTAAGGCCAGAAAGGGATACCAGACGATCCAGTCTGATCTGTGTGAGACTCTAAACCCAACAACCGAGACCAAGTCCAGCCCACAGGAGACGGGACTTAAAACGCTGTTCGAGGTTCCAAGAAGTGTTACCAACGCGCGAGTCACATGTGTGCCTGACAATATTAAAACCCAGCTCCTGTGGCGAAGGTTACATGAGAATCTCAGCTTCCATTTTATAGCCAGTAACTTTCTAGCCCTCACTTTTGCAGCGAAAAGTTTGAAAATCATAGACCCATAGGACTGGAAGGGACCTCGAGAGGTCATCTAGTCCAGTCCCCTGCACTCAAGGCAGGACAAAGTATTATCTAGACCATCCCTGAGAGGTGTTTGTCTAACCTGCTCTTTAAAATTCCCAACAATGGAGATTCCACCACCTCCCTAGGCAATTTATTCCAGTACTTAACCACTCTGACAGTTGGGAAGTTTTTCCTAATGTCCAACCTAAATCTCCCTTGCTACATTTAAGCCCATTGCTTCTTGTCCTGTCCTCAGAGGTTAAGAAGAACAATTTTTCTCCCTCCTCCTTGTAACAACCTTTTACATACTTGAAAAACTGTTCTCATGTCCCCGCTCAGTCTTCTCTTCTCCAGACTAAACAAACCCATTTTTTTCAATCTTCCCTCAGAGGTCATGTTTTCTAGACCTTTCATCATTTTTGTTGCTCTTCTCTGGACTTTCTCCAATTTGTCCACATCTTTCCTGAAATGTGGCGCCCAGAACTGGACACAATACTCCAGTTGAGGCCTAACCAGAGCAGAGTAGGGCAGAAAAATTACTCCTCGTGTCTTGCTTACAACACTCCTGCTAATACATCCCAGAATTATGTTTGCTTTTTTTGCAACAGCGTTACACTGTTGACTCATATTTAGCTTGTGATCCACTATGACCCCCAGATCCCTTTCTGCAGTACTCCTTCCTAGGCAGTCATGTGAGACAGTATCAAAAGCTTTACTAAAGTCAAGATATACCATGTCTACCGCTTCCCCCCATCTACAAGGCTTGTTACCCTGTCAAAGAAAGCTATCAGATTGGTTTGACGCGATTTGTTTTTTGACAACTCCATGCTGACTCTTACTTATCACCTTACTATCTTCTAGATGTTTGCAAATTGATTGCTTAATTATTTGCTCCATTATCTTTCTGTGTACAGAAATTAAGCTGACTCGTCTGTAATTCCCTGGGTTGTCCTTATTTTCCTTTTTATAGCTTGGTACTATATTTGCCCTTTTCCAGTCTTCTGGAATCTCTCCCGTCTTCCATGACTTTTCAAAGATAATCACTAATGGCTCAGATATCTCCTTGAGTATTCTAGGAGGCATTTCATCAGGCCTTGGTGACTTGACGACATCTAACTTGTCTAAATAATTTTGAACTTGTTCTTTCCCTATTTTAGCCTCTTCTGATCCTACTGACCCCCAAAGGCCCAGAGAGCAAATGGCCAGAACCCAGCGTTTGGGATTTTTGAGCCAATCTCATGATTGGTTGGGCCTGACTCATGATCTGTGACCACCTGGGGCTGGCGATGTTGACACGTGCCCCCAAGACATGCAGTGATGGCTGCGCTTTAGGATCTGAGTGAAGCTATTTCCCTGTGTATCAGCAGCTGCAGGGCAAGTGACCAAACCACCCGGCACTCCAGAGTGGTGGGGGGCTGAAGCCAGGGGCCAGCGACCAGCCTGGCTGCATCGTGCAGAGTCTGGGCCCTTTGCTCACTTTCTCTGTGCTCTCCAGTTCATTGCTCTGTGTATTCTGCTTCCAGAATTCTCCTTTCATCAGATCCTCTTGTTACTAATTAACATGAATTCGGCTCTTCCTCCTGGCTCCTGATAACTCCCAGCCATCGGGGGCAAGGAGCAAGGGTCCAGGTTCCACCTGGGCTCAGCCTGTACACGCTGCCAAGGCCCAGCCCGAGTACGGGGCAGCGTCCCATTGCAAAGAAGGGCCCGGCTGCTCTGCCCGCTGTGGGGCATCTCACATCGCTACAGCAGAGAGACACTGCACACTTAGTGACAGAGCTGCTGGGATTAGAGAGACTGGGGACTGGTCTGTGTGCGCTGCTCTCTGCCCTTGCAGGAGTCCTGGTTGTTTGTCAGCCTTATCACCCTTCTGTAGGCTGGGAGACAGAGACAAGGTTACCCGGGAGCTCTCAGGTCTGCCTCAGCCTCCCGTCCTGCACTAGGAACGCAGTCAGCAGGGCTTGCTGAAGGCTTTCTCCCCCAGACGAATGGGGTTAGCAAGGCCCCAGGGCCAGGGCAGTGGGAAAGGCAGTGAAAGGCAGGCCGGTATGGATAGGGTTTGCCAGTTATCTTTTAGTTTAGTGATAAACACCTAATTATCTTCCTATACATTCACATGGTTTAAAACAGATATGATAAACATGAGAAAAGGGTTAGAAAACCTGACCCAAGGGAAGGTCAAAAAAACGGGGCACTTTAGTCTTGAGAAAAGACGATGGAGGGGGGCCCTGATGACAGTCTTTCATATGTTCAGGGCAGATATAAAGAGGGCTGTGATCGATCGTTCTCTGTGTCCACTGCAGGTAGAACAAGAAGTAATCAGCTTAATCTGCAGCAAGGGAGCCTGAGCTTAGATATTAGCAAAACTCTCGGACTCTAAGGGGAGTTGAGCACTTCCAAGGGAGGGTGTGGCATCTAAGAGCAGGTTGGACAAACTCGGGTCAGGGCCGGTCTAGGGTTACTTGTCCTGCCTCAGCGCAGGGGGCTGGACTCGAGGTCCCTTCCAGCCAGACATGTCCGTGATTCTCTGAGTCGGCGTCTCCCCGTTGGGTAGATGAGCCGGACTGAAAGTTGATACATTGTTGCAAGGAGAGGTCTAGCCTGTGCCTCTCCTGGCGAGCCTGGCCCCCGAGCTGCGTTGGGCAGAGCCAGTCAGCGATGCCCATTTCCTGAGCAAAGCAAACGGGAGCCTCTCCAGCCACCCAGGGTAACGCAAGTGGAACCCGCAGCAGGGATCTAAGCAAAGGCACGCGGCATCCCGATCTCTGCGGCTGCCCCCCCACCGTCCAGGGTAGGGGGAGCCCCACAGGAGGGTCCTGCTGCCTGGACACTGACACAGGCCATCGACCATACTCAGCTAAGTGGGCTCTCTCCTCTTTCGGGCTGCAGGGCCCGTCTCCCCGAGCAGGGAGAGCTGATGAAATGCCCTGCACACAGGAGCTGCTCAGCGAGGACAGGGGCAGGGGGCAGCCCGGAGACCTGCCTGTCAGGCTGCGTAGAGCCAAGAGTAACTGGCCAGACTAAGGCTCTGATCTAGGTCCTCTCCCAGCTGCAGAGTGCATTGGGTGTAGGTGGAAGCTGAGGTCACATCCAGAGCCCCAGCCTGCTGCTGTCACAACCCCCCAAGAAAGAAAACAAGAATTCAGGGCTTGGCAGGGAAAGCAAGAGGTTAATAATTTAACTGACTAGCGAGACCCTGTGGACGGGGACACACGCAAACACCACCCCCTAGGGAGGCTCATGCACCAGCTACCACCCCCCAGGGACACACGGGCCCACACCAGCTACCACCCCCCAACAACATGCGCACACACACCAACTACCACCCCCAGGGACACGCGAACACAACAACTACCAGCCCCAGGGACACGTGCACACACCAGCTACCCACCCCCCAGGGACACACGTGCACACCAGCTACCACCCCCAGGGACACACGCACACACCACCTACCCCCCCCGCCCCAGGGACATGCGTACACACCACCTACCCCCCCCCCCGGGACACACACACACACACCAACTACCACCCCCCAGCGACACGCGCACACACACCAACTACCACCCCCAGGGACAGGTTCACACACCAACTACCACCCCTCAGCGACACGCGCACACACCAACTACCACCCCCCAGCGACACGCGCACACACACCAACTATCACCCCCAGGGACACGTTCGCACACCAGCTACCACCCCCCCAGGGACACGCTCGCACACCAGCTACACCCCCCCCAGAGACACACGGGCCCACACCAGCTACACCCCCCCCAGGGACACACGGGCCCAAACGAGCTACCACCCCCCAGGGACACGCGCACGCACCAGCTACCACCCCCAGGGACACACGCACACACCAACTACCACCCCCCAGGGACACACGCACACACCAGCTATCACCCCCCAGGGACACACGCGCACACCAGCTACACACCCCCAGGGACACACGCGCACACCAGCTACACACCCCCAGGGACACGCGCACACACCAGCTACCACCCCCCAGGGACACGCGCACACCAGCTACACACCCCCAGGGACATGCACACACAGCAGCTACCACCCCCCAGGGACATGCACACACAACAGCTACCACCCCCCAGGGACACGCACACACACCAGCTACCACCCCCCAGGGACACGCGCACACCAGCTACACACCCCCAGGGACATGCACACACACCAGCTACCACCACCCAGGGACACGCGCACACACCAGCTACACACCCCCAGGGACACGCGGGCGCACACCAGCTACCACCCCCCCCCAGGGACACGCGGGCCCACACCAGCTACCACCCCCAGGGACACGCACACACACCAGCTTACCCCCCCCCCCCACCTCCAGGGACACGCGCACACACCAACTACCACCCCCCAGCTACACATGCACACACCAACTACCACCCCCCAGCGACACGTGCACACACCAGCTACCCACCCCCAGGGACACACGGGCGCACCGAGGGAGGCTCCCTATGGTGGGTAGCCCCTTTGCTCTGTGGACTCCTAGCTAAATGAACTCTTGCTAGCACTGGGTAGAAATCATGGGCTAGGAAACTCCTTATGCCTTTGCAGGCTCTGCACTCAGCGTCTCCTGGAGGCCTGGGCCAGTCAGATCCCGTTGGTTACTGTCCCCTGGTACAAGATAACGGCCCTTTCCTGGGACAGCCCCCGGCTCTGTCCGTCCACGCAGGTGCAGAGAGGGTTACCACTGGCTGCTACGGCACCAAAACAGCAACTTGGATTTAAGTCTCAGGCTGAGATGGCTGCGGCTTGGCTCTGGTGCAAAGGGTTTTCACGGCTCTTTTCAGTGTGTTTTGCCCTGTGTGTCTGTCTGGGTTAGGTAACAAAAGGAGGTACCAGGCCAAATCCTGCTTATAGCTACCCTGGGATAATCCTGAGCCAATGGAGTCACTCTGTACGAGGACAGCTTGGCCCAGTAGCAAACGGACGCCGAGAACTGTCTCCGGGCTGGGACCGGCAGACAGGGTGACTCACCCAACCGTGTGGAGAAGGAACGGAGCAGCAAACGGCAGCGCTGGACGGGAGGCTGCCTGCACCCCTGCACATCGCTCCGCAATGCACCAGCCAAGAGCTGCTGTGACCTGGGCCTGCAGCAGCCACTTGCAGCGTCGTGGGGGCTTCAGAGGAGGGAGGGAAAGGCAAGTGTGCACTGCTGCCTCCTGCTCTGCCCAGGCCCCAGGGGCAGCCCGCGACCCCCACTCCCTTCCGTGAGCCCCGCCCTGCTGATTGCACATGGGGTGAGACTGTCACTGGCCAGCACCCTCGGCACCTCGGCCGGGGGCCGGGCAGGGCTCCCTCAGGCTGCCCGCCCCATCTTGGAGGAGCGTGGCTGCAAGGGTGGCCAAAGGAGACTCGGGAAGGAATGAGCTGTCTGCCCCCAGGGCCTGAGAGAGGAGATGGCAGAGCTCTGGGAAGGGGTCTCGGGATAGGTGGCGATAGAATGGAGGGTCTGAGGGAGATACGGGGGGGGGACCTGGGGCTCAGGGTGGATCAGCTGGGGGAGCTCAGAGGGGGGCTCAGGGTGGACCAGCTGGGGGGGCAGAGGGGGGAGCTCAGGGCCTGAGGGGAAGGCTGCCATCCCTGCTCAGTGGATTGCTAGAGCATCTCTGGTGGCAGCAGGAGGAGGGGATGCTGTTGTCATGGGGACAGATCCTCCTTGTAGGGGCGGGACCTGAGATGGGTGACATCACCCCCAGGGGACGTGGGAGGATGCGGAACCGGAACCGACAGCAGGCGGAGCCTGGATGGGTCTGGAGCAGGCAGTGCAGGCAGCAGCTACCATTCACTCACCTGGTCCTGAGCGCTCTGCATCCCGGCAGCGGCAACAGCATCCGGGTCTGGGAGGGGAGAAGAGCTGGCACACGCCAAGCACTGCAGCTGGTACCCAGCCCAGCTCCACCCCTCCTCCTCCTGCCATTCCAGCCTCCTTCCCCCAGCCTCCACCCGCTTTGTTCTCCATCCCTCCCCTCCTCCATCTCCCCTCTGCTGCAAGGAGCATCTTCCGCTCTCGCCCCTCCGAGGGCACCAGGCCGTGCAGCCGCTGGCCTGCCCAGGGGCCCGTGCACAGCACTTTGCAGCTAACTTCGTGCCCTCCAGGACGAGTCCCAGGCCAAGGCTCCCGTCCCCTACTGTGGAGGCTGAGCTGGGATGCTGTTCTAGGGGTGCCCATGGTTCTCACCCTGCTCGTCTCCATCTATAAACTGTGCCGTTTTTTTGCCATGTCCAGTTCGGAGAGGGTGTCGGTGCCTGAGTACATGAGCCATGCGTGCTTGTGGTCCGGGGCGGGGGCTGCCTGCAACCACCGAGAAGTGTCCCCTGGGGTGAGCACGGATGTCCAGGTGGCTCTGGATCGGATCCTCCCTGATCTGCACCTGGCCATTTCCTCCATGAAGCAGGCAGCCGACCCCGAGGATCTCAGGAAGGGGATCACAGAGATCTTCCAGCTGGTGGAGGAAGCCTGGGTGATGCCCACCCTGGGGAGAGATGTGGCCAAAGCTCTGTGTGATGTGATCCGCCTGGAGGGGGGCCTGGACCTGCTGCTGAACCTGCTCCAGGCAACAGAGCTGGAAACCAAGTGCCAGGCGAGCAAACTCCTGGAGCAGATCCTGGTGGCAGAAAACAGGTGAGTCTGCAAAGGGCCCACACCCTGCAGAGCCCTCCCCCCAGCACACCCCCACACAGCCCTCTCCCCAGTGCCCCCCACAGAGCCCTCCCCCAGCACCCCCCACAGAGCCCTCTCCCAGCACCTTTTTATTAAGCTTTTGCTTTTCCACCCCTCTTGCTTTCCCTGCCACACACCCATCTGCCCAAGGGCCCCGCCACCCCTCCCTTCTGTTGCAGACTGTGATGAGCTCTGGGCTGCAGGCTCCCGGGGCAGGGCGTAGATAGAGTCATTCACACAAACGGGTGACTCCAGCAGCATGTTCCGTTTGTGTGTCACACGTTTGGGGTCTTTGTCACACCTGGCGTCCCCCGTTCAGGCCTCAGCAGTGAGGGGGACGTACCCTTTGGGAGCCGGCTCACGGCAGAGGCTGCCCAGCGTGCTCGGTAGCTGAGGATAATGAACCATGGTTACAATGGTCATGCCTAGGGCCCCCCATTGCCCCACCGTGCTAGGTGCTGTACAGAGGGATGGGCCAGTGGATTTGACCAGAAGACCCTAACGGCTGGGGAGGTGTCAGCCATGAAAGAGGGGCTGAGGCAAAGTCCAAGGGACTCGCTGCCCGGGTCAGAGCTCTGGCTGGGAGGTGTGTTCGGTAACACAGAGGGCATGCAAGCCTCCGGCTCCCTGAGCTCCCAGAGCAAAGCTCCTCTGCCCCTCAGGGTGCCGCTCCCTAGCTGGGGATCTTAGCACGGCGAGGGAGAGAACTTCCCCCAGGAGGGTCTCTGCAGGTCTGTGCTCGGGAATTAGACTCTTCTGCTGGCCTGGCAGACAAGTGGTTAGTGATAACTGTATATTCTCCAGCATAGGGATGGGAGCATGTGTGTGTATAGGATCTAGGACAGCTTGGATTTTCCCTTCTCTAAGTGTGTGCACTCAGATCTCTGCCCCCTTGAGACTGTCAGCTCCTTGGGGTGGCGCTGTGCTGTCCCCCACATCTGTGCACCCCTGCACATCCACGGCATCACCAGGGATCATGCGTTCATTGGGACGAGTCACCCCTAACGAGTGAAGCTTCTACTCCTGCTGACACTTGCTAACACACTCTGGCTGTCGGAGCTACAGGTCCAAATGCTCAGAACACGTCCCAGGCTCAGCTAACTGGGTCTCGCAGTTCTCAGCCCTCGGAGGAAGTAGGCAGGGAGACGAGGACTTCTGCCCCTGACATCCATAGGAACCGGCTCAGGCACCTCTTGTATGGGCCAATGCACGTCCTTGGGTTGGGTCTGACAGCTCCCTCCAGCCCTCCTGCTTGGATGAAATGAGACCTGCCCTCCATACTCAGTCACACAGCTCTGCCTGCTCACTCGTCTCGCTGACCACAGGTTTCTGGAGCAGGCAGCACAGAGGGCGGGTTAGTGCCTGGATGAGTTTTGCCACCGTCCTCTCTTGCTGCAGCCGCTCTCTGGGCTGGGCTGTGATATCATCTCCTGCAGGGTGCGTCTCATCACAGCCAGTGACCTCAGCCTGCCAGCGCGTCCCAGTGTGCTAGACGCTGCGCCAGAGAGCCGCTCTCCTTGTCCCCAGGACACTGAGTGGCTGGGGCTGGGGCAGGTGGTTCAAAGCCCTAACTCCCTGTGAGTTCAGTATGTTCTTCGCCCAAGCCCTGGTGTCAGTGCTGCAGATGACAGGACCATGGGCCGGCAGCTTCATCCAGACTCAGCCCATCTACCCCGAACTCTAGCGTAGGGTGACCAGATCACACAGGTGAAATATCGGGACGCGGGGGGGAGAGGGGGGCGGAGAAAAAAAAAAAACAGCTGCCGGAGCTCCACGCCCTGCCCCCCCACCAGCTTGCCTCCACTCCGTCTCCACCTCCCCCCTCCCTCCAGCGCTTGCGCCGCCATACAGCTGATCAGCGCAAGCCTGGGAGGGAGGGGGGAGGAGGAGGAATGCGGTGTGCTTGGGGAAGAGGCGGGGCCAGGGCGGGGATTTGGGGAGGGATCCAATGGGGCAGTGAGGGGGCAGGGCTGGGGGCGCGGGGCCAGGGCGTGGATTTGGGGAGGGATCCAATGGGAGAAGGAGGGGGCGGAGTTGGGGCAGGGGCGGCGCGAGCCCCCTCCAGGCTCCGCTCCGCCTGTGAGCGGAGGCAAAATATCAGGACAATTCGCATCCCGACCGAAGGTAGGACAGGACGCGGGACAAATAAGCAAATATCGGGACAGTCCCGATAAAATCCGGACGTCTGGTCACCCTACTCTAGCGGTTCCCTCCTGGCTGCTGCCATTGGCCTTTCTGCCCCGTCTGTGAGCTAGGCTGTTGGTTCCCTACCAATTATCCCCACATCCTTTCCCTGACCCCTGTGCTGGCTGCCCAGACTCCCAAGCCTGGTTCCTTGCTCCCAGACTGGACTGTATCTGCTCTCGCCTGCTCTGGACAGTGCAAACCTAGGGTCTTGGACCCTGCGTGGAGGAGGCCGAGGCAGGAAGACTGTGCAATCTGACCTGAACTTCTTGTTTTAATGGTTCCTGCAAACCTGACAATCACGTCGTCTAGCCCACCAGTCCTGCCAGCTGCCCCGCATGGCAGCTCACTCCAGCTTGGACATTTTCATCCACAATTCCCCTTCCTCTCCTGGTCTCCAGCAGGTTTCTACCCAGCCGCCATTCTGCCTCCTTTTCCAGGACTCAATGCCTGAGCCATTGTGCTCTGCACGGACCCTGCTCCAGTGCGGTTTGATCTGCCACACCCTCCGCTCCTGCCTGCTAGGGTGGCACTGAGTCCAGGCACCAGCAGGTAGTTGAGACGGACACTGCCTTGACTGTGCAGCTGAGGAGACGCAGAGCTCCCACCACCGCGGGTCTGCACAGCTGGGTGTCCAAAGAGGCTGCCACCGACGGTCAGGACTCGCTTTTCTGGGACAGGAACGGAGGCAAAAGGATTCATGCTTAGAAGGTGAATGCACGAGGCACGTTCTTTGCACACGCATCTGTGTGTGAGTGTAGTGGGACTCGTTGCTGTCGGGGAATGGCTGTAATGTGCACGTTCAGCTCAGGAGCGGGGGACATTTCTGAGGGCAAGGTCTCCTCTGCAAACGCGGCTTGGTGCAAATATCGATCAGCACGTACTGCAGCTGGCCCTGCTGTGGGGTCTGGGGCTCATCCAAATTTACAGCCTATTCTGCCCCCTCCACTGCGCCCAGTGGTAACAGCGGGGCCCAGAGAGGCAAAGAGGTTAATGAGGGGAATGCATTAGGATGTCATTAACATGGGAGGAACCGTCAGCTCAGAGAGTTTGAATTCAGCCCCTCGGTTCCTGGCAAGAGGGAGCGGCCGTTTGGCCCCGCTGTCTGACTCAGCCAGAACCACACGTCCTGCATCCGGGCCAGGAGACGAGTCTGTTCATTCTGTTCCCAGCCAGACCCCTTGCTGCAGCCTAGCAGGCTGTGCTCTGCCCCTAGCAAATGCAGGCTTGGAGTGTCATTGAGCCCAGAACCCCATGGGGGTGAGACCAAGGTACCCCTCCCCCCAGCATCCCCAGCCTGAACACTGAGCTGCAGCACTTCAAACTAAACTCAGGTTCTCAGCCTGCTTCCTGCCACGGCCGCACAAGCTGCCAGGTGCAGCCGCTCCTACCCAGAATCCTTTGCAACGGTTCCCATGCTGCAACAAGCTCCGGCGGACAGTGCCCTGCCCTAGCCAGAGATTCGGAGAATCCCCGAGCCCCTGGTGAGCCTGGAGCCTGGGTGGAAGGGTCTGGACTCTGGACCCCAGCCCCAGGCTGAGTCTGTTTTCCAGAGCTATCTGAGTGGATTGCTGTCCGATTTAGCCCAAGGTCACTGTGAGCAGCACAGAGAACAGGAGTTCCCAGAACCACCCATCTCACCTGCACTGAGGGGAGAGAGGGGCTGCCTGGGTTGTATCCATCGAATTTGGCAGACAGAGACTTTGCTGACCCTCCAGCCCACCCCTCTGTGGGCTTCGTGGGCCAGAAACGCAGTGGTTTGTCCCAGCCACTGCCTGGAGCTGTGATCAGTACTGACTGCTCCAGCGCCCCAGCCACTGCTTGCACTGGACCTGCACTCCGCATTAGCCTGTTGGTGGCATGGTGCAGAGGCCCCACGCACTCTGTCACAACCTGGCCAGACACCGGTCTGCTGGGAGGGGCCCCACCACTTGTACTGGAGCTGCGCGGTGGCCTGGCACTGTTTCTAGCTCTGGGTCTCTAGGGCTCACTCCCAGCTTCCGGTCTCTTGTCCGAGCCCTTCCTTAGGATGAGGGTCTCCATAGTCCTGCTGCCCCAGACCCTGGAACCAGCCGCCCCGGGTGCTTCCACAAACTCTCCCAGAGCGCTGGGCTCCTGGTTTAACCCCTTCAGGGACAATGGGACAGGGATGCAAGGAGCTTCCTAACCACATCGACTTTACTCCAAGAGCGCTAGAGAGCTACAGATCTTTGCAAATAACCAAAATCCCGACCCTCCATTCCCACCCCACCAATCTGATCCCTCACCTCCTGGGAGACTAAGGACTGGTCAGCGTTTCCGGCTGGGGAGAGTCCCTCCTCCCCCTCCCCCCCCAGCCAGTGCCTCTAGCATGTCATGGTGGGTGGCTAAATACAGTCTCTGTTTGCCATGTGGCCAGACGGAGAAAGTCCATCTCCTTCCCCCAGTCAGACATCTGCACACACAATTCATTGTTCCTTGGGCCAGCTGTCAGTTGTGATGGCCCCAGATTGCTTGTCACGACTTCTCAGTCACAGTCATTCAGCTCGGCGTCCAGGACTTTCCTGGGCTGGGCACCTGGTTGGACTGCGGCCTAACAGACCATGTTCTCCTGGGCACAACCAGAACCGAGGACAGGCTAAGGACAAGGAGACAGTGGTGCTTACAGTTTGCTACGACATATGCCCCCCACCCCCACCACATGCTACACAGTTCCTGGACAGACATCAGGAGTGAGTCATGGGCACGAGCTGTGGGCCCCAGCAGGACACGCCCCAAGTAACCCATCCCTAGTCAGGGTGCTGGGAAGCAAGGAGGCTCTGTGACGTGGCGAGAAAGCCCCTGGACAAGCACTGGAGACCTGGCTGGGGAGCAAGTGTCGCTACCAGAGGCTGCTCCCAGCTTTCATCTAGCGAACGCCCCCCTTGGGCTCAGAGGCAAGTGAGAAGGGAAACAAGAAGCACAGACAGGAAACAGGCCTGCAAAGCACAAACTCAAGAGCCTTTGAATAAGGGCCTGGCTGGCGGTACCACAATGGCCTGGAGCAGAGAGCCAAACCGCAGCAAACCTGGTGCTCTGGGGAGCTGGGATGAGGCTGACGGACAGAGAGGGCTTTGCCGAGGGTTGTAACCACCTGTGCCAGTCAAACGGACAGAACCAGCTGAGGAACACGTGCAGGAGCATGAGAAGTGTAACCGTGTCTGTAGGCCCCAGGGGAGCGTGTCCTTACACATTCCTGCTCACAGTGCGGACAGCGAATCGTGGACAATCCAGCTAACATGCCAGGGGAAGGGAGTGTGGGACTCTGCTCTCGTGTGTGTCTATCTGTCTCTCTCCCGTTAACTCCAGGGTGACTCCAGACCACTTCCAGAGCATTAACAGAGCCGGGCACAATGGGCCCGTCTGGGTTCTGAGGACCCATGAAGAAGGTTTGAATCTACGGAGCAGGGAGATGGCTGATGGTTGGTGGGAGCTTTGCTGAGAAGATGGGGAAGGCTGGAGGATTTTAGGGACAAGCCTCATTGGGGGAGGGGAGTCAGGTGAGGTGTAAACCAGGAAATTCACTTGCTGCTCATGTGATGGCCTGGGATGGGGGAGGGGATCCCTTGGGAGCTGGGTCTCTGGGTCCTGCTTCCTCAGGGGGATCCAGGTGCTCTCTGGATCCAAGAGGATTTGTAAGGCTCTTCAGGCATGAGAACAAAGTGGTTCTTTAGTACCAGCCCTGTATGTATCTAGCCACACTACGGAGGGGCAGGTATCCTGGCAGCCAGTCTACACGGGAGACAGCATCCTGCCATCTGTGCCCCTTGGAGCCATTCCACTGCTAATAGAAACCTCTGTCCCTCCTGGGGCACATACCGGTCTCTTAGTGCCATGTAAACGGTGATGGGTTCAGTCTCTGGTTGCCCTGGCACTGCCCCTGGACAAGCACTGGAGACCTGGCTGGGGAGCAAGTGTCGCTACCAGAGGCTGCTCCCAGCTTTCATCTAGCGAACGCCCCCCTTGGGCTCAGAGGCAAGTGAGAAGGGAAACAAGAAGCACAGACAGGAAACAGGCCTGCAAAGCACAAACTCAAGAGCCTTTGAATAAGGGCCTGGCTGGCGGTACCACAATGGCCTGGAGCAGAGAGCCAAACCGCAGCAAACCTGGTGCTCTGGGGAGCTGGGATGAGGCTGACGGACAGAGAGGGCTTTGCCGAGGGTTGTAACCACCTGTGCCAGTCAAACGGACAGAACCAGCTGAGGAACACGTGCAGGAGCATGAGAAGTGTAACCGTGTCTGTAGGCCCCAGGGGAGCGTGTCCTTACACATTCCTGCTCACAGTGCGGACAGCGAATCGTGGACAATCCAGCTAACATGCCAGGGGAAGGGAGTGTGGGACTCTGCTCTCGTGTGTGTCTATCTGTCTCTCTCCCGTTAACTCCAGGGTGACTCCAGACCACTTCCAGAGCATTAACAGAGCCGGGCACAATGGGCCCGTCTGGGTTCTGAGGACCCATGAAGAAGGTTTGAATCTACGGAGCAGGGAGATGGCTGATGGTTGGTGGGAGCTTTGCTGAGAAGATGGGGAAGGCTGGAGGATTTTAGGGACAAGCCTCATTGGGGGAGGGGAGTCAGGTGAGGTGTAAACCAGGAAATTCACTTGCTGCTCATGTGATGGCCTGGGATGGGGGAGGGGATCCCTTGGGAGCTGGGTCTCTGGGTCCTGCTTCCTCAGGGGGATCCAGGTGCTCTCTGGATCCAAGAGGATTTGTAAGGCTCTTCAGGCATGAGAACAAAGTGGTTCTTTAGTACCAGCCCTGTATGTATCTAGCCACACTACGGAGGGGCAGGTATCCTGGCAGCCAGTCTACACGGGAGACAGCATCCTGCCATCTGTGCCCCTTGGAGCCATTCCACTGCTAATAGAAACCTCTGTCCCTCCTGGGGCACATACCGGTCTCTTAGTGCCATGTAAACGGTGATGGGTTCAGTCTCTGGTTGCCCTGGCACTGCCATTCTCTTTGATTTCACCCATGCTTCTCTTTCACCCAGGGACCGGATTGCCCGGATTGGGCTGGGGGTGATCCTGAATCTGACCAAGGAGCGAGACAGCCCCCAGGTGGCACGCAGCCTCTCAGGTATCCTGGAGCACATGTTCAAACACACTGAGGAGACCTGTTTCCAACTCATTTCTGACGGGGGCCTGGACGCCATCCTCTACTGGTGCCGCTGGACCGACCTCGTTGTACTGCGCCACTGCGCCATGGCCCTGGCCAACTGCGCCATGTACGGCGGGCAAGCCAACCAGCGACTGATGATCGAGAAGAACACGGCAGAGTGGCTCTTCCCACTGGTGTTCTCCAAAGATGACGAGCTGATCCGCCTGCACGCATGCCTGGCCATCACAGTGCTGGCCACCAACAAAGAGATCGAGAAAGAGGTGGAGCGGTCGGGGACCCTGGCACTGGTGGAGCCCTTCATCGCCTCTCTGGACCCGGAGCAGTTTGCATGCGACTTGCTGGACAGCAGTGACAACAGTCAGGGAAGGACAGCAAAGGACCTGCAGCATCTGGTGCCCTTGCTGGACAGCTCGCGGCTGGAGGCGCAGTGCATCGCACTCTTCTACCTGTGCATAGAGGCCGCCATCAAAGCCAGGCAGAAGAAAACCCAGGTATGGCTGGGTTTGGGGAGGCAGGGTTACCTGAGACAAGTAGATGTGGGGGGAGGAGGGGCACTGAGGTTGCATCCAAGCAGCCCTGCAGCCTCTGGGAAATGGGGCATCGCTTGCTCCCCCTGTGTGCTCACAGTTCTGCCTATTCGGGTGCTGTGGTAGTCCTGAAATGCCCACGTGCCAGGACTGCGCAGCACGAACCAGCGGGAAGGCACTCGGGGAAACAAGGATGTGATGGCTCCTGCTCTTCTGTGCCCAGATTTTCAGTGAAATTGGGGCTGCCCAGAGCCTGAAGAGGATAGTGTGTTACTCCACCAACACCACTGCCTCATCGCTGGCCAAGAAGGCGCTGCGCATGATGGGTGAGGAGGTGCCTCGACGGATCCTGCCTACCGTCTCCAGCTGGAAACCCATCGAGGTGCAGACGTGGCTGCAACAGACTGGATTCAACAAATACTGCCAGAGCTTCCTGGTAGGGCCATGCTTGCGGGGAAAAGGGCAGTGGAAAGGCCCTTTGCTGGGAACACACAAAGAACCCACCTTGTAACTGTCTGTAATAAGGAACCCTATAGATCCACCGTCACCCAGAGCAATGGAGCAATTCATGGCCATTGCCACTCCAGGGCAACGTCTCCACCTGGCACCTTCAGCCTTGAGGAGAGCTAGATGGGACTAGGCCCGTGTCTTGTCTCACCAGTGCTGCAAGCCCCAGAGCAGGAGGCCAGCCCTCCATCCTCATGCACTGCCGTCCCAGGGCAGAATCCTGCCTGATCACAGCTGGGGCAATAGGCCACCATGTGTCACGTCTCACCCAGACCCGATAGCCAGAGCACGCTGGAATCGCAGAGCAGGCGTCTGGAGGGAGAGGCTGTCGACGAGCAGTCCCATCTCTGGATGGCAAAGAGAATGGCTTAGGGCACTGGAGCTGCCCGTGAGCCCCCACCGTGCACTGCATGAGCATCTCATCCATGTCCCCAGGCTGAGCCTCCTCCCTGGCTCAGGGCTCCACGTGCATTGTGCAGCAGGCCTTGGTGGGCTGCTCTGACACCTCCTCTCTTGGCAGGAGCATGAAGTGGATGGGGACTTGCTGCTGCGACTGACAGAGACGGATCTGCGGGAAGATCTGGGGATGGCCTCTAGCATCATCCGGAAGAGGTAGGACCCTTGTGTCCCACAGCAGTCGCTGCAGAGACAAGCGGGAGAGTCCAGGGCAAAGCCCTTTGACTCTCCCCTCCGTTCCCTGCTGTGACAGGAGCACCAGAGGCAGCTGCCTCTGACCTCACACTGGGAGAGGCTGGGCTCTTGGGGAGGGATGGCTCAGTGGTTTGAGCATTGGCCTGCTAAAGCCAGGGTTGTGAGTTCAATCCTTGAGGGGGCCATTTAGGGATCTGGGGCAAAAATCAGTCTGGGGATTGGTCCTGCTTTGAGCAGGGGGTTGGACTAGATGACCTCCTGAGGTCCCTTCCAACCCTATGAACTCTGAGGTTCTACTGTACACAAAATGGACCTAGAGAAACACCACCAAAGGCCCTGTGCCCAGCTGTGACTCCATCCTGCTGCCGGGGGAGTTCTCACAAGGTGGCCAATGCCACAGGGAGTGGCTGGATGGGAGGGGGAGGGGCTCTCCTCAGCACAGGAACTGGGCTGGGGCCCTGTGTGCTACTCAGAAAGCTGCAGACCGACCCTGGATTCTGCTCCCCCGGCTGCAGGTCCTGCCCCTTCACGTCTCAATGCAGAGATGTTCCACTAGTCAATCAACTGTCTGTCTGTCTGTCCATCTCTCTCATGCACCCTTCACCACAGCATCTGGGCACTCTCTTCTCTTCCTGAGTGCCTGCCTGACCCCGAGCCCCATCAAATCCCTCTCCCCCTGTGCTTACATCCATTGACTTGCCAGGTTTTTCCGGGAGCTGACGGAGCTGAAGACATATGCAAATTACTCCACCTGCGACCGCAGCAACCTGGCCGACTGGCTGGGCAGCGTTGATCCCAAGTTCCGCCAGTACACGTACAACCTGGTGACTTGTGGCATCGACCGCAACTTCCTGCACCGTGTGACGGAGGAGCAGCTGCAGGAGGACTGCCATATCGATGTGGGCTTCCACCGCGTGCGCATTCTCTCTGCCGCCAGGGGTAAGGCCCTGCTCCCTTCTCAGCACAGAGACACCGGGGGCCAGTCTGGTCACTGGTCAGACCCGGCCAGGGCTGGTCAGCTCACTGGGTTGGGGGCGGATGGGACTAGTCTGACTGCCGGGTGACCATTCACAGATCACCATTAACTCTTCGCTGCTATCCACTCTCATATATAGAAATGCTTCACTCTCCCCTGCCGTGCAGTGGCTGCAAATCCACCTCCGAGGGGCCTGACGTGTTTATCAGCTACCGACGGAGCACTGGCTCCCAGCTGGCCAGGTGAGTGCCGAGGGGATCGCCCCACGTGGACCCACTCCAGGGGAAGGCGCAATGGCGTCCGTTCTGTGTCATGGTGCTGATGGCTTAGGAATGACCCAGGATCTCTCTGTGGGCAGAGAAGGACAGAGCAGCATCTGGAGGGGACAGTGCTTGAGGCTCAGTGAGAGCAGAGCAGACTGGAAGGGGAATTCAGCCCCCAAACCCCATCCTGCTTCCCTGCTGATGCTGACTTGCACCTTCCTCATTCTACACCCCGGGTGGCCCAGTCAGAGCAGGGCTTAAAGCCTCCCTCCCTGTTAGTTCTGTGACAGCCCACACGCCTCGAGCCTGCGCAGGCCTGAGCCAGCAGCTACCGTCTGGAGGGCTGCAGTTGGCTCTGTGGAAGCCTGTTCTCTGCTCCTCTATCTCACGGTGCCCCTGGCTGAGATGACAAGGACAGGGGGTGCCCTGATGGTGCCTTTCTTGCCCCCAGCCTGCTGAAGGTCCATCTGCAGCTGCATGGCTTCAGCGTGTTCATAGATGTGGAGAAGCTGGAGGCGGGGAAGTTTGAGGACAAGCTGATCCAGAGCGTGATGAGCGCCCGCAACTTCGTGCTGGTTCTCTCGCCAAACACGCTGGATAAGTGCATGGGGGACCCTGACCGCAAGGACTGGGTGCACAAGGTGAGAACCCCCGGGCAGGAGCGCAGAGGGACTTGGTGGCACCGCGGGAGTGGGAGGGGCTGGAGATGGCTCTGGCTGCCATGTGGGAGCCATGAGCTAAGCTCTGGGCTTTCCCCTCAGGAGATCGTGACGGCCCTGAGCTGTGGGAAGAACATCATCCCTGTGGCTGACCATTTTGAGTGGCCTGATCCCCAGGATCTTCCCGAGGACATGAGGGCTGTCCTGAAATTTAACGGCATCAAGTAAGTGCGGGCGGGGCCCTGTCCCAGCCGTGCTCTTGCGGTGGCTGCTGACTTGTGTGGAGTGCAGGCAGTGCGATGCAATCTGAGGCGGTGGGCGGGTGAGACAGCAGATGCAGGCCGCTGAACGTCACAAGTTCAGGGCAGGGGGTGCCGGCCTCTCTGCAGCTGGGACCCATCTCATCTGGGAGGTGGAATTTTCTTCTCCTGGTCTCCCTTGAATAATTCTCCTCCCTCCTTGGCGTTTTGGCCCTTCAGCTACCTGCAGGCAGATCTCGTGTCTCCTGTTATCCTTCAGCCGAGCAGGGCAGACTGAGCTCTGTCCATCCCTCCTCCTGACCCAATCGCTCCAGCCCCTTCATTGTTCCTGCTCTTCTTCCCTGAGCTCTGCTTGCCACTAGTGCAGGATCCCAGACGCGTCCCAGCACCCGTGGCCCCTTGGCACTTTGAATGGCATCCCAGGAGGGGTGGGGGGTCCCTACTGTGCCCGTGGCCCAGGCTTCCCAGGGTCGCTACCACGGGGCCATAGCATGAAGGAGCCTTTTCTGTGCTGCTGGGGTTCAGCTCCCTGCCTCTGCTAGCCACAGGCAACCCAAGCCCTGCCTCTCAGCCCACGTGGGCTCCACTGGCCCTCATGCAGGTGCTGATAGGACACTCCAACCCCCGCAGTGCCCAGCCCCGGGGCACTGGTCACTCGGGATGTTCCCAAAGGAACAGCACCCCAGCTTCCCAGTGACCTGACACCCCGCTCTGCGTCACACACAGCGCTCAGGTTTGCTTCCTGAGAAAGCAAGTGTATGTAGCAGAGAACAGAGAGTCATAGGGCAGCCAGTAGAAACACTGGAAACAAAGGGTTACCCGTAAAATCAAATCCTCACATGCCTGAGCCCTGCTCTGCTGAGCTGCTGTCACCCCAAAGTCTTTCCCCTGCGCTGTCCCACTGGGATGGCCAAGACCCTGCTTTCATGAGGCCCAGCCTGCTGGCTGCTCCCCTCCCCCAGGATGTCTGTCTGCACCCCCCAGATAGATCCTCTCTCTCCTTTGCTCTTCACTGGAAAACAGACCCCTGGTTACCTCACGAGCTCTCCCTTAGCGGGTGACTCTGCATGCTGCCAGACTCCCACTGGGAGACACACAACACACAATGGCCAGTGGGGGAGAGAAGTGGTGGGACCTGACTTAGGGACGCTGCCTGTGGGTGACCTGCCTGTAGCTACAGTGCCCAGCGTAGACAGAGACATGCCTCCTTTCACAGGACCCGCACGGCCCGTTGGCAAGGGGATGATGTGACACCCGTACGTGAGCGCTGGGGAACTAGAATGTAAACACCAGCCCCAGGGTTTCCTGTAACCCGTATGCACCTCTGTGCTCTCTGCCAGTTGGTATCGAGGTTCTTCGGTCACAATGGCATCCAGGGGGGTCTGACAGTGCCCATAACCCAGGCACACTGAACAGCACCCGGGGGGCAGTCTGACAGTACCCGTGGCCCGGGCACATGAACAGCATCCGGGGGGGGCAGGGGTCTGACAGTGCCCGTGGCCCGGGCACATGAACAGCATCTGGGGGGGGGGTCTGACAGTGCCCGTGGCCCAGGCACACTGAACAGCACCCGGGGGGGAGGGAGGTGTCTGACAGTGCCCGTGGCCGGCGCATCGAGCTCACCTGCAGACTTTCGAGTCCATTGAGCAGGGTGTGATAATCCGTTTTCTCCCCTGGATGCAGATGGTCCCATGAGTACCAGGAGGCCACAATCGAGAAGATTATCCGCTTCCTCCAGGGCCGCTCATCCCGGGATTCTTCAGCTGGCTCAGAGAACAGCCTGGAGTGTGCAGCCCCTCTCGGGCAGACCTACAGCCAGGCAGGGCCGCCCCATATCCTCTAGGGCAGTGTTGTTCAACCAGGGACCGGCTTGCTGCTTTCCTACACTGCATCAGGGAGATCTCAGGGCGTGGCGCCGGCCCTCAGCCCGGCAGCTGAGAAACACGGTGCTAGGGACTTCCCAGAAGCGCTCTCCCCAAGTGGGGTTAAATCCTTCCCGTTAGAGCTTCCTGCTTCCAGGGCTGCACCCTGGGCCTACCCCTGAGGGACCTGGACCACTTCCCTGGCTCAGACAGTGCAAGAGGAAGGGCCCTTGGCTGGGGCAGCAGCCGAATATCAACTCTCTAATTACCCTCCCATCCTCGAATCCAGTCCCGGCACCGAAAGGGATGTTCTCCCCTTAAGAGCAAAGAACACTTCCTATCTGCCTCCTACAGCCTGAGCCTGTGGGGGCCAGACAAGAGGGCCCGTCCCAATGCCCCCGGGGCAGGGAGACAGCTGTTCCCCTTCCCTCGCCATGACGCCCACTCGTCTGACTCCCCCAGCCTGCAGAGAAAGTGATGGAGAACGCAGACCCCACCCAGAGATGTTTGCAGGAAGGAGGGGAGGGGGAGGAAGGGGCAGTTGAGAGGAAGTGGCCCATGCGTAAGGCTACGATTTAGTCAGGGGTATTTTTAGTGAGTCACAGACAGGTCAGAGACAATAAAAGTCATGGCCAGTGATCTGTCCGCGACTTTTACTAAAAACACCCGTGCCTAAATCTTAGGTGCTCAGGGGGGAAGGGGTGCTCTGGCAGTCGCTGCTGCTCCTGGGGATGGGGTCAGCCTGGGGCCCCACCGCCGCTCCTCCGGGCAGTGCCTGGGACCAGTTGCCTGGGGTCGCCTGAGCAGCGACCAGCGTGGCTGGTCCTAGGGCCGCCCCAGCTGCTCGGGCGGCCCTGGGCTCAGCCGCTGCAGCTGCAGAAGTTACAGAGGTCCCAGAAAGTCATGGAATCCGTCACCTCCGTGAAAGACTCACAGCCTTACCCACAAGCTGTGTATTCACGAGGACTTCACAAGGGAGCGTCACGCAGCTGGCACAGGCTGCCATGTGGACTCCAGCTCCTGCACTTACACGCCCTGCTGGGTGCCTGGGGACCATTACCAAGGGCAGCAGCTCAGGGAGCGAGTGGCACCACAAAGTGCCAATGGGCAGGAGAGGCCAAATGAAAGCAAAGCCCTGGAGCAATCCCTTTGTTTTATGTCAGGCCCTTACAACCTGCCTAGGTGGAGACCTCCCCTCCCCCCATCCCAAACAGCAGCTCCTGCCACCTCCTCGCGGCCTCTCTCCACACGGTGCCCAGCCTGGGGAGCCCTTTGCTTCTAGCTCAGGTAGAAATCTTTCCCAGGGGCCTTTGCAAAGTGCATCTTGTTTTTATCACCTGATGTCTCAGTTCTTGCCACTCTGGTGCCATTGTAAAGCATTGTCAGGCCCATGTATGCAAGGCACAAAGCTGCCCGGGGCCCGGAGCGCGCTGCTGGGCGGGGCGTGGAAGGACGTTAGCTGCTGTATTGTACCTGTGGGATCATTATACACCGGCAAGGCACTGGGCTGTGGCTGGGCTCTATTCCTGCCGGCTCTGGTCTTCATTCCAGACTTGTCACGGCTCCTGCTCCGCTCAGAGGGAGCTTGCTGGCATGTAGCCCAATGGGTCTGCGTAAGCTTCCCTCCGAGCTTAGGCTTTGTTGGCTCCAGCGTTAAGTGACAGGCCATTTCCTCACCTCCCCCATCTCGCTCATGAGCCAGATCCTTTGCACATTCAAAATCAGCCAGCAGCTACTCAGCCAGCAGGGTATTGGGGGTGGGAGCAGAGGCCATTGCCGAGGCAGACGGGGGTTTCCTGGGTGTGGGGCTGGGCTGACAGCAGGACCTTGCAAGATGTGGGGCCAGGCACAGTTGGCCCATGCACTCTGGGCCCTGTTCACCGGGGGGGGGGGGGTTTCCTGCAGCTGGAGCTCAAACACGGGGCTTGTTTGCTTTACTTTGCCCCTTTCTGTGGCATCTGTGGGTGCAGGGAGAAGCCTGATGTCAGGCAGCCAATGCGAGATGATCTCAGCTCGCTGTGCTGGGGCCTGGACCTCACCCTGCACCTATACCTCTGATCTTTGGCTGCTGGTGGAAGCTGCTCTTAACAGGCCCCTTTCTGACGCAGGAACTGGCCAGGGGCTTTTCTTGGAGGAGATTTCGTCTCCTCCAAAGGGGTCCCCACTCTGCAGGCTGAAGCTGGCTGCTTGGGGCCACACCAAGCCCAGCCCTGCCCTAGGAAAGGGAAGGTCATTGACCTATTGAGCAGTGACAGCATGGTCCCCCTGCACACCCAGCGAGACAGACTTCCAGCTCCAGGTGACACACTGTGACCGGATGGCCAACAGAGGGCGCTCCTCGGGTACCACAGACATCACTTCTCATCCCCATCTTCACTGCAGCTCTCCTGCCTGTTCCTTCCTGCTTCCATTCACAGGGCAGCTACTGCAGCAGCCCCCGCAGAGCGCAGCGCAAACGCTTCAAGCCTGGCTGGAGCGTCAGGCCCACGGCAGGTAAACGCCCGGGGGCCTCTGCACAGCACTCTGTGTACAGGAGCCGCCCACCCGAGTGCTGCGGAGCAGTTACAGCTGCCGAGCCCTCTCTGCCCACAAGCCGGCAGGCTCCAGCCACACGAGCTGGGTCCAAAGAAAATGGGATGCGGTGAAGGAACATTCATTATTCATGAGTGGAGATGATGGGCTCCTGAATGAAGAATTGCTTTCAATTAGAGGCATTGGGGTTTGAGCGAGTGATGCCATGGGCAGCAGCAGGTGGGGCAGCACAGCAATGCGTCTGCAGCTGATGTGATTGGAGACAGCCATAGGCACAGGGACACGGCCTGCCTAGGCTCTGCTCCCTCCGGCCTGCACCTTCTCTGCCACCCAGGCCTAGGGGGTGGGGAGGAGCCCAGCGCATGTCACTTTGGGACCCGACTGGAGAGTCCAACCCCAGCAGCACTGCAGGCCCCACTCAGGCCTCTCCTCCCCATGTGCTGAATGAAGGGGCGAAGCCTGTTGTACGCTGCACTGGCCCAGAGGCACCTGCGTGGATTTTAGGGCAAGAGGGCACCATTGTTCATCAATGCCAGCCAGACTTGTCCTTTGGGAAGGCATGAACCATCAGGCCTTAGGAAACTCCAGCTAGTATAAGATGCTGCAGTACGTCTCCTCAGCATCACGGGCTACTGTGAGCCCATTCGGCCTGTCCTCCACCCTTTACACTGGCTTCCCATAGCCAAGAGAGTCAAGGACAAGGACCTGTAAAGGCCTAAGGCACAGGATGAGAGCCATGGCAAACAACTCCACCTCTCAGGCACAGTGGAACTTCCTACCATGAGGATAAAGCTGGTCTGTGTGGGAGACAGAGCTTGCTGGGGGGCTGGTCGGAGACTGTGCACAAACTCCCCAGGGAGCTAAGGATCAGCCCAAATTCCCACTCCCCGAGGCACTGCGCCAACCTGCCTTCTCTAACGCAAACCGAGCAGCGTGCCTATAGCGAGGGGGGAACCCTACCAAAACATTCCACCGCCCACATATTCTCTCCCGGAAAGAGGGTGAGAGACAGAATAAACCACAGGAGGCAGTTGCTAGCCGTGTTGCTTCATGCGTGAGTAGAAGGTGCTGAGGGCAATACAAGAACCTGTATAATATAGACTAGAAAGGCTCCCAGCCTCCCTTTTACCCTGGCCCTGGATGTCCCGGGCAGGTTTGGGATTAATGTGAGTGAGCATGGCGCCCATTGTATTCTAAGGACACCCATACCTGCTGCTCACAGCCACGCTGTGGTAGGTCGTGCATTGGCCCCATGCTTGAGGATCTGGGAGGAGAGCCAACAAAAAGCTGTTATTCTTCCATAAATCCTATTGGATTCTTCCTTTACACACCGTGGGTGACTGACACACAAAGCAAGCATGGTGGGACCAGTGAAATCAAACTGTACAGACACTGCCAGCTGGTGATACTGGCCAGGAAAACGGACCTGCAGCCCAATGGGACCAGCTAGGATTTAGTGGCCTGATGCTGCATTGAGGAATTCAGATACAAATTCACCCACAATCCTGAACTCCTGGCATGCCCTGTTTGTAGGGAAAGTCAGTGTTGGCCCTAAGCTCAGAGTTGCACAGGCAGTTCCAGCACTGAGCTTTATATTGACATAAAGCATCCGACAACTGCTCTACTTCTCCCATTCTCCCCTCACATACCTTCCTGTGCATGTTCCTTCTCTCCCCATTCCCCACTTGAGCAGAGGTGAAACAAGAGCTTGGGCTGATTTGGCAAATACTGCCTGTTATATTTACAGGCAGGTAACAGAATCAGAGCTGCTGTGAGCTTCACTCCAGTGCCCAGGAAAAGGTTAACCCAGTGTGTAGTTGCTACTAGCAAGTCTCAGGGGATCATCTCTAATCTGTATGGCTCCAGGCTCTTTGATGAGCTCATTCTTCACATGGCATCAGATTATTTGCTGCTGCTTTTCACTCCAAAGTCTTCAACCCAAGAGAGAAAAGCAGGAGAATAACGGAGAGAGATAAGCGGGGAAGGAAGTCTGGACAAACTGGAGAGAGTCCACAGGACAGCAACACAAACGATAAAAGGTTTAGAAAACCTGACCTATGAGGAAACATTTAGAAAATGGGTATGTTTAGTTTTGAGAAAAGACGACAGTCTTCAAATGTGTTCAGGGCTGTTATAAAGAGGACGGTGATCAATTGTTCTCCATGTAGGACAAGAAGTAATGGGCTTAATCTGCAGCCAGGGAGATTTAGGTTAGCTATTAGGGAAAACGTTCTAATGGTAAGGATAGTTAAGTATTGGAATGTGTTACCCTGTAGGATCCCCATCCCTGGAAGTGTTTATAAGCAGACACCTGCCACAGATGGTCGAGGTTTCCTTGGTCCTGCCTCAGCACAGGGGGCTGAGCTAGAAAACAACCGCTCAAGGTTCCTTCCACCCTTAAATGTTTATGATTCTATAAAAGAACTCTGCTGCCAAGGCCAGCCTTTATGGGCCACGAGAGGAACTTATGGGGACTTGCTATTCTGGGAATGAGCAATCTTGTCCTTGTCGTAAATCTGATTAGAAAACGGCACAGGGAGCACCTTGGAGCCTTGCATAAGGGGTTTGTTATCAGCAGTGCCACTTAGTTACTGTACAGATCATATATTCACGAGGAAACAAGTTTAACAGCTGTTAGAAGAACAGCTGTGAAGGCTTTGAACACCATGGGCTGGGGAGAGCTGGTACTACCCCAGCAGGGGATAGCTGAGCGAGTGACAACGTGAAGACATGATGGCACCTGTCACCCTCTGGGAAGAGGAGCAGCAGTCAGCTCACTGACAGAAGAGTACGTCCCACAGAACATATATTTTCCCCCTGCAAATACACCCCCCTGCCTTGCTCCCGCATCCAGCTCAGCCTAGTGATGGGATGAGATTGGTCCTGGCTCTGCCATTCGCTTACTCTGTGGCCTTGGGAAGTCACTTAATCCACAGTTATTGAATTTAGGTGCCCACAGTTATGGATGATGGGACAGGTTTAGCTTTAACCTGTCTACCTCAGGTTCCAACCTGCACAGCCCACCTTTGCAAAGAACTTTGAAATCCTGGGCTGAAGGGCACACACTGCACTGCAGCTGATGCTAACAGCCGAGCTCCAAGGGACTTGTGTGCACTGCCATTAGTGCTTCCAAAAGGCCCCATGAATGGGTTCTGCAGCTAGACAGGCAGGAAGGGAGAAGGTCCCTCCAGACGCTCACACACTCCTGGGAAGACTTGCTTCTCACTCTCAGCACTGCTACAAGAGCCTGGCCTGAGCAGTAACGTGCAGAACAAGTCTGTTATCCTGGTGCAGATGGGGGCTAGGGGCCTGCCTCCCTCCCTCTACAGTCTATTCAGCCAGTGCTGGGCTTCCTCTACTTCCGTTCTGCCCTTCAGGGGCCATCTCTTCCTGGAGGGAGAGGTGCATTTGGTCGCGAGTTTCTTTTTCCATACTAATGGCTTATTGGCCACTCAACAGGGAAGAGCTCACTCTGTTCAGAGGGGAATTTGCTCCCTGGCATCACTCGCAACCCCTCAGCAGAAGCGTACATTCCCCCATGGGCCGCCAGCATGCCCTGTTAGTTTTCACTCCTCTGTCACCTGCAAATGGGCATCAACAGCAGCTCTTTCTACCCCTTTATTTTTAAAATCACTTGTGTTTTCCCAGACAGGCCGAGCCAGCAGGACCATGAGGAGCTATCCCTGCTGGCAGGATCATGTTTTTACTGGCTGATTAAAGCCACAATTTCCAGCTACTTGGAACTTTAAATAAGCAAGAACCTTAGAGATCTCTCACGCTCATTGGTCAAATCATCCCAGCAGAATAAGCAGCAGCTTTCCGACCGGTTTGCTCAGCCACACAAATAATTTTCTTTTGGTGAATCAGTGCTTAGCCTTGTGTGGGGGATCAGGAAGCATCTGTAAAGTGACCATATTCGGGTGTGGTGTCCGAGATTTCTATCCACCTAAGAGAGAATGGACAGCGTCAGAGCTCTGCCTGCACAAAGCAAGGGCTTTAAAATCTCAAGGGAACAGAGAGGAAATGGCCCTGCCAGAAAAACTCCCTGGGGCCAGTGGTTAATGCACTTCTCCTGTAAACCCACCCTGGCCTCCCAGCACTGACAAGGTCAAAAGCAACCTCACTCTCTTGCTTTAACTAGCGGGGCAATTGAAGGCAGACAAGCTGTTGAGGGTGCCCAAGCTCTTCCCTACAGCAGCTGCTGGAGGAAGGGGTGAAAGAGCAATATTGCGCCAAAGCTCCCAGCTCCCCGCCTCGCACCGCCACCGGCGCTCTGTGGATTGGTGCTGAGCTCTGGGGCAGCACAGGGCTCAGGAAGATATAAAGCAAGAAAAATAAACTATCATGTTTTAATGGAATGACAGCTAGTGGCTAGAGCCAGCGCAGTGCAGGCAGGCACCACATGAGCATTGCATATGTAGCTGTGACAATGTGCCTCAATCCGGAGCTGGCACAGCCCCTGCCGTTCCACTCCCAGGCCCCACATTCAGCTCTTGAAATGCAACTCCGTTCTGAGCCGCTTCCGCCCCCACCATCCACACTCACATGGAGTGCAGGGTGTGTGTTAGGGGGGGGCTGCAATGTGGACACATAGTGAGTAGGAAGAATCCCACTGAAATCAATTTACTTGTGAATCAAGAGAGAACTTGGCAGAGGTTTCCCCAGTTGAGAAACTTAGACATCTGCCTCCGGTGGCACCAAACTTCTTCCAATTAGCAGCATTTAGAACAAGCCTTGTAAAGGCCTATCACAAGCCAGTGTCCTGCAAGGGACCCCACCAGCAACTACAGAGCCACATACAAAGGTTTTTAGACTGACGTATAAGACCAGGATCTGAGTTACCCAATAAGAGCAGCTGGAACGAGCAGAATGATTGCCCCAAAGAGAAAGGGGAATCCCTTCATGAAGTGCAGGCTTGCAGGGTAGAGAGAGTTGAACACTCCTGTGGCCACAAGTGAGCAGAGACCTTCCACGCAGGCAACAGAGGCAAAAAGAGCACCTGGAAGGACACCAAGGTCAGAGCTTAGCAATGAGGCTCCTCTTTTGGCCCCCTTAGACTGAACACACCTGACCATCTTCGTGCATTTCAATCTGGATCTTAGTAAAATATTTTCACTCAGATCAGGAGGTGGCCCTTTTTCTCTGCAGTGCAGGTGCCAAGGGCTGGGAGCAGAGACAGGCATGATGGGCCAAGTTCAGCCCGAGTGTAAGTAGGATAACTCCACTGCCCTCCATGAGTTGCACTCACCACAGGGCTGAATTTGGACGCTGCATCAGACGGACTGGAAATCCCACGAGGCAGAAACTAGCTAAATGTAAGTGCCCAGCACATTTTATCATTCAATAAATATTAAACGCAGCAGAGATACTGCAGGTTTCGTTTTATAACCTTGGAATCCAATTTACACTAGCTTCACTCTAAGAGGGGCCCACGTTAGCCGCTTGGAGGAACCAGGACTTTCATTTAATCACTGAGAAGCCATTTCTGGGCTGCAAGTGACTGCACTAAGCCCCTCCTCCCCTCTCCTGACTCTGCAGTGGCATTTCCAGCCAGGTCCATGTACAGGAGGCAAAGAGGCCCGGCTCTCCCCAGCATTATGGAGAAGGGTAACCCTACATCCTGTGGTCACATCCTTTAGTAGTGCTGAGTTCTTCCAATTGTTGCCAGTCACACAGGCCAAAGCCATACCGGGGGTTACTAGTGTTTCCAGAGTTTATTTTTCAACCCAGTCTAACTCCTGTTCCCGTGAAAGGTTTTGAGACCAGGGGGAGGTCATCAGTGACCCAGCCCCAAACTTTAATGTGATGCTTTTCACTTTGACTACATCTTCCTCTACACATTCTAGTCCCAAGTAGGTTCACCGTATTGCCTAGAAAAACTGCCCACAATGACTGTCCTGCGCAGGGCCTGAGGATGTGTGCATGTGCCAGGGGGGGAGGGGTCAGAAGAATGCAGAGATTCCCTGACCTGGTCCTTTTGGTGCCTCCTGCCGGGAGAGGCTGAGGCACACTCCTTGGGTTGTTTGGTTTTTAATGTGTCGCGCAGACATCACTAGGTTGGATGTTTCAGGGCCTGCTGTGGGTTATCCTGGTTGATCACTTACCCTGATCCTTCTCATCCACCAGTTTGGACAGCTTTGCCCGGATCACTGGAGTGGCTGCCATTGAAAGAAACAGGATGCCATAACCTGTGAGTGAGAAATAAGACACACCCAGGAGGTTTTCTGATCTGTGGAATAACATTGGTAGCTTAAAACAAAACCAACCCCACAAATAACGCACCTGTGGCTGCCAGGGAGACTGCCATCCTCCTGCCCATTAGCCCATGCGCACCCTTCAGCCCGCCTCCTTCTATGGCCCCTTTGAGGGTAGCTTAAGATACCTTGTTTGTGTGGCTTTTGGTTGGTCTACAACTGTCTGTAGTGACCCCCTCTAGCTGCAGCACCACCACCTGGTGGTGACAGTAAATACAAGGTGTGACAAGCTGGTGATCTCAGCAATTTTGGTATGTGGATACTTTGGGGACGTCTACTCTGCCTTTCTGTTTTTCCAAGAGGCTGCCATCCTCTCCTCACTCCTCTGGCAATTTTTAAGCTATCTGGATTTAGGGATTCAGCATCACCTGTGAACATCAGTGGTGTTGTAGAAGCAAGTGAAATCACAACCAGGCCCGAGATGTTGGAGAGCAATCCTAACTCCGCTACCCAGGTGTCTTCAAGGCACAGCTGCAGTGCCCGCAGCCCTGCCAGGCTGCTCAGGTAAGTCAGGTAACTAGCCGCTGAGCCATAGCCAATCAGATCAGAGCCCCAGCAGAGAGGGGAGCTGAGTTCGTATAGGACAAAGACGTCCCTGGCTCCAAAGTGGATGGTGACAATGAGAAAGAACGTCAGAGAGTAGAGAGCGAGCTTCTGGTACCCTGGGGCTGCATACAGCTTGTACACAGACATATAGTGACTGAGGGTGAACAGCTTGGCTGGTTTCCTCTCCTTCACCGATTCCTGGAGACAAAGAGCAGCATAGAAGGCAGTGGCAAGACTGACAGCAAACACGAGCCAGAAGGGATTGATGTAGCCCTGAGCTTTGCGCCACTGCCCTCCGATGATGCTGGCCAGCATGCCTGCCACGCCCAGGCACGCCTCCAGGATGGCGACGCGGAACGTACGGGAATGCTGGTCACTGATGTCAGCCACGTAGGCAAAGCAGCTGGCCAGGATCAGGTTGTAGTCCCCCATGAGGCCGCACAGGATGCGCCCAAGCAGGAAGTAGCCAACATGTAGCCTCAGGTACATGACAAGAAGATAGATGGCAGCCTGCAAGGCCATGCCCACGGCGGGCAGGATGAGTGCTGGACGCCGACCCACGCTGTCACTCCATGGTCCAAAGAGAGTCACCGAGAAGAGACCCACAAAGAAGCCTGCCAGGTTGATGTAGAGGTTCCAATGGGAGGCCAGGGTCTCCACTTCCTGAGACAGAAGGACAGACACAGGTAGGTGAGGCCCCGGATGGCACAATATCTGTCCATCAAGGTCTATGTTGGCACCCATCGCCTTGGGGTCTGACCCCGGCCTGCAGACACCTCCTCTTGCGAAAATATGGCCCAGCTCCTTCCAGCTGTGCCTGGCTGGGCACAGAGGGTGGGGGGCAGCCACGTCAAACCAGCACCCCTAGTTCCAGCACCTCTGGGGCCCGCCCGCTCCCGGGCACCCACCCCCCGCCCCGCCTCGCCTCGCCTCGCCCACCTGCTGCCGGGGGTCCCCCGCGCCGCTCGCGTTGCCGCAGCCGGGCGAGCCGCTGGCCGCGGATCCGTTGTAGCCGAGCTCGGCCCCGAGCCGGTCCCACAGGTACTGGGTGCAGAGCGGGGCCTGCAGGCCCAGCGCCACAGTGCCCAGGAAGAGAACCGGCTCCACCGTGGGGGCGGCCCGGGGGCAGCGCGGCCGCCCCCCGCCAGCGGGGCCCGGGCTGTCGGCCATAGCGGGGGCCGGCGGAGCGCCGCGCGCCGCCCGCAGAGGCAGGAGGCGGAGGGGAGGCAGGCCCCGCCCGGAGGGGACGGCAGAGGGCCGGGGCCAGGGCTGCCAGACGCCTCCCCGCCAGGGCCCCCACGTCCGGCGGCCGGGGCCGCCTCCGCTGGCAGCATCCATGGGGAGAGCGCGGGGCTGCCCCGCGGGCTGGGGACAGAGAGCCCCAGGCGATGCGCTTAGCCCTTCCCCGCACTGAACCCCCGTGCCCAGGCTCAACCCCTCTTGCCCTTGCCCGTCTCCATTTAACCCCGGCCCCTCGGCTCTGCCCTTCCGCTCCGTGTCCACGGGATCCGGGAGCACAGCTTCCACTTGAGTTAATTCCCTTCGTCTCCTTCTCCTCTCCCCACCCTTCTGGGAGCGAGGGCAGTTCAATGAATGGGAGCCAGGGGTCATTTCCTCCAGTTTTTCCCCTTTACTGCTCTTCACCTGCTCAAACCTCCCTCAGCTTTGGAAAAGTTACAAAGTAGCCAAAGGGGAAAAAAGGGAAAGTGAAACTAACACCCCCCTAAACCGTAGACATTCATTCTATTGAATTCACTGACAGGAGAAGGGGGGGGGGAATAGATGTCAGCATTTCTGGTTTTGACAAAGGAACACACAAGTTTTGCTGAAAAGAAAAGCTTTGCAAAAGTCTTGAGTTTCGAAAAAGGCTGTTTTTAAAATGGGGGGGGGGGAATTGTAAAGAATAAATTGCACTCAGCTCCTATTATCTGATATGACTGAGCTCTTCCAGTCAAGGCACGATTCCAGTTCCATAGGGGTAGAGTCTGCAGAGCAGGGGTGAAAATTCAAAAGCACCTAAGAGAGAAACACCCAGGTCCAGACCCATAAAGGTATTCCAGTAGAAGTTAGGGCCTAAATATCATTGGGGATCTGGGCCCCTCCGATTTTGGAATCTGAGGGGGAAGGGGAATGTTTAAGGCCATCAAATCAAGGAACTGTTCCTGGTAGGAAAGGTAAGCACACGTACAAGTGTTCTGAGGATCAGGGCCTAATTTACATGACATTACACATGTTGGAATTGGCACGGTGTCTTTTTGGGCAACAAATACTTAAACTTATGCCATGAAACTTCCTCTGTATTTTCTCCTTCCTATTAGTTCATAAGCTAGTTTTGAAGAACACAGGTTCAAAATCAAAAACAAAAGCCTGTTATAGATTTTCTTACAAATTGAGGGCCTAAACTAGTGATCAACACAAGAAATCCAAGTGACTTCAGTGTGTTTCTGACCATTTGCGGGATTGGGCCCTGTCTGGTGATGAACTAATTAATCTTGAATGAGTTCATGAATCAACAAGAAGTGAATTTGCATGTTTTAGGGATGAAAAAGTTAAGTTTTTATCTTGGCCAGGTTTATGATTAAATGATTAATCTTCAACAAGCTGATGATGAAATGTTTTACAATGAATGTGTTTGTTACAGGCTAGCTGTCAGGTTAATGACCATGACAATAAAAAAAATCTGTTTCAGCAATTTTACCACAAATGATATAACTGTGTTTGCTTATGAAGACTTGCTGTACTTCATGTACTTCTTGGTGGCAAAAATAATTTATGTTGCAAAGCTAAGGAGATGGAACTTTAAGCATTCACATTTTTCTATTTCTTATAAACAGAATCACTGAACTTACTGTTGTGTTACTACTTACTTATAACATAGCATTCAACGACAAAGAGTCCTGTGGCACCTTATAGACTAACAGACGTATTGGAGCATAAGCTTTCGTGGGTGAATACCCACTTCGTCATACGCATGCTGACGTCAGACGCATTCATATCCTGTATGAACTGTTGCCAGTCATGCGTCAGACACATTGTCAGACACTGATTCTCAAACAATGGAAGTGAATATTATACAATTTTTTCTACAATCTTGCTGAAATCTTGGATTCATGTGTATTATCTTGTAGTTGTGTGTCCCACTGTATCCCAGACAGTGTCCATGAGTGGTGATTACAAGATATGCAGTCATTAAGGCAGGGCTTCTGCAGCTGTGTTACACTTCAAGTGCAAGTTCATGAATCAATGACTGATTTCCAGAGCTTGTTTCTCTCCTTGGCCTGCTGCGCATTGTATAGTCCACCTTTACTTTACTGTAGTTACAAGTTAAGATTCATTGCTAAGGAATGTTATACAAAGCTGTAATCACGTGTCCGTTATTGAGCTCAGTAAAGCAACCAGGCATATACCCTGGAAGGAAATTTACATTAGTGCAGACAATATCTATTTGCAGGTACTTTATAAAACAGATAAATTGACATGGATATTTATGTCACTATATAGACACAAGAGGAACAATGAAATCAATGCAAAGAGCCTTTACCTGTGTTACATCTGCTTATTGTGTATTCCACCAAGAATTCCTGTTGCGTGCTCTGACATTACAAGAGATTACTCTAGCATCATTTTAAGGTGTGAAATGTTCCTTTGGGTCCCTCTTAACCTCATCACCCAAGAAAACAAAAGTTAACACAGAGTTTTCTGCACAATAAGTACAACAATGGCACTTACCCTTTTCAGAATCTGAGTTGCAGGAGTCCCTCTGAAGGCAGTGAGGTTCTTGTGTTTGATTTTCCCCAGTGTCTTTGCACATTGGATTTTGGGTTTCATGACATTATTTGTAGCTGTTTTGCTGGTGCCAGAACTGTACTAATGCTTCAGGCCTTACTTTAGGAAAGTCTGTGCTTATGTCTATCCCTATTCAGGACAGTACTGAAGCATGTTCAGTGGGACTTAAGCACATACTTAAATTTTGGCATGTGCTTCAGTGCTGTCCCGAATAGGGGTGCTTTCTGGAATCAGGAACTCAAATTGGTCCTCCATTTCAGATGTTGCTTTTGTGGCATGGACCTCAATATCCAGTATCTTGAGCTGGCTTTTTAAGGAGGACACATCTGCTTTTGGCCACATTTCTGTGTCACTGTGTTTCATCAATTATATTGTGAACAAATAGAAAAGCTTTCCTCTGTTAGCATCATTTTCAGAGACAGTCAACATTTCAACTTGATAGACCCCAAAATGCCATTCAAGAGCAAGTGTCCACAGTGAGGTGGAAAGAATCTGAGACTGAAGTCTTTTAAGATCCCAGACACGCCAGCCTTGTGATTTACACAGAGCACTGACCACGTTTATATTCTGTATGAACTGTTGCCAGTCATGTGGCCTTTCTGAAGCATTCTTGCAGTGGTGGCAAAGACATTTGCAGAAGATTGCACACTGAATCCGGCACCTGGAAACTGTGGGGTTTAAATGAACGGCTTCACAAGAACTCCAAGTTTCCCTGAATCTGTTTTGCGTAAGGACTTGTCTACATTAAATAATATTATTGTGTTTCCTTTGAATGTGATTGTGAAGAGTCAACTTAGTGACAAGTTGCTGGCCATGATTCGTCGTGGTGTGTGCTGATGAGCCTCTCCTGGCCAGCACCGTGCCAGATAACTCAAGTCTTGACAACCTTCTTCAGACATGATTGAACGTTATAACGTAGACATGTTAGTCTCAGTAATATTGTTCCTAAAGGGCTCCCTGAGGGCATCATCTTCTTCCACTGTTGGTGATACCATAGTAGGGACCAGCCTGCTATCAACAGTTCCATCCATTTCTTAGGCCTGGTCTACACTAGGAGGTTATGTCGAATTTAGCAGCGTTAAATCGAATTAACCCTGCACCCGTCCACACAACGAAGCTATTTAGTTCGACATAGAGGTCTCTTAAATTCGATTTCTGTACTCCTCCCCGACAAGGGGAGTAGCGCTAAATTCGACATGGCCATGTCGAATTAGGGTAGGTGTGGATGGAATTCGATGCTAATAGCTCCGGGAGCTATCCCACAGTGCACCACTCTGTTGACGCTCTGGACAGCAGTCCGAGCTCGGATGCTCTGACCAGCCACACAGGAAAAGCCCCGGGAAAATTTGAATTCCTTTTCCTGTCTAGCCAGTTTGAATCTCATTTCCTGTTTGGACATTGTGGTGAGCTCATCAGCACTGGCAACGATGCAGAGCTCTCCAGCAGAAGTGACCATGCAATCTCAGAATAGAAAGAGGGCCCCAGCATGGACTGATCGGGAAGTCTTGGATCTGATCGCTGTGTGGGGCGATGAGTCCGTGCTTTCGGAGCTGCGATCGAAAAGACGGAATGCAAAGAGCTACGAGAAGATCTCAAAAGCCATGACAGAGAGAGGATACAGCCGGGATGCAACGCAGTGCCGCGTGAAAATCAAGGAGCTGAGACAAGGGTACCAGAAGACCAAAGAGTCAAACGGACGCTCCAGATCCCAGTCCCAGACATGCCGTTTCTACGAGGCACTGCATTCCATCCTAGGTGCGGCCGCCACCGCTACCCCACCACTGACCGTGGACTCTGAGGATGGGATATTGTCAACGGCCGCTTCCTCGGAGATGTTAGCAGACGGGGAAGATGAGGAAGGAGATGAGGGAGGAGGACGAGGCAGTCGACAGCGCTTACAACGCTGATTTCCCCGACAGCCAGGATCTCTTCATCACCCTCACAGAGATCCCTTACCAACCCTCCCCAGGCGTTAACCCGGAACCTGAATCAGGGGAAGGATCAGTCGGTAAGTGTTTTAAACATGTAAACATTTATTTTGAACAGAACAGGAATATTAACAATGGGTTTTTCATGATTAGTTTGCCCTAGGCGCTTAACATTTTAGTCCTTGCCAGTGCAGCTACTGGAAAATAAGGTCTATATGTCCGGGGATAGAGCTGAAATCCTCATGGGACATCTCCACGAAGCTCTCCTGGAGGTAATTGGAAAGCCTTTGCATGAGGTTCCTGGGGAGAGCGGCCTTATTGTGTCCTCCGTGGTAGGAAACTTTTCCGCGCCAGGCTATCATCAAGTACTCTGGGATCATTGCCTTGCAGAGCATGGCGGCATACGGCCCTGGTTTTTGCTGGCTTTCACGCAGCATGCGGTCTTTTTCTGTTTCAGAAATCCTCAGCAGTGATGTCGCTCATGGTGACCTGCTTTGCATTAGGGGAATGTTAGTATTGGGACTGCTTGCCTGTTCCTTTACATAACTGTAACCGGCGGTTTACAGCCACGCGGTGGAGACAGGAGAGGGGCAGCATACAGGGATCTTTCCCGGGGACAGCCGCGAGGGGGTGCGACAGGGGCAGAGTTCATGCTTGCCGGATTGCCGGCAGCAGGAACTGGCCAACGCTAGGAGCATTGCTTTGAACATGAAAGGAGGGCACTGCTATAATTTAAGTTTTAGCAGCCAAAAGTCTACAGCTTACCATGTCAGCCTGCTACCCGAATTCCGCTGTCCTGCCCCGCTTGTCTGATCTCCACTGCAAGACCCCAGGCACTGAATGCGAAGGCCGAAAATTCGACCTTGTCCTGAGTGCACATATGATAGGTGCTGTGCATGGTCTTGTTCACAGAGAAAGACTATGTTCATTGTTCACAAAAATTTATCGTTGTGAGGAATTCACTCCCTTTTTCCCATCCCACAGCTGCGACTGTCTCCCGACCTACCCCGGCATCCCCCTCCCAGAGGCTGGCGCAGATTAGGCGGAGAAAGAAAAGGACATGGGACGACATGTTCTCAGAACTTATGGGCTGCTCCCGAGCCGAGGTGGCCCAGCAGACCCAGTGGAGGGAGAACATGTTGCAATACCAGCGATCACACAGCGAACGGGAGGAGAGGTGGCGGCAGGAAGACCAGCAGGCGACTCAAACGCTGATTGGACTAATGAGGGAGCAAACGGACACGCTCCGGCGCCTTGTGGATGTTCTGCAGGACCGGAGGCAGGAGGACAGAGCCCCGCTGCAGTCTATCTCTAACCGCCCTCCCCCGCCACAAAGTCCCATACCCCCCTCACCCAAAGTCCCAAGAAGGAGGGGCGGCGGGGGCCGTGAAAACTGTCACTCCACCCCTGCAGACTGCTCAAGTACCAGACGGCTCTCATTCCCAAAGTTTTGATAAGTCCTTTCCTTCACTCCAAAAGCACCTCCTCCAAGCCCCCGTCCCAGTGTCATCCCCTAACTGTGTAGTTGCTAATAAAAAATTCGTTTCTGTTAATTACTGTTTCCGTCATGTTCTTTTAGAGGAGAGTGTGTTTGAAGGGGGGAAAGGGGGTTGGTAATTGGAGAGGACAGTCACCTTTACCAGGGTACAGACACGGGGGCAGGTTCAGCAGAAGGTCACACACACATTGCAGTCACTAGGCACCCTGGTCAGTCTGGGAGGTGGTTTTCATGTTCTGTGTGTGTGTGGGGGGGCTATGTGACTTTGTGGCGGGGGAGGGCGGTTAGAGATCTTATGCAGCGGTCCTTAGCCTGGATCACAGAGCCATGCAGCAGGGGATCTGTAACCGTCCTCCCCTGCCACAAAGTCACATAGCCCCCACACACAGAGTCCCGAAAAGTAATAAAGAAAACGGTGTTCATTAACAAAGTTCCATTTATTTTATTTTTAAACGTGTGTTGGACGGGGGTGAACGGGGTATGTAACTGGAGAGGATAGTCAACATTAACTGGGTAAAGAAACGGGGGCAGGTTCAGCTTCTCTTTAAACAAACTTAATAGTCACCGGTTACCCTGCTCACTGAGGAACCTAGCTTTCAAAGCCTCCCGGATGCACAGCGCGTCCCGCTGGGCTCTTCTAATCGCACGGCTGTCTGGCTGGGCATAATCAGCAGCCAGGCTATTTGCCTCAACCTCCCACCCTGCCATAAATGTCTCCCCCTTGCTCTCACACAGATTGTGGAGCACACAGCAAGCTGCAATAACAATGGGGATATTGGTTTCGCTGAGATCAGAGCGAGTCATTAAGCTTCTCCATCTCCCCTTGAGACGTCCAAAAGCACACTCCACCACCATTCTGCACTTGCTCAGACGGTAGTTGAAGAGTTCTTTTTCAGTGTCCAGGGTGCCTGTATAGGGCTTCATGAGCCAGGGCATTAGGGGGTAGGCTGGGTCCCCGAGGATCACTATAGGCATCTCCACATCCCCAACAATTATTTTGTGGTCCGGGAAGTAAATACCTTCCTGCAGCCGTCTAAACAGACCAGAGTTCCTGAAAACACGAGCGTCATGAACCTTGCCCGGCCATCCAACGTTGATGTTTGTAAAACGTCCCCTATGGTCCACCAGTGCTTGCAGCACCATTGAAAAGTAGCCCTTTCAGTTAATGTACTGGCTGGCCTGGTGGTCCGGTCCCAGGATAGTGATGTGAGTTCCATCTATAGCCCCACCGCAGTTTGGGAATCCCATCGCGGCGAAGCCCTCTATGATCACCTGCACGTTTCCAAGGGTCACTACCTTTGACAGCAGTAGCTCAACGATTGCGTTGGCTACTTGCATCACAGCAACCCCCACGGTAGATTTGCCCACGCCAAAGTGGTTCGCGACTGACCGGTAGCTGTCTGGCGTTGCAAGCTTCCAGAGGGCTATGGCCACTCGCTTCTGGACAGTCAGGGCTGCTCGCATCCGGGTGTTCTTGCGCTTCAGGGCAGGGGACAGCAACTCACAAAGTTCCAGGAAAGTTCCCTTCCGCATCCGAAAGTTTAGCAGCCACTGTGATTCATCCCAGACCTGCAGCACTATGCGGTCCCACCAGTCCGTGCTTGTTTCCCTTGATGTTCCACAGCATCAACATGACCCATTGCCACCATGATGTTCACGGCGCGGGGTCCCGTGCTTTCTGAGAGGTCTGTGCCCCTCTCAGACTTAATGTCCTCACCGCGCTGCCGTAGCCTCCTCGCCCGATTTCTCAGCATCTGCCTCTGGAAAAGGTGGATGATAAGGTGCGAGGGGTTGACAACGGCCATAACTGCAGCGATGGTCGCAGCGGGCTCCATGCTCGCAGTGCTGTGGCGTCCGCGCTGTCACTCACCAGAAAAGTGCGTGAACTGATTTCCCGCTGGCGCTTTCCGGGAGGGAGGGCGGGAGTGACGGTTGGATGACGACAGTTACCCAAAACCACCCTCGACACATTTTTTGCCCCAGCAGGCATTGGGGGCTCGACCCAGAATTCCAATGGGCAGCGGGGACTGCGGGAACTGTGGGATAGCTGCCCACAGTGCACTGCTTCCAATGTCGACGCTTGCCCCGTTAGTGTGGACTCACAAAGTCGAATTACTGTCCTTAGTGTGGATACACACGTTCGACTTTGTAATATCGGTTCCACAAATTCGATTTAAGTAAAATCGAACTACTCTCGTAGTGTAGACATACCCTTAGTGAGATCAATGTGAAGTCTGTCTACACAAGGCCTTAGTCCGCACTAGCTGGGCTGTTAATTCTAGTGCATGCTAGCGCGTTGTGCCCTAACTGGCCTGTGTGGTCCCTGCTGAAGTTCCCTAGTGCACATTAATATACTCCCGATTCAAACAGTGCTGTGTTAATGTGCATCAATAAACGTAGTGCACGCCAGCAGGATCCACCTGGGTCAGTGAGTGTGCGACATGCTAGTGCACATTGGAATGTACGTCCCAGCCAGTGCAGACTAAGGCATTGTGTAGAAAAGCTCCTAGTGCATCTCCTTTTTTGTGAATTTGGCCCCAATCCTGAACGTCTAATTCCAGGCCAACCCCTCAGGGGGAGGTTATGCATGAGTGAGGAGTTCAGAACTGGGTTCTTGTGAGGTGACATCACCTGACCAGAGTAGGGGCAGCATACTCCGCTGGTGTAAGCTGGTGCCACTCTAAAAGTAAGTGGAACTGTGCCAGTTTACACCAGCAGCAAATTGGGCTCATTTTGTGGTTTAATTACTGTAGAAACTTTACAGCTTAATTACCTGATGCAATAATTACACCATAAAAGGAGTCCAATTCTCTTCCTAGGGTCTGAGGTCAGAAGGCTGGGATCTCTGCAGTCTCCCTCTGTAGCCCCATGCCTTGTTTACAGCACACAGAACTGCTATGTGGGGGATCTGGGCTCCCTGCAGACCTCTGCACTCCCACTCATCAACTGCAGGGCATTGTGGCCGTGCCAAGAATGGCCCTGATGGAGATGGTGGGCCTGTAGGACCTAGTGCTCCTGCTCCCAGAGCACTAGGGCTGGAATTCCATCCCTGATAGGGTGAGGGCTTCTGGTCATTTGAATTTTGCCCTGGTAGTTTTTGCTGTCACAAAAAAGCCTGGATGGAATCCCAGCTGCCTTAGTGTTTGAGGGAGAGGCCATACTTTCCTGAACTCCAGCTGGACTATTACATACATGGATATGCTCCCTAATCATTTGAAGTATTTTATTAAAACAAAATTCTGAGCTGACTGTGGAAGGATTCTCACCTTCTATAGGATTCTCCCATTCAGGAACTAACATTTTATTATGAAAGATAGGAACGTTAGTGGTCTTTGTCAATTCAGATTGGCTGCTAGCAGAAAAGTGAGCACATATGTTTTGCAGTAGGATATTTGAATGTGCTCATGACCACCCTTCCCTTTGTAGTGACGTGAGACTGATTGGGCCACAAGGGGTTAATTCTCTGCTGAATTTATCAAGCATCAGAAAGATTTCCCTTAGAAAGTTCCTGGTCTGTCCTTCCTTCTCTGCCCCCTCCCTCCTTTGTTCTCTTTTCTCTTTCACTCTGATCACGGTTCTAAAAACAACTCCCTACCTGCCAAGGTCAATGTTTAATGTTTCAGAGCCTTTATATAGTTCCCATGAACAGACCTGTGCATCTTTCAGCACTGGGCTAGTTCAGCACCATGACTACTGTGTGGAAAGTGATTGTGGCCCACAGGAATTACCTGATTGCTTTGCTAGTACCTCTTCTGCTTCTTCCTCTCCCGCTGGTCGTTCCTACCAAGGTAAGAACTCTTAACTGCACTAAGAGACTCAGAGTTATTTGGAAAGCAGTGCTTCTTTTACATTACAAAACCAAGCGGGAACCACAGGTCCGTTCCCTGATTAACTTCCATTGTGTCTGAGCTGGACAGTTACCTTTCTAGCTAAGTCCCCTTAGACCACTAATGGGGCACCTGGAATACTACAGCAAGGAGAGCCTCACTGGACAGACTTGTAGGTCTATCATGAAAATGTGTCACTGAATTACCGTAAAAATGTAACTTGCTTCAGATGATGGCCCTGATTCAGCAAAGCATTTTTGCACATGCTTAAAGTCCATAACTATGTGCCTAACCTTAAGCACATGCTTAAATGCCTCCTGAGTTGAGGCTTATATGCTCAACTTTTAACTTCCCTCCTGATTTTCTCAAAAAAATCCTTTTCTGCTACTTTTCTAGTGTTGTCTTGAGACAGAGGAAACAATGTCAGGATTATTTGTTTTATAAGTCAACAGGACAAGGCATTTCTGAGCTATGGGACAAAAATAAGGTGTGTTTCACTTTTTTAAAAGTTTTGAAATTTTTTTCCTTTTGGAAAAAAGTTTTTAAAGAATGATTTGGTTTAGAATCTTCAAAAGTCTTGGGGGACACTTAGCGTTTATGATTACTTCTGACAAAGGTAAATTCAAATGTTGGAATTAGTCACTATAGACTTTTAAATTCTGATCATGCCAAGATATTCCATTGGACTTTAAAAACTCTGCCAAAAGTCTGTTAGAGTTTAGAAGTTCTGCTAGCAGAGTGCAGCCCCCACACAGTATGTACACACTGTCAAACGAGCTGCACTGGTTCAGAGACTACAAACTCTGCTGGCAGGATTTGATTTGGATACTCCTTTGTCTTGTGTTTCAGTCACACCTATGTGGTGCAGGGATGGTATTATCCCCATTTTACAGATAGCGAGCTGAGGCACACAGATTAAGGTTAAAAATTCCACTAATTTTGGGTGCCCAATTTGAGACACCAAGGACCTGATATTTTTGAGAGTACTTAGCATTATATTGACTTTACATGTTTAAAGCACAGCTCCTATTGACTTCCGTTGCAACTGTGAGTTTTCAGCATTGCTGCAAATGAGACCCCAGGCTATCAAGTTGGGCCCCCAGAAAATGAGAAACATACAGTTACTGACCCTCTGTGAAAAGTTTGGTTTCAGTGATTTGCCCAGCATCACACTGGGATTCTGTGGCAGAGGCAGAGATAGAATCCAGTTCTCAAGGGTGGCATTTAACTGCCTAACCATGAAATAATCCTTTGTCTCATTCACTACACGCCTTCGAACTTCTGCAACAAAAGAGGCAGGGTCCTAGAAACATACTCCTCCACTACACAGCCCTGATTCACCTCCAGAGCACAATCTGTCCTACACACTAAATGAGTTAGGGATCCTGTGGAAAAATCGCATGTGATCATGTAATTAGACTTCATCATAATGCATACACATCAGGGGGCTGAATTAAGGTTGCATATGATAACTTCCTAACTGTTGAGTGCTTCACTTTGTAAACTTAACATTTATTCAGATTTTTGAGTAATTTCCTGGGTTTTTAAAAAAGCAAATTGAAAAAAACCCCATAAATTCCATCATGTGGCATCATATTGGCACCCACATGAGTTATCAGCAGGGTTGGAACCTTTAGATCCATGGCACAGATCTCTGCAACTGAAGCAAACAAAGTAACTGACAGCAACAGCAGCAGTAGGTTGTCATCCTCTCTGCGGACCAGCACAGAGGGAGATGAGACATACACGTTGCCAGTGGGTTTCACGGATTTGCTGGCAGCAGAGGAATGATGAGACTCAGGAATCTTGGTTCCATTCGGATTTTCAAGGGACAGCACAAGGCACAGCCCTGAGACAAATGCCAAGTTTCAGCTTCCTGCTCCAAAGCGGGGGGAGCTGGGGCGGGGGGGAAGGGGAAGCGCTAGAGCTGTTCAAAAATGGTCTCAAGAATTTTTAACATGGACAAAAAATGTATTTTCCCCGAGCCTTGTTCTCAGAAATGGCTGACTCATGTTGGCTGAATTTTTACATAAAACTTCAACCTGAGGCAGACAGCTGGCATGTAAAATTTCAGCCCAAATGGTTAAAGTTTGGCAAAGTTATGAGCAACTGAAAACAGGGTCTTATAATGGGATGTGGTGCACAATCTTAATAGTAGCAGGTGCCAGCAGTCCTGCCTATAATCATATATTTAAATACTTTCTTTAAAAAGCTAAAGAAATTCATAGACAAAACACTGTGTATACAGTTTGGCTCTAATTTAATACCGTTGCATGGAAATAACATTATTAGATGTTGCAATGATAAAAATAAAGTAAATGCTTGGAAGTGTAGAAACTCAAAGGTCCGGATATGGAAGCACCCTTAACTCTAACTCTGTCAACACCATTCCTCTCCCTGTCCATCAGCACTCTCTTTCCTCAGCCACCAACCTCCTCCATATTTCCAATATGGACCATAAGCTATCAACTCCATCTGGTAAAATACAATAATGATATAAAGAACCAGAGCTCTTCAGTTATCTGAACATTGGCGTTATGAGATTCTAACCACAGCTCACCAGAAATCCCAGCAACCACTATACTGTAGATACAGCTTTCCACCAGCACCTCCAGCACATATGGGGCACTGCTCCCAAACACAGACACAGAAATAGTTCCGCTGCCTGTTAACAGCAAGAAACACCAACCTTACACTTCAGATACTGCCACATACAGTCTAGAAACAACAGTGGATACTGCGCACACCCCCAACCCCCAACGAAGGCAGTGGGAGCTGCAAGCGCTCAGCCTCCGTTAGGGTCAAAGGCCAAGAGGCAGGGCCCTGTGTATTCCACAATTTTGTGACCAGGGAATTCACCCCTGGCTGCAGAATCTCAGCTTATGGGAGAGACTTTCAGTGCACAAATGGGTATTAAGTGCTTGATTCCCATTGACTTTCAATGGCAGTTGGGTGCCTACCTTCTTTTTGTGCCTTTGAAAATGTCCTCTGATGTTTATTGCCCTTATGGTGGCAGAGATAACCTTAAAATGTGAACAGATTGCAAACTGATGCAATGTTGCCTGCCTGAGTCTGCAGACATCCTGAAACAATATATCTGAGCAGTGTAACCTGTCCCATTCATCTCAGTCAAGGCCAGGGGGACTCTAATTCCATGGGTATAAAACTCTAAATTTTGATGCAGGCAGGCATCTGGCATTTTGTTTTCTGTTTCCCTACCCCACTGAGACCTGTCCTCCAGCATTCCCCAAAGGGACATGTTCCCTGCACCGTTGCATAGAATCAGGAAGCAGGGCGTCAAGGAGCCAGACCTGAAGTTCAGATTGCAGTGAGGTGGGGGCAGCCAGAAACATAGACTGGCCAGCCTGGAGAAAGGTGCAACAGAAGAGACCCAGTAAGCTGCTGCAGCTGGCTACAAGCTCCCCTCCTTTCCTGGCACACATGATGGGAAGAAGTTCCTTAGCCAGACCACCTAGGCATCATGAAGGGAACCAAAGCCCAGGGAGTGGAGCTGGGCTGGAAAGCAGAGTGACAAACCTGTCCTTGAAAAATAATTTCTGCCAAAAACAATCATTCACAATTTTTACACAAAGAGTATTTTCAACAATGAGCCATAGTTATGTGTGAGTAGGGGAGGTTGTGATGAGGGAAATGGGAATGAAAGGTATTTCATGGCAATAGACTAGATTAACATTGCTTCAGAATTTGGTCCCCTAATGCCACAGAGTACAAGGGGCCCTGCCTATAGCCAAGCATTTCAAAAGTGATGATAGATTCATAGAGTTTAATGCCAGAAGGAACCATTAGATCATCTAATGACCTCCTGTATATCACAGGCCATTAAATTTAATCTAGTTACCGCTGTACTGAGATCAATGACTTGTGTTTGACTAAAACATATCTTACAGAAATGTATCTAGTCTTGATTTGAAGGTATCAAGAGAGGGAGAATCTACCGTTTACTTGAGTAGCTTGTTCCAATGGTTAATCACCCTCAACTGTTAAAAATGTGTGCCTTATTTCTAATTGGAATTTGTCTGGCTTCAGCTTCCAGCCACTGGTACTTGTTCTGCCTTTCTCTGCTAGATTGAAGAGCCCTTTAGTATCTGGTAGTTTCTCCCCATGAAAGTATTTATGAACTGTAATCCAGACACCTCTCAATCTTTGTTTTGATCAACTAAACAGCTTGATCTCTTTAAGTCTCTTCCCGTGTAAGGCATTTTCTCCAGCCCTCAAATAATTTTTGTGGCTCTTTTCTGCACCCTCTCCGATTAAAGTTTTTGGATGTCCAACCTGAGACACCTCAATGGAGCCTGATTTTCTGAAGACAGGCACTCAGCTCTCTCTGAAAATCATGCCCCTTTAACATCTCACCCAAAATCACTTGTCACGTTCGCAAATTTTGGTCAAAGAGCCAGTCTGCATCTTTTACTCTCCAAAATATGGACTCAGTGGAATATCCCAATACATGTAATCCTCTGACATGATTCAGGTGCCTCTGCAGAGAACAGGTGGTCAGGATACAGGGTCAGAGTTCAGGACGTGAGGAACCTTAACTTTCAACTATTTATATATAATTGTAGTATTTTAATAATGCTTTATTTTTCTTATTAGTATTACAGTAATAGCTATTTACAACCTCAACTAACTGAATCATGGTTTTGTCAGCAAGTATTCTGTAGGTCTGATTTCTCAGTCATTTGCATGCCAAGATTTTTGATTGTTATTATTTGCATTGCAGTAGCCCCCAGAGGCCCAGTTGGGGTCTGGGCCCCGTTGTGTTAGGCACTGTATAAATACAGACAAAGCAGTGCTCCCTGCAGTCTGGGGGATCCCTGCTCTGGGACAGTATAAGACACAAAGATGTAAAAGTATAATGGAAAGAAGACACATAATACATGACTACGTAAACGTTTTTCTAACAGTGTAAAGAGAAGTAGCAAAAAAAAGTAGTTACTGAAATTAAATGGGACTTAACTCAGATAACTGCTTATGTGGCTGGGGAGTGGGATCCAGAACTTTTCACTACTAAGTCACGGCTTCAAACCCAGCCAAAGTTGGTAGTGCCTGGTAGTTACCATTTTATCAGGTCTCTTGTGGAAAGATTTGGTGGATCTCAATTCAGTGTCACAAAGGGCACCAACTGCCATCTATCTGGTGTTCAGCAGAGGCCAAGGACTGACTAGGCCATGGAGAGAGACAGAATATTTCTGACGCTCCAAGTCTAAACATGGCCTTTACAGGTTAAGATTGGGCACACTGCTGGGCCATATGGAAGAAGCTTGCACTCTTACGTTGGCCCAGCAGTGCATCTTCAGTGTACAGGGCTGTCAAGCTGACACCTTACACTAAAAGGAAAAAAAAAAAAAAAAAAAAAAACAAGGGGAAGGGGCAGGACACATAATGCCACACTGAGATGTCTGATCCCTCACAATTAACCAGCATACCTTCTCTAGTAATTAACTTGCTCCATTGGGAGATATGGATGGGGCCCTGAGATAAACTGTTGCGTGAACAAGGGTAAAACAAACAGAATTATAAAGGCTTTGTCTAAAGCCAAAGGAAGGAGAAATTGACAAAGATAAAAAGACAAATAATCAACACCTCACAGAAACCCAGCCACCGAGTGGAGCCTGATGCCTGGAGCTTCACTAGTCCATCTAATCTGATAACCAGCTTTGACTTCGAAGGAGGGTGTAAACTTTCACCTCTCTCTGTCTGTCTCTCACACACATCTCAAAGGATTATATCCTGAATGCCAGCCTGGTGGTCACGGGGTCCCCTGGAGCATGAAAAGGATTTGGAGCAGTAGCAGGATGTGCAAGATCTAGAGAGGAGGGTGTGTGAATGGAGAAAGAAGTATCTCTGTCCCTGGGGATAACTGATGACCCTACTGGTTGCCAATAGCACTGATATCCCTTTTCCAGGCCTCCAGACAGTTTATATTTTTCATTTTTATAAATTCCAATGGAGTAGGATGTGGGGGACTGTTCTGAGGAGAGAGTCTAAACCAAGGCCCATAATCACTGAATTCTTCACTGTCTCTGGGTCGGAGCCGTACAATGTGAAATATTATTAGCCCCCCCCCCATACGCCCCCTTTCCTGTCGCTGTGTTCCTGACCAGCTTTATTGGAGGTGACCCTGTGCAGGTGGAATGTGCCAGCATCCCAGGACTTGCCAGGGATTCTCACGGACAGCTTTGCCAAGAGAACCCAGTGGCTTCTCACGGGAACACTAAATGGGAGAGATGGATTAATCAACATTGGGAAACTCCAATTAATGTTCGGCTTGATGGAATATTTAACTAGGGAACTGCACAGTGGTTGCCACTGAATATGGGGGGCCAAAATCCATCCTTTCCTCTCCTCAGAAATCCATCTCTCCCCCCCCATTCCTACTGCTGAAACCCTTATCCAGGACCTGGTAATCTCTACCTAAAGTACTGCAACTTTCTACTCTCCGGCCTACTCATTCTCACCTTTCATCCTTCCATGTCACAAGCTCTCCATCTCTTTCCATGCCATAGTCATGCTTGCGTCTTGCTTTCCTGGGTCTTCATGGGTCTGTCCGTGCCTGCTTCTCAGCTCTGGTCTAGTGCTATTCATCCACTTGGTCCCTGTGCTCAGACCAGTCCGTCCCACTCCCTTTAGAGCATTCGCCAGAAGATCGCTGTGCTGTCTCCCACACTGCCAGATAGGTTTGAAATTATCTCCTTGATTCCAGATTCCACAGAACTCTTTCCCCCTTCAAATCCCTCTGCAAACTTCCTGCTAGTCACGCTTTCCAGCATTGACCCACACTTCTGTGCCAGTCGCAGAATGAGGGAGATGTAAGCCACCTCCCCTCAGTCCCCAGCACAAGGCCTGAGTCACCATTGTGTTACCACCTGAGGAACTACACCGAAATAAATGTAGGCATGTTGTCATAAAAACTGGAGTAACGCACTGGTAAATCAGACCCCTCGTCTGGAGAGGGCACCCTGCAGCCCATGGTCTCTTCCTCTCTGTGTTATCCCACCCCCAGGAAAGAACCCCCATGCAACGTGCTATTTCAGATCACCCCGAAGTCTTGTCATGAAGTCAATATGTTTAATTCAGAAGCTGGAATTGTTCAGAGCACAAGTAAGCCAAAATCCCCTGGAGAAAGGGTAGGGTACAAACATTGGGATTGTTTCACCGTGGGGAAGGAAGAAGCTTTTGGATAATTTTGTGGATTGCAAAGGGCATTTTACAACAATACAAAATAAAAAAAAGCAATCCCAGTGATTAGGAACGGAAGTTGAACTGTGATTATAGTTTGTCAAGTAGCCTGTGCAAAGGCTGTGGCTAGTTGTGAAAAATCAAATGAAAAGTAAATATATAATGATTTACAATGATAGAAATCAAGGCTGCGGAAACCAATCAAAGTTCATCTGGGCCACTGCATGAAACACGCCGGGAGAAAAGTGAACTGGACCAATGACTAACTGAGTTGTTCAATCATTCAAAGACAGAAGTAAATCAGGGAGAAGTTGCTACCATCAGCAAAATCAAGGAGTCTGTTAAGAACTGCCGGCCTCTTATCTGGGCAGGGTTCAAAGCCATAGAAAAAGAAATCAGTCAGTGTATAAGTTTTGCCTTTCCCTATAAAGGCTCTTCCACAAGGTCACTGTATATGCTGCCCCCTTATTTCTATCCCAGATCTCTGACAAGGTCACTGAATGCTTTGCCCTTTTCTCCATGACAGGAGGCAGATAACTGAGATCTGTTCCCCTTCTCTACCTGTGGCACAGTTGGGAGAAAGAGGCTAGAAGCAGGCCTCTGACTGAATGCCTAGTAAGAGCGTATGAATAAGCTTGTGGGCTAGTGTCTCAGTCAGCTGTGCAGTGTGCTCTGATTGTGTGCGTTCTCTTTCAGGAAGCCCAATGTGGTTATGTTATCATCCTGATGGCGCTGTTCTGGTGTATGGAAGTCCTGCCATTGGGTGTTACTGCCCTCTTTCCTGTCGTGCTATTCCCGCTCATGAACATAATGGATTCGACTAAAGTAAGAGATCTGGCTCTTACCTATATGTGTGTCCATCAATCTCTCTGTCTCGGTGTGTCTGGGTGTCTCTCATCTGGTCAGTCCACAGGGACAGGATGGTTCCAACATGCAGTGTTGAGGAGGAGGAAACTGCATGACTGGCACCCAGAGAGAAGGCTCACAGAACAAAGAATATCTCTGACCACCTGGAATGAATGCTGGGTCCAGCTCCGGAAGTGAAACCAAAGGAAAATTATTAGTAGTATTGGATGCATGTAGCCTGCATAACCGTGTCTCTGACCCTCCTTCAGCAAACGTTCTCTCTCTGACTGTTTTCTGTTTCAGGTCTGTATGGAGTATCTGAAGGACACCAACATGCTCTTCATTGGGGGGCTGATGGTGGCCATTGCTGTTGAACACTGGAACCTACACAAGCGCATCGCCCTGCGGGTCTTGTTAATCGTTGGGGTCAGACCAGCCCTGTGAGTGAGAACCTCAGAAGTGTGTGTGAGGGGGAAGAAGGGGGGTCAGTGAGAAAATCAGATTCCACCCAGGGAAGGAGTTTGGAAATCTTTTCGTTCCTGATTCAGGAAAGCACCAAAGTACATGCCAACGTCCATCATTTAAGAGCTTTCTTGATCCAGGTCCTTCGTTTGCATTTGGTTCTCATCTCATTTCAGCCCAAGGGGTATGTGGGGCTTGGGAGTCTCCTGGGTGAAGAGTGATACGAGTAATGAACTCCTGTATTCTCCGATATGTACTGCAGCCAGCTCTCTTTCCTTCCCCTTTCTATATCTTGGCTGGAAGGACTGACTTAATAGGAAATATTTAACATTATGCAGCTAAATGACAGTGAGAAAGGGAACATCATAACCAGAACCATAGAAAAGCACTGTGTTAATGATTACAATCCTGGAGTGGGGACTGGAGTCTCTGTATTTAAAGAGATTAGAAAACCAGGGGCAATTTGGTTTTGAAATGATAATTGTAAGGCAAAATTACAGAGGTCTATAAAATATACAGAGAAAGCTATATGATCCTATCTACTTTGTCCCATACCACAAGAACAAGGGAACATTTGAGGACATTATAAGACAATAGGATAAAAATAAATAAAACCCAAAACACCTTTGTGCACCATTTGTAATCAGCTTGTGTATCTCATTGCTGTAAAATAACGTAGTAAGATCCAAAGGAGGACTAGACTTTTATATGAATCAGAACGGAATCTGCAGTGATAAGAGGTGGGATAAATTACAAAGATTATTGATCCTCAAGCTTAAGGATGTTAACTGATCACTATCTGGGCTCAAAAATAAATTATCTCCCAGGCGACAGGGTTATACAATTAGCTGTTCCCCCAGGTCACTATCACCCCAATTTCAGATCTGCTCAGCTGGGCAAACTTCATCTCATCTTGTGTTAAGGGCCCTCTGCTCATGCATGGCCTTGGTACCATTCTGTAATGATGATCGGCGTAGGATGTACTGTACATCACAAGCCAAAGCTCTGTGCTGCTCTTCTCCCCTAGTGCTAATGGCAGGCACTGTACTTCGTTTCCTAGCAAAGAGAGCTCTCTGTCTAAGGAGATCCACCCCTGGAAATGCTCACCCTGGCCGTGCCCTGTACCCCAGTCCAGGACACATTAGCTAGTCAACAACTAATTAAAGCATTTCCCCAGAGGAACAGGAGCTGACAGGACAGTCTTTATATCACAATAAAACCTATACAGAATTCCAGCCACAGCATGGAATGGTCTTCAGTGTAGTCACTAATGGATCCTGTCAAACACACTGTTGCAATATGTATCTTTTTCTCCTGGAAACCTCTCCTCTCTTTTCGCTCCCTCTTCTTCCCTGACTTTCATCCTCCCTCCTCGCCTGAGAAGAATCCTGGGCTAGTGGTGAATTTACATGCAAACAAAATCCAGGCCATTAAGTGATTGAGAGAATTGAAGATAATTTTGTCCTCCTTTGTGTCTGTGGTGTGGGAGAGAAATGGAGTAATGGAGCACTTTGAGGAAAGACTTTGCGCCCTTGACTTCTGAAGTGAGCTTCACATCAATCCTCTTCATTGCAGGCTAATTATGGGCTTCATGTCTGTGACTGCATTCCTGTCCATGTGGATTAGCAATACTGCCACCACTGCCATGATGATACCAATAGCCCAAGCTGTACTGCAGCAGCTGCACAAGTCAGAGCAGGAGACCAGTCCAGTGGGGCATGTGGCTGAGAGCATCAACAAAGCCTTCGAGCTCCAGGAGGTGCCAGATAAAGCAGATGCCTCTCAAGAGACCCAAAAACAAGGTGCGTAGCTGTAGGTGTTTTCTCCTTTAGGAGTAATGGTGGATATGCAGGTGCCTTCTCCATCTCCACATTAGGTGCTTCTGGCCTCAACATTCATCTCTGCTTCTAAATTTTAACTTCATAAGGGAGGAAGATGTCTGTGGCATCCAGACTATATCAGAGAAGATTTCTGATATGAGAGAACTCTTTAATCTAGAAAAAAAAAGGTATAACAAGACCCAGTTGATGGAAGCTGAAGTCAGAAAAATTCAAACTGGAAATAAGGTGCAAATGTAAAGTGAGGGTAATTAATCACTGGAGTAACTTTCATAGGGAGGTATCAAATTCTCCATCACTTGGATTCCCTAAATCAAGTTGGTCATCTTTCTAAAAATATACTGCACCTCAATCACAAATTATTGGGCTTGATACATGGATGGCAGTGTGCAGTTCTCTGGCCTGTTTCATTAAGGAGGTCAGGTTGGAAGATCACAATGGTCTCCTACTGGCCTTAAAATCTCTGAATTTGTGAACAGGCAGCTCCCTTTCTTTATCAGCCTTCCTCTTCTTTCCTGACGCCTTGATTCTACTCAAGTGTCCTTGAATTTGAATCACAAGCTTTTCTTAATCAGGTCCTGATGTGGGATGAGCTGCCTGTTCTCCAGTTGCCTGTGTTCCTGAATGTGTTTTCTTCTCCCACTCCCTTCCCCAAGTTCAGACATTGCTGATTCCAGTTACTAGTGTAGCCACGTGGTGTTACCAAACATCCACATTTTGTGTATTATTCCAATGTTCTCAAAAAAACCTTTTCCTGGGATTTTGTATCAATGCAAACATTAAATGGGACTGAGGCTCAGGGAACTGCCAAAGTCTGCCCTGAAATGACCATGTCTCGATGCCATTCCTCACCTTGGGATAGCCTGTTGTTCCTAAACTGGGAATACTGTGTTGTGCAGGCACAACAACCTTCCCCATTCCTGTCTAGCCCAGCTTGTGCAACTCTTCTCCTGTTCCTGCCTCTGCACCCAGATAACGGACATGTGCTCACAGTGGAGGAAGAGGAGAAACTGAAAGATGTGAAGCAGCTGGAAGAGGAGAAGCACCTGACATTTTGCAAGGGAATGAGCCTCTCTGTTTGTTATGCGGCCAGTATTGGAGGGATCGCAACCTTGACTGGTACTACCCCCAACCTGGTGATGAAGGGACAGATGGATGAGTGAGTACAGAGGGGTTTGGGACTGCACCCCCAGAATTGCTGTCTGTTAGTAGTAACCTTGGGCTGGGGCTAAGCTGCAGCCAAAGCAGAGAAGGAAAAAGTAAATTTGACACCGTTCTGAGGAAGGGAGAACCCGGACAAGCTCATTTTTGGTCTGGCCCCACAGCCCCCTCTCCTCTCTGGGCCACAGATTATGAGGCAGAAATGAGTGCAGTTGTTGTAGTGACATCTGTTTATACTTCCAGGCTCTTTCCTGGCAATAACAATGTGGTGAACTTCGCTTCCTGGTTCATGTTTGCTTTCCCTACCATGATACTGTTGCTGGCTCTTTCCTGGATTTGGCTCCAGATAATGTTCTTGGGATTTGAGTAAGTATTTTATGCTCATTGAAACAAATATAAATTGATGCTTCTGCCATTGATCCTGTCACAGTTTCAGAGTAACTACACCTGTATTCCCTGCTCTGTGATCTGCTCCAGGAGTTCCCAGTCACGTTTCAGGTCTCCAGCCATCTCCTGTTTCTGGGTAGGAATCCTTGTCCAACTCCCTTCTGACCAGGGGTTTTAAGGCTGCACACTCCCTGATCTATACTGTGATATCCTTAGCAAGCCAGTCTGCCTAAAGGTCAGCGCCTGGGCTTTGCTTTCTCTTCAAGTCTATGACCAGTTACAAGTTACCGCTCAGCTCCTTCTAAGCAAGCATAGTTATTCTGAATGTAAAAGCATTACAGAGAATGCATATAAATAAAGTAAAAGAAACTACTTGCATGGTAAAAAGCTTACCAGAGGTCACTCCCAACTTCAACATAGGGGTCATTGCCTCAAACCCCATAGCAGGATTTTCCCTGTGTTTACATGTTCAGAACAGTCTTTAGATCCAGAACCAGCACCCAGACTGAGCAGATCAGCTGTTTCTTTATACAGCTGGGGCCTTTGATCTCCAATCTCCAGGAACTGGTAATCACCCAGCAGTCACCCTCTCCTTTGGACATAGCTTCAAAAGGAGGGTTTTGCATAATCAGAGAATTTGTATTATCCACTCCCCAAGGATTCCCCAGGAAATCCACTTACCACTTACCCATACAGGTAAGAACTGCAGAGAAATAGTCAAACAAAAAAGAGTCCCATTCAATTCCATCACATGAAGGCAAACAACTAAATAGTGACACATTTTAAGTGCTTGTATACAAATGCTAGTAATCTAAATACTAAGATGGATGAACTTGAGGGCCTGGTATTAAATGAGGATATTGATATAACAGGCATCACAGAAACTTGGTGGAACGATGACAATCAATGGGAGACGGTAATACCAAGGTACAAAATATGCTCACACTCATGGGGGAGTGGCCCTACATGTGAAAGAAAATATAGAGTCAAATATAGTAAAAATCTTAAATGGACCAAACTGTACCATAGAATCTCTATGGAGAGAAATTCCCTGCTTGAATAATAAGCATATAGCATAATGCCACTATATAAATCCTTGGTACGCCCACACCTTGGTACACCTGGTTGCCCCACTTCGAAAAAGATATATTAGAATTGAAAAAGGTACAAAGAAGAGCAACAAAAACGAATCAGGATATGGAATAGATTCTGTATGAGGAGAGAGTAAAAAGATTGGGACTGTTCAGCTTAGAAAAACAACAACTAAGGGGGGGATACGACAGAGGCCTATAAAATCACAACTGGTATGGAGGAAGTGAATAGGGAAGAGTTATTTACTCCTTCTCATAACACAAGAATCAGGGGCCACTGAATGAAATTAATAAGCAGCAGGTGTAAAACAAACACAAGGAAGTATTCCTTCACACAAAGCACAGTCACCCTCTGGAACTTGTTCCCAGGAGATGTTGTGAAGGCCAAAAGTATAACTGGGTTAAAAAAAGAACTAGATAAGTTAATGGAGGCTAGGCCCATCAATCCCTTTTCGCCAGGCTGGGCAGGGACACAACCCATGCTCTGGGTGTCCCTAAAGCTTTGACTGCCAGAAGCTGCAACTGGATGACAGGGGAGGGATCACTTGATAACTGCCCAGTTCTGCTCATTCCTTCTGAGACATCTAGCACCAGCCACAGTCAGAAGACAGAATACTGGGCTAGATGGACCATCTCTGACCCGTATACCATTCTTATGAAGTCAGGGCACCTAACCCCTCCTATCCATTGTGCTGCTGTGGCTACATTTCTGTTTTTAGTGCACTAGTCTGATCAGAGCTAGCCTGGGAATGTCTTCCCAAACTGGAAATTACACCTCCATCCCAAAGTGTAGCAATACCTTTTGTCTCTCCCATCTTAACCCCCTTCTCCCAACACCTTTGAGCCCACTTGCCTCTCCAGCTACTGCCCTTTTTCCCTGTCATCTCTAAGCTCATTGAATGCACTGTTTACAATCACTATCTTGAGTTCCTCTCCTCCAATTCCATCCTAGACCCTCTCCAATCTGGCTTCTGCCTCTTCCACTCCACCGAAACCACTCTTGGCAAAGTCTCTCATGACCTGTTCCCAGCCTGCCTGTCATTCAGGCGCATGACCTTGGCATCATCTTCAATAACTAGATCTTCACATCCAGACTATGTCTAAATCTTGCTGATTCTTTCTGCGTGACATCTCTAAGATGCAACTGTTCCTATCCATCCACGCAGCTAATACTCTTAGCATCTCGCATCTCCATTACCGGAACAACCTGCTCTCTCATCTTGACAAATGCAGTCTTGCCCTGCTCCTATCCATTCAGAATGCTGCTGCAAAGATCACTTTCCTAGCTGGTTGCTATAAGCACGTCATCCCTCTTCTTGAATCCTTCCACTGGCTCCCCTCTTCTCTGTCGCATCGTACAAAAGCTGCTTGTTTTCACTTCACAGACCCCACCTATCATCTTTTATTCACTACTGAAATGTCAACTCCTGCCTCCAGTGGGCCTGTGATGTCAGCCTCCATTGCCCACTTGTTAAATGTTCAAACAAGGCCCTTGGTGCTTTCTCCCAGGCTGCTCCTCACACTGGTGAGGATCTGTCCATATTCATCCTCAAAGCTTCCTCATTCTCCATCTTCAAATCCCTCCTCAAAACTCTCCTTTGCCTCAATGCCTGCAAAAAACTTGACACCAGTTAACCTGATGGTGCACTGAGACCACAGCTGCCCATTTTCTCATTGTTTCCTTGTTCCCGCCATCTCTCTCTCTCTCTGTCCATCTAGTGTCTTTTGTCTCACATTTAGCCTGTACGCTCTTTGGCACAGGGACTGGCTTTTTATTCTGTGCCTGTGCAGCACCTAGCACAATGGGGTCCTGGTCCCTGACGAGGGCTCCCAGGCGCTATGGTCATACAAATCAATAATAGTGGTTTGGGCACTCCGAGAAATGCAGACTTTGGATGCCAATTCAGTATGTTCTTTTAAATGCTGCAGATACCCAGGGAATTGCTATGACATCTGCTTCTCTGTTTTATTCTAGCTTTCGGAAGAATTTTGGTTGCGGAGCTAATGCGTCTATCAAGGCAAAGCAGAAAATGGCTTACAGGATTATCAAGGATGAGCACAAGAAGCTGGGCCCCATGAGATTTTCAGAGATAGCTGTCACAGTCCTCTTCTTATTATTGGTGGTGCTTTGGTTTACCAGAGACCCTGGGTTCATGCCAGGCTGGGCAACTAATGTCTTCAACAAGAATGGCAAAAGGTATCATTGCTTTTCCTGTCCCCCCAAACAGCAGCCAAACACTGAACAGTAGAGATCCAGTATGGGCATGCAGGAGAGTATCCTACCTTCTCACCTGCTCAAACCACATTGGCTCTCTGTTCCCATCTGGATAAATCCTGCATAGTCTGTGGCCTAGCCTTTCGGCAGTACCATGCCAAATCCAGATGTAAAATCTTGCCCCAGATTGTGCTGCCCTAGCTCCTTCAATACCCCCACCAAACGTACTAGACTCATTTCTGGATCAATCTCTTGCAGTTATGTGACTGATGCGACAGTTGTCATCTTCATTTCACTTCTGATGTTCCTAATCCCTTCAGAGATCCCCACCTATCTATGTCATAATAGGGCTCAGCAAGCGCCACAACAAGGTAAGAACTAGCTCAGTACATCAGAAAATCACAATAGGACACAGGAAGTTTCCCTGCATCTTGGATTTACAAGGGGAATTTCAAACACTCAACAATTCCAAGGAGCCAAAGGACAGTGCTGGGGAAGTATCTTCAGAGCTGTTTGTGGTTTCCTGCAGGACTGAAATTATATGCTTTTCACTGTGCATTTCGCTGATCACAGAATGATTCCGTTTCTGGTGCATCCCATGAAGTGGGTTCTCGCCCACGAACGCTTATGCCCAAATCAATGTGTTAGTCTCTAAGGTGCCACAAGGACGCCTCGTTCTTTTTGCCCAGCAAAGGGCATTATATGCATGAATCATCACTGCTGAAGCTGGAGAGTCAAGGAGGAGACATAAGATTTCCTGGGGGGATATTTAGCAGCTCTGAGGATAAGTTCCCACACATCTAGTCCGTTCTTCCACCTTCTGGGGGTGAGGGCGAGTTCCCTATGACTTACTAGTGTTTTCTCTAGTCTAGTTTAAAAAGTTTGAAGTGATGAAGCTTCCGTCACTTCCTTTAGGAGACAATCCCATAGTCTAGTAGACCCCATCCCGTGTTGCTCCAGCTCTCCACTCCCAGGAGGAAATGCAAGAAGTGGGGAGTCTCACAGGCATCAGACACTAGTCGTGTTGCCGTGTTTTAGCACAAACTCTCAGCTACACTAGGCGCATGGAGCTGAGGGAAGGGCTATATTGTGGGCACTGTTGCTGTTTGTCAGGGGAGCAAGGTGCACCAGAGCAACTAAAGGAACAGCTGGACCAATGCCACAAAGCTGCTGCAGCTTACACTTCCCCCTGGTCCTTGGGAGTGGAGTGCAGAGATGCTCCCCTGGATGTGCTCTCCATCCCTGTGGCTCACAGCTTGGTTCTGGATTTTAGATAGCACAAGGCAGATTCCAGTGCTCCCTGCTCTCTTGGACTGGAAGACGGTTAATCAGAAGATGCCCTGGAACATTGTGATTTTGCTGGGAGGTGGCTTTGCCCTGGCCAAAGGCAGTGAGGTAACTTCATCTGTCTGCTTACCGGAAACATTTATCTAACTGGACAAGGTTTTATTTTGCCCTTTATTTTTGTTTGCACCCTGTGGAACACCAGAGGGCACTCTAGTAGCACCAAATGCCCATTCTCTCAGCTGGAGACCAGCATTAAGAACACGTCTTGTGCTCGCTCCTGAGTTTCTACTGCTGCTGTGCACAGGTGACACAGCCACTACCCAGGGAGGCAGAACAACTAACTGTGATTCTGAGCAGGGGACTCATGCGGGAAGGGCCAAACACATCAAATAATGCAAGTCAATGATGATTTATTGGCATGACAAGCTGCCCAAGTGTTGCCCAAGTGTGAGGAGGCACAGGCAGGCAAGATCTGCCGTGATGGGATTCCAAACGATTTCAGGTTCTTTACTGTTCAGTGCTGGATCTGTGCAATGCAGCATTGCCACCTAGTAGCCAGCTGGGCTAAAGGCCGCCTGATGCAGACACCTCCCATTAAACAGAAATTGTGCAGCAGGTGTGACTTGCATCCCCATATACATTTGTTAGCAAGCGTGGCTGTGAAATGGAATAGAAAAGAACAGAAGGAAGATGGTAGAACGTAGTGCAGAGTCAGAAGACTTTTCCACTGTGATTCGGAGAACATGAGTAGCAATATATGCAACTGATGGGCCAACCATGGACAACTTGTTCCTCTCTCACCTCAGATTTGGAAACCAAATGTTGGAAATTGATGTAGAACAGTGAGATACTGAATTGAATTGAATGTAAGAAAGCACCATGTCTAACAAATAGTCATTTGTTTTGTGGTAACAACGAGAAGCCCCAGTCAGGGATTAGGATCCTATTTTGCTAGGCATTGCACACACCGATAACAAAAAGATGTTCATATAACACAAGAAACAATGGGTGGCTACACCAAACAGATGGTGCGGTGAAGCACATGGAAACAGCGAGAGGATTATGATTAGTGTAGTAAAGCAATGGTCGCAGTACACCAACAGCCTGGTTATTGTTGAGTTTTGTAGGCATTGCAGCAGGGGTGAAGTTTAAGGAGAGGTTTGGAGGAGGATAATGTAGTACTGTGCAGATGTTAATGGGGAACTACCCTCATACATCAGAAGTGGCATAGGAGAAACTGTTTATGGAACAATCTGATGAATAGGAAATAAAGACTTGCACCACTGGTGGTCCAGAAGAGGTGGTTGATGGCTCCATGCTGTGTAAGAGATAATAAATAAAGCAGGGATAGGCCACGAAGGAAGTTACAGGCGAAGACAAGTTGTTTGTGTTTGATGTGGTGGGAAAGAGGGAGCCAGTGGAAGGCTGCAAAGAGTGAGAGGATGTGGTCAGAGTGACAAGGCAGGAAGATCATCTTAGTGGAAGTGCTTTTAATGGATTTGGAGGAGCTGGAGGGGCAAGGTGGCATTTGTCAAGACCAGAAAGGAGGAGGTCATAGTAGTCAAGATGTGAGATGAGACTGTGTGAAAATTTTAGCTGTGTGGACAGAGGAAAGGCTGGATCACAGAGACGTTATTCAGGAAGAATCAGCAAGATATAGACATGGTCAGGGTGTGTGAGTTTACAGAGAGAGCTAAGTCAAAACTGATGTCCAGCTTACAGGCCTGAGTAACAGGGCGGATGCTGGTATTGTCTACAGTCACTGAGAAAGGAAGGAGGAGGGGTCAGAAGGAGTAAGAACTCAGTTTTGACTATGTTGCATTGAAGTTGGCAGCTGGACACCAACAAGGGCCTGTCAGAAAGAGGGGCTGAGATTGTTATTTGGACAGGAGACAGGTCCAAGGAGTGATCACGTACAACTAATGCCCTCACAGTGTAATGGGAAATAACCCCTTTATACCAATAAGGGACAATACAGTATTCTTTCCCTCTCAGTGGCGTTAGGATGAAAAAAGTGTGCGTGTCTTATTCATTCCCTTGAGTTCTGTTGCCTGTGAATAAAGACTAGCTGCTTTTCTCCAGAGAGCAGTCTTTGAGTGAGACAGTGGGATTGGCAGGGGAAATATGTTTACTGAGTGTAGCCCGTTATGGCACTTGCCCAAGGACATGTCCACTGTGCTGACCGACCTCTCTCCATCCCTCTCTTTCAGGAATCTGGTTTGTCTGTATGGTTAGGTAGCAAACTGACCCCTTTGCAGAATATCCCATCTCCCGCTATTGCTTTGCTGTTATGTCTCCTGATTGCCACTTTCACCGAATGCACCAGTAATGTGGCTACCACCACCCTCTTCCTTCCTATACTGGCTTCCATGGTAAGTGCCACCTTTTCAGATTGCTTCTGCAGGAAAAGTAAAAGAACCTTCAATCATGTTCCAAGTAAAAACCTACTCAGTTACTCAAAAACTCTAACAGAGCCAACCACGGGCTCATGCCCTTGATCACATGATAAGGTTTAGGATATAGATTTATTACATATATTCTAAAATAATGTGTGCAGGTGAAAATAACAGGACTGATAGGCCAGGCAACTGCAGTCCTTTTATTCACAGCGAAGGCAATGGCAGTGTTAACTTTCCCATACCACCACATCAGTGTGCCTCATCGTGACCTTCAGGGTCACCTCTAGGGGTGACAGCATAGATCAGTCTCCATAATCCATTCAAACCTTTGCAGCTCCACTGAGAGTGGCTATAAGGAGACCATTAGTGCCAGCTGTGGGGGTAGTTTTAGGATGTGAAAATCTGGCCCCAGCAGGAACTGGAGTAAGAATCACCAGACTTATTTTGCATAAGACACTGAACAGTATGACCTGTAATTCTTTACTGAAGAGAGCCAAATTCCCCCTTACCCAACCACTGCCCCTCAGAGCTTGGGGGCTCTTCTTTCAAGTGGTACATTTACTTAGCTCTTGACGTAGGACTTTGATGACTTTTTCCCTTTGTTTACGGAGTCTGGACTGGACAGTGATAATTGTGATTAACAATTTATATTACAGTAGTAGCGGGATCAGGGCCCCAGTGTGCTGGTCGCTAGGAGCTCCTGCTTCCTGAGCACCGCGGGAGTGACTGGAAGCTTCTGAAGCAGGACGGAAAGTGTCCCGGAGTGTCTGGGAAAGGGAAGGGTGGGGCATGTGTCACGGCTAAACACAGCCAGATTCTTCTGGCCCAGACTCCCTATGAACTTTGCTGGTATTAAAACTGTCTCCGTTCTTCTCACCTCCTGCACAGGCTCAAGCCATCTGCCTCAATCCGCTCTACGTCATGCTGCCATGCACACTCTCCGCATCATTGGCATTCATGCTCCCAGTGGCTACTCCTCCCAATGCCATTGCCTTCTCCTATGGACAGCTCAAGGTTATTGACATGGTGAGCAGCAGGGCACCCCTCCGATTTTCACTTACACTGTTTTTTACCTTTCTCCTTTTTTGTCTTAGTTTTTCCTTGACAAGGTATTACAGAGCGGATTGTCCCCTGCTAAAATCAAATGGAATAAAGAGCCTAGACCTGTGCATTAACACAGGTCACTGGGCCCATGAAGTACACTCCGAGCCATATGAACAAGAGCTGCTGTTGAGCTCTTAGAAAACAGTCAGAGACACTGCATGGAAAGAGTTTCGTAGGGTGCTCCAACAGCACCCGGGAATTGATGGGAAATGGACGTGTGTAGCTGTGCAGATAAACTAAATACAAACTGTGGTAATGGCAGAAGGGTTCCTATCATACTGCTCTTCTGCACAATCTTCTGCATAGCTTAGGCAAAGCCTCAGAGGTTTGTCTCTGCCAGTTATTCAGTGCATTCCACCATGGCTGGACTTGCCTTTCTCATGATAGCACAGAAAGAGGAAGGCATCTTTAAAATTGACATATAAGGGCAGCAGCATTGCCCTCCCAAAGTGAACATCAAATCTAGATGCCAAATCAAGAAAGTGCTGCGTAAGTGTGTGGCTGGGATTCCAGGTCTTCTGAAAAGACTTAGCCCTATCCAAATAAATACTCGAAGTCTTCTTAACAGCTAGGATATGGAGCCCAGTTTACTCTGATGTGAATGAGGTTTTGGAAAGAAAACCCAGACCATTAATCTGGTTAAGTGATTTAGCATCAGCTACAGGCAAAAACAGTGATATTGAAATTAAACCTCTTGGGTTTAATTTATGACAGACGAAAGGCCCAGAGCTGCATAAAGGGGCTCTAAGATTCCCAGAGCAAGCTGGGGGAGAATTGCCCCCAGTGCAGGAACTGAGGAGCACAGCCACAGACTGTACTGTGAGGATTCCTCACAAGACCTGCTATGGGGCCATGCTGGTAGGGCTGGGAGAGGTGGGCTGGAGGAGAGGCCGCAGCTCCACAGCACTATGCAGGGGCCACTCCAGCCTTCAGAGCAGCTCACAATTGGGAAGGCACAAAGGTGGCATAAAGTCATCTCAGGCCTCCCTCCCCCTAGGCTGAGAACTGCGTGGTATGCCTCGAAGAGGCTCCACTCAGAATCCGATCCCTTGATTCCTGTTTGTTTTGCTCTGCGCACTGCTACAGGAATCAAGGGATCCCAAATTTACAACCCCTTCCCCACCTGGGCCTCTATATCCCCAGCACAAAGCCGAGCCATTCCACCCAGGCCGTCTTCCTCAGATGGACATGGCTGCCCAGCCTGGGTGCCAGAATAAGGATCTGCAGATCAAGCCATCCATACAAACTCCTTACTCCTGATCAGCAGAGCGGAAAGAAAAAACAGACTTAGTTCAACTATTGACACTGTTTCTTTACAATTCTAGGCTAAAGCTGGGAGTGTTCTCAACATCTTGGGTGTCCTGACAATCATGCTTGCCATAAACACCTGGGGCTACTCCTTGTTCGATTTGAATCAATTTCCAGTATGGGCAAACAACACGTCAGCAGCTTCCTGTTACTAATACAGGTGGACAATGAAACCAGTAGCGGTGTCTGATGGAGCAGTATTGTTCACTCTGACCAGCAGCACCATCTACTCAAGCTCTGGTGATGTACTGGACCAGACACAACATCTAGAAACAAAGTCACCCAGATGTTAACAGCAACACAATTATCTGACTCTTCTGCTGTATGCAAAAGATATAGCCTTGCGCTGTGCAACCCTTGCTGGGGTCCCAGGCTACCTCTCTCTCGAGAACCAGTGGGAAATTTTCCCCAGTATCAGGCATATCCATCGGCTCTCAGATTTTGCCTGCAAATTCAGTGTTTGTTTTGAGTGTGCAAGAAGAGGAAAAGAAGTGTGACAGAGAAGTGTATGTAAGAGGTTGGAGGGAGACATTTGCACCTGATGTTGTGTACGCAACTGTGTGTGTTTGAAACCTCTGTTTGTAGGTACAGACCTCTCTGTGTATGTGTGCTTGTGCATGGGCATGGTGAACATAAAATGGTAAGTGTGATCTGCAAGCACTCCGGCAATGTATGTATTGTAACAGTTATGGACAAATCAAAACACTATCTAGCCCATTCTATTTCTCTGTAATTTATTTATTTTAAATTCACTCTGTAGTTGAAGTTCATAAGAGCTTCTGAAAGTAAGAGGCTGTTTTCACTAGAATATCAATCCTATGACTATTTATGGAGGCTCAAAAACTGTGCAGGGGTAGTCTATTTTTTTGTCAAGGTCCAAATTTGTTGGTCAAGGTATAGTCAAGGTTCAAACTCCAGAGAAAATAACAAAAAAAAAAAAAAAAAACCCCAACAACAATAATGATAATAATAAGTACATAAAAAGATTTTGGGGTCCATTCAAAAGTGTCTGGCAGTCCGGATTTGGCCCACGGTCCGCCTATTGACTACCCCTGCTGTAACAACATGACACGAACTCTAGCATTCTCCTGAGAATGGGAAAATACTTGTTTCCTAAAGTATTGGTTGAATTAAAGAATGTGTATGCAAATCCTACATTCTCGCTAGTTTTTCTGTAAGAAACTAATCTTTCTGCTGCCATCTTGCACGTGTCAGCTCCCCAAACCCTTGCCCCCCTCCCCACGGCAGAACCAGCATAACCAACATTTCTTTTATCACCAAGGAAACAATTATGGAATATCCCTTGGTTTTCAGCTTTCAGGTCAAATTGCAATAGTGCCTACATGACGTGGGAACGTAAGCATGCACTGACTTTCAGTGAGACTTACCACATTCCGAAGGGGAAGATTTTCAAAGATGCGTAGGTGCCTAACAATGCACATAGGCACCTGGTGGGATTTTCAAAAGCACCTAAACAGGTTAGATGCCTAACAGCCATTGAAACGGAAATCAATGAGAGTTTAGCATCTAACCTACTTAGGTGCCTTTGAAAATTCCATCAGGTGCCTATGTGCATCTCTAAGCACCAAAATACCTTTGAAAGCCTGGCCCAAAGTCATATAGGCACTTCTGAAAATGTTACCTTTCATCTCTCTATTTACCATGTCCACTAGAGAGAAGATGGACAGTACTATTTATCTCTGGAAGGAGGGGAGTATATGATAATCACCACGGCCATTAGTAGGGAAATGCAGAATGTTATCTGCAAATTTTTGAGAGAGAAACCATTGTCTCATACAGAAGCCATACCTAATGCAGGAAAGAGCACAGAGAAATGGAAAACCAGGATTCATTTTGACAGGCCACTTCCTTGCCTGTCTTTGGGAAAATCAGGCTACAGGTTCACAGAACACTCCTGATGTATTTGCATAAAATCTGCCTTGTTCAGGAATTCCTGCACCACACACTCCAGAGCACACCCTTCCCCCCACTCCCACCCCTCCAGGTTTGATTCTAATCACCCAGCTGGTAAAACAAGTATCAGTCTACAGGTACACAATGTGCCAGCTGGAGAGCAGGTGCCACTAAAACCGTAGGCTAGAAAAGGTTTATCCTGTTCTGCTAATGACCTGCCATTTCATTTGTGTGCAGTGTTAGAAGTCAGATGACCTGACCCATCTGGCAGAATTCAGATTTATACAAATATTTGATGCCACCTACCAAGATCCCGGCAGTCTGCACAAGGAGGGTTTATGATTTGCTCGTGCATTTACTTCTGTAGTCCTGTGTGAGATGACTACAATAGCCAATGCCTTATTCAGAGAAGGAATCTTCTCCTCATCCTTCAAATATGCAGTAATTCTACCCATACTGAAGAAACCCACTCTGTATACATTGATTCTAGCCATGCACCATCCTGTATCAAACCTTCCATTCCTGAGCAAGTCCATGGAGAAGCTAGCCAAAGGCTAACTGCAAGCTCATCTAATTGAAGCCTGGATTCAAGCCAGGACATGAGTTGGAAACAGCTTCAGTGGCACTGATGGATGGTTTCCTGTTACCTATGGATGGAGGGCAGACATCTATTCTCTCCCCTCTGCAATATTCAGCCAATACACTCTCAACCAATTGTCTCACCTAAGAGAAGCAGCAGCGCTCCAGGGGTACGTGATAAAATGCCTTAAGTCTTTCCTGGAGAGGGACACAAAGAGTACTGATGAGAAACGGCACCTCTGTCACTGGACTACTCACTTGTGGAGTCCCGCAAGGATTCTCCCTCCAATTGTATTCAGCACATACATGCAGCTTCTAGATGAAACAGTAACCCAACATGGGCCTAAGTGTGTCAGCAATATGTAGATGACTCAAATGACACACATCTCTACTTATCCTTCACGATGTACAACTCTACTATTACCACCAAGATGGCTCAGTGCTTGGAGAAGATCAGCTCATAGATGAAGAACAGCTGGTTGAAGCTGAATCCAAGTAAAATGGAGGTGGTGCTGGTGGGCAGAGGAAAGCACTTGGTGGCGTTTGCTGCCACAGTACCGCCTCCTTTGGTTAAGATACACACCCATAATTGGTGTGCTCCTGGCTTCCTCACTGATGCTAAGCATCTTCCACATGTAGTAACGCTTTCTGCTATCTCTTGTTGGCTAGAACATTCTGTCCTATTCTGGCGGACGATGACTTGGATTTAGTTATACATGGCTTGGTCACCTCTTCTCTGGACTACAGCAATCATACCTTGGCACAAAGCCATCAATCCTGAGGAAACTCCAACTAGAATAGAACACATCTCCACAGCAACATAGGCTGCTGTGAACACATCAAGCCTGGCCGACGGTCTTTATGTTGGCTTTCCATAGAATACTGAGTCAAGTTCAAGGTCTCCATCCCTACTTGCAAGGTGCTCAATGGTGTGGGACCAGCATATTTAAAAGATTGCTTAAAGCTCCAGAATTAGGGCTATGGGCGACATCTCCACTCCTCGGTCACAATGGGACTTGGTACCACAAAGGTAAAGCTGGTGTGTGCAGCAGACAGAGCTTTCTCATGGGCTGGTTCAAGACTGCGAAGCAAACTTCTACAATAGGTATGTGGCTAGGAACCCTGAGGGGCCATATTTTGAGATGAAATTGGTGACTGAAGGCCTTCTGCCAGACAGCATGGTGGTGAAAGACAGGGGATCCACCCAGGAAAAATTGAGAATCCAAGTTATCTTATTATCTGGAGGTGGCTTTGATGTTGGTGCCTATTTATTTCTCCACCCTATGAATTTTATCCTGAGACATGACTCCAACTCCTCTGAATGTTTCTTCTCTCCAACTTATTATCATCATGATTAGAAGACTAAAGGTATGTATATACTGCAACAACAAAAACCCACATCAGCGAGTCTCAGAGTCTGGGTCATCTGATTCACGGAGCTCGCACTACGGGGCTAAAAATAGCACTGTAAATGTTCTAGCTTGGGCTGGAGCCTGGTTCTCTGAAACCTGGCAATGGGGGAGGGTCTTAGAGCCCAGGCTCCCGCCTGAGCAGCAGTGTCTACACTGCTAATTCTGGCCCCATAGCACGGACCCGAGTCAGCTAACCTGGGCGCTGAGACTCACTTTTTTCTCAATATAGATGTATCCCTTGATGAAGAGGTGAGTTCTGTGTGTGCATCTAAAAGTGGCAGGTTTCACTGTCAGTCTGAGTATTAATGGAGGGAGTTCCCTCCCGGGGGCCAGGTGCCACGACAGTTCAGGTTCCTGCTCCTGTCAGTCTCACTCCTTGTGTTGACAGCTCCTAAGGGCTTTGAAAATTATGACCAGGATCTTGAATTTGATTGGGTATGGAACCAATGTAATAGCTAGAAGACAGGGATGAAGGGTTTGCATTTTCCTTTCCCATAGAATAGTCAGGCAGCTGTTTTCTGTGACAATGGAGCTTTTTCAGAGCGCTCTTGTACCATGCTAAACCATTCACCTTCCCTCCCTGTGTTTAGACCTATCCAATATTATCCATTTAATCTTAGTATTTGCACTACACGCATCACCATGGAATCTGAGTGCCTACCAGAATGAAAAAGCCAAACAGATGGTTTATCACAGACCTGTATTCCCTCTTCACTTCCAGGAACAGGAGGGTGTGTGGGTTTGTTTGTTTTGTATTTTTCTTCTCAGTTCTTACAAATGGTTTTCATATCCCTCTAAACTGCTGTTTAGCTAAGCTATAAATATTTAATTCTTATAGTATGTCCCAATAACTCTGTCCTTCCAGACTCTTAAATCCTCCATATGATTCTCTGACTTCTTTCCTTCGTGTCTACATCTTTAAGGTGCTGAGTTGTTCAAAAGTAAATGCAGTATTAAGACAGTTCTTGAGGTCATTAGAGGCAGAAGAAAGATGCAGCATGGGGTGCCCAGGGGCAAGTGGGGTAATGTTGTGTATTCCCAGTGTCATCAGCACATGAGTACCCATGATCAGAATCCCCTAGGAAATGGCTCCAGCAGATGCTGCAGGATCAGGGACACAGAGGGGGTCAGAAATCCCAAAAGGGACCATCCATCTTCTGAAAGGAGAGATGTGACAGGCCCTAGCCTACTGAAACTGGGGCACTGCTAATGAAACACTCACAGTGATACTACAAAGTGAGGGGGAGCGCTGTCAAAGGGCAAAGTTCAGACCTGTATTTGTCCCAGAGAGATCTAAGAACTGATTCCAACCTGAACTAATGGGTGTGTTGGCAGCAAGTACATGCAGGGCACTTTTATTGCCCGGGGTGTGGCTAAGGTTAGAGCAGATTGAGGTACAGCTGAGTACAATATACCTGTGCAAAAAACCTATAACACATCACCAACCCCCGTCCCAGTGTTCTGTCCCAAGCACGTGGCAAGTGTTTCTAAGTCACACGGTTACTGTGGTCACTCTCAAGGGGCAGCTCCCCTTCGTGTCTCCATTGCTATTGTCCTCAAGGGGTGGCTCTGACTTCCCTACCCTGTGATCAAATTTCACAATCTTTCCTGAAACTGTCAGCTCAGCACCTGCTGCCGAGCGTGTGATTCACAAAGCTGCTCTATGTCTCAGAGCTGACACTGAATTTGCTTTGCATAAGAGAGGTAAGTGCTATATTTGTTAATGAGGGGACGGTTGTCTGCATGTCTGTCTGGCTAAAAAGCAAGGGCACTGCAAAACCACAAAACACAGGTTTCCCACAGCACATGCCAATGAGTAAGTGGGTGGCTCGCAGTTAGCTCCTCCATATCCCCTTAGAGTTATAATGTTGAGCCTTGCCATGCCCAGACACACACCAACCCATGGAGCTACAGGCACACACACGTATACACACACAAGAATCTGAAGGATTTACTCTGACACACACATAGCCATTGTACAGGAAAACACCAGGGAATATGATGGGCACTGTGCCAAATAATAAAACAATACAAATAACTTCCATTTATAGAGTGCATTTCGTCATAAAGGATCCAAAAGCACTTTTAAAGGGATATGCAAACGGTGCACAGGAAATTCTGTCACGTCAGGGATAGACTGCAATAGCTATCCTAGAATACAAAGCCATACTACAACAGAGTTTGGAACAGGGGAAGTGCAATCCTATAGCCTCCTGATCCTGCAGAAAGACATTACTGAGAACCTCAGCCAGTCAAAGATATGCTTTTTTATCACAGCCTCTGAGGATCCTGGAGTGCATTCAAAAGCCACAGTGGTGTGGTGTGTTCTATCGAAGCTATGTGAAGTGGAAACATAGCTGTGTCCTAAACTTCTCTCTCACAAATAGATATCCCTTGAGGGAGGGGCAGGGAATTCACTACAGTCCCCAGAGATGTATCCCAATGTTGATTCTCCCTCCCCCAGAGGGAGGGAAGTGAAGAGAACTTGGTTTGTGCAGGCAGGCAGGGAGCCTTCTCTCCACAGCTTGTGAGTTTTTAGCCTGGTTTAGCAGGGGTGCTGAAACCATTTTTATAGTAGGGGTGCTGCTGATGGAAACTGTATTTGGTGTCTGTTATTACTACTTCAAGCTAGGGGGCGCTGCCATACCCCCAGCACCCCTGTGCTTCAGGCTGTATACTGCATTATTGTGAGTCACTGCAATATTATATGTTGTATTATTGTCCCATTCCTACAGGACAAGAACACCCCCCCCACACACACACACCCCCCCACCACCACAATAGGTCCCTTTCCTAGCAGAGCGTATGGAGAGGGATTCCCCCTCTCCTCCCTGGAGATGGTCCCGCCAGGGCACAGATGAGACACATAGGCAGTGGTGGGAAGCTTGCATTCTCTTGGCTTGCTTTACCTGTTCTGGGGATAAAGAGCTTCAGGTTCTGTGGCTGTCAGTTTGGCTGCAGAGTATTCTCGTTCAATGTTTTTTGAAGCAGAAAGTGATTTTAAATGTTTGTACTGAGGAATAACAGAGCTTGGAGATGGGGGAGGGAGAGGAAGAGAATCAGTAATGCAGGGAATTGGGAAATCTGAAACTTCAACTCATCAAGGAATTTCAGAAACCTGGAATCCTTTCCAACATGGAACCAATAAAATGACTTGCACTGTGATTCATTCAACTTTATGACTTGAGTTAATAATGACCAAGGTGCCAAAGCCTGGAAATAAAGTGGTTGGCATGCACTAATCACCAGGTGTCCAAAAGAAGAACCACCTAATGAACCTTAATCACTACTGCCAATGCTGGGCATTTTCTCTTATTAAACACGTTTATTGTTAATTTATCCATTAATCATATTACAAGACTTTGGAAATGTAAAGTTCAGCTCAAGGGTGGGCAAACATTTTGGCCCAAGGGCCACATCTGGGTATGGAAATTGTATGGCGGGCCATGAATGCTCACGAAATTGGGGGTAGGGGTGTAGGAGGGGGTGAGGGCTCTGGCTGGGGAAGCGGGCTCTGAGGTGGGGCCAGAAATGTGTTCAGGATTTGGGAGGGGGCTCCAGGCTGGGGCAGGGGGTTGGAGTGCAGGGGTGGTGGTGAGGGCTCTGGGATGGGGATGGGGTGCAGGAAGGTGCTTCAGACTGGGACCGAGGGGTTCGGAGGGCAGAAGGGGGATGAGAGCTGGGTTAGGGGGTTGGGACGTCAAAGGGGGTCAGGGGTGCAGGCTCCAGGTAGCACTTACCTCAAGCAGCTCCCAGAAACAGCAGCATGTCCCCCCCTCTGGCTCCTACGTGGAGGCACGGCCAGGCAGCTCTGTGCGCTGCCCTGTCCACAGGTGCCACCCCTGCATCTCCCATTGGCTGTGGTTCCTGGCCAATGGGAGCTGCAGGGGCGACGCTTGGGGTGGGGGCAGTGTGCGGAGGCCCCTGGGTTCCCCTATGCTTAGGAGCCAGAGGTGGGACATGCCGCTGCTTCCGGAAGCCGCACAGATCCATGGTATGTGCAGAGCAGGGCAAGCCCCCAACCCCGCTCCCCAGCTGGAGCAGGACAAGCCCTGGACCCCACTCCCTGGCAGGAGCTCGAGGGCCAGATTTAAATATCCGAAGGGCCGGATGCGGCCCCCCCGGGCCGTAGTTTGCTCACCCTGGTTCAGCTGCTAATCAGAGACCCTGGACGGATTCGTGTGCAATGTGCCATCTAGTGGCTGGAGATAGTTCTCCTAATGCACATTCCTGAGTGGAGCTATTTGTCATCTAGAGATTTTGGTGCCAATTTTCACCTGAAAACATCCTCGAAGAGCCAGTAGGAAAACACATGAGATGAAGAAAAGTTTAACTGATAATATTTGTCAGAGGAGCTGCATTGCAGAACTTCTGCTGAAATAAAAATATAATAATCATTCAACTGAATAAGAACTGAGTCAGAGCCGGAATGAGAAACTGAATGGACTCAAAACTGAAGAGAAAGAACAAAGGCAAAGAACAGCTCATCCAAGGGTTCCGTCAATCCTGTGATGAAGAACACCTGGGTTTGTTATTGTCAGTTTTTCAGGGCAGGGACATGTCTTTGAATGTGTGTACAGCACCTAGCACAGTGGGGCCTGAATCTTGATGGCTACTTGTAGGTGCTACTGTAATATAAATAACTATGAATAATAATATTAACATCTTGCTCCTCTTCTCCCCTATGCTCTGCTGCCCATGTCAGACCTGTACTGCAGTGTTACAGGATTTCCTTCTAGCTCCATCACCCCACAATGCTCTGTGTCTGAGCTCAGACTTGCAGTGTAGTGTTTTCCCTCACTCAATGCCCAGTCTAAACCAAGCAGAGACCCCAAATGTCCATCCCCAAATCAACCAAGCGGCTTTCACCAATGATCACGTGCCCAAAACTGGTTAGACAACCTTCCCTTCCCAATTCTGATCTAGAACAGCTAGACTGGTTTGGTTCATACCAATATCAACATGCAGCCAAAATTTCATGACTCTCAGACTTTACGTGGTGTTTTGCTTCTTCAATAAAGCAAAGTAGTTAGAAATGTCTCTATAATTAGGCTCCATATTAAGATGGATCCTCACAGAGGATGTCAAAGGAACAAGCTGTGTGCAAACACAAAAGGAATACACCTCCAGTGCAGACTGCTGTCAGGGCAGCAGCTCTCCTGTTGTCTATCAAGTGGGCCCTGGGCAGACAGTAATGGTTGTGCTGCTGTCACTGTTGGGATTCTAAAGAGAAAGCCAAGTTTCCCCCTGTGCCGCAGGATTGTCCTGATGAGACTTGCCAGAAAATTCAAAAGGATTTGCTTTATTTGTAAGACGTCTGTCCCCTGAAGCAAGTTTGGATTTTCTTCCTTGTTCTATCTCTGGCAATATCATTCCTGCCACATGAAATATACAATCATAAATCATTTGCCTGTATTGCAGATACCACAGTTGTACAAAGCAGGCTTCCTTGCACCTGTGCTCTTCCTATCACTTCTTTCTGCGGAGCTGATCAAAGGGCTTTGTGATACCAAGAGCAACCACTGCTACTGAAAAGGCAGCACAACCCCAAGAGATACCACCTCTTCCCCTTGACATGGTCTGTGTAATTTCTTTCAAATCTTTATCATCCCAGTCAGATTAAAATTGTAACATCTCTGATACTTGTTCATATGACTTTCAGGGGCTGGATGGCTCAAGGGATCCTGCAGGCTGAGAGACTGGGGTGGAAAGCTTTTCTCCTCTCGTTGGCAGTGAAAGTCGTTACTTATCTGATGGCCATTCAGTGTTGTGTGTGAAGTGAATAGGAAATCTCAATCCAAGTCTTGGTAGACAGGTATCCATACTAAAAATACCCACCACAACTAGAACTAATTGTCTGGTGGACAGTCTCCATAGAGAGGCCAGATACTGAATGGATCATGGAAACTAAACTCCTCTCTCTTGCTTAGAAGTGGTCCTTCCATGTCAGGGATGAGGCACACTGGAGGGAAGTATGGAAAAAATTGCTTTGCCAGAGCACATGCTGTACCTGTTCGGGGAACAGAGAGAGAACTTCGGCCTTCAAAGCTGTTAATCCAGTACTTTTAATCAGAGCTAAATTCAAGTGTCTAACTGCCCTTTTGCTTTCAGTACATCCGGAAACATGCCAATGTGGCACCATCAGGCCAAAACCATCTGCAGTGGAAGTAGCAGGTTTGTAGACAGCATGTAGCATGATCAATATAGAAGGTGGGTTCTGTGATATATTCAGAAAAGACTGCGGTATACAGCAGCCAAAGGGGCAAGTTCTGTATGCCACCCCATCCCTGGAAATAGCAGTCCTTTCCCTGCATTCACATGGGGTATGTGGAAGTACAGGAGTTCATGGTCATGCTTCTATATTTTGGCAGAAATCCTCTGAAGGAAAGCATGCAGATTATTACCTAGCAGTGAAATCTCTGGTCCTGTTTACTCTGTAAGCACACACCTGTATCTCATAAATATGAGCTCGCTAATGGGGGCCGGAGCAGGGACTAACATCTTTAGTTTCCTCCACACCAGGTGCTTTCAAGTATGTAATATCTTTCCAGCCACTATTTTGGATTGGTGCCACTTTTGGCCCACTGTACCTGCTGAACAGCCCCTGCAGGGAATGACTCCAGAACATGCCTATGCTCCCTGCTCCAGCAAGATCGGTTCTTGGAGCCCTGACGGGTGCATACATAAGTCAGTCAAATCCTGACACCTCTCAGCCCAGCTGCAGCTCCTTCAAGACACAAGACGACATGGCACTAAATCTTGTGCTCAGAATTTTGCCCATTTTTCTTCCTCTTCCCATCCCTCCAAGATGTAGCATTTAATTTCCTGGTGCTGTCAGTGTGTTTGCAATTTCTACAGAACATAAAATGTGGCATCAAGAAAGTGCACTGCCATCTCACACTGCAGCCACATCATGAAGCATACAGAGAAGAGTAGAGGGCATCCTACGTAAAATAAGCTTGGTGTCTTTGTGTCCCAAATACTTAGCCTCATGGGATACTAACCAGGCCTATAAAATCCAGAAAGGTGATGAGCCTGACTGTCCATAACATTCCTTAAAGGGTGGTTTCTCCTGCATGTGATTCTGGACAAATATGTTACAGGCAAAGAGGAATCCACATAAAAAGGTCAAATTTCCCACAGAAACAAAACTATATTTCCCATGTGTTTCTTCTTAAATGGATGGCAAGTTGCTTTAAAGAACATTCTGATGATAGAAAAATGTTGTAAGTGTCTCTTGTGACAAAGACAATTTTAATAAGTGCCAAAGCAGGCCCAGGTGATATGAGTTGCAGGAGACAGGGCACACTGGTGTTTACAGACAGGGCTGTGCTGATTTCCTGACTCTATTTCTTTTGAAGTCCCAACTTCTCTTTGGTAATAGCACCAGATAACGTGAGGCAACGTTTACTGGAGCAGAGCATGTAGTGAGAAGCCGTCTGAGCAGATACGTTCTACCACATAGGCTGTGATTCAACCAGGGCACAGCCCACTTCACCAGCTGTCCTGGGACAGGCTTTTTAAAATAGTTTTATTGAAGGGAAAGACTAGAACATACAAAGAAATATAGTTGCGTCTTCATCATGCTTCAGTGCAAGCAGGAAGTTAAGTCTTGTGATACATTTTATTTTAAGCTTTTGTTCATGACTAAATGGCATTTTGCGACTGTTTAGAGAACAAGCACTAGAAGAATAAAACTGGAGGTGACAGATTGTAGTGATGGGATGGAACTGAATTGTATTGCACAGAATGGATGGAATGGGGTTGCTTTAGTTTAGACTATATGAAGTGGGTGTAATTATATTATCATTATTTGGTGAGATCCGACATTGTGCTCAGCACTGTCCAAGATATAGATGAAAGCCAAGTCTCTGCTTTCTGAAGTTTACATCTTCGTTGGGAGATGACTGTATGAGACAGCATGAGAGTGAACTGATTACACACAAATCGTAGGAAAATACTTCTATTTATTGGATTTTATTTAGATTTTAATTTGTCATGTAAGAAATATTTGCATGTGCAGCAGCTGTAAAAGAACTAAGTATGGCACCACCTGCCAGGCTAATAACAATAATTACAAATGTAATAATTTGTTCATTGGAAAGGTAACAAATTGTCAGATCCTTTGAAAATCACATTGGCCCAAGGCAATTCACCACAGACACATTCACCAGTGATGAGAAAATAATGGCAATGAAAGGACAAGAGCAGTTTTCAGGACCTGAAACGCTCATGACAGATCAGAAAACATTAAAACTCAGGACATTCCATGTGACGTGTCCCCACCTGTACAATGATCTGGAGAGAAGCCTGCTTGAGAGAGAATCTCTCATCTGATAAATCCTAATTTTCCTTCTCCTTAGGTCTGCATGTTTGCACCATTTTACATTCTCCACACAGTGTAAGCTGCAGATTCCTTGATGCCTGATTGGCAGTTAGATAGCTGGAGCTGGAGCACAGAACTCTGAAAACATTTAGAGGTGGGAAGACCCAGCAGATTTAGGCTGACGTTTTCAATGTGCAGATCTTATCATCTGGATTTCAGCCACATGTTTCACACCAAAGTTGGCAGAAAGGGTGAATCAGCCTTATTCCCATGAAACCCTAGCAGGTTGCACTCTGAATGGACTGCAGTGTTTGGAGGAATATGTAAGCACAGAAACACCCGCTTAAGAAGCTGAAACAAACTTTATTGGAATAAAAGTGAAACATTCACTTGCAATAACTTCTTCTGGTGCCTCCTTAACTCCCCTCTACAACACTCATCCCAACCCTGATCTGCACTAAACCCCCTTTGGGCTGGGTTCTTCTGACCACCCTGCATCTCACTCACTCAATTTTAGTTCCCAAGTCAGCTCTTCTGCCCCACCTAGGTTTCGCACCAGAGGCACGCGGCTGGTCTGCTAGACAGGAGCTCAAGGAACAGCTCCCCCCAGTTGCCCAGTCTGGAACTTTACCATCCATCTTAACTCTGAACAAAACACACAATTTCACATTGTTTTAAACATGCTCCTAGGAAAGGCCTCTCACTGTACATAAACAAACGTCAGTACTGAAAATATGGCCTCATTCTTTCATGGCCCTGCAGGGACTTAGCCCCGCCCTTCGCTGCATCCCTAACGCTTCATTTCCAGTGTCTGAAATTGAAAAGCAAATCCAGGAATTTGTGAGTGCAAAATACTTGCCTCAGTCCCATCCCTTTTCCTCCCTCCTCAGGAAGAGCTGCAGACACTCAAACCCATGGGCATAGGAAGATGTCTGCTGCTGAATCCTGAGCTGGTTCTCTCTCCCAGGCAGCAGAAGAGAGAAGAAAATCAAGTCAGAAGTGCTACATAAGCAGTTCTTCCTGAGGCCACGGGTGAGCTCACAGTCCCAGTAAGTCATCTAGGAGGGGCCCATGCGAGGCAGGCGCCTGCTTTTGTTCTTTGCTTTGTATTGGCAAGGGAGTGATATTGCTGTGGTTCGGCACTCCACATATTGACGTGATTCACTCCTTGTTTCACTGAACCATTTTCTAGTTTCTAGAATCCTAGAATTCTAGATACCTGCTGGGATTTTCCCAGCTACTGTCTGCCCAAGTTTAAGGTGTTATGTTCTCCTCTGCAGAAGGGGAAGACAAAAGGTGGGAATTCAAGCAAGAGGTGAAAATTCTGAGATGAGATGATGGAGACCCCCTGACAGATTTCTGATTTCTGGCTGTATCAAAATCCAGCCTCAGACATCAGAATGAGCCAACTTCTCCCCTCAGATATGCACATGCAATTCCTATGTACTTCAACATGAGCTTGTGCACACGTATCTGAGGGGAAAATCTGGCCTGATGTCTCCAAAGTTTCATGCACATGATCTTAGATGGGTCAGCTCAAGATACTGACTGAGGGTATGTCTACACTACGAAATTAGGTCGAATTTATAGAAGCCGGTTTTATAGAAATCGGTTGTATACAGCCGATTGTGTGTGTCTCCACATAAAATGCTCTAAGTGCTCTAGTCGACGGACCGCGTCCACAGTACCGAGGCTAGCGTCAACTTCCGGAGCATTGCACTATGGGTAGCTATCCCACAGTTCCCGCAGTCTCCGCCGCCCATTGGAATTCTGGGTTGAGATCCCAATGCCCGAATGATGCAAAACAGTGTCGCGGGGGGTTCTGGGTACATGTCGTCAGGCCCCTCCCCCTCCGTCAGAGCAACGGCAGACAATAGATTCGCGCCTTTTTACCTGGGTTACCTGTGCAGACAACATACCACGGCAAGCATGGAGCCCGCTCAGCTCAGCTCACCGTCACCATATGTCATCTGGGTGCCGGCAGACGTGGGACTGCATTGCTACACAGCAGCAGCAGCTAACTGCCTTTTGGCGGTAGACGGTGCAGCATGACTGGTAGCCGTGGGGCTGGCAGCCGTAGGGCTGCATTGCACCAGCCCCTTGCCTTTTGGTAGAAGATGGTATATTACGATTGGTATCTGTCGTCATCGTACTGCAGTGGCTGTCAATCATGGGCACCTGGGCAGACATGCTCAGTCCTATTGAACTGTCTTGACAATGATGGCTATCAGTCGTAGTATGCTATTTTCTGCCAAGCGCCCAGTATTTTCTGCTAAGCACCCAGAAGAGGCCGAGGGCGATCTGGGTGCTGGCAGACGTGGGGCTGGCAGATGTGGGGCTGCATTGCTACACAGCAGCAGCCCCTTGCCTTTTGGTAGAAGATGGTATATTACGACTGGTATCCATCGTCATCATACTGCAGTGGCTATCAGTCATGCTGCACCGTCGGCTGCCAGCTTAAGATGTAAAAAATAGATTTGTTCTGTATTCATTAGCTTCCCCCTCCCTCCGTGAAATCAACGGCCTGCTAAACCCAGGGTTTTGAGTTCAATCTTTGGGGGGGGCCATTCTGTGTGACAGTTGTTTGTGTTTCTCCCTGATGCACAGCCACCTTTGTTTATTTTAATTCCCTGTACCTGTACGCCATGTCGTCACTCGCCCCTCCCTCACTCCCTCCCTCCTTCCCCTGGTCCGTCAGATACTAGTTTCGCGCCTTTTTTCAGACCAGGTGCCATAGCTAGCACTGGGATCATGGAGCCCGCTCAGATCACCGCGGCAATTATGAGCACTATGAACACCACGCGCATTGTCCTGGAGTATATGCAGAGCCAGGACATGCCAAAGCAAAACCAGGACCAGCCGAGGAGGCGATTGCAGCGCGGGGACGAGAGTGATGAGGAAATTGACATGGACATAGACCTCTCACAAGGCACAGGCCCCAGCAATGTGGAAATCATGGTGTTACTGGGGCAGGTTCATGCCGTGGAACGCCGATTCTGGGCCCGGGAAACAAGCACAGACTGGTGGGACCGCATCGTGATGCAGGTGTGGGACGATTCCCAGTGGCTGCGAAACTTTCGCATGCGTAAGGGCACTTTCATGGAACTTTGTGACTTGCTTTCCCCTGCCCTGAAGTGCCAGAATACCAGGATGAGAGCAGCCCTCACAGTTGAGAAGCGAGTGGCGATAGCCCTGTGGAAGCTTGCAACGCCAGACAGCTACCGGTCAGTCGGGAATCAATTTGGAGTGGGCAAATCTACTGTGGGGGCTGCTGTGATCCAAGTTGCCAGGGCAATGAAAGACCTGGTGATATCAAGGGTAGTGACTCTGGGAAACGTGCAGGCCATAGTGGATGGCTTTGCTGTAATGGGATTCCCAAACTGTGGTGGGGCCATAGACGGAACCCATATCCCTATCTTGGCACCGGAGCACCAAGCCACCGAGTACATAAACCGCAAGGGGTACTTTTCAATGCTGCTGCAAGCCCTGGTGGATCACAAGGGACGTTTCACCAACATCAACGTGGGATGGCCGGGAAAGGTACATGATGCTCGCGTCTTCAGGCACTCTGCTCTGTTTTGAAAGCTGGAGGAAGGGACTTTCTTCCCGGACCAGAAAATAACCGTTGGGGAGGTTGAAATGCCTATCGTGATCCTTGGGGACCCAGCCTACCCCTTAATGCCATGGCTCATGAAGCCGTACACAGGCAGCCTGGACAGGAGTCAGGACCTGTTCAACTACAGGCTGAGCAAGTGCCGAATGGTGGTGGAATGTGCATTTGGACGTTTAAAAGCGCGCTGGCGCAGCTTACTGACTCACTCAGACCTTAGCGAAAAGAATATCCCCATTGTTATTGCTGCTTGCTGTGAGCTCCACAATATCTGTGAGAGTAAGGGGGAGACATTTATGGCGGGGTGGGAGGTTGAGGCAAATCGCCTGGCCGCTGATTACGCGCAGCCAGACACCAGGGCGGTTAGAGGAGCGCAGCAGGGCGCGGTGCGCATCAGAGAAGCTTTGAAAACGAGTTTTGTGACTGGCCAGGCTACGGTGTGAAACTTCTGTTTGTTTCTCCTTGATGAACCCTCCGCCCCCCCCCCCCACCCGGTTCACTCTACTTCCCTGTAAGCCAACCACCCCACCCTCCCCTCCCCCCTTCGAGCACCGCTTGCAGAGGCAATAAAGTCATTGTTACTTCACATTCATGCATTCTTTATTAATTCATCACACAACTAGGGGGATAATTGCAAAGGTAGCCCGGGATGGGTGGGGGAGGAGGGAAGGAAAAGGACACACTGCAGTTTAAAACTTTAACTCTTATTGAAGGCCAGCCTTCTGATGCTAGGGCAATCATCTGGGGTGGAGTGACTGCGTGGCCGGAGGCCCCCCCACCGTGTTCTTGGGCGTCTGGGTGAGGAGGCTATGGAACTTGGGGAGGAGGGCTGTTGGTTACACAGGGGCTGTAGCGGCGGTCTCTGCTCCTGCTGCCTTTCCTGCATCTCAACCATACGCTGGAGCATATCAGTTTGATGCTCCAGCAGCCGGAGCATCGACTCTTGCCTTCTGTCTGCAAGCTGACGCCACCTATCTTCAGCCCGCAACTTGCTCTGTTCATCCCGCGATTCAGCATGCCACCTCTCCTCTCGTTCATATTGTGCTTTTCTGTAATCAGTCATTGACTGCCTCCACGCATTCTGCTGTGCTCTGTCAGCGTGGGAGGACATCTGGAGCTCTGTGAACATGTCATCCCGCGTCCTCCGTTTTCTCTTTCTAATCTTCACTAGCCTCTGTGAAGGAGAAACATTTGCAGCTGGTGGAGGAGAAGGGAGAGGTGGTTAAAAAAGACACATTTTAGAGAACAATGGGTACACTCTTTCACGTTAAATTTTGCTGTTCACATTACACAGCACATGTGCTTTCGTTACAAGGTCGCATTTTTCCTCTTATATTGAGGGCCTGCCGGTTTGGTGTGAGAGATCACTCACGCAGTGCCAGGCCACAGATTTCGGCGTGCAGGCAGCCATGGTAAGACACAGTCTTTTGGCTTTTTTAACCTTCTTAACATGTGGGAATGGTTTCAAACAGTAGCGCTCTCATTTCCCATACCAAGCACCCGTTGGGTTGGCCATTTAAAATGGGTTTACAATGTAAAAGGAGGGGCTGCGGTTTCAGGGTTAACATGCAGCACAAACCCAACTAACTCCCCTCCCCCCCACACCCAATTCTCTGGGATGATCACTTCACCCCTCCCCCCCACCGCGTGGCTAACAGCGGGGAATATTTCTGTTCAGCAGAGCAGGAACGGGCACCTCTGAATATCCCCTTAATAAAATCGCCCCATTTCAACCAGGTGACCGTGAATGATATCACTCTCCTGAGGATAACAAAGAGCGATAAGGAATGGATGTTGTCTGCATGCCAGCAAACACCGGGACCATACGCTGCCATGCTTTGTTATGCAATGATTCCAGACTACGTGCTACTGGCCTGGCGTGGTAAAGTGTCCTACCATGGCGGACGGGATAAGGCAGCCCTCCCCAGAAACCTTTTGCAAAGGCTTTGGGAGTACATCCAGGAGAGCTTTCTGGAGATGTCCCTGGAGGATTTCCGCTCCATCCCCATACACGTTAACAGACTTTTCCAGTAGCTGTACTGGCCGCGATTGCCAGGGCAAATTAATCATTAATCATTAAACACGCTTGCTTTTAAACCATGTGTAATATTTACAAAGGTACACTCACCAGAGGTCCCCTGTGTGCCCTCAGGGGATGGGAGCACGCCTTGGGTGAGTTCGGGGGTTACTGGTTCCAGGTCCAGGGTGATAAACATATCCTGGCTGTTGGGGAAACCGGTTTCTCCGCTTCCTTGCTGCTGTGAGCTATCTACATTATCTCCATCCTCATCTTCCTCGTACCCCGAACCCGCTTCCCTGTGTGTTTCTCCAGTGAGGGAGTCATAGCACACAGTTGGGGTAGTGGTGGCTGCACCCCCTAGAATGGCATGCAGCTCCGCGTAGAAGCGGCATGTTTGCGGCTCTGCCCCGGACCTTCCGTTTGCTTCTCTGGCTTTGTGGTAGGCTTGCCTTAGCTCCTTAATTTTCACGCGGCACTGCTGTGCGTCCCTGTTATGGCCTCTGTCCTTCATGGCCTTGGAGACCTTTTCTAATATTTTGCCATTTCGTTTACTGCTTCGGAGTTCAGCTAGCACTGATTCATCTCCCCATATGGCGAGCAGATCCCGTACCTCCCGTTCTGTCCATGCTGGAGCTCTTTTGCGATCCTGGGACTCCATCACGGTTACCTGTGCTAATGAGCTCTGCGTGGTCACCTGTGCTCTCCACGCTGAGCAAACAGGAAATGAAATTCAAACGTTCGCGGGGCTTTTCCTGTCTACCTGGCCAGTGCATCTGAGTTGAGAGTGCTGTCCAGAGCGGTCACAATGAAGCACTGTGGGATAGCTCCCGGAGGCCAATAACGTCGAATTCCGTCCACACTACCCCAATTCCGACCCCCTAAGGCCGATTTTATCGCTAATCCCCTCGTCGGAGGTGGAGTAAAGAAACCGGTTTAAAGGGCCCTTTAAGTCGAAAGAAAGGGCTTCGTCGTGTGAATGTGTCCAGGCTTAATTCGACTTAACGCTGCTAAAGTCGACCTAAACTCGTAGTGTAGACCAGGCCTGATTGTCAATTACTTACACTCCACAGTCTCCCTGCCAAGTCTGCAATAGCCACAGATTTCCCCAAATCCAAGCCAGCTGTAAAAATGATGTGGTTGGTGTGCACCCCAACGATCCGTCCCAGGTCCTGTTTGCCATTGAAAGGTCATCCAGTAAGTGGCTAAGTAAATCCCAGCAGAGCATTCCTTATGAATGAGCCAGGTCATCGAGTTCAGCTCCTGTTTCCTATTTCAAAGGCAGCGCACTAGCTGGCTAGCTCCTAAGATATAAATCTCTCTCGATCACCTGAAAAATTTGCCACTTTTACCTGTTGACACTACAAATACAACCGTGATTTTGTAACCAGATCATGACATTTTCATGTTTCAAGAAACATATTTGAGTTGTGTTCACGCAAGAGCTTTTTCCCCCCAACACAACCAGGGTTTAATTATGTTTGTGTATCCATGCCTACCACACCAGCCTGTGTCTTTGTCAGTGCATCCTGGGAAAATCTGGGCAGCTATGCCATAATGCGTCAGGAGGTATAGAGTGCCAAGAGGACATGCACACACTGGCACCAGCAGCACATGGAGCAGTGCACTCTGCAATATCCTACTACACAGAGAGACAGAAAGAAGGTGGACCAGCCATACTATTTATCGGGAATGGTTCGGGATCTCAATTTACCCTGAAAAAACAACAACAGTAAATAAATCTGTGCTGAGCCAGTTACAGAAAGACAATCATGTGGTAGCCTAAAAGCCTCTGGCAAGGGAGAAACCTGTTAGCTGCATAGTTAGCTAAATATTAACCATATTGCATGTGGGGAAAAACATGTTTAGAGCCACTAACTGGTTACAAACTTGGTTAAAAAGTGTAGTGTAGACAAGGAATGCCATAAGTAATGTTACTTCTAACAGCAGTATTCCTTTATACTCCCCTATACTTAGTTGTTACAGGAAATACTTGAATTCTGCAAATACAGAGGTAAAGTTACTTAGTTATCCTGTGGCCAGGGCCGGATTAATGCAGGGGCTTTAGGGGCTGCAGCCCAAGGCCTCGGGCTAAGGGGGGCCACGCAGGCCTGTGGGCCAGATGCGGCCCGCTGCTTCTTTTAATCTGGCCCATGGTCCATGCCATGGGCCCGACACCGGTCCCCGAGCCTCGGTGCCCCCTGCCCCACCAACCCCCGGTGCCTGGAGCTGCGAGCGCCGGCTTGCCAATGTACCTCTGCGGCCCCTGGGTGAGTGGCATTCAGGGAATCTCTGTGCGCTGCCCCCGCTGCCAGCACTGGCTCCGCAGCTCCCATTGGCCGGGTACCACGGCCAATGGGAGCTGCGGGGGCGGCGCCTGCAGCAACAGGCAGCATGCACCATGCAGAGCAGCCTGGGGCTGGACATGCCAGACACCTCTGGGAGCAGAGCAGCACAGAGCCAAGGCAGGCAGGGATCCTGCCTTAGCCCTGCTGCACTGCTGACCAGGAGCTGCCTGAGGTAAGCGCCTCCCGGCTGGAGCCTACACCCCGTACACCCTCCTGTACCCCAAACCTGTACCCCAGCCCGGAGCCCCCTCCAAGACCCTGCACCCCCACCTGCACCTCAACCCCCTCTCCCAGCCCGGAGCCCCCTTCTGCACCCAAACTCCCACCCTGAGCTCGAACCCCAAACCTCCTGCTGCACTCCAACCTCCTGCCCCACCCCGGGCCCCACCCGAGAGCCCAACCCCCAGCTGGAGCTGCATCCCCTCCTGCACCCCAACCCCCTGGCCCAGCCCTGAGCCCCCTCCCCACTCCAAACCCCCAGGGGCCCCACAAAATCTAATAGTCCTGGGCTCACAGGAGAGTTTATCCGGCCCTGCCGGTGGCAGTATGGCCTAGTGGCTAGAGCACTGGACTGGGACTCAAGAGACCTAAGTTCTGTTCTCAGCTTTGTCACTGATCTGCTGGGGGACCTTGCGCAGGTCATGTCCCCGCTCTGTGCCTCAGTTTCCCCATCTGTATAATGGTAATAATGATCCTGACCTCCTTTGCAAAGTGCTTGGAGAGCTACTGATGAAAGAGCTCTCTGAGAGTTAGATATGATTAGCAGTAGTATTATTGAAAGGCAATTGGCAGGTTTGTACACTTTCCAAAAAGGATCTAGGAGGCCCTGTGAGCTAAGTACTGCATTCCTATGCTTGGGTCCCACATCGGAGACTTGAAGCAGGCTTTCTGCATCTTTGAAAAGGATTTGAATGCAAGTGTGAAATGTGTTTACATATCTTACAGCCTGAGAAGTAACACTTTACATTACCTGCAATGTTATTTGAGCTGCACACAGAGCAGTTGTCACTCACAGGCAAATCCTGGTGCCAGCTCAGTCACAACACAGGAAAGGATGCTTCAGCAAAGAGAAGAGAATATGAAAATTGTCCAAGAGCTAAAAGGTGCACAGACTACTTACTGTAATCCTGGCTCATTCAACACACTGAGAAAGCACCTCAAAATTTAAGACAATGGAAAATAAAGAGGGAAGATATCAAGATTTAGAAGCATCAATCTGAATCAGAGCATGAGTGATCATTTCATTGTTTATGTCCTAGTATCACATGATCAAATCTGCATAACACACTCAAAATCATTAATGTGACTCAACAAGATTTGGAGGAGTCACCTGGTGTAAAGGTCTCACCTCTAGTTACAAATGTTCTTAAAATGCCCACAATCCCTCAGGTCCTTTAAAAGAAAATGATCGTAACTAATGTCTCACAAAGAATCAGAACACAACAGTATGCTCATCAGAATGTCTCTGGGTCTCAGCTCTAGAAGGAGCTGTGTAAAAAGAGGCCAGAGGGGTGGAAGGAGGGAGAGAGAGGGTAAGTTCCCCGTTCTTTCCCCTCCAATACCAATACCTAAGTTCCCAACTTCGTTGCCAGGTCACATGAGTCAGACCAAACTCTTCGCCTTTCATTAACCTGTTATGTCTCTTGATTTTGGCCCTAATCTCCCATATTCATGATTTTCTCAAAGAATCTTTTTATTTACCCACCTGCTGTGCTCTGGATGCTGATATGTGGCAGACTCTTGCCTTTTCTGGGCTATATCATCCCAGCTCCTTCATCCCCTGCTCTGAGTCTGCCATGCTATGCATGTAGCAAGACAGCTAAGAATGGAGGAGCCACAAGACAGAGCAAACAAAAGACAGCCCAGCCTGCCTAGCTACCACTTATCCAGCAGCTTCAGGTTAGGAAAGTTCTTCTCTGTTGTTGACACTGTAATGGAGAAGGGAGGGGAAATTATGAGAAGCTCCCTTAAAATTGCAATCAGGTGGGGAAGGGAGAAGTTGCCAAGATATTTCCAGCTCTGCACTAATCACAGTGGTGTGAGAAGACAGAGAGCTGATGACACCTCATAAGACTTCACAACATGATTTTAAAGTCTCCTTCTGAACACATCTTTGACCTTAACAGTTACCAACTTCAAGATTAGAAAATATTCCTCCTTGAGTAAAGCTAGAAGGGCCAACAGCCTCTGGAGCAATCCTGGTCCCGGCCATGGCATGTGCTACTGAACCACTGCAATGGCTCTAGCAGACCCAAGGTCACAGTGTGAGGAAAAACTAACCTATGCCAACCATGACAAATTCTCTCAGCCACACATCCCAGGCTACACACAAGCAGTAGGCAGACTGCATGTCAGAAAAAAATATTGTTAAATGACATGGTGACATTAACATGTGTCTGGTTCACCTGGCAGAGTTTCATCTAGAGCAGAAGGGCACAGGTTCAAGTCCAATATCAGGCCTTGGGCTCATCCCTAACACTAAAACAACAGAGACAAGATAGGTGAGATAATATATTTTATTGGACTAACTCCTGTTAGTCAGAGAGACACGCTTGTGAGCTTACAGAGAATTCTTCTTCAGCTGTGTAAGCGCGGCGCTTGTCTCTCTCACCAACAGAAGTTGGTCCAATTAAAGATATTACCTCCCCCACCTTGCCTCTCTAATATCCTGGGACCGACACAGCTACAACAACACTGCATACTAAAACAACAGAGCAATATTTGTTGGGAGGGGCTGTTGAACTGCTGGAGGTGCTGTTCTTTAGAAGAGATATTAAATCAGCAGTCAGGAAGTGATAGTTCATATTGAACAGTTTTGAGTAGTTTCGTACATTGTTTAATCTTACATTGACATGGCTGGATATTGCAATCAACAGATAGAAAGTTCTACAGATCTCAACAGCAGAACCCTGTTATTTGAGTGCCAGATTTGAAACCTACATTCCAAGTCAGCCCCCTTCAAGATTCCCACAGAATATTGCGACTCTCACATTTTCCTGAGGTTGTGAAAAACCAGAGGGCAAAAGAGAGAAACTTTTTGTCAGAGAGAAGGGTTTAGAATTGTAGCAAGGTTACAACTTGGAGGTTTCAAACTGCCAAATAAATGTACTTGAAATTGTTTCTGAGGGACCAAAACGGGCTGCAATGTATGTAGGTTAATCCAAGGTGTGTATTCCCTAGGGATATCTCAGAAGATAAAGAGCAAGCCCTGACTACTATTTAAAGGCAGGACAGCAGACGGTTAAGTTACACCCAGGTGTGTCTTCCCTGAGGTGATCCCAGGGGAGGGATCCCAGGCCGCTTTTCCTATTGAAAGGTTGCAGACTAGCTGGTTGGGTTATGTCTATAGTAATTTTGTAACCATATTGTCTAAACGTTATGATACAAAAATGATTAAAACAAAATCTACAAAGCTGCTCATAATGAGTAGCATAAACACTGTGGCCACCACTGCAAACCAAAGTATAACACACCACATCAAACACTATTCCCAGTCACATCATAACCTGCAGATGATTGAACCTGGCCTCTGGTGGGCCACAAAGGGGACAAGTTCCAAAGGGGGGATCCTCCGCTGAGAGAATTCCAGGGACTAACAATAATGGCCAATCTTAAATGCCATGGCAGGATTCCAGTCAGGTGACAAGTGGTCTTGGGGCCTAAGACCATTCAAGGCTTTAAAGTTTGTCATAAACACCTTGAATTGCACCCAGAGAGCTAGTGCAAAGCTCTGCGCCCAGGTTTTAAATTCTCATTGCAGCATGCCCCACTCAGAAGAGCACTAGACGAAGACTCTGGGACAGGGGACAAATTGGAACAAATAAAAGATCTTGATACTCCTCCAAATTCCGCCCACTTGAGATGCCCAGATGAGAAGCCACTGAGTAGATAGTGCATGCTGTCTGGGCTTCTTGGGATTGGCTCCTTCTTCAAAAAAAGTGTTGTTACTGTCCTAAGTGCTACCCGCCTCATAGAACCACACTGAGACACCGCTGTCAGTAGATTGTGCAGATTTTCTTCACTTCCCTCTTTTCTTTTCCAAAACACCCTGACCAACAGGGACATGTAACAGTGTTGACATTTTAATAATCCTCACCAGGCCCCTGAGTTAACGCCTCACTAAAACAAAAATGGGAAGTTCATATTTCTCAAAGCTATTTTTTCAGAGTCAGCGAAAACGTCACTACATTAGTTCTATTTGGTTCACAATATAAAGGTTTTCTTTGCAAACATGAAGGCTAAAATTTTCTTTTTTCAAAATGGAAACTTAGATTCTGGAGCACAAGCTGGCAGCTTGGAAGAAGTGCCAGGGCACTGAATAACTGCTTACCACCCCAATTCAGACCCTGTCCTGGAGGAGTCCAAAGGGATAGCTCAAAATACAATTCATTACAGTAATCTAGTCTGGATGTAACAAAAGCTGTAGATGATTGTTATTAGGTCAGCATTAGAAAGGAAAGGTCACCACAGTTTGGCCATAGATTAAAAAAAAAAGTACTGAGGCTACCTGGGAATCCAGGAACAGTAATGGATCCAGTAAGAGCATCTTGGTGAAAGTGGGCATATGCCTTCAAACAATATTGCAGACACTGTCTCAGCCCATTCCTCTAATTCCTCCCCCTCCCCCTGAGCAATCACTATTTCTCCCTTATCTAGGTTAACTCACAACCAGTTCACTTTCCTCCAAATCCCCATCTTAATCAGAACTGGGAAATAACGAGACTGTAGGAGCTGGGTTCAATGAAACAGCTGTGTTGTGCAGCCCAAAACAGATCACAATCCCTCCTAACAGATTTACATACATAACCTTGAGGGATGCTAAATGTGAGAGCCATTGGATAGGGCAAGCAATTACCAGTACTATCTTCAGACAGGAAGGAGCAAATCCACTGAGATCCACACTCACAACCTCCACAAGATCCTGTAGATCAGTGGGTCTCAATCTTTCCAGACGACTGTACCCCTTTCAGGAGTCTCAAGCCTGAGCTGCGCCGTCCTGGGCTGAGGCCTGAGCCCAACATCCAGGGCTGAAGTATGAAACTTAGCCTCATGGGGTCCCCTGTGGCATGGGGCCCCAGGCTATTGCCCTGCTTGCCACCCCTTAACACCAGCCCTGCACTTGCAACCCCCCCCAAACCCATCCCATGACCCCCAGGTTGAGAAACACTGGTCTAGATGAATTGATGTACCCCCTGGAAGACCTCTGCTGTAGATGAACTGACAAAACCCTGAGGTTAATAGTGTCAAAAGTTGCTGCTAGATCTAATAAAACCAGCATGGATAACTTTCCCTTGTCTACTGTGAGGAAATTATTAACTATAGATAGAAATACAGCTCCTATTCCATACCCCCTACTTTTTATGAGAATTAGCTAACTTAACAGATATTTTCTTTCTATGGTTCACATGACAGAGTCAAACTAGGGTGCAGTGTTTGTACCATCACTTTGCCTTCCACAGTAAAGAGTTTCTGCTTTATGAAAATATCAGGATCTTGTTCAGTATCTCACCGTAACAGTGGGACATAAATATGGGTTGTTTCTGCTGTTTTGTGGGATGATGATAATTATATTTAGCATTTATATAGGGCTTTTCATCTTCAAAGTGTGTTACAAACATTAATCAAATCTCACGTCACCCTGTGGGGTAGGTAAGTATCATTACAGTAGTGTGATCAGGTTTTTATAGGGGACTCTAGCGTGTGCATGAGCCAGGTAAGGGAAGTGTACACAAACATGTACTTCTATACCTGCACATATGTATATCCACACCCTCCTATACACCTCGCTACAAACAAATGCACACCCACAAACCCCTTTACACATGCACATGCTCACCCACACAAATCCACATACTTGCAGCTCACTCCTATTTTTATGCCTGTGGTGCTGAAGGTTTTTAGTAAGGAAAATTCCCTTGAGGACACTTGCCTTGTGCTGAGTTTCTTAGATTGAAATGGTCCAGTGTGTTGACATTATTCCACAGTGGAGCCACAGTACTTTCCCATGATTCATAGATTCATAGATTCTAGGACTGGAAGGGACCTCAAGAGGTCATCGAGTCCAGTCCCCTGCCCGCATGGCAGGACCAAATACTGTCTAGACCATCCCTGATAGACATTTATCTAACCTGCTCTTAAATATCTCCAGAGATGGAGATTCCACAACCTCCCTAGGCAATTTATTCCTGTGTTTAACCACCCTGACAGTTAGGAACTTTTTCCTAATGTCCAACCTAGACCTCCCTTGCTGCAGTTTAAGCTCATTGCTTCTTGTTCTATCCTTAGAGGCTAAGGTGAACAAGTTTTCTTCCTCCTCCTTATGACACCCTTTTAGATACCTGAAAACTGCTATCATGTCCCCTCTCAGTCTTCTCTTTTCCAAACTAAACAAACCCAATTCTTTCAGTCTTCCTTCATAGGTCATGTTCTCAAGACCTTTAATCATTCTTGTTGCTCTTCTCTGGACCCTCTCCAATTTCTCCACATCTTTCTTGAAATGCGGTGCCCAGAACTGGACGCAATACTCCAGCTGAGGCCTAACCAGAGCAGAGTAGAGCGGAAGAATGACTTCTCGTGTCTTGCTCACAACACACCTGTTAATACGTCCCAGAATCATGTTTGCTTTTTTTGCAACAGCATCACACTGTTGACTCATATTTAGCTTGTGGTCCACTATAACCCCTAGATCCCTTTCTGCCGTACTCCTTCCTAGACAGTCTCTTCCCATTCTGTATGTGTGAAACTGATTTTTTCTTCCTAAGTGGAGCACTTTGCATTTGTCTTTGTTAAACTTCATCCTGTTTAACTCAGACCATGAAACATCAGACCAAACAAAAGTATGGGAGACACTGTTTCTGACAACTGAATGCCTTTGCCAGTAGTAAGGTGACATCCAACTGAGGAAAACATGTTTTTAATCAACCTACTTAGGGTCAGAGGTTTGCAAAGCAAAGTAAGAGGTGGGCATTTCAAACCGAAAGAAAAGCAAAGAGGCAGAGGGGGGGTGAAATTGCTATCTCCAGACCGTCAGAGTTCAATACCTGTCCAACTTCTCTCAAGAATTACCAAGAGTCTGTGCAAAACGAGGGGAAAAACCTGCAGCTTAGTCATTTTTGTATTCTTATTAAATGTAGGATTGCCTCAGGTTAAGAGGAGCTGATATCATAATTATTGGCTTGCCTAGCCAGCTGCCTTCCCTCACCTGATGTAAGATCAGATCTTTCCAGCCTTTGGGAGTCTCGGCACTGCTGAGCCTCCACTCTCTCCTACAAGGCTGTTTGCATGACCTAATCCCATCCTGGAGCAGCAGCACGCTGTTTTGCTTCAGTAGAAAGGTAAGAGGAAACCTCTGTCAACTTCATACAGCTTTTTAGAATTCACCCGTGAAAGCCAAAGGGAAGGGGGCGCAGAACTCTCTTATCTTGGCTCTTCTATTTAATCTGAAGTCTCTGAACTCCAGGCTGAGTCGGGTGGAAGGTCAGCATTTATATCCCTTTCCCCTCCGGCTCAGTCTAGGCTCTTGTCAGCTGTGAATGGGGAGCATTAAGAGGGGGAAAGAGTCGAGTAGACACCAGGTAAGCTCAGAGTTCTATTTTTCTTTTACTGGGAACAAGGAGTGTTGGTGACTAATGTTTAAGGGAAATAGTGACATACAAACGAGCCCTTAGCTGTCCTTAGCATCTGTGCCAACTCCTGGGCTGCCAATTGCTTCATTGTTACAGGGAAAATCCAGGGGGATTTACCATTACTTGAAAAGTAATAATAAATATTAATATTCATAGGACAGAATATGGGAAGCATTCGCAAGAAAATAAAATGGGTAACTCTCATGCCTTGTAGTATTAGAATGGAATTTATTTAAATTACATCTCCAATGGTAAGTCAAAAACCAGGAAAGCAAAATGTTTTGAGGCTAATATTGTGACCCCTGTTTTGGTTTAAGTATCACTGGTTTTGCCTTTTGTATTTTGCAATTTTTGGGTGGTAGCTGTGAACTTCTTTTCAGATTTGCTGCTGCACTGAAAGGCATTTCAGGATGGACACCTTAGATTAATTGAGAAAAATTACTTATATGATGGCTGCAGGTTGAAAGTTGGTTCTGTTTCTCTAAAGCACATATTAAATCTGTAGCTGTCTAATCTATCCCTCAATTTCAGACTACCACAAAGAGAACCATTTGTGTTACAAAGGGGAGTAGTTATCAAACTTATCTGTAACAACCAGCCATCTCTGACCCTCCTAAGTGACAGATGTGACATCAGATTAAATCTTGTTCGAAACAGAATTTACTGTACAAACACTTTGGCTTGATTTATCCTAATCACACATTTTCTAATCCGAATATTGGTATAAACTGGGATGAACTGGGTCAAACTCCATTTTATTTTTAAATTTACTAAGAGTGTGAAAGAGAAAAAAGTATTGAAAGATCTGGAGTAGAAATGCTCTGGCAGCTCTTAGGGTGCAGGTTTGTGCACCTTGCTCTCAAGCATCTGGTGAACTGTACAAACAGGTGCATCCAGGTGCCATGTGAGTCAATAGCTACCTCACTTTCATTTACTTTACATCCAGATGACATGAGGTGGACATGGGCAGGATTAATTAACATGCTTCATGTGGTGCATTAATCTGAAGAAAGAGGTATTAGAACCTTGTAATATCAGTGTCTATACTGATCCATAGCTGATAATGTACAGCGTGAGATGGTGCTAGTTTGTACAATGAGCAGAAATCATTGTACATACACCTAGAATAACACCAGGTTGCTAGATAGATAACCAGATCCACATACTTTTTACTTAGCTAGCAGCCAGTTGAATGCACAGAAGAGTATATGCAGGTGCCCAGATACCATGGTGATGGGCACGGTATAAGAACCTGAACAGAACAGAATAAAACACTGAATTGTTATTGTAAAACACAGGGCTGAAGGAAGAAATCAGTGGACAAGAGACAACTAGATAAGGCAATGTCTCTCAGTTCCATTCATTACAGTTCCAGGTTTTCTCCAAGACAATATGGTTGCTGTTCAGATACACCCCAATATTTAGGAGGAGACAAACTGAGAGGAGGCCCCAGGAAGGGACATGTTATACTATTTTGAAACAGCTACAGTGTGAAAACAGAAACAGGAAAATATAATAGTTTAAGGCTCCTAGAAATCAAAGATTAACAAGAAACCTTGTGCTGTGAACCTGGGAGAGAGACTGGAGAAGAGGTCCACAATAGGACAACTTTCAAGAACAACTCCCATAACCCAGTTCTCTCAGGTTGTTACAAGGCAGAGAGACAGGGAGACAAGCAATGCTGTGGGGCTCGAAGTCACACAAGGCCCCCAGAAAATTATGAAACAGAACCCCTCACACGGTACACAAGGTACCTTAGAACCCATTCACTGGGAGAGCCTCTGAGAGTTGGGACATCTGTAACCATAGGTGACTACAGCCAGACTTTTCATATTAAGGGCTCCAGGTTCTGAACAGCACACGATTCTCACGTGGTATCTGGCTGAGCTCCGTAGGTAATGGGAGATAGGAAGGGTCCTGTTCAAGAGACGAGCACAGATGAAATAGTGCTTGACATTTAGCATTTGAGTGAGAGCCACAAAAATAGCAAAAGGAGGCAACTCCTCAGCAGGTAGGAATTGACTCGTTTGTGGCCATGTTCTGAGCTGTTAACCAGGGACCCTGAGCCTCATGGTTTGGGTTAAACACCCCTCCCTGATCTCTTGAACCTTGCAAAGAATTACCTTGAAATACAGAGAGATTAATTATGGAGATAATGCAGATTAAATTAGTGGTATGAATAAAGCCCTCCTGTGACACACCTACCTTTAGGCATACCCAGGGCCACATCTTCCAAGGTATTTCCATTATATAGTTAATGTGTATAAAGCAAACTGTTAGTTCTCACAAGCTAAGCAGGCTTGAAAAGTGTCAGAGTACTTAGAGGGGAGGCCACCAATAAACAACTCTAAGCACGTGGCTGCTGGAGGAAGTGATGCTGATGATTCAGTAGGTGGTACTCTTTCCTCTGAATCAGGCTTGAACCAATACCCCAGCATGGTGCTCAGGGGCACTGTGCTGCTTACATAGCAGATCAGATTTAAAACAAAGGTGTTGATCAGCTGTCATTATTAAAGATCCCATGACACTTTTCATAAGAATAGAAGAATTAACCATGGCGTCCTGGTCAATTTTAAAGTCAGGTCATCTAGCTTGTCTGCTTTCCCAAGCATGATGTGCTGCTCTTCAACTCCCCTCCTCACGAGTCTCCCCTTACCCACACCAACAAAGCTCCTTGTCTTTGGCTAAAGGGCCTTGTACAACTTAGCCCACCTGCCTCTTTGCTCTCACCTGTTTGCTCCCCTCTTGCACTGCCCAAGCTGCATGACTAAACATCCCAGTCACCTCTTTCACACTGTCAGTAGCTTCCTCCATGTTTCTCTCTAAGCCTAGAGCCCCCGATGTGACTCAGTCTACCAGGCCCTCTAGCTACTTGAAAACACAGTCTTCCCCAAGAAGCTTGTCTACACTAGTTTTCCCCTGAATTAGCATTTACAGAAATACAAATATTACTAAGAAATATAAAACCATTCTCTATCCTGTTTCCATTTAGAATGTAAGCCTTTGAGAGCAAGGACCGTGTCTACTTACCTGCCCAGAAAGCACCTAGCACACCTTTTGCTGTATATAAAGAATTGGAATAAAATAATATGAATGTAAATATGTTCCAGTTACCTACATTTCCTAAGCAGGACTGAATACTGCATTCCTCACTTCCTGTCTTAAAATGTTGTTGAATATTGCTGAGTGCTGTTAATGTGGTTGGGAAAGTGATCCCTGTATAGCCCTTGATGAGGTTTAATTAATGTATGTAAAACATTTTAAGTTGCTTGGATGAGACAAGGCTCTTGCAGTGCAAAGTGTTATTATCCTTCTGGCAGTGAAGTGCCCAAAAATGAACACAGCTTGCTAGGGTGAGGTCTCATCAGAGCCTTGTAATAAAGTTTAACATGCTCTCATTTTGATCCAGTTTCCCTCTGTACTGCTGCCGTACCAGCTTGTCACAGTCTCTCAAAGGAGCCCAGCTAGTGTCAGCTTACTACTTCCACACTTACCCCTTGCTTTCCTCCTGGAATGGGGTAAATATCCCTGCCCTGCAAACTCTAGCTGCTGGTTCAGCAGGTCTGCCAGGGCAGGTCCCTGCAACATTCCCCTCTCTGGGCAAATGGTAGGATGCCAGAAATATTAGACAGGAACCTGTTCTTCCAGGAATGTAAGTAATCCATTGAAAGAAATCATTTACTATTGTCCCAGCTGGGCTAATTAAACTGCTAGGCACTGACCTCCATCCATGAACAAGACTTCCAGAAAGGAACAGTGCAAACACCAGAGGAGAGAGGGAGCCTCAATCAAAATCTTTCTGTCCCATGTTGGGCTGACAACCCCGTACCATTCTCTGAGGTCAAATCACTACAAGAAGTTTTCCCTTATGGACAACAAGGTCCCCCAGACTCAGGACTCTCTACAACAAGTGCATACAACTAGGGGAAATAATTTATTTCTTAGAGTTAGGGAGAGTTAAGCCCTGTTAACTCTATCATAAAATTAAATCATTCTCAAAATAAGATTTACCTTGACAACTCTTGTTTTTCCACAAGATTAGAAAAACATACCTGAGAAAGTGTGCAAATCTCTCTGCTGTTCCCTGTGATTTAACTTCACTGGGTTTAAAATGCATAACCATGTTATTGCAAGTTAAGCTAATTTTATTACTGTAATAGTGTCCATGCTTTCCCATTGGGAAACAGGGCACATGTGCTCTTTAATGCATAAAATCATGGGACAGGGTCATGTCGTATCCCAGAATTCCTCACACTCTGACTTGGCATTTCCCAATTAGCTGTCTACTATAATTTAAGGCCATTAATCAATGGAATATATGCCCTAGTTCCCCCTTTAGGAATATAGGAGCAGTGGGCTAGGGTTCTTTGGAATGCTGAGCAGCTGGAGAACCCCTGAACTGGCAGAGGGGGGAGTCACTCTAAAGTCAATTACCCAGATACTTGAATTTTGTTTTGGTGATGTCCAAGAAATATTGTCTTCTGATCTCTTTCTGAGAGCCTTTCAAATTATTGCAACAGCAGCTTAAATACTAAGGCCAACATTGTCAAAAATACCCTGTCACGTTGGAAGCCCAATTTGGAACAGGTTGGGCCTAAGCTTCAGGGGTGTTGAGCACTAACATCTCTTATTTAAGTTAACTGGAGTCAAAGGAGCTCAGCACTTCTGAAAATCAGGTCCAAAAGTGTCTTAAAGTTGGGCACAGAAAAATTAAAGCACCCAAAATCAGCAGCTACTTTTGAAAATTTGGGTTAAAAGTTAAAATAGATGTAACCCTTTTATTTATTATTAGTAGTTCAGTAGTATCATAGCACCTAGGAGCTCAAGCTATGGACCAAGCCCCCATTGTGCTAGGCATTGTACAACCACAATCTCCGCCTCAAAGAGTTTACAATCTAACTATAAGATCAGAGACAACAGATGGGTACAGGTAGAAGGGGGAACACAAGGAAGCAAGGAGGCAGTATCGGTCAGCATGACAGGTAAAGGTCTCCACACATCTTGCTTTTCCCATAGAATTCTTTTTTGTTTTTCTTTAGTGGGGGGACAGAGGCAAAGTCTGAGTGGGACAAATTCGGAGATACCGATCACATGGAACACAGCATCCTTCATTATGAATTTGTAGGAATTATGGGATTCCAGGACAAGTGCTTGGGATCTTTCTGTGATTTTAACCTAGTAATAGCATGGCTAAGGTCATGTCTATGCTCTGGGCGCTAAAGTAGCATACATTGTAGCAGAGACGCTGCCTACATTGATGGAAGGTGTTTTTCCTTTGATGTAGGTAATCTACTTCCCCAAGTGGTGGTAGCTAGGTCAACAGACTATTCTTCAGTTGTCCTAGCTGCATCTACACCAGAGGGTTGCTCAGTTTAACTACAGCACTCAGGGGTTACGCTGGCCTTTTCTACACAGGAAGTGAAGTTAATGCACATAAATTGAAGCACAGGAAATCCTTGGCGTTAAGCTACAGCATACTAAGACCACTTTACTTCTGAATGAGACTGTCTACACCATGTTTAACGTGCTTTAGCTTATGTGCATTAACTTCACACTTTTAGTTAATTTGTTTAACTTTTCTGAGTGGCCCTGTGTAGACAAGCCCAGCACATGTCTACATGACACCATACAGCAGATAAGATATGCCAACAAGAATACAGCCCTTATTTTTTTGCTATCTACAGGCATGAGTCACACAATGCAGAGCAAAGCAAGAGATATGATACCAGAGGGACAAACAAAGAGTAGCAGAGTGTACAGGGGAAGGATTGTCCAGTGGCTAGGCCACTAAGCTGGGACTTGGGAGGCTTGGATTCAATTCCCTGCTCCACCAGCGACATCCTTTATGACCTTGGGCAAGTCCCTTAGCCTCTCTGTAAAATGGGGATAATAGTACCCCCTACCTCACAGGGAAGTTGTGTGGATACATACACTGAAGATTTTAAGGTGCTCAGATATGATGGTGAAGTACATTGGATAGATTCTATACCATGCCAAATTTCTGCTTGGTTATGCAGTGAGTGGGGCAGCATCGGGAAGCTGGTTACGGCTTCCTGAAGCTCTGCCCGTCTGCAGCACAGAAAATGCACCTTGCTTTAACCTCCACTAGCTACCAACAATTTTCAAGTACTCCTGTTATTTTAACAATTTTCAAGAGACAATGTGCAACTTTCTCCTTGGCCCCAATGCCTGCTCAGCCAGGGACTCCCCTATGCAAGGGAAATCCTCAGCAAGGAAAATCATGCCAGATTCCATCCCCTATGTGCCATGAGAGTGGGCTGAGACTCTGTAGCTGGAAGGCTTCACAGAAAAAGTGGGTTTTAAGAAGGTATTAGAAGTTCCAAGCACAGAAGTGGGGTGAAGTTCAGAGTGTGGGAAGTCAACAAAAGGAGCATTTAGGAGAGATGATTAAAAGTGTGAAGAGTGAAATAGGGTGTAGGCTGAAACAAGCACTGGAGCTGGAGTGGAGTGAGCTGCTTGAATTTAACATTGTAGTATTGGCAGTTGCAGCGTTCAGAAATCATGAGAGTTTGAAAAATGAATAAATGTGGGGTTCTTTTAATTTTCCTTCTGTTTTTTTTTTTTTATCACCTTGGGTTCAGGTTTCAAGCTTTCCTCCACAAGCATGGAGGCTAGAAGCATGCTTTATTTTTAAAATGAAAGCTGAGTTTCTCTCTTATTTACATGATTCCAGGAGCTGGGGCTTTTTTTGAAAAATGTGACATTGTGCGAGACTTAGGGTAAGATGGTGAGAGCTGCTCACACAGTGCTTAGGAAGAAAACAGGAAAGGCTTCAAGAAGGACTAGTAATTAGAGAGAAACAATGTGGGATATTCCAGGGCAGAGAGAGACAAGTTTCCATTTTCTTCAGGCTAATTAAGCAAATCAGAGTGGATGTGTTAATTGGAATAGGAAGTACGTGTGACATATTTAGGGTTCAAGCAGGCACCAATGTTTTCATAATACAAGTGGGCTTAGGTTTCTCTTGCAGGAGTTAATTCAGTTCTTTATATTTTTAAGCTTTATTCTCCCTCTAGTTTTCCATTTCCTTCCCCCTTCTTTCCCCCCATTTTTGCCAGCTCTGCCACACCACAAGTCAGAAAGAATGTACTGAGCAGTATGAGAGAGTCAGCCAGCTAGTCACTTAGCCAATCCCATCACATAGCCTGAAAGAATAGCTTGGATTTTTGGCCTGACAATAAAATGCATGTCCCTCATACCATAACCAGTGGGCACCATCCATTAAAGTTCTGAGTTCTGCTGAGAGAAACATTAAATCAAAGGGTATTTATCCCTGAATTAAAACAGGAAAGTCTAAAATAAAACCAGTTACTAAGCCCACTTGCTCATGGCAGGGCATTGTTCTGCAAATGAAAACGGAACACCTGAGTAATCCCTCTGCTCAGGATCCTACTTTGATTGACATCTTAATAAATAAGTACTTAGGCCAGGCTTCAGCTTTCATTTCCTTATTTCTGATGTAAAATCTTTTCTTTTTTTAAATGGTGCATCACACTGTGCTCCAAAGGGAAGATAAACTACTTTCGGTTTACCTCAGCAATACTCACCTCCCACCAGTCCTGCAGACAAATGGTTCATTTCCCAGGAGATCTGCACAGTATCCAAACCCTAAACAATACCTGACCTCTTGACTTCAACAAACAGAAAATGGTCAAATCAACAAGAACTGTATAATGCATGTCTGTACGGGAATTACCAGAAAATCTCTTTGGTGTCTTTTGGGGCAGTAGTTGACACTGGTATAGGATGCACACAGGATCATAGCGCCAAAGCTGTGGCTTAGAGTTCACATTTCCATTAGAAAACCAGCTACTCCACATGCAATTCCCCTGTTGGAATTCTGCAGGGCTTCCAGCACAGAGCATCTTTTTAAAATAAAATAAAAAAATGTTTAAATGAGTGTAATTGGAATATTAATTCTAGAAATGGGCATGGGTAACAGCTGATGCTTTTGAGACCATCTTGAATTAACATCTCAAATAAACAAATGAATGAATCAACCACACTTTAATATTAACCCAGCCAACCAAAACAATTTACATCTGTTTAGCTCCTGTGCTGTGGAGCCTTTTAATATTTTGAAAATGTGGAGAAACAGTAATTTATAAAGTAACTGCTGAATATACATATGTTGCTCACTTCTTTGGTGTCCATAATACCATTACTTCATATCCTTTCAAATGGCACTGGTTACTTTGGACTCAATAGATGAGCTATGTATATAGTTATGAGAATAGGTTCAAATCATCTCACCTTTCTCACCAGTGAGCCCCTGCTACAGAACACCTTTTGGTTACAGTTACTCCCTGCTCTACAAAAAAACCACAGTTCTTTTTGCTCCATTTCCTTATTCCTATATATTTTTTGCATTTATTTATTAAGGCTGGGCTATTTGAGGAGCTCCTTCACTCAGGCTCTTTGTCACTATTGGGCACACACATTCCCCCTCCAGCTCCCTGACTCAAACGGATTCCTACACAGACTGACGGTTTCTCTAATGGAAGGAAGTGGTTACCCTCCTCATCAGCAGATCTTTATTTTTAGAGGAATTAGCGTCCCTCCTTCCCAGACTCTGAACCAAATTTGCAGGTGAGTTTAAGCAAGTCCAAGAAACTCTAGACGGGGTCTAAATTGGTATAATTTATGCTACAGCTACATTAGGAGGATTTGCTGGTATAACTATGCCAGCAAAATGTTATAGTGTGGACAAGTCCTTATATTTCTTTTCCTTCAATTCCCCACTGATGTTTAGACTCCCTTGGGGACCTGTCTAAACACAAACTGTCACTGAAATATATCAATTGGTTTTAATTCACATCTTTTGTAATTATGGTCCAAGCCTGAATAGACTCTCATATCAGATTAAGAGTGTTCTACCTTAATTTATCATTTTGCCAATTTAGGCTAAATTGAAATAGAATTTTTAATCCAAAATAAGAGTGTCTATACAAAAATTTTCATCAAAATAACAAAAGGTGTAAACTAAAATCAAGAACGTCCTTATACTAAGGAGCCAAAATCAGAGGCGATCTGTGGGTTAGGTTCCCACACACAATCTAGATCTATGAGAGTTTGGTGTAATTTACAAACTAAGGTGCTGAAAGATGAAAGAAGCTGTAAATTAAAGTAGCCTGTACCCTATTTTAACATACACATATTGTCTCCTCAGTGTGTAAATTACAGCAACCGAAACTCCCTGGCCTGGTGTAGAGCAGAGTTTTTGGTCCTGCTGTAACTCAAGTTAATTGATTTCCACTTTACTCAAGTACATTAACAGACTAGAAAATGCTAATCTAGACACTCAACAAACATTTGTTCCAGGAACAAATGTTTACTGGGCATTTAAATTAGCATTTACAGTTGTCTTGATTATCTTTCTATTTCCATTCTCAATTTGTTGTCTCTTCCTCATCTGTGTCCTAGTTGCATTTGGGCCCAAAGGAAACAAATCTCAGGGTCCAGCCAAGCCCAGATGAAGAGGCTACTTTTGGGATTTAATGTTATTCTAACTGTGAGCTGTGATTAGGAGAGCACAGAATGGGATGTAGTGAAGAGAATTTCTGAAGACTTCCTCTAAAATATCAGACTTTATTGTTCTGATGATTTCAGAGTATTTTAACACTTTGGAATTCAAAATTAAAACAAGTGAAGACTTTTCAGTCATTAAAAAAAAAGGTTAAATTCGAATGTACTGCAGTCCTTACCTTATCCCCGAGTAAATCCCTTGTTAGGTTTTAGAATCTTACTCCCTTCACAATAAGGATTGTTGTGAATCAGATTAATTTCTTTCCCAGGAAAGGCTAAATATAGACATAGATCATGAACCATGGAGACAGACAAACCTGCTCTGACCAATACACCAACCACTTTGGAAAGGTAGTGGAGTTAGAGCAGAGGTAGGCAACCTATGGCATGTGTGCCGAAGTTGGCACACGAGCTGATTTTCAATGGCACTCACACTGCCCGGGTCCTGGCCACTGGTCCAGGGGGCTCTGCATTTTAATTTAATTTTAAATGAAGCTTCTTAAACATTTTAAAAACCTTATTTACTTTACATACAATAGTTTAGTTATATATTCTAGACTTATAGAAACAGACGTTCTAAAAACATTAAAATGTATTACTGGCACGCGAAACCTTAATTAGAGTGAATAAATGAAGACTCGGCACACCACTTCTGAAAGGTTGCCAACCCCTGAGTTAGAGTCTAGCCTTAGAAGCAGTAAATCTTTATTGAATTATTTACTGGTACCATACTACATTTTTCTCTTTAAGGGCAGATTATTCTTGAGAGTCAGGTATGTCTATGGCATAGCGAAGAAAAGTGCAAGTTTGTAGAGGAGTGGCTTACACCACATTTTCACGAATTAGGATGGAGATGCAAGAGTGTCACACTTATTTCTACCAAACTATGATAATGTGTAATTATAATCATCAAAACATGGTGCTTAGATGCCTAAGCAGAGCAAAGCAGCCAGAAGCGTGGTCAATGATCTAGCTCCTAGTGTGAAGTATTACTAGAAACAGCAATGGTGTTTGTCATTGTTCAATAATTTCCATATCAAACGTTCTCCCACCTTAAAAGATTTTTTTTTCTAGCTGCCCGCCCTGCAAACTCAGACTGGAATCAGAAAGTCAAAGAGGATGCACATCATCTCCAGTAACGTTCTGCAGCCAAATCATGGCCTTAGTTACACGTGTGCAACTCTATTGTCTTCTGATTATAAACTAGATTCATCGATTCTAAAGCCAGAAGGGAGCACTGTGATCTTCTAGTCTGACCTCCTGTATAGCACAGTCCGGAGAACTTCCCCAAAATAATTCCTAGAGCAGAGCTCTTAGAAAAACCTCCAATCTCGATTTAAAACTTGTCAGTGATGGAGAATCCACCACAATCCTTGGTAAATTGTTCTGATGGTTAACTACACCTTTGTAACTCCATGGGCTTTATTGTGTACACTGGGGTAAGTGATTGGCCCTGGAACTGGACGTTTGTAAACAATTCTGTTGATGATGCACAGGAGCTGGGTTGGCTCCACAGAACTAACAGAAGTAAAAATAGTACAAAATGGCTTTTATCACTAAAATCAGCTTATAGTTCTCTGAATATACCTAGGGAGATCTGCTGAGCAGGAAGGTACCATTTCTACATAGTCACTTTTCAGAGTAGAACCATGCTTTGGAAAGGGAGCTTTCATAAAGTAAAATTGGAAGGAAAGAGAATTGTAACAAAAACTTCCCCTGAAATTTTCTGTTCTCCCTTTGCTAATCCTGCACAGTACTGGGCACTCCATCCCCGATCCAGCAGAGCACATACGCACACCTGCAACTTTAAGCATGAGCCGAGTCTTACTGAAGACAAAGCGTAAGTGCTTTGCTAGATTGGGTACAGAGTAATCAGCATCTTGTTGGATAGGACTGAGCCCAGGGAGAGCAATTCAAGTTTTGCGATATGCCACTTACTTTAAGGGACTTGTTTAATTGGGTCATTTTCTTGTCTCTGGTTGTCGGCTCTGCTGTTTTAGAGTAGCACTAAGCATTATCTTGGTATATTACTCCGGGCACCTGGCTCCCTAATTCTCCCCAACAGAAGCAAAGACTGTTCACTCAGAGGCATTTGCAATTTTCTCAAGTTTGGGGGAATTGTTCCTTTCTGGATTAGATACCTACATCTTTTGTGCTATGATGTGTTTGTGCATATGACAGGCTCATCACCAGAAGGAATTTTTTAGTGGTGAGAGAGCTCTCTCTTTCCTAAAATCACTGGGGCCTGTCTATAAATGAGAAGAGTTGGGGAATGACATTCATAGTGGGATATAATCTGAGACTCCTCCTGAAACATGACCTGACTGCAAACTCTCTGGATCCCATGGGGTTATATTTGTATTTCTTTTGAAGAAAAGGTTGTATCATGAAGAGGTATTTTTAGTTACCCTTAGTGTGGGACTGGGAGAGGGGAATCTATTGATAACTGAGACTACAAATACAATAGTAAAATTCACCCATGAGGAATCAACTGATAGATGGCCTGGATACCCAGCAAACAGAAAGAGGACCCAGGGGGACAGTGATGGGGCTCTGGAATTTACAGCTCTATGACTTGACTGTACGGGTCACTCTGGCAAGCAGACCCATCCCTTTGGGCATACAGTCAACCATTCAAGGTGGGAGTATTTATTTTATTATTTTAGAAGTTCTTAAGAAGGCTGAAATATCTCCACCTGGAACAGACAAAGATGGCACTTGCACTTCTGTAAGCGTGAAAGCCTTCATTTATTCCTTGGGTGTGAGTGTGATTGAGAGGGGGTGGGAAGTATTTTTACTGAGGTCTGAGTACATTTTACCTGTCTGCTGTGTAATGGCTACTCTTTATATTTGCCCCTTTGCTTGCTTTCTATAACGCTACTTAGCACAGGGACTCATAGACAGAAGGTACAAAATGAAGGGCAGCTAATGTCTCATGAATGGTGATTGTATGGTATTGCTGATATAGCGGTCAAAAGTGTGCTGGCTGCCTCCCCAAAGAGCTTACAGGCTAAACAGATAGTACACAGACAAGGGAGGCGGGAGTAGGGTCTGTGCTGTCAGAGCCAGGGCCGGCTCCAGGCACCAGCGTAGGAAGCTGGTGCTTGGGGCGGCCAATACAAAGGGGCGGCATTCTGTCCGGTATCGGGGTGGCACGTCCGGGTCTTCGGCGGGAATTCGGCGGCGGGTCCCTCATTCCCTCTCTTCCTCTATGAGCTGCCGCTGAAGAGGAAGAGAGGGAGGACCCGCCGCCGAATTGCCGACGACGAAGCGGCGCGATTGAGCTGCCGCCGAATTGCCGCCGCCAAAGAAGCGTGATTGAGCTGCCACCGAAGTGCTGCCGCTCGTCTTTTTTTTTTTTTTTTTTTTTTGCTGCTTGGGGCGGCAGAAAAGCTGGAGCCTGGTCAGAGCCTTGTTTTTAACCCTTGTCTGTTTGCCACTTATTATTTAGGGTTTAGGGTTTTTTCAAACCCATGTTTATTTGATCTCACTCCTTCTCTTTCTCTCATCAGCACAATGTGGACATCTGATAAGAGTTGAAAGAACTCCTAGCATTTATATTATAATATCTTTCTCCTTCTGAAAATGAAACTAGCTTTGGGAATAGGAAGGGCCTTGTTAATAGTTGGGGTTATTCTTCCACATAAATTGGTGCCTCCCCATGGCACCTGTTCCTCCACATTTGGTGCTTTGTGTGAGATTTTTCCAAGCATCTCTAGGGATAAGCGACAGAAGCTTATATCCCTCCAAATCCTATGGTGTGCTTCTGGGAGACAGCTGGATTAGTTAGTAGTTGCTAAATGGATGCTGAAAGGCATTTGATCTTGGGAAGTCAAAGTAAGTATTTAAGGGTCACCTTTTTTCAAGGGCTTTATCAACAGAAACTAGAAATCTGAGCCAGAATCTCTTCAGTTCTAACCACATGCAATTCCTTGTCTACACTGAGGATTTCAGCCTCCAGTGGCCAGCCACCAGTGCAAACTCTTGTAAAAACAGGTAAAACCACCAGTGTAAATTGCAGCTTATAGGAGCTTTGCCTGTCCACACTTGAAACTAGTAATGGTGAAGCTACACCAACGGCTGCAATAGGAGCAAATCCCAAATGTAGACAAGGCCTTGAAGACAGCATCTTAAAGAGGACAAGAACTAATGCTCAAAAAAAAAAAAAAAATCTCAGAGGTTTAGCAGCCACTGGAACTTGAGAACTTGTCCGGGGGAAATTCAGTGTCTATGTCTCTGCTGGCTTCTCCCCTTCTTAGTGAACACATCACTGCTCAGTGAATCAGTTGCCCACGTTTTTTTACATACTCAACTTACAACCATACCAATAAAATTCCCAAATCCATTCCCTAGATCAAATAAAGGTAATTACAGAGCTCACTGTGGGCGATTCCCAGGGGGAGGGTGGGAGTGGCCACGGGTGGGGCTGGAAGGTGAATACTGTAAATGCACAACAGAGAAAATGGGAATGTACCACACCCATCGTAAAACATGCTGTCACAGTCAGCAACAGAAATCATTAGGGTGGATCTTTATACACACCTTTCTCATAAAGAAAGAAAGATGGCACAAGATCCCAAGATGAACTCACAAGCCACAGGGAGCTGAGCGTGACTCACTCACTGTGGGAGAGGAGAAAACTGGAGAGGATTGTGAGACTGTTGAAGGAGCAATGTCTTCATGTTTTCTGTGAGATCCCTTCCCTTATGGGATGGACTGGGTACATCATATTGATTCTTGTCGGCCAAAAGACAGTGCTGATGTCTCTTTGGTGTTTCTCTTGCCCATACAATGCCACTCCCAGCCACACTGCAGGGAGAAGTGTTGCTCCTGTCCAACTCCTGGAGAATTCGGTCAGATTCATGCTAGTGAAGATGCAACATTGTTCTCTAAATCTGTTTTGCACTGTTTAAACCTGCTGGCTAAGATGGTTATCCTGGCAATGGCTACACTTCAGCTGGAAGTTTGCCTACCAGCTCAGGCAGACTGACAGGTGGTAGCTGTACTTGAGCTAATGTACTAATAATAGCAATGGGCACATTGCAGCAGGAGTGGCACAAGGGCTAGTCAACCAAGTATGGATCCAGGGGGGTCAAATGGGCTTGTACTTGGGCAGTTAAACCATGTTACCCCCCATGTCCACACTGTTATTTTTAATGCACTAGCTCAAGCAGACGTAGCGTGCGTCTGTCTACTCGGACTGGGAGACATGCTCCCAGCTGTAGGGTAAACATACCCACTAAGGGAAACATTCAAAGATTCTCTGTCTATTTAGAGTTGGGTCTGATAGCATGGTCAAATCTATGGTATAAAGTAATGAAATCTCACATGGCTCACATTGAAACCAGCACAAATGTGTTCATCTCCAGAATAGGAAAGTGCTGAGCAATGGATGGGGATTTCAAAAATAAATTTATTTAAGAACATAAGAACGGCCATACTGGGTCAGACCAATGGTCCATCTAGCCCAGTATCCTGTCTTCCAACAGTGGCCAATGCCAGGTGCTTCAGAGGGAATGAACACAACAGGTAATCATCAAGTGATCCATCCCCTGTCGCCCATTCCCAGCTTCTGGCAAACAAAGGCTAGGGACACTTCAGAGCATGGTTTTGCATCTCTGCCCGTCTTGGCTAATAGCCATTGACAGACCTATCCTGCATGAACGTATCTAGTTTTTTTTTAATCCTGTTACAATCTTGGCCTTCACAACATCCTCTGGCAAAGAGTTCCACAGGCTGACTGTGCATTATGTGAAGAAATACTGCCTTTTGCTTGTTTTAAATCTGCTGCCTATTAATTCATTTGGCGACCCCTAGTTCTTGTGTTATGAGAAGAAGTAAATAACACTTTCTCATTTACTTTCTCCACACCAGACATGATTTTATAGACCCTATCATATCCCCTCCCCCTTAGTCATCTCTTTTCCAAGCTGAAAAGTCTTAGTCTTACTAATATCTCCTCGTATGGAAGCTGTTACATACCCCTAATCATGTTTGTTGGCCTTTTCTGTATCTTTTCCAATTCCAAAATAACTTTTTTTGAGATGGGGTGAACAGATCCCCTGCACCCCCCACTTCCTTCGATTCACTGTGACTCTCAGCCAGCTAGTAAAACAGAAGGTTTATTAGACGACAGGAACACACTCCAAAACAGAGCTTGTAAGCACAGACAACAGGACCCCCTCAGTCAGGTCCATCTTGGGGGGGCAGGGAGTTTAGACCCCAGCCCTGGGGCTCCCTCCATTTCCCCAGCCAGCTCCAAACTGAAACCCCCTCCAGCCCATCCTCTGGCCGTTGTCTCTTTCCCGGGCCAGGAGGTCACCTGATCTCTTTGTTCTCCAACACCCCCCCTTATCCCACCACCTAGATACTTAAGAACTGCATAGGGGAAACTGAGGCACCCACACAGTATTCAGAGAAAACATTAAGAACGTTCCCACTTCGTCACAGGAGGAAAGAGAGAGAGGACCAAAAAGAGAGAGAAATGGGTTGGGGAGGACTTGGGGATTGAAGCTCTGTTCAGGAATGCATCGCCTGATGGGTGCTTTGCAAAATGTATGTGGCCCAGATATGGATGACCCTGATGAGAGAAGAAACTAGCAGAGAATCACATGGGGTGCAAGTGGTTTTGGACTAGAAAGAGTGAAAGAGGAAAACCCACAAAAGGTCAAGGAGCCTAATATGGTGAATGGAATATAAATGGAAACGGAAGCAGGAAGCCGTCTACGAAGGACTTGGTCCAATTTCTGCACAGCTTGCAAAATCTGAAGTCTCCGGTCACTGAAGAATTTTTTAAAAACCTAAGGAAATTAATTCCCAGGAAAAAAATTCATTACCTGAAAATATCACTTACTTAAGCCAAAAAAACACAAAAACACCTGAACCGAATGTTGTATTTTTTCTCAAAACACAAATGCTAGAAAGCCAGAAAATTCCAAGTTAAGTTTCTGCTTTACAAACACACACACACACACAGCTAAAAACATTCCAAAATATGCAGATGTAGCCAGGGTTCACCAAACAACCTCAACCTGGCCACTGTAACACCACCCTAAGAACTGAAAACTGTGATCCCTTATCCATCCATCATACAGGTTTATTTCATCAGGGACCACAAAAATGGTCCTCTTAATTAACCTGTGTGATGGATGGATAAAAAGTGCATCAGCATTTTTGATTAGGCTCTGGGTGCTGCTACAGGACCAGAATTAAGGGTGCTTGTGTAACTGTGTATTTTCCACTTTTAATTATTTTTATATTTGCTTTTTTTTGTACGGTGTAATCTTGACTTGAAATTTCTAAGCTAACATATGTTTATACAAGATATTCTTACTTTTTTGTTTTGTCTGAAATGATAGATTCTTTCAACTTTCCCCTCCGGTTAATGAAATATTGTGTTTCGGAACAGAGCAGTTATTAGTTTCAGAATTACTCACTTAGGCTTTGGTAGTATTTGGAAACAGTAAAGTTCTGGCACAACTGGTGAACATCACCAAACCTCAAACATCCAGCAAACTTCATAAGGTTAGACTTCAGTTCAGTACGTTTCATGAAAATGAGAGAGATGCTAAACTGTATGAATCTGTGAACTTGGTTCAATGAGGTGGGTGTGGGAAGCAAAACCAGATTAAGACAATCTATGCCCTTAGGCCCACCAACATGGGGCTCCCCTGGGCCCTGACCCTACCCCTTCACTCCCAGAGAGACAGTGGTGTGCACTCCCATGACTTCAGGAGTGGCGGCAGGCCCCCCTCTACCTTGGAAGCAGCATGGCAGCAGAGGAGTACCCTTTCCCTCCCAGAGACAGCTGTGGTGGCAGAGGGATTCCCAGTACTTCTCCCAGCAACTGGGGTGTATCAGCTTGTGTGTGGGGCTGGGCCTGCTGCATTCTTCTCTTCCCACTACAAACAAAGTCTGTTGGGGATGGGGTTGGCGAGCCCCTCTCCCCAAGGAGTGAGTCTTGGAAATAACGTCCTGCTGAGATGGATGGGGGAAATGCACACCTGTCAGAGCTGTGGCTTCAGGCTGCCTGCAGACTCTGGCAGAAATCCCTCCTTCTCTGACACTCAGGTCAGGTTTTCAAATTATCTTTGCAACCATGACAGCTAAAAACATACTTTTTAAAAATGAAAGCTGAGTTTTCTGATGTGATCACATAACTCCCATTGATGGGGCCCTAGCCTTGGCTCTATAGTGCCTATGTTTTAATCTATCCCTTGTGAGGAGCAATTGTGTTCAACATATTAAACAATTAACTACCTTTCTGTGGAGTACAGAGTGAGTGAGCAGACTGCTGCCCCCATTAGTGTAATGGAATGTCCTACAGCTACCTCTTCAAACACCTTTTTAAAACAGATTTAGAAGAAAAGCACAAGATTCTGGATGCAGTTTGTTGCAGAGGTAGTTGTGATGTATTTTGGGAAAGTTGCACCTGCAGTACATGAAAAACCTGCGGTGAAAACTCCGCTCTCTCCAACTAGGAAAGTGTCCTCTCAGCAGGGATCTGATGTTTTAATAACTCCCAGCCTCTGTTACAGTACAGAGGGAGCATGGATGGGGTGAGAAAGAGACTGATTGCTTTTGTTTCCACTGGTTATTAGGACACAGTAATCACTCAGTGCCCAGACCTGCATATGGAAAGCACTTACTGACAAACAGCCAATAATTTCTTTTTTTTTTTTCTAATTATCAATGTATGTTTCTACAACAGTAAACTTTAAAAATAATAATAAAAAACAAATTCCAGAAGGGAGTTCTAATGACTTACTGTCAGGGTGCCTAGAGCTTTTGTATAGGCTGGTATTTGGACCTTAAATCAGAATAATAATATAAATAATCAAACATATCACACATGTATATATACATACATATCACATGTGTATATATACATACATATCACACGTGTATATATACATACATACACATGGAATCCATGATGCTGTAGCATAGTACAGTATGAGTTTTGGATGGCTGCACTACTCACAATAGTTGAAGCCATGAATAAGTTATACTGATCAACTCAAACGAGAGAATTATTGATAGGTGCAATAAGTAATGAAATAGCATTTTCTAATGCTTTGCCTAGTCTACTTTTAAAAGGCCCAAGCAACAGGACCCCTACCAGTTCCCTTAAGGATTATCCCACACAGGTCAATAATTTTCGTTATTCCTATTTATACTCCCAGATGCCATTCTAAATAATTCTCCTCTCTCACTGGAGTTTACTCCCTTCATATTCTCACAGGGCATTTATCATGTCCCTTCTTAGGATTTGTCTACACGATGGTGAGAATGTGCACTGCAAGCAGTGATTTCTAAAGCGCACTAAGGGTCTTGCACATTAACTGGTCCGTGTAGCCCCTGCTGATTCATCCTAAATGTTCCCTAGTGCGATTTAATTTATGTTAAAGTGCACTAAGAACATTTAGGGCACATTATGGTCTACATGAACCAATTAATGCACAACACATTAGTGCGCTTTAGAAATCATAACCCATTAGTGCGCATTAACCCACTGTTTAGACAAGTCCTTAGTCACTGCCTAGACAACCTGCATGTATTTAGCTCCTTCGAATCTTTACTCATATAGCAATTCCTCCAGCCTTCTAGTCATTTTAATTGCTCTTCACTGAACTTTCTCAAATTTGCTAATGTCTTTCTGGCATTGAGGTGTCCAAAGTTCAGTGCAATGTTCATAAGAACGGCCATACTGAGTCAGACCAATGGTCCATCTAACCCAGAGGTTCCCAAACTGTAGGGTGCACCCCTTAGGGGGCGCAGAACATTCAGAGGAGCGCAGCAGCCTTGGCCCCCAGCCACTGCCCCCTTACCTCATCCACATCTCCCACCCTAGAGCCACGGTCCCGCTCCCGGCTCAGGGGACATGACCCTGAAAAGTTTGGGTACCACTGATGTAACCCAGTATCCTGTCTTCTGACAGTGGCCAATGCCAGATACTTCAGAGGGAATGAACAGAACAGGCAATCATCTAATGATCCATCCCCTGTTGTCCACTACCAGCTTCTTGCAAACAGAGGCTATGGATACTCAGAGCACGAGGTTGCATTCCTGACCATTTTAGCTAATAGCCATTGATGGACCTATACTCCAGGAATTTATCTAGTTCTTTTTTGAACTTGTTATAGTTTTTGCCTTCACAACATCCCCTGGCAACGAGTTCCACAGGTTGACTGTGCGTTCCAGGTGTGGTCTCACCAAAATTACATAGATAGGGTCTCCCTGCTCTGACTCGATGCCCAAAACTACACTGCCCTATGGCATTGGAAATTCGTGGCTAATCTGCTGTAATTACCCTTAGGTTTCTGTCTGCATTACTACTGTCCAGGTTTCTTCCTCCTGTTTGAGATTATTTTTCTAAAATTAATCTTGTTTTGCTTTTGCCCCACCATAATCATGTGTCTAAGTTCCTTCCTAATGTTTACCTCTAGTGTTATCTGTGCATATCATTAATAATTTGTTTACCCCTCTCCCAAATCACTAATGAAGCTATTAAATGAGACTGGGCTGAACCCCAAACCCTGAAGCACCCCACTAAACTACACCCCTATTTGAAAAATTACCATTTGTCATTACTCTTTGTTTATGTTCACTCTGTTAGTTATCAATTCACATGCAAGGCTCAAATCTAAGCCTATATGTAGTGATCCTGTAGCTGGATCTGCTCAAGCAGACTTCTGGAGCCATGTGGAACCCCAGTGACTTCAACTACCTGCATATAAACTGGTCAAATGGCACAAGGATTACATCAGCAATTTCTTGATACCTTAAGTAATTGCTTTTTGGAACAACTAATGCATGAGGAGATGCTATTCTCAACTTAGTCTTAAATAACATACACAAGTGATTTCAACAAGTACCTATAGTTTCTAGCTACTAACTAACAGTGGCCCCAGTAAAATTAAGTTCAGCACCCTCAGGGGATGAATCATACCAAAGTTTTTTTTTTTTAATGAAGACTTGTCAAAATGGTCTAAAGTGAGGAAAATAAAATACTTAGAGACAGCGTGAAAGCTACTTAAGTGTACTATAACTGAGTCCCAGAAGCAATAGATACCTCTAAACAGAAAAGGAAGCAGGAAGGCAATGAGAAACTGGCATGGTTAAATGGTAAGTTAGGTTTGTGCAAACATATACACATAATTCTACATATTGACATCTGAAAATATGTCTCTTCCAATGTTTTATTAAAAATAGAGAGAACTTTAGTAAGATGGATGTCATACAGGGTGACCAGATAGCAAGTTTGAAAAATCTGGACACTTTTTTTTCCCAGGGGGGCGGGGGGGGAAGAGGCGACGGGGGGATATAGTTGGCAATATAAGATAAAGGGGGAAGAGGCGACGGGGGGATATAGTTGGCAATATAAGATAAAGCCCCTAATATCAAGACGTCTGGTCTCCCTAATGTCATGGGGCAACAGGTTCCACAACTCAGGGCCCACCACAACAAAGTACAATCATCAGCCAACCTGAGACACTATCCTTTACAATTCAGTAATGTCTGAGTATAGATTTGTCAGGACAGGAGGACTCGAGAAGGAGGTCTTTCATACAGCCTGGCCCTGCTCTCTTCAAAGTTTTAAAAAGCTCTGATTCTTGTTGATACTGTTTCTATTTCTGAAGGTCTCCTATATAGTGATGCACTACTAGGAAGAGACATAGACATGGGAGGCTTTGGTACCAAAATTAGGGTTGCCTCTGAAATGCTAGGAATTTGGGATTGATGAGTGGAAAATATGTCACTCTAAATATCCAGTTGGAAAAGTGGAAATCTAAAATTCCATGGCCCTTCTGAACACTTGCCTATAAAAGGCCGCTGGAAAATATCCCAGATAGTTGTCTCTTTACTGAGAGGTATCAGTGTGAGTTGGAGAGGAAAAAGATGATTTAGTGCTTTGGGGAGGGGGGAGAAGAAAGAAGCAGATCACAAAAGCTGGTGTCAAGCAAGGAGCAGTATGCTCCTTAAGGCAAGCTGCATGAAGAATGAATTATGAATTGGTGAACATCCAAACACACCTTCCTCTCATGAAAGCTGATCTCAGCCCCAAGGGATACAGAAGGCATTTACAGTAGCACCCAGCATTCAGCACATCTCTGAGTGCTCAGACGGCCCGGTGCCGAGCTCTGGTGAAGTGTGTCGCCGGCAGAGTGTCCTCCAATCTCCAGGAAAGATACAAAAACAAGGATTGTTTCAGCTATGGCCTGGTGCCAGTGGCTTCAGTCATGCAGAGCTAATAGATCAGCTGCTGCTGCCCAGCTTACCCAAACACTCAGCTGAGGTTACAGTTTCTCGCTTTATTTTATTTATATTTTTAAAGATAATTATCTTATCATGGGAGCCTGGGACTGTCATGCAACATTTACAAAAGCAGAAATAACATGGGATTTGGAGAAATGATTTCAGCTACTCCTAAGGGAATAAGATACGTTTTTTAAAATCAAAGGGTCATTGTTTTCCGTGACAAGTTAGCTCTACCTCTAGGGAGTTCATATCCTTCTGAGTCCCCTCCCTTCCAAGAGCAGCTGGGTCATGTTTATTATACGATACAGTCAAGCCTGCTTATTGTCAACTTGCACTGGATACAATTTTTTCCCTCTTAAATGAGATTTTCCAATAAATGGAAAGCCAAACCAACTAGGTAGAAGATTTTTTTCCTCAATCCTTTATGGATAAGGAATAATGTCTATCCCCTCATTACCCATTTTCAAAAATCATAGAAATAACCTTAAAACAAAGAAAAACTACATCAAAGGCGTTAATGGTGCACTGATTTTATAATTTGCATTTAGTATACCCTCGAATCTGTTCATACGTAGAACCAGTAGTTAATGAAAAACTCGTTTGTTCTGAGTGCTTCAGCCAACATATAGGATTGTTTGAGACAGGAGCAGTGTTTTACAATTTACAATATATAGAAAAATGTTTGACAGTTGATATTTAACAGGCATATAAGTATGACGTTCATACAAAATAGTTTAATTTAGTGCTGAGAATATACTTTCAAATTAATAGGATATTCCATTAACTACATTTTCTTAAGTGGGCTTGATCATGTTCTGAAAATCTGATTTTAATACAAGTCCTTAAAGGCAATTAACCTGACTAATCTCTAGCACACAAAAACAAGTGAGGGAATGGGGAAAGCATGTGATCTGCACACACACACACATTTTCTTGACATGCAGCAGGGAGGGAAGATGCTTTGTGTATATTTTTGGTGGGCGTTCCAAATGCAAAGGCAGATAAGGAGACAAAGGCTACGCATCTACCCTATGTGCTAGGGGTGTGATTCCCAGCTCGCGTAGACTTACTCATGCAAGCTCTCATTGAGCGCTAAAAGTATTAGTATACTCAGGGTAGCATGGGCAGTGGCAAGAGGCAGCACAGACTAGCTATGCCAAGTACGTGCCCATAGAATTCGGGCAGGTTTGTACTTGGCACAGCTAGCCTGCACTGCCACCCTCCACTGCCTGTGCTACCCTGGCTACACTATCCTAGTGGGCTAACTGGGGGGAGGGATAGCTCAGTGGTTTGAGCATTGGCCTGCTAAACCCAGGGTTGTAAGTTAAATCCTTGAGGGGGCCACGTAGGGATCTGGGGCAAAATCAGTACTTGGTCCTGCTAGTGAAGGCAGGGGGCTGGACTCGATGACCTTTCAGGGTCCCTTCCAGTTCTATGAGATAGATATATCTCCATATATGAACTCGGTGACAGCTAGCATGGATATGTCTTCGTGAGCTGGGAATCACACCCCTAGCTCAACTGGTTTGACAGTGTATTGTTACTAGGGTTGCTTCTAGTTCAATACTCAATAAGACACTTCCACTGCTCAGGGGAGACGGATTCTAGTCTTAAGATGACAGGCAGGCTGTTCCTTTCATGCCAATCTCCAGGAGATAGCAAAACAAAATCCACAGGCTAAGGCTGGTAAAATTTGGCTGCAATTAAGGACATTATATTGGAAAGATCAAACAGTTAGTTTTCCTTATTTACAGTGTACTAACTCCCCTTATAACCCAAATGTATTCATTACCACTTTCAGAAGGGCAACCCAATGGCTTTCAAATAACTAGAGCCTGAATGTCCTGGTTCAGGCAGAACCTTTCCTGACCCATGGCAGGAACTCGATTGTAACGCCTCTGAACACAGGACCTATGGCAGACAGAAAAAGAAGCTGAGGTTTGGATGTTATTTACTAGTGACCCTCAGACAAAGTTCTTCTCTGACTTGCTCACTTCAGTTACATCTCATCAAATTGACTTCTTGGAATCAAGTTACTTCTCATCCTGTATCAGTCTTACTGAGAGAGTCTGTCAAATGCTTCTTAAACACAGTATCACCAGGCCTTTAGTGTAGCTGGACCAATGCTTCTAATCAGATTCTGAATTTTTGGTCCACAAAATGAGGTAATTGGTCAAAATTCAAGTTTACAGCCCAGGTCAGCCACCAAGTGAGAAATGAATATTGAGAACAGGGCTGCCAGTGCTGAACATCTACAAATATATCTGATATGTCCAAGTTGTCAGCATTTCCCACCTGCTCCTTTCATTCAATAATTAGAAGCTCCCTCCCTGTCAGCCTCCAGATAAGTTGCTCAGAGATGATCCTGGGCCCAAGACATTTCTCAACTTTAGCTAACATCACTTGTTCCTGATCTAGTAGAGATCTCACACCAGATTTCCATTCCCCAGGGTGTTTTATTCCCTTGGGCAGTGCACATTGCAGCCGACCTACTCATCATGAAATAGATTTTGTTCTTTGAACTATAAAGGCAAAAGAAAAGGTTCACATATTAAAATTATATATTGTTTTTAACCAAACCTAATAAACCCTGCAGTTATTTACCTAACGGCCATTTAAACATGTAGCAAAACTCCACTGATTAACTCTTTATGTAAAGACAGGATTTTAAATTTGTACATCTGGAATCCAACTTCCGTAGTTCCAACACAGCTCAGACATGACAGGATCTCTCTGTAGGGCAGCACGTTCAGCACAAGGTCGTCTGTGATATATAGGCTAAGCCATCACTATTACTGCCTAAGAGACTCTTAGGGAGGTCACAAAGAGCAAGACCCAGGAGAGCCCATAGCACATAAGACATTAGAAGATGAAACTTGCTTCTCTTAACACAAAGCAATAGTATCAGAAATGTCCCAGTTCAAAGGTTAGGGGCAGAGAGGAAGATGTGAGTGATGACACTACATAGCATTAAGTGATGCTGGATCCTTACACATCTCAGCTACATGTAATGATGTAAGGCAGAAGTCAAAAGGTCATGTGCCTTTAACCAACGAAAAAGTGGAAGTGGAAGTATATGACCCCTCCCAATCTAAGCAGTGAAGAGATAAACCTTCCCTTTAAATTGCCCTGCCCAGAACAGTATGGGTTCATCTGCATAAGAGCCTCTCAACAAAGCAGTGTTATTATCCTCAGATAACACTCCCCAAGCAGTGTAGTTTCATCCGTACAAGCATAATCCTCCATGGAAGAGCAATGCACTCCACAGTAAACCAGCGTGGCTATCACACCTCTCATCAGAGCACTGTAGATACACCTGTATAACACCTCTCCCTATGCAGAAAGTAATGGGAAAATGCCAGTGTGCTGGTAATTCTGTAGAGTTTTGGGTGGACAGGGTGACTAGACTGGATATCTGCAGTCGGAATCTTCCCCAGAGAATCAGATGATTTAGTTCACAATTCCAATTTTAGAAATACTCACAATCTGAGGGAGAGGAACACTGGTCAGGCAGGTATGCAAATGGTGAAGCCCAAGAGCTTTGTTTGTGACAAGAAAGGCTGTCCGTTTACAGTAGACAGCTTTTTAAAAGCAGATATACACTGATATTCATTGTGGTTTGGTTCCATTACAACAGGATTTCTACCTGGCTGGGACTTGGTAATGGTTTCATTGCTTGAAGATCAACCTAATATTAAGTTCTCTTCTTCGGACACTCTGGAGAGTGACCAACAAGACAACCTCATGCAGACACAAGGGGACCCAAGCTCCCCAGCTCAGCAAACTGTGAGTAAGACATGCAATCTTTTTTCTCCTTTTCAACAAGGACAAGCCCAGCTACAGTGCTTAACAGTTGGTATACTGGGACTCAGATTTGTCCAGCCAAAGAAATAACACAAGAATAAATTCAGAAATCTTTATGGTAACAGAAGGTACCAAGTATCAGAGGGGTAGCCGTGTTAGTCTGAATCTGTAAAAAGCAACAGAGGGTCCTGTGGCACCTTTAAGACTAACAGAAGTATTGGGAGCATAAGCTTTCGTGGGTAAGAACCTCACTTCTTCAGATGCAAGTAATTTCCTGCCTCTGGAAATTTCCATTACTTGCATCTGAAGAAGTGAGGTTCTTACCCACGAAAGCTTATGCTCCCAATACTTCTGTTAGTCTTAAAGGTGCCACAGGACCCTCTGTTGCTTTTTACAGAAGGTACCAAGAATGCCGAATTGGTGTACAAGAGCAAACATTTAAATTATATTTTTGAAGTGTCAAAAGCTTACACATGGTGCTGAATTGTAAGCCCTATGGTAACTCTTCTACTGGAGTCTCAGTACTCAGGTACAAAAACAGGCAACTTACCTCTAATAGGAATCATAGTTATTTTACAACTGGTGGTGTTTTTGAAATTATTTTTATACTGTTTCTTTACTGAACCATAGAAATTAGAGATTCAAAGGATAAACCCATCTTGTCCATCCCCTGCCAATGGAGGATATCACCAAGTGCTTGCTTCAGACTTGGTTGTGACTTTAAGTCATGAAATGAAAGAAATTCTCTGACTGTTACTGCTCACATATTCAACCTGTCAGCTTGCTAAAAAAAGAATGCTGTAATGTTATAGCTGATGATTTTGGCATGTCTGTGTCCACCACCTGGTTTGGTACATTGCATTCAACAACAGTGAAAGCAAATATCATGATTCCATCATGAAAATTCCAGGTGGTGGATTAACAGTATAGTTGTCCAAACAGCTTGGCACCTCTATGATTTTATTATACTTCTTGGTGAAACAAAAATGGCCTACCTGCAGACATGTTTCGCTTGATTGAAGAATGAAAAGGGAAGGACAGTTATAAAAGAATATTACAATTGGTTTTCATTCATACATCAAGCCAAAAATGGCCCGGAGTTGGATTTGCTTTTTGGATAAATCTCTGAATGAACAGAATTTCTCTGTGAAAACCAGATTAGGACTGACTGCTGATGTTTAGTTGCAAGAAATGCTCAAATTGGCATCACACATCAGGATACATCAGCTTCCCCTTAACATCTCACAACAGTAGCTTACTGAACTAAATTAATACCTTTGATTGTCACAGCAGCAATGGGTGTAGTGCGCCTAATCCATTCAAATTGGACGTGTATTTAGAAAATTAAAAACTAGGACTCTTGACAAACAAGTTCTTATGTAGATTAGTGATCACTGAAACATTACAGGTTTTTTATGACATCCTGCAAGTTCTTCAAGGTCCCTCTCTCTGCAGGGAACACTGTATTTTCATGCAGATTTCCCTGAAGGATCTTTCTGAATCTGCAAGTCCTTCCCTGAATATGCTTCTGTAGCCCAGTGTTCACTGTATATTGAAAGTATCAGCTCTTGGAGTTCAATGGTCTTTAAATGTATGTAAATTTTGCCTTGCAGGATAATCCCAGTTTCAGTTGCCAGTCGTATGATCCAGACAGCAGGACAGAAAGAAAGAGTTCAGAATCTTCTCACAGCCCAAGCCCCTCTTCTCCAACCCAGGATCAAATCCATGGGAGATTTCCTGCCAACCAAGGAATTCACTCTGGCAAGTGCAAATTTAAAGTCTCTCCCAACGCTGAGAAATTCAGAAGGTATAGCTATGAGGAAAGCACTGCAGGAAACTATGGCAGGTTCCTCAAGAGCAACAGGAACCCCTTCCATCCTTATAAGAGGGAGTTCAGTGAAGATGTCTTCCAAGAAACTCATCCAGCCCTCACACTGGATAGTAATTCCTTCAAAAATGCAAGAAGCGTTGAGGGTTTTGAAGAGCTACCAGGATCTACAGGCACTGGAGAGTCAGAGTCCTTTCCCACACATATTCAGAACATTTCCACAGAACCAACATGGTGCAACAATCTCCAATACAACCTCACAGGCCAAGATCAGAGTTCCCAAGTCATGGTGAGTTATCATACTACAGAGGGCTATCATCAGGGTCCTCAACTACTTTTGGAAATAATTCCTGTTATCCATGGCATAACGGTACCAAGAATTAGTCTTTCAAGGTTGCAGGCGAGAGTTCATAACTCTCATAACTGTTATGAACTCTCGCCAGAGTTCATATCTACTACTTTTGTTGCAGTTCCCCATGCAACTCCCTTTCCTCAATTAAAGTTAATTCTCAGAAGTCCATAGAAATGATTTCCCTATAAACCCAATATGTGGAGCTGAAATATTCAACTTTCCTGACAACTAAGATTCAGGTAGACCAAACTGAGTGGTGGTTCCCATTTAGTTGGCATGCTAACATGGAAAATTGTACTGCTATATGGCATTCAGAAGGCATGTTCACAAATTGTAATGTTTCATTTCAATACTATAGGCAGCAATAAACGAGCTTCAGGACAATCTAAGATCATATTACTATAAGGAGGTTTGGGCTCTTTATATTTCCTGCATGTTTTACTTGCTTTGAGATTGATAAAAGAGTAAATATAAGGAAAGGTATAAAGTCTGTAAACTCCTTTAAATTGCAACTCTTTGAAATCCATTATTTCAATTAAGAGCAGGTTTCCTATCTCCATTTCTTCCATGGTTCATCAGAAAAAGAAAGTTTTAAGGCAGAACCCTAGTGACAATGAAAAGACGGTTACCTACCTTTCGTAACTGTTGTTCTTCGGGATGTGTTGCTTATGTCCATTCCAATACGTGTGTGCGCGCCACATGCATGGTCGTCGGAAGGTTTTACCCATCCGGTGGGCTGTGGAGCTCTCTGGAGTGGTGCCTTTGTGGCGGTGTATATAGGTCCCTGCCCACCCGCTGCCTGCTCAGTTCCTTCTTACTGCCACTGACAGTCATTGGAGCAACTGGTTTCTTGCTTTGCCAGTGTTTCTTAGCGTTTTTCCGTGTATATAGTTATTATTTTTCACTAGATCGTTAGTCAGTTTTATTAGTTAGCACGTTTAAGTTGGGGGGTTCCCCCCGATATTTTCCCCGTCACCGGGGCATGCCGTGGCCCCAGGGGTTCAAGCTCTGCGATAGGTGCAGTAAGCCTGTGCCCAGAGGGGATCCGCACGCTGCTTGTCTAAAGTGCCTGGGAAAGGGTCCTTTGCAAGACAAGTGCACCATCTGCAGAGGCTTCAAGCCCAGAACTAAGAGGGAGAGAGACTATCAAGCTCCTCTTGATGGAGTCTGCTCTCCCGCCCCAACCGGCTCAAAAGCCAGCCTCAGCAGCCTCGGTGCACAGCGCCCTGGCCTCGGTGCGGGACATCTCAGCACCGAGGAAGGACTCGCATAAGGAGCATCGGCACTACTCCCCTACGTGGAAAGCTGGCTCATCAATGCGGCACCGTTCACAATCCCCGGCCAGGGTCAAATCTCCTCCAAGCAGCCCCTCAGCTCGAAGCCGAACTTTTGATGGTGCACCTGGGGACAGAGCACCAGCCCAAATCCTGGATCCTTGCCCTCCCTTTGTGAATCATCTGTCCCACTTCTACTGTGCCTGGGCCCAGATTACTTCAGATTGCTGGGTCCTGAGCATGGTAGGGGGTGGGATATTCTATCCAATTTTGTGCCCGCCCACCTTCCCCGTCCCGCTTTAGGGACCCCTCTCACGAGCAACTCCTGCTACAGGAGGTGCAATCGCTCCTCATGCTGGGGGCAATAGAGGAGGTTCCTCAGGAGTTCAGGGGCAGGGGGTTCTACTCCCAATATTTTCTCAGATTCATATTGTTTCTGACTTACCTGAATATGCTGGTGAAAATAAGATGTGCATGTGACCTTTTAATAATGAATTTTGATTGTTTTTAATTTGCAGTTCTATCTTGTAAACTTGAAAATTACATTTCCATACTTGTTCTCAGTCTGGCTATTCCTCTGATGCTGCTGAAGCAAAAATGTAGTTCCCTTTTATCACTTAAACACTACAGTAGAACATCAGAGTTATGAACAACAGAGTTACGAACTGACTGGTCAACTACATACCTCATTTGGAACTGGAAGTATACAATCAGGTGGCAGCAGAGACAAAAAAAAAAAAGGTTTCAGAGTAGCAGCCGTGTTAGTCTGTATCCGCAAAAATAACAGGAGTACTTGTGGCACCTTAGAGACTAACAAATTTGTTAGTCTCTAAGGTGCCACAAGTACTCCTGTTATTTTAAAAAAAAAAAAAGAGTAAATACAATACAGTACTGTTAAACATAAACTACTAAAAATAAATGGAAAGTTTAAAAAAATTGACAAGTTATGGAAACTGTTTCTGTGCTTGTTTCATTTAAATTAAGATGGTTAAAAGCAGCATTTCTCTTCTGCATAGTAAAGTTTCAAAGCTGTATTAAGTCAATGTTCAGTTGTAAACTTTTGAAAGAACAACCATAACATTTAGTTCAGAGTTACAAACAACCTCCATTCCCGAGGTGCTCGTAACTCTGAAGTTCTACTGTATATGCATTCCTTCGAATAGTCCTAAGTGGTTAAAAGACACTGCAAAGGCAGTAGGAGAACACACACTTTTTGATATATAACACAAAAATATCAGTGATTATTTTTAAAGGGATGTAGCAGATTTAAAAGAAGATATTTAGAACACTGAGGTTGCCCTGCCAGTTTGCATCGGTTGGTAGGGAGCTCAAATCTTAATCAAGTTGCCAGGATCATTTAAAGAATGCCAGCTCTGTGGTTATTAGAAATTATCCCACTTACTCACATATTATGTGTTTAAGCTATTGATCAAATCTGTCCATCAGTCTTTATAACATAACAGTATAATTGAAAGGAAAATTGAGGTTGAGCTTCTCTCTTTTTCTGAGGTAATCTCCCTAAATGTATTGCTGCTCTCTGTTCTCTTCACTAGTACTGGATTTTGCTTGTTATCTGTTTCAGAGTAGCAGCCGTGTTAGTCTGTATCCGCAAAAATAACAGGAGTACTTGTGGCACCTTAGAGACTAACAAATTTATTAGAGCATAAGCTTTCGTGGGCTACAACCCACTTCTTCGGATGCATATAGAGTGAAACATATCTTGTTATCTGTTGTTACTCCTGGAAGGATAGCCAAGGATTTTGAATATTCTAACCACGTCAGCATCCCTGAGGCAAGTCTGTAGGACTCTGGCAGCACACTAAGTGTGTGGAATCCTAGACAGAGAGATGGGCAGCAGGGGAGAGGCCTATGCTGCTAAAGCCTGACCAACCTATCTGCCTTTCTTGGCAGTTTTAGAGATGGCTCCTATTCTACAACTGGATTTTCTATAGCAATCAAGCTAGCTGATGCAGTCAGTCTAGTTTGACTTTCCTCTGCAACCTGTTTCTCCATATATTTTGATTCTCAACTCTCCCTCCAGCTTTGTGCATTCCTTCTATTGACAGCCTAAAGGAGTGAGAGAAAGGCAGAAAGAGCTAAGGAGTGCAGGTTATTCTGGTCGGTGAAGAAAAAAGGACAAACAGAAATGATCATTTTCTGGATTTTTCATATTTGTGTTAGAGGATTTTAACAACAGCCCCTTTCTTTCTAAATAGCAACTGTACAAAAATCAGTAAGAGGATGTGCCTTCTAACAGCTCCAGCAGATGAAATACATTCCTGTTAATACTTCTCGTTTGAGGAGAAATAAGTCCAAGAAGGGCAGAGAAAACATCCAAAGGCAAACAGGAGGCAGTAACTGAAAGGCTCGATGTAGTTACACGTCTGTCGTTTTCTGTAATAACTCCTTATCTGAATATATTTCAGCGGGATTCAGAGGTCAAGCTTAAGACGCCTCCACTGGAAGGGCAGCCCAGTCTGTACTGTTACCAAACTCCAGTGCAGCAAATGTACTGTCCCTCACACCCATTTCACCAGGTATGTGCAATGTGTGGACAACTGAATTAATTGAATGTCCTACAATATACTGGTCTGGTGACTGACTATAAAACACAAAAACTGGGTGAACAGTATCAACTAATTCTGCACTTGCTGGGAAGTTCCTACATGAACAGTCTCATGTTGCTTATGAAAAAACTGTCAAGGAGAAATAGAGATAAATGAATTTTAAACGTTTTAAACACAGAAAAAACAACCTATAAAAATGTTTTGGTATTGCTTATTTATTCTCTTATAATGACTCCTAGAGAAAACTGGTTCTGTTAACAAGTTAAAAGATTTTACATTCAAACAAAAATACACATAAAAAAATATTTTAAAAATCTGGGTAGTCCACACAGCTTTAAACAGCCAAGTGCTGCTATAGCTACAAATCACCTTATCTGTACTTGATTGCCATAAACCATTTATTTTGCAGCTTTCTCACTATGATAGTGTACACCTCCTAAGATCTGCAGAAGGGGAGCCTACCTCCTGCAGATTTTAGGAGGTGCATAGATGTAGGACACCCCTTGAGTAAGTGCACAAACTCCTGGAGAACCTTAGATGATTCCTTGGGGGTCTTCTGAACTTCTAGCCACTGTGAGACTTCGCACTCTGAACACCCACAGCAGTTCTCGGGAGGCTCATGGCCCCCTGACATAGGCATTAGGAAGCTCATGATCCACTGACCCCTATAAGCCCTGCCTTAGCATGTTCTTGGGGAGTGTCCCACACCCCCATAAAACATAAGAGGGGCTATGGGCGTCCCCACCCCAGCCACATCCTCACAAGCCTTGGGAAGTTCATCAGTGCATCAGCACTCCTTGGCAGGCTCCGTGGGAAGGAACAAACCTATTAAGGTGTGTAGGAGGTGGGTCAGGGATGGCACCTGTGAGATTCCTAAGGCTCAGGTGGGGAGAGGGTTTAGTGAGCCTCCTGAGGTACACAGGCTTGCAGATAGCAAATCTATGAAACCATGTGTTCCTATTACTATTACCCTTGTCTTCCCTCTGCCTCCACTCCCTCCATTATGTTCTGTACCTACCTATTACCCTTTGTAGTTAATTAGATTATAAGCTCTTCAGGACAGAGACTGTCATTTACTACGTGTTTGTACAACACCCTGCACAATGGGGCCCTAGTTCTGCTGGGGTCTCTGGGCACTACCGAAATTCTATTAATTAACAATGTGGAGGCTTGTCCTCTCCTACAGACCTCTGGGGGTCCACAGGACTGGGGCAATGCCCACCATATCTTTTCCCCACCCCTCCCCAAGACTCCTGTTCTCTGCAGCCCGCAACTCCCACACCATGCAGACATCCTACAGTGTGCAGGAGCTGAATACCCTTCCAACAGACCTTAGGAAGTGTGCAGGAGCTAAATATATCCAGGGTGGATTTGGGAGAACAGAAGCCTTGGGGCAGATGTCAGAGAGAATAGGTTTTCCTTCTACCCAGGCTATGTATAAGAAACCTGGCTAGGGCACAATGTCACTCCCTGGCATGCTGCTATGTCTCATTGGAGCCACCAACTAGCCAAAATTAGCTTCTTAGTTCCCAACAAGCTAGGTTGATATTACAATTTTAAATCTTAACTTTTAAAATAATTTTCTCTTTGGTTCTCAGAACTCGTTTCAACCTGAAGAGTTCAGCGAATCATAATTTCTCTATGTGACTTCTTTTTTTAAGCTATAAAGTGGCAAAAAAAGCATTACATTATTTTTTTAATTCTCATGAACAGCTCTTTTTTGGGTTCATAATTCATGAGACCTTTGCCAGATTAACCTCAAATTTAGTAGAAAAATTGCACCATCCGAATCTACCAGTGTTGAAGTGAACTTTCCGTTTTTGTGGATCTGAGAGGAGTGAGTCCAAAACCAGACTTACAATGAAAGCAACTATGAAGCAGCTCTACAGACAGTAAACTCAGATTTCAGCCTGCTGTCATGGCACCATTCTGCCTCCACATCATATAAATATACAGCCATACACTGCATGTAACTTTAGCAGAAATACCATTTTGGCTGCTAATTAATCTGCACATTCTTTTCATGTTCTTTATTCCCTATGAAGGCAGATGTGTGACTTGATGCCAATATTGTTACTACATGTTGGCATTAACTAGATTAAAAAAAACCTACAGTGTAACCTCTGAAACACAGAAGGGAGTAGCTGAGCAAGACAAGAAGGGAGTAGCTGGGCAAGACACAACAAGCACTACATGAAAGGAAGTCTCCATCCACCTGTAGGCTGGCACTGTGACAAACCTCTCACATGTAGCTAGTTGCTATTATAATTTTCAGCATTTGTTCTTTTTATATTAATATGATAAAGGTAATGGCAATATATGCTAGCGCCCAAAGATGAAAATGACAGGCATGAGTAGCCGAGGCTGCAAGAGGTGTAGAATTACTGTCCAGCACCAGACACCAAGGTGTAAGTGCTGCAAATGATACAAAGTTTGGGAGAAATAGTAAGTATTGTAATGGAATGCTGTCAGTCTTCAGCAGAGCAGAACCACCACCAAAGCTTTGCCCTGCAAACCTCAACTGGAGCAGAGCAATTTGGCTTAATAAAAATGAAACACAAGCAAATGGGGCTTTTAGCCAGACAGAGGGCTGTCCAAGTCCTGCCTCACATCTCAATATAGAGGTGAGAGGTCAGCTCCCTCATTAATTCTGCCAGTAATTTAAAATGGTCTCCCCTTCCCCTTTAATGGGCACAAGATAGAAAATGAGTCATAAGGAAACACCTTCTTATGGACCTGAAAGTAATAGCAGACACGCAGCACTTACTGACGTCACCCACCCACCATAAAACATGGACACCTTTCATGCCAGTTATGCCATGTCATAAGCAGTACAAGCCCATCATACCAGACCCTTCCCCAGCCTCCAGTCCCTTAAGAAGGAGCAATGAAACCAATAAAACAGAAATAATCTTTAAAACACCCAGTTCTTGCCTCTGGTAATGACATCACAGTCATTTCCATCTCCATCTCCTTTCCTTCCAAAGAGCCACTGAAACCAATAAAATCAAAATTACTGTATAAACACCCAGTTCTCTACCCTGGTAATAACTTTGAACCCAGGAGGACAAGTCAGACAGCCTTTGGAGATGTAACTTATGGTAGTTCCGAGGGCTGCATCTTTGCCCAGTATGTATGTTACTGGAGCAGGATATAGAAAAGTGGAGAAGTTCTCCATGTCCTGTTTCTTTCACTTTTGTTTGTCACTGTTGCAAACAAGTTAATATTTTCAGTAGGTTTCTCTATATGGTTCTGGCGTGATTGCACCTGGAATACTGCATTCAGTTCTGAGCAGCTCAGAACGAAAAAGATACTGGCAAACAGGAGGAAATTCAGAGAAAAGCAACTAAAGTTACTAGGAAACTGGAGGAATTGAACCATTAAAAGTATAGCTTGAGGGGACATGATACCTATTGGCAAATATTTGAAGTGTGTAAACAAGGAGCAAGGGTAATTATTGGTCCAATGAGATATTAATTAGTAATGATAGGGTAAAATTAAGAAAAGAGAAATATAAGCTAAATATTAAGAAAAATTTCCTGACAGTGAAAGCTGTCAAAACTATCGAATAATCTCCCAAGGAAAGCAGTTAAAACCTCATGGCATGGGACTTTTGAAAGGAGGCGGGATAAAGCATTAAAAGGTGTGCAATTGAGAATACTCCTGCATGTACTGCACAGTTTGTTTTCTCCATCTCCAATTTGCGTAATTTTGTTACAGCAAAAGATATAATCAAAATGGGACGGCCATTGATTCAATTATTTACAAAGCTTGGATTGGCACAGAGTTCAAATCTCAAAAATAAAATCTACATTTATAAATAGCACCTCCACGATAAAGAGATTGCACCACAGTACTTGTATGAGGTGAATTGAAAAATACCATTTCTTTTATCATTTTTACAGTGCAATTAATTTTTTTGAGTTAATCGCATGAGTTAACCGCAATTAATCAACAGCCCTAATTATTATATTACTGAAATTCAGGTAGAGGAGAAATATATTTTAAAGTATAATGACAGATGGCAGAGAGTCTCTCACAAGTGTCATCAATGGGGCTTGCCTGAACGTAACCTACTAACTGCCAAACAAAGAGACCTATAGTAAAGTGAAGTTTAACTGCTGCTGTTTTAAGAGCCTGGATCCCTCTGTTATGAAGGCAAGTGAAGCATTTAAATTAAGGCAAAACTAAGACAATCTACAATAGTCTTTTCCCCCTTAAAAATTCTCACCAATGTAGTTCTATCAGCAGGAGCAATAGCGTAGATGGGGCAAAGAACACCAGTAGCCAGAGTTTTTAAACCCATCTTGTCTAGCTCTAAACAGGTTCAGATGATATGGTTGTTAAAGCTGCCACCCAAAGCCCCATCTGAACTAATACTCCCAACTTTGCTACATATCGTGATATTTTAAGGATAAAGCTGGTGTAGACACAGCTGCACAGGTCTATCATCATAAAGTGATGGGATCAGTCCATATTTCACCTGCATTCTCATACTACATTGGCATAATGTCAATAGTAGTAAGTATTCTGAACTGCTGCTCTTGACCAATCACTTGGCCATTCACTGCTTTGGTACAGTGATTAACAGATTGTTTTGGCACACTTATTATATAATTGCAATGGGAAAAGAGTTCAATAAGATCATGGCAATGAAGTAAACTAGTCACCGTGTTCACCTAAGTAGAAATATGTAGTATCAGTTTTCCAGATTTTGTTTTCTAGAGCAGTAAGACAGTAAGGCCAACTTTTAGTAGGAAAACATTTATATCTAACTTAATGATCAGATGAGAGGTTCTCGTGTAAAAGCATTAGTGTTTGTAGGATCAGCTTTACTGCTGTTTTGACATGTAAACCAATTCCTTCCTCACCATAAACTTTTCCTGTAGCTTTCATATGGTAATTTGGTTCTGGTCTCACTCACACCACCTATATTTTTATTAGAGCAAACTACCAAATCAAAGCTAGCAACTTAATTCTAATATAAGTGATGAGCCCTCATTCAGATCCTAAATCACCAACGGCCCACCAGACATCTCATAGGGCCTGCAGCCTGCTTCAACACAACATACTAACAAATGGTTGATTCATTAGCATTGTCATCATACTTACATCTTTTTAGTTTACACACACTACTGTACATAGGTTGTTTCTATCTAAATATATGCAAAACAAGCTGAACGTAAAATATAAATCAATACAGGTGACTTTAAATCTTATTAAAATATGTAGTCAAAGCTGCTATTTGTTTCTTGTTCTTAGGCTGTTAAGAGACTTGATAGAATGAATTGCCTCATTTTTTTCTCAGGCCAGTAGAAGAAGATGCTTTGCTTATTTTAGGATTTATTTGTTTTCATGTGTACTCTGACACCACTCATCCTTTAGAAGTTGCATCATCATGTCTAAATTTAGTCAGCAAGCAAGGAAGGCTTTGTTGTGCTTACTCTGATGGCGCAGAATGAATTTGCCCCATTGGGCTTCTGTCTTAGTTTATCTCATCTCCACTTTTAAAAAACATTCCTTCTTGTCCCCAGAGGTTTTTTTAGTAGCTTTAATCTTTTGTCTTATTTTAGAGTTTTAGTCTTTCATGGTGTATTTTATTGTTTGAAGTATTTCATGCTGTTTTGTTTCTTTTTAATCTAGTAATTAATGTAATATTTTATTTCTCTGTGTAGTGCCATATTGGGTTGGTGGAAGGTATCCTCAGAAATATGTTTATTGCTACTATTAATAAAGACAGTTTCTGGGAGTTTCTTGCTTCTTTTGCTTTTAAATCAATTAACTTGTCTTTTATCATGTTGTCAGTATTCCTCAGGAGGCAGTTATCCTGTAACCTATATTACCTCATCACACTATCCTTACCAGAGAATCGCTCCTCAAGGGAGTCAAGAATCCCAGCAGCCTCTGTTTCCTAAACCCATCTACTCCTACAGGTAACTACCTGTTTTTTCCCAAGTCTAAAAGTTAGGGGAACCATGCTACTTAGACACAGCCTGCCCCCAATACAGAATTTGCAACATAGTGCTTGCTCCCATTTGTTTGAAACTTATGAATCATGAAATGTCCTAGATTCTGGAGCAAAGATAGAGGGAAAGTCATATGGAAAGGAGCTCACAAACATTTCACACACTTTTGAGCACGTAAATAAAAAACTGCAGTATGTGTGCGCGCGCACATACACACTCTTTAGTTTTAATATATAAAATATATAATATTAAATTATGTGTTTGTTTTCTCACGAATATGGGGCTCCTGGCAACTGATGGTTTTTCCAGGATATGAAATAATGCTAATTCTTTTCTGCTGAATGTGGGCAATTAATGGGAAAGACAGGAAATATGTCTCACACACACACACACACACACACACACTCTCTCTCTCTCTCTCTCTCTCTGGACACCACACACACACGCTCGCTCGCTCTCTTTGGAAACACAAGGGACAGCTGGTAAGCAATGTTTTCTATGAAGTTAGAGCGTTTTCCTTGTAAAGTGTGGGCTTTTTTTCCACTCTTGTACCATCTGCTTTTTCAGTGAAACTAAACCCTACGGCACTAGTGCTGCCTCCACAGTCTTCTCAGTCCCCATTGTCCTGGAGTATCTGAAATAAATCTAGCTATCCTGCACGCAGGAGGTCCTTTGGTGACCATATAACCTGTATTAGGGCTTTACACTGCCGCCCATCTCCAGTGTCTGTGTGCCATCGCAATAGCAAAGACCCTAGCGGGAACTCTTCTCCAGAGGACAGTTTGCCAAAGTAAACTACTACAAGTTAACCTCAAGTTTAAGCCCTTTGTCATTGTCAGTCTGACATTCCCCATGGGGTCTTTGGCAGCCTACGCATTTGAGCTCAGTGTTAACAAATTCATGCAGTGGCAAGACCCACCAAACTAAGTTTGAAAACCTTGGACCTGATCCTACACTTCATTACACTGGTTTTACACTGATGTAACTCAACTGAAGTCAGACCCTTTAGGTGTAGAGCAACAGTTACTGCTGCAATCCTTACACAACGTAACGGATAGCCAGGAAATTACTTGTAACAGCTTCATGCAGCCTTTAGGAATCACCGGGATTCATCTTATTACAGTGAAGATCAAACAAATGAGTTGCACATGCTGTAAAGTTCTGTCTTTTTTTCTATTACCGGGAAACCAAATAATACAGGCTGAAATGTGAAGCTATCATGCCTCTTTATAATAAATTGATTTGTGTTTTATTTAAATATAACTAGTCACATAAACATGATTTTTCTATATATTTATTTACATTTTTGAAAGAGCATTCTAGAATCAGACATGCACTTTCCTGAAGAGAGATTTTCATGCCTGACTGTTAATCTTGCCGTCACTGTTTCTTCTTTGTTCCCAAAGCATCCTGATCTTCATGGCGCTCAAAAACAGTAAAACAGGGAGTCTCCCGGTCAGTGAGATTTATAATTTCATGACGGAACACTTTCCTTACTTTAAGGTGAGCTCTTCATTTTAAAAATTGCTTTCAATACCTTTCTGCTTCCCCCTTTCCTTGAGATCTGCCTGTCAGCACAGGGTAAGAGACCAGGTCCATTCTACTGAAATGGATAGTTTGCTTCTTAGAATACAAGAGCAATATCTAACCAATGACATAGTATACATCTCCTAGCCCTTTGGTTTTCAAACTGGGGGGTGGGGAGGTGGGGTGGAGGGAGGTGGAAACACGCTGAGGTTATCAGGGGGCCACAAGCAGCACAGAGCAGGGACACTTCTAAGTCAGCTGCATCTTGCAGGCCACCACAGGCCTCATCTAATGACACCATTAGAAGGCTGTAGCCACCACTTCACTGTGCTCAGGGAGGGGGCTCTGCTCAAATTCGGGTCAGGTAGGGAGCCTTGAGGCGCCTGCACTGCAGGGGAGCCAGATTTGGTGTGTGTCTGGTGGGTCTTGTTGTAGGCTGCAGCTTCATGCGTTGGAAAGCAGCAGGGCAAAGGAGGCAGAGCCTCCCTGGCAGCTGCAAAATGGTCTCACTGGAGCAGCAGATAAGAAGGGGAGGCAGGTGGGGACCTGGTAACGGCTCCTGACGGGGTATGCATGGGGGAAAAAGGAGAGGAATGAACCAGGGATGCCCCTGCCTCTCTATTTCCTGCAGGCACCCAGCACCCACCCACACCCTGCCTCCCCTAGGCACCCAGCGCCTGCCACCCCCTGCATCTTCCCATGCAACTCAACCCCTGCCTCCCTCTCTCCCCAGCATTGTCAGTTTAGATGGCTGGGCTATCGCTCTCCTGTCTTCCGTGGCAGATGGAAGGGGGCGCATAGGACATGAATCTCCGAAGGGGGATACAGCCAAAAAAAAAAAAAAAAGTTTGGAACCTCTGCCTAGTCCATGAGTCTAGTGTGTACTCAACACACTACCCTAGGCTATGCAGAAGGAATGAGTATTGTATAGGCGCAGCGGTTCTCAAACTGTGGATCATGACCCCAAAGTGGGTCACGACCTCGTTTTAATGGGGTTGCCAGGGCTGGCATTAGACTTGCTGTCACAGCACTAGTCCAGAGCAGTAGCAACAAAAGACCATCAATCCCCATCAGCATCTTTATAATAGAGTTTAATGCAAGGTGCACTCTTATTTTATACTGTTATGTCACAAGGGACTCAGCTATTTGGCCAAAAACAAACAGGAAATTAAACAACATGACAGTGACCTGGAAAAGTGTTTTTTTTTTTTTTTTTTTAAAGGCAGATCACAAGGAATCTAGAAGTTAGACAAAATATGCTGCTCCAAATCAAGGAGTAATTCAGAGTCTTGAATTTGTTCTCTAAAAAAATGACAGTCGCCTTCCCCTTATTTTTAACACCAGGTACATGAACAGGTACATGAATTAATAGCATGCTAAACTATGATGCCTCGTGGCACAATGCACAAATTATGTGATCTAAAGCCAAGTATTGCATCTTTATTTGAGGACTATATTATTTTCTAGAAGAATAAATTCAATACATTTCAAATCAAAAAGTCAGTTTATTAAAAACATATCAAAATATACATTTTATAAACATAACCATAAACACTCCTGTATTTATTCACTAGTTACTGAAGTTACACTGCCTTATGCTTCACACCAGATTAATAAAAGAAGCTGTTCCAGACCCAATGCTGCTATTGCTAACACAAATACATAGAATTCTTAGGAGTGGGAGAACCTTGCTCCACTAAATCCCTCTTCCTGTTCCTGCCCTTTGAATGTGTTCCTGATATAGTGTAAAATAGCAGTGAAACATCCATCCTTTCCTTAAACACATTTTTCTGCATATATTCCACTACAGCCTTTGAGTATCAATTCCCCACTCCAGTAACAGTCAGAGAGAAGGTGCCATTTCTGATACCTTTCCCTCCCATTCATGACTCCACAAGATATCAACTCCTTGGAGTGTGAACAGTTCTTTTCTCATATCCTTGTGTCCCCCCACTTAAGTCACTTAAAAACCACAATGAGAATGAGGTTCTCCTCCTCCGCTCAATCCAAGTGTGCTATAAATAGAATGACAGAGGGTACTGCTGGGACAATCACACATTTTGCAAGAAGAATCTTTTTGCACGTTAGTTTTATAGTCAACTAAATTCCATAATTTCATCCCAAACATCCTTAAAATAAACATAGAAAATGACAGAACTGTATCTTTTACTTTGGGGCAATCAGTTCTAGCTCTATCTAATCTATAAAATTACCAGAGTCATCCACCATACAATAGGTTACTGCCCTATGAACTACTTGTTCTCTTTGGAAGTCTTCATCAAGATCCTTGTGAAGTAGTTCCCTTTATGTTATCCTCAGCAGTCAGGCAAAAATAGTTTTGTTTTTTTCTATCAAAAATCACTCAGTAGTTACCAGAACATGGAGCCAAGGGGTGGGGAAGCAATTACAGCTGGGGAGAAACCATATAGTACAAATGCACACGGGATCTTGCTGGGAGACATTAGATGACACAAGCCCAGTCAAATTAACTTCTACTCACTGCCACAGCAAATGCAATTTCTATGATGCAACAGTCTCATTTCTAGTTGAAACAGAACAATCCAACTCCTACGTCCTAAAAAAAATCCATACAGCTAAAGTGGAATTGCTCTTTGAAGTACCTCTCCCTTCTCTTGAGAGCCAGATTTAAAGAGAAAGAGTTTTGCAAGATCATAAAACTCTTTAAACTTCAAGAGGCGGTCACGATCAATGGGTCTGTGCAGAGTAACACTAATTTATGTATATATAAATTGGAGATAAAAATACTGCCAGTGGTCTGGAGGTTAGAAAAGTTTGTGGTCTGATGGGACCATAACACAAGGTATTTTCCCTCTCTTAAATTCTACACTCCCTCCCACCATACTGCTTGGTGTGAGACAGGAGCCAGTTAGTTACCAGGTTTCGACTGTAGAACAGCAGCTTTGGTGATCAAAGCTCATTAATACTGGACAAGAAAAGTCTTAACTTAAAAAAACAGTTACCAAGAGAAGATGCATCATTAACACATTGTTGGACCATTCTGACAACTGAACTGGGTAAAGCGTTAGATTTTCCCTGACAAGCATCTTTGAGATCTTGATGTCAGAACCAATTCATCGCCTGGCATCACTCTTCAGAACCAGTCCTCTTACTAATAGTTTTAGGAACATCTAAAACAAAAAAGTATTTCAAAGCATGTGCCCCACCCTTTCTGAAAACCTCTGGGAAGCATATGCCACTCCCCACTTTCTCTACTGCTGAGCAGAAACATTAATTATCCTTACTAGGCAGGGACAGGGCAGACATATAATCTTTCATTTATAGGGCTAGAAATAAAATCTCATGTTCTGCTTTTTAAAAAGCTATATCATTCACTATCAAGTGATAGTGGACGTAAGGGGAACATCTTTATTGTTTATATTTGGAATTGGTTGGCATCAACTTAAAGATGACCTGCAAAGGGGAACAAAATTGGGCTACTGCCCCTATTTGCTGCTTTGTGGTGGATAAAGACGGCCCAATTTTTCTGCTTGTTTTTTTAAATTAGAATTAAAGTCCTCACTCACCCTGAAGACTCTGATGAACTAATAAAATGGTGATGTCACATGAGTCAAGAAAGTGAAAGCTGAGCTATTAAGAGGGGAATGGATTTTTTTCAGATTGGCTAACACGCTGTTTTTTTTGTTTTTGTTAACATCTATTTAACCTCTGTCACTAATTAATATTTGGAATAAAAGAAGCCCTTGTTAAAGATCCAACACCCTCACCCATTCAATTAAGGTGTCAAGGACACTCAGTAAATAATCCTTATACCACTCAGTTGTCCTCCAACAAAGCTAAGGAAAACCAAATTTTAGATTCCTGATACCACTTCTCTTTTCAAACTTCAGTTCTAAATAGACAGTGATGAAAAAAATCCAGTATGTGAAATTATACCTGTAAGTAAAATAAATGTCAGATAGAAATGTTTCTTCTTGTTTTGCATTTCTAGGCCTATACAATGGAGAAAATCTTGCTTCTGCTGTAGGTTTTTTCCTTCTACTCTATCTGAATCTTTGTGATTAAGTGCAGAATTTCCCCTCAGGGCAAGGAGGGAACGGTTTTTATCTCACTGATCAGAGAGTTCTTGAATAAAAATGGCGGGGGTGGGGGGCTTATTTTATTGAAGCAATTATATGTATTGTTCAATCTAAGAACCTCCCAATTTTAACAACTGGCTTAAAAATAAAGGTGAAAAAAAGACAGTAGTCAGGTGTGGAAACTGTTTTGCCTCATCTAGAAGGCTAGTGACTCAGCCTAATAGTTATACAATTTGCTAACACACAAAATTACACCCATAGTAACATGCTAAGTCCTATTTGATGTCTATTGTGACACTCAGGTGAAGTCCAAATAATGTGTAGCCATTCGGTTATTTGCTTCAATTTTTTCTAGATGTTCTGAAGTGGACTAAAGATGAACCTTCTTTGTATAGTTAATTCTTCTTTTGATTTTTGTGAGCTCACTATTGAATGATCCAGTGGCCACTCCTGTGCAAAAATTGCTAGTTGGAACGTGGTGACTGTCCCACAAACTTCCTTGCATCTTAAAATGTCATGTTTTTCCATCACTGCTAACCTCTGGCATATTGTCCTTATAATCCAAAAAGAAGAAGCAACACAACTATTATCAGCCAAAAGCTCTACCTAAATATGATTTCAAAAGCACTTTAAAACATTAAACAAAATGAAGGGCAAACTTATTTGTCAGTGCTAGGTACTGCCATGTGAAAAGTCATGGGTTTATTCTGGTCTCAGCCTTTTGATCTGGCATGCAGCCTTACTGTTTTGAGCTATGAACTTGCAAATCTCATAAACAAGAGCTGGTCAGTACTAGGACAGCAGACCAAAAAAAAAAGGAAAAACTGAGGGTGCTGCAGGAAGTGATAATAGTGATTATGGGCCTAATTGAAAGCCCACTGGAGTCAATGGAGGTCTTTCCATTGACTTCTATGGGCTTTGGAACATACCCTCAACATGTGACACCATTCTCTGTGAATCAGCATTGAACCAATGCCCCACTTATGATAAGTTGCACTGAGCATCTCTTGGATGAGGAAAGGATGTTGTGCTTCTAGAAGGAAGGCCTTTTGGGTAAAAGAGATGTTCTGTCTGACCATATGTGATCATTAAGGATCCAACAGTACTTTTCATCCATTGTAAAATACTGGACATTATCATGTAAGTACACTTCATAAAAAAATCGGCTTGAGAATGGGAATGAGTAATCATGAGTTTCTACTCTTGAAAAGTTCCTATCAGAAAAATGTTCCTGACAGTGAGTTCTACATAAGATCGTGGAACAAATTCTTAAGGGAAGTGGTGAAAGAATCATTGCTGGGATCTTTGAAAACTAAACTGGTCAAAACATAGACAAATACATGCCGGAAACGATCTTGTGAAGGTCCTTTTGGGAAATGAATAGATCTGAACTAATGGCCCTTTTCCAGCTCTAATTTCTTTGGGCAGCCTCTCTTTCAAACCACTGTGCGTTGGCAGCTCTTTACTTTAATTAACAATACACAAAGCTATCCTTTCAGCAGAGAACTTGAGACACCGTAGAGATATATTTGGGAATCTATCTTCCAGTTCACGTCTTAGTTTGAATTTGTTTTTCTAGACAGCTCCAGACGGTTGGAAGAACTCTGTACGCCATAACTTATCCTTGAACAAATGCTTTGAGAAAGTTGAAAACAAGTCAGGTGGCTCTTCTCGGAAAGGCTGTTTGTGGGCACTGAATCCGGCCAAAATTGATAAGATGCAGGAAGAGCTTCAGAAATGGAAAAGGAAAGATCCAGTTGCTGTGAGGAAGAGTATGGCAAAGCCAGGTTAGTAATATGCTAGTGCATTAGTTCTCAAACAGTGATACACTGCCTGCTGCTAAGAAGGGTTCTGTGGAAATATTTTGAGAATCAAGCAATAGAGGAGGATTTGGGTGCTGAGAGGGGACATGATCCATGTCCAAGGCCTCTTGCTTATTAAATGGGTGGCAGCACAGAAATGTAGGATTAGGGCTAGAGTAACAGCTGTTTTTGCTGAGAGACTTCCAAACATTCATAATGCTACAGACCAAAAGGCACCCTAGAGCTAAGAGGTGTATTCCCTATCATTTCAGTGAAAGATGCATCTCCCTTGACATCTGTCTAATCTTTGATACAAAAGAGACAGAATTAAGCACTGAGGAATAAAACTGGGGTTATTTAGCATGCAACTATCCCATCTTTAAATAAAAAAAAATGTACTTTATGAAACACTCACTTGAGATTGATGGGTACTCCCTGGGTCTGTTTTTCCACACTAGGTACCAATCTCATTGCTGTTTTAAGGTTGGCATTTTCTTCTCGTGTTCATTTTCTGAGCAACACTAAAATTCCAGTTGCAACTTAGGGAGACTCACAAGCTCAATGTTGGGTAGGCATTAACAGCCCTACATCAAATTGTAATTTATTTTTGTTCTGTTTTTGTCTTTTAGAAGAACTTGACACATTGATAGGAGATAAGGCTGAAAAACTAAGATCTTCAACGGTGTCCTGCAATCCAACTGGTGTGACAAGTTCAACAGTTTCCAGACAGATGTCAGTCCAGCCCCATTCTCTGTCTGAGCCATCCCTGTCGTCTAATATCCGACAGCATTTACATGCTATTCACACAACAGGACCTCTACGTGCCAAGAACCCACTACCAAGTTTGCTTGGGGGGCACCAAACTCCATGTTATACATCACCACAGGTTTTCCCTCAGATCTCACCTACCTTAATGCAACAATCACCTGGTATCCCTCAGAGCATCTTCCCTTCTGCAGATACTCAAATTGAACTTAGAGCACAACCTAGCACCACCCAAGACTCACCTTTGCCAGCCCAGACCCCTCCCATACATGGTATGAAGATGTTGACAGAGCACTCCACAGCCAGGACAATGCAGGACACACTCATGCAAGAAGCAGACATGAGCAATGATATTGATGCTCTTAACCCTTCCCTGATTGACTTTGATCTCCAAGGTAAGTGCCTGATATTTCACTAAATGTTTATTTGCTATTTGCACACTTATGATATCAAGACCTAACCATAGAAGAAATCTCCTTTTCTCCTTGCATGCATGGAAAAGCAACTACTAGACAAGTGCCATTAGTTCTTTTCTTGGGCTACTTGTCCTTTCCACAGCCAGAGAAGAGCAGTTCACTAGGATTCATTATCTCATGCAATATAGAATTTAATATTACTTATAGAGAATGTTACCTAGAGAAGACATCATTTAGAACCAGAGCTTGGAAAACTGTTTACTCCCTGCAAAATCTGCAGTCCCTAAATACTGTACAGTAATGCAATATGTCAAATGTAGCCCTCCACCTCATCACACATATTTCCTAAGTAAAAAGTATCCCACGCATAGTTATTAGATGAATGTCAGATACAATATCACACGAGAACAAGAAAACATGTTTTTATTTGAGTGCATGGTACATAATTTTTGGTTGCATTCACCCTTATTGTTATAATCCTCTTCCAGTTTTTGGCTAAAAAAAAGCAATTTACTGCTTATGCAATTTACCACAGATGTTTGGGTGATCACTTCACTGACCTCCTACACTTGGTAAAGTTTGCTGAAATGATTGTGTAGTGCAGACATCCAAGCTCCTGTTCTCAGCCAAACAAATCTTCCTTTGACTAGATATAGTGCTCAAGGCCCAAATCACCCTTCCACTGCAAAAATAATAATCAGTGGAAGAGCCAAAGTTAGGTGAAAAATCTATGGCTTAGAGGCTGTAGAGCTCCTGATGGATCATGCCATAGGAAGGGTAGGGTTTGCCCAGCTGCAGGGGACAAGAGGCATACCAAACATCCTCATGGAAATACAACAGAGTACAGCAGTAGAAACGGAAGAGGCACAGTGCAAGCCTGTGAATCCAATAGGGTTGAGTGCACATCATTATCATGGCAAGGCACTGGTGCAAAATATTGTTCCAGCTCCATTGACAACAAGATCTAAGGCAACGGGGAACAATGGTATCAGAAGCTGCCAGACCATCTCCAAATGATCAAAAAAAACTGTAGCGTATAGATTTCTCCATTAGTTACTGATGACTAAACAGATAGATTTCTAAGTGCACCATTCTGCACATTTCCAAATACAAAATTCAACAGTCCATTCCTCTCTCTTGGCTCCTCACCATTTCTAAATACCTTATTTTGTGTACACACATATTTGTGTTCCCTGTACTCTGTACCTTTGACCACCCTGGCATGATGCCACCAAGCACCAGCGCTGCTGTTGCACAAGTTTTTCAGCCATTCCATCTTAAATTACTTCCCTTTCTCTACTCTATGGCCTTTTTTATTCTACAAAATGATCTGGCCTTGGGTTTGGGGTTTACTGTCTAATAAGTAATAAATGGGACTTGTTAAGTTGTCAAACATCTCACAAACTTAAGGCCAATTCAGTCTTCATTTACATGGAGTACGTCAAACTTATTCTAGGAAGAGGGCTAAATTATATTTCACATTATGATGCATAAACCGTAGTTACAAATTTAGGGAGATATACTCCCCCATATCCACAGAAAGTCTCCCGCAATAAGTGAGCGGAGAATATGGCCCTCATGCAGTAGCTTAACTTTTAGTTAGTGTCACCTTTGCGTTCTGCATCATTCAGTGAGAAACGGCAGTGTACACTTTTAGGACAAGCAGCATTTCTGATGTTTGCTTATTTGACCATTCATACATGCAGTTACTTGATTTGACCACATAACTGCAGTAACTCCATGTGCAGATTAAGCACACAATTGTGCACCAACATTATTTGAAAGTCTGTCCCATTGCAGTTTTGTCTACGCTGAGCTGAGGGAAGGATTTCCACCCACGCTAGCTCTTCCCATCACTCGCCAGGCTGCAGCTACACTCGATTTTAAGGGCCTATCTACACATACGAGGCTGCAGTGGTGCAGCTGCACTGCTGTAGTACTTCAGTGAAGATGCTACCTAAGCCAATGAGAGGGCTTCTCCCATTGGCATAGGTAATCCACCTCCCATTGGCATAACACTGTCTACAGGTCAGTAGAACTACATCGTCGCTCAAGGATGTGGTTTTCCACACCCCGAGCGACAGTTTTACCGACAAAAGTCGCTAGCGTAGACCAAGCCTTAGTTCCACCAGAGCTAATGTATGTCTCCTCAAGGTAGGAATCACACCCCCAATCTTAAAGTGTAGACATACTGAAAGCATCATCATTAGTTGTAAAAATCAATACCCTGCTGAGATGAATGGGGGGCAGTTTGCACTTTTAAAAGCTGTTGCTTCTTTCAGTTGAAAATTCATCAGTTCACATTTTCAAAGGCATGTTCACGACAATATGGGCTAGAAATTAGTTTTAAATGAAAGTATACATGCCGCTGAATGTGAATTTGTCATCTGATGATGTAAAACAGTTCTTGCTGTCTGTTTTATCTCACAAGCGCTCAGTAGTAGACATGATGCACCAAGAGTGCACTCACTAGTATCTCTTGCATAAAAGAAACAAAAGCAAACACACGCACACACGAAAGCTGAAGACTACATCAGTGTGTTGGTTTTGTTTTTTGTTATAGGAAATCTTTGGGAAGAACTGAAAGATGACAGCCTGGCTGTGGATCCCTTGGTTCTCATTTCAACATCCCCAATATCCTCTCAGTGCTTCCCTTCTCACTATCAGATGGATAGTAACAGCAGCAGCAATACCCTCACCACCCAGAATAGCACTCCACAGAGCAGCTTACCCGACTTACAACTCACTACTCTTTACTCTGCCTTTATGGAACTGGATACAGTGTCCACAGCCTACTTGAATAATTCTGGATCCAAGCCTATAGCACTAGTGTGAACCACAAAACAACCCAGTTACATTATTTTTGTCCCAATACAGTCTTAACGGTCACACTGTCTGTCTTACTCTTAGCACCTTCCAGTAAAATAAATCAGAACTGTGTCCATTTGAATAAGAACTATCTTTTTTCCCCAGAACTGATCTGCAGGAAATTCAAGACCGCTCTCATACTATTGGTAGCGTATTTTTTTAAATGTTGAAAAAAATATGGCTCACTAGCTTAAAGCCAAAGTGATGTTGACTAATACAACCATTAATAGCTTAATCAAACCACCCATCTTTTGTATTTTCATAAACCAAATGAGCACCTGGAGAAAAGAAACAACTATCAAATATTTTTATGAAAGGTATTTACAACTTAATGCATAAATCAAGGCATACAGAAATAAAATCTTCTCCAAACACTTTTCTGAAGTTAGTGATGTCCACAACTTCTGCTGCAGACCACTACAGAAAATGCACATATTAAAAACATTTTCACAACCTCCTCAAAAGAAAGTTTGGCTGAAAGACACACATATACTGCAAACTATGCAAAAATTATGAGAGGATTAGCCTCCTGACAAAATAAAACAAAAAGCAATAAATACACTGTAGCAGGAAGTTTCACACATTTTAATGTGTTTAAAAAGGAATCAAAACTTTTTTTAAAAATAAAACCAACAATTTAGTAGAATTTTTACGTGGCGGGAAAATTATTCATATTTAGTCCCTATTTTTATCCAGATGGGCTGAGGAGGAGGAGGAGGTATTTCACAACCTTTGAATCAAGATGTTGAAGAATACACACAGAGAACCAGCCACAACATTTTTGTGAAGTACCGTTGTATTGGATACTTTCTATTAAAATAGGATTTGAAATGGTTATTAAAAGTATGGTGTCAAGAACTTTTCAAATCATTTCAAATGAGATAGAAATTATATTTAAAAATAGCTATACCTGATTCTGGAAGAGGAAAAAAAAGAGCAGCAGAAAATACCAGGGAATAATTTTTGTATGTAGAGGAAGGGTCTGGACAGAATACCAAATCATAATCCTTTGTGGTTGATTATTTTTCTGACAATGTCCATAGTAAGTGAAACCACTTTTGTCTCATGGAATCATAGAATATCAGGGTTGGAAGGGACCTCAGGACGTCATCTAGTCCAAGCCCCTGCTCAAAGCAGGACCAATCCCCAACTAAACTTCTTTTCAAATTAAATGCTATTTAAATTTTGCATCTGGATGGTCTAGTGCAGTGGTTTTCAACCTTTTCTCAGTTGGGGACCCTTAAAAAATTTCAAATGGAGGTGCAAACCCCTTTGGAAATCTTAGACATGGTCTGCAGACCCCCACAGGTCCACAGATCCCAGGTTGAAAATCCCTGACTCCAAAGCCTTCCTAAAGAGACTCTTTATGGGCCTGTCAGGGAGTCTACAGGTTTGACTGACATGACCCTTACTCTACCTACTCACAGGCAAAGCGAGCAGAGTGACAAATACAGAAGAGTTTGCCAAGCTGCCCAATATACAAGGCAAAATGGGGAGTGCTAGGTAAATGTACCAGAGCTGGCAGGATGCCTTCTTGACCATCCAAACGATGATAGGAGAAAAACTGCAGGGTTTGTTACTCCTTTGTTAATGGCTGGCAGGAAATAGAGATATGAGGGGAAAGAAAAACTGTTGCATCTGAAGAAGTGAGGTTTTTACCCACGAAAGCTTATGCCCAAATAAATCTGTTAGTCTTTAAGGTGCCACCAGACTCCTTGTTGTTGTTGCATCAAAAGGAGCTGCAGAAAGCCACAGAATAAATTGTGGGGCAATGTCTTGACATTGTATTGTGATGTCTGCACCATGAGATTTCATCAATGTGAAGACAGAGCCACTTCAGTGCAACAACCCTAATCTCATCACAATGTGAGAACTTCTCTCCAGAATTATATTGTGGCTCTCTGCCATTCTATTGGATGACAGAGTAGCTTTTGTGCTATGCAACACTGAGTACTATTTGTCTAATGGAGCTTCTTTACATCTTACTAGAAATACATTATACCAAATGGTATTGGCTCTTAGCACAAATTCTGATAGATTGGTTATACTCAGGAAGAGCTATGTTGCAGCACTTTTTGTGCATTTCATTCAACAGTTTGTGTATTCAATTCACTGCACTAATATACTGAAGTTAAGTTTGGAGGGAAAAGTTATAACTTGTATTAAAAACTGCTGGAATGTCACCCTATTTGTGCTCATAGCATCAGGGAAAAACGAACTGGAAGTATTTTCTGCTTAGAGAGGCATTGCCAAATAGTTTAGTTGACCTACTTAATTCTGGAGCTCTCCAGATTTCTAAATTAAGTCGCCAATCCTGCAAACACTTAAGCACATGTATAACTTTACTAATGCAAGTAGTCCTGTGACATCAGTGGGGCTACTCACTTAAATAAAGTTATACACATGCTTTTGAGTTTGCAGGATTAAGGCCTAGAGTTTTCTGGACTTTGATTAATCTGTCCTGTCATTCTCCCCTTCCAGGATTAAAATAGGCCAAAACATAATTTGGGTAAGAAAATTACTTCGTCTTGAAGCTGCCAAATCCAAATCTTTAAAGGTGATACATTATTCTAAATATCCATTTGAAAAACATATATTACTATATCCATCGATTTAAAAATTCACAAACACACACAATTGTGATGCTCTTGTGCTCCTTCTGCAGGTTCTACAGTAGTATTTAGCTAACACAATTCCTTGAGTTGTGCTAACATCACTGATAATAGTGGCAGAAAAACAAATAATCATCATGAAACACTGAGCAGGCCAGGGGAGAGAAATCCATATTTGCCTGAATTAAAAGGTTAAGTGTTGTAGAAAGACATTTTATTTTCAAACTTCTAACAGATTTAGAAACCATGGAAAATTCAGAAACGAGTTATTCACTTTCTTAGTTTACCTAAGAAAGCACCTTATACAGAATACAGTTAAGCATGAATTCAGTTTTTAAATGCCTGTTTAATTTCCTGGGTCCTAGCAATTCAGAGTTAGAAATTTTGCTGAATGTAACTGAGCAAATATGCATGCAACTGTTCCATTTATCTTTTGAGGGCAAGAGGAGATGCAGACTCAATTACATTTTGAGAGCAAAGACAATGGCTCAGTAAAGGGCATGTTTAAAATAAAGTTTATTTAGCAAATAATGTTACTCTTCAGTATTAAATTTGAAGTAATATATTATACATATTCACAAAATAAAAATCACATGGGCCTTGAACTTACCAAAAGATCAGCTTGCTCAGTTCCTTGTGTCCGTATGGTGTCCCATTTACTTCAATGGGACATTGCAAAGCTATGCCAGTGCAAAACACTGTAGGATTAAGACCATAAATCCTGATCCTGCAAAGCATTTAATAATCATGGGTGTAATTTAGCTCAAATGAGTAAGTCACACATGTTTTAATAGCGTTTCATGATCAAAGCCTAAGCATCTGAGGGCCCAAACTTGTATACTTACTAGCTGGTGTAGGCAGAGATTTTCAAATGGGCCGAAGGGAGTTAGATGCACAAATCCTACTGACTTTCAATAAGAGTTGGGTGCCTAACTTCTTTAGGCCTCTTTGAAAATTCCAGCGGTAATGTTCACTACTTCATTTGAGGTCAATGGGATTGTGGACAGCAAAAGGTACTACACAAGTGTTTGCAAGATCAGGCCCTACAAAACTAACAATCTTTCCAATATTTTACATTTTACAGAGTTTTTTTCCCCAAGATAATATATAATAAAGTAACAAAAAGAACAAACAACAGAGGTACTAAAAGTATAGCCCTGTCATTCTACATCGGAACAAGACGAAATTGTAATAAAAATCTATTTGTGATTAAAAAAATCCCCCAAAACACTGCATATGAAAAAGATTATTTTTAAAATGATAAATTAGTTAAGTGCAACAGTGGCTGGAATTTGCCAGCAATGCATTAAATATCAACTATAAAGGCTCCAAATTCAATTATGGTAAATATTTAAAAACAGAAAAACTAAGTTCAATTTCTGTGTTAAACTTTGCAACACATGGACACAACCAATTCACCCACACATTGTGAACTGTTAGATTTGGATTTAATGGGCCAAATCCTCCTCTCAAATGCACAATGTATTAAGTCCATGTGGCTATTGTGCTTCTTGCTGCAATATATTCAGTAGTTTTCTTGTACGTCTAGCAGTATTCCACACTTTCTAGGTGATAGAATAAATTTTCCAAAGAATGAATAGGTATATTAAAAGCAAAAGAAAAAACAGCTTATTGTTTTATGTTTTCCTTGTAAATTTTTGTGTAATGACTACTTTGATGCATTATGTCTGCACTAAAGTAAGTTATCTTTGCTATAATCTGTTTATATAAAAATATTTATTGTAAGCACCTTAATGTTTTATCCAATGTATTTCAGTGTTAAAGTGGTTGGATATTATGCAAAATTACAATTGATTATATGTTTTTTCTCAAAGCAACTGCTTTGGAGGACAGGGTCATAATTCAAAATGATCTGGACAAATTGGAGAAATGGTCTGAGTTAAACAGGATGAAGTTTAACAAAGACAAATGCAAAGTGCTCCACTTAGGAAGGAAAAATCAGTTTCACACATACAGAATGGGAAGAGACTGTCTAGGAAGGAGTACGGCAGAAAGGGATCTAGGGGTTATAGTGGACCACAAGCTAAATATGAGTCAACAGTGTGATTCTGTTGCAAAAAAAGCAAACAGATTCTGGGATGTATTAACAGGTGTGTTGTGAGCAAGACACGAGAAGTCATTCTTCCGCTCTACTCTGCTCTGGTTAGGCCTCAGCTGGAGTATTGTGTCCAGTTCTGGGCACCGCATTTCAAGAAAGATGTGGAGAAATTGGAGAGGGTCCAGAGAAGAGCAACAAGAATGATTAAAGGTCTTGAGAACATGACCTATGAAGGAAGGCTGAAAGAATTGGGTTTGTTTAGTTTGGAAAAGAGAAGACTGAGAGGGGACATGATAGCAGTTTTCAGGTATCTAAAAGGGTGTCATAAGGAGGAGGGAGAAAACTTGTTCACCTTAGCCTCTAAGGATAGAACAAGAAGCAATGGGCTTAAACTGCAGCAAGGGAGGTCTAGGTTGGACATTAGGAAAAAGTTCCTAACTGTCAGGGTGGTTAAACACTGGAACAAATTGCCTAGGGAGGTTGTGGAATCTCCATCTCTGGAGATATTTAAGAGTAGGTTAGATAAATGTCTATCAGGGATGGTCTAGACAGTATTTGGTCCTGCCATGCGGGCAGGGGACTGGACTCGATGACCTCTCGAGGTCCCTTCCAGTCCTAGAATCTATGAATCATATTATAAAGAATAATGTTGGGGAAAAAAAGACTGCAAACTATTAACGAATTTGAAATTGACCACTCTTCCAAATTGTGACTTGTTTTTTCTAGCATAACATATATCTAAAGGTCTTACTGTTTTGTTTCAGTTCAGAGTCTGTGACTCTGGTAGCTGGGAAAGTTCCCTTGACATGGGATTCTCTCATCACACACAGATACTATATACCAGAAATGTAGGGCAATTATTAAAAAAAAAAAGTTAAAAAAAAAATCAGAGAAGGTATAGTTCCCACCTCAGTACTATTTGGTTTTGAATTTTTTTTTTTTTTAATATTACCTCTGATGTGATGCAGCCCAGTATAAGTAGACTCTCTTTTCTTCGAACCGGAACCACAGTTTATGATGCGTCGTATGTGGACATAAGATTTTCCAAAGGTGGCAATTCTACTTTAGTGTCTTCTGTAAAGAAATTTTTTAGGAAATTAAGGAGAGGCGAGGTTGAGGGGACAATATAAATTCCATATTTTTTCCTGCCCATGGCTAGTGGTGTTTGCTCACTAGTCAACCTGGACCAAATGTATTTGTAGATACCAATTTTTCAGGGGGAAAAAAGAGTAGTCTTCTAGAAATCTAAGTGTACTTAGCATCACAAATAACTGACTAGAAAACAAAAGGACTTGCTTATGATTTCCTTCTCCAATGGTATGACTAGGAAGCATTTGCATGTAAAAGTTTAGTATGTATTTAAAACGGTCTCTTTTAAATGCCTGATTTAAACTTCATAATCTCCCTAAATGCCAGTTTATTTTGGTGCTAATAACATTTTTCTGATTTCTTAATTTTTCAAAATTCTCTGAGCTTTTAACTTTACAAGAATTATGGCTAAAGGAGGCTGCCACCCATTCATTTCCCTTTTTTTATTTGTAAAACTACAATCTCATCTGAGGAACATTCACCTGTTTTATTGTCACTATCCACCTTCCAGGATATTTTCAATGAACTCTCTTTGCATCTCACTCAAATACCTGTGCTATATATAAACCACAGTATCTGGTCAACATATATTATGGAAATAGACAAAATTTTAAACTGGCAAATTAATGTAATTTTTTGACATTTTTAACAAAAAATGTATCTTGAACATTTTTCTCTGTACACAATCCTTGACACTCAAAAGCATAATTAGTTTGTAGGTGCTTTCAAAAACTACCAACCAAATCCCACCACATGAGCAGTTGATTCAATTAATCAATATTAATGTTTCCATTTTTTTGTAATACTTGAATAAGATTATTTTATACCTGTGCTCAAACACTTGTACTTAGCTACTGCATACCAAAAATAATAAATACTATTAAATGAGTGTTTGCTGACTTTCTGACAATTCCTAGTCTAGGACAAATAAAAATAAGCTGTTTACAAGCTCAAGAGGGAAACAGACCGTTTGTCTTTTCCCTGCTTCCCTCAACTCAGTAATATAATTGGAAGATTGAAGAAGTTCTACACTGAACTAATGGATTCTTCTGTTAAGGCAGCTAAAATGCATACAATTTGAACCTAGACATTTATTGCCATATGGAGAAAGAGGCAGGAGTATTTGCCTGTGTGAAGAGTGATAACTGTGGCAAGATACATAAATAGTTCTGACTCACAATTAATCAAAATCAACAGCAATGAGAACAATGTCAAGGCATTTTAAAGTATGTGACCTTATTTTCCCCTATAGTTTTATAAAATCTTTGAATTCTGCAAAATTTAATGTTTAAATTGTTGAATGGATCACTCAGGTGATATAATAAGCAATGGGATAAAGACCCTCAATACTGACCAAAAGTTACCACCAGTTGTTGACGGTCTATGTGAAATGAGTTGATGGACGTAGCCTCATACCCCGCACATTGTGTAGTTCAAAAAATTACTGCAATCTGTGCAACATTCTGTATGTGTAATAAATATTGCTTTGAACAGTGGTTACTGAATATGTACTGTAGCTACTTTTTAAACCTAAATAATTTACCCATTTTAACAAAATATCAAGAAGTATTAATGCTCGTTATAGATTAATGGGAAGTAAAATTTCACATTTTAAATCTAAAATACATTTGAGTTGCTTGCAAAAACAAATTCAAACTCACAATATTTTATTAGACACAAAATTAATAAAAACACTTATTATTAAGAGTATAACCACTTACATTACTTCATTTAGTTGGATACTATAAATGCTTGGGACTCAAAGTGATATCAGCTAAAGGGGTTAAAGAGAAGATAATGTTTTAATTAAATACATTTTCAAGTGTATATTTCTTCCATAGTGAATGTTAGTATGGGGCCAGGCTTTGAAGGAGATGAAACTATGGCCTCTTCAAATAAAGATCCTCTTCTTCAAGGCTTTGGTCTCTGATTAGAAAAGGAATGGGAAGGAATTTTATAATGCCACAGTCTGTTTTGTCATACATTTAGTACCTTACTCCAAAAGTAATAGCACTGACTTCAGTGGGACGAGTTGCCTATTAAGGTACTACTTATGATTAAGGGTATTAGAATCTGGCCCTAAATTGACAATGGGAGAACTGTCTTTGGCCCTTTGACCTATTGGCAGGTTAGTGAAGAATATGTTTTCGTATATATTTATTTTTATTACTGAGTGCTGTTTACTTTCTCATTCACCTGTTTTCCTGTATTAGTAAATACATACTTGCACCAAAATATTTACGCTTGGATAATATGCTTCACATGCAGCATCCATAAAATTGACACAAGGCTGTTCAGCACATCTGAACATATATGCTGCATATAGGACAATACACTTATAGAAACATAAGAACGCTGCAGAAAATAAGATTAGTATAGATATTCCCCTGGTCTGCGTTCAGTAAAATTTATACTGGCATTTCTTCCACTGATGTAGCTGCACCAGTGCAAACTCCTAACACAGAACTGGTTTACACTGATGCAACATGATTTGTGCAATACAACGTACCCTAGGGTAAATTCCATGAGTGCAAATTGTTCTGCACTGGTGCAAACAGCATCTATTCTAGGTGTTTGAGTTGTTAGTTGAAAACCTGATATGGCTAAGGCTTAACAGTTTGAATTCTCCCACTAATAATCGGGAATTTACATAACTAACTCCTTCTGGCATTAATGGAAGGAAAAGATGGTCAGTTTAAGTTTCCCCTGTATTGACAAAATACTACTTTTAGCTTTCCTAAAACTACAATGAAAGAATGAACTAACTTTCCCAAATTTGTTCAGTGTAACCAGGCCAAATATACATGCAATATACAGCATAGGAATACAGTACAATATTACACACAAATCAAAATAAATTCCCTCCCATTAAAAACAGCTAAACTTCTGAAAATCTGTAGCAATAATTTTGATGCAAAGTTTATGTTTTGTGCACCCATTTTCCCCAGGTTAGGAGACAATTTAATTTGTTTTTCCTTCTTGATATAAATTTTTCTTTATTCTTATTCTAATAGTCCTTGGATGGGGTCCTGTGGGTTTAGAACCTGTCCTTTTTGTAGTATCTCCACTTTGTTTCTCTTAGCTAATTCAGCAGCTGCCTGTCTGACCAGGTTTTCTTTCTGGTCCTTTCTTAGATTCATAGATTCATAGATTCTAGGACTGGAAGGGACCTCGAGAGGTCATCGAGTCCAGTCCCCTGCCCGCATGGCAGGACCAAATACTGTCTAGACCATCCCTGACAGACATTTATCTAACCTACTCTTAAATATCTCCAGAGATGGAGATTCCACAACCTCCCTAGGCAATTTATTCCAGTGTTTAACCACCCTGACAGTTAGGAACTTTTTCCTAATGTCCAACCTAGACCTCCCTTGCTGCAGTTTAAGCCCATTGCTTCTTGTTCTATCCTCAGAGGCTAAGGTGAACAAGTTTTCTCCCTCCTCCTTATGACACCCTTTTAGATACCTGAAAACTGCTATCATGTCCCCTCTCAGTCTTCTCTTTTCCAAACTAAACAAACCCAATTCTTTCAGCCTTCCTTCATAGGTCATGTTCTCAAGACCTTTAATCATTCTTGTTGCTCTTCTCTATACCCTTTCCAATTTCTCCACATCTTTCTTGAAATGCGGTGCCCAGAACTGGACACAATACTCCAGCTGAGGCCTAACCAGAGCAGAGTAGAGCGGAAGAATGACTTCTCGTGTCTTGCTCACAACACACCTGTTAATACATCCCAGAATCATGTTTGCTTTTTTTGCAACAGCATCACACTGTTGACTCATATTTAGCTTGTGGTCCACTATAACCCCTAGATCCCTTTCTGCCGTACTCCTTCCTAGACAGTCTCTTCCCATTCTGTATGTGTGAAACTGATTTTTTCTTCCTAAGTGGAGCACTTTGCATTTGTCTTTGTTAAACTTCATCCTGTTTAACTCAGACCATTTCTCCAATTTGTCCAGATCATTTTGAATTATGACCCTGTCCTCCAAAGCAGTTGCAATCCCTCCCAGTTTGGTATCATCCGCAAACTTAATAAGCGTACTTTCTATGCCAATAAGTTGGGGGGAGGGATAGCTCAGTGGTTTGAGCATTAGCCTGCTAAACCCACGGTTGTGAGTTCAATCCTTGAGGGGGCCACTTAGGGATATGGGGCAAAATCAGTACTTGGTCCTGCTAGTGAAGGCAGGGGGCTGGACTCAATGACCTTCAAGGTCCCTTCCAGTTCTAGGAGATAGGATATCTCCATTAATTTAAATTTAATTTAATTTAAGTCGTTAATGAAGATATTGAACAGAGCCTGTCCCAAAACAGACCCCTGCGGAACCCCACTCGTTATGCCTTTCCAGCAGGATTGGGAACCATTAATAACAACTCTCTGAGTACGGTTATCTAGCCAGTTATGCACCCACCTTATAGTAGCCCCATCTAAATTGTATTTGCCTAGTTTGTCGATAAGAATATCATGCGAGACCGTATCAAATGCCTTACTAAAATCTAGGTATACCACATCCACAGCTTATCCCTTATCCACAAGACTCGTTATCCTATCAAAGAAAGCTATCAGATTGGTTTGACATGATTTGTTCTTTACAAATCCTTGCTGGCTGTTCCCTATCACCTTACCACCTTCCAAGTGTTTGCAGATGATTTCCTTAATTACTTGCTCCATTATCTTCCCTGGCACAGAAGTTAAACTAACTGGTCTGTAGTTTCCTGGGTTGTTTTTATTTCCCTTTTTATAGATGGGCACTATATTTGCCCTTTTCCAGTCTTCTGGAATCTCTCCCGTCTCCCATGATTTCCCAAAGATAATAGCTAGAGGCTCAGATACCTCCTCTATTAGCTCCTTGAGTATTCTAGGATGCATTTCATCAGGCCCTGGTGACTTGCAGGCATCTAACTTTTCTAAGTGATTTTTAACTTGTTCTTTTTTTATTTTATCTGCTAAACCTACCCCCTTCCCATTAGCATTCACTATGTTAGGCATTCCTTCAGACTTCTTGGTGAAGACCGAAACAAAGAAGTCATTAAGCATCTCTGCCATTTCCAAGTTTCCTGTTACTGTTTCTCCCTCTTCCCTAAGCAGTGGGCCTACCCTGTCTTTGGTCTTCCTCTTGCTTCTAATGTATTGATAAAAAGTCTTCTTGTTCCCCTTTATTCCCGTAGCTAGTTTGAGCTCATTTTGTGCCTTTGCCTTTCTAATCTTGCCCCTGCATTCCTGTGTTGTTTGCCTATATTCTTCCCTACAAGCTCCAAAATGGCACCGGATAAAGCCAGGTCTGCAAACAGGCTGTGTTTGTGTTGATAACTAGTTGATGGATTTGCATACTGTTTAGTCCTTGACTCCTTGTAGACATTTTTCCAGAGGTATTTCCCTCATCCTTGTGTCAATGCTGAAAGACTGTATCACTAAGTTTTCTCAAGCTGTTGTGGTACTAAATGAAAAAGTAATTGATTAATTATTCAATTTTTTTAATGAAATCATAGCTTCTGCTGGTATAGGGAGTAAAAAAATCAAGGTAGGATACAATCTAGGAAACTTCAGCGTGGCAAGTGCAGAGGATTAGCAAAATAGGTCAGACTATCCAGAACTCTGAATTTTTACTGGAAATTACTGTTATATGAAGTGGAATAATTTCCCCCAACACTCTCCTCATCAAGAAACTCACTGCAGTTTTTACTTTTCTTAGTGGGCATACTATAGATGGGGTGTATGCTCCCTTTATGTAGCCAGGTGTGTTTATATTCAAACGGATCCATCTACAGCTAGTCATAGTGTCAACAATTTTAATTGCCCCCACCCCAAAAAACCTGTATTTTCTACTTAGCTTCTTTAAAGCCAGGTACAGGGAAGAGAGGAGCATAGATCCCTTCCTTCCTGCAGAACTGAATGGCAGTCATTCAGATAGCATGAATCCTGCCCCCTCTAAAATCATTACAGTAGCTTCTAAATGCGAGTAAAACTCAACACGGGCTGCACTCCTTTGCCTTGCGTTCTACGCTGGAGCCTTTCGGGTGCACGTGCGTCAGGTCTGCACTTTTCTCTCCAGCCGGGGGGGCCGGAACGGACACTTCAATGACAGCGGAGAGTCTCCCCGAACCGCAGGAGCCTAGACGCGAAGGCCTAAGCCCAGCACCAGCAGTGGCAACACTGGCACATGTCGGGCACGAGCTGTCGCCGCCCAGCGGGTGTCCCCCGCGCCTTTCCGCGCCGCTGCGCGGGGAGGCGCCAGGACGGCGGACGGGAAGGGGGTGAGGCGCGGAGAGGCGGAGGCCCACCGAGCTCGCGAAGCCCTGCTGAGGAGGGCGGGTGGCAGCACACCCCTCACCCCCGCGGGCTGTTTTCACCGTTGTTTCGCCCGCAACCGGGGGGTCTCCGGGCCGCTCGCCGCGCTCAGGCACGGCGCCCAGGGCCAGGCGTCCACACGCCGCCCCTTAAATCCAGGGGCTTCAACACCCTCCTCCCCCCATTTGCCACACACCAGCGCCTGCCAGCCTGGGGGGAGGGGAGCGTTCAGGCAGCGCTGCCCTCACAGCTGGGCTCGCTGACATCGCCCCGCCCTCACCTCTCTCCGCGGGAGGAGCAGCCGCTCCTCAGGCTCAGCGCGCGAATTTCGGCCGCTGGGGCCAGCCTCCGCACGCTGCTCTCTGATTGGCTGCCCAGCCCCTCGCGCTTCCACTCCCCCCGCCGTTGGGATTTGAACAAAAGCGCGGGAAAGGCGGTTGGTTTGCCCTTCGCTCGCCGGGGAGACTCGCATGATGACGCGGGTGAGAGATTTCAGCCAAGCCTCCCTCCCCGCCCAGGGCGAGCGCCGCACCGTGCCAGCTGTGATGTGACACCCCTTCCCCAGCCCAGACTCTTCTCGAAAACTGGCACAAACCCCGCAACGAGCCGCACGCCCACCCCAGGGCTGCACATGGGTCCCTCTGGAATCGTGTTGGGTTTTAACTCCTTATCCTTGTATGCCTCCCCCCAGCGAGGTGTGGGGGCTGTGTAGAGAGCGCTGAGCTGACCCAAACCAACCGCCATGCGAACAGGCCAGTGGCAGGCAAGACACCAGTGCCCAGCTTGCTAGCAGGAGGCGTGCGGCCTTTGGCCAGCTAGATGGGCTCATTCTGGTAGTTGCTATAGCTTTGTATAGGATGGTTGCTGTTAATGCTTTTTAAATCAGTTTTAAAAATTAAAATAACCGTAGGGTTTATAATGGTCCCTGTTGCCTTTGAAAATTACTGCTAGCCAGTGTGCGATGCTCTCCTGTACTGCCGATGGCGCTCCTGAGGGCATTCTGCGCCAAAACTTTAACAAGTCTGCACACAATATTTTAAAATTCTGCAAATTTTATTTGTCAAATAAATGTGGAGGCTCCACCATGTCATTGGGGAGCATATGCCACTGGCAGCACAGAGGTGGGAGATCACTGTGCAGCTCCCCCTGGGACACGGACTCAGCGGTGAGAGTGCACCCAACCCTGACACCGCGCAAGGACCAGGCCTGCCCCAGAAATACCCCAGAGCCCTGCCCCTCTGTGCCAGGTGCACCATGTGTGGGCAGGTCAGCTCAGCAAGGCAGGATCCAAGTATGAAGGGGCTTAGTGTCGGGGGATCCAGGTGTGAATTGAAAGGGTTTTGTGTGGGGCAATCTGGGCGCAGTAAGCGCGCGGGGGGGAGTTTGCAGAGCTTCCTTCGGCCAGGAGAGAAATCTGAGAGTGGGTCTAACCCGGCCCCGAAGGCCGTGCAAGGGAAGAGGAAGTCCCGTCCTCCCCAGCCCAGCTGGGACTAGCAGCTGAACCCACGGCAGGGTAGGAGCCACCCCAGCGCTGCCTCCTGCCCCACAGTGATTTACCTCTCTGCCGGCTGCTCTGGGCCCCTGAAACATACTGTGAAGAGATTATTCAGAGGAGGACATTCTCAAAGGCTGCACAGGAGATGTTTTAAGGTAAGTCTAGGAGATTTGGAATTAGTTTTCAGAATGAAGGTTAATTAAAATAAAATCCATTGTTCAGTTAGAAGCTATTTAAAAGAGAGAAATGCAGCATATCCATTGCATTGTCAAAGGCGGCAATTAGATTGGTTTGACATGATTTAATTGAAAGATCCATACTGGCTATTCCTTATAACCTTGTTATCCTCTACCTGCCTATAAACTGATTGTTTAATAATTTGCTCCAGTATCTTTCCAGGTATTAAAGTTAGGCTGACTGGGTTGTAACTCTCTGGGTCCTCTTTGTTCCCTTTTTAAAGCTACGTACTATGCTGGTCCTTCTCCTAGGGTGACCAGATGTCCCGATTTTATAGGGACAGTCCTGATATTTTGGGCTTTTTTTCATATGGGCTCCTATTACCCTCCACTCCCTGTCCCGATTTTTCACACTTGCCCTCTGGTCACCCTACCTTCTCCAGACCTCCAGGAGAGGACATGTTGCATCTGGGCCTGTGATGTGAGGCTAGGGGGACCACTGTTGGTAAAACATTTGTCATGTTCCACTCCTTGCAGAGCAAAATGTCTCTTTCAATGATCTCTCTCAGCTGGTGGTTAAATCCTCTCTAAAGGGACACTGACCCATCATGTTTGACCCAAAATTTACATTTTATAAAAAATATTTTACAAGACACATGCAAAATATTACTCTATGAACTATCTTCATTCCAAAGGTAAGCTTTGTCTCCTCTGGACAGTTTGTAACCTAAACACTGAGCTCAGTCCTGGGAGCCTCCTGCATGCTGAACTTCCTATCAATTTCAACAGGAGCCCTGTACACAGAAGGCTCACAGGATGACACCCTTGTGAGTTTTTTGTTTGTTTGCAACCCTAGTTGCAGTATTTTGTTAGAACATGACAATCAAAATGAATCTGACTATGCTACCCTTCTTCCATGTTCATCTGTTCCTTCTTCCTCATAGCCGCCTATACATGGAGCCCTCTTCATGACTTTCCACCATCTCCTTAAAATACACTTTATAAATAAACCTAAATTATTTCTGTTTTTAAGTTTCCTAAGTAACCTTCAAGGGGCATAGATCATCAACATAGAAAATGCCTTCTCTTATTTCTGTAACCTTGAGTCTACTTCACCCCCACCAATTTTTCTATCTTGTTATATCTGGTCTCAGTTTAGGACATGACTCTATAAAGACTTACACACATATTTAACTTTTTGCACTGAGTAGTCCATTGACTTCAAACCACCTAGTGATCTATTCATTGTCCAAGAAGAGATACATGTAAAAAGTAAAACTGATGAAAGAATAGTTTTGAAATTATTTTAATAATTCCCTTCGTATAACACAGGTAAGGAAATGTTTAAAAGTTTGCTTTTCCATCCTGAGACTTTTAAAGGTACATGGAGGAAGTCTTGCAAGAATGTATTAGGATAAACAATTCCATTGAAATGAGCTCCTAACTATTATGGAGTATTCTTATTGAAGTTAACAGATTTTAATGTAACTGAATGCAAGCTACAAAAATACAATGTCCTTGGAGAATGAAATAAAGGAATTAGAAGCCCAACATGAACACAGACGATGTGCCATAGTCTGTAAACAGCTGAGAAATGCTAGGAGTAATCAGAATTTTAGGGCTGTCAAGTGATTAAAAAAATTATTCGTGATTAATCATGCAATTAAAAAAATTAATCGCACTGTTAAACAATAATAGAATACCATTTATTTAAATATTTTGGATGTTTTCTACATTTTCCAATATATTGATTTCAATTACAACACAGAATACAAAGTGTACAGTGCTTATATTTATTTTTGATTACAAGTATTTGCACTGTAAAAAAACCAAAAAGAAATAGTATTTTTCAATTCAGCTAATATAAGTACTGTAGTGCAATCTCTTTATCATGAAAGTTGAACTTACAAATGTAGAACTATGTTTTATTTTTGATACTTTTTTTTTTTTTTACAATGTAAAATTTTAGAGCCTGCAAGTCCACCCAGTCCTACTTCTTGTTCAGCCAATCGCTCAGACAAACAAGTTTGTTTATATTTGCAGAGATAATGCTGCCCGTTTCTTGTTTACAATGTCACCTGAAAGTGAGAACAGACATTCACTTGGCACTGTTGTAGCTGGTGTCGCAAGATATTTACGTGCCAGATGCGCTAAAGATTCATATGTCCCTTCATGCTTCAACCACCATTCCAGAAGACATGTGTCCATGCTGATGACGGGTCCTGCTCGATAAGAATCCAAAGCAGTGCGGACCGATGCATGTTCATTTTCATTATCTGAGTCAGATGCCACCGACCCACCGCCTCTGCCTCCTCCCCTGAGCGGCCGCTGCATCCTGCTTCTCCCCCCTCCCTCCCAGCGCTTGCACCGCGAAACTGGGCGGGAACTTGGGGGGGAATCCAATAGGGGCAGGGAGGGGGCCGGGGCGGGCGCAAGCACCCACTGGTGCCAACAAAAGTTGGCGCCTGTGGCAGAGGGTTGATTTTCTTTTTTGGTGGTTCAGGTTATGTTGTTTCCGCCTCAGAGTGTTGCTCTTTTAAGACATCTGAAAGCATGCTCCATACCTCATCCCTCTCAGATTTTGGAAGGCACTTCAGATTCTTAAACCTTGGGCTGTAGCTATTTTAGAAATCTCACAACATTTAGAAAATGAACATGTGCTGAGTCATCATCCGAGACTGCTATAACATGAAATATATGGCAGAATGCGGGTAAAATGGAGCAGGAGACATACAATTCTCCCCCCAAGGAGTTCACTCACAAATTTAATTAACGCATTATTTTTTTAACAAGCGTCATCAGCATAGAATCATGTCCTCTGGAATGGTGGCTGAAGCGTGAAGGGGCATACAAATGTTTAGCATATCTAGCACGTAAATACCTTGCAATGCTGTCTACAAAAGTGCCATGCAAATGCCTGTTCTCACTTTCTGGTGACATTGTAAATAAGAAGAGGGCAGCATTATCTCCCGTAAATGTAAACAAACTTGTTTGTCTTAGCGATTGGCTGAACAAGAAGTAGGCCTGAGTGGACTTGTAGGCTCTGAAGTTTTACATTGTTTTGTTTTTGAGTGCAGTTATGTAACAAAAAAAAATCTACATTTGTAAGTTGAACTTTCACAACAAAGAGATTGCACTACAGTACTTGTATGAGGTGAATTGAAAAATACTATTTCTTTTGTTTATAATTTTTACAGTGCAAATATTTGTAAGCAAAAATAATATACACTGATTTCAATTACAACACAGAATACACTATATATGAAAATGTAGAAAAACATACAAAATATTTAATAAATTTCAGTTGGTATTCTATCATTTAACAGTACAATTAAAACTGCGATTCATCGTTATTAATTTTTTTAATTGTGATTAATTTTTTTTAGTTAATCACATGAGTTAACTGCGATTAATTGACAGCCCTACAAAATTTCTCTAGAAAAAATACAAAACATTTTCAGCATGATTAGTACAGTGATTAAGAAAATGGAAATAAGCCAGATAAGATACTGGCATACCAGCTAAGGTAAAAAAAAAAAAATCAGAAAGCATTTGCAATGCTGTATAACTAACAGATAGTTGTCATTTTTCCTTTTTGTAGGTGTTTGTATTCATCCTATATATTTGTTCTTTAATAAACAGTGATAGACCTTTCTACTATTTGTTTGCAAACTCCTAGGTTTATAAGCAGAAGTGTAGATAATACTATTTTGTGATAAATCTGGAAAGGGCAATTAAATCTATTATCAATTAATATTTTAAACAACCTTCTTTTTTGCTAGCTCTACCATTGGCTTAGGTATTCAGTGCAATTACAGTCTGAAAGTCCACCTTCTTTCCCAAGGAAGATAAAGGGTCTGCATGCACACTATATTGGCCCCTATCTAACAAAGGATAGGTTACAGTTGTCCCATATTGAAGCATTTACCCTCAAGACTTTGTCTATTATATACAATTTGCTTTTTTTTAAAACCAATTTTAAAAACAGGTGTGCAACTTCCACAGAATAAACCATTACACATGAGTGGTTTCCTACTGCAACATTAATTAGTTGGGAAAAAGCACATACACTACTATCCTGAAAGTGTCATTTAATGACAGACAGCACTGAGAGCTCCCCCAACTGGACACTCAAGAGGCTACGGTGTTTTAGGAATAATCACACTTGGCCAATGTGCTCTTAATCTTCCCTTGGTCTGAGTAGACTGTAGCATGGTCTCTTTCCTTGGCACCTCTGGTATGCTTCCTGGGCATAGATTTTTCTATTACCCTTCATGGAAATGGGACCTTTCCATGCTGTCCTACGCCCCAAGCAAGGACCAGTACTGACTCCTCAGTAACTTAAACACACCCTTTTCTCAGTGGTCCATCCTTGTGGACACTCTAGGTTTACAGTTCACACCTTCAGGGGCACATGATAGTTGAAGCAAACAGACACAGACTTTGGAAGAGTTCCAAACCCGAATAACCTTTTATTATAGCTGGCATTAGAAATATACTGATCTAGACAAAATAAACACCTACACACAGTTCCCTGCCTAGGTTTCCTCATCACTCTTGAGCATTCTTTGGGCTTAGGTCAGAATCCTCTAGGGAGTCCAATTTCCACCCTCCTGCACATGACTTTTCTGAATCATGGAATGTCTGGTCTCTCTCTCTCTCTCTCTCTCTCTCTCCTGTGCAGCCAGTTTCCTTCTTCCTCAGCTGGGTCCCATAGTTAAAAAAGGCCCCACTATTACAGAAGCAGGTCCCTCTCTCTCTTGTCCAAGATTCCTTAATCTCCATGAGTACCTCTTCGTTGTCCCCTCTCTCCTCCCACTCCCTGAATCTCTGAGGCTTTGCTGCTTTTTACACCAAGCATTAACACCTGATCTTGGTTCTGCTTCTGGGGAAATTCCACTGCTCCTAACTTCCTCCCTGCTGCAGACTTGGTCTGACTGGTTTCCCCTAGGCTTCAGCCATGTCATTATCCTAAGGAAGGGATGCCCAACCTTTGGCCCATGCGCCGTACATGGCCTACCAGAGCATTTCATAAGGCCCGCCATAGCCTGCTTCAACACAATATACTAATGGCCAATTCATTAGTGTTTTTTTCATGTTTACATCATCTTAGTTTACACAAGGAAGGTATGTAGAATCTATTTGGCCCACACAAGGTTGTGCTTAGGTTTATGTGGCCCTCCTATCTGGGTAATAAGGTTAGGCATCATTGTCCTATGGTGCTCCTTCAGTGTTTAGGTTTCAGAGTAGCAGCCGTGTTAGTCTGTGTCCGCAAAAAGAACAGGAGTACTTGTGGCACCTTAGAGACTAACAAATTTATTAGAGCATAAGCTTTCGTGGGCTACAACCCACTTCTTCGGATGCATATAGAGTGAAACATATATTGAGGAGATATATATACACACATACAGAGAGACAACATACAGTAAGACAACTCCCACCTGTTCATGCTCTCTGTATGTGTTTTAGTGACCAAATGCCAGTGTAGACAAAGCCTAAGACATTCAACAACTAGCATTCATATGTTGTACATAGGGAGATGTCCCCTCCCCCAAATTGTCACACACTGGTAAAGTTTAAATAAATAAATGTTAGTTGGTAATCTTGGCAGTGCCCCTTTAATAAGATAATAAGCAATATACTTTAAATAAAATGTCAGAGCATGTTATCTGGTATAGTGCAGAGATGAGACTCTTAGTCATCAGAGAAGCTTCAGACAACTTTCAGAGTTGACTTAATTTGATCTACCGCTACTGTATTTTAATATTATTCCTATATTTTAATTTCTTTTAATGCAGGAAAAGCTTCTGTTATTTGCAGTATTACATAGAGTTGAATTAGGAGTTAAATTAATAAATTAGGTTCCCAGCCACATATGAGAATTTTGTTTAATTGTACATTTTTGCCTGTCAGAAAGGGATAGACAGAGGAAGTGTGTGTTAATGTTCATTGTGTCTCTCCCACAAACTGTTTATGCTGTCCATGAAGGAATTAAAAATAAATCTTAGCACTTGCACAGAAGTTTACATTTTCAAAGTGTTGTATATATCTAATAATCCTCCCATTGCTACTGTGAGGTAGATAAATAAAGAAGAGGGGAAGATTACTGGCACAGCGTTGGCAAATGTTAGTAATGAGATGATAGGCCTGTGTGTAAGTTAGGCTGTGTCCACAGTACGGACCTTACAGCGACACAGCTGTATCGCTGTAGCTGCACCGCTGTAAGGTCTCCTTTGTAGCCGCTCTATGCCAGCAGGAGAGTGCTCTCCCACCGGCATAATTAAACCACCCCCAACAAGCGGCAGTAGCTATGTTGGCAGGAGACACTCTCCCACCAACATAGCACTGGCCACACCGGCGCTTTTGTCGGTAAAATTTGGGTTGGTCAGGGGTGTTTTTTTACAAAAAGTTTTACCAACAAAAAGTGCTAGTGTAGACAAAGCCTTAGTAACTAGAGTGAATTTTCAGGCATATCTTTCCAAATTCTGTATGAAATTTAATAAACTTGAGGTAATACCAATTATGGCTCCCTTAACTGCAGAGTTAATTCAAATTAACACTGCCTTTGGCTCTGTCTGCATTTTGAACTGGGGTGTGATTCCCAGCTCAAAGCATACTCGCGCTAGCTCTCATCAAGCTAGCCTACTAAAAACGGAGTAGCCACAGCAGCATGAGTGGCAGGAGGGGGATAGCAACCCCAAGTACATACCTAGTGCGTCTGATGGGCATGCACTTACATTGCCATGGCGACACTATTATTACTGTGCTAATTCAATGAGAGCTAGCACAAGTATGTCTCATCGAGCTGGGAAATCACACCCTCGGCTTAAAGTTTAGACATACTCAGAGTGAGAGCAGCCCTACTGCAAAACAATGGAGATGCACGGAGTGATAGGATTAGCAGCATAGAGAGATTGTGTTAGCAGCTGGTAAATTGTGCTCATGTGGGCTTTAGGGTAAGCCAGCCGACTCAAGTTAAAAGCACCACCACACTTGTTTTATGTGTTTTTGTGGATGGATGGGACTTGAGTTAGAGTTAACTATGTACATAGCTTCTCTTCACTGCAGTTGGAAAGAGGGTTGCAGGGCACTTTTCCGCTTTCAGGAGAGGAATTCCTTTATCATCAAGTACTTTGGGCTAGTCTACACTGGAAGCGCTATAGTGGCACAGCTGCACCAATGCAGGGCGTCTGCTGAATATGCTTTCTGCCGACAGGAGAGAGCTCTCCTGTCGCTCATGGGGGTGGCTTATTCACACCTATGAGTGACATAAGTTATACTAACATAACATGTAGTTAGGGCCGGTGCAACCACTAGGCGGCCGCCTAGGGTGCCAAGTGGTTGGGGGCGCCAAAAAGCGGTGCCCCAAACATTTTTTTTTTAAACAGCAGAGCACAAGGCTGCTGCTGCTTCCCGGCTCCAGAGAGGCTGCCCGCAGCGCGGCCAGTTCCTCCCCCTGGGGAGCAGCCGGCAGCGGAGTGGGGAAGGGGAGGGTCTAGCACTAGCAGCTACACCTTCTTCCGCGGGCCGCGTTGGGCTCCCCGCGGTGGCGGCAGCAGGCTCGGGCATGGGGAGGAGGGGCTAGCTGTCTGTGCCGCCGCTGAGAGCCCCGGGGGCGGCAGAGAGCCTGGTGCGGCACAGGGAAGAAGGCGCAGCTGCGCTATGCTCTTCGGGCGGAGAAGCTGGGTGTCTACTCCGCCTGCAAGGTACTCAGCCGGGCCGCAGGGAGTGGCATGGGGCCGCGGAGCGCTGGGGGGTGGGCAGGTCCAGTCCCTGGCCTGGGGAATGGTGTATGTGGGAGCAACCCGGGCACCCCTCCCTCACCCAGTGCCACCCCCTCCAACACCCACCAACCAGCTACCTTCTCCCCTGTGCACCCCCCTGCCCCAACAACCCACCCTGTCCTGCCACTTTTGCCTCTGGGCAACCTCCACCCAGCAACACCCCCCTCCCAGCCAGCCACGGTCACCTTCACCCCTGCATCAACATTGGGACCCCCCCCCACCTGCCATCTCCCTTCTGCCCACTCCTCCCTTGTGCAAACCCCTCCGTGCCACCTTCACCCCCCTGCAACAACCCCGGGCACAGACACCCCCCCCGCCTGCCAGCCCCTTGCAACAACCCCCTCCTGCCCACTTCTCCCTTGTGCCACTCCTTCCCTGCCACTACACACTCCGCAACGAGCCCCTTTTGCCTCTGTGCAATCTCTTCCCTGCCACTACACTCCCGCCCCCTCCACTTCTTGGCCACCTCCACCCCCTGCAACAATCCCATGCATCCCCCTCTCTGCCACCTTCACCCCCTGGAAGAGCCCCCATACAACCCCCCTTTTTGCAGCCCCCCCATGCCCCCTCACTTTGTGAACATCTGGGCCCCTGGGGGGAACTTGGCCATAGGAAGGTGGGGGCTGGACATCTGAGGGGGGGCGCAAGATGGAAGTTTCGCCTAGGGTGCAAAATATCCTTGCACCGGCCCTGCATGTAGTGCAGACAAGCCCTTAGGTTTATGCCTCTTGCTCCAGTTGCCTCAGCTGAAATTCAATTATACTGCCATAAATACAAGAGCATGTGAACACATGGAAGTATTTCATCACTTGGCTGGGTTGTATTAGCTGTTTGAACATGAATACACGGTCCTGAACTAACAGCTTCATTTACTGCCAATTCAGAGTCCGGAGAAGTTATTTTCAGATGCTGCTTGGTGCATTTCAATACAAATAGCTGGATAGAAAAAATCTAGAATTCTTGTATTTAGAATGGGAGGCAATGCTTCAGAGTTTGGAATTCTATTAGCAAGCAGCCCAACTGCTCACAAATGTTTTGGGCAATCTCCAGCGGCACTGGAATATGCTAAATCAGGGGGTTGCATCCATTTAAATGAAAAAGAGGACTCTTAGAGTTTGCCTATATTACAGAGTCTGAGTCCAGGTCAGCTGACACTAGTTCACAGGGCTATAAAATATCCATGTAGATGTTCAGGCTTGGGCTGGAGCACAGTGTCTGAGTCCAGACTGCAGCCTGAGCCATATCTACGCTACAATTGTAGAGCCAAAATATAATTCCTTTTTCAAACAGTAAAGAAGCCTGCTCCAATACCCTTGGACTGGAACCACTTCTTTGCTATTACCAGTCACTTTTTGTGTGGCCTCCCACCACTTTCCCTATAAAACCAGAACTACAAACAGCATTATAACCACACTCAGATTTGGCTGTTCACCAACAAACACAAAGCAGTGGAGTTTCAGTAACATGTATTCATGCAGTGCTGTCCTGCTCTCCCTGCATGCTCCATTCTTATAAGGAGATTGTAACAGATAAGCCTAAGGTTTCAAGAAAGGAGCCAGCAATGATAGGATTCTGGAAATATATGCATACTGTATTCCTAGAACAGTTAGGATTTGGCAATGGGGTGACCCAGCCTACAGAGATTTTAATAGCTTCCACTCTGTTTTAGAGCAGGGTTCTCAACCTTTATCTTTCTGAGGCACCCCCCTCCCCAACATGCTATAAAAACTCCACAGCCCACTTGTACCACAACTGTTTTTCTGCATATCCAGAAGATTAAAAGCCAGGGCCAGCATTAGCAGGTAGCAAGCATGGCAATTGCCCGGGGCCCCAAGCCCCATGAGGTTAAGTTGTTTGGGCTTTGGCTTCAGCCCACTATCCTAGGCCCCAGTGAGTCTAACACCAGCCCTGCTCTCTAGTTTATTTTGGTGGACCCCCTGCTTGCCACGGAGCCCCAGTAGAGAAACAAAGGACTATTAATTTTAAAACCTACTGTCCTCAAGGAGCAAAATATTTTGGACTTGACCACCTTGACCCTTTAATTTTCAAGGTGAGCGAATATGAAATTTCACTGCCCCCATATATTTGCTGGAACTAGGAAAAATATACCCATGCACTTATTTGAGTGCTTTTATATGCAGATGATTATCAGAAAAAAGTTGAACTGTAAAGTTATATATTTTGTACAAGAAGTTCAGAAATAAAATTGTTTCCTCCACCCTGCTCTTTCTCAAATCAAAATGCAGCTGGTACACAACATGAAACAGGAAGGAAGAGAAAATCAGTTACGAAGTACTCCAAGCTTCAGAAGGCCAACAGAAGCAGGGGTCACTATAAAAATGGACACTCACTTCCCTGCAGTTGCTAAACAAGTTACTTTCATAAAATGACAGAATTGATTAAGAACAAAACTTGGTTTCAGGAATTATTTTGTAGGAGGGAGAGGTTTTGCTTTAAGAGTTCTATATGTGAATCATTTAGTCTCAACTAACTGATTCAATCTTTAGAAGTATATATAGGTTAGCCATTAAATATACTTTAATAAAATATATTTTATAGCTTGTCCAAAACTCGTTTTAAAGACAGACTGGTTTCTGAAGTGCACCACCTCACGCTATTAGAAATAATTTACATGTGTATTGTTTCCCTGTGCAGCACAGAAAGTGGTTGAAGATAGAAAGCATTGGGACCATTGACAGCACAGAGCATGAAGGAATTCTGCAATCTATATTCCAAGTATCAAAGTCTCATATTAATTAGTTTGTTCTATGAGTTCCAGTATGTAAGTTCTATTCTCTTGCTAAACAGTGCTTAAGACATCCTCAGTTGCTCTGACAAATTAAAATGTACTACAGCTGTCAGATATTCAAACAAAAATGGATTGCTTTAGCCTAAGTGCTCCAAGCAATACTCAACTTCACTGAGGTTTAGCCACCATTTCATGAGCAACACTTTGTTTGCACTAGTCCCAATAATGCTAGGATTAACATAGCTAGAAATGCCAAGAACTGAAATTAGATTCCTCATATTAGATAGGGTCAAGACTGGTGCCACACACTAGCTACTTCAATTTCAGTTCATAGAACCTAGACAGCTATTACAGCTGTACACTAAATTCAGAATTTGATTCTACATGGTAAGCGTTGCAGATTGCACAGGAGAGTATCCTGATGCAATAGAAAGGGAAGCTCCCAGTTCTGTACAATACACTCAGAATAATCTATGCCCCAAAATACTCCCACCAACCTGACACGTGTCATTTTCCAGGTTACTGGTTTATGGGGTTTACTACCCTTTTTTCAGTTACCATATTTTATTTCAAGTTTCTTCGGTCTTTCCTGCAATTTAAACAATATTTAATCTTATTTAAAATGCATTTGTATTGCTATACCACTATTTTTGTCTTCAGATCTCTAACCTAATGCTTGGAAAATAAAATCTTTTTCTCCAAATATTTTGAAAACTAATGCAGTCTTGCAACTACAAGTTTCAAAGTCCTTTTAAAAAAATGAGTTAAAAGCAGCTTCAGGTACAACATGTGCAACAAAAGTCCCCTTGCCAATTTTTGAGATTTTATACTTAAAGTTTCTTCCCTCTTGTTGTATAGGAGAGCCACTCAAGCAAAAGTAGAAACTAAATAACTGTTCTTAAAGCGCTGTCAAATGTAGGAAAAAAGTTTAATTTATAGTAATCTTAGGTATAATTTGTAACTATATTAGGTAAAAAAAATTCACTTTTTTTTTAAATTGTCTATGTCCCTTCCAAAAAACACCCCACACAGACCAAAAAGCAAGCAAACTTACAGAGGAAGTTTTTTGCGATTTTAAACTATTCACACACGGCCTAGCTGTTTCCTCACCAGACAGTTGATCATTCAAATCTTTTTATTTGACACATTTTGCCTTTATTTCCTTTATCGTCTTACTAATTGATAACATTAGTCTAAACTTGGATGTATGTTCCTCAAAACCCCTCCTCTTTTCCATGCATTGTGAAATGAATAAGATTCAGTGCCAGTGGAAACCCTGTTATAACAAGTGTTTGCTGTGTGGTGAAGTAGAAGGGTTTGTTTATAGTGTACTAGTGTCTGACCTACTTCCCTTTGTATAAACCATACACATTAATAGGCAAATGAGATCCCCAGGTTAATTCTAAGGCTTGAGTATTTAATACAAGGACTAAATATTGGAACAGTTATAATGCTTTGAAATAAATGTTTTAAAAAGCCAGTGTCCTTACCTATGTTACTACACTATCACCATCTATGATTATTAAAACTCAGTTTTTAATTTACTTTTCACTATACTTTTCTTTTGTTCTTTGTGATGCTTACGTCATTAGTTTAATTTTCTGGTAGTTATACACTAACACAAGACTGGGCTGCAAATACTGTAACAAAATGTTTAAATTTGAAGACAGCTCTTCATTAAAATGCTTCTAGTGGACAATTTGCTGTAAAACCACACACTTCCATGATGAAGTGGAATAATACATTAATCATACAAAATACCAACATTCAATGCAAACAACCAAACCACCATTTTTAGGATCAATAATTTACTTTTAATTTTTTTAAACATTTTGCAGTTTGTTACAGGAAACAAAATACTTGCTAATGAAAGATACATATTTTAACCCCTTTTCCAAAATAATGGAAATATTTAAGCATATTCCCTAACCTGTAAATACTGATGACTGGACCGGCAATATTAAATAGTTTTGAGTGAGTGTATGCACTCACTATTTGGACTCCTTGTGTTCATTATTTTTAACATCTACACTCCTACCCCCTATAGGGAGACCAAATAAAGCAAACCAAGTGCTCAAACCAATGCCAGTCAGATGGATTGACTGCCAGGGTTTATATTCTCCATGGCAACTTGCTCAGTTTCCCTCAATTCCAGAAGGAAAAACAATCCTAATTTTTCCAACCCCAGGTTCTCTGCATGGCAGTGCAATGTATTTCCACTAAGTGAGCTACAGTGGATGTTCTTACTGGAAACTGAAGTTAGACAACTAACAAGATACAAACATTTATAAAATAAAACTTGATAAAAATGTTGCTAACATTATCCCAATGGAATTATCCCTAGATTTTTACTTTCCTTCCACCAAAAATATATTTTTATTTTATAAATACATATATTTTAATACAGACAATCCAATCTGATTTTATGCAGAAAAGTCACATTCAGATAGGTATTCTCAGTGTAGCATTAAAGTAAAAGCAGACATTACAGTAGGCATTAGCACAGTGATTCTAGGGAAGTGTTCACTAAATCATATAAATGGATCTACAAATATACAGTACCATCTGTTTAGACTATGCCATGATTCAGAAGATAATGCATCTGGCATTTCATGCCCATCATATCACTCTTGTGTTTGCATGTTGATATATAGCTGTCAGAGAATTTTAAGTATAAATCTGATTTTAAAATTAAAACATTTATGTAAACTTCACTAGTACTTACATTTGGGGTTTAGAAAAACAATTGCTAACAGAAGCTATGAGCTAAGGTTTTCATTTAACAGAAAAACATTTAAAGCTGTCAGGACTTTATAGTTCTTAGCCCCAGTTAACCAAAATCTACCATGTAGTTTCTCAGTTGTTCCACTTCTGTTTCTTTCAAGTGGTAGCACTGGTTCCTGGAATCCAGCTCCTAGTCAGACCTGGTTAACTGGAGCTATTTGCCAACAACTTCTCACAGAGATGACATATTTATTAACAAGTTAGTCTTACAATACATATGAGGCATGGAGGTTGAATGTCAGGAGCACCAACTAAATGACAGGTGCTGTTCAAACAAAACAAACAGTTCCTACCCCCAAGTGTTCACAATCTAAGAGGATAGTTTAATAGACACACACACCCTTCAACAGTCTTTTATAATAGTACAGGGTGTTCAAACTTTACAACCAAGGGCAGCACTGTCCACTTCCCTGAGCCCAAGGGTTGCATTTAACCAGCATAAAATGGAGCATGTTGCACTTGCTTTCTTCTTTAACAAAGGTTTGACCCATGGAGACCAGGTTCTGACACACAGTGCTCCATCCTTGATGCAAGTGAGTAGGCAGTTTGGATTAAGATGAAGCTTTGCATGTTGGGACTTTTAGCCTGTATCTCTATATTAAAGATATGTGCAGCTGCAGGTTGCACTTTTGCTACCCTGTACGAGCATTTTCAGTGTGACCCAAATGGCTGACAGACCAGCCAAGCAGTTCCATCTTACTGATCTGCTCATACAACAAGACTTTATTACAAAAGAGATTGTGTACAAGAACATTAACTTAACATCTTGTTTTTAATCTTGAAATGAAGAGACTACCTACATTTAATCAGACTCAAAAATCCTCCACAGTCCACGATGATAATGGAATAGTCAATTAATGCACAAACCATCTCACTGCATAAAGGACATATACTACATCTGCAGGAATCTTTTCTCTTTATGATCATTGGTCCAAGGCCAGAGCATGTAAAAATGTATTGGTCTTGAAAGCATTTGTCCTGTTCCAACAATATGTTTCTAGTATAGCTATCTGTGAAATATTGGACCATACAGTATAAGTATTAAATTAACTATTTGAAAACCTCCCTATATTTCCAAGGAACTTAAATTATAAAGACCTAGAAAGGAGATAAAGTCCAATATTTTGGCCACTTACAATAACTAAATTGAGACAATTTATTTCCTTATTAAAGAAGAGCTATGTCAGTGGAGGTCTGATTAGATGATTGAGGGTCCCTTCTGGCCTTAAAGTCTATGAATGTTAGCAACAGCAGGAACTCCAACAGCATCAAACTTCACTTAAGCGAACCACAGTGGAGGTAAAATATTAACGTGTTCCCAGAGAGTACTAAGGGTTTTACAAAGTTAATTCAACAAATAATAAAAAAGACATGATAAATATATTAGTAATAAGGAACATCTAATCTCTAAAAGCTGGTCATCTTGATTACCCTCTTGCTCTTTTCATCTCACTTCAGTTCCAACATTTAATAGCCAGTGGCTTACAAATCAATAAACGTTAGAGATAATCCTTTATACCATTGCAAACTAGGGTCCCAGACTCTCAAATGGTACCGGCATATATGGAATTCTCGAGACAATGGCTATTAAAATCATATGTGGGGCTGGCGAAGAGGGTGCAAGAGGGTAACAAGAACACCCCAATTTTAACGTGTACTGTCTTGGCTTGACCTGCTGGGTGTAAAGTGAATGCAATACCCATCGGGAAAGCTAGGATTTCAGAGCCTGGACACAAAGGTAAACCCAGCATGGATTAATATTCAATACAGAGTAACAGCTACATGGAATGTAACTAAGAGCCTTCTGGGAACAATGAATGAAAAATGTTTTTAATTGCAATTCTACCTTTTGCCAAAAATAAGGTACCAATTTTAAAAAGAAGTCATGGGCCTGATTCTAGAAGGGTGCCAAGTGCTTTTAATTCCCATTCAAACCAATGGTAGTTGAAGGCATCTTATAAGCATTTGGTTTTAAAATGGTCTCTTATAGCCAGTTTCTTTCATGGGTAACTCTGCTCCTTCATATCTCAAAAAAGTGACCCATCTTAAGATCAGAGGAAACATTAGACATTTGTTACAAAATAAGCCCCAGAAGAAGGAAAAAATTAATTTCCTCATGAAATGGCACTAAAACTATGAATATATTGGAAAAGCTCCTATGAGATTTTTCATGCGTATTTCACAGATATCATGTGCAGTATGATTCAATGGATGTTGCATCAATATTACACAGCATATTTCTGCATGAGCAGCCAGAGTAGAAATGGAACCTGTCCATTATCCAAGGCCTTCCTTTTTCTTTTTGTATTAATCTTAGATTTAAAAGTTGGAAACAATTTATGACAGCATACAGCTCTGTAGATGAAAAACTGTTTGCAACTACAGAATGACAGTTACAGTGGACTATAAAATTCTGTCTTCATAACACTTTTAGAGAGAGCTTCATACTGGTCTAAAGAGTTCATAAATGCATCACAGGCTGTCTTGTAATATTAGCACTTTGACAGTTTTTTTCTACATTTAATTTTTGAAAAGAATAACTTATAAAGCAGCCACTGAAAACACAAAGCCAAAAGATGATCTAGTAATTTACTCCATTAAATGGCTGAAAATTTTTCTCTTCTGTTTTAAAGGATATCAGCATTTTTATTTATAGGACTGGGCAAACTAACTAGCTGTTAAACATTTCTACATAAATCATGATTGGATTTTTTTTCTAGTATGAAAATATAACCCCCCCAAATATGGGTCGTGATCACAGTTTGCCAAACGAGTCCCAGAATCCGGTTGTGAATATTTCATTCTTTTTTATGCTTAACTTCCACTTGCAATAAAATGCACTGTACCAAGAATCTCATTCTGTAACTTATTGCACTTCTGGGGACGAAGTACCTTTTCTCCAGCATACTTTGTTTAGCCACGTCCCATTTCAAAAGATATAACATCTTTAATCCTATAATCAACTAACACTTCAAGGGAATCTTTAAAATCAGCAACAAGAGGTAGAACAAAAGTGTGAAAAGGAGCTGGGGACTAATGAATTTGAGTGTTTCCCAAATGTCTTGTTACAAAATCACATACCAAAAGGATCCTTGAGATGACAACCCAATAAATGAAAAGATGGGCTAAAAGAGGACATGGAACTGACACCACTCTCACAGCATTGGACTGAGATGTTATAAGATAGTGACAGTTTAACTCACTGCTCCTGGAACATGTATGTCTGGCAATGCTGGGCAAGCACAGTTGCTGAACGTAGCTGTTATAATTATTAAGCACAAAAGAGGTTAATATGGACAATGAATGAGTGATGGAAGATATTAGTACAAGGGAAAGTATATGGAGTAATGGCTAAAAACACTCTACTGTCTCCAAATAATGATATTTTCTTATATATTAATACATACTGACTATTTCAAAAGCTGTTCAATATTTCCATGAGTTTGGAAAGTCTCTTGATTTGCAAGACAGTTTAACAGCCCTGATGCAAAAAACAAAACAAAAACAAAAAAAACAATTTTAACTTGTCTGTTTTTTGTAAACTATTTTTCATTTTCGGATGATTCATTGTGCTATGATACATGGTTGACTAGACTAATATAAAAATAATTGGGAAAAACTCCTTGTAACCATCTTAAAATGGACAAGTCAGCCCTGGGCTGATTTTGTAGCTAGATACAGTACAAAAAAGTAGTGATGACGACAGGTCTCATCTGGGTAGTATTTGCTGTTTTGTTATAGCAGTAAACTGTGTACACACACTTTGGCTACAGTTAATTTTTTAAACTAAAGATAATCTGTGTTGTGTCCCAAACTGCTGCAGTTGCCTCAGCAAACAATCAACTGTCAAACGTAAAAAACAAGCCAACCAAGTGCAAACAGTGAAGGCCTCCCTTTTCAGATGATGGATGGCTACATTTGGAATGGTTTGCAATTTTCTTGGTTGATTAGGCTGTGACTGGAGGAAATGTATTAGTAACAACTGGAAATGGTATTTTAAAAAATTATTACAATCACACTTGTCTTAGGCTAACGTATAATGTTCCATTTAACTCACAGAATTAGACATGAAGAAAACGTATTTATAGAAATAGCTATAAACTGCAAAGCTTAATTTTTCTGATACCAGTGAACCAAATTTTTTGAGTGAGGGTTTCATGACCATAAGTCACCTGCAAATAAAAGGAAGAAAGCTTTTGTCCTTTGCTTCTATTCATTTTGGACCTTTTCATTGATTTTCATCTATTCTAATGTACAGTACAGCAGATTTTCTGTGATTTATTAGCTTGCTTTTGCCTCTCCCCTCCACGTCCCTGCTCCAAAGAGCAGCATACTACGAGAAACTTGTGCAAAACAGTTCTTAAACGCCTTATACGGGACTGGAAGTGGAGCCATCATTTTGGATAACGTGTGTTGTACACTGACCGTAGATGCACAGTGTCAAACTTACGGTCTCTGAGGAATTAATAGCTGGTCCAAAAAATTCTGGACAAAAGAAAAAACAAACACACTTGACCATAAAATGCTTCAAATTCAGACACAAAAGAAAAAGCAGGAAGTCCATTCGCTCTAATCACTTTGGGGAAATGAAACTACTTTCCTCTGACAACCCATACTGAAGCATCTTGTCTCGGTACACTTCTCTATACAGGCAGCTAAAGAAGAAATTAGATTCAGGGAAGAAAAGCTTACACCAGGTATAGGCTGAACATTAACTGCCTGATAATGCCAAGCTAAACTAAAAACATATCTACTTCTTGACTGGATGATTCAGCAAAGAACACAGAAGCTGAAATGAAAGAGGACAACGCTTGTGGGGACTTGCAGACCCTCAATACTAGGTTTCTAACAGTGGGAGAAAAAAAGGGTAGTTGAAGACAGACCCGTCATTGAATTACTGTCCTTCAGTGTGAGTTTCATTGTTTCCAAGATATCTTACAGGAAATGTTATGTGGAGGTAAAACATGTGCTGAGTTCTAGATTTAGAGAGGCGCTCTCTCTCTCTAAAATCACACTTACATTTTGCTTCTCAGGATGAAAGACAGACATTTTTAGGTGGATGTAGAAACGAAGTTAAGATTAAAACTTTGAAGCATTCATAAACAGAATCAGATAAAGATATGCATCTCTGTATTTGCATTAGACTTCTGCCTGTTCACAGGCTCTCCCACCCCACATTCTAAGAGACAGCAATTGTGCAAAGAGATGCTTAATAATGAAAACATGGATCTGGAGAATTTGGGCACAGAATTCCTGGATTGATAATAACTGGATGATATATCAGGCCATTTTTACACAGAGCTATTTAAAGAGCCTCAGACTCTGGTGACCAAAGATCACTCATTGGAGTGGAAAACTGTGTTTAGAGTTCTTGAAGGACTGGGTTCTGCTTCAAAGCTCAGGGAAGATGAAAGACTTCAACAAGTTTAGTCATGAAACTCCTACTATAGCAAAGAGTCCTTGGTTCATGGACCTGTGCTCAGCTGACCTGGGAAGTCAACTGCAGGAAGGTGGTAGAATCCCTGACAATTTCTACAGGAAAGGAAAGGCCAGCACAGCTCTGCTGTCCACTCAGTACTCATGGTCCTCCACTGTACGAATAATCTGCCTTGTTGTGCATCACCAGCTTGTTGTCTACAAAGTAGAAACTGTCCGACTGTGTCTCATAGGGGTGAAGGATCATCTCTCGAACTGCAAAAGAAGTTGCACATTGGTAAATTTTTGTTTTTACTTCACACAAATGATAGACTGTAAATCTGGTGTTTTCTTCAGCAATTATACCAGGATGTGTAAAGATACAGTTTACGTGGTTGTTCTGGTCACAACTAATGGCCATCCTGAAGCAAGTGACCATGAGAAATTGTACTGTCTAGGTACTTACCTGCCCTCTCCCCCCTCCCCCCCATCGCTATAGTATCTAAGCACCTCATGCGTAGGGCGCTGGGAAAAATCAAGGATTTGTTAAAGAAATCACAGCAGTGTCATGGGTACAGTAGTGATTTTCATGAGATATGCATGGGATACAATCAGCAAAAAGTCACTGCTGCATTCCTTTGTATAAAACCAGCCACTGAGTCCCTCATGAATTGCTGCAATTTATTCTGGCAGCTGCAAACTATTATCTCCCTCTCCCCTACTTGGTGTCCACCCATCCGCTTAGCTGGCTCACCTGCAGACTTAGCAGATGGTTTTCTGGAACATGAGCAGCCACAGCCTCAGTGGGGAGATGAAGTGTACCCCAGCTGCCAAGTACCCCCAGACTGCTGCAATTTTCCCATAAGCAGACACCGGTCTCATGCTCAGTGTGACTTGTAGCGCACAGCAGTACCACATCAGAACAGTAGTTTGGGGAGATTCAGTGGCTGGTATATGTTCCCAGCTCCCCACTCAGGCCGCTTATGTTTCAAGCAGTGGCCTTGCATAAAACCAGCTACCAAGTGTGCAGCAGATGAGCCAGATTGGTGCCCACCCACCACCAGGCGGAAGAAAGGGAGAAAAAAAAGTCTGCAGCTGCCAGAGTAAATCAAAGCAGTTCGGGGGGGGATGGGGAGGGGGGGGAAGCGATTTAGCAGACGGTTTTACACAAGGCAGCACTGCTGCCCCAACATGAGGCTGCCACACACCATGAGCTGCGCCAAGCACAAAACTGCATATGCAGAGGCCCCCTCTCTGCTGTTGGAAAAATCGCAGTACTGGATTACTTTTGTGATTTCTGCAGTCCATGAAATTGTATTTTCTCAGGGCCCTATTAATAAACATTAATGAGCTTCTCCTTGCAACACTTCTGTGAGATGGGAAGTATCATCTCCATTTTACTAATGGGCAACCGAAGCACAAAAAAGTGAAGTGATTTGCTCAAGATCACACATGAAGTCTGTGACCGGGCAGGAAGTGAACCAAGATCTCCTGGGTTCCAATCTAGTGCTTTAACCATAAAGCCTTCCTTTCTAAGCACAAGGTTTAAAAGGGAGCTGAGGGTGAGGGGAGCAGAGGGGCGCTGCGCTCAAAAAGTGACTAGGGACATGCCATTCTTACTCAGAATCTGCTTCCTGTGATTACGTCTGACACTCTAAAGTTGATACCATTGCACAGGCAATACAAAAATCTCTTCATATTAGGGTTCCACTTATAAACTGTTTAATAAATGATTGGTAGATGTTTTAATAAATGGGTAATCAATTATTAGTGTCCAACAGGTTGCTTATAATCACCTATAAGCACATCAGCGGAAAGTGCTTATAACTACCTATATAACATACTACTCAGGCCTGTTACATGCTTATAACATCTATTAATCATTTGACCCTGCACAGGCTGTTTATAAGTGAAATTAATATAGTGTGACCAATACATCTACAGAAGAGTGAGCGCTCTCTCTATTGACCATTGTCACCTATGGTAAATTCTGAGTGCAGAATCTTATCTCTGAAGAAGGAGGTAGAAAAAAAAAATACAGCTCAATTTTTGAGTCCTAGGGGTAGTTTGCAGAGCCGGCATTTAGGCAGAAAAACTCAAAACTTGGCACATTTGACATGACTGTTGTTGCAAGAATAAACATGAAGGTACAACCCCACCCCACCCCCACCCCCACCCCCATCATCAGCACAGAGTTATTCTTCTGCTGATAGCCAAGGCCCCAGGGACTTGGGCCAAATCATTTACATCTAATGTGCAACAATCCTAATTTCTGCAGCTCAGCGGCACTAAGTTATACAGCAATGTTAATTGATTACAAAATAACTTAGGTCTTCACAGTTTGATGGAAATAATTCTAAAAATGCACCACAAAATGAAATGTTGTAGCCGCATCAATCCCACGATATTAGAGACACAAGATGGGTGAAGTAATATTTTTCATTGGACCAACTTCTGTTGGTAAGAGAAAAGCACAGCCATTTCAGCGGTGGTTGTACATCTGGCACAAGAATGTGATTTCTCTATTAACACAGATGCTTCCAAATAGTTTTTGTACTCTCCCATTCCCACTTAACAATAAATACATAGCTCCATTTGGGATGGAGCCCTCCAAAATACCTCCGTTTATCGTCCCTCCCTGGCAACCCATTGACTGGGAAAACTTACTGAGATCCTCTGAGAGCTGTGGGAATTCATAGATGTGTTCACAAGTGTTTTTACTGCTGGGGATGCAGAACCCAAATTCAAAATCAAAACTCTTGAGCAGCTGATCCCGGAAGTAGTGCCTCTCAATCATGCGGAAGTTATTAATGGGCTTGTCCCCTACTGTGAACTCTACCCTGCAATGGAGAAGAAAGGAAGATTGAAACAAGGAGTTTTGTTCCTGGCCAAAAGTTTCTGCTCACCACACACAACTGAGTCCTTTTAAACAATGCTGAAAATCTTAAAGCAACTGCTCCTAAACATGCTTGTATAAAGGCACACAATGTGATGCTACAAATCAGCCAGGAAGCAAAGCAATCAGGATTACACAATGCACACAATTATTTTTCCTGCACAAAAGTGAAATACGAGTGTGAATTTCACCAGTTTAAATCACCATCAGTAGAGGAAAAGCTGCTCAAACATATTGCATAAACAGCAGAGCATTCAGCACAGCTTCCTTAGTATAGGTGGATTTTTTCAAAAGCTATTTTAATTAGGGCTGTCAAGCTATTAAAAAAATGAATTGCAATTAATCGCACTCTAAAATAATAATAGAATACCATTTATTTAAATATTTTGGGATGTTTTCCACATTTTCAAATATACTTATTTCAATTACAACACAGAATATAAAGTGTACAGTGCTCACTTAATATTTATTTTTGATAAGTATTTGCACTGTAAAAAAAGAAATAGTATTTTTCAATTCACCTAATATGAGTACTGTAGTGCAATCTCTTTATCATGAAAGTTGAACTTACAAATGTAGAATTATGTACAAAAAAAACTTGCATTCAAAAATAAAATGTAAAATTTTAAAGTCTGCAAGTCCACCCAGTCCTACTTCTTGTTCAGCCAACTGCTCAGACAAACAAGTTTGTTTACATTTATGGGAGATAATGCTGCCGGCTTCTTATTTACAATGTCACCTGAAAGTGAGAACAGGTGTTCTCATGGCATTGTTGTAGCTGGCATCACAAGATATTTACGTGCCAGATGCACTAAAGATTCACATGTCCCTTCATGCTTCAACCACCCCAAATGAAAGTGAATATTTATTGCTTGAACAGAGTAGCAGGCAATAGGATGAAGAGGCTGGCATGCAACTTGGATTCTTTGTCCCAAACAGTAAGGATGTGGATTCCCAACCAAAGCACAACGTTAGGGGTGCTTGTTTTAAGACTCTAGAGGCAGAAACCTTCACTTTGTTCCTAAACATTCTGCCTACAAGTTCTCATTCTTTAAAATTCAACCTTTAATTAGGATGTAATCAGACATCCAAAAATGCTGTTTGTCTTCTTTAAAAGTTAGACTAATGCAAACCTCTTTTTAAGAATAGCCCTGCTTTGAAACTGAAACAGTTTCCCAAATTCCAGTCTGACATGAATCCAAACTAGTGACTTCTACACACCTGAAAAATGGGATTGGTACTGAAACAGCAGCTGATGTTTAATTAAAGTATTGTGGATGTGATCCTGTAATACTGATGGGCATGAAGCCTTTAATCTGCTGTAATAATTTATACATAAGTGAACGTGGAGAAAACAAAAGGATCAGACACAACCTGATCCAATATCCTGTAGGCAATCTCTGAGGAGAGCAGAAAGGGCCCTCCCACCCAACCTAGAAGGGAAGGTATGGGCATCTCAGCCAAAACTTGCACCTCTCTACCCACAACACCCCACCATAGATACATTGCTACCTGTAAGGGAAGGACACGTTTAGAGCGAGCTAGGCTCACCTGGAATAAATTAATAAACAACAAATTCCCTGAACCAGTTAGTTTTTTCATTTTTCAGGATATGCTTCCCCCCAATATATGCACATCTGCATTTTACAATTTAAAAGTCAGTGGCAATATTCTTGGACTGAAGTTTTACAGAAAAATCTGTTTTATTGGTGCTGCACTTTAGCATCATTTATTGACATGCACCAGGTACTACCAGACACACCAAAGGTAATGCAATGGTGCAAATTTTGATGTGCTTTAAGTGTTCACATTGTAATTCATTATTCCATTCACATCCGTGGAGTGATGCTGGGAATGAGGGAGGCTGCAGATCCCTCTTTCAAAATCTGAGCAACTGAGACAGCAACTGCCAAGCCACACTTCTCTGAAGAGGAGCTGGGATACCTGCGTGTAGCCTGTTGGTTCTGCACCGCCACATGAGACCCTAGCATTAGTCTCTTGGACCCCATTTCTCGATACGGTACAAGCACTGGGCAGGTTCAATGTTCAAACCTCAAGGTGTTAGGAGATCCTCTTCACAATCAACAAAAAGCCTCTACTAAACTGACTTAAGTTGCAAACCTATCTGGTACCTACAGCAAACTAAAGACACTTTCACCCCAACCAGTAAGTGTGCAACCGATTTCAGTACTACAAAGAGCAGCACAATACCCCAGGTACTTACGTGGCTCCAACTTGCCGAAGTCTAAGGAAAGCTGGGGTGAACTGATAGCGTACAAACCGTCCGGCATTAGGGTCAACATCCTTTTTATCACCATGTTCACGTTCTGGAATGGCACAAATCAAATCATCATTGTGGACTGAGAAATGGGAACCTAAGGAGAGCATCTTTAACTGGTACCTTGAAGTCCCCCCTTCCCCTTCAGAGATCCTCCATTCCTGATACTGCCTGTCTCCTCAGTTTGAAGGCCCAGCCAAAGATTGCATAAGATGTTTGTGAACAAGTCAGGCAAACTCAGGCACTGAGAAGTTAACTATCTGCAGAAAGTGGCTAATGTTTACTTATCTACCAGGGGTCCTGCGCTGTGTATTGTCTGTAAAGAGCTTGGATATCCTCAGGTGGAAGGTAATATAAAAGTACATTATTACACCTCTACCCCAAACAGTTCCAGTCACTGATGCTATGTCAGCTAATCTATTTGCTTGTTTGTATCCCTAACGAATATGAATACTTCCAGAAAACTAAAGACAGATCTACCACCTGCCTGCTTCTTGAAGGAAATGTAGTGATAGAGACAGCACAGTCCAACTTTGCAGCAGCAATTTCTTTGTGAAGGAATCAAGTCAGTTGTGGCAGTAGAGAATGAGGTGGGCCTCTCTCTGGATCTCCTCAACACATTCTCATTATTTTATTTTGGTTCTTCAGAGCTGATTTTATCATGTGGCTATCACTGTCCACAAATCAGTGTGGGGCTGTAGTGTTGCTTCAGAGCCATAAAGTTTGGCTCTTCAGCTCTGTCCTTCTCCTCATGCCATTCCATGGGGATAGCATCCCCTAGCAGAAAGGGGTAATGCACACACTGGATTCCAGCTCTATAAACATGGAAGAATCTGAAAACAGTTATACAAAGTAAATGTTTGCAGAAGAAGCTGGACAGTGGAGGCCAGGTCACTAGCTTCTCTCTCCCACTATCTCAGGAGTTGGCTCACAAGTATAAGACAGGCATACAGTTTGGAATGACTGGCAACCTCCGCTCAATGGAGACTCACTGCTGGAATGGCAGGAGAGTTGAAGGCAAGGACACAGGTGATTTAACAGTGGAAAGTAAGGCCCAGAACTGGAAGATCCAGTGGTGCTGCAAATGTGCTAGCAAAGATACATATGGGAAGCTTGCACAGCACTTACCCTCACTATCCCTGGCTAGAACAGACATAAGAAACCTATTACTTTCCATGGCATCAAATTCAGTAACATTTTGAGGGGTTGAGGGAGAATCAATAAACACACATAATGGGAGCTGACATGCAGAAAAGTCTAGAAATGCTAGATTTCCCAACTCCCATTTTCCTTCTGAGTGGGACCTCTGGCACAGACTTGCCACTTCTGCCATATCTGCTGTTTATTCTGTCACTTACAGCATTAAGACTGCCCTGCAGCAGAGCACAGCAAAGGGTCTGCCTGCTACTTCTGCACACCTCCCTCTATTCACTGGCTGCTGGGGAAACTGTTTACAGGCTACTTTCATTCTCTATCACTGAGCAGGCAAGAGCTTTACATTCGGGGAACAATATTTTAAGTTATTTATATGACTGAAATATAAAGGGTGTGTTCCTCAAATGTAAATGTTGATCTCAATCCCAGCTGCAAAGTCATGCTGCTACCCAGTTAAGTGTCCCAACTCTTGCACTTCTGTGTCAGTAAAGATTCTAGAGTGTTTGGAGTCACTATGCTGTCTCCTGGAGAAGATAAAAATGGCCACACTGGGTCAGACTAGTGGTCCACATGGAAGACAGGATGCTGGGCTAACAGTGACCAGTGCCAGATGCTTCAGAGGGAAAGAACAGAACATGGCAAATATCAAGTGATCCATCCCGTCGTCCAGTCCCAGCTTGTGGCAGTCAGAGGTTTAGGGACATCTGGAGCATCGGTTGTGTCCCTGACTATCTTGGCTAATAGCCATTGATGAACCTATCCTCCATGAACCTGTCTAATTCTTTTTTGAACCCAGTTATACTTTTGACTGCGGGACACTGAATGAGCCATTTCAGCTTTGTGCTTCAGTTTCTCCATCTGTAACATGAAGAAAACTCCATTTCACGTGCAGGGAGATAGAGGTTCAAAGGGACACTTAACTTAAAATATAAGTCATGCTTCTGTCTGAATTGTCATTATCATGGTTACAAGTAACACCAACGATTTAACAGAGATTAAACAAACCCTATGTGTTTCAGTTTGCTTACTTGGTGTCTTTTATAGCACTTCACATATACTCAGTTCCTCCTCTACAGACAGAGTCTCCCTTTGGAGAAGTGTCTCTTCCCTGCTGCTGCGTGAAAGACATTTTAAGCGATAGGAAAACAGAATTGTGAAACCACAGAAATTGGCAGGGGCACTGAGAAGCTGGTGTCAAATCTGAGACTACTGCTTCCAATAACACTAACCAGTTTCACCATGACCTCATACCGCTGCTCTCCCATTTATGTGCAGTATCCACCTGTTGCTTCTTGTCACATGTAGCGAATTAAAAACACTGGGGAAGGGACTTGCTTTTTTATCACATGTCCATATTGGCACAACGGACACTGATGCAGGCTAGTGCTTACAGCCTGCAGGCCAGATCCGGCCAGTCAGGGTGCTCAATGCGGCCCGCAGGATCGCCAGCCCCGTGGCGCAGCGGGGCTAAGGCAGGCTTCCTGCCTGCCCTGGCCCTGCTCCTGGAAGCGGCTGGCACCATGTCCCTGCGGCCCCTGGGGGGGAGGAGGGCTCCGTGCGCTAACCTCACTTGCAGGCACCGCCCCCCACAGCTCCCACTGGTTGGGAATGGGGAACCGCGGCCAATGGGAGCTTCGGGGGCAAGGGAAGCGCACGTGGCAGAGCTGCCTGCCGCTCCCCCACCACAGGAGCCACTGCTGGACATACTGGCCACTTCCGGGAGCAGTGTGGGGCCAAGGCAGGCAGGGAGCCTGCCTTAGCCTGGCTGTGCACCGCTGCCACCCTGGAGCCGCTTGAGGTAAGTGGCGCCGGGCCAGAGCCTGCACCCCAAAGCCCTCCTGCAGCTCAACCCCCTGCCACACCCCAACCCCCTGCCCTGAGCCCCCTCCCGCTCCCCAACCCTCTGCCCCAGCCCTACATACAATTTCCCCACCCAGATGTGGCACTCGGGCCAAAACGTTTGCCCACCCCTGGCCTAGAGGCCCAACTTCGATAGGAATATAATTGTTTTGAAGTGACTAGATTTCAAGTTGACAGTGCTATTTGGGAAGTGCTTGGAGTGAAAGGGGCTGGAGAAAGGCAAAGGTTATTTCGTAAGAAGAGAGATGTGAAGTGGCATTTGTTTAATAGTGACAACACTCTCTGCACTCACCTGAGGCAGGTGGTTTGGTGATTTCAAACAGTACTGTGCCAGACTCCATGTCTCGGATTTTAAACCTGGTGAAATCTATCTTATACACGTTTTCCTCAGGAGTGCACAAATAATCTGTGGAAGGAAAACAAATTCAGTAAGGAAAGTGTGTGTGGCCTTGGCTTGGACTTCAGACTGCTCTCTGGGATCACAACCAACAGTGGGGGTGGCCAAATGCACCCCAAAAACCCTTTTCTTTAATACAGAGCTGCAGCCTACAGAGGCTACAATTCCCAGCTTGCAGTGCTCCATGTTGATCCAAATGGAAAGATGAAAAGATGGAAAAATGCCTTCTCCCAAGACATGGAGGACTCATTACCATGCCCTGACCCTGGCCCTCCACCTTCTGGATCCCTTTTCTTCCAGGGCACAGAAAAGCAGTCAGCATTCAATAAAGCTCTGGCCTTTTCAGTTTAAGAAGTTTTGCCTGTTTTTTTAAAAAACCTCCCTCTGGCAGAATGCAAATGCCAAGCAGCTTTGAAGCCATTAAGCGGACTTCACCGAAAGAGAACAAGTATTCCCAAGACACAATATTGCCTCACCTCTCTGTTCACACTAGTCTGGGGGGTAAGTTCTGCTACCTTTTCTTCAGCACTCATGGAAGCTAATAGGAACTTGCCTGCAGCTATTTTTAACTAGAGGTGGATCTTGACTAGACCGTGGTCTGCTAATGGGGCCCTTTGCTGAGTCAACCACTGTTAAGTTCTGTGGCTGAACACCACTCTTTCCAACCCTGGTCTTGCTTTGTCTTGGGACCAATTCCAATTCCCTGCCACTAGACAGCAACTCTACCTTTGTGCGGGAGGGGAGATCAGTAGTCCTTGTGGTTACTCTCCATGTTACAGAGGCACAGAGTAAAAGCAGCTCTGAAAACCTATTTTATGCTGGCAAAATTAATTTGGACCTCCAATATACGTAAGTGAACTTAGCTTGCAAATGCATGAGTGAAGAACAGTGTGTGGGGCATTTCTGAGAGACTTGCTCTAGAGCAGTGGTCCCCAAACTGAGGAGTGTGGAGGAATGTTCTCCACCCCCAGGCCAGCTCCACCTCTAGCCCCAGCTCCTCCTCCAGCCCAAGCTCCTCTGCTGAGCCAACTGTGCAGTAATGGCGCAGACAGATTCCATTACTAGTAAGGGGGGAGTGACAGGAAAAATTTGGGCACCACTGCTCTGAGGTTTGAGCACAACTGGAATCTAGAATTCCTGAGTTCTAATCCCAGCTCATCCTCTGCCACCAACCCCTACTATGGCCTTGGGTCAATCACTTAATGGCTGTGCCTGTTTCCCCACTTCTAAAATTGGGATCATACCCACCTCCCAAGGGTGTGGTAAGGGTCAACTAGCTAAGGACTTGTCTACACTTACATTGAGAGGTCTAGGTTTGATATTAGGAAACACTATTTCACTAGGAGGGTGGTGAAGCACTGGAATGGGTTACCTAGGGAAGTGGTGGAATCTCCATCCTTAGAGGTTTATAAGGCCCGGCTTGACAGAGCCCTGGCTGGGATGATTTAGTTGGGGTTGGTCCTGCTTTGAGCAGGGGGTTGGACTAGATGACCTCCTGAGGTCTCTTCCAACCCTAATCTTCTATGATTCTTCTATGAGTGCTGCAGCTGCACACTAGTGCATAGTGGAGACTATGTCTATGTCCATGGGAGAGCTTCTCCTGTTGGCATTGGTACTCCACCTCCCAGAGAGGTGATACCTATGTCAACGGGAGAAGCCCTCCCATTGACATACCGTGGTCTACACTGGAGGTTAGTTCAGTATAACTACGTCGCACAAGGGAGTGGACGTAGTTATACCGACATAAGTTTGTAGTGTAGTGTAGACCAAGCCTAACACGTGCGAGGGAATTACTGTAGGTTCCAGATAGGAGGAGCGTGCTTTAGAGGAAGCACAAATGAAGTGCTTATACTAACTACGGTGTTGGGCAAATCCTTGGATAGAAAATCACCCGTGTGATTCAAGATTGCCCCAGTACATTAAGAATGTATCTTAAATCCTGCACATTGTGACTAGCAGGATAGAGAAAAAGATATCCTATGATCTCTGCACAACGAACTGTACCAGGAGCCAAACCGCAAAGCCCTCAGGCTGAGATGTGCAATCACAGGAACCAGATCCCAGCACTCTAGAGCAGAAACAAAGACATGTGTTTGATCATTACCATGTTGCTAGCCTGTACTGTGCATTTAATCTGAGGTTTTGTGTGACTGTTTTCAGCTGCTGTGTTACTGAAAGTTAACTGCACATCCTGTGCCTTTCCTCTTCCAGGAGCCTCTTTGCAGATGCTCTTAACCAGAGAACTGTTTGAGCACTCAACAGCATCAAGAACAGAAGCATTAGACTTACCCTCCACAGGATTTTACTGCTGGGTGCCATCACCAGCAGATAGTGAAAGTTCATAGGAAATGGAGTCTGTTAGGGATGCTATTAAGCACAAAGCTTTCTGTTGGCATGTGGCAGTGACATTTCCCTCTCAGAGTATCAGTACAGAACAAGCAGAAACACTAATAGCATCTCTTTGATTGTTGGCTTGGCCAAAATAATTTTCTTCCTATCCGAGACCTGTGCAGAAGCTCAACTATGTCAGTCATCACAAGTCTAGCTGAAGCCCATTGCTGAGGGAAGAAACCTATTAAAGCAAAGCATTCTTTCAGCTGCATAAAACCCCACATTTCCTAGTGGCACTTGAGGCAGGGATAGCCCAGGCATTTAAAGCAACACTCCACTTTGAACTCCAACAAGAAAACCCTAAACTTGCGTACGGGGAACGTGTCATGTGAAGATACATGAGGGTTAAGGGTCAGCGCAGGGCCAGGCCAAACTGTTAGCAAGTCTGATCTGGCTGGAACATTCTAGGATAATTACATAAGTTAATTTGTGCCCCACAGGCACAAATTAACATCACTTCCAGAGGCTACTGCTTCACCTGCTGCCCACTATCAAAGGCCTTGATCAGGTGGCTGTGCACCTAATTGCAGAGAGAGGCAGCTGCTTCTGAAAAGTGTAAGAGCCACAGTCAGTAACATGATCAGACCACATGCTCCAGACAAGTGAACTATTTGGTTGGGGAGGGGGGTGGTGTGCATCTCTGCAAGTCATGTTTGTCCACAAGTTAATAATTAACTGTTTTTCTTCTGCAGAATTCTTCCCCAGCTAGCACCATGGCAACAGTTATCCCCATCCTAGGCAGCAGTGGTTGCTATAGTAACAGTGTCAGTGGATCATCCAAATGAGAGAGCAGAGCTATGTGCAAAGAGCTTCATAGAAGGCAGAGGGCTGGCCAATCTCTCTCTCTGACATTGAAAAACCTTCACCATCTTTTCCAGCTCTGCTGGGGGAAGTCTTTGAAACATCCTCATGTTTACCAGTACTCTGGTACCTAGCTGGACCCCCACCAGGTTAGCTGCCAGGGAGAAGGTAGGATTTGATGCAATTAGTAACAGCTTTTCTTCCCTACCCCCTAGAATGGCATTGGCCAGTCTCCTAGCAGGAGAGAGAGAGGGGGACACGCTTGATGTGGTATCAACCCAGCTCTTCTCAGAGTCTGTACTGAGATATTTGCTTCCTCCAAGTCCTGTTTTAAAAACAGGCTCTTTCCGAGCAGCTCCCATTATTAATGATGGAGACACTTGCTAACTGCCAGCCGCCCCAGCACAAACACTGCCTCCTCTCCCAAAGCCTGCTGTGTTTAAGAACCACCTCAGACATTTTGTAAGAAATGTGTTGGCAGAGAAGGAATCCAGCAGCTCATGTAAACCACTGGTGGGACCCTTCCCTGACCCACAGATCTTTACAAATAAATATTCCTAGAGAACCAGCACAAGCCCTGTCCACAGCCTGCAGCCACGGTGCGTGAGCTTTGCTCACTTGCAAGCAGAAGTCTCAGGGTGCCAGAAAGCAGAGGTCATATCTAACTAGCCTAGGACAGAGCAGGTTAAAGCCAGCCTCCTCTCTACAGAGATAGAACTGAGGAGTACAGGCTCCAACCTGGCCTGCTCCACCTTCACTAGATGCACCTCCACATTGAAGGGGGAGAAATGGCCACCGGCAACTTTGAAGAACACCATACGCTGTATTTGGCCTACACTCTGACACCCAAGCTGTAGGGTGCGGGCTCTGAGTCATCTACATAAAGTCTTCTCCTTCCTACTTAGTCACTTCTACCAGCTCCACATCGACCTGTGTGGCTCTACAGTGGGAAGCATCACAAACTGACCAGAATCAGGGACTTCCATTTACAGACAGTCTGAGAGAGAAATACCTGCAGTCTCACTGCTGAGTGCTGTCCATGGGTTAAGGCAGAAGGACCATGGCTAGAACCATGCTCAGAGTACAAGACCACGCTGTACAATTGGAGGCAGCCCAGTGGCTGTCAGCGCCACTAGAACTACAGCTCAACCCCTGTAGCATGGTTCAATCAACGGCCAGACCTGGTGGGAGAGGAAAAGCCACTCCTCTGGGGAGCAGAATGAAGTAAGTATGTCCCAAAGCCCCACATCTGAGGACGAGGGTCAAATGATCAAACTGCACCAGAAGGGGCGTGGTGCTGAGCCAACACAAAAGCCCAAAACAACAAGTGGCAAGGTGAAGGGACGCCAGCGGACCAGGCAGCCCCACACGGAGGTTTTATAAGAATAAGCTTTATATAAACTCAGGTAAAACAGAAAAATGTTTTTCATTCAGCCCCCCATAAGGGTGAGACACGTGTCCTTGGAAAGACAGGGCAGGAACACAAGCATCCAGAAGCTTCTCTTCAGCTGGCAATCCACATGATATCAGGGTCTCCAGAAACAGAGTCCCATCTCGTCAGAGAGGAAGAGCCCCGATCCAGGAATACTTCACACAGCTCCTCACAAACTTCAGAGCCAAAATATCTAATTGGAGGCTTCAGTGCCCCTCACCAAAATAAAAGTCTTTGACTCCTTAAAGACAGTGTCTGTGTATCCTGTGTATGCCCAAATCCAAAGGGGAAAATCCCTGTGGCATCACAGACCGGTGTCAGCATCCTCAGCACTTCCATGGGATTTCATTCTGATGTCAAGTGCTGACACAACAGGAGGCCATGGCTGGCTATCAGGAGAAGATGGCCGTTTTCACACAAAGTCATAGGGAATCAGCCCACAACTCTAGAGCATTTGCATGTGCACACAGCACAAGAACCTGCATACTGCAACTTGAAGGTTGCAGACAGCCAGGAAATACTAGAGACAAGGCCCCAGCAACAGTGATAGGTTGGCCATGTTGCAGGTCCTACATGTTTTGTAGGATGCATTTTATGACCCCAATATATTGAGCTGCTTATTTAACAAGAAAAGAATCAGACATTGCATATGTGCAGCATAGCTGGGCTAATGCTGCTCACTGCATTGCCATTCTAACTGTACCAACTTAACATTGCATTAGCAGGTTTTTGCACCTAAATTCCCAGCTTTCTTTCTGAAAGAGGATAAATCCTGAGCTTGTCAGCTTGCGAGGCTTACAGATCCCCAGGCCGTCACCTGCAGAATTTGCAAGCTCCTTTCTCTACAATACATTATACAAGATCTGCTGGCTTCATAATCAGTAGATAAGCTCAAAGCCACAAAATTATAATGGTTTAGCAATAAATGCAGATCGGGTAACACACAGAAGGAGGGGACTGCTCATGCATCAAGCTAACTGGTGTCTTTACACAAGATGAGAGCTTCCAATCTTATCTGCAAGACAACTCACTAAGTCTTTGCTACATGTAACAGATGAATGGCTAGATACACAAGATAGCCCAGCCACCATCAAACTTCCAGCTGCAAGCTCCTCTCCTTCCTTCTACAGATTAGCAAATAAATAAATCACCAAAAGAGAAGTTCAGTGACTTTGCAGTCCTCCCCACTTCCCTTGGGAGCAGGGCAGGACTGAAAAATTGCTTTCTGTCTAGGAAACGCCAGCAGAGGACAAGCGCTGTAGTCTGTAACATACAGACTCTGGTGTAAATTTAATACTGAGAGAGCTCTTGCATCTTTGAGAAGGGAAACAAAACAATCCCTCTGACCTGAATGAAGGGTGTCTGGTGCCATTGTCCCTCTCTGCCTCCATCCCATGCTGGCAACCAGTCACCACAAGTCAAACACGAATACCACCCCTTGAGGCCCGAGTTATAAAATCCTACACAGGTCACAAGTGAGATTAAATTTGGGAATCTCTTCTTGATCTCATGTGAGTGTTTGTCTTGATTGTTGGTTGGTTCCGTCTGCGCTGAGAAGACGTGCAGGACAGCAATAGCAGCTGCTGCTCAACAGTTCAACCAGAGTTGCTCAATTACTGGGTCCCTCTGGAACGAGGAAGGGAGAAGCACAAAGCACTTGTGAACCAGAGTTCACCTGTGCAGAAGATGCTAGAAGAGGGTATTCTGCAGGAAAGCCCAAGGCTGCATCAGAACTGCTGGCAGATGAGAAGCCTTGCCTGGATCCAGAAAAACCCCAGAGTAGCATGAGATTTCAGGGCCAGGGGTGTAACCCTGGCTTGGTGGAAGGAGATAAGCCAGTTTCACAACAGCAGTTCAATGAAGCACAAACACATTGTGAAGCCGAGCAGGGCACAGTTTCTGGGTCCCCACTCAGTCAAAGCGCTGCAGCAAGCAGAGGAGGGACATGTCACTGCCCATCCCAAGGAAGTGAACTTGTTACTCCTTCCCCACCTCACCAGCAGACACTGTCCGGCTCAGGGAACCAGCCAAGTTGGGACTTGGAACCCTTGCGAGCCTGAAGCGAGTGCACGGGAGGAGAGTGTGTATTGTTTTACTTCTATTTCTTCAGAAAGACTCAATTCCCCAAATGGTGCACGTGCAAGACTGGTGAGTCACAGCCTCATTGCACCGAGACAGTGATGGCCTCCTGCTACCCGCTGAGCAGGGCCACCATCATCACGCTCGCCTAGGTTGCAGGTGCAGAAAAAAAGGTGGCTGAGGACAGTGCACATAGGACAGGCTACCTGGCATGTCTGCACATCCCAGTGACTGGCGCTAGAGAAGCCTTAGAGCCCCAGGGGGCACGCCTGGCTCTGGAGGGAGCTCAGTTGGCCGGGTGGTAGGTGGAGAAGCACTGGTCAAATGTAAGGGCATTCCAAGTGCTTTACACACAGAGACCCATACTGTCAATGAGATGGTCCACCAGGGGTGGGTAAAAGCCCTACAAACCACCCTCAGGGCAGCCTAAACTTGAATGACCCCTCTCCCATGGGCGAGCTGAGTATGGGAACTCCAGGGAGGGGGTTTGGATGAAACGGCCCCATGGCAGAAGCAAAAAAGCAGGAAAAGATAGATAAGCAGGTGGCTGGAGCATCTGCTTGGGAATGCTGCCGGTTCCCACTTGGTCCCATCAGAGGGGCAGCCTCATCCCCATCAGAATGCACACATCTCACTGCCACAGCCAGGCACAGCTTCCTCCTATCCCTAAGTAGCTAAGAACAAAATGGCAATAGACAAGTTAGTACGTGCAGCTACACTAGCACTGCCTGTCCTCACCTCCCCTGGGCAGGGCAATGGTAACCTTGCTCCTGTTCTCATTTCAAGAGACACGCTAAGAGCCCTGATGAGGGCACTTCTACATCCTCTATGAGATTTGTTCCTTTAGTAACTACCCATTTTAGTCAAGTGCGTGCCATAAATTAGCATGAAAGGCCCGGCTCCCATGTGCATTGGTGAGAGCATTTCCTCCACCACACACTGCTTCTTGGCTGGCCAGTTCTGCAATAGGAGAGGGAAGATGAGATTACACAGCATTCAGTGCCAATAATCAGGGAGAGCAGAGAACCAACCTGGGACCTCAAGGTCAGCCAAATGGATGTAATTCCCCCATAAAGCCCTGCAGATCACCAGAGCACACCGGCAGACCACCTCTATTCCCAGCCCGGTGAAAGGCCAAACTGGACTTTGGCAGCTTTATTGGGGCAGCTTCAAGGAATTAATGGGGGATCAGGTGTGTGTGAGGGAGAATGCTCCCTGCAACCTCCCCATTAAGATCAGGGCCCCCAGCCCCATGAATTTACAGCGCCCTCCATGGGGGTAAAGGGAAAATCCTCTAGCCCCACCCACACTTATTTATAGGCATCTCATCATTAGAGCATCTGAGCTCAGCTTTGGCAGATTTTATTCTAAGCCTTTAATTGTCCGGGGGTGGGGGAGGGGAAGCAGAGTGCCAAAAGGAGGAGGAAGATCTTAGAATCTGAGAACGGCCCTTGGCCATACAGACAAGGGAGGCAGCAGCACTCACCTGGGGTGAGCGTGTCTTGCCAGCAGGCGCTGGAACAGGAAATTAAGAAGAGGCAAGAACCCCCTGGGTAGCACATGGCTGTTTCCTAACATGCTTTAAGAAACCAGGTCAGAGGCTATTTTGAAACCTGCTCCCGAGAGATAAGCCAGGTGTAAGACGCAGACGCTGACAGTGAACTCCTAGGAGCTGGCGATTAGGAGATTATCAGATTGGAGATTCTCGGGGGGGGGGGGGCAAACATAGCCCAGACACACTGAACATGCAGGCTGGTGACAGAGGGAAAGGCACCTTCTGTCTCCCCAGCCCAGAATACCCCTCTGCGGGAAGGGGGTGACAGCACCGGGGCATTACTCCTGGCATCCAGAGCAATGTAGCAAAAGGAAGAGGAAAGGAGACTCACCAGATACAGCAACCTTAAAACCCCCTAGAGAAGAGGGCAGGGGAGACCAAGAAGCAGGATCCTAACAAAGCATACCGTATTGGAGCAAAATAGCAAGTCCTAGGTGGTTCCAACGCCTCTTGGGCTGGGCTGGGCTGAAGGCTGCCCGGCCACTTGATTACTCAAGTTTATTGTCTTGTAGACAAGTGCACAAACACTGCCCTGTATGGTTATCTCACGCCCTCCGCCCTACCCCAAGCCCATAGCAGCCCAAGGAGGGGCATGTCTCAGTCCCACATGGGTAGGGGAGCATGAGGGAAGAGTAACTGAGGGGGAAAGGGGATGGAGGTCACCTGCTCAACAAGAGGCTTTTGAGAGGAAGGAGAATCAGTGACGTGTCCCAGCTAGCACCATGGTAAGGAGGCGGCATCATGGTTTCCCAGGGGGACCAAATCCTCACCCAGGCTCCACCAGAGCAGAGCAGCTCCTGAAGGCTTCCTGTGGTTGCATGTTTCGTGGCATTACCTGCTTGAGTGCACTCTTGGGCCTGCACTTCTACTAACGTTCCTGCTGCAGTCCTCTTTGGGGTTCTCAGCCCTTCTACAGCCCAAGAGGCCCCCCCGCTCCAACCTCTGCAAAAGGCTTTGCTGGCCTTACAGCTAAGTATACTGGACTGTGGACACATCAGGACATGCCAATCCCACCTACGCTGGTTTCGATGGAGGCCATGGAAACGTGCATTGTGGCATTTCTAGTCCAATCATTTAAGCAGCAAGGCCTTGCCCAGGCAGTGTGCTAGTGCACGCCAGGTGGGGTGAACCAGGCCTAGGGAAGGTTTTGTGGAGGAGACGCGCTGGTGCGCACTAACGCACTACACACCGCGTAGCCAAGCCTAACACACCACTTGGATGGTATGTTCAATATTGGTTAAAGTTTAAAACTGTCTGAATAAAAATCCCTTCCCCTGAATTCATAGCTTGAGACCTGTAATGTCTTAGTCCTGCCAGCTTCCTTGGAGTCTTCCAGGCTAGAGAACAGACAAGCCCTGGATTACTAGTGAAAAGAACTTGCAGGAGAGAGCCCCAACCAACCAGACTCCACAGCCCCACCCGGGCCCCTCCCCCATTGCCTCTTCTGTCCCTGGGGACCAAGGATTCCCAAGAGAGCAAGGCTGCACGCACTGCCCTTTGCTACCACTTAGGGCTCATCTTCACTAGAGAAACAGCGACTAACCAACCCTACATCTCAACCCAGGAGTCCCTAAATCATGCCCCAGTCGCACTCCGAGCCCTACTGACTCTGCTCGGCTTCCCCCGAGGGTAAATCTGAAGGGACCCCACAGTGCGTCACTAGTGCTGTGGCTGAGGATGTTGTGGAGAGTGTTCAGGCTCATGCTATGCCAAGCAAGGTATAGCAGTCCTCCAAGGGCTCTCCCACAGTGCCCCAGCCACTGCAAAAGGGCCTCTCTGACGAACTAACCTTCACTGCCAATGGTCAGACTGGCCTGACACCACCTCCCTGTATTAGCTGCCCACCGGCATGCAGGTGGGCCTCTGTTACAGGCTCCCTAGAGGTCAAATCGACTCTCCCAGGAAGACGCTGCCAAGCCAGGCTAGACCACAAGCCCCTTACAAAGACATGGCTTAGTGGGAAGGAAAGATAGATTAATAACAAAAACGAACAGTATGAAAGCAACTCTAGCAACTCATCATGTTGGAAATACAACTGTCCCCTACCGCCACCACTGCCATTGACCAGGTTTGCCAGAAAAGTTGCTGCAAAAGACAATGGAGAAGCAGCCTGAACAGCCTCCGACGTGACACAAGAACGGAGATGATGACATTCTACTAACACCACAGAAAATCCATTTTACTAAACTGAAGAGTCGGACAACCTTCCAAGTGCCCTTCAGGGCTGCAGTCAGCCCAATCAATTCATCCTGGGCAAGCTACCTTTGCTAAACTGACCATAAACCTGCCAGCAGAGACCAGACAGGCGGAGACGTGAGTTCGCCTGTCCATTCTCTAGAGCCCCTCTTGCCGAGGGGGGTTCATGGATTGGACTCAGGCACTATTTGGCAAACCAACTCCCCAGCACTTCGTTGGTAGCAGTGTCATAATTAGACCTATGATTTTACCCTGCCTGGGAACTTAACTGTAAGAAGTGAGTAAACATTCATCAGCTGTCACCGTGACCTCTAACAATAAATGAAGATGGGAAACAGTGCAAAAGGAAGACAGAAAAACGGAATTAGTCTAAACAAAAAGACCTCCAAACTGAAGGACTGTGTGAAAATCATGCCTGGTAAACAAGAACAGTGTAAGAGCAGAAGTAAATGAACCAAAATTGCTGAATTGGAAATTAGGCCTAATTGGTGGACAAATAATGAGGAAATAGACTATTCCACCCATCCCTGCCTTTCTCTGGGGGGAAAGCTGGCTACACTACACTGGCTGGCTGAAAGGCAAGAGACAGAGAAGGAGTAAGCTTCACCATTATGGCTGCCACCCTTAGTCTCTCCTGAGACCCGAGACCTTCTTCATCCTAATCCTGACCAGATGGGGCCAGAACGGGACCCAAATGACAGCACCACCTCCCCAGCGCTAGCTATATCCCTACTGCCCCCTGGGAGGTGAGACTGTCTCCCCCACACATCCAATAAATGTGCCCTTACCTTCCCACCTCATTTCTTCTCTTTCCTATCCCTCTCCTTTTTCCTTCTGCCTAACAGGAGTCTGGCTCAGCCAGCCAAGCCTGCAATATCTTGCAACATTGCCGTGAGCCTGTGGCCAGACAGCAGCTAAAAGCAGCGCGCTAATCAGCCCGATACTGGTACAAGTTACCAGGTCTCGGGATGGCTGGTCGGACTGTGTGTTGGGCCTGTGTTTTCCAGCAGTGAGGTTTCAAGTAAAAGTCAGCCCCAGAGCCAGAAGCTGCACTGCCTCTCTTTGCTAGGTATGGGCATTTGTCTTGTTCTGCTTTTTAGGAACCGGGATCAGATTAACAGACTGTCCGATGAGGGGTTTTTCCTTCTATTCTTCAGCTAAAGGAAAAGGGATGTTACAACAACAGTCTTGTTTCACATCTTACATTTCAAAGGCTTTAACTATTTTTCCTTCTTTTCTGCATCTTTAACAGAAGGCAATGCGTTTGCCATGGCACTAAGCAGGCCAAGGTCTCTTTATAGCAAATCCAAACCTGTTTTAACACTGTTTATCAATGGACAGTGTCAGGGTCATGTGAACACCTCTCTCTTGGGCCCATGTTTTCCACTAAATTAATACAACAGTGGCCCCATCAGTTTCTGGAGCATTTAGGCATTTTTCACATTCCAAACATGCGGCCTGGAATCATGGCAGAATAGCAGCGAAATCAACTCCCTTGGATTTTGTCTATGCTTGGCACTAGCCCCAACTGAGCCACTGGTAGCCAGTTTCTGGCAGGGCTCCTCCAGCGCAAGTCGTGACTTTCCTCATCACATTTGGAGTTTGCACCATGGCAGCTACAACAGCCACCAACAATGGATGATCCCCCAAGACAGACAAAGCCTTCACTTGGAAAAGGTGAAATGCTACCAAATGCCACAATGCTACAGAAGGGATCTAACTGCACCCTGCCTAGATACACATTAGCCTCTGCAACCTGTGTATCCACCAGTCTTCATTATTTCCAGCATGCCTGAGCACAGCAGAGCGAGGGTGTCCCCCACAGGCATGGACACCTTTCTGGGCAGGCAGTGTGGGAAGGGCTCCTGACTCCTTGGCCAACCCAGGCTGTGTTCCTAGAGCGGGTGTCGGCCCTAGATTTACAGAGGGACATTTCTTCCCCTCCAGCTGCGCCTGTAATTAACTGCAATCTGAAATTAGCTTTGCCCTCTCCCCGGTAATCCCAAATTAATCAGGCTCTAAGGTTTTCCTCTTGTTGTGAGTGTGGCTGTAAGAGCAAGTGACAAATCCTGCTAATAGCAAAGCAAATGCTACACTCGCCTTCTGTTTAATCCATCTGGAGCAATGCCAGAGGTGAGCTCGTGGAGGAGACAGTGCTTTAGTAACAGCAACCCTGCGTTCTCCACACAGCCAGCTCTCGATAGGTCTGGTGCAGGGCAAGGCAATGGAACTTGGGGGAGGTCACGATAAGAGGACACAATACACCCAGGATAGCTTGGACAGCATCTTCCCCCCTTAACCTTATTAGGGGCAGGGAAACATTGAAAACACAGGCCAGCTGGCTTTCCTGGCTTCCTGCATATATCAGCAAACAGAAGGAGCTTCCGTGAATTGGAAGCAAGTGTTCCTTTGCCACAGGGTTCACCAAATGTTGTTCACAGCACCTCTCACCACAGCCAGTCCGCTGCCCTGAGCCATCTAAAAGGCTAGTCCCTTGTGAGCTAGATTTACCAGTGTCCCCTTTGGGAGCGGAGACCTCCTTCCACCCGCTTGTGGTTCCATAACAGGGCTCCCACAGCGCACTCGCGGATGGCTCAGCACTAAGCCGGTTTTTAATGTCAGCGGGTATTACTGTGGTAATTGCTGAGTAACCAGCCCGGACGTTGGAGAGAGCAGCTGTTCCTCTTACATAAAACCACAGCATTTTAGACACAGTTCTGCCGGCTCCACCCCCGAGCTGCCAGCTCCACCAAGCCAGCCCCTTCCTGGGGGCTTTTCAGTGCCAGTCCAAAGGACACTCAAGCCAGAGGGCTTGGAAGAGCAGCACCATGCATCCTGCATTCAGAGTCACGTTTTTCCCAACCCAGGGGTTAGGGATTCCGAGTTCAAAACACCAGAAAACAGCAGCTGGGAGAAGTCCTAGGGCCTGCTTCCCACCCCCAGCATCCCAGGACCTTAATCCTCAGGGCCCTGGAGAACTGCCTCTTCCAGCCTTTGTCATGGCTGGCCAATTTCACAAGTGCTTCAGGAACCCTGGCGAGTCTCAGCACAAAGCAGAGTGGCATGGGGATGAGATAAACACACGGAGAACTAGAAGGGGCATTGCTGGCAATGAGATCACAGAATTACAAACATGTCGCCTAGTCTCTAAAGCACGTGTCACTGCAGCATCTCAGCACCTAAGCCAGTCTAGCCCATGCTGGGCCTGGACCCATTAGAACCGGGTTAGCAGAAGACTTCTTAGCCTTGCTCTGCCATAACCGGGATCCCTCAGCACAGCAGACTAGCGAATCTCCACATGGCACAATGGAAGCCCCATTCTTGGACCTGATTAACCCAGGCTATTCACTCTGGTAATGACTCTGTCCCAGGTGAAAGGCTGATGCTCAATCACAGCAATAGAAAGAAGCCTCTGAAGTGCTCCAGATGAGGAGGCACTTCAATTGTCCAAGGGTTTGACTTATAAAAGCCTGCACAACCTTTTGCTATAGCCAGGGGTCACCATCCCCACCCGTCTGAACTGAACTTCCTGCACTAGGACCCGTGCACCTTGGGCCTCACCACTGCCTAGGAACAATGAGAAGAAACTAAACTGTGCAAAGCATTGAAGGTGCCGTAGCCCGAGCTACATTTGTAGCAGCGTGTGCTGTGATGAGTCAGATCCCAGGGACAACACCGCAGACAGAGCTTCACCAACCCAATGGCCAGCCCAGCTCCACCAGCTGACTCAAAGCAGCTCCAACAGTGACCCTTTGGGGGAAGGACGGAAGGGATGAGAGCGCGAGCCACTGCAGCGCCAGGGAAGTGTGGCTGGATCTTGTCCCAAGCAACCTTACTGCTGCAATCCCAAGGCTTTCCAGCAGCAAGAAGGGTCTTTGCACATTTCCTCTTAGGGCTGAGCCCATGTAACACGCGAAGAGCAGGGAGAAGGGTTGGCGAAAGACCAACTCTGTTTCAAATGCTGCCCATTTCCTGGGTTTGGGATTTTCTAAGCCTTACACTAAAACTGTGGTAGGAGAGTTCACCTAGTATCTAGAGTCAGCTCTGGACTGGGACAAGCACCTAAAGCAACAAGGCTGGTCCACTGGGCCTAGGGGAGCTTAACTTGAGAACAGCTAGGACAGAAAACAACTCTGAGCACTTGCATTTCACACTTACCCTCAGAGTGCCAGGGGAGCCTAGAGTAGGTTTCCCTGCCAAACCGGCTCACCTCAACCACCCTCTGCGCCCTGCCGGCAGGAAAGGGCTGAGACTGGAGGAGATGTCAGCTTCCCTCCCACAGCCAGTGCTCCTTCCCATCCCTGCAGCGCCTTGCACAGAGAGAGACAGGACTGCAAGAACGGCTGGATGTTTTCAGCATCTGTTTGCGCCCGTTCGCTGAGTGCCACGTACAATTTGACATATTCTGTGGATTTCAATAATTTATGCAGTAGGAATGAAAAAGGAGCCTTCAGCCTCTAAAGCGAATGGTGTCCAAAAGAGGAATGGGCACTGAAAAGCGTGTTTCGAAAAACCATCCTTCTGCACTTCCAGGGGGCACGGGATGGGTACTGTAGGCAGGACCAACGCACCAGGACCTGGCACAGATCTTGTGTATCTCTTGAGCAAAATGAGCTCCATCAACTGTGCATGGGGGGGGGTGGTCTGTGTCTGCAACACCACTACATTCCACATGTGCCTTCACTGCAGCCCCTGCCGTGCAAAGACACTGCCCAGCACACTCCTTAGGTGCCCGTGGCAAGGCCTGGCACCAGCCAGCTACGATACTAGTCCCACATCCGATCAAATGGAGCAGTCACACAAACTGGGGTCATTCTGCACAGCCCAGTGACGAAGAAACAAGGCCCTGGGAAGGAGTGAGGGTAGGCTCCTGCCAGGCACAGAACACCTCCAGAGCCAGCCTGTCCCAGGGACAGGACTGATCCTGCAGCAGTTGGGCTCTTCTTCTCAAGCGGAGCATCCATCATGCCACCTGCCCAGTCACAGCAGGACCCTGATGGGGAGCCAAACAAGGGAAGGGGAGTCGCTCTCTCTGCTTGTTAGCAGCCCCTGCCTGTCTGCTCTGGAACATGCGGCTGGTAATGCAAGGTTGGGAAACCCCTGTGCTGTGAGGGGGCCGGGGGAAGCAGATGGGCACAGGGATAATACACCCTCTCTACACACCGAGGCATGGTGTCGAGACGGGGAACGTGCACATGGCTCACAGTGCAGCAGGGTCCTGGCACGTGGACACCATGGGGATGGCAGGGGAACATTCTGCAAAAGTAAAGCTCTCAAGCTCTCACAGGGACCTGCTCAAGAAGCGTCAAGGGACAAGGCCATCAAAGGACGTAACTAAATGGTTCGTTTCTGGAACTGCTGTCCCCTACTTAGAGAAGGTGGCTACAAGTGTGGGTTCATCATCCTGTTCCCAGCTTGATATGCAACCTTGGGCAACTAATTTAACCTTCCCAACATTGCACTAGGCTGCTAGATCTGGGAGAGAAGAATGCTTTACAAGCACCAATCCACAGTGGAAAGGATCATTTACGTTAGTGTCAGATTGTAATCTATATATACACGTGTATTCCCTTGAAAACTCTACATGAGAGAGCATGCATGGACATGTCAACCACAGATACACCCAGACACGGCTACCAAGCACCAGCGCCAGTTCCATGGCCTGTCACAAAATATTTTAAATGCTTGTTTAAACACCGGCACACTTAACTGGAGCAACTAGACCGGTGTTTGCCAAACCACACAAACAACGTACTTCATCCTCTATGGCCCAGCTGCTCTAACCATGGGATGCAAGAGCCGTGTCCTCCGTGCACAGCGTGAGAGGCCGGAAAGTCACCCACAGCACTCCGCCCAAGTATCTTAGCTGGGCGCTGGAAGGAATCTTTCCCCTAGTGCCACAGAGTGTTAACAGCCACTCCTCAGAGGAGCCTCGAGACCCCTAATGCTCCTCCCACAAGAGCAGAGGATCTGGGCAGGACCTCTCCTTGCCCCTACCCCTGCTGCCCCGGGAGCACTCACAGGGGATACACCCCCCTGCACAGCCTCCCAAGCCCTACTTCCCCAGAGCCACTGACATCACTCAGGTGCCGTTTTAGCGCCAGACTCTTCGGGGCTCCTGTTCCAAATGCCATCAGCCAGGCACAAGGCTTAGCCTGGAGTACCAGGAGTGACCCCCCTCTTCCATACCTGCAGAGCCCTTCTCCTGCCCCCTGTGGGCCCAAAGAGGTGCAAGGCTTGGGAGCAGCACTGTCATGGGCTTTAGCAGGGGCCTCTCTGGGGACGATGACTGGCCAGCAGACCAGGAACCCTGCTTCTGCAGAGCTTTGAGCTCAGCTAGCCACCACCTTCTTTCTCTCTGCCACAAGAGCTGGCATCTACAATGTCAAGTGGCAGATTCCTGAAATTACAATTTACAACGTAGAAATTGTGAGAAATGATTGTTTTCATTTCTTGCAAAGAGAGTGAAGCCCACCTAAGCTGGGAAACAGCACATCTTTCCCTCGGGATCAGCCTCCAGCAATGCCATCCTGAGCCCCACTGTCCCCCCCTTCTAGGCACAGGTGTGGGGGTGGCCTAGTCCTGCTCCTAGTGCCGTCTGCATTATAAAAGCACTCACACATTGGCACTAGCTGGCCCCAGTGAGGCAGTCAGCAGAGGCCAAGGAGACTGAACCCCCAAGTCCCATCACATCATGCTTGAGGCGCGCTGATGGACAGCACAACAGCCTGTTCCTCGGAGAGAAAACGTCAGTCAGCAGGGCTAATAATTCAGTACCTTTCACCAGCTCTAATTGGGGGCGGGGGGAGGCCTTGCAAATCTGTTGCCACAGTTACTAGCATCTGAAGAGTTGGCTCCCCCTCGAACCCACACGGTGCAAGGGGAGACCTGGAAGCACACACACACACACACATACCCCCCCCCTCCGCAGAGGCCCTTGCTAGAGAGACCTGCAGCTCCATGGACCCTCTTGATGCATGGAGGAACAGAAACTGGGACAGCAGAGACTCCCTTCCACAGCCTCGACCTGCCCCTCCTCTTGCAGCAGCGACCCACCTGGGCCATGAGAGCTCCCAGCAAAGCCAGCAGTGCGGGAGAGGAGTGTTTAAGCACAGACTATTTATGATAGAACCATAAAATGATTCAGCAGGCTCAGAAAATCCCACCTGAATCTATTTTAAGAGACAGTCCTGGCTCAGCAAACCACGTTTCTGTTTCAGCTCCTGCCCCTCTTCCCGAGTGGAAGCACAGGGCAGCCACTCCAGCTACCCCCGTCCAGTGACCTGTCATGCCTACGCTTTTCTGCCACTATAACAAGCTGCAGAAGTGTCCCTAGCCTCAGACTAGCAAGGCCCCCGATTCCACAGCCAGGCCCGCTGGTGAGAGGTACCGCTGCCAGCAGCACCCAGGGCACTCCGCTCACACGTGGGCCTCTCGCAAACGCAGAAACCAGAGCACTGAGCTTCAGACCAGGTCTGGTCTCCTGTGCTTGTGTCTCTGGGTGTCGAGCTAGGGAACATGCAGCACAAAGCCACCAGCTCAAGCTGTCCCACAGTCTGTCCACTGGGGCAGAGGCACATTGTTGTCCCGCTGGAGCTGCCCTCCTCTGACAACGCTAAGTGGCTGAAGGACCAGGGCCCTGCTGAATTCGGAGACCTAGCTGGCCCTGCGGTTTCAGGGTTCAAGCACCAGGCCGTCAGCCTATATTAGTCAGTACCCACTTCTTCTCGAGAAGGCGCTGTCCTGCATAGCCCCGTAGTCCTCAGACGGCCCACACAGCCCGAGGGCTGAGCCAGGCGCTGGCAGTAAATAACCACTGGTGGGGCTGCACCTTGGGGAGGGGCGGCAGAGGATCAATATGGAGCTAGAGAACAGACATGCAATCCAAGGGGTCTCAGATATTCCCCCCACCCAGTCTCCACCCGTCCCCAACTGGGCAAAGCAGGGGCTTAGCCCAGGCACAGAACCCAGGGCAGATGAAGAGCAAATACTGAGACCACCCCCCGGCCAGGCAGATCTCAAAGTGAAGGGCCAGGCCCCAGCTGCTGAGACCTTAGGGAACAAGGGGTTACTGGAGCCTGAGCAAAGAGACAGCACTGACTCCAGCCAGATAGGGAGCAGCGATGGGACGGGAGCCCTGAACAAGCGCTGTACCCCTCGGCCACAGACAGCCCACTGTGGGGTGGGCACACCTCCCCCTTGGAGGGGCTGGGACCCCACGGGGGCAGGGAAGAGGCGCGCCGAGGCCCCATGGGGGAAGGGAAGATGGGGGGCTGGGCCCCTCTCCAAGGGCAGGCTGGGACCCCACGGGGGGAGGGAAGAGGCGGGCTGGGGCCCCACAGGGGGAGGGAATGGAAGATGGGGGGGCGGGGCCCCATGGGAAAGATAAGATGGGGGGCCAGGGCCCCTCTCCAAGCACAGGCTGGGACCCCGCAGGGGGAGGGAAGAGGCGGGCTGGGATCCCACAGGGGGAGGGAAGATGGGGGGCCAGGGCCCCTCTCCAAGCGCAGGCTAGGACCCCGCAGGGGGAGGGAAGAGGAGCACCGAGGCCCCACGGGGGAAGGGAAGATGGTGGGGGCCGGGGCCCCTCTCCAAGGGCAGGCTGGGACCCCACGGGGGGAGGGAAGAGGCGGGCTGGGACCCCACGGGGGGAGGGAAGAGGCGGGCTGGGACCCCACGGGGGGAGGGAAGAGGCGGGCTGGGACCCCGCTCCAAGCGCAGGCTGGGGCCCCACGGGGGAAGGAAAGATGGGGGGCCGGGGCCCCGCTCCAAGCGCAGGCTGGGGCCCCACGGGGGAAGGAAAGATGGGGGGCCGGGGCCCCGCTCCAAGTGCAGGCTGGGGCCCCACGGGGGGAGGGAAGATGGGGGGCCGGGGCCCCGCTCCAAGCGCAGGCTGGGGCCCACGGGGGAAGGGAAGATGGGGGGCCGGGGCCCCACGGCAGGACACGGGCCCTCTCTCCCGGGGTCAGGCCCGCACTCACCGCCCGTGATTTTCTGCAGCCCCAGCACGTCCTCGGGGCCGATGAGCGGCTTCCGCAGCAGCTCCTCCTCGGGGCCCGCGGCCGCCGCCCCGCCGCCCTTCTTCACCCTCATGGCCGCGGCCCCGCCGCTGCCCCGCCGGCCGGAGCGAGTGTCGGCGCGGAGAACGGGCTCGCTCATCCCCCGCCCGCGGCCTCGCTCAGCGCCTTTGCCGGCAAAGCCCCCGCGCTGCCGCCGGCTGCGGCCCGGCCGCCTGGCTCCGCCCGCGCCGGGGAGGGGCCGCGCCAGGCCCCCAGCAGGGCGGGGTCGGGCCCAGCGGCCGCCGCGCGGTCATTGCTGGCCGGGGGCCCCAGCCCGTGACTGTGGCCGGCTCCTCCCGCACGGCGCGGGGCAGGGTTTGCCTGAGCCCCCCTCAGAGCCCCTCACCCCCAGCGGACAAGCTCTCCAGCCAGGCCGACTGCCCGGGAGCCCAAGACCCAGCTGTCTAACCCCAGCAGCGCCTGCACCCTTGGGCCCTCACAGGTGTAGGGCTGTTTGAAGGGCATCCTCCCCCCCCCCCGAACAGGGTCTGGCCCTTCCCTTCACCCTACAGCCCTGGCGAGCAGCGGGAACATCCCCACATCAGTGGGTTTGGGCCACCCAGGCTGTAAGGGGTGTGCACAGACCTGGCTGTTTTCTGTCTGTCTTCCATCAAAGCCCTGAGAAATCAGCTACTGTACCCGACACCCAGCGCTGACCACCCACTTAACTGGCACCCAGGGCAAGAAACACATAGTGCTCCCCCTGAATTAGAGGGTGCAGCCAGGGCTGGTTTTAGGCCAATTCCCCGGACTCGGGCCCCGCGCCTTAGGCTCACCAGCGGCAGTCCGCTCCGGCGGCATTTCAGCGGCAGCAGCAGGGGTCCGCTCTGGGGTCCTCGGCGGCATTTTGGCAGCAGGGGGTCCTTCAGTGCTGCGGAAGACCCGGACCACTGCCGAGTCCTAAAACCTGCCCTGGATGCAGCCTTCACAAAGCCAGCGTGCAAGTCCCCTGTCCTAAATGGTCCAGTGCGCACCCTAGTCCCATCTCTTATATGGCAGAAAGATCACATTTGGCCTTGTAGGGAGCGTTCTTAGAGAAGAGACCCTGCAAATCAGTATAGAGCAAAGCACGGATTATACACGGGGGAGGTTCGATGGGCTCTCTCCAGCTCACAGCCAGCCTCCATACAGCACCGAGCATTACTATCGCAAAACAGCACCTTCCCCTCTAAGCTCAAATTTTCAGAGGACTGTGAATCAGCTGCAGAAACAAGACAAAGGCTACAGCTTGCAGTCAGTGCCCGAGATCTCCCCACCTCCCACAGCTTTTATTTTAAGCAGTGTGAAGTTGATGGAATTTTTAATACAGAAACTTTTCTTGTGCTTCTATTTCTCAAAAATAGCTTTGTTTAGACCCACAAGGATGCTGGCCCATCTCCTAATTTGAAATTGGATATAGCATAAACTGAAAGCAGAAATAGGCATTCCCTAAGATTTAATAGGAATAATTAAGGTGGATACATCAGGTCAGTCCAGACTAGCAGAAGGTGCAAGTTTTAAAGAATAAAGAAGAGGTAGGTGCAGGTTAGATATTTCACACTATTTCAAGGTACACACAAACACACTGGCTCCTTTACCAGGTCAGCTAGCCCCGGCACTGGACTTGGCCTGGGGTTAGATACTGCAGCTGCAGGGACTGCGTAGGCCGCACAGCATCATGCTGCAGTTCAAAAAGCACTTGCTGGGGGTCCGCACTGAAGTGAGGGGTACGTGGGGTTGGCTCCTCATTTTCAACGGCTAAATTGTATGAAGAAGCTAGAAGTCTGTTAAAATACTGGCGCTGGGTCAGCCCAGGCGAGAGGAGTTAGCTCAGTTCTAGACTAACACCCAACACTTCAGACTAATGGAAATGCACCGAATTGCTGCTGATCCAGTTCACCCTACCCTCTCCCAGCCTTCCCCATTACTGAAACAGAGGTGGGGCTGGCTTTTGGAAACACGGCTTCTCAAAGTAACAACGTCTGAGCCTGGAACATAGCGGACATATGAAAACTCACTCTGCCTAGGACGTTCAGTCCCCGTCCAGAGGGAACAGTAAGAGGTGCAGCAGGTCAAGGTGTTAGCAAAACTGGGTGAGGGGACCAGAATGAAACAGCAGGGGGTGGATTGAGGTGGGGGGTAGTGGAGTAATGGGGGGGGGGTCTAGTAGGAGCTGCTGCCCATGGCTGAAGCCCCAGTGCCCCTCATTACACCTTACTACAGTCATACTCAACAGGGGTAGTTAGGGTGTCTACACTTCCCACATTACAGCAGCGCAGTGACGTGGACAGTGCAGTCGCGCTTCATCACCAGGGGCGAGCTCTCCCGGCGATAAAAAATAGCCACCGCGAACGAGCGCTGGTAGCTTTATCGCCAGGTGCGGCTCCCAGCGATAAAGCGCTGTCTATACTGGTGCTTTTCAGCGCTAAAACTTTTGTCGCTCACAGGGGGGTGTTTTTTCACACCCCTGAAGGACTGAAGTTTTAGCGCTGAAAGTGGCAATGTAGACACAGCCTTAGATAAGTAACAGCCCTGACTGCTCTGACCCAACAGCAGTGTTTTGAGACACCTTGCCTGCTGTAGGTGTTATCCAGCAAGTTTACTCTCAGGGTAAACTTGCTGGATAAGGGAAGCAGACCAGCGTGGTTATTACAGTCAGAGCATACGAGGAGGGGGATCTACTTGCTGACATATCAAGACGATTTCATGCTACAAACCAAACCAAACAAGACTCTCTAGTCTAGAGCACTGCTTGGTGCCTCGGAAGTGCCTGCTGTGATTGCCCATTTAAAGGACGCTTAGTTAGGGTGGAGAGCCTGCAGCCTGGGGCACAGAGAGAGGAAAGGAAAGGAAGGGGCTTCGGGACAAGGAGAGTGACACAGCTCGGACTATTAGTGCAGAGAGAATATAACCAAGGCAGGCAGCAAGCTAAGGCTCACACATGAAGCTTGAAAACCCGAGACCGTAGCAAGGAGGCAAAGGGTTATGTTAGAGGTACTGAAGGGGGCTGTTACAGATAACGGGGCTCCCGGCAGAGGAGGGAGAGCCAAGCAGCAGTGACGTATTTAGGCAGAAGTGGGATGCTGGCACAGAATTTTATCAATGGACAGGGAGGTCATGGTCACACTTTGGAGGAACCAGGCACTCTTTGGGAGTCCAGAAGGAATCTAGTGCTGAGCATGTTCCACCCCGGATTGGCTGTGGTGGGGAGTTTGCCATTGCCTGGTAGAATGTGGAGAACTGCACAGTCAGGGCTCCTAGGCCTACTCTGCATGGTACCTGGTGCTCTGTGGTAGGTCAGGGGACTGTCCTTTCACCCGGGTTTTCTTGCCCACAGACCAGGCCCATCCTGTTGCAAGGTCCCTGGAACCACTGGTTGCAGCTCCTGAGATACAAGCAAGTAGTGTAGAAACTCTCAGGCCCTGCTCATCTCCAGGGAAGCACTTCCCCACAGCCAGCCCAATGCCCAGCAAATGCTTTCGCTCCTGCTCCACTGAGCTGGGACAGAACTGGACAGCTTCCAGCAGGGCCTAGCTCCCTGCAGCACCCTCTCCCACAGCACAGAGCAGCAAGGTCCTTCCCATTGGGAAGGACGGACGGACAGACATGCTGGGAGGGAGAGAGACTGGAGCGAGGCAGATGACCAGGGTGAGCAGCACAACACTCTCCACACTGATTTCCCAGAACCTAGCCCATCTGACGGGAAACCCTCCCATCCCGTGAGAGAGCTGCACTGGCTTGGGCCACCCTGAGAAGCTCCAAGCCAGCCAGGGTGGCATAGGCTGCTTGAATTCCCAGGAAAGGCACGCTGCCTCTCAGCGGAGTCTGGCTTTTACTTTTATTAAAAAGAAACCTTGTTTTGTTCAGCATTGATCAGTGCATCACTCTCACATCTGCCCTCCCCCCCAGCCCACCTGCAAAACAGGGCCCCAGGCTCCCCCCACAGAGACCCACAGGCTGCCAGCCGTGGCAGGAAGCTAAGAAACCCAAGAGCCACTTTCCGAACGTCCCTGAAGGATGAGCAGCACTCACCTGCTGCAGACACTGCGAGGAAGTGCTGCCCCAGTGCACAGGCCCAGGCTGGCCTGTATATGCTCCCTACGTTGGGGAAGGTGGCAGGGTCACACTTGTGGATCAACAGCTCACAAGGGGAGGGACCCGGGTCCAGTGCACGTAGAGGGGACCCTGCCAATACCAAGGCTCTCAACAGGAATAAAAGGAAGGTGCCCCACAGGTCTCACTCCCGCTAAGCTAGGCAGCCCCAGAAGCACGCCATGTAGGGGCTGGGCTGGAAGGGTGCACTTCAGGCTGCTGAAGCACTCAGAGGGGACAGTCTCCAGAGCATCTCCCAATCCTTCCGACTCAAAGGAAAGCCCCTTCATCCAGGCACCGTGCGGGGAGTGCAAGCTTGACTCATACCCAGGGAGCCCCAAAACTGCCTCCTCTGCTGTCTGGTGGTGGAGCTGGCTGCGGTAACTAGAAAAAGCAGAAGTGGCCCGAGCTCATCCACTTTGGACCCAGCCTGCAGGGGCATTTTGCTCAGACGGCCAGTCACTGGCAGCTGTAGCCACTCTGCACTCCTTGGGGGAGATCTGCCCATGCCAGCTGACGGGCTTGTGGGGCTCTTGCTAAGGGGCTGTTTAATTGACGTGTAGACATTGGGGCTTGGGCTGGAGCCCACGCTCTGGTACCTTCCCACCTTGCAGGGTCCTAGAGCCCAGGCTCCAGCCCAAGCCCAAAGAGCCACACCGCAATGAAACAGCCCCTTAGCCTAAGTTAGCTGGCCCGGACCAACCGCAGGTGCCTAGCTGCAGCATAGGAGTCCCTGCTAACCCCCAAGGCAAAGGCGAACCCAAGAGCTCCATGCTGGGAAGTGGCCGTGCTGGGGGCTAAGCCTCGGTTTCTGACCCAACACCCTATTTCTGCCAGACTTTCCACTCTTCCAGGATTCATAAAGAATCATCTGAGTCACTGGGCCCAGACTGTTCCTACACAGACAGGCTGTCACGAGCTGGCTCTGAGCTCCCCTGCCCCATGGGGCAGCTGCAGACAGGCTCAGTCAGTTTTCATGGGCTCCTTCTTGCTCTGTTTGGCTTCCCGGAGGATCTTCACCAGGGACAGCAGGATGGGCACCGCCATCGGCAGGAAGAGTGGAATGTAGATGGCAAATTTCTGGTCATCAGGGAAGTAGAGGAGATGCAGCAGCGAAGGGTCAAAGAAGGCCCGCTCCGAGGAGGTGACCGCCTCTTTACTGGCCTGGAATGCTGAGCCCAGATGGCCAGAGGCCAGCTCCAGCATGGCGGTCTGCGCGGATGCTACTGCATGGTATACCTGGATGGGACCACACAAAGGGTCAGTGCCCAGCAGCTCCCTGTCTGGCCCAGGCAGGTCAAGGGAGCTCCAGGCACACACACTTGAGGCCCTAGGAGTGCCAGAAGCTGAGCAGATCCTGGATTGTCAAGTCTGGCTCTGCTCTAAGAAATGACACTGGCCTCTACATATCCCTCCTCAGCACCCCACAGCCAGGGGGCTCCAAGTGTCAAGCCACCTACTCCTACACTGTCACCAGACACGCTTTCTACGCTCTCAGCTACACCAGTGCAGTCCCATTCTCTTCACTGGCTTGCACACGGAGTAACTGGGGCAAGACGTGGGCCTGCAACAGGAACGTAGCCAACTGCTGCATTGACGCCACACAGGAAGGAAGGGCTAGAATCCACTCACTGCCTCAGAGCTGCATTGACTCCAGGGTTACGACACCCCCACCCCCACCCCCAGGGAGTGGATCTGCCACTTGTACACTCACTGTCCAGTGCAAACTTTCACTCAATGCCACCAAGGGGTCTCAGCCCAGCGGGGGGAGGAGGGGGGGGGGGAAGAATTTAGAAGGTCTCTCCCCAGTGAGGCTGTGGCAGTTTCTATTAATTCTAGGTCCAGGGCACAAGGGGGCAGTGATGCTGCAGAGGCAGAATTCTCAGCCCAGGAGAGGGCGCCCTTGTGTCCGCTAGCTGACTCAAGCAGCCAGGCCTGGTCCAGCCTTCCAGGTTAAGGGCAACAATTTTCTGAAAGTTTCCCCATCCCCATCCCCAAGAGGGGAAATTAATACACCAGTCTGGGCAGCCAAGTCTCCAGCAGCAGCAACTCATGGGGCTCCTATGTGATGCTGGCAGCCCCCAACCTGTCATGGGGACCCTCCCAACACCCACCCACCTCAGAAGCAACATCATCCTTGATGACGATGTTCCCGATCTTGTCTAGCAGTTGGGCCAGGGAGGTGAGAGTGGTGGACACCGTGGCGATATTCTCCACCGTCCGGGTCCACAGCAGGCGGTCCAGCTCCCAGTCAGACAGCCCCTTGTTCCCAGGGCTCTCCAGCAGGAACTCCTCTGGGAGCGGCACCTGGGAGATCCCAAACAACAACCTGGGGGGAGAAGGGGCAGATCAGGTCTGTGCTGGCAAGGGAGGTCACCGGGCCAACTCTTCTGCAGGAGGTGTGAGCACGGGGAATGGGCACGTGGCAGAAATGTTCTCGTCTGCCTTTCCTGCAGGGAGTTCAGCCCTGACGCAAGGTGCAGGTCTGAGTCCTGCTGCCCAGGGGGGCAGGTGCGAGTCAGGCTTCCCAAACACATTACTACCAAGCTAAGGCAGAACGAGGCCGGTCCGTGACACCGTGGCTGAGAAGGGACAAGTTCACAGGATTGTGGGCTTTGTGGTCATGGGCCTTGGTCCAAGACCCACCAACGCTACTGAACAGCTGTCAGACAGGACAACTCCAGCCACCACCACCCTAGGCCAGAGTGACTAAGGGGAGACAGGAGCCACATGCCACTGCCGATCCCCTAAGCCAGCCAGTGACCGGGAGAAGCCTGTCCTCACATTGCCAGAGAGTCTAGGAAAAGCACAGAACCAGCCCCAGGCTGCAGAGCAGGGGGAGTCCGAGAGGCAGCGTCTCTGCCCTGGCACACACCTCCCAGGGCAGGCATGGTCTGCGCTCAGCCCCGGGGGCCACAGCCTCATGCTGCTCTGGGGGAACCGAACATAACGAATGCAGAGAACGGAAGGGCTGGGGCAGGGCGGAGGGGACAGCAGCGTCCTCACCGTAGCTGGGCCAGGAACACCTCCATCACTCGCACCATGTCCACGTCCACCCGAAGCGGGAGAGGGGCCTTGTCAGGAGCTGGGTGGTCGATGTTGTACACCTGCCAAGAGAGTGTGTCCAGGGCAGGCCTGACGCAGGCTATGCCTCACCACACAGAGGCCCCCCCGGTCCCTGTTCTCCAGTCAGCCCACAGCTCTGGGCTACCCCGCAGTGCTGAGCAGTGTGCTGCCTTATTCAGGGAACGGCCAGGGGGCTCAGGCCCAGGCCGCGTCTAGCCTGGCCTCCCATCTTGGAGAGCGGCTGAGACCAGCTGCATCACAGGAAGGGGCAAGTGGAAAAGCCCGTAGGGTGCCATGGGCACTGCTGGGGCTGGAGGAGCTGGACCAGGAGCTCTCAAGCACAGCACAGGGCTTCAGCTGGCCAGCCCCTGCCAGTCACAGTCCCCAGCACGGGGGCAGGAGACCAAAGGGACTGCCTAGGCCCTGCAGGGGGAGCAGAGCGGTGCTTTCTGCATACAGGGCAGGGCCCCTCCTCCTTACCATGATCCCACCCCAGCGGGGGCTGTGGAAGGCGTTGGTCCCCACAGCGGCGCCATCCTTGTCCTGGATGTAGAGAGGGGAATGGACACGCTCCGGCACGTACAGCAGGAAGTTCAACACAGGGTAGAGCGAAGTGGCGCTGGAACCTGCAGCAGCGCACAGCGAGCATCACAGCATTTCCGGGGCAGACCCCGGCAGGCAACAGGGACCCCGGGAAGCTGCCTGCAGGAGCTCAGCGTGGGGCATGTTACTGGGGCCAGGCTCAAGCTGCTCCTGAGAAGGGGTCAGCGGCCTGGGGGTTACATTGGTGCTTTCAACATGAGCCGTGCATTAAGATCCCAGCCAGGTCAGGAACAGCACGAATTCGGCTGGGTCTCAGCCCATGCCTCTGACCGGGGATCTGCCCTTCTAACTAGTCAGCAGTATGGGGGCGCAGGGCTGCGAGCGAGGGCTCTGTGGGGCAGAGCCTGGGCTGTGTCTTCCGGCACAGGTCTCCGCCGTTACCCTCCGCACCACTAACCTCTCAAAGCGGCCACAGCAAGGACGCAAGGTGGCACTTACCCAGCCTGGCTTCCACCGGGTTAATGACGTGGGGTAGACTGAGCGCGCTCAAGATGAAGCTGGAGGAGGCCTTGTCAAAGCGGGGCGAGACCCCCAGGACGGCATAGTACAGGATCTGAGGGGATCACCAAGGAGATGGATGTTGTGGGAAGATCACCCTGTGGCCAGCCTGGCTGGGGCACCCTCCCTCCTCCTACCATCCCTCTCACCTGGGAGTCCACTGAGATGTTGGCTACTGAGCCCAGCTTGTCGAGGAAGGGCTGCACGTAGCTGTTGACAGCTGCCTCGATGTCCCAGTGCACGTCATGGGACTTGGGGTCTGGGTTCAATAAGCTGAAGGTGATCTCGTATCCTGGGAAGAGCAGAGAGCAGAGCCTGCCACCAACATCCCACTGCAAGGAGGAGCTGCAGCAGCACATGCCAGGCCAGCACCTGCCAACAACCCCGGATCCCCAGGGCAGGAGTGCATGAGCAACGATTCCAGAGCAGAGCAGAGCAGATGCCAAGTGGGCCAGAGAGAGACCAGAGCTGCGCTCCAAGGAGTAACTGTGGGACCCAGTCTCCCGTTCCTGAGCTCAGGGGCTCCCGGACAGTGGCACTGGGTTGCTGGGGTGCACAGAGGACCCCGGGGTGTTGGTTACTCAAAGGGAGGGGGTGCCTGAGAATTCGAGGAGGGGGAGAGGAATGTGGCCCAAGTGGGCTCTGTGCTGCCCCCAGCCCTGCCCAAGGAAGACAGCGTGCTGCAGAGCACCATGGGAACAGCTCTCATGGCAGGCACCCCACGCATCCTACCCAGGCTGGATTTGAACGGGCGCCTCGTGTCCGTGCCGAGCTGGTCCATGGGGACGCGATCAGACAAGGCGGCGGTGATGGAGTCGGTGGTGAAGGACATGGCCTGCACAATCTGCTGCACCCGGGCACCAATGGCAGCCAGGACATCTCCTGGGCCCTGCGTACCCCTCATCACGGCGCTACGGTGCTTCCCGACGTACACGCCAACGCCCTGTGGAGAAGGCAGGGCAGTGAGCCAGGACTCTGGGGGGGGCAAGGAGCACACACCTCCCCTCTCCTGGGACCGGAGCGCTCCCAGGGCAGCGTGCTCAGCCCCTGACAGGGGTGCCCCAGACTGACCCCTTCTTGTGCCTGGACGCAGGATAACAGGGCTGGGAAGCTCCACGGACAGCGGCCTCAGGCAAAGAGGGTCTTGGATTGTTCTGCAGCCACCCCACTGAAGGGCAGGGGAGAGCTCACCAAATACACAGGAGATCCATGCCCCCTCCTGCCTATGGGGCACGCACCAAGCAACGTGGCAAGCGTCTCTCTTTCTGCAGAAGGGTGTCCCTTCCAGCAATGCACCCTCCCCCTCAGATCGCCCACCTCCCAGGCCCCTGCCAAGGCCCAGCCACATGACTCTGCCCCTCGTGCTATGCCTGGAGGAAAGAGAGCGACAGGGGAATAGGGCATCTTTCTGGGCAGGTCCCCGTCCAGCACAATCTCTCTGGGGGGCGTCTGCCTGGTCTCTTGCTCCAGGGACACAGCAGGCAGCCCCGGGACACTCCAAGCCACACTCCTGGTCCCAGAGCAAGGAGGTGGGGCACTCCCAGCAGAGGATGCTGTACCTGAGGCAGGAGAAGGGAGGTTTCCGGGATCACGTATACAGTCAGAGCGCCCACCAAGTCCTCCTGCAGCGGGAGCAGCGCAGCGTCTGCCTCTGGGGGAAGAGAAGGGAGTTAGTGTTGTTGGGAACCTCACCCCACACCGCACGTGCCAGGCGGCATCCCATGGGGGGATGGAGCAGGCATTACCAGTTGCCCAAAGGAAGTATTCCAGAGAGGGGAATCCCTCCTCTCTCTCCTAGCCCATCTCCAGCCGGGACTCCTGGCTCCCTCGCAGCCCCCACTACAACACAAGTCTGTGTCCACAGTCACCCCTAGGTCCCTGCCCCACCCCCCAGGCTCCTGGAACTCCCCCCTGCCCTGGAGCAGCCCATCCCTATGCCCCAAGAGCTGCACATGGTAGTTAGCAGCAGCAATCCCAAGCAGCAACCCGGGTGACGTGCACTCTGGGAATGCCGGCCCGTTGGTCCCCACAACCGGGGTGTTTCTGGTAGGTACAGCAACAAACTGGCACCCCACCACCTGCATCCTAGTTGGGCCTAGAGACCGCAGAGCAGCAGCCGCAGGGCATGGCCAGCTGCACGGCCACCCCAGGAGAGCCAGGACTCCCTGCTCTTTGCCAGCTCTACCCCAGGGCAGCAGCCTAGCGTGTCCTACCGAACCGGTGCAACCCTGTACCTTGCACGGTGGCCATGGCCAAGGCTGCCCGCTCCGTGGCGGTCGCACTCCGATAAGTCGTCTCATAGCGGGCCGTAACGCTTGTTTTTGCTGCGGGGAAGGGAGAGAGAGCAGGTGAGGCCAGCTGGCCCTATGTGCTGTGCTCTCCAGCACCAGGGCCCTGCTCTGGTAACCCCGATAAGGAACCAGGGCCGAAAGGGACACAGCACCTTCTCCAAGCTGTGCGCATGCCCTAAGCCTCCCCTTAGGCCAGTGCCGGGCCCCAGCTCCCAGAGCTGAGCAAGGCCTTCCAGCCCGGCTGGTCCATCCCCACAGGCAGGACGGGTCCCTAGGGTTTGCCCAGTCTGACGTGTCACAAGGGATGGGGCTCCCCTCCCTGGGAAGATAACTTCAGTATGACCTACCTCACGGGCAGGGAGCTTCCTTCCCTTCGTTTTACTCCGATTCTCGTTACCCACCCACGTGCCCCTCCCACCTCATGGTGTGTCCCCCCAGACACTCGGGAACATTGTGCTCCAGCTACACTCAGCTCTCGGAACTGTCCCTCCTCAGTGGCTCCCTCCAGCCTCGCTCCAACGCTGCAGGCGGGGAGCAGTCAGTGCCCCCTGCTCTTCACCCTCCACGCCTGTATCTCACCAGCCAGCCCCTCTCTAGCCCACTGCCTAATTGCACTGGGGTCACAAGAGGCTCCTGCTTGGAGGAGAGCAGCTCCAGCCTTTCACGGCTTGCAACAAGGTAAGAAACTTCCCGTGTCATTAGTCGCCACCATGACTAATCTGTGGGGGACAGTCCCAGCCCCAGAGTGGGCCTAGCTCCTGCAGCCGGAGGGGAGAAATGGGGACACCACTTGCCTAGTTGAGATAGTCCCTGCAGAGCCATGGTGGACGGGGCTGCTGGCCTCCATCGCACTAGCTCAAAGCCATCTGTAGGAGGCTGTGAGCTCAGCACCAGCCAAGGGGAGAGACAGGGACAGTGGGGAGAGTCGTGTGAGAGATTAAAGCGAACAAAGGGGTTACAGCAAAAGCACAAGCCCCGCAGCAGTCAGAGGTTCTTACAGTTTAACAGGCTCTCCTCCTCCTGTGTGTCTGCGAAAGGGAGTCTCCTCCACTGAGCTCCTGGCAGAGCCCCCTTGGCAAAGACCACTGAGACGGGCACAGTCAGCTGGAACTGAGCAAACAGCAGCATAAGCCACGGCCCCTACCACCGTCCCAGCCTCCGTCAACCCCCCGCACCTCCTCACAGCCCTTCTGGGAGCCCCAGCACCACCCAGAGCCCTGGGGCTCAACAGTAGCCGAACCCTGTGAAGGGAGACCCATGAATTGCTGCTGCCACCAACTGGAAACTCCTGTGTCTGCATCAAGAGTCTGTGCCAGAAAGCGCTGACAGACGTAGGACATTCAGCCCTTCCCAAGGGGGAACGGCCGTAGGGGCAGCAAACGCCGGCTGGGGTGGGCCAGCCCCAGGCACAGGGCTAGCAAAGCACCCCAGTGCCTGAGCTCTCCCCGTACTACCTGGCTCCTGGTCCCAGAACTACCACCCAGCACGGAGGCCTAAGGGCAGTGCTGTGCCGTGCCACGGGCCGGGCCCAGCCAGGCAGCATCCGCTCCCCCCGGGCTGCAGCGGTCACAGGCCGGCCAGGAGGGAGAACCAGGGCCGTAGCAACAAAGAACGTGCCCCCCTCCGAACATATGTCCGGGCGGGGCCCCTTACAATGCAGACACTGGAATGCGGTATTTATTTTGCCACTTTTAGGGGCCCCCTTCCTTGCGGGGCCCCCTCCGGTCGGAGGGCGCTCGCTACGCCTCTGGGGAGAACACACGGCTGGCCTTCGCACCGGGCGCCGAGGGGGGGGGCGCAGAGCGAGGCCGGTCCTGGTCTCTCTCTTCCCCCCCGGCTGGGAGCGAGGGCGGCTGCACCCCCCCCCCCCGCCCCCCGGGGCCCGGCGCCCCGCTCCTCCCCCCCCGCGGGGCCCGGCGCCCTACCCGGAGCGAGCCCAGCGCGCTGATTCCCGCGTAGGGCAGCGAGGCCCGGTACGTCTCCGTCGTCTTCCACCAGAGCGGCAGCCCCAGCACCAGGGCGACGGCGGCGAAGGAGAGAGCAGCGCGCTTCCCCCGCGCCTTCTCTGCGGGCAGAGACACGGGCAATGGCGGGGGCAGAGACCCCCGGCTCCCCCCCCCCCGGCTCGGCTCCCCCCCCCGGCCCGGCTCAGCTCCCCCCCCAGCTCCCCTCAACCAGCCCCCCGCATACCCCGTCCCCCTCCACCTCGCTCCTCTCCCGGCTCCAGTCCCCCGGCTACCCCAGCCCTCCGGCCCCCCCCCGCTCCCAGGACGCCTGGGTTCCACTCCCCGCTGTCATGGGGCCCCATCACCTCCCGCCACCGGCTCCGCACCTGCCTCGTCAGCCGCCATCCTCTCGTCCGATTGCTCTTCCCGGACCTCCAGGGGCGGGGCCTGCCCGCAGCCGGGGAAACCAGCCGGCAGCCAATTGGCGCAGACCGACAGCAGCACTGACCAATCAACGCTGACTAAGAGCACCGGGGGCGGGTCGCGAAGATGCCTGTGCGGTACGGTACGGGTCCCTCAGAGGGACACGGCGGGGGAAGGGGGCCGTCCGGCACAGGGGCCCGTGAGAGAGAGAGGTGTGGGCGGGTCCAGGCTGCACACAGAGCACCTCCGCCCGGCCAGCGGGGCCCCCGACCCTGGGCACCCCGCCCTCCCCGGGCACTACGCCCCTCCCCCGCCACTGCACCCCCACCCCAGGCCCTGCACACACACCCTGCCCTTCCCAGCCCCAGTCACTGCACCCACACCCCGCCATCCCTGGGCATTGCCCCCGGTCACTTCACCCACACCCCGCCCTCCCCAGCACCGGTCACTGCGCCCCTCCTCCAGCACCCCTCCCCCAGTACTGCACCCACACACCCCCACCCCAGGCCCTGCATACACACTGCACCCTTCTCAGCCCCAGTCACTGCACCCACACCCCGCCCTCCCTGGGCACTGTGCCCCTCCCCCAGCACTGCACCCACACCCTGCCCTCCCTGGGCACTGCACCCACACCCCACCTTCCCCAGCATTGGGGACTGCACCCCCACCCCACCCTCCCCCGCCCTGGACACTGCACCCCCACCCCGCCCTCCCTGGGCACTGTGCCCGGGCACTGCACCCCCACCCCGCCCTCCCTGGGCACTGTGCCCGGGCACTGCACCCCCACCCCATCCTCCCTGGGCACTGCACCCACACCCTGGCACTGTGCCCCTCCCCCAGCACTGCACCCACACCCTGTCCTCCATGGGCATTGCGCCCGGTCACTGCGCCCCCACCCCGCCCTCCCCAGCACCAGGCACTGTGCCCCTCCCCCAGCACCACACCCTGCCCTCCCCGTCACTGCATCCCTCCCCCGGTACTGCACCCACACAGCCCCACCCCAGTCCCTGCATACACATCGCACCCTTCTCAGCCCCAGTCACTGCACCCACACCCCACCTTCCCTGGCACTGTGCCCCATCACTGCACCCTCCTTGGGCACTGAACCTGGGCACTGTACCACATCCCACCCTCCCCGGGCACTGCGCCCCAGCACTGCACCCACACCCCACACTCCCTGGCATTGGATACTGTGCCCCTCCCCCACCATAGTCACTTCACTGCACCCCAGCCCCAGGCACTGCACACACACACTGCCCTCCCCCACACCAAGCACTGAACCCCCTCCCAAGCCCTGGGCACTGCACCTCTCCCCTGGGCACTGCACACACACCCTGTCCCCAGTCACTGCAACTCTCCCTCCCCTTGCTAGTGTTCCCCCCTCCCCCCCAGCATCAGGCACTGCACACCTCCCCCCAACCCTCCTAATTAACTCCTAATTCAGTACCAATGCCTCAGTGACTGCTTTCCTGCAAGGGGATTCTCGGTCCAGGAAACCTGAGCAGAGCACAGGAGAGGGACCCAGGCCCAGCCAAGGGCTGGCCCCACTTCTCTCCCTAACTGCCACTCAGACCTTGTAGGAAGGAGGCATTTGACCTTTCTGCCTCCGTTTCCCCACCTGTACAACACAGCTACCATTCCTGCAGGCAGGTGAAATTGGCAAGAGCCCTGTGACACCGGAGAGTTAACACTAATTCCCTTAGTGGAAATGGCACTTTACCCATGACAGAAATCAGGAAGATTCAGCCCCTTAAGTAGCAGTGAGTCATCTTCAGCCAGGTCAAGAGACGGGGGTGGTTGGCTAAGGAAAACACCAACCGAACAGGACCACATTATAGCTCTACCATGGAGGAGCGCGCCTGTAGTCCATGCAACGGGCAGGCCTTGCAGTAGGAATGGGGATGGCTCACGTGCTACCAAAACAGCTCCAGAGGAATCTTAGCTGAACCCCCAGTCTTGTTTTACTACAGTTCTGCAGTAGGCCACACTCCACCCCTACGGGAGGGCAGCAGCTGCCTTCCTTGCACAGGGCTGGACAAGTTCTACTGAACTGAGCACACAGCGAGAGATCGGTATCGCTAGCCATGGGCAATTGATGGAGGAACTTCACCCACTACTGAAGCACAGCCACCTCTGGGGTGGAACGTGGGAGCTGTTTAGCAGCACAAGACAGTTCAGCAGAGGAAGGGAGGAAAGCACCAGTGTCCAGCTGAAGCAGTAGGGGGATGTGGAGAGGAAGTTTGTAATGGACAGCAGAGACCTGGACCTGAGGAGCTTTGGGAAGGGAAGGGCCGGATTTGGAAGAAGTCTCCATGTGAGTTTGTCGCTCCAGAGTGCGTGGCTGGAAGCAGCTACTTTGTCTTCTTCACCCCAACTCAGAATACCCATGTTAAATAGACCGCCACCCCCCGGGAGAGAAAGCAGCTAATCCCCATCCCTACCCCCATATGGAAGTAGCAGTCACTTGTCACTTTCTCTATGATTTATTTGTTAGAGTATTTGGTACATCAGGTGCATATGGGGAACACAACACACGGCAGGAACTGGCTCCCCTACCATCGGCTGCTCACACCCGACTCAGCAGACACAGAGCGGTGGCAGCAGAGGCGCGGCACTACGGGGCGGGGAGCACACAATCAGAACTGCAAAGCTACAGCTTCACACCACAGTGCAGTCTAATGCAGCTTGGGGTCCCACACGGCCAGGGCCTTGAGACCACACAGGGCAGGCGGAGAACAGGCACTGGGGCACCAACAAAACAGAACGCTTCCTGCACACAAAAACCCCTTGGGAACAGGGGCCTCCTGCCCCAGAGCCAGGCATGGGCCCAGGGGACATCGCCCCTCCCCACCTCCTGCCAGCCTAGCTCCTCTCCCACCTCTAAACAATACCCTTTAAGGAGAACTGGAGAATTAAAGGGGAAGGGATGGGGTCTGCAGCCTGCACTGTCTGGCCAGTCCCTCCCGGGAGCCTCTGTCAGGGCACCTCTCCCTCCTCTTTCACAGGCACAAAGTCAGCAGCAATTGAAAGAAAACACGAGACTGGGGCAGTACATCCAGGTGGGGCTCGTTCCTCCCTTCCTCTCCCCTGCACCAGAGGCAACTACTTGGCTCCTGTCGGCGGCTACAGTAGAAAGCTGGGGGTGACTTGTGGCTGATATGGAACGTGGCAGAGTGGGAGACTGGTTGGTCAGTGGGGCTGGAAAGCCCGCCCGGGGGCTCCGAGCCAGGGCTCAGTAGGCATGGTTAGCCACGTAGAGGGACTGCCCAGCAGCATCAGAGTCGTCTCCGCTGCCCTCGTACTTGCCAAGAGCAGCCAGACTGTTCACCTAAGACACAGAGAGACCAGTTAGCATCCTCGTCACTGGCTGTGCCCCCAGCCATGGCCCTGGCACCCTCCACCCCCCAGCACGACAGGAGACTGGCTAGGAATCATACCAAGTGCCACAGTTACTCCCCCACCCACCCCACCATTCCCGTGGTCACTGCTCTCTTCACCACGTGCGCCAGACGCCATTTTAGCCTAGACGTGGTGTGACGAAGTGGGAATGTTCTTAATGTTTTCTGTGAGTGCTGTGTGGGTGCCTCAGTTTCCCCTATGCATTTCTCCAGTGTCTAGGGGTGTGTGATTGTTGCAGAGCCCTAGGGGGCCAGTGTGATGCTGTCTGCACAGAGAATTGCCAACACCCTGTCTCCTGGCAACTGATGGCCTGGGCCCTTCCTCTGCAAAGGTGCCAACTGAAGGTGCTGGGGAACAAAGAGATCAGGTGACCTCCTGGCCCGGGAAAGAGACAAAGGCCAGAGGAGGGGCTGGAGAGTTTGGAGCTGGCTGGGAAAATGGAGGGGAGCCCAGACAGGGCTCTGGCCTCCCTGCCCCCCCCCCAAGATGGACCTGACTGAGGGGTCCTGTTGTCTGTACCTGCAAGACCTGTCTTGGACTGTGTCCCTGACATCTAAATAAGCCTTCTGTTTTACTGGCTGGCTGAGAGTCACAGCGAATCGCAGGAAGCCGGGGGTGCAGGGCCTGGTCTCCCCCCATTCAGTGACAACTGGAGATTCCAGGCACGCAATACACACGTACTCCCTGCTGGTATCTCCCGGCAGCCAGGGCTGGCTCTGGCCAGCCCTGCCAGGACGCACTGGGCTCATCCCAACACTTTCCTGGACACAGGGGCTCGAATGGACAATTTCAGGAAGCTTTAGATTGAAAGTGGCCAAGCAGATCTTTCACCGCGACGCCCTCAGGCTTGGGGCAGGGCACCTCCTGGTCCTTGCTGCCCAGGAGTTTCCAGGGCAGGGAACCGGGGAAAGGACCCTTCGCGGCACACCCCGACCTCCAGCTCAGTACCTCGGCACGCTTCATAAACGCATCGGTGGCAGAGCTCTCATTCTCCCTCTGTCCGCGCCAGGCGTTGAGCGCTGAGGCCTGCAGGGCACGTCCGTAGGAGAAGGTCAGAGCCCAGGGCCGGGCCAGGGGACAGTTGTTGATGGCGTTCAGGTTAATGGAAGCTTCCTCCTCACTCTGCCCCCCAGAAAGGAAGGTGACACCTAAAAACAAGGCCAGGACATTGAGGGAGGGGTTCAGCACCCATCCTGGGCTCAAACCCAGACGCGTGGACACCTAGAGCCCCCCACACCCACCTCCTGCACAGCCCGAACCTCCACTGCAGAGCAGATTGTGCAGCACCCACAAGCTGAGAAAGCCGGGCCTGGCCTACGCTTACAAATCAAATCGACCTAGCTCCGTCGCCCAGGGCACCGCCAGTGTCACGCCCAGGGCACCAAGGATTCCTCGCTCGAGCGACCGCCACAAGGGGGCCATTTACCACAGCAACAGACACTGCTTCTGTCCACACAGTGCTCCATGGGTGCAGCTGTGCCGCTGCAGTGTAGACAGCCTCACACACCCTGCTCTGCCAGCGGACGAGGGTGCTACAGCTTGAGCGCGGCTGTCCCAGCAGTGGCCGGGATGCAGAGAGCTCCCTGCCCAGGCAGGGACACCCCGGGACCAAGCGACACACGTCAGCCCAGCTAGACTCCAGCACCTGGGGGTGGGGAGCTCAAAGGCTGCTGCTCTGTGCCCTGGCTACCTGGGACGGCGGGAGGCACGGTGCGGCGCAGCGCTGTCACCGTGGCCATGGCGATCTCCTCGGCGCTGTACTTGGTTGGGCAGGCGTGCCCCGGGGTGACCATGTTGGGTTTCAGTAGCGTGCCCTCCAGGTAGATGTGATGGTCGCTCAGGGCCTTGTACACGGCCGCCAGCACCTGAAAGCAAGGCAGCAAGCGCTGAGCTCCCACATCTGCTCTGCACCCCGGGGAGCCCAGCCCAGCCCCCAGGTCTCCCCCCAGCCCTGCCCGGAGCCCAAGAAGCTGCTGGGGACGTCCCACGTGCCCCAGGTGCAGGGCAGGGCCTGGAGTGCTGTGGTGACATCCCAGCATGGCGCCTTCTGCCCATCAGGGCGGCAGATAAGACTGCAGAGCCCTCTGAGTGCCGGGCGGTCTGCGTGGGGGATAACGGGGCATGCAGAACAGCGGCTGGGATGGGTACACTTCCCCTGGTCTCGCTGTGTGCCATGCCCCCCAACGCCCCTGGCACTGCTGGGGCAGGGCTCACCTTCTCGGTCACATACTGGCAGCGCTTCAGGTCATGGTCTCCATCGGGCAGGATCTCTGGTTCCACAATGGGCACGATGCCGTTCTGCAATGGGAAGGTGTTACGGGTAGCACCCTGCGTGGCAGAGCGGGAAGGAACGTGCCAGACAGGCCTCCCCACCCAAGGGTGCTCTGCAGGGGACGATGGGGAGAGCAGGACAACGGCCTCGCCAAGGTTTCACCCCCTGGCACCAGCGCACACGTTCCCTGGTCAGAGAGGCCTCCTGGCTCCCCCGGGCGAGCCCCTGCGCCACAGGGGCTGCTCAGTGCTGAACGTGGGGGGAGAAGACCCCGCAGGGGGGATGGGGTCCGCGTGTGACCCGAGTGGAAGCTACCTGGGGCACGGCCCTGCACCGCACAGCGCGCACTGTCGGCACAGTCAGTGCGACGCTCGGCTCCACCGCACAGAGCCTCAGGCCGGTGCCCCACCGCGCTGCCCTCACCTGCTGGCAGATGCTGGCGTAGCGCGCCAGGACATTGGCGTTCTCCATGATGGCGAGGGCCGAGGGGGTGTTCTCACTGATCTTCAGCACGCAGCGCCACTTGGCAAAGTCCGCGCCGTCCTTCTTGTACTGGGCACAGCGCTCGGACAGCCCGTCCAGACCTGCCCCAACACACAGCTACCCTCAGCCAAGCTCAGCTGCGGCCTCCGGACCCCACCCGCCCTCTGGTGCCAGCCATTCCCCGGGCAGGTGGGAATCCCCGTGCTGAGGACACGTGGCAGCTGCCCCAGCTCCACCCACCAAGGCGGGGAATCGCCACCGTTTTCAGACAGGTCTGAGGGTTTGTTCAGCATTACAGAGCTCAGCTCCCCCAGCCCACTCACGGAGCAGCCGTCGCATACCTTGAGTCGTGGTTTCTCCATCAGTCCCAGCCAGAGGCACAACGCCCTTGTCCACCTGCAAAGGGAACGGCAGGGCACGGGTGAGGCGAGACCGCAGAGCCCTGGGACTGGCTGGAAACCCAGACACATGCCCGGGAACAGGACAGGAGCCTCAGTGTCTGGGAAAGCAGCCCCTGCCTGAGCTGAGTGAAGCCATGGCAACCAGCAGGAAGCCATGACAACGGGAGCAGAGTCTCTGAGCTGTCAGGGTGAGCAGCTAGTGCACCTCCCTGCTGAGTCCAGACACCCCGAGGGCAGCAACGTCCCGGCACACAGGGCCTGCCGCACCACGGCATCGGCTATCGGGGGGCACAGGCGCCCCTGCACCACCCACCCGGCAGCCCCCAGCCACTCACCTTGATGCCCACCACGATGCCCTTGTCTTTGATCATCCTGACGAAGGGGGTGCCGTCGTCCCCCTGCTGGTACATGGTCTCGTGGAAGAAGATGACACCTCCGATGCACTTCTTCACCCGGTTGTCGGCACTGAACAAGATCTGGCGGTAGAGCCGGCGGTTCTCCTCCGTGTTCTCCACCCCAATCTGGTTCAGGCGCTTGGCCATGCTTCCTGCAGGGACAGAGGGGAGCATGGATGACACATGGGATGTGTTTCCCTGGGGGAAAGGGGAGCCCGGAGGAACACAGGATTTGCCGTTGAGCCACCGAGTGCCAGCCACCACCCACACCTGATGCCAGGGGAGCAAGTGGCACGTGGGGGCAGCAGCTGCCTGGGACACCAGAGCAGGGAACAACTTTCAGGCTGTCGCTCTGCAAACAGCCAGGAAGGAGCAGCAGGCGCAAAGGCTGTCGTAGTTCTGAAGGGAACATCACCATTTGGGGAGGGGAGATAAACAACCCCCCAGTGATCCCTGGGCCACCCCAATCCAGGACCCCTCGGCGTGACCCTTGGACTCTGGGATCACGAACGTCGTTGGGGCCAGAGATTGCAGCAGGAGCTGCACAGAGGGAGCCTCTCAAGACAGCGCAGCACAACACACACGGTTTTCTTCCTGAGCCAGCTGTGCTCGAGCCTGGGATGTCAGCGGTGGAGCTGCCAGCTCAGTGCCATTTCTAGAACCTCGGCGCCACCCGTCACTGATGTGCGAGGCCAAACTCCCAGCTGGACCCGAGACCAGCCCTGGGGATTGCAGGAGCCCAACGGGGTCATTCTCCCCAACAATGACTTATTCAGACCAACCTACGGACTCATCCGCTGCCAGGATCCCCTTGCCCGGGGTCACGATTCGCAGCGCGATGTCAGACAGCTCCTTCTTCTGCTCAGCCGAGAGCGCGGGATACTGGTGCGTCATCGTTACGGATAGTCTCCTGAACCAGGGGGAGGAAGGAGTTAGCCCTCCCCCTGCTCTAGGGAGCAGGGACAGATGGAAGTCTTCACCTCTGCCACTAAGGCAGAGTCCTGGTTTCCCCACCCAGGACTGAGAGCACTCAACTGCCTTCCCCACTGGTCAGTATGTGCCATGACCCCCTTCAGTAGCTTCCCTGCTGTAATACACCCACTTGCCCACCAGGAGGCACTGCGGCAGCTCACCTACTCCAGGCCCGGCTCTCCATGCAGGAGTGGTGGGGGTGGTGGGGGGGTGGTGTATGTTTGTGCCAGTCCCAGCCTTCCCCCAGAGGCGCTGTGTAGGGAGCAGCGTGGACAGAGAGCTGGCTGGGAGCACCTGCCCACCCCATCTCAAACCACCGCAGAAGGCTGCAGCCCAAACACTGCAGTGTTGCTGCTTCCAAAACTCCAAGGTCATTTGCTAAACCCAGTGCCCCCCCAATGCAGGGGCACCAAGTCTGGAGTGACCCCTCGGCTACCCTCTCCCCCCACCGATCGGGGAATTGAGCCCATCCGGGCTCCCAAAACCAGCCGAGACCCCCAGCCTGGCATCCTTGGGAGCAGGGGAGGGCGGGGGGAAGGCCAGTCCCATCCTCTCCCGCCGCGGCTGTGGTACAGCTGGGTCAGCACACCAAGCACGGGGAAGCAGCCGCTTGCCACCCTGCCTCCGTCAGCAGCCGTCTGGCCAGAGGCTTCTCTCTGAATTGTCCCCCAGACAAAAGGCCGAACCCATCCACCGATTGTCCTAACCCGCATGGGGCCCGTTACATAACAGGCAGGCACGCAGGCCCCAACGTGCAGTGCTACCACCACGGGCACGGGCCCAGCCTCGTGTAGCACCAGCCTGCTCCTCCCCCTCCCCGCAGCCATCTCAGGGCTCTGCTGCGCACGCCTAGAGCCAGCACTAGAGACTGGTCCACGGTGCTCCTGGCACGACAAGCAGGGGAGATGGGCTACCCCCTCCCCTGCACGGAGCATTGGGCAGTCTCTAGTCGCAGCCCTGGGTCGCCACAATCAGAGCAGGTGCGGGAAAGCCCCAGCCCAGCCCTCGCACCAGCTCTTGTGCTCCAGGCCAGGGGCAGCGTATCAGCCGGCCGGGGACAGCCATTCGCTCACACACAAAGCGAGACTGAGGCAGAGCCAGAAGCAGGAGCCCCGAGCTCAAACCCCGGGGAGAAGGGAGCATAACAGCATGAGTCCAGTTCAAGCTCCCTGTAACCCTCATGGAGGCCCAGTCACGGGGTTACAGGGGCCCCCAGGGCATGCAGCCGCCTTCCCATGCAACCCCCAGAAATGCTGCTCCAGCAGAGAGCAGCCCTTCGCTGGCGCCCATGAAGCCCATGTGCGACCCATAGGAACCCTGCAAGTGGGGACTGGCTGGTCAGCACAAGCCTGCAATGCACCACATAAGCCAGCTAAGGCAGGTTAATGCCACGAGCCAGTCTGCTCCCTCCCAGCGCCCAGGCAGGCTAGTCAGCTGGGCTCTGCGGCTAAGCTGCTGCTGGGGGTCACTCTGCAGCCAGCTGGGGCCAAGCCCCCTGCTCCCGGAGCCGGATGGACCCTCCAGAGAGCGGCATGAGCCAGAGTCCCCAGCCTGTCCGCTGAGCCTGGCACCAGGGTTTGCCAAGCATGGAACTCGGCCGCTTGGGAGTCACCACGGACCCTGGTACCTTCTGGGCATCTGGGTGCACTCAGCTGGTGTCAGTAGGTGGCCTCTGAGCAAAGGCCCCCAGCAACCCCCTGGCCCTGAGAGCCACCGGCCCCCCCAGCCTCCTTCCCCGCACTGCCCCCCCAGCAAACCCCCCACCGGCCTCCCCAAGCCACCAGCCCCCCAGCATCCTTCCCCAAACAACCAGCCCCCCAGCCTCCTTCCCCGCACGGCAACCCCCCACCGGCCTCCCTAGCATCCTTCCCCCCACCGGCCCCCCCAAACAACCAGCGCCCCCCCAGCCTCCTTCCCCGCACTGCCCCCCCAGCAACCCCCCCACCGGCCTCCCCAAGCCACCAGCCCCCCAGCATCCTTCCCCAAACAACCAGCCCCCCAGCCTCCTTCCCCGCACGGCAACCCCCCACCGGCCTCCCTAGCATCCTTCCCCCCACCGGCCCCCCCAAACAACCAGCGCCCCCCCAGCCTCCTTCCCCGCACTGCCCCCCCCAGCAACCCCCCCACCGGCCTCCCCAAGCCACCAGCCCCCCAGCATCCTTCCCCAAACAACCAGCCCCCCAGCCTCCTTCCCCGCACGGCAACCCCCCACCGGCCTCCCTAGCATCCTTCCCCCCACCGGCCCCCCCAAACAACCAGCCCCCCCAGCCTCCTTCCCTGCACTGCCCCCCCAGCAACCCCCCCACCGGCCTCCCCAAGCCACCAGCCCCCCAGCATCCTTCCCCAAACAACCAACCCCCCAGCCTCCTTCCCCGCACGGCAACCCCCCACCGGCCTCCCTAGCATCCTTCCCCCCCACCGGCCCCCCCAAACAACCAGCCCCCCCCAGCCTCCTTCCCCGCACTGCCCCCCCAGCAACCCCCCCACCGGCCTCCCCAAGCCACCAGCCCCCCAGCATCCTTCCCCAAACAACCAGCCCCCCAGCCTCCTTCCCCGCACGGCAACCCCCCACCGGCCTCCCTAGCATCCTTCCCCCCCACCGGCCCCCCCAAACAACCAGCCCCCCCAGCCTCCTTCCCCACACTGCCCCCCCAGCAACCCCCCCACCGGCCTCCCCAAGCCACCGGCCCCCCAGCATCCTTCCCCAAACAACCAGCCCCCCCAGCAACCCCCCCACCGGCCCCGAGAGCCTCGGCCGGAGCCGGGAGCGACGCCCCCAGCCCCGCTCCTCAAGCCGCCCCATCTCCGGGGCCGGGCCCTGGGCGGCCCTTACCGGCAGCTGGGCTCAGCTCTCTCTGGTGCTGGCGCTGCGGCTCTGCGGGCTGCGCGGCTCGGGCGCCGGTAAATCAGGCTGGAGCAAGTGCCGCAGAGCTACGTGACTCCGGCGGGCGGGGCCCGGTGACTCAGCCCCGCCCCGCCCCCCCCGCAGCGCCGGGGGGCTCCCAAGGGGAGCAGGGGGCCGTGCCCAAGGGGGGAGCAGGGGGCCGTGGGGCCGTGCCCAAGGCGGGGGCAGGGGGCCATGGGGCAGTGCCCAAGGGGGGGAGGCAGGGGGCCGTACCCAAGGGAGCAATGAGGCAGTGCCTAAGGGGGGAGCAGGGGGCTGTGGGCCATGGGGCAGTGCCCAAGGCAGGGGCAGGGGGCCATGGGGCAGTGCCTAAGGGGGGAGCAGGGGGCCGTGGGGCAGTGCCCAAGGGGGGAGCAGGGGGCCGTGCCCAGGGGAGCAATGGGGCAGTGCCCAAGGGGGGAGCAGGGGGCTGTGCCCAGGGGAGCAATGGGGCAGTGCCCAAGGGGGGAGCAGGGGGCCGTGGGGCAGTGCCCAAGGGGGGAGCAGGGGGCCGTGCCCAAGGGAGCAATGGGGCAGTGCCTAAGGGGGGGAGCAGGGGACCGTGGGGCCTTGCCCAAGGCAGGGGCAGGGGGCCATGGGGTTGTGCCCAAGGCAGGGGGCCATGCCCAAGGGAGCAATGGGGCAGTGCCCAAGGGGGGAGCAGGGGGCCATGGGGCAGTGTCCAAGGCGGGGGCAGGGGGCCATGCCCAAGGGGGGAGCAGGGGGCCATCTTGGGCATTCCCTGCCCTGGTACCTGTGCCATGGCTGGGGGTGCAGGGTCTCAGGCACTGCTTCACCCACTGGGAGAGCCAGGGCCTGGCTGGAGAACACTTGTGGGCTCCAGCACCCTGGCAGGCCAAAGCACATGACCCAGTACGTGACAAGCAGGGAGGGAGTACGGGGCCTGGCTGCCAGGGCATCTCTGCAGAACACCCACAGGGAGGCCTGAGGCCCTCGAACTCAAAGGGCCCTGGCACCCAAGGCTGGGAGGCCAGGCAATCACTCTGTCCTTTGCTGTCCAGGCCCCCAGTGGGCCCCCCTCAGTAGCTGCCAGGCCGACCCTGCCTTCCCCCCTTCCAGGAACCACTGCCAAGCTTGTCTCCCATTGTTCAGCCCTGAATGGCTCCTCTTAGCAAATGGGAAGTTTAGAGCCGTACGCCCTGCCTGGCACGCACTGCCCAGTGCAGCTTAGCCTGGGGGGGGCGGGGGGGGGGGAGAAGAGCTCTTCCCCACCAAGATTCACAGCTTCTCCCTGATGCTGCAGACCTGAGCCAGGAGCCAGCCACTGGCCAGTCGGGCATCTCACGGCCCCACATGCAGCACGCGGCCCCCACCTTCCTCTAGAGCTGCAGCCGGTGCCCTACAGCAGCTCCTAGGCTCAAAGATGAAAATGGGTGTCTCTACTTGCTGTCCTAGGTAGGGCAGAAGGGGCTCTGTGGGGCCCATGGTAGTGTGCAGCACCGTGGGGCACAGAGGTGGGTCAGAAGGAGAGTACAATTCTGAGAGGGAGGTGGAGGGGCAGGCCGCCACCCTGCCCTTGAAGGCCACTCAGCCTTCCCAGGGAGTGAAATCCTACCTCCCTGCTCTGTCTCCCTAAGCAGAAGAGGTCTGGGCATGGGACAGGGACCAGGCCCTCAGCTCGGTACCCTACCCTGCAGCTCAAATGTACACAGCAGGGTTCATTTTCCAGGACCGGGGGCTGAGGAGCAGCATAGGTGGTGGCTGCAGCAGGAACTAGAGTCTCCTAGGCAGGGTGTCTAGGCACTGGATCGCAGTTGTTCAGACACTGCTGTTTATCAGACCTGTCCTTCCAGCTGAATACAGTAGCGGGAGGATAGGGAAGCGAGCACCTCACCTACTCCCCTAGCTGCAGCTAGGGGCAGAAGCAGCTGTTCCACGGCTGAAGAGACAGGCAAGGTGACCCTGCCACCCAGCCGAGAGGTGGGGACAGCCCCAGGGAGTGAAGCCATTAAAAACCAGAGCGTGGGTTTGTTTCCATACAGCTGCTTTTGGGCACATTATGGTAAGTGAAGTCACAGCTCTGCCCTGGGAGGAAATCAATAGACCCCTGCAGCTACAACCCACGTCTCCAGAGCAGAGGGTAGCATGGCCCATAGCAGCCAGCATGAGGCTATGTCCAACTCAGGGCTTCCCTCAAGCTTGCAAGGCAGGGAGATCCTGCAGATGTTTGACAGAGGGGGGAGGAATCAACTTTTGAGTGAAATAGAAAGAGGTTTTCAAAGGAAGCCCCTTCTCGCAGATCTGTGCTCAGGGAAGGCCCAGCATGCATGCTCCCCCAATGAGCTTCCCCACACCCCAGCAGGGTTGCTGGGGACAGGGCAGGAGGCTCTGCAAGACCATTTGCTGGCCAGAGGGACAGTGAGAGGAGCTTAGGCCCAGCTGTGTGGTCCATCTCTGCTGCATGCTCACACCACCAGACAGCTTCCCCTTCTCACCCAGGCCAGGCTGCATTTCCACATCACCCCACTACTGCTTGGCCCTGGGAATCTCTCACCACCCGCAAGAGCCAGGGTGGCTAAGGAGAAAGCGGCCTCAGGCTACCGCCTCTGCAGGAGGCTCTCAACCTCAGAAAGGAGCACTGGAACTTAGATCTGAGGAGCAAGGAACTGAGAATCTAGGACACCAAGAGCGGGAGCTGCCTCTGAGGGGAAACTAGGTCAGCCCAGCCTTGCTGGGTTCATGCATGTGCAGTTAGCAGGAGCCCTGGGAACGCTAAGATCAGCAAGGCTGCGTACTAGCTACGGAACCCCAGGCAGGGAAGCGCTCCCCTGCCAAGGAAGGGGGGCTGTCACAACACAGGGAGAGGAGACGGTGGTGGGGAAGGTAGCGGGCCCTGCTCTGACAGGGATCCCACTTCCTCTCCAGGAGGAGCAGTCACCTGCCCTGTGCTAAGCCCAAAGGAACGGGGCTGGGGAGTCAGGCTGCTCTGACCAGGGGCAGGGGGGTCATGCCAGGTGCTCTCAGACAGTTACTATGAATGCGCCCCTGGCAGGCAGCAGAGAACCCAAGGAATGAACTCCAGCCAGTCAGAGGCAGCACAGCACCTACCTGGGTTGTTAGTCTGTTAGTGAGCCCCAAGCTTGGCTCTCGGATCAGGCAAGAGGCAGAGTACTGCAGGGTGTCAAAACTTTAATTTACACACACACATGCCCAGTAGCACTGGGGAGCCCAGGCCACTTGCGTTCCAGACAGGAACAGTAACAACTGGGCTCAGTTAAAATACAGGGGGCGCTAAGCAAGGGGGCTTCCAAACACGGAGCGAATCACAGCTCATGGCTACAGTGTGTCCCCAGAGCATCTGTCGCCATCCGCCAGCTTCAGCCCGAGGTAGCGCAGCAGGTTCTGGAACTCCCGGGAGCCGGCAGTCACCACATCCGGGATGGAGGAGAGCATCTGGGAAAGGAGGAAGAGTTTGAGGAGCTGCAGCCAAGCTGGAGGTGGAGGAGCAAGACTTCAGCAGCTAGGCATGGGACAGGCAGGCCACGCCGAGTGAGGTCTCCATCAATAGCCTTCAAGCTTAACATGAGGCAACTGTGTGAACAGTTCCGGCCTGCCAGCTGGGGCAGCACATAGGTCTGGGCAGGCCCCAGAACCTTCCTGACTACGGAAGACAGGACACGGAGCAGCCGTGGTCACTGCAGTGATGGCACACAAGCCATTTCCTGCCCTCAGCATGGGGTAGCAGGTGGGGAGCCCCTCAGGGACAGCAGCAGAATGGGATGGAGGGGCCCCTCCCTGGATGCAATCCCACCACGCTCCTGGGCCCCCAGCCCTTCCACAGCAGCCACATCACTGCTCTAGCAGCCTCAGCACGGGTCCTTTGCCAGACCAGGCCCTTCTGAAGGCAGCCTCACCTGCGATGCTGGGCCCCTCCCCAAGACGCAGCTGTTCTCCCGAGGGCTTTGTGCTGGCAGTGTGGAAACAGGTGGTGTGATGGGGGGAGGGGAGCCCTGGCTGTTTGTCAGTTAGCCATGCCAGGAGCCTGATCAGCCAGATCATACAGCTGTAGGGAGAGCTCCTCCCCAAAGGGCCTCACCTCTTTGATCTTCTCCTGCATCTCCTCACGGCTCCTTAGCACCATCTGGGCATGATGGAGTTTCCCCTCCAGGATTCTCCTCTGCAAAGGAGAACACAGAGCTGTGCAGAAGGGGGGGGGAGCAGAGCAAACCCCAGAGCCGCATTTTAACGGCTTAGCAGCTGGGCGGGAGAACCAGCAGCCAGACACCCCCCGCACCCCCATCGCAGATGAGCCACCTAGGCCCTGCCCTTACTTGGTCCTGGTAGTCACGCTGCGTCTCCAGGAGTAGCTCCCTCAGCTTGTTCACCTGCAAGACAAGCCAAGTCTTGGTGCAGGGGCACGATGCAGCTGGATGCCCACAGCCAAGGCTAGAGCCTGACTCGGGGCTGGGGAGAGAACAGACCCCACCAGCCCCCGAAGAGCTGGCTCTCTCCTTGTGCCAGCCGCTCCCAGACAGGGCACATACTGCCTCCCCTTCTCTGCCATTGGCCAGCCCATGCCCAGCATGTTGACCATCTAGGGCCTAGCCATGCCCAGCACTCCCCATCCCGCTGCCAGGCTGGGAGCACCCACTGTCTAACCCCCAGCAGGGCTGTGGGGCCTCTCCCTGTTCCCTCTCCAGAGCATGAATAGAAAGGAGCCGCAACGTAGCAAGAAGGGGCACATGGAGGGGGCAAACGAATGCCAACAGCCCCGAGGCGCCGGTCTCTTGGCAGTCAGCCCCATGCTATGCAAGTGCCCTAGGCCAAGAGCAAGCTCCCCCCACCCCCGCGCCCCTCCTATCCTGCACCAGAATCTGGCCCTGCCCGAGCACCGCTGGCTTCACCTCCTGACGTAGCCAGACTTTCTCCTGGACAGCGTCAGCATCCAGTGGTGTTGTGTCGGGCTCCCGTCCCCTCACCTCCTCCCACAGCACCTCAGCCTCCGTCTCTGCACGCCGGAGCAGGTGCTTCAAGTGAGAGACCTCTGCCTTCAGACTCTAAGGGGAGAGAAGCCAATGAGATGCTGGGGAGTGGGGCAAAGGACTCTGCTCCAGCCTCTAAGGGACCACAGGGCTGCTACTCAGTACGGTGCCATGTACAGGACAGCAGTGGGTAGCAGGGCCGAGCCCATTCCAGGATCTAACCCGACATGCCCCCAGCCTGCAGAGGTGGGTACCGTGACTTCCCCACTCCGGTCAATGAGCTGCAGCATCTTCTCCTCCTGTTGGCGCACGATGTCCTGCAGCTCCTTCTCGGTCTGAGGAGAGAGGGTGGCAGCATTTAGGATAGGGTCTCCCTAAGTGGCACCTCCCTTGCAGCAGAGTCTTGGACGTGCCGCTCTCCCAGGAAAGGAGCAGGCAAAGAGGGGGCCCGGGCCCAGGCCCAGGCCCAAGGGGAGGCAGCTTGTGGGTTTGTGTCTGTTGCAGTCACCGTGACAAAGCTGCTAGCAGACACTCAGCACAGGTCAGAGGCGGGCAACGGGCTGGGCACAAGCCCCCAGTTCACCAGCAGCTTCAGTCAGGTGAATCCCAACACCATTCCCCTGCCACCAGGGTTATCCTGCCCCATCTCCACAGGTAGTGAGGGGTCAGTCACACCAGGATCCCAGCCTGCCCCAATGCAGACGTTACAGTTGGCCCTGCACAGCCAGACCAGGGTAGTTCTTAGGCTGGAGCAGTCCTGTGCCAGGCTCCCTGTGCTCTGCCAAGTCCTGACCCAGGAATACTCGGGACCCAGCCAGTAACAGGCCCTCAGACAGGGACGCTGGGGAGCCACACAAGTGCCGCGTTAGATCAGGCTAGCGAGCGGCTGCAGGGGATGGAAAAAAACAGTTACCCAGATTCTCCCATGGCCTAGAATCTGAGCCTGCCTGGTCCACGTCCCAGATCAGCTCTGCCCTGGAGTTCACACCTAACCCAATTCTGGTGCCTGCTCACCTGAAACCTGACTCCCAGGATCTTGTTTAGCTTGGCAAGGTTTGCATCCCGGGCATCGATCTCTGCCTGGAGCCTGGATTCCAGGCTCTCCAGCTGGTGCTGATGGTCACAGCTATGAGAGGAAGAGCCGAACTGAGTCTCGTCAGAGGGCACAAAGCAGATCGAACGTGGGCTCTCAGGGTGACCCTGCCTCCCCGGGGAGCCAAGTGCTGCTCTCTGGCTGACACTACCCAGCAGCCACTGGGCTCAGCTCATGCACCCACTGCTCCAACCTGCCCCCTCCCAAGGGCCTGGCCTCAGGACTGGACATGAGGGGAGAGTAATCAATCAACACCGGCTCTGCCTGGGAAAGGACTCTGTGTATAGAATTGCCACCCAGGGTAATGTTCGGGCTGGAGGTTGACCAGGTTAGCTCCTGGGGGTCACAGTCCTGGAGGCGTTGCTCAGTGGCCAATGGCAGAGCGGGAGTGACAGGCCAGCAAGTAGCAGTGGTACTGCCCAGAGCCCGCTGGGCACCCCCATCACTTCTCCTTTGACTCGAGGGCCAGGTGCTGAACTCACATTTTAGCCTGCAGCTCCTGAGCCTCATGATGTGCCGCCTTCTGGCTCTGGAAGCTCAGTGTGATGAGATGAGACACAGCAGCTCTCAGCTCCAAGACAGTCTCCCGGAGACTCTCCTCGATCTCTGGGGGCAGAGCAGACGGCAGGCGAGCAATGGCTCACAGTGCACGGGGCTAGCCCTCAATGCCGGGGTTAACAGAGAACCCCTCGCAAGCAGAAAGGAAACAAACCCATGTGTTATACCATGCTCAGGTTCTAATTACCCAGCAAGCTCTGGGGCAGCGCCAGGCCAGGAACAGACACCAGATGCTATGCCTGGAACAGCAGGCAGTGTTAGCCCGCCTGCATAGCCAAGGCCCCCAGCCCAGCCCAGCCCCCTGCCCCTTTGCCTCATGGTGCTGAGCAGTTACAAGAGGGAACCAGTCGCAGAGTCAAACCTGGATGAAGGAACAGGCCCTGCTCCAGGGCCCTCCTGTGACCAGACCAGCGCCCTTTACACTGGGGCCCAGCAAGGCCATGCCTATTGGCAAGGAAGGAGAGGGCAGACACCAGGCTGTTACCTGCTGGCATCGGAGGAGTAGCAGGTTCAACCTTGGTGAATGCGGTCGAGCCTCCAGCAGCTTCTTCATCAATGCCTGTAACAAAGCAAGTCAGAGGGTCTTGGTGCTGGGTGATCAGCACAGATTACCCCTTTCTATGACCCTGACCCACTGCTAGGCCATGGTGCCTGCACAGATCCGGGAACTTCCCTTCTCCTCTGGGGAGTCCCTGGGGCTTGGGCCCTGAGAGAGGGGACTGGTGCTGAGGCCCCATTCACAGCACCCCCTCACCGCGCCCCATGCGAGGAGTCCTGGGACCAGGCCATCCCAAGGCAGCGATGGTTCTGGGCTTTCTGGCTGTGACCCCTGCGGTGGGTGATCCTGGCAGCCCTGGGGAGGAACGGCACCAGCCTTGAAGAGCTGAACCATCCCGTCTGCAGGCAGCGTGGGAAGGAGGCCTAACCCCAGGCAGGAAGCCCTGGGCGTCGAGGGGCCTGTTTGCCACAGAAGCACTGATGCGCCTCACTGGAGCAATCTGGCTCCGGGGTCAGAGGCAGCCCACGGCTGTGGTGTTCTAGGCCTCAAGCAGAGCTGGTTTTCTGTGGCAGGTTCATCAGAATTCGTCCACCACCCTGGCCGAGGCCTAATGCAGCCCGACCCGTCACGGGAAGGGAGAGCAGAGCCACAGGATTCGGCAGTAGAGCCGGGGGCACTGGGAGCTTGATGGCTCCTTCCCAGACATGGGAGCAGCCTCCACCACTGGCTGGGCAGCTGTAACCACCTCCGCCTTGCTTCAGTGTCACCATGTGACTTCTGAGCAAGCGACAGAGCAAAGCATTATGGGAAGGTGCACCCCACTCACTGCAATGGCGACATCTCCAATACCGAGGGGAGGGTCCCTGCATGACAGGCCTGCGGAGGGAGACTCGGCCCTGGTGTACAGAGCACTTCACGCCCCTCCTTGTCTGTGAAGCACTAATCCAGCCCCCGCCACACAGGCAGGGTTTCTGGAGCAGCAGACAAGAAGCAGAGCCAATAAGCAATTTCTGGCAGCCACATCCTACCTTTTCCTGCCACAGCTTTCAAGACGCTGCCCACGAAGGAGCTGGGCCCGCTGCGAGGGGTACACACTCTGCTCCTCAATGCAGCATCAGCAGCCTTCAATGACAAGAGACGGTCTGAGTGGCTGGACCACACAGATGCCAAGGCAGCATTACAGACATTGCTCTGCTTCCCCAGGGCAGATGGGCTGGAGAAACCCATGCTGCTGTGATCAACAGCTAGAGGGCAGTTCCCTGGGCTCCTACCTCTCCTGGCAGGGCAGCTTGGAGAACGTCCGTGAGGTCCAGCAGCCTCTCCTTGGTCTCAGCGAGCTCCAGGGAGGACTTCAGGAGTTTGTCCCTGATGAGCTGCAGGCCCAGGGCTTCTGCCTTGCTGCAGTCGAGCTCCTCACAGAGGGTGTCCCGTTCCTTCCTGGGGAGAACAGGGGAGTCAGCTCGCTCAGTGCTCACCCAGGCCCCATCCTCTCAGGGTGGGGAGGGGAGAGACGGGAGGCACGTCAAGGCAGCCTCGTGGCGCGGCTGGGTTCAGTGGCCAGAGCACAGAGGGACATGTGGAGGTGCCGTTTGAATAAGCAGAGGATGAGACCAGCTGTGCCCAGCCAGAGTGCCCATGGGTTTCCCACAGGGATGTACTAGGGTGCACTGAGGGGCTCGTTCACTGGCACCCTTTGCCTCCCAGCCGTGGTTGAGGTTGGGAGGGGACCGTGCAACGCCAGGAGCTGACTAGAGACATGCGAAGCTCCTTCCCCTGGCGCAGGCTCTCCGTTCATTGGGCACGACACACACGAAGGGCTCAGAGGGGCAGAGCGGAGCTGCTGGCTCACTGGAGGTGCTGGTAGGCATCCTTCAGGTCCTCGTACTGCATGCTGCGCTCCCGCAGGACTGCAAGGGTGGCTCTCAGCTCATTCTCCGTCTCGGTCAGCTGCTCCCGGGACACACGGTTCTCCTGGTCAATGAACTGGGGCGGAGGGAAGAGACACGCCCGTGAACATTTACTAGTGAGGAGCGGGAGCTGGTACAGCGTGGGGTCCTCAGCGCATGCAGGCCAGGAACGGCTAAGGAGGGCCATGTTCATACCAGGAGCTCAATTCCCACTCTACCTTCCTGCAGGCGCCCAAGCTGAGACTCCTCCCCCACCCCATTCTCATTTGAGGGGCTGGTGAGGCCTGCCCCCAGTATCGGGATCTTTCATCTAACAGGCCTCAGAGCCCAGCAACAGCTCTGGAGTCTTCCCCCCTTCTCAGAGTGCTTGGAAAAATCAGAGTCCCACCCTCACACCTCGCTCCTCCCCCAGGTCCTCATCTGCCAGCAGACTCTGCTGGGAAGTACGACTCACTGCACTGGGGTGTGCGAAGGCCAGAGCTGCGGCAGCCAGTCCGATTCCCCGGGGGATTGGACCGGTCAGGCATTCAAGTGCATGGAAAGGCCCACCCAAGTCTCACGCCCAGGGGTAACTGCACAGAGATGGTTGGGGAAGAGCTGATCACAGGGATCAAAAGACCGAGCACAGGGAGCTCCAGTTCCGGGCCTACGTGCAGGGAGGAGGCGACGTTAACTCGTCCTGGTCTGTGCAGGCTGCCATAGGGGCCATTAGCACAGCAAGTGTCCTGTGCCCCTAACAGAAGGGTTAGCCCACCCCACCCAGCCTCTACCTCGTGGCTCTCGGTCATCTCACGCAGCTCCTGATGCACCCTGTCGTGCTGCTGCCGGAGAAGCTCCTGCTCCCTGGTCAGCCTGAGACAGGAAGGAAGGAAGCAATTAGTGTGCCGCTTGGCTGCCAGCTTCAGGCTCTGCCCAAGAGACCCACTCAGAACAGAAGTGAATTTCAGGGGAGGGGAAGCAGGAGAACCAGGATTGTCCAAGAGACCCCCTTAGGGCATCAGTTTGTTCCTCATTATTCAGTCACTGGACTGTGCAGCGCACTGCTTCTGTGGCCCCGCCCACGCCCCCCAGCGTCAGCACCCAGAGGCTGGAGACTCACCGCGCCGTCTCCTCCGACAGGTCTGCACGTGTCTCTCGCAGTTCATCCCGCTCACACCGCAGGCTGGCCAGGTCTCTCAACAGTGTGCTGAGATCTAGGGCACGGTGCACAGCACAGAGGTTAGCTGCACAGCTGGCAACAGTGGATGTGCAAAGCTGAGAAGGCAAAGGAGCCCTTGCCTGCCCACCCCCCAGAGCAGGTCTTAAGCAGCAGCCCAGATACTGGAGTATTGGGGGGTGGGGGGAGGGGCACATCAGTCTTATCCAGCGGTTGGAGCTGTCAGCAAGATGCCCTCCAAGAAAACTCCAGGGTACTGACATGCCAACGGAACAGGCAGCTACTGCTACAGGCGGTGCCCTCTAGCCAATGTTAGAGGAGCCGGATGCTCAGCTCAGTCCTTGGCATAGCAAGACATGGTTTGGGCTTTGTACCCCAGCATGTGACCAGCAGACAGCGTCTCCCAGGCTCTCACCCCAGGAAGGGCCAGCTGCTGCCACCGCTTGGGCCTTTGCACATCCATACAAGACAGCGAGAGACCCAGCCTCACATGCAGACATACCTGCTCCCAGCCGGGAGTTTGCCACAGTCAGCTGATCCACCTGGGCTACAGAATCCTGCAGCTCTGCAGTCACTTCCTCCAGCTCCCTGGAAGCCTGCAACAGACCACAGCACCTGGCTCACTGCTCAATCCTGCCCCTTGGGGGCTTCTCTGGCCCAGCCCAATGGGACCAAAAGCTGGACACTGCTGGCATCCACATCCCAAATGGGACGAGTGCTCAGGGGTTTCAATGCCCTCCCAAAGATACAGGAGGGGGCAGGGCAGCAGTTCTGCACCAGATGGCAATGCTGGAAAAGGGGCCATGTTCTGACCCCTGGATGGCAAACGCCCACCGTGCTCAAATCGTCTGCGCCTTGGCATCCTCGGGTCTGCGCCAGACATCTGGGGGACAGGCCTCCTTGCAGCTACACTCCAGCCATTGGCCGCTAAGCATGGCACTGCTCACATGGCCATCTTGCACCAGGGCCATCCTGGAGGAAGGAGGTGCTGACTCACTCAGCTCCTCGGCGTTTGCTGAGCACCAGCCTAGCACCACCCCCGCCAGGTGCCCCAGGGAGCCCTGACAGCCCCACTACTGAGGGATGGCACAGCCCCAGCACACACCAACATGGGGGATTCAGCTGTTGATGTGGCGTGGCTGCTGCTGAGCTGTGAGGCACCCGCCCCCCGGAGACCCCAGCAGCACCCCCAGCACTGCAGAGCTAGCAGCGAGAGTGGGGCTGAAGTCAGCCCTGGCATGCAGAGCCCCAACCACCAGGCCCAGGCGAACCAGTCCTGCCAGCTGCTCTCACTCCTACCCCACTAGTGGGGTAGCTCACGCTCTGGGCCCAGCACCACCACAGCCCAGCCCTGCTCTCTGAACAGCATCCCACAGGGGTCAGCCTGTTACCGCGTCTTTAGCCTTGAGGGCCTCGGCTGCTCGGCTCCGCATCTCATCCCGCTCCGCCAGGCAGCTCTTCAGTTTGGCCGCCACTTTGTCCAGCGAGCCCCGGTTCCTGGAGAGCAGGGACCTCATCTGGTCTTGCTACAAGAGGAGGAGAGTGCCCCTGAGGACAGCCTGGAGTCCCCGTGGAATCCCAGAGGTTCCAGGCCCAACACAGGCCTGCCCCACAGTCTTCCAGAGGCGCCGCTCACCCAGCCCATGCATTGGGCACCAAGACCACCAGGCTGGGCCACCTCCCTGGGGAACCCACCCCACCCAGAGCCTTGGCAACGCATGTGTGACCAGCTCCAGAGGGACAAGTCTCACGAATTAGAGCCATCTGACATCCCAGCCGCTGAGTGCTCCAACGAACCCAGGGCCCCGCGAGCCAGGTCCGGCCTTCTCCGGGGGCTCTCGGAAGAATCAAAGGCACATTCCGAGGGCCGACATACACGTGTTAACGCTCAGAGGCTCAGCCACAGAGCGTCGCAGAGCCGGACAATCTCACCTGTTGGTTTAGGGTTCCTCGGTCTTCCTGCAGATTCCGCAGGGAAGTATTTGCGGTGTCCAGGAACGACTGAGACTCCACAGTCCAGGATCTCTGCAAGACAAGAGGAGCGCTCGCATTGCCGATGCGGGTGCTGGGACATGGGCAGTGGCCAAGAGTCCAAGACCTTCTGGAGAGCTGAGGGTGTAGTCAGTCGCCCCCAATGGAAGCGCAGAGGAACCAGTCTTTGGCCTGGTCTCAAGGCATGAGGCTGCCTAAGTATTGGCAGGGGAACTCCCCGCATCACTAATGGCGGAGACAGGAGAACGCTGCCCCAAGCTGCAGCATATCGGACTGAATCACAAGTTCAGCAGTCCCCAGGCTGAGCCTGTGCAGTGGGCAGAACATGAGGTTTCCAGCTGGCTGGCTGGGCCCACAGGGTCAAGAGCAGGGCCAGACACCCACGCAGAGCCCACTACCCTTCCTTACCTGGTGCTCACGAGCCTCCTCAATAAGGGTGCAGAGCTCCCGCTGGGACTCCAATCCCTGCTCTAGGGCCCCGATCCGAGCGCTGGCATGGACACGGAAGGCCTCCAGAACCAGATCACTCTGGGGAGGGGGAGACAGGTGCATGTGGGGATTTTAACAGTGACCCACCAGCCTAGTGCCACCATTGCCAGGTGCCCCAGGGAGCCCTGATATCCCCACTGCCGAGGGACGGCACAGCCCCAGCACCCAGCAGCAGCAGGACCCACACGTGGGAGATTCAGCTGTTGAGGTCACGGAGGAAGCACCAGTGCTACACTCAAGCTGCAGGGCAGGGCTCTCCCTCGTGCCTCTCTGCTGAAGCACTGGGGAGGCCTCAGCCGAGTCCTTAACCCCACCCCCTTGTATACGCTGGCCCAGGGCGCAGCTCCCTGCCGACAGGTCATCCAGCACCCTCTTCGAGGGCCAGTGGGACTGGCTATGGGGGGGCTGTCCAGGGCTCCTGCAGAGACAGGCAACCCCACCTATCCACTGGCGTGGCTGCTGCTGAGCTGTGAGGCACCCGCCCCCCGGAGACCCCAGCAGCACCCCCAGCACTGCAGAGCTAGCAGCGAGAGTGGGGCTGAAGTCAGCCCTGGCATGCAGAGCCCCGACCACCAGGCCTAGGCTAAGCAGTGCTGCCAGCTGCTCTCACTCCTACCCCACTAGTGGGGCAGCTCACGCTCTGGGCCCAGCACCACCACAGCCCAGCCCTGCTCTCTGAACAGCATCCCACAGGGGTCAGCCTGTTACCGCGTCTTTAGCCTTGAGGGCCTCGGCTGCTCGGCTCCGCATCTCATCCCGCTCCGCCAGGCAGCTCTTCAGTTTGGCCGCCACTTTGTCCAGCGAGCTCCGGTTCCTGGAGAGCAGGGACCTCATCTGGTCTTGCTACAAGAGGAGGAGAGTGCCCCTGAGGACAGCCTGGAGTCCCCGTGGAATCCCAGAGGTTCCAGGCCCGCCCTACGCTCCTCCAGAGGCGCCGCTCACCCAGCCCATGCATTGGGGACCAAGGCCACCAGGCTGGGCCACCTCCCTGGGGAACCCACCCCACCCAGAGACTTGGCAACGCATGTGTGACCAGCTCCTCAGGGACAAGTCTCACGAATTAGAGCCGTCTGACATCCCAGCCGCTGAGTGCTCCAACGAACCCAGGCCCCAGCGAGCCAGGGCCCAGCGAGCCAGGGCCCAGCGAGCCAGGGCCGGCCTTCTCCGGGGGCTCTCGGAAGAATCAAAGGCACATTCCGAGGGCTGACATACACGTGCTAGTGCTCAGAGGCTCAGTCACAGAGCGTCGCAGAGCCGGACAATCTCACCTGTTGGTTTAGGGTTCCTCGGTCTTCCTGCAGATTCCGCAGGGAAGTATTTGCGGTGTCCAGGAACGACTGAGACTCCACAGTCCAGGATCTCTGCAAGACAAGAGGAGCATCCACACCGCAGATGTGGCTTTGCGAACCCTATCAAAAGGCCACCGCTGGGACTTGGGCACCAGCCAAGGGTCCAGGACCCACTGGCCATCTGGTGGTGTAACCAAATTGCCACCGGTGGTAGCAGAGGAACCTGTATAAGTGACGACCCTTGTTAGGCAGCCTCCAGCCTTCAGAGACAGGCCCAAGTATCTGAATGTGCAGATGAGCAAGTAGACAAGCCATCTGTCCAAAGACTGGCCATTCACAGAGGACCCACCGTACATGGAATCGATACCTAAAGTGGGGGGCCCGCTTGTTACAACACCTGGGATTGGGAGCAGAACGTCCCACCTGTGATCTGGCCCTGCCTCCCTTTAGCGGGTGACTCGTTGGGGAGCACAAGGAGAAGTCAGGAGTCCATTCTGCTTAGCCCCTGAGGCTACGTCCTCACTACGGGGGGGGGGTCGATTTAAGATACGCAAAGTCGATGTATCGGAGCCGACTTACCCCGCTGTGAGGACGGCGGCAAATCAACCTCCGCGGCTCCCCTGTCGACGGCGCTTACTCCTACCTGCGCTGGTGGAGTACAAGCGTCGATTCGGGGATCGATTGTCGCGTCCCGACGAGACGCGATAATTCGATCCCCGAGAGATCGATTTCTACCTGCCGATTCAGGCGGGTAGTGAAGACGTAGCCTGAGAGATGGTCCTGGACATTTAACCAGCTCCAGCTGTTCTCACTGGAAGCCACACTTGGACAACCAGCTGTGGAAGCACCCATCCCCTTGAAGGCACTCTACCCTCCCTGTACACAAACCCCTCCAGGACCTACCATTGCCTCCCTGGCCTGTTCCAGCTCCTCTTTCAGAGCCTGCTCGTCCTCCCGGGTCCGCTGCAGGGCCTTGAGTCTCTCTCTGGTTGCCATGTACAAGTCATGATAAAGCTGCTCCTCCTGGAAGATATTCCATCCCCAAGCCATCACTCACAGGGCTAGGAGAATTGTCTCTCACGGGGTACGGTGGGCAGGGCGTGAGCCAACTCTGCCCATGCCTGGGGGCTCAGCAGAGCCAGACAGGCTGAACACCTCGTCTTCTTCCCCCAGGGACACGTGAACCAGGTTCAGCCTGAGAAGGGGCACCTGGGGCAGCATCTCTGCCCAGCAGGGCTAGATTTAAGCAGTTGCCATGACATTTGCATCACCATTAGTTCTAACAGCTGCAAGCGTCCCCCAGGTGCTGCCCCTTCCCAGACCCCTCTGCCCCGCATGCCAAGGGATGCAGCCACTCCCCCACCCACTGGCTGCAGACATGCTCGCTTGCAGCTTCCTTCCTTGACAAGCTGGGGGTCAGTGGTGCAGTCAGGCGAGTGTAACCAGGAGGCCAGGAACAGCAAGGACTGCTGCAGCTCTCCAACTTGGCGAGAGCCAGCCCAGCCATGCGCATGATTTGATTAGCCAGTGCTGTAGCAGCAGGCGACCATGGGACCAGGTTTCATCAGCTCTGAACTCAACAATCCCCATTCAGCCCACATCACTTCTGCTCCACTTACCCCCAGTGGGACCTTATGGACTTTGAGTGGCCTGTTGATCTGGAGCATTGGAGTGCAAGCGCTAGCTGCAGTGCAGGAGTCTGGCAGCGCTGGCCAGGGAGAGCTCAGCACTGCCCCGCTGCATACCTAGCGGAAGTTCTGGACACACCCCAGTACTGCAGACCCACTAGCTAGCTAGGATTTCTACCTCTGCAGTATCTGAGCCCCTCAAAACCTTTAGCAGGTCTCTCCTGGAAGGCAGGCAGGGCTATTGTCCCCATGGCACAGCTAGAAATCAGAGGCACGGAGAGGGTAAGTGACTCGCCCAAGGTCACACAGGAAGTCCAGCAGAAAGGGAATAGAACCTGGGGCTCCAGAGTTCTAGGCTAGCGCCCTTCCACCCATCTTGCCTGGCACTGCATATGGGGGGCTGCCAAGCACCCCTTTGCCTGACTGCAGTCACGGGCTCCACTATCTAGTGCAATTAACTGGTAGGCAACTGGGGAAGTTTCTGATCTACTCAGCCAGAGGGGAGGCGGGCACAACTCATGGCCACACCTGCCATCCTCCTCTGCTTGGGACCATCCCACTGCAACCCCAGACGCATGTGGTCTCATCCCTACAGTGGGCCTCTCTTACTGCTTTGGGGTGGGTGACGTCAGTCTGCGTGAGCATGTCTCTCTGGTCTGCCGGCCCCAGACGAGGAACTGGCCACTGGCTCTGCTGCCAATCCCGCAGCTGGCACGAGAGGGCTTCAATGATGATAAGCGTGCTCTCCAGCCGCCCCTCCAGCTCCGCCCGGGACAGGGTGCTCAGGTGCTCTCGGGAACAGCTGGTGGGAGGAGAAGATATTTGTGAGGGGCTTCAGGAGCACAGACCCCCTGTGAACTACAGAAATGGCTCCCAGCTTAGGAACGCCGACTAACCCCAAGGACCTGGCGATGTAAGGATAAGGCCTTTTCCTGTAGCCATGTTAGGAGAGAAGCAGCCATTAGCTAAGAAGCAGGAAGTCACATCCTCACATTCCATCTAAATTATATTAAAACAATGTAATATCAGGCTGTTAAGAAGGCTCCTGTACTAATAGCACCCACCATCACCAGATAAAGAAACAGATCTTACGATGGTTAAAGAAAACTTAGTTTGATAGCATCCTGTCTGGCAAGAAATCATTTAACAGTTGTGGTTGTGAAATCCTCATTTCTTTATCGTTTTATCTTTATGGTCCCCTCTTCTCTCTTGTTTGTCTGTGTGATCTCTGTCTGTTACATAATTAATTTACACCTAGCAAAATTAAGGTGGTGGGGTATGATTAGGTTAGAGAATTGTGTTACAATATGTTAGGATTGGTTAGTAAAATGATTGGTTAAGGTCTAGCTAAGCAGGACTCAAGTTTCACTATATAAACTGGGGTCCAAGGAAACCAGCAGAGAAAGAACAGAAGAAAAAGAAGGAAAGACCTGGAAGAACTACTCACCTCTAAGACTCAGCCTAAGATCAAAGCTGCTAAGAATCCTCTGCATGACCATGACATGCAGCAACCAGAATCCAGGCGAGCCCGGCCTTGCCTGGTCAACAGGGAAAGTCCGCCTCCCTGATCAGGATTGGTGAGCCTAACACTGTATGCTTAGCATGTGTATTCGCCTTGGTTATTGTTAGTAACTAGAGGATAAGGGTATGACCGTGTAAGGCTCTTTCACTGGTAAAAGGTCCTGCAAACCCACAAAGAGTACACCCTGAGCCCTAGGAATTGGGTACGGGTGGGTGCCCCTGGAGTGAGAGAGTAACAGAGAATTGTGTGGGTAACCGGGAAACTTACTGCCAGAGCAGAGAATCTGTTTCTGCAGCGCTGTCCTTTGCGCAGGCAGGCCATTCCACAGAGGTGTTCATGCTCTTCTCAAGCAGCGCTCGGGGAGTCATCCAGGTCCCCGCAGAGCAGGCGGAGACTGGGGTGACACTTGTGCCTGCATCTTGCTGCAGAGCTGGCAGCGGCAGGCTTTGCCTCAAGGACTCCATCACAGCAGAGGTGCCCATGTTCTTCTCCAGCCACGCCAGTGGGGTCATCCAGGAGATGGTACCGGCCACGTTGCACCCAACCTCACGAGAGGGCACTGGGGTTGTGAGAGCTGCTGCTCCTCCCTGCAGGGAAGGCTTCTGAGCAGAACTTGAAGCCACATCCTTCCAGACAGAAGCCTGAGGGGAGCCCTCTTCAGTCACCAGCAAGCTGGGCTGGTCACCAGCAAAAGGGAGGGGGCAACTTCCCGACTCTGCTCCCCCTGGGATAGGCATGGCACTACTATGTCCTTCCATTTCCTTCAGGGTGGCCAGGCTGCTGGGAGGCTGCAGAGAATCAGGCTCTGGAATCACGGCCCAGATGCCCGTCTCCCCAGATGGAGGCGGGCTTCCAAGCACCTGTGTCGCGGACACCTGCTCAGGGTCACACTCCTCTGCAGAGCCCACTAGGAGCAGGCCCGGCCTCTCAGGAGCGCACAGAGAAGGGACCAATGAGACCATTGCTACAGCAGCATGGCTCTGCTTCTCCTGCACCCCCAGCTCAGCAGCAGTGTCTTGGATGGCCCTGGTGTCCGAAGGGTCACTGTCCAGGCAGGGCTCATTCTCTGCCATTGTCACGTGGGTGTGAGCCTCATCCATCCTCACTGTTACTTTAGAAACCTGAGATGTCTCAGGTGTACATGGCCCGTCTGCCTCATCCTTCTCCACCTCTCTCTCCAACTGGGAAGAGTCTGCAGCGTCTGCCCTCCTCCCCCCAAAATTGTCTGGCAGGGCCCAGAGCTCCTCCCCAGGCTCAGCCCCAGGAAGAGAACCAGCAGATATGGCACTTTCCCCCTGGCCCATTTGCTGGGGGCTACCAGCCGCCTCAGAAGCCTTCGGCGTGGAGCTATTTGGAGCCAGATCCAGCTGTTGCTCTTTTGTATTGGGCCAAGCTTTGTTTTCCTCCACAGTTTTGGGGCTGAACGTTGTGCTTGGCAGGGAGTCTGCCCAGATTTTTATAGCTGGTGACATCTCTGAGCCAGGCAACGTGCTTCTGCCATCCTGCATGGAGGGGAAAAATAACAAGGTCAAGAACTGCAGAACCCCTGCCCACTGCTGTTCCACCCCTCCGACACACACGGACGCCTATCCTGCATGTCGGGCTTTGACTAGCTTGACCCCAGAAGGCCCCTTTCCCAGCATATAGGAAACATGCTTGCATTCAGTGCAGAAGGGAGGGTACCCTAGAAAGCTGTGGGGCTCTCTTATATGGAGGAACCCCCTTGCGTTCTTCCACGGCAAGACACCAACGCCCTCCCAACTGCAGTCAGGCTACCCCCGCTGTTTCTCCCTCTCCCGCACTCAAGAGGCAAGCTCCAGTCAGCAGGAGTCATGGAGTCAGACCCATGGCTCAGACAGGTTCAAACTAGCCAGCCTGACTCAGGAGAAGACTCCCTTCGCAAATGGGGTCAGTGCCAATGCAAGGGGACTGTTGTGCCCTTACTAACATTCAGGGGGGTGTTTTGGCTGGCTAGCTCCCAGTGCCAAAAGAAAGGGGAAGGGTCAATGGGAAATCAGGACCCTGAGACTGACAGTCCCCACGGACAACGGGGAGAGGCCAATGCTCCAGGTCAGCCTGATTGACAGAGCGGGCAGGCTAATCAGGGAATCAGAAGGCCAGGGGGGTCCCGTCCTCCCTGTGAGCTGGAATTGCCTGAGTCAGACAGAGTGGGGCTGAGCTAGGGAACAGAGCCGTGCCAGCTGGAGGGGCCAGAAAAGCAGCCCAGGAAACAGGTCAGAGCTGGGAGCAGAATCACAGAAGCAGCCCACAGAGCAGACATGTCCTGGGGGGGGGGGGAGTTGCAGCCACAGAGCCAGGTGTGGTGAGCAACTGGGAGCAGCCAAGGGGGGATTCTGGGCAAAGGGCCCAGCACAGAAAGACACCCCCAGCCATCGGTGCTGACTTTTGGTTTTGCAGGTGGGGGGCCTCCCGAGGCCCCCACCCCCACTCCGCCCCTTCCCACCGCTCTCTCCTCTCCGCCCCCTCTTCCAAGCACCTCTGCCAGTTTTGGAGGGAGGCTATTCACATTAGAGAAAAAAGGTGGGTGAGGTAATATCTTTTATTGGACCAGCTTCTGTTGGTGAGAGAGACAAGCTTTTGAGCTTTCACAGAACTCTTCTTCAGGAGGAAGAACTCTATGAAAGCTCCAAAGCTTGACTCTCTCTCTCACCAACAAAAGTTGCTCCAATAAAAGATAAATAAATAAATTATAAAATTAGATTACCTCACTCACCTTGTCTCTCTAATTTCCTGGGAACAACAGGGCTACACCAACACAGCATACAAAAATGCAGGATTCACATGAACAGCACAGAGTGACCATCACACCACGGCACTATTTTCAGGATTCATCTTAGCATAATGTCATCATCACACCAAGGAAGTAGCACCACCAGCACAATGAGATAAATACAGCCAAGTGTGCATGCCAAAAATTCACAGTACACGCACACTGGGATCCACACAGCAGGAGAGTAGTGTCAGCTTAGCACTCAGTTTAGTGGGGATACACTCAGGGACTGAGTCCAAGAGTTCAGCTAAACACAAGGGCACCTGCAAATAGCTGTACTGACAGCAGGATCAACACTGGCCCAAGAGGAGGAGTTGCACATCAGGGCACTAATCCCAATCCCAGTGCAAAGCAATATGGGATCCAGGCACCAGGTCTTTAGTACCAGAATTTGTACTCCCAGGAGAGTGGGATGGAATGATCGAAGTTACAGGGGAAAACGCCCTCTGTGATCATCCTGGCTCAGTCCATCTCCCTGCCAATGCAGGGCTGATCCTTACTGCATGTTTTGTCCAGTCTCCTTTTAAAAGTCCCAAGCCTTGGAGTTTCTAGCTGGGACACTCTATACCAGGGGTTCTCAAACTGGGGGTCGGGACCCCTCAGGGGGTCAGGAGGTTATTACATGGGGGGTCACGAGCTGTCAACCTCCACCCCAAACCCTGCTTTGCCTCCAGCATTTATAGTGGTGTTGAATATATAAAAAACTGGTTTTAATGTATAAGGGGGCGGGGGGGGGGTCGCACTCAGAGGCTTGCTATGTGAAAGGGGTCACCAGTAAAAAAGTTTGAGAGCCACTGCTCTATCCCTAGGGGGAGTAGTGTGCTGTGCTCTGTAAGCCCCATATTCATCATTTGTATATATTCTTTATAGTTCATATAAAGCATGCCGTGTAAGGTATCATGGGAAAGGTTCTGATTTGCTGAAACCCACTGTTCTGTCAAAATATGTATGTGTCACGGAGTCCCCGGGCGATGCTCTGGAACTGCTCCCCACAAAGCCAGTCAGGACTTTGGGGAGCCTCCTCTCCCTCGGAGCAGACTGTCTTCAGGGCAAAAAGCTCACACGGCTTCACCTCCCGGGTCAGACCTTGGAGCATTCATCATATGTCCCTCCGTGCGCTTCCCACAGCGAGTCCGCCCAGGCGGGGTCCTGGGGAAGCCAGAGGGTCCTGCACCCTCACTTTGCAGTCAGACGTGACTCTCAGCCAGCCAGTAAAACAGAGGTTTATTAGATGACAGGAACACCGTCTAAAACAGAGCTTGTAGGTCCAGAGAACGGGATCCCTCAGCAGGGTCCATTCTGGGGCCCAGCGAGCCAGACAACCCCGTCTGCCCTCACTTCCTCATCCCCAGCCAGCCCCTCCTTTTTGGCCTTTGTCTCTTTCCTGGGCCAGGAAGTCACCTGATCTTTTTGTTCACCTTTAGCTACCCCCTTGCAGGGGGGGAAGGGCCCTGGGCCATTAGTTGCTAGGAGACAGATTGTCGGCCATTTATGCACACTGGAGACTTAAGACATAGGGGAAACTGAGGCACCCACACAGTATTCAGAGGAAACATTAAGGACAGTCCCTCTTCGTCACAGTATATCATTAAAGTGTATGAAATTATGAGATTGTGCTGTATGGTGTTACTGAAATAGGCTGCAAATTTGCGAGTAGCCCAGAAGGCAACTCCCCAGAAAAAAACAAGGCACTTGACCAAATGGCTGGGTGGATGTTACACAACCATCACCAGCCATTGTGCAGCAAGTGAATGACAATTAGCAAATTCAATGACCATCACCAGAGAATTACTCAACCCTGGGACTCAGCAATGCCCCCCTCCCCCCAACATGATGCTTAGACTTGTGTTTTCCAGAGCACATGGACTAGACAGGAGACAGTGCCAGCCCAGGTTGTACCCCGGGGTCACACACTAGCCCTTCCCTTGGGAGACGATTCCAGCCACACCCCAAGGCAGAGATTGCACTGCTTGGAAGGTTTCCCCTGATAGCTTGAGTTTCTCTCTCCCACCCCCCCGCCCGCCCCCCCCTTCCCCACTGCCTCTTCCCTTTCATCCCCCACCCCAGGAAGAGGCAGTCACCCAGATGCCAGGGAGCGGGACCAAGCACACTACATGGACATGTGGCCACTGTCTCCAAGAGGCAGGCGTCTCTGCCTGGGCAAGCAGGGAGCGCCGCACCCCGCAGCAACCCAGGAGACGTGTCGTCCCGTCCCGTCCCCCAATGCCCGTCCCGGTCCAGCTGCCCAGCGGGGGCTGGTACTCTCAGTCTCTCTGTGCTGCGGAGGTCCAGGGGATGTTTTTGGAGACGCCTCTGACTGAGCCCCCTGCCAGATGCAGAGAGCTGGGCTGCAGTCGGTGCCCCCCCATGCAGACAGCCACATGCCGGCTCTCAGCACAGCCACCTGGGGCTGGGAAGAGGTTTCAGTCCCGTTCCCCAGCCACCCTCACCCCAAGACCCCCTTTGAAATACACTTACCTGCTGCTGCCTTTAGTTGGCCGAGAGGTTGAAGCGAGGTTGGGAGCTGCAGAGCCACAGAAAGCAGCCTGCTGCCCATAAGAAGCAGGTAGGAGAAGGAGGGGGGGCACAGCACCGGTGGGGGTGGGGTCACTCAGCCCCTGCCCCAGGAGGAGAATCCCCATCACTGATTGGCTGGTGGCCAAAAAACAGCTAAAAAGCACTGCCCGAAAGAGCTGTTTTGGCCAGGCTGATCAGCACAGCAGCTCAGAGCCCGAAACAGCTGATCGGCGGCGGCTCCGGGCTCTGCAAAAAACCTGCTGATAGGGCCTCCGAGCCCCGCCGAACAGCTGATGGGGCCCGCCGGGCAGCAAACAGCTGACTGGTGCCAGGGGGTGCAAAGCACCCACTAATTTTTCCCCGTGGGTGCTCCAGCCCTGGAGCACCCACAGAGTTGGCACCTATGCCCCCAGCCAAGCGTCCTTGCAGGCCAGGCTGGGAGGGGGATCTTAACCCGACAGGGGGCTGACGCTGGAAGAAGGGTCCCACCACCCAAAGCCCAGGTGAGTGGCCACCACCATTGCAAGTGTCCAGCCGGCAGCATCCCTGCAGCCCGGCCAGGGCCCGAGCAGGAGGCCGGGGACCTACCAGGAACAGACTGCGAAGTGCCCTGACGTGCCAGACAGGGTTTGTGAGGTTCCTTGTCACAGGGCCGGGGGACGTGTTTTCCTTTCACCTTTTCCTTCTTCTTTTTAAAACTAATTGTTGATTAAACAACTTGTATTTGTTTTACATGGTAGGACATGACCCGTCACCCACGGGTCAGGGAGGTGCCCTGTGCGGAGCGCCCCGGAGTGGGGACACCCTCGCCCCTGTCCCAGGCGACCGCGGCAGGGTTGGGGGTCGCGCCCCCCGGAATGCGGGCCCAGCCGTGCGGGGTTAGCAGGGCTCGGCCGGACAGGAGAGTGGAGGGGAGCGAGGACTCGGAGAACTCCCCACGGCAGCGGGCCCGACCCCCGCTCGCACCCAGGGGGACCGACCCCCCCGGGCCCGCGCGCTCCCGCCCCCCCGCACCTGCAGCCGCAGCCGGCGGAACAGCGGCGTGAGACTCGAGCATGTCACAGGCTCCATCCGGCTCCCGGGAAACTTCGGCTTCGGGGGCGCCGGCGGCTGCTGCAGCGACAGGTCCTGGAGCGGGGCCCGGCCGGCGGCTTTCCGGGGCTGGACACAAAAACACCGCGTGTGACCCGGACAGGCGGCGCGGGGGGGACCTGCCCCGAGCGGCCCCGGCCTCCCTCCCCTCCGCGGGGCCCCGCCCGGTTCCCTCCCCCGGGGCCGCCCTCACCTCGCGCGCGGCCGCGCTCTCCGCGGGGGGCCCGGCGGTCTCCATGGGGACCCGACCTGCTCCGCTACCGCGCGTCGCCCGCCGCCGCACCCGCCATTTGAACAGAGCGCGCGAATGCCATTGGCTGCAGCCGCCAGCGGCGTCGTTACGTGTGGGGGCGGGGCGACGCCGTGTCCCACCCCCGGGCTGACGTAGCTATGTGGGCGGGATCGGGATCCCCCCGATCGCTAATCCCAGCGCTCAGAGCCTGAGGCTCCCCCTAGCGGTTTGCTCTGGATCCCCCCCAGCCCGCGCCCGCCCCACGCAGCCCACGGCCACGCCACGCCGAGCACTGGACATGCCATTTATTGCGTAGTCCCGTTCCGCGCGGCTCCCGTACAGACTGGGGGGGTCCTGCCGGGCCCCGGGGGACGCAGGGACCTGGCCCAGCCAGGGCAGCCTCTGCGGAGGGGCGGCCTGAGTCTAACCTGAGGAAGGGGGGGGGCCCAGCCTGGGCTGGGAATAGGGGGTGCCAATGAGGGGAGCCACTTCCTATCTACCGGCCCAGGCACGAGCCGCTGCTGCTCTCCCTGAGGTGGCTGGGGCGGGGCTGGAGGGGTGCACGAGAGGGGGTTCCTGAGCAGATCGAATGGTGCGCCTGGCTGGCCATGTGGGTCCTGGTCACAGCCTGCAAACGGTAACGAGATGGAGCCTCAAATGTGTCCAGGGCTCCAGCAGGGCCAGAGGAGCGGGTCAGCTCTGCCTCAGCCAGGCCAGGGGCGGCTCAGGGAGGCCAGGAGGTCACAGTCAAAGTCTGCAAAGGCGACGGAGGATTCCAGGGCCGCCGCCTCCGCTTGCCGCGCAGCCACGACGACGTCCATCGGGTGCTTCTGCAGGAGCTCGGCGTCAAAGGTCACGCCCCGGAAGAAGAGGTGGCTCTTGAAGTGGTGGAGGTAGCGCAGGCGCCGCAGGGGGTTTCGGCACAGGAGCTGGGGAGGGAGAGCCTGACCGTGAGAACGGGCTGCGTGTACAGGGGATAGACTCAGCCAGCACTGCCCTGCTGGAGAGGGGATGGCTGGGACCAGGGAAGGGGGCGCAGGAGGGGTTGGAAGGAGTTACCTCGCTGAGCAGGAGGGACAGCCCCCGGCTCAGGGAGCCTGGGCTCTCGTAGCTGCAGCGGTTCACACTCGCCAGCATGGCCAGATGGTCTCGCTCGGGAGGAACTGGGAACTGGGGAGACAGGAGAGGACTGTTAGTCCCCCGGAAGGAAGCATTCCCGAAGAGGATGGTGCCTCCCATTGACCACTGCCTCTGCGCAGGCCCAGCAACTGCAGCAGGAGCCCAGCCCAAGGTCCAGGCTGGAGCAGCTTAGGGGAGGAGCCAGGCTGCAGCGTGAGCACCACAGGTTGGTTGCAGGTACCCATCAGACACACCATCTTCCAGCCCTCAGCAGGCCACAGCCCTCTGGGCTCAAGCCCTTCCCTGATCTATTGCACAAGAGCCACAATCCAGACCATGGCCCGGGCGGAGGCTCCAATGCATCGTGCAGGTGATAAGAAGCAGGGAACCCGCCGGCAGACTCCAGTAGTGCCGGCGGAAGTGCTGCCGAGTGGAGGCAGCCTCAGAACAAAGAGAAGGGTGGCCCAGTGACCCATCCACATGGGATCTGGGAGAGACAAGGGAGCACAGGTGTCTCCTCTGCCCCCAGACCCTCCCACTGGCCAGTGTGGCTCCATGGGATAGTAGGGCTGTGTGCCCAGACCAATAGGGATGCTGCCCCAGCCCCTCGCGTCCCAGTGATAGAGAATCTGACCCCATTGCATCTCCCCTGACCCCGTCACCTCACCTTCCCAGTAGCCAGGGTAAAGAGCAGGATGCCCAGAGACCACCAGTCAGCAGAATGGCTGTAGGGGCCTCCGCTCAGCACTTCTGGGGCTGTCAATCCCAAGAGAAAGCAGAGTCAGGGATTGTGCAGTGCCCGACCCCCAGCCCCATTGCCCAGCGGCAGCCTGTGCCAGCCTTACCCATGTACTGCAGGGTCCCACAGATGGTGTAAGCCCTCTCCCCTCGGCGCAGGTGGCGGGAAAGGCCAAAGTCTGTCAGCTTTAGGTGCCCTGTGCACAGACACACACTGTATCACTGCTCTGCAAGAGCCCTGCCCACATGGAGTCAGCCCAGCATTCCCCCCCGCACCCTACCCCCGACGCTGCCAGCCCAGCATTCCCCCCCACCCCCCCGCCCCAGACGCTGCCCGCCCAGCATTCCCCCCCACCCCCCGCCCAAGACGCTGCCAGCCCAGCGTTCCACCCCCCCACCCCAGACGCTGCCAGCCCAGCGTTCCCCCCACACACACCCCGCCCCAGATGCTGCCAGCCCAGCGTCCCGCCCCCCCGCCCCAGACGCTGCCAGCCCAGCATTCCCCCGCCCCAGATGCTGCCAGCCCAGCATTCCCCCCACCCAGGGAACAGCGGCTCAAGCCTAGTGTGGAGGGGGCAGCGCTGCACGTACCGCGTTCATCCAGGAGTATGTTCTCCATCTGAAAAGGAGAGAGAGGTCAGAGCTCACATTACCTCCTTGTCCAGGGTGTACTCAGCCAAGCGAGGCCACCTGTCCAGGACACACCGGCTGGCCTCGCGGGCCTGGAAAGGGCCATATTCCCATCAGGCTGGTCGCGAGGCCCCCCTGCGGCTCACACCCCACGTCTGCCTGTGTGAGGAGACCAGTCCCTCCTCTAAGAGCCGCCCAGGGTCCACAATGGGCTGGATCAGGCCTTGGGCAGCACTCGCCCAAACTAGTGGGGGAAAGAGCAGCTGCCCACTCCCTCCACTGAGCGGAGCAGCTGAATCCAGCTCCCACCCCACCGGATGTGAGTTTGGGGCCTGGGGGGAGGTGAGGTCCCCCCATCACAGAGGAACTTGCCACCCCCCCGCTCCCCTGCTCCTGACAGCCAGCACTGACTCGCAGCCGGCAGCAGGGCAGCCCATCACCCCGAGCGTGTCACTGACTCGGTCCAGCGAGGGGCAGGGCAGGTCAGACCCCCTCTCCCAGGGCACTCGTACCTTCACGTCTCGGTGCACAATGCCCAGGTCATGGAGATAACCTGGAAGGGGAGAAAGGAGGAGGGTCACCAGAGCCCCACCAGGCATGCTGAGGAGGACCATAGGCCTGCCCCAGTACAGAGGAAGCTGTCTGACCATCAGCTCCTGGCAGGCAGGGAGGAGCCCACACCTGGCCCCTCTGCCCCACACAGAGCCTCCTCCCCAGGGCCCAGGGTGCTGGTAGCATCAGCCACACGGCTCCAGGGAACCCACAAGGACTGTGCCCCAGCACAGGTCCCTATGCAAGTGCCCCTCAGCAGGTCACTCACCCAGCGCCAGAACCAGCTCGGCTGCGAACAGGCGAATGGTGGCTTCCGCGAAGCGCCCCGAAGAGGCCCAAAGTGTGTGCAGGTCTCCGGTGCTGCAGTATGTGCACACTGCAGAGGGAGCAGGACAGACAGACAGACATTACAGCTTAGGGGGGCCCAGCACACACAGTCAGTCCAGCTGGGGAGAGCCAGGACTCCAGGCAAATGCAATTCCCTTCCCACAGATCACATCTCAGAGACCCTCTACAGGGCCTGCTGGAGAGACAGGGCATAGAGTGGGCATGGCCCCCGGGCTGATATTTGCAGTGCGGCTGCTTCCCTTTGCTGCTGATCCCTTCATTGCCCGAGGGCCAAGAGAACCATGCCAGCCCCGGGTAGGGGAGCCAGGTAGGGTGACCAGACAGCAAATGTGAAAAATCGGGACGGGGGTGGGGGGTAATAGGAGCCTATATGAGAAAAAGACCAAAAAATCAGGACTGTCCCTATAAAATCAGGACATCTGGTCACCCTAGAGCCAGGCCTGCAAGAGGGAAATGCCTTTATCCTGCTCACATGACCCAGCCATGGGTGGCCATAGGGGAGGGGAGCGAGCCGCAAAGCAGCTCCTAATCCACAGGGGATTGCGGGCGGCAGAGCCAGGCTGCACTCCAGCTGCCAGAGCTCTGAGGGCGGGCGGACAAGAGGTTTAATGTCGGTCAGATGCACAGAGCCGTGTACGCGCACACGGAGAGGGAAACATACACGGGGGGCGGGGCCCCTACTCTAGGGAGACGCCGGGGGGCAGATGGTGACTCACTAATGAAGAGATGCCGCTGTCCCTGCCAGCTGTCCCCTAAGCAGTGAACAAATGGGTGGCTGACCTGCCTCTGGGGACAAAGAAAAACAGGACTCATGAGTATCTGAGCTGGGGATGGGGACACCCACGGGGAGAAATCGGGGAGGAGGAGAAGGGGAGGAGCAGGAAGGCTCAGGACGTCCCTCTTGCCAACGCGCCCTAACCCTCCCTGGGATACAGCCCTCACCCGGGGCAGGCCCCGACCTCATGGCATCTCTGGAGAGGGCTCAGGAGAGCCAGCCACACCCAGATCCCCAATGGGGCTGGCGGCAACTTGGCTAAGAGGCACATCTGCAAACCAGATGCTGAAGCTGTGGTGCCAAGGAAGGGACAGTGCTCCTAGGGCACTGAGCCGACGTGGCCAGTACGGCCTGCCTGGGACTCTGAGCCAGGAAGGTTGGTGACAGAACGAGCTCAGGGCAGCTGGCCAGGGCCCTGGGGCGGGGCAGCTTCCACAGTCTAGTCTCTTCCCCAAGCCACCCCTCCCTTAGGGGATCCCCCTACCCCTCCGATGCGCCCCATGCCCCCAAGGAGAGCGGCAGCTACCTGGATGCTGACTTCCTCCTTGCACTGCTTCAGGGTGTCACGCCGCAGCACCTCCACTTTGGGGACCACCTACAAGAGAAGGAGCCAGGGCCCCAGTGAGTCAGCACAGGAGAACGAGGCAGCGCCCTGGGCAAGGGGGGCAGTCAGACGGGCACCCACCTTCACAGCAAAGACCTTCTCCCGCCCGCAGTCCAGCACTTTCAGGACCGTCCCAAACGAGCCTTTAGCAACAAAGCCCAGAATCTAAAAGGAAGGAAGCAGTAAGTGTGGCCAGGGTGTGGCTGCGCCCATCAGCAGGGCCAGGCCCCGCGAGAGCAGCACGGGACTCAGCAGGGACTACCCAGGGCAGTGTCTCCTGGACAGGCTGGACAGAGCGTGGGGGGAACCATCCCAGCCTCCCGCCCCCCTGCTCCGAAAGGATGGGGGGTGAACCCCAGCCCAGGGGCGTTCCTCTCTCCAGCGTTCTGGTTGTCAGAGAGGAAAGGCGAGTAGTCGCAGGGCCGGCGGGAGAGCTGGAGGCCAGGGAACAGATGCTGCCTGAGTCCCAGCTGGAGAGCGGAGCTTGGTGACACTCCTGCATGCGGGATCGTGCGCCAGCACTGCTGGGCTCCTTGACTCCGGCTCGGCCCTGGGGCTCCCAAAGGACCATGCAGGCCACAAGAGGCCAATCCACACCCATGGGCCCTGGTCATGGCTTGTTCCCCGCCCCAGCCACCCCCCAACGGCTCGGCGCTGGGCATCGCACCTTGAGCTGAGGCTGGCCCAGGGGGGGCCGGATGGGGAACTCCGGGAGGAAGAGCGAGACGAACTGCGGGACTGGCCACCCCGTCACCACCTTCTCGCCCAGCCGGGGCAGCTTCTCGCCCAGGCCTTGCCGCTGCTGGAGGCACCTCCTCGTGGCCAAGTTGCGCTCCAGCCCGGACACCGTCACCCCAATGCCAGCCAAGACCCTCTTCCAGCTCCGGACCCAGGAGACCTCGGCTGCGAAGCCACCGCCCTGCAGAGCCAGCAGAAGCATGAGCCCCAGGCCCATGCTGCAGCCAGCTCTGGGGCAGGGCACAGAAACCAGCTGTGTGGAACGGGCCCATGGACCCACATCACAGCGAGACCCGGGCGGGGGGCGTCCCCCTGCGGCCCCGCCCCCGGTACGCACCTTGAAGGGGCCCAGCGGGGGCTCGGGCTCGCTGCTGGCAGCTCCCATCGCGTCTCCTTCCTACGGCAGCCCCGGCCCCATCGCGTCCCGGCAGCAGAAATCGCTGCGCCCGGCCCGGCTAATCCCCCTCTGGGCCGGTTACATAAACAGGCGGGATCCCGTCCCCGCTTCATTGCCATGCGAGCCCCGCCCCCTCATGCATAATGCAAATAACCCACTACCCCCTCATTGCCATGCGAGCCCCGCCCCGCTCATGCCTAATGCAAATAACCCACTACCCCTTTATTGCCATGCGAGCCCCGCCCCCTCATGCAGAATGCAAATAACCCCCCACCCCCTCATTGCCACGCGAGCCCCGCCCCCTCATGCAGAATGCAAATAACCCCCCACCCCCTCATTGCCATGCAAGTCCCGCCCATTTGCTTGTTCGCTCCTCCTTAGAGGACACACCCAATGGCTGCTTTATTCAGGACAATTTGTCCTAGGTTATGCCCACCTCCTGGATATTAATCAGCATCCAGGAGCCAGGCCCAGCAGGGCCATAAGGGGCCCCGGGGCAGACATGGACCCTGCTGGCTCTGCCTTTAGCTGCCCCAAGCACCGCAGCAAGCAAGGCCCTGGGACGTTGCTCAGGTCATGCTGTCCGGAGTTAGTTCCATGGTTCATCCTCCTCCCTCAGCCAGCAGCTGCTGCTGCTCATCTCAGCGAGGGTCTCAGCCCCTGTGGACAAAGGACCCAGCCAGAGCCCCCAGCCCACAGACAATAACCGACCTCGGGCTCTCATGCTCTCTCCTGGGCACCTGCTGCCAGGAAGATACTGGGGGAAGGAATGCCTCTGACTACCGCAGTGCCGGTGCCACTGAAAAAGGCCCAGCAAGGTCAGCTGCTGGGCCTCATCTCAGCCGGGGCCCAGCTCCACAGTGCAGCATGGGGCTGCCCTAGCCAGAACAGCACTGACAGGCCCAGCACAGAGCGGGGGGCATGGACTGAAAAAAAGCCACCGAGCTCCTGTTTATAAAGCAGCCGGAGCAGAGGCAGGTGGTGGGGAGAGCACCACAGCTGGGAGCACGGAGAAGTTACACGTGGAACAGGGTGAAGCCAAGGGGTGTTCATGGCACCTAACCAGGGGGCAGCTCCCCGGAAAGGTTCCTACCCCTAGGCAGTAATCTGGACCCGAGCTGGATAAACAATCCATGAAAGTGTGTGTGTGGGGGGGGGGGGGGGGTAACAGATCAGCTCAGTCACCTCCAGTTGCACCTCAGCCCCAGCAGCCCCCATGTTGTCCAGGGAGCTGGGACTCACAGACCAAGCAAACCTTGTACTGCACAGCAGAGCTCTGCCAGGGGCCCCGAGAAACAGAGCAGGCCGGGCTGCAGCCTGCACCAGAGAGTGAGGGGAAAGCAGCTCAGCGGGCCATGAGGCTCCAGTAGCCATCAAGTGCTGGTAGCTCTCTGGGTGGGGGAGCAGGCTCAGACTGGGCCCAGGTGCTAGCAGTATGCTGGTAGGACGCTGGGCCCTGGCTCCAGCCCTCTCCCTGCTGGGGAACGGATCAGTAACACCAGGACAGAGATGGGTCCAAATTAAAAACTCTTATTTAAATTCTCCTCCGTGCCCACTTCCCAACAGTAACCAGACTGGAGCAGCCGCGTTACAGTGCGGACAGTGCCGCTGGCCCAGTGATGCCAGCGCAGGACACACCAGTGATGATAACTCGAGTGCTCGTCACCACCCAGGCTCTGTGCAAACGAAAGCAGCCCGGGCCCTGGGTGACGCAGCCTCCCCAGCTCCCGCTGCTGGGGAGCTGCATCACACTGCGTGGCGTCCCCCTACCGCCATGCCGCTCCCTGCCTGGACAGGGGCTCTGCCCGTGCCATCGGTCCATCGAGTTCTTGTGCCATGGCTGGGCTGTGCCACCAAGGGCCCCCCACCTAGACAAAGTCACTGGCTGTTTGTGCCAGCTCAGGCCTGCAAAGGGGCCATGTGCCCAAGAGGTGGCAGGAGCCGCCTGAGTCCCTTCCCGGCCAGCCGGGTGCTGCCCTCATTTGCGCCTGCCAAAGATGGACTTCTTGCTGGGGTTCTTCTCGCCCACACTCAGGCCGATGAGTAGCCGCGCCTTCTCGTCCTCCTCCTGCTGCTGCTGCTGGATGGTCCCGTCCGATTTGTTCTCCAGCTTCCCTCGGGCCTCAGTCCCAGCAGCTGGCTTCAGGCGCAGCTTCTCCTTGATCACCTGCGCAGCGGAGAGAGGGTCAGGAGACAGCCGGGGTGGGGGATGGCCAAGGCTTGCCCTGGCTGCAACAGCTCAGCCAAAGACCTAACTAGGGCTCATTCCCTGGGGCTCCTCTGCACAGCCTGCCCCAGAGGCGGGGACTTGGCAGCAATCTGGGCAAGCCTGGCAGAGACAGCGGTGCCCGTTCCAGCCCAGGCATTTCCAGCAGCCCCACAGACGGCTCATCTGCAGCCTGTAGTCTGTAACCTATCATTTAAATTAGCTTCTGTACCAAGCAACTGGAGAATAACTAATGTGATGCTGATTTTTTAAAAAGGCTCCAGAGGCAATCCCAGCAGTTAGAGGCCGGGAAGCCTGACTTCAGTACCAGGCAAATTGGTTGAAACTATAGTAAAGAAAAGAATTGTCAGACACACAGATGAACATGATTCTGGGGGGGAGAGTCAACGTGGTTATAGTAAAGGGAAATCATGCCTCACCAATCTACTAGAATTTTTTGAGGGGGTCAACAAGCATGTGGACGAGGGGGATCCAGTGAATAGAGTGTACTTAGACTTTCAGAAAGCTTTTGACAAGGTCCCTCACCAAAGGCTCTTAAGCAAAGTAAACTGTCATGGGATAAGAGGGAAGGTTCTCTCATGGACTGGTAACTGGTTAAAAGACAGGAAACAAAGGGTAGGAATAAATGGTCAGTTTTCAGAATGAAGAGAGGTAAATAGTGGTGTCACCCAGGGGTCTGTACTGGGACCAGTCCTATTCAACATATTCATAAATGATCTGGAAAAAGGGGTAAAAAGTGAGGTGGCAAAATTTGCAGATGATACAAAACTACTCAAGATAGTTAAGTCCCAAGCACATTGCGAAGAGCTACAAAAGGATCTCTCAAAATTGGGTGACGGGGCAACAAAATGGCAGATGAAATGCAATATTGATAAATGCAAAGTAATGCAAATTGGAAAACATAATCCTAACTATACGTGCAAAATGATGGGGTCTAAATTAGCTGTTACCACTCAACAAAGAGATCTTGGAGTCATTGTGGAGAGTTCTCTGAAAACAGCCACTCAATGTGCAGCAGCAGTCAAAAAAGCGAACAGAATGTTGGGAATCATTAAGAAAGGGATAGATAGTAAGTAAGACAGAAAATATCCTATTGCCTCTATATAAATCCATGGTACGCCCACATCTTGAATACTGTGTGCAGATGTGGTTACCCCATCTCAAAAAAGATATATTGAAATTGGAAAAGGGCAACAAAAATGATTAGGGGTATGGAACAGCTGCCATATGAGGAGAGATTAATAAGACTTGGACTTTTCGTCTTGGAAAAGAGACAACTAAGGGGGTAATATGACAGAGATCTATAAAATCATGTCTGGTGTGGAGAAAGTAAATAAGGAAGTGTTATTTACTCCTTCTCATAACACAAGAACTATGGGTCACCAAATGAAATTAATAGGCAGCAGGTTTAAAACAAACAAAAGGAAGTATTTTTTCCACACAAAACACACGGTCAACCTGTGGAACTCCTTGCCAGGGGATGTTGTGAAGGCCAAGACTATAACAGGGTTCAAAAAAGAACTAGATAAGTTCATGGAGGATAGGTCCATCAATGGCTATTAGCCAGGATGGGCAGGGATGGTGTCCCTAGTCTCTGTTTGCCAGAAGCTGGAAATGAGTGACAGGGGATGGATTACTTGGTGATTCCCTGTTCTGTTCATTCCCTCTGGGGCACCAGGGGTTGGCCACTGTCGGAAGACAGGATACTGGGCTAGATGGGCCTTTGGTCTGATCCAGTAGGGCCATTCTTATGTTCTCTGCCCTTCCCAGAGAGAGACTCACCGTGGGCACAGGCCCAGCACCGCTCAGGGGAAGATGAGGAGAGCATCGGGGCTCCCCAACATGACTGACAGGAGAGGGGCTATAACTCAGACCCCAGTGCTAACAGCTAAACCCAGAGCACTCCAAGTGCCTGGGGCAGATCTCTCCCCTGCTCCTTCAGTTCGGGGCTCCCCTCAGCAGGGGGAGGTTCCGGGCCCTTACCTGTGCTACCAGTGCCTTGCGGCTGTCCCGCTTCACTGCCATAGCAAAGTCCAGCCACGTCCACGTGTTGTTGTGATACTCCAGGCACGGCAGCACCAGGTTCAGGTCACCCCAGTCCACACTGTTTTTCTCGCCCTGCGCCAGACAATGTATCAGACCCCGCGGCCAGAGCCAGCCAATCACGGGCTTGCTCCGCTGGCCATGTTCCTACAGGCTCGGAGCAAGACACAGCAACAGAACCCCTGGGTTCAGGGGAGAGGAGATGGGAGGGGAGACCCAGGGCAGAAACGGGGACACAGGCCCTCTGCTGAGGGGAGTGTGGTGGGGACTGTGCTGTGGCCCAGGAATGGCCTCCTCCCCTCTGCCCCACGGCTCAGAAGAGTCATGCCAGCCAGACGGCAGGGACACTGCATAGGAAGAAGGCAGGGCCCCCTGCCCCCAGAAGTACCAGGCAACCTACAGCACCCATGGGGCACAGAGAGGAGAGGCAGAAAGTGAACTTCAGCTCAGCCCAAGCGGGCAAGGGAAAGCCGTGAAAGTAGCCCCTGGGCAGCCCTAGGGATAGGGCCAGTTGAAGGGCAGGGCAGCCCCTCACACACAACCCCTACACCTACACCCTCCGGGGCCGACCCCGCCCCAGCACACGCCCACGGCTGTCCCCTCCCTCCCCAGCACCCTCGGGGCTGGCCCCGCCTAGGGTGACCAGATGTCCCGATTTTATCGGGACAGTCCAGATATTTGGGGCTTTGTCTCATATAGGCACCTATTACCCCCCACCCTCGTCCCGATTTTTTACACTTGCTGTCTGGTGACCCTAGCCCCGCCCCAGCATACGCCCGCGGCTGTCCCCTCCCTCCCCAGCACCCTTGGGGCTGGCTCTGCCCCAGCACACGCCCGCGGCTGTCCCCTCCCTCTCCAGCACCCTCGGGGCTGGCTCTGCCCCGGACGCCATGCTGGAGGCAGGCACTGACCTTGTAGCTGACGCAGAGCGGAACCTGCGGGATCTTGATGTAGATGAAGGAGTTGTTCATCGCCGCACGCTCCTTCATCTTGTCAATGTCGTCCACGGGGTGCTGGGAGGGACGGAGCTCGACAGAATCAGCAGAGCAAGAGAAGGGGGGAAGAGATGCACAGCTGGGCACTGGGCCAGTGGGAAGGGGGTGTTGCTCATTCAGGAGAGCAGCCAAGGCTCATTCTCTTCCCTGCCCCGTGCCAGGGGACCCAGGATGGCATCCCCTGGTCTGCACCAGCTGCTCAGCGTGCAAGGGGCAGCTTTGCTGACGCGCGTGCGGGTAAGTGGGTGAATCCCTCACGGCCCTGGGGCAGGACAGCCCAGCCCACTGCCCCCAGGCACTGCGGGAGCAATCGCTGGCTCTAGACTGTCAGATCCCCGAGACGAGTGGAACAGGTGCTCCTGGGGAGGCTCTAAAGGAGACTCCCCCCCAAAAGGCAGCGGGGTGGGTACCTCGGGGGCTTTCCGGAATGACCTCCTGACCCCTGACGTCCGGTTCAGTCCCTGAGCGACTCCTTTCCCTGGGCCCAGTGAGTCTTCAGCCACTATCAGCTGCCTCGGCTTCACCACGGGCATCCCTGAGAGAGAGAAGGGAGCACTGGGGTTATCCTGCCCGACCCACTGCAGCACCCCCGCACTGATCCCTGCAGCCTGCCAGAACCCCGGCTGGGCTGGGGCAGAGCTGGTAGAAACAGGCCCCCTGTCCCGACAGAGAGACTCCATGGGACAGAGTGCACCAGGTCCTGCGGCTGGTCCAATGGTCAGTGACCCTCACTGCTAAAAATGGGCACCGTATTCCCAGTGTGGCTTCAGCTCCCAGCCCCTGGGTCTCGTTCAGCCTTTGTCTGCTGGACTGAGGAGCCCTCTCCGCTCACAGATCTTCCTCCAGGTGGGTATTTACAGACCGTGATCAAGTCACCTCTTCCTCTTCTCTTGGCTAGCACTGGCTGAGCGTCTCTCCCTTCACCGGAAGGCAGGTTTTCCAGACCTCGAATCACTGCAGCTCATTTCTGAGCCCTTCCAGCTGGCCCACATCCTTTCTGAAGTGTGGACACCAGCACTGAGCACTACCCCCGTAACGGTCTCCCACAGGCCGGGTGCAGTGGGAACACCTCCCTCCTCCTGCTCCACAGCCAAGGACCGCATTCGCCCTCTTAGCCAGCGCATCGCTTCAGCCGGTTTCCACCATGACCCCACGGCCCTAGCAGAGCCCCCACTTTCCAGGACACAGCCCCCCCTCCCCCCGTAAGTTAGAGCTGCATTCCTGGCTCCTAGCTGGAGCCTTTGGCTGCATTAAAATGCAGGTTGGCCAAGGGCGCCCAGCTTCCCCGGTGATCCGCATTGCTCTCGAGAACTGCCCTATCCCACCATTATCCACCACGGCACCAGTCTGGGCCTCAGCTCCAAACTGCACCCCCAGGGATTTTATATTTTCTTCCACACCGCTGACAACGACTGAGTAGCGTTGGGTCGAGAATGGATTCGGAGGACCCCACACAACGAGGTTCCCCATTTCCAATCCCCGTTGGGGGTCTCTTGGCATGTACCCCATCACTGCACTGAGTTCAATCGGGGGGTCAGGCTGGCCCCTCCCTTCCTCCCCACAAGGCACACTCACCTGTCGTCACCAGCTTGGATTTGTCCTCCTCATCCCCCACCTCCTCCTCCTCCACGTTGCGGCCGGGGAAGAAGAAGCCCATCATCCTGTGGAAGAACTGGTGCGTGAGCTGGATGGTCAGGGGCACCACGTTCACCTGCAAGAAGAGCCGTACGTCCGTCAGGGACCAGCACTGGAATCCTTGGGCGGCCCTGCAGCGCCCAGATATCCAAGCCGGATGGGTGCGCCTGCCCTGTTGCCTACAGCACCTCCGACTGGGGACGCAGAGGAGCAGAACACCAGCCCCTGGGATCCACCTGTAGCCTCACCTCAAAATGCTCCTTGATAGAGATGCCTCCCACTGGCGGACGGACCTTGCTGAATATGCGCAGGGCCAGCTGCCGGCCCGACTGGCAGGAGCTCTGAGGGCGCAGCACCACCTGCAGAGCAGAGATGGGAATGCAGAGATGGTGGGGGCCCAGCTCTGCCTGGTTACGCCTCTGAAAACCCCACCCACAGGCTGGCTGCTGCCCCTCCCCCTCCAGGGCCCCACTGCAGCCTCCCGCTGGCTGGCACTTGCCTTGTACACGGCGTTGGGCAGGAGGTTGTTCATGGTGACCCAGCCCAGCTCCAGGAGATGCTCTGCCGTGTCGTCCGACTTGTTCACCTGCAAACAGAGCCATCAGCCCACGGACCCCAGCGCACCCCGTGCCCCGCTCCTCAAGGGCGGAGCCCGCGCCTAGGTGCCCCCGCTGGGCCCGGTACCTTGCTGTAGAGGAAGCGCTGCAGCTCCAGCTCGGCAATGCCCAGCTGCCCGTCTTCCTCGGTGAGGCGCCAGCGCGCCTGCGCAAAGTAGAACTCAGTCCGCCGGGCCACCCGGACGTCCTCCAGCTGTTTGCGCAGCTCCATCTTGTTTGCCCGCTGCAGCTGGAAATCTTTAAAACACCTGCCCAAGCAGGCAAGGGAAAGCCGTGAGAGCAGCCCCATGGCGGCCCCGGGGCTAGGGCCAGTCGAAGGGCAGGCAGCCCCTCAGAGCAGCGTGGGGGAGAGGCGGCCTGGGAGCCCCAGGGAAGCAGAGTGGGGGCGCAGTGGCGCGGTGGCTTTGGAAGGCGGTGGGACTGGGCAGCAGGTCTCGGGCAAGCTGCCTCCCTGCTCTGCACATCAGGCTGGTGGGGGCTGGTACCTGATGAGAATGTTCAACTCCTCACTCTCCAGCTGCAGGTTGGCCTTCTCCTGGCTCAGCTGCAACTGCAGCTTCTGGTTCAGCTCGAGCAGGTTCTCGTTCTTACTGTCGTCCTGCAGGGACTGAAGAGCCGGCACCAGTCAGCACCTGCCCGGCCAAAGCAGGCCAGGACCAAGGGCCTGCAGTCCGCACGCTGTGCCCACCCCAGCCCAGGCCTCACCTTCATGATAGAGTACATCTGCTTCTCCAGCTGGCGGATCTGGGCCACGTGCTGCCTCACGGCCTCCTGCAGGTGCAGGATGCTGCTGCGCTGCTCCTCGGGGTTGCTGGAGATCTCCAGCTGGAACCGCACCCGCTGCTTCTTCTCGCTGTGCTCCTGAAGCCAGAGAGAGAGAGGCGAGGTGAGGGGTCTCTGGGGAGCCCGCTGCGCCTGCGCGCCGCTCAGGCCCACGGTACCTTGCGCTTCGGCTCCACGTGCAGCAGCAGGTTGTTGACGATGTCCAGGATCATGGCGTATTGCGCCGGGTTGGTCGAGATCTCCAGGTCGTGGTGGATCAGCGTGAAAGTGTCGACGGCTCCTGGGGAGAGAGGATAGGAACGGGCGTTGGGGCAGCCCCTGTGACAGCCAGCACCTGGGGGGCTGGTATAGTCCCTGGGAGCTGCAGAGGGAACCGCCTGTGGGGCTCACACACAAACAAGGGCCAGGGCTGGGGAGACCAAGTCCGCCCCCACCCCCGCCCCCACCCCTGCCCCCCAGGCAATGAGAGCTCAGAGACGCTACTGGCCCCAGCAGGCACAGACAAACCCGGCTCTCCAGCCCACAATGCTCTGCCCCGTGTGCCGGGCTTTGCTGAAGCAGGGCTGCGAGTCCCGTTCCCTGGCCTCCGAGAGCCGGGCAGAATGAACCAGAGATCAGCGCCAAGAAGGGACAGCAGAGACCACGCCCGGTGCCAGACACCCCAGGGCCCCATTGAACGGAGCCGACTGCAGCTGCCCTGCTCTGATCCGAGGGAGGTTACAGGAGAATTCGGCACCTCGAGGCCTGTGGTCGTGGCCTGTCCCCCAGGAGCTCCCCCTCCCCCTGCAGAGGAGAGCAGAATGACTCAGCCGGGCGCAGGGCCGCACCCTCCTGTTTCTTCAGCAGGTCCTCCTTCTCCTGGTCGGCTGGGGCGTCGGGGGGCTTGATCTGCGTGGCCAGCTCCGGGTCAATGTCGTGGCTGTAGCTGATGTAGTACATGCGACAGCTGCACCGGGAGATGATCCTCTGCACCTGCTGGGTCTGCTGGGCTTCCGAGGGGTGATTCCAGTCTGGGGGCCAACATGGGCAGCTGTCAGGGCCGGTGCTGCCACCCCCAGGCGTGGGGCCCCCAATTCTTGGACAGTCTGAGGCTTCAGAGTGCCGGGGCAAGGGCGGGGGGGGGGGACCTCTGGGATCCGAACACAGGGTGGGGGAAGGGGATGCATGTAAGTCCTCTGGAGAGTCACCCCAGAATGCTTCCTTGGGCAGGGACCCCAAGCCCATCCCAGGAGGGGGACAGAGCTCTCAGCTGGGCTGGCTCCGCTTGTCCCTTGGGTGACGCACAAGGACCGAGGGCCCAGCAATCCCCAGGTGAACGATTCTTGGGCCCGAGGCAAGCAGGGCTCTACATGCTGACCTGTGGTGGTGCTGACCATGCCGCCCACGGCCTGCCCACTCTCCATCAGCTCCTGCACCGAGTCCAGGCTCCTCTGCCGATGTTCCTCGATGTTCTTCACCTGGGGCAGGAGGGACACTGGTGACGCCCCAGGCCTTGGGCCCAGCCCAGCCAGAGCCAGCAGGCTGGGGGGCTGGTCCCCGGGGCTGGCTTGGCCCCCTCTCTCCCACTGCCTGGCACTGAGATCCTGCCCTGCCATGGATTTAGGGGGCTCCAGGGCTGCCTTCACTCTCAGGCCTCTGCCTCTCAGCACCCTGGGGCCGTGGCTGTGATAAACTCCTCCCGCATGGGAACTAAAAGCCCCAGGCCCCCTATCCCACCTGAGCTCACCCCAGCCAAGCAGCCAGCCGACAGCAACCAACCTCCAGCCACAGCTGGCCGTCCTCCCTCTCGGCGGGGCTGCTCTCAGTGGTGGCGAAGTACTGCATGCCATCCAGCAGGCAGGTCCACGAGGTCTTCTGCTTCAGGGTGTCTCCGTACCAGGCGGGGTGGTGCAGGCACTGCAGTAGCTGAGCCTTGGCAGCAGACACAATCACACAGCCCTCTGTTTCTGCACCACGCAGCACCATCTGCGGGAGAACAGGCCCCTAAGTGACCCTGCCAACTCCAGGATGGGGCAGCCGGGCCGGGAGATAAACCGGGGCACAGAAGGCCTGCAGTGTCTGCCCCAGCGGCAGGGCCAGGGAAAGAAAGACACAGCTCAGTCACCACCTCTCCTAGCAGGGGCGCTGCAGGGAGCGGGGCAGGAGCTCTGGCTGGAACCGGGCTACCTGGCAGTTGACCAGCTCAACGAGGCAGTTGCGGGTGAAGATGTCATCGGTCTGGCAGGCGGCGATCCCACACAGCTGCTCGCTGGCCCCCGACTCCTCCTCCGTGAAGACCACGAATTTATCGGTCTCCTCAATGAGCTTCTGCAGCATGTAGGCCCCTGGGAGCAGACAGGGGGAAGGGACGGGTCAGGGCCGAGGGAGAGGGAGCCAGCCCTTGGCCAGCTGGCCGTGACGGGTGCTGAGGTGGGTCAGTGCCATGGGGGGGAGGCCCCGGGGAGCAGACAGGGAGTCAGGGCCGGGAGAGAGGGAGCCAGCCCTTGGCCAGCTGGCTGTGACGGGTGCTGAGGTGGGTCAGTGCCATGGGGGGGAGGCCCCGGGGAGCAGACAGGGAGTCAGGGCCGGGAGAGAGGGAGCCAGCCCTTGGCCAGCTGGCCGTGACGGGTGCTGAAGTGGGTCAGTATAGTCGGGGGGAGGCCCCGGGGAGCAGACGGGGGGTCAGGGTCGGGGGAGAGGGAGCCAGCCCTTGGCCAGCTGGCCGTGACGGGTACTGAGGTGGGTCAGTGCCATGGGGGGGAGGCCCCGGGGAGCAGACAGGGAGTCAGGGCCGGGAGAGAGGGAGCCAGCCCTTGGCCAGCTGGCCGTGACGGGTGCTGAAGTGGGTCAGTATAGTCGGGGGGAGGCCCCGGGGAGCAGACGGGGGGTCAGGGTCGGGGGAGAGGGAGCCAGCCCTTGGCCAGCTGGCCGTGACGGGTACTGAAGTGGGTCAGTACCGAGGTGGGACGTGTGTGGAACAAGCTGTGCAGATCCAGGGGAGGGGGCTGTGTGCCGAGCGGGATCCCGAGGGCCCCACCCAGGTGGCTGGGCACTCACCCCCCGAGGAGCCCCGCTCGCTGGTGGTCCCAGTCACCCTCTGCGGGGGAAGGGTAGCAGACAGCAGGCGCCGTTTCAGCTTCTTGGCTTGCAGCTGGGTGTCGATCTTTAACCCCTTCAGCGCCTCGGTGGACAGGTTCCGCTTGAGCACGGCCGCCTTCTTGTAGCCGTCATAGAGGCCGAAGGCGATGTCCCGGTTGGTGGTGGTCCAGGATGCCCGCAGGTCCACCAGCTGCAGCTGGTGCGTGTGGAAGGCATCAGCCCCATCCCGCATGGTCAGCTCCTGCAGCCGAGCCGGGGGTCAGATAATGGCCAGGGCACAGCGACTCCCCGCTCAAACCCACCCAGCAGCAGGGAGGCCCCATGGCCAGTGGGTAGCACCTTGGGCTGGGGACACCCGGACGCCATTCCCAGTGGGGTGGCCTTGGTCATGTCACTATCCGGCTGGGCCAGCCGCCCCGCCCGTGCTGAGCTCTTAGAGAGGGTGATCAGCGGCACTCAAGGCTGCTGAGCCTGCAGCCAGTGGGGCCCTGCTCAGTTTCTCCAGTGCCCTGAGTGCTCCCCGTCCAGGGCTCACCCTGCAGACAGCCAGAGGCTCGTGCCCCCGCAGCCTAGGCAGAGCTAGTCACGCCCACCCCCAGTCAGTTCCTTGCCCTGGCGAGCCGGCCGGTACCTCTTCGGCTGTGCGGTTGCTGTGCCTCTGGTAGGTGAGAGAGGACAGGCTCAGCAGGTGGGTTTTCTTCACCAGCGAGCCGAGCTGGTGGTCAGCGCTCTCGTCGCAGGTCGACGCCATCAGGTGCACGGTGACGAAGCTCAGGTCGCTCACCATCTGCGTGATGCTCCACTCCGAGATGAGGCGCCGCATCACCGTGCCAGCTGGGGGCAGGGGAGAGGCATCAGCGAGGGGACCCTGCCCCTCGTCCCCGCCCCACCCTGCCCAGGCCGGGCCCCCAGCCTCACCTTGGGGGATGAGCCGCTGAGTCCCTCGCGTGAATATGTGCCCCTGGCCACACTCCAACTGGATCCCCCGCTGCTGGGCGAAGGAGGCCCAGTAATGCACCTGGGGGAGCACACAGGACGCTGAGCCGGCCGCCACGCTGAGCGGAGGGGGATGGGATGCAGGAGAGCAGCCAATGGGGAGGGGCGGGGGGGGAGGGGACAGCCGAGGGACCTCGCCACACTGAGGGGTGGGTGGGCGGGATGCAGGACAGCAGCCGATGGGGAGGTGGGGGTGGGGGCAGCCGAGGGACCTCGCCACACTGGGGGTGGGGGGCTGGGCGGGATGCAGGACAGCAGCCGATGGGGGGGGTGGGGGAGAGCAGCCGACGGACCTCGCCACACTGGGGGGGGGGGGCGGGATGCAGGACAGCAGCTGATGGGGGCGCAGGGAGGGGGGCGGCCGACGGACCTCACCAGCCCCAGGCCAGCCTTGCAGGGCCCAGGGCCCGGCCTCACCTGCAGCTGGGGGAAGAGCGCCGTGTAGGAGAGCTGCTTGTAGTGTTGCCCCAGCTTCTTCCTGCTGGGCTTCATGTTGCTGAAGAGCTTCCCGCGGCAGACGGGGCGTGTCACGCTGGTCCAGGTGGCCCAGAAGTTCTGCATCCAGCGCAGAGTGCTGCTGTAGAGCAGGATCCGGGGCTGGGACAGCTCTGAGAGCGACACACGTCAGCACTGTGACAGGGCCCCCGACATCCGCTGCCCAACCCCCCAGACCTCTCCTCCTCCCTCCCTGGGAGGGCAGAGCCCACGAGCACTCAGCTCGGCACCTGGCCAAGGTAAGCAGCGGGGGAGGGATACAGGAGATCTCCAATGACCCCCCCCACCTCCCAAACCCGGAGCCACCAGAGCTCCTAGCGGGAACGGCCACGCTCCGGTCAGTGGCTGAGCAGCAGCTGGGCTCCAGCAGCTCTGGAGTGCCCTGCGGGGCATCGCTCACCCCCGCCCGGCCGGGTCAGGTCCATCCGGATGGAGAGGTTGAGGTTCTCGGAGCGGAAGGCCCGGTATGAGTCATGGTGCTGCCCCACGGGCACCTCGGGCACGAACTCTGGGGAGCGCAGCACCACGCTGTGATGGTCGTGGGGGTTCCCATGGCAAAGCCACTGCAAGTCCAGGGTCATGCAGAGCTCGGGCAGGTGGAGGAAGCAGCAGTCATCGTACCTGCTCAGGGAGAAGGTGCTGGGTTGCTCTCCAAGGGTCACAGCCCCTCCCACCCCCCCACCCCCAGGGCTGACACTCACTTGGAGGCCGTGCGGACATTGATGTCCAAGTCCCCCTTGAAGACGAACTGACCAGGTCTCCAGAGGAAGGCCAGGTGGCTCCACTCCCAGTGCATGTTCTCGGTGGTGTTGTACGGATCCTGCAAGAGACAGGCTGAGCGTGAGGCCGCCAGGCTGGGAGGGGGCCCGGACGCCCTGGGCGACCCCACGCGAGTCTCACCTCGGTGGCCAGCTGGTGCAGGTTGGCCTGCTCGATGTCCAGGTGCCAATCCCCGTGGAAGAGCAGGCGGCTTTTATCCCACCAGGGCAGGGAGGGGCTGGGATCGGCTGAGGCCTTGGTGAGGAGATCCACAGACTGGCCAATCAGGGTCCAGGCCGGGTCCCAGCATGGCCCCCAAACGATGGTGTACTGCAAAATCTCCGCTAGGGACACAGACAGCGGCTCAGGGCAGCTCCTGGTCCCTGCCCCAACCAGATACAGCCTGGCCCAAAGTTACCCTCTGCACCCCCCCCCACAGCGCTGCCCCAGGACCCCCAGAGCTACCCAGCGCAGCACTGCCCCACTCCAGCATCCTGACCCCAGGGGGCAGGATCCCAAACCCCAGTCCCTGCCCAGTCCCTGGGGGAGGCGGGGGGGAACCTGGGCCCATCTCCAATCCTCCCCCCACTCAGCTCAGAGGGGAACAAGCCTGCTTCGCACTGACCAGCCCCAAGGAGGGCAGCACTTGCACCCCTCCCCCAAACTCCCGGTGTCTTGAGCCTGGCCCAAGCTCAGGGTCCAGGGTGCCAGGGATCCGGCCACCCCCAAATCAGTGTGACCCTGGCAGGAGAGTGGTGCTCCTCCAGTCCCAGCTGGAGCCCACATGGTCACCCAGCAAGCGCCAGAAGGAGCCCCAGGCCAGGCCGCAGCCTCGTGCCTGCCTGCAGGGTCGGCCCCCAGAGCCCACTTACAGCGGAAGTCGTGGTAGAACTTCAAGGGAGGCATGTTCCTCTGCACAGCAGCATCCCCCCATGGCGCTCCCAGCTTCAACAGCTGGCGGCGGCGAGAGCAGGCCTGGCCACTCTGCTCCGTCCCGATCAGCCGGCCCGAGAGCTGCCAGGCTCGGATCTCAAACAGGTAGCGTGGGTAGTCCCGGATCCGCACTGTGGGGCAGAGTCAGAGACCGCGCTGACTGCCGGCCCGGAGGGAAGCCGGCCTTAGACTCGTCCCTGGGGGCTTGGGTGGTCTCCTCACTCTCCCCAGCCTCTGGGCAAGGGGCCGGCAGGCTACACCCCCTGCTAGATCAGAGGGACCCTACGGGGGGAACCACAGTGCTTCCCACTGCATGTGGCCCGGGTGCCCGTCATGCCCCCAGCAGCACTTTCATGCCAGGGAACCAGAGCCCAGAGCTGACGGGGCCATGGGGGCGGAGAAGCCCCACAGACACACTCACCGAAGAAGGTCTTGACGCTGCCCTTCAGCATGCGGCACCACTGGGTGACCAGCTCCAGCCCCTCGGGTGGGAAGGGGCTGACGCTGTCCAGGTCCCTCATCTGCTCCAGCACACGCTCCACGCCGTGGAAGGACTCGTCGGCCAGGGCCACCAGCTCCAGGCTGGAGAGGGTCCAGGTGAGCAGGGCCTTCCGCATAGGCATGTTGGCGTACAGGCGCCGGGAGCGCTGGATGTAGATCTCAATGTTCTTCCTCTCCAGCGAGGCGTAGAGCTCCTCGATCTTGCGGGCGGGCAGCAGCTCGCCATGCTGCTTGCGCAGAGCCGCCACCTTGGCGTCCAGCAGCTGCAGCCGCTTGGCGCTCTCCTTGCTCTCGTCCTTCATCAGCTCATAGTTGTCCCGCAGCTTCACCTCAAAGACGTCGTCCAGGAAGACCCAGGAGAAGTGCTGCACCTTGAGCAGGAGGTCCGGGGGCAGGGCCGGGCTGGGGGGGCGGTCCCGCCGGTGCAGGCTCTTCAGCCACTTCTGCACGCCCACGGCCTCGTCCAGCGTGCGGGAGAAGTCGTACTGGTAGGGGAGCTCGATGACAATGCTGGCAAAGGAGAAGGCCCAGACCCGGTTGCGCAGGGTGCGCAGGGTGGGGAAGGGGCTGCGATGCAGGATCATCTCCTCTAGCTCCGGCAGCAGCTGCACCTCCACCTCCTTGAAGCTGAAGATGCTGTGCCTGTCGAAGCCGGCGGCCAGTTCCGGGCAGTAGGCGTGGAGGGCGCTGCCGTGGCGGCTCACCGAGACCCGCTCCGCCACCAGGCTGAGGTAGCTGGCCTCAGAGACGAAGGCCGTGGCCTTGGCGGAGCTCATCTCCAGCGTCAGGTTGAGGACTCTCTTTGGGGGACCCTGGGCTGGGCTGGGGGGCTCGCTGGGGCTCGCTGGCTCAGCGGCCTGGTGCTCCGGGGGGAGGGAGGGAGCGCTCCATTGGCCCAGGGTGCTCTGCAGCATTTCACGGCACTGGAGCGTGGCTAGGACGTGCTCATACAGATACATGTGGTCAGGTGGGCTCCAGAGCAGGGTCAGGCCCTCGCCACACTGGACCTAGGGCACAGAAAGGGGCAAGCGGGCCTGGGTCTCTGCTCTGCCAGCAGCCCTTAGCATGCCCCGGGGGCCGAGAGAGCCTGCGAGGGGCTGAGCGAGCTCCTCCCACTGCTCTGCCAGCCACCTTGCTCCTGACCCCCCCGACCCTCCTCCCAGTGCCCCCACACACACTAAGTGCTGCAGCCGAGGCCTCTGGCCATGAGGCAGGGTGTGACACAGATGGACAGGGCCTGGCTGAGAGCCCATCGCTGGCCCACCTGATGGCCCAGTCCGCGTGGGAACGCCAGCAGGCTCCCTGACCCGCTGGGTCACTCAGCCGCCTCAGACTCAGCCCACGGGCACATCTTTTGCCTGGCACTGCCGTCCCAGAGTGCACTCTGCCAGCACAGCGGGCCCAGCACTTACCTCCAGGGAGTGGATGCTACTGTGGTAGGTGAAGGAGAGCATGGAGAGTCTGAGGATGGGGCAACGGATGGCTGGGGCTTTGCAGCAGGGCTGCATCTTCTCGGAAATGTTCTTCACCAAGGCCAGCGCCATGCCCTGGACGCTAACCGTGCAGCTCTCGGCACTGCCCAGGGCAGTCAGTGTGTCCAGCCTCACCTCCGAGGCACCTGGCAGAGACAGGAGGTTACCTCTGGGGGCAGGACAGGGCACAGCCCGCAAAGGCCCCAGCACGGGGCAGTGCGGGGAGGACCAGCAGTTGCCGACACCCTCCCCTGCAGCAAAGGGCTGGTGACATCCCGGAGCCCAGGGAGCGAGGGCTGCTGAGAGCCAGGACAGTCCTGGGGGCAGGAGGCCCCGGGAGGGACTGTGGACAGCTGGGGGCAGGTGCAGGGATGAGGCAGTGCGGGAGGCTGAGAGCCCGGCCGGGGGTTTCAGGATCTCCAGGGAAGGAAGGAGCAGTTTGTGGGTTTGTCCATCAGACGCCTGCACAGAGGGCTACTGCCTCCGTCTGGCTGGCGCAGCAGATCCTGCGGGATGGCTGCCCGCCCATGGTGCTGCCCCTGCCCAGCAGCCCCACCTGGTCACTTACCCACCAGGCTGGACAGCGTGAACAGGTTCACGTCCTCCACCTTCAGGTCCACCTTCCAGAGCAGGCCTGCGGACTCCCCCGGGGAGGGGGCTGGCTCCACTGGAAGCTCTGCCTGGCTGGCCCCTCGGTGCAGCAGGGACAGGACCCTGGAGAGGCACTTGGTGCAGGTGTCCGATGACTCCACCTGCAGCCCCTGGATGGTGCAGTCCAGGAAGAGCGTGTCCGCCTGGGCGCTGGACATGCCCAGGGGCTGGTTGTAGCTGCCCTGCAGGGGGCACAGTCCAGTCACTGTTTGGCAGCTCAGAAGCTGCCACCTTCTCACTCCCAGCCCAGCCCAGCCCAGGCAGAGCCCCTCCCCACTGCCCATTGCAGGGCCCGGGGGGAAGGAAGCGCCCCCCACTGCCCCCATGCCTGCTGGGCGGGGGGGGAGAGCTGATCCCCTCACCCCTGCTCTGGCCGGCAGCCCCCCTCACCTGCAAGTTGAAGGAGTCAAGGATGAGGGCCTCTCCCCACACATGCATGTTGGGCGGGTGCGGGGCCCTCTGGATGTGCGAGTTGTTTCCCACACGCCAGCACAGGTGGTCGATGGCCAGCAGGCCCCGCTGGTGCACGCTCTGGGGGCGCAGGTGCTGGTAGTCTGAGGGCACAGAGCAGGAGGTGAGCATGGGCCAGGGCTCTCCTGACCCCCCGCTGCAGTGTGCGAGGCAGGGGCCAGCCGTGCTCCCCTGGAGCTGGGGACCAAGCTGCTACCTCACCCCCAGAAACAATCCTGACTCAAACCCAGGAGCTGAGGAACTGCCGCAGAGGTGTGCCCACCCAGGCCTCCGCGCCAGGCTGGAGCACCCATCCCCATCCCCTCCCGCCCCTCCGCGCCAGGCTGGAGCACCCATCCCCTCCCGCCCCTCCCCGCCAGGCTGGAGCGCCCATTCCCACCCCCATCCCCTCCCGCCCCTTCCCGCCAAGCTGGAGCACCCATCCCCATCCCCTCCCGCCCCTCCCCGCCAGGCTGGAGCGCCCATCCCCATCCCCTCCCCGCCAGGCTGGAGGGCCCCGGCCCAGACCCGCCCCTTCTCCATCAGCTGCAGCTGCTGGCACTGTCCCGGAAGCCACAGAGCCCTTTCCAAAGCAGAGGAGGGGCCCCTGGGCATGACAGCAGCCAAAGCCCAGGCCCTGCTCTGCCCCGGCTGGGATGGCATTCGCCCGGTCATGCCGCAGGCTCCTACCTGCAGAGACGGTGTTGAAGCCCAGTGCGAAGGGCGGCGTGTCCCCCAGCTGCACAGAGATGCTGACGTTGGACAGGGAGGCACAGAGGATGATGGGAGCCAAGATCTGGGGGCAGCTCCTGCCAGAGGGTGAGGAGGGGCCATGGCATTAGTGAGCCCGAGCTCCCCTGCTACAGAACAGGCCCCGGAGGGAGCTCCTGTCCCAGGGCCTCAGCAGGCCGCACGGCCAGCCCAGCCCCTGCTTCTCGCCTGCGGAGAGGCCAAGCTGCGCAGCTCCTGCTGAGTGGAGGGAGCCGGGCCGTGCTCTGGGCCAGGGCAGGAACGCTCCACGGGGCGCAGCACCTCTGGGGCCCGCCCGGTACGGTTCCTGGCTCACCGCTGGCCGAGCTTGGCAGGCAGCTCTGCAGGGCGGGTTACCACGGCTCCTCCCGTGGGGCTCGGCGAGGTGAGTCCCTCAGGCGATAGGCCCCGGGGGGCTGCATTTACTGCTTCCCGGAGCCCAGCACACACAGAAAGCGCTGTTCCCCAGGCCTTCCTGTGCCTCAGCAGCCAGCCAGGGCCCCGCAGTGCAGCAGGGCTGGGAAGGGTTTGGCTAGGGCCCCTCAGGCTGCTGGCTGACCCGGGCGCATGGCCAGGCCCTGGGGTGGGTGGACGCTATCCCAGCACGGCTTTCCCCTACGAAGAAAGGTGTTGGCTCTGTGGGGGCTGCCTGGCGACTGGCAGACATCGGCGTAGCCCCGTCTGGAGGGCGAGACCCGGGCCTCCCCGTGGCTGGGAGCCTGCAGCCTTAAGTGGATGCCCTGGAGGAAGCTGGCGGGGAAGGGAAGGTGCAGTTAACCCTGAAACTGGGGCACTGTGTGTGCTGTGCCCAAGCTCCGAGGGAGGCAACCATGGCTGCTGAGCAGCCATCACCCCTCCCGGGGCCCACACGTACCTTCCCCTGCGGCTCTGGAGGGGGGCCGGCAGACCAGTAGCCCGGCACTCCTGGGCCAGCAGGGTGAGCCAGTGAGAGAACTCCTGGTGGCGATAGTGGACGATGCAGGTATTGAGCAGCACAACAGCTGACAGGTCTATGGCCGTGACCTAGAGATGGGGACGCGGGAGGTGTGAGCGAGACCTCTTCCCTGCTGCCCATTTGCATGTAAACAGGCCCAGCCAGCTCAGGGCCTGCGGGCACCGACGGGCAGCGTGGCACGGGTGCGGTAGCTGCCAGGACGCAGTGGCTGGAGTCACTCACTCACTCACCTGCACGCTGGCTTTCAGGGAGTTCAGGCACACGATGCGCTGGCGGCTCTGGGACAGCAGCAGGCCATCTGTGGGGAGAAGGGCGGCAGAGTCACCCAGCAGGGCCCTGGGCATTAGCCAGCCAGCCACCCCCACGCACATGCTGCGGAGCTGGAGTAGCCCCATCCAAGTGGGTAGAGTGGTGTGGGTCTCCCCTCCTCCTCCCGGGGTCCCCTGGACAGAGCCACTCCTCCCCTAGCAGCCCCCCCGCACTCGCCTTCCAGCAGCAGCTCGGTGCTCATCTGGCCCAGGTCGGAGGTGGGCGTGAAGCTCCGCAGCGGGGCCTGCTCCTCGTCTCGCTGATACAGGAACTGCAGCAGCTTCAGGGTCCACGTGAGGTGCCTGAACCCACAAGAACCGGAGCCAGGCCGAGTCACAGGACAGCCAGAAGGGAGCCAGCCCCTCCTGCCCCAACACTGCCAAGCCCAGCCGGGGCAGAGCGCCCCTCACGGCCTTAGAAGGGAGGGGCAACCAAGGGAGCCCAGGCCATGCTCATTCCGCCCTCACTCCAGAGCCACCCGGAGCCTGGCCCATGGCCTTCTCACCTACAGCAATCCTGCCTCCCCCAGGGGCCACTCACACCTGGAGACCCTCGGGGAGGGGATGCCCAGCCGAGGGTAGCCAGGGGAGAGGCATGGGCCTCAGGAGAGTGCCTGTGGGGGGAGGGGTGGCCGAGCAGCTGGGCTGGGCATTCGGGCCTGTCATGGTGCCAGCCCTCTCTCCCCATTACCTCTGCTGGCTGTTCACAGACAGCACTACGTTGGTGTTCTCCAGCTCCACCTTCGCCTTGCTGGGGATGAGCTGCAGAGTGCGCAAGCTCAGCAGAGGCAGAGACTTCGGGGCCTCCCCGGGGCCTGGGAGCAAGGGACAGACCTGGTCACAGGCAGGAGTCTCGCCCCAGAGCTCCCCACTCCCCCCAGCAGGAGGCAGCAATGGCCTGCCCTGCCCAAGGGGATCCCCTGGCTGGGACCCAAGACAGCATAAACCACCCCCATGCCCATTCTGCCAGACACACTCTATGGGGCGCAGGGAACACGGGGGCCCCGGGGCACCCTCTCCCCTCCCCACAGCCCCAGAGACTTCCCAGGGAACATAGCTGGCTGACCTGGGGCCTGGTAGCCTGCCTGGTCCCCTGCGCCGCTGCGTCTCACTCCGTTGGCTGCCCGGCGCAGCAGCTCGCTGCAGAACAGCCCCTCGTGCAGCTCTGCGTGCAGGGTCCACACGCCCAGGCTGATGCCCACCAGCTGCCGTTTGCTCACATTGACCTCCATGGAGAAGGCAAGAGCCAGCGCCAGCTCTGCCAGGCACGTGTCATCCTGTACGGGGGGACCGAGGGTCAAGGAGAGCGAGGTGGTGATGGGGGCAGCTTCCAGCCACTCCGTTTATGTGCATCGGGTGCAGCCCCAAGCAGTGCCCACGGGCAGCCTGGTCCCAGTGCAGAGAGCAGGAGGCTGCAGTGCCCTACGCCCCCCCGAGGCTACAGCCCCCCCTGCTAGCACCGCTCGCTGGGCTCAGGCGATAGCACATGAGCTCCCCAAGAGCAGGCGCTGGGGCCTGGCTGCTGCAGGGCCCCACCCTGGATACTCACCAGCTGGCTGCTCTTCAGCACTTTGCTGTTCACCTGGGACAGGGTCACCTCACAGTCCAGGCTGGGGGGAGAGCAGAAGAAAGCTCAGACCACACCTGCCAGCCACAGAGGGGCCCTGCTGCCTCCTAGCCAGGTCTTTCCAACTTGGGGTCTGGGCTACAGCCCCTGCTCCCAGACAGAGCATCCACCCTATAGCTGGACCATGCAGCAGGAGGCTGCCCTCTGCAAGAACCAGGCATCACACAGGGGCTGGGATGGTCTCAGTCCCTGGAGGGAGAGGGTTAGGGTGCCATGCTCCTGGGGCGCCCTCCAGTGGCCACAGAGAGCTGCTGCCCAAGAGAGGGGGGTAGAAGATCAGGATTTGAACAGCCCTTGGGAGGGGGGCGGGGTAGTGCCAGTGACTGGAAAGGATGTTGCCAGGAAGGAGTCCCAGTGGCAGGCCCCCAGCCCAGATCTACAAGGCACAGGGTGGGAATGGTCCCCCAGGACAAAGGCCACAACAAAGCTCTCCCGAGCAAAGGGAGCTGTCCGTGGCTGTTGCCCAGCCCTGGTCCCACAGGCCACAGCAAGGTGGAGTTACCGCTTCCCGTCGCTGTCCAACAGCAGGCGCGTCCTGGTGACCTGGATGTGCCACAGAGACTCGGAGGTGGCCACGTGCAGAACCATGATATTGATGGACTCCACATGAATCGAGACGAGCTGGAAGCAAGGGGGCCACAGTGAGGAGTGTGTGCCGGGAGCTAGGCCTGGTCCCCGCCCACCCTCCTCCTCGGATCCAGCACACAGAGACTTACCTGGCTCAGGACTCTCAGCAGGGAGGGCTTAATGGGCAGGTCCCCCTTGCTCTCCTCTCTGCCGCTCTCAGCTGGAGCCTCAGGGAATGGGGGCCCTGCTGCCGGTGCCTTCTGGAGATCCATGCGGACTCGCACCTCGCCGAAACACAGCGCGAGGTAGCGTCTGCACAGAGGAACAGCGACAGGAGGCATTACTGCTGTTCAACACAGCCTGGATGGCATGAGTCTTTCCCCTACATCAGCCCAGCCACCCATGGTGCCCCCGTGTCCTGCCCCCGCACAGTCTGCACAGCCAGGGGAGTTTGAGCAGAACACTCCTGTGCCCAGAGACAGCTGGTCTCTCCTTACAGCAGAAAGCAGCGGGCCGAGCTCCACAGGCCGAGCTGGGGCACCCTGGCAAGCGGGCAGGGTCAGGGTCTAGCCATGCTCCCAAGCACAGAAAGGAGAGCGAGGAAAGAGCCAGGGCAGGTACTTACGGCAGCTCATGACTCAGGAGTTTACTGGAGATCCAGACACTGTCAATCTCCTGCAAGGACACACAAGAAAGTCAGTGGAGCTACAAAGCCTAGCCCCACCCTGTAATGCTCACCCATCCTGTGTTCTCTCCTTCCACCCCCAGCACCCATCCAGCTTGCCAACACAAGGGCTAGCTGGCATTACACTGTCCACATGGGGGAGCATCGGGGCTCTAGTATGGGGGGGAGGAAGGGGCTAGGGCCAGCTGTGGGGCTAGGTGGAAGGGACTAGTCATGTGGGGGTTCACTCCAGTGGCTGCATGAGCAGTTGCCATGGGATCTGAGACCTCAGCGGGTCACTGTGGTGGGAAGGCAGAGGCCTCGTGCACTTGGAGGAGCTGATCCCCATCACTCCGAGCGCCTCTAGTACTACTTCTGGGGGAATTCTGCACTACTAGGCGCGCACAGAATTCATGTCCCCCGCAGATTTCTTTGCTTCCCCACAGAAAAATGACTTTCTGATGGGGAAGCAAAGGGAAGCTGCAAGAGCAGTCACGCACCACTCCCTAGCAGAGCAGGTTCATCGTTTCAGGCATCCGGAGCAGCCAGCAGAGAGGTAAATCACTGCAGGGCTGGGGACACCCCTGCCAGTGGCTCCTACCCTGAGCCAGGATCAACTGCTAGTCCAAGCTGGCCTGGAGACAGAAGAGGACAGGACTTCCTCTTCCCCTGCAAGGAGTGGCTGGGGCTGTGTCAGACCCACCCCCAGAAACGTCCCCAGCTGCAGGAAGCTCAGCATCCTCCCCTGCTTCCTGCCCCATTGCTCCTCAGCTGCCGGGGGAGGGGGTCACTGTATGGGGAGCTAGTCCCCCATCCTCCCAACCCCTGTGCATCCAGATCTCCCATACTCAGAAACCACTGTCAAGCCTCACCCCATACACCCAGAGCCCCCCTAGCCCTCCATATCCAAACCCCACCCCATTGAACCTCAACCCCTGCATCTGGAGCCCCCTGCACCCAGCCCAGCCCGCACTGAGCTCCCTGCACTCAAACCCCCACCCTCCTGCACTACCCTGAGCCCCCACACCCAGAGCCCCACACCACTGACCCCCAATTAGCTGCATTCAGAGCCCCACCCCACCAAGCCCCATGCCCCCAGCACCCAGACCTCCCTGCTGAGACCCCCACACCCAGACCCCTCTGCTGAGCCCCAACCACCTTCACCTGGAAGCCCCTGCAGAGTCCCATTGCCCCTGCACCTGGAAACCCCCCAACAAGCCTGTGTGCATCCAGATCCCCTCAGACCTAAACCCCCCAATGAGCTCCCTGCACCCAGACAGTCCCACACAGAATCCTCTCACCCCACACCTGGATCGCCCCCCCACTTGGATCCTGCCTGGCTGAGCCTGCCTGCCCCACACCTGGCGTGCCTGGTGCAGAGGGGCAGGGCCCCAGGGTGTTTCTGGGGCAGGCCCAGGCCTTGTGCTGTGTCAGGGTTGGGTGCAGCCTCACCGCTGACTCCGTGTCCCGGGGGTGGGGAGGCTGCAGGGTGATCTCCCACCTTCATGCAGCCAGTGCCCTGTGCTCCCCACTGCCATGCTGGAGCCTCTGCATTGATTTATTGACAAATAAAACCTGCAGAATTTTAAAATATTGTGCACAGAATTTTTAATTTGTTGGTGCAGAATGCCCTCAGGAGTGTAAAACCCACCACTGTCTGCTGCTCTTGCTGGAACTTAAGGCTGATATTCTGGAGCCAAAAGAACCCGAAGGAACCAATCTTCAGCTCTGCCCGGAGCCTCTGACGGCACCAGTTAGTGGCCAGTCGGCACACAAGCCACCTGCAGGCAAGTCAAAGAGAGATCAGGTAAATGCCAGCTCTCAGAGCGCCGGGGGGGGCCTCCCTGTCACTCCCAAGCCAAACACTTGTCCCACCCTCTGCCTGCAGCTCAGGAAACAACTCAAATTCACTGCAGGTCCAGCAGCAGCTGGATTAGTCACAGCCCCATGGAACAGGCCGTGGGCAGGGACTGGATCACGGAGTCTGTGCAGCACCCACTGCCACAGGGCCTAATCCTGAGTGGGGCCCTGCCACCATATAACGAGCAAATACTGTGCGCCAATGCGGGAGTGGCAGAGTCTGCCTTTGAACACACCACGGCCTGGGCAGTGCCAGCCAGAGGGGGAAGCAGGGGGCCACGAAGCCCGTGCCCAGAGCCAGGCACCCAATGGCCTGGGCAGTGCCAGTCAGGGTGCTTGGGGGAGCCTCTATCGGTCTCTTGTGGGGGGGCCCACATAAAGCCCACTCCAGGATGTCTGGGGCAATGGGAAACTCCCCAGCTGCACAGTCCTGGCCCCGAATGCACCTCTGGGGAAATGTGCCAGGGCCTCAAGGCTGGAGGGCCAGGTTCTTGGGGTGATGGGGGCCCCCAGGGGACCCACCCCAGCAACTAGAAATGACAGCAGCTCCAGTGGGGCAACTACAGACTGGGGTACCCAGACGCCAGCCCCTGCTCACCTTGGTGCCTATCACTGCCCCCCACTCACTCCCCAAGTCCTCTGTCCCCCGGTGCTTGCCCCACACCCACTCCCACGCACCGGGCCCCTGCTCACCCCACACACACACCCCGGCCCCCCGCTCACCCCCCCACACACACACCCCGGCCCCCCGCTCACCCCCCCCCACATACCCCGGCCCCCCGCTCACCAGCCCCCCGCTCACCCCACACACACACACACACCGGCCCCCCGCTCACCGGCCCAGCACCAGCGCGCCCAGCAACAGGGCGAGCAGCGCGGCAAGCAGCGGCAGCATCGCGGCCCCGGCTCCTGGCCCCGGCCCTTCCCCGTCCGCGCCCCGGGCCAGGAGCCGCCTCTGCGGGGCCGACCTGCCGCGAACCCGGAGGGCGGCGCCGGCAAGGCGGAGCGGCAGGGCCGACAGGGGCCTTCCCGGAGTGACGGGCCCGATCGGCTCCGAGGGGGCCGCTGGGGGGATCGGCTCCGAGGGGGGATCGGCTCCAAGGGGGGTGCTGGGGGGATCGGCTCCGAGGGAGGTGCTGGGGGGATCGGCTCCGAGGGGGGTGCTGGGGGGATCGGCTCCAAGGGGGGTACTGGGGGGATCGGCTCCGAGGGGGGTACTGGGGGGATCAGCTCCGAGGGGGTGCTGGGGGAATCGGCTCCGAGGGGGGTACTGGGGGGATCGGCTCCAAGGGAGGTACTGGGGGGATCAGCTCCAAGGGAGGTACTGGGGGGATCGGCTCCGAGGGGGTGCTGGGGGAATCGGCTCCGAGGGGGGTACTGGGGGGATCAGCTCCGAGGGGGTGCTGGGGGAATCGGCTCCGAGGGGGTGCTGGGGGAATCGGCTCCGAGGGGGGTACTGGGGGGATCGGCTCCAAGGGAGGTACTGGGGGGATCAGCTCCAAGGGAGGTACCGGGGGGATCGGCTCCGAGGAGGTACTGGGGGGATCGGCTCCAAGGGGGGTACTGGGGGGATCAGCTCCAAGGGGGTGCTAGGGGGATCGGCTCCGAGGGGGGTACTGAGGGGTTGGCTCCGAGTGGGGCGCTGTTGGGAGCACTGTGGGCTATGGGGATCTGCTCTGACAGGGTGAGGGGTGCTGTGGGCTGGCGGGGGGGGTGTCTCTGTGCCTGGGGCACCACCTGGGGTGTGAGCCCCAGTGCAGCTCGGCCACCTCCCTCATCATGTCACCCCCCCGAACCCAGTGTCCCAGGAGGGAAAGACCATCCTGTGGCCACCCTCTTGCTGTCCCGTCCAGCCCGGGCATTCACAGCACCAGGAACAAGGGTGCGTGGATCCCAACTTTGTTCTGCACAGGTCCAATACCACACCCATCACCATGGCACCCAAGCAACTATCATCATGGTGTCCTAGTGCCTATCATACCTGAACATCCATCGTCATGGGATATGAACAGCTATTGCCATGGTGTCTGAGCACCTGTCCCCACAGGATCTTAGCACTCATCATGATGTCCAGGCATCTGTCACTGTGACATCTGAGTGCCCATCACCATGGCATCCAAGTCACCATGGGGTCTGAGCATAGAGCATCTGTCCAGGACCAAGCACCCACTGCCATGAGATACAGGCACCTCTTGTACCCAAACTCAAGGTTTAATCTGATGGGACCCTACCCCTTTAAAAAGTCTGCATTTTGTGTCTGGCCAACTGTGCACTAACCCATAGTTGGAGCATGTATTCTCTCTCCAATTCATGTGAATTTGGGGCTGAAAACTGGAATCCTGCTTATTCACAGAATAGACCCAGGCTGGGGAACAGGGCAAGCTTGCTTCTCTCCCTGACCTGGAGGAACCATCTTTCAGGGAAGAAGGAAATTCAGACCCTATTCGTAGTCCCTGGCCTCTGCTGAGGCTGCCAACCAGGTACCAATAAATGCCAATTCCAAGTGTGATTTTGATGACACTGGCACCTGCCCATTGAGAACTGGGCTGAGAACTCTGCCCCAACCCCATTTCATTAAACGTCCATCAAACAATTCCGCATTTTTGATGCCAGCATGTCTCAGCTGAAGCTGAGCTACAGAATGGGGCAGGTCTGGTCCCCCAACATCCCCACCGTTTCTATTCAGTTGGAGACGCACTCTGTTATATAACTGCCTTTACTTGGAACAGGGAGAGCGGGGAGAGAACTGGCGTAGAGGATCACTCCATTCCCTCTCTGGTGTCTAGTCGAGTTCTGCATCAGAATATTCAGAATGCCAACTGAGTTCACAGAGCAGACAAGACCAAGTAAGCGACACCCAGATAACAGGATGGGACAGTGGTAATGCCCTAGGAATATCAACAGCTGCCTTCAAGGACTCAGCGAAGAGCTGTTCACAATCAGTGCTTTCCACACCATGGAAGCAGCTTGAAAAGCTCCAGGGAAGTGGTCTGCAGCACTCTGTGTAACTGAAGCAAGAGGGGTTAGAGCAGCATCCTGCCTCCACCCTTCCCAGCTCTCCTTTCCCTGAGGAAATCACAGCTGGCTGTTAATGGAGGCGGGTGCGGGGAGCCAACACAAGCTAATGCTGCTTGGAGAACTGACAGGAGGGCCTGGGCTAGAAAGTACAAAGAATAATACAGCAGGTTGCAGCAGCCTGCACTTCTCCCACCCTAGAACTCCAGCCCCACAGCCAGGGTTGGGGCATGGCTTCGTGAATTGAGTGGCTGGTGAAAGCTGAGGGATCAACAGCCCTGCAGGCAGGCGGCTTCCATTCATTTCTATAAGAACAGGCCAGGGAACAGCAGGGCAATTCCCCTTCCATGCCCTGCCACCATCCCATGGGCCTCGGCCCTTTGCTGGAGGAAGCATTAGTGGGGTAGGAGGGTTGGTCAGTGTCCATGGCTCACTCACCTCTGGGCCTCTGCAGGGATTGCCCCTGAGAAGTCAATTAGAACTGGTGGAGGTGGATTTATTCTGTGGACACCCATGCATTAGGAACTGCTCTGAGACCTACCCACAAGCCAAGAAATCACCATCCAAAGGGAATGCCTTTCAGTTTCTACTGCTCCAGGCAGCATCTGAACCAGCAACCCAGGAGTTGTTTATCCAAACTCACCTCAAAAGGTGATTTACAGCAATAGAGCTGGACTGTTTTAATTAAGAATGTGCCTGTCCATTTGAGGCACACTTCCCTGGGGTACCTGAGTCCCCCAGCTCCCGCCTGAAAGGGTGGGTGATGCTGTGGGGAGTTACAGGGTCATGGTCAAAGCAGTTCTTTTATTTTCATACATCTCTGCTGTTCCCTGGGCCCTCCCTCTCTACTCATGCACAGGCAGAGGCCAGAGGGAACCTGCTTGAAAAAGCAGAAACCAAGCCCCACACAAGCCTGCAGCAACTCAAGTGTCCATCGCACAGGGAAAGTGGAAAGGCTAGTGCAGGACACAGAGAATTCTTTCCCCACACATCAGAGCCTTTGGCAGTGGCAAGACTTCAGCACAAACCCACACTCTGGCTCACCCATAGCTCCAGCTGGGACAAGCCCACCCACCCGTTCACCAGAAGCATGAATTCTTTAGAGACGAGGGAATTAATTTGAGGTGGGGAAGGAATTTTCCCCCAGGTCAGATTGACAGCGGTTTTCACCTTCCTCTGCAGCATGGACTGTGGATCACCTGCTGGGATCATCTAGGCCTAGTTCATCTAACCAATGGCTTGCCATGCGGGGGCTCGGGCATTGGTGGCAGCTTGGGCTCTGCCTGAGCCACACAACAGCTTTAGTCTGTGAAGACCAGTCCCTCCCCAGCTGGTGCTGAACTGCCCCTGACCTGTACAGGCTGGAAAGCCCTGAGGAAGACATGGTCAGACTTTGGAATCCCAGAAGCTGTCGGGAGTCTCCGCTCTTAAGCCTTCAGAAACAAGCAGCCCCTGACACCCTCCGTCCCTGAGCTCAGACACAGGAGCCTTGGCCACACCTGCACAAGACAGTTACACTCTCTCCTACCTGGGATTATCAACAGAACAATTTCATTCCATTTTGGATGAGCAGGCAGAACCGACAAGGGCTATTTACTGGTTTAAACCCAACTAACTATCATTCTCTTCATCTCGTGCCCTGTCTCTTGCCAGCAGCAGCTGGCCACACCTCTGCTGGTGCTCAGATGACATGACACAAGTGGTCTGGGGCTTTTTTATTTCCTAAGTGCTATTAGTTTGCTTGCTGGCCTATTATTTTTTAATCGGTGCCATTCATCAGTGGATGCGTTGTGACACTTGCCCGCCCCCTGGGAGTTGCTGCTGATTTCCATGCCATGGAGTAATTCCGTCGGTAAGTAAATATGAATGGGAGCAAGATAAAGCATCACCCACTCTTTGACAATTGAATTCTTTTATGAGCCCAGTCCAAGTCAGCAGCTCTCTCCCCCCAGGGCACATCTGTGCATGAATGTCAGCAATCTGGAGTTTACAGGGGCAGCAGGATGTCAACACGGTAGACACTCAGGGTAGTTACAATGAGAACAGACTCAGTACAAGATGATAAACACAAGTCATTAAAAGTCCCTTCTTCCTGCTTTTCCTGTGGAGGGAGAGTTTCTCTTAGCCCCTCTGCAGGGAGAAAACCAACTGCAGTAGGACCCTGCAAGAGACAGAGCCCTAAATAATACAGAGAATTAGACCCACAAGGACTAACCAGGAGACCCAGGGCTCTGCTCCTTGGCCTGTGCCAACCAGTGCAGGACTAGTCTCTCTCCAGAAGCATTTAGAGACAGACTGGTTCCTTCAGGAGCCGAACACTGTGTGGTAGAGGTACCGAGGAGCCCCAGCGCAATCCATCATAGCTCAGCATGATAGGAGTCAGTCTTCAACAGCTCACTGGGTTTCATGAAGATCCCCTCCATCACCTTCCAGTTGTTGTTCTGGTTGGAGTAGGACATGCCATGGACTTCCTTTTGGCCATGGATAGGTCGCCCATACTGCTCCCCGGTCACAGACAGGAGCATGTCAGTAGATGAGTGCTTGAACCGTACCTCGCCATCCCGCACCCAGTAGGTCCCACTGCACAGAACAGTCCAGTCATCCAGGTAGTCTCCCTCGCCATCCTCCCCAAACGCACTGACTTCCTGCAAGAACAGCAGAAGGAAACACCATTTCAATGGGCCTCTGAAAACTTCCCTGCGAGACAGAGTGAGCCACACAGAGAAGAGCTAGAACGTGGAGTGATTACATTCTTGGTTCAGGTTATATATTAGCTTGAAGAAGAAACCTCCAATCTTGAGCACTGAGCAGGGATTTGGGCCTTTGGATCAGAATTAAGGAGCATACCTCCATGTCCCCCTCATCCTGAGGAATCACATTGTGTCAGATTTGCAGGACTCACACAGAGAACAGCATTCCCACTGGAAAAGGGGGCAGGGACCTGCAAGGACTTGCCTTTTCATGGCAGTGACTTATAGACAAGTCTCTCCCTGCTGCAGTCATACACACAACGCCTTTCTCCTCCCTCAGGCACACAGGACAAGGTAGCCAGTGTCACTGTCTCAGGCAAGCACCAGCCCAGCTCTCAAGCAGACAGGTCAAGATTTGTCCTGTCCAACCCCCTCAACTAAGTACTGACCACTCAGTGAGCAGAGAAGGGTGCCAAGGCCAATGCTATACCATAGACCTCCCCGCAGAGACCCTCGTCAGGCAACGCCAGGGAAATAAGTGGGAGCCATGCCCGCAGAGGTCTCCACACAACTCTAACTCCAGGGATTACCTGGTTCCCTGAGAGAGGCGACGTGAAGTGATGGCTGTGCAGGTTTCGCCCTGTGTTGATGTGGGTCAGCCGGATGGACTGCCCACATTTCACAGGAGTCCCCCTCTCACAGACCGTGGATGTCTTTCCCCGAACCCTCCAGTAACTGTTACTGTCGTCCACAGCAGAGACTCCCGTCACTGACTGCTGCCCACTACCTGCGAGAACAGAAAAGAAGTCAGAGAGCGTGCAACCTGCCCACAAATTCTTAAATACTGCAGAAGGCAAGAAACACTTGGGAAGGCTGCGGACAGACTTCACCAAGAGCAGGAATTTGCCCGTCAGGCAGTTTTAGTTCAACAAAATATTTTGACCTGCTGGGCCCCTTATAGAGTTTCCAACATAAAATGCAATCGGCAGCATGCTGTAGAGCAGCGCACAAACCAGGAACAGGACTACGTTCCTTCCAAAGGCTTTTAAGAGCCACACAAACTGCCCAAGTGCAGCCACAGTACAAGGGGGGCAGGGACCCCAGGCTCCGCCAGAGAAGGAGGCAACATACCCAGCCTTCAAAAGAACTTTGGGGGTAACAAGGCTCCCCAGAAACCTGCAACAGATGCAGATGTTCTCATAGGGTGGACGGGGGAGAACAGGTTCTGTACCAAAACTATAGATTTCTGGGATGGGAGACCAGGCAGGGGACTCAGTTCCAGACCAAGCTCGGGACAATATGTAGCAATGGGGAAGGGATGAGAAGAGAAAGTGCTTCAGTCCATGGAGACAGGTCCCAGTCCAGCATGAATGGTCCAGGAGAAAGGTTTCAGAGAAGGACCTGGGAAGGGATGGGGTGGCGTAGCTGGGCTGCAGACCTGGAGATGGGACCCAGGAAAGAGTCCTGTGTGGGGAGGGTAGCTGTGGGGGATAACAGGTATCAGAGCCAGGCGACGGGACCGGGGGCGGGGGTCCCGGGTGCGGGAGCCAGGCCAGGCGAGGGGACCGGGGATCGCGGATGGGGGCCGGGCCAGGGGACCGGGGGGCGGGGATCGCGGGTGGAGGCCGGGCCAGGGGACCGGGGGGCGGGGATCGCGGGTGGAGGCCGGGCCAGGGGACCGGGGGGCGGGGATCGCGGGTGGAGGCCGGGCCAGGGGACCGGGGGGCGGGGATCGCGGGTGGGGGCCGGGCCAGGGGACCGGGGGGCGGGGATCGCGGGTGGGGGCCGGGCCAGGGGACCGGGGATCGCGGGTGGGGGCCGGCCCAGGGGACTGGGGATCGCGGGTTGGGGCCGGGCCGGGGAGAGGGGATCGCGGGTGGGGGCCAGGCCGGGGAGAGGGGATCGCGGGTGGGGGCCGGGCCAGGGGGCCGGGGAGCCCGGGTGGGGGCCAGGCCCGCCCCGTTACCGGATCCGTAGCGCACGTCGTGCGAGTGGAGCCGGACGTTGTGGCGGACGTTGAGCAGCTTCACTACGGAGCCGCAGGTGACCGGGCCGGGCTCGGAGCCCGCCGCCGCGCCCAGGCCCACCACCAGTATTAGGAGCCGGGGCCCCGGGACTCGCCAGCGCCGCATCCTCGCTACCGGAACCGGAAACCCACCCAACCGGAACCATGGAGCAGTGCCCTCGGAGCCTATCGTTCCACTACCCTCTCTGCGCCTAGAGAGGCAGGAAGTGCGCCCGTGAGCCGGAAGCGGAAACTTTCTGAGTGACGGTCTGACGCCCGGAGGTCGCGGCTCTTCTGCTCCCACCTATCTCCGCCGCAGCGGAGGCCTCCATTTTCCCTTCGGCCCTGAGCGGAGGCGGCGAGAGTCTCGGAGCCTAGCGGGTAAGTCCGGGCGCGGGCCCTCCCGAGGCTGGGAGTGGGGGTGCTGGCTGGGGTCTCTGGCCTGGGGGCCGGGCCCCCATCGCCCGCGGGCGTCTCTCCGCGCCCGGGCAGCGGTGGGGAGGGTCCTCCTGGGCCGCCGCCCTTGCCCCATCCCCCCGCCGCCCCTCAGACCCCCACTGCCCCATCCCCCCGCCGCCCCCCATCCCCCCGTCGCCGCTGCCCCTCCGTACCCCCCCATGGCCCCCGCCGCCCCCATCACACCCTGCGGGCCCTTCTCCCCCCCACCCTTCTCCCCCCGTCCCGTCCTTCCCCTTCCAATCTCTGCTGCCCCTCCCCCCACACCTCAGCGCACTCCTCCGCGAGCCCCGTGCGCCCAGTCCCACTCCCGGGGCGCCCCGTTCCCACCGCCAGCGCGTGTGGCCGGCAGCATTGGTCGCTCTTTGTACGAATGCCCCACAAACTGGTAACCCAGCCTCAGCCCGAGCCCGTGCAGCCTTGTGCGGGGTGAATGCTGCGAAGGTGGCACTGCAGCAGCTCCTCGCCCCTGGGGGGAACCGCTCGGGTGTATTGGGGTGTTTGGTTGTTAGGGGAAATGAAAAGGCCCCCGGAGCTGCAATGGTGACTCGCCTTTCCCTGGGTTAGAGGCCTGCGTGCTTTACAGCCTGCTGCACATGGAGCTGAGAGAACCTGTTTTCCAAGCACTGGGCAACAAAATCTGAGTCATAGCTGTAAGCAAGCAATGAGGGCTTCTGCATCAGCTTCATGCGACCTCTCTGTCCACCTTTTTATTCCAAAGGATCCCAGGGCACTTCATCACTGCGCAGTAGGGTACCAACATTGCTGTGGATGGGTGTCACTCCGCCCAAAAGAGAACGGGAAACAACACCTCGGGGCCAAACCCCTCCCCTTACAAAAAGGGCCTTGTGGTCTTTAACATTAGCACAGAGGATCTGTCTTTTAAGGCAGTGGTTCTCAACCAGGGGTACGCAGAGGTCTTCCAGGGGGTACATCCAGTCATCTAGATATTTGCCGAGTTTTACAACAGGTTACATAGAATGCACTAGCAAACTCAGTACAAACTAAAATGTCCTACAGACAACAACTTGTTTATACTGCTCTATATACACTATACACTGAAATGTAACTACAATCGTTATATTCCAATTGATTTATTTTATAATGATATGGTAAAAATGAGAGAGCCATTTTTCAGTAATAGTGTGGCTGTGACACTTTCGTGTTTTTTGTCTGATTTTGTAAGCAAGTAGTTTTTAAGTGAGGTGAAACTTGGGGATACACAAGACAAATCAGACTCCTGAAAGGGATGCAGTAGTCTGGAAAGGTTGAGAGCCACTGTTTTCCAGGATTACCCTAAGGGATCCACAGAGTAACCCTGTGTTACTGACCTTATCTTTGGAAGGATACAGAGTTGAGTTGCCCTTGTTCTGATTTGAACCTTTGGTTCCAGAGAGACTAGGTGTTTTAAAACCTGCTGCTTAAACCTTTGCACTATTCCCTGCAGGAGCTTCATGCACCTCTCTGTACACCTTTCATCCCAAAGGATCCCATGGCACTTCAGCACTGCGCTGTAGGGTACCACCATTGGGGTGAATGGATCCCCAAATAATACCCTGAGTTGCTGAGCACTACTGAGGATCTCCTTCCTATTCTGTTGCTTGGATATTTGTAGTTACAAATAGCTAGTTTTCAAAAGACATTAAAAATTCCACTGATTATAACAAATACACCTCTAGCCCGATATAACACGAATTCGGCTATAACGCGGTAAAGCAGTGCTCCGGGGGGGGCGGGGCTGCGCACTCCAGCGGATCAAAGCAAGTTCAATATAACGCGGTTTCACCTATAACGCGGTAAGATTTTTTGGTTCCCGAGGACAGCGTTGTATCGAGGTAGAGGTGTAACTAAAGTTTGACTACCCTCAGAACCCACAATGGTACAATTAGGTAATAGTCCAAAGGTTGTCAGTCACTTGGAAGGACCCATTGATAATACAGGTACTACTACCAGCCAGATGTGTGATAGCTTGTTTTTGGAGAAGGACCAATCCCCCAACATTAGTGTCTTAGAGAAACAAGGAATACAGTATTGCAATGAGGAAATGACAGCCTTGTATTAGGATCAAGCAAATTTTACAGTGTATGGTTACTGTTTATGGAGTCTGAACAACATAAATATCCAGATAACACTATGAGTTTGGTCAAACAAATGAGTCTTTTGAAGGTAATCAATACCAGGAAATAGGCAGAAGTGGAGGAGAGCCAGGGGACCCATACAAGGGACACATACAGCAGCTGGGTATGCTATACATGATTCATAGAAAGAAAAATAACAGAAAAAGGGGACATTTCTGGACCACCTCACACTGGAAGTCAGAGTCACTGTTCATATTTGGATAATATGTGCTGTGGACTATGGTCTAAACGTCTAAAATGGTATTCGTGTTGTTGATGGGTACAGGTCTGAGGCCCCCCGCCCCCTTGAGTCTTTGCATTTAAATAAAGTGGAATTTGAATGTGAGCTGGGAGTTCTGAATAAGATTTATCATACTTGTGTGGCAATGTGAATTTACTAGGTCAGTGTTAATAGGGATCTGTATAATTTAAATAATTATATGTTTTCAGTTCAGGTATGTTGATGACAAAATATCTCTTTAAACTACTGACTGACTCTCTGAAAATCATAAGCTGCTTTAGGAGAAGTGCCTTTTATTTTTTTAACCTGATGAGGTGATTTGAAACAGGAGACACCTAGATGGAGTTTGGCCTGGCAATTGCCTGTAGTGGGTTATAGGCAATTGCCAGTTGACTATCAGGCAAATTTCTGCTGTCGCTAGATTTTGTTGGAATAATATTGTGGTGTTTGTTTCCAGAGGCTAGAGCCAGCCTGAGTGGCAGAGTGCTATTTGTGATTTCACTCTTGGATTTCCTGGCATTGCAGTGTATGGAGGGTGGAGTGGTGGCAGGGTCATTTCAATTTTGTAATAAAGACAAAGAATTGCAAAATCTAAACTAGAAATTTGTACTGGTGTTTGGGTAGAGACTGAAGGCCCCATAGTGGTAGGCACTATACACACCCACTGAGATGTGATCCCGGCACTGAGCTGCTTCCAGTCACAATAGACACAGGATGGGATTAACAGATAGAGATCCACATTCCAATTTAAAAAGAACAGGAGTACTTGTGGCACCTTAGAGACTAACAAATTTATTTCAGCATAAGCTTTCGTGGGCTGCAGCTCACTTCTTCAGATGCATTTAAATAAATTTAAATAAATCTTGTTTGATTTTGAGCATCCCCCTGCAGTTAATTGCTCTTGAAAGGTATTTTTGTCCAAGGTGCTGGTCTGGATGCATCATGGTGCTTCAGTGTGATGTCTTTCATAGGGTTTAAGGCCAGAAGTGACCATTGTGACCAGCTGCTAGTCCAGGATTTCTCAATCTTTTAAAGGGACTCCCTTTAGTGCCATCTTGTGGAGCTGCATGTACACACATGCCCTTAAACGATCCAAGCAGGAGTTTGGGTGGATTTTCTGGTAGCTGTTTAAATCCAGTGACTAGGGCATCTCTCTTCCTTGTGAGTCTGAGTGGTGAGTTATGCCCCACTATGTACTCTGGCATTATTTTTCTTTCCTGAAGCCTAGATTGGCTTTTTCTCTCTTCTCCAGCAATATTTATATTCTGAAGCAGTTTCTGTAATGGAGTGGCTTCTGGCCAAGAGGAGTGTTGTCGTTTTGGGGAAGGAGGCATCATCTTCGCTAGGCAAATACCGAAGGTTATGCTCCCCCCCCCCTTATCTCCTGTCCCCCACGTCACAGCCCCCATCCTCCAGGCAGAGGAGGTGTAGCTGAGATGTTCCCTGGGACCTCTTGCCTCTGCTGCTTTGCTCACCCAGAACAAGGCCCTGGGAAGGGAGAGAAAATGCCAGTGTGCCGATATCTGTGCCTGTAACATTCTGACTTTCTGCAGCGACTCACTAATCACAATATTGGTATATTTTTTGTCCATGGGTTAACTTCTGCAAAAACATTTATGTACAGTATTTGCAGAGCTGTGTCTGCCACAGCACTCATGTTCATGTGTGTTTTGTTAAGCAACTAGTAGACTGCTGGGTTGATTGCATTAGTGGCTGGTCTTGTACAGGTGTTTCAGCGCTGAAAGCAGCAATGCCAAAGCGACTCAGCCAGGCCGAATGCAGCTCCTGGCTTCCTTCGCCTAAACGGAGATGTAACCCACAGCATGTGATAATCTGGCTTGAGCTGAGTGGCCTGATTATAGTTAGCGAGACCTGTAATCTCTGCATTGAAGGCAAGGGTAGCTGCTATCTGCTTTGTTTTATTCCAGTTAAGGGCAACTTGTGGGTTCTGGAAAGTTGTCAGGATGGCCTTGGTCTGAGCAGAGTATGAATGCCCCTGGCCCAGCCTTGTATTGCTTTATGATGAGAGAAGGGCGGGTTCCGTGTGCGTGTCTCAAGGCAGGGGACTGGCATTTTCCATCACCAGCTGTCTAACGTCACAGTGCTGCAAAGTGCTGTTTCAAACCCTCAGTAAGAAGTGACCTAACTGATATTCACAAACTGCCTAGGGCAGCAGGGCTTTGGAGCTGTGCTCCGGCTCCGCTCCAGCTCCAGGCAAAAACCTACTGCTCCGGAGCTGCTCCACGCTCCAGTTCTGGGCTCCACTCCAAAGCCCTGCTAGGCAGGGTGTTAAAGTAACCAAATGCGTTTGCTGAAATAAAAGACAGGAAGAATTAACCTATATTCAGTGCTAAGGAAAGTCATATTGACGTCTCACTACGGTATCACAGGCATAAAAGTAACTTCAATCTCAAGACTCATGCACCCAGCAGATTACTGGTACACCACAAACAGAGACTTTAAATAAATGATCAGGTTTAGTCTCACACCTCCACAAACACTAGCCACGTATTTCTGTACTCGGTTACCTTGCTGCATTCCTGTTACCTTTAGCCAGTTCACATAACTCTTTACCAAGTGTACGATGTCATTGGTTTCAGGTGCTGTGAGCGCTTTTTGCGGCAAGGGAGGCCTGCAGTAAATACAGTTAGCCTCAGGAGTGTCCACAGATGTAATTGTGGGGCTGAGAGGCCTGTCCCTGTGTCGGGTTAGATGCAGTTTCGCACATTTTCCCAGGGTTCTCTAGTATTTCAACATTCCCCAACAACAGGCAACTCTGTGCCACCCAGTCTCCAGCACAGTCATTCTCTGAGACTCCCGCTTGCCATTTGACATGGCATCCAATGGGATTTCAGCGCTAGAGTTCGAATGAATTTCTATACTCAACGCAGAGTGCAGGATGTACTGTTAGTATATATCTGATTCCACATCTCCATGGCAATAGCCATGCTCAGTTCTTGTTCCCATGCTAATTAATCTCTGCTTGCTGCCATTCACACTGTTTTTAGAGTGGATGATGCTGGAGCTGGAAATGGCCAAATGTCTTGAAATGAGTGGCTGTTTTGGACGAGTGCATCCAGTAAATGAGCTGCTACTTCTCAGTTGTGTTTCTGCTCACTAGACAAGCTGGAATGGAAACGTGCCCAAGGGGATGATGTGTCTGGAAGCTGCTGGAACGTGCAGTGAGGAGAACTTGGGCTCAGAATGAAAAGTTAGAACAGACAGAAGGTTGTGGCATGCTGGGGAGTTGAGGGGGGCAATTCTGCCATCTTTGCAGCTGTCTTAGAAGGATGAATTATGGGCAGAGGGGGTGAGGCTGTTCTACTTAGAAACTCAAATGTGTAAAAGCCGTTCAGCCTGCTGTTGGTTGTTTTTATAATTGTATTTCAAGAGGCACTTATGAGCAGATACACAGGAGAACTGTTTGTGGTTGGTTGATACACACCTACATGCAGAAGTAGGGATGTCAGTAATGTAATGATACATGATATGGCTGTACTACAGTGTTACACAGTTCGTCTGAGGTAGTTGGTGCAATAGCCATGTACAAAAGCATATTTAGATGTTTGTGGCCTTACCATCTGGGAGAGCGGCTCAAGCAGATATGGTAGGGATTGTGTGTGTCGTTGCTAGACGTGCAGATGCTGGGGAGGAGATATTCTGTACAGGTATTGGTATATGGGTGACAGGCTGATGACTGGCCAGGAGGTGGAGTGATGTCATTCTAGCCCAGGGCTGTTACTATTTGTCCATGTCTCTAGTATGTTGTAGAGGGAGTGCTGGCTAGAGCCCAGGAGTCCCCAGATAGCTTTGGGACTGGGGAATCTGAGCTGTGAGCTGCTCATCTCTTTAATGTCCTGTTGTTTCTTTACCATATCTCGGTTGTGAGATTTCCTTGTGTGAGACAGCAGCTGATGCATTTCCTTGCAGCTTTTAATATGCATGAAGGTTTGGGTAGGACCGCCAGGGATAGCCTAGGTCAGGGGTGGCCAACCTGAGCCTGAGAAGGAGCCAGAATTTACCAATGTACATTGCCAAAGAGCCACAGGAATACGTCAGCAGCCCCCATCAGCTCCTCCTCCCCTGCTCCCAGCACCTCCCACCCACCGGCAGCCCCGCCAATCAGCGCCTCCCCAGCCATCCCCACACCTCCCGATCAGCTGTTTTGTGGCATGCAGGAGGCTCGGAGGGGGTGGGGGAGGAGCAAGGGCATAGCAGGTTCAGGGGAAAGAGTGGAATGGGGGCAGAGCCAGGGGCTGAGCAGTGAGCACCCCCCCCCCCCCCCCCAGCACATTGGAAAGTTGGTGCCTGTAGCTCCAGCCCCGGAGTCGAAGCCTATACAAGGAGCCGCATATTAACTTCTGAAGAGCTGCACGTGGCTCCGGAGCCCCAGGTTGGCCACTCCTGGCCTAGGTCATGTTTTTATCGAGGCGAAGGCCCAAGATTTGCTGTAAGCAGCCATGTTTGTGCAATCTGAATGTCTAGACCTGGGGGCAGCCCCGGGAGCTAGATGGGGATGTGGCTTGCTCATATCCCAAGGCAACAAAGTCAGATTGTTTTGTGTGTGATTGCCTTCCACTGGCTGTGTGAGCGTTCTGGAATTTGTTTGTCCAGGTGTTGTTCCCTAGGGGGCCATGGAATTCTGCTTCTCATCGTTTTTTACATGTATGCATCATATCTATTTCAACGCTGGGTTTGGAGATTAGTGCTTTAGATCTGCCTCTTCATCTAACCTGGGGTGGCCAACCTGGGGCTCCGGAGCCACACGCGGCTCTTCAGAAGTTAATATGCGGCTCCTTGTATAGGCACCGACTCCGGGGCTGGAGCTACAGGCGCCAACTTTCCAATGTGCTGCTCACCCCCTGGCTCTGCCACAGGCTCTGCCACAGGCCCTGCCCCCACTCCACACCTTCCCGCCCCCGCCCCCCCGAGCCTGCCATCCCTCGCTCCTCCCCCGCCAAACCTCTTGCACCCCACGAAACAGCTGATCGGGAGGTATGGGGAGGGAGAGGGAGGCGCTGATCAGTGGGGCTGCCGGTGGGTTGGAGGGGCTGGGAGCGGGGGCAGAGCTGATGGGGGGGCTGCTGACGTATTACTGTGGCTCTTTGGCAATGTACATTGCTAAATTCTGGCTCCTTCTCAGGCCAAGGTTGGCCACCCCTGCTCTAACCCTTCTCGATCCATCTCCAGAGGCAGTGTCTGGTCTGCTTCCACGCCAGGGTGCTAGCTGGAAGAATTGTCAAATGGCTCTGTTGTCTCAGGGTTACTTTTGGAAGCAGAGTCAATTGGGAATGATGGTGAGTTGTAAAGCCACAAGTTCAAAGGAAACGAAAATAGTAAATCCAAACCACCACCATGGACATGTAGTTTGCCCCTGTGCTGACCTTGACTCTCCGGTTGCTTCCAGAAGCCACATTCTCATGCAGTCAAAGGGTCTGGATCCTGGAAACAAACCTTAAAAGTCCTCGTCTAGTGCCTTCATTTCGATCCTACCAGTGAGTCTCTTACTGTTCTTTGGTAATCCGTAAACATTCTAATCCAGAGCAGGGTTATTGTGATGCTGTGTAACTGTCACGCTTTGTCACATCCAGGCTCCTGGAGCATTCTGTCCTCTGAGGCCCTCTCCTGTAGTAAGTTTGCCATCTTTGGCTCCTGGAGCTCTGTGAACAATGTGCTGCCTTGTTTGTCTAGGCTGGTAAGCAGCCAGTCAGCAATATACCCTATCAGGCTTCTTTAGCTTTTATTTCATTAGCCAAGTGTGACATTTAATCATGTTAAAACCTTAATTGAGGTTGTATATCTCATAGGTTTCTGGGCAGCGATCAAGTGGTGCTGCTTTTCTGGATGAGACAGGAGCTCAGCTCTGTAATGATGACAAAGAGTCCTGTGGCACCTTATAGACTAACAGACATATTGGAGCATGAGCTTTCGTGGGTGAATACGAAGTATGACGAAGTGAGTATTCACCCACGAAAGCTTATGCTTCAATACGTCTGTTAGTCTATAAGGTGCCACAGGACTCTTTGTCGCTTTTTACAGATCCAGACTAACACGGCTACCTCTCTGATACTCTGTAATGATGGTTGCTCCTGTGATTTGGCTGCTCACTAAGGGCTGGTCCACACTAAGCCCCCAGTTCGAACTAAGATACGCAACTTCAGCTACGTGAATAACGTAGCTGAAGTCGAAGTATCTTAGTTCGAACTTAAAGGTACTTACCGCGGGTCCACACGCGGCAGGCAGGCTCCCCCGTCGACTCCGCCTACTCCTCTCGCGGAGCAGGATTACCGGCGTCGACGGCGAGCACTTCCGGGATCGATTTATTGCGTCTAGACAAGACGCGATAAATCGATCCCAGAAGATCGATTGCTTGCCGCCGAACCAGTGGGTAAGTATAGACGTACCCTCAGACCAGGTTAAAAGCCTCTAGAAGCTCTTGGCTGCTGTCTGATTTGCATAATCCTTTGCAACTGGTGTGTTCATGCAGGATGGATTATGGGTAATTCAGAGGGCTTCATAAATGGTTTGAAATCCTGTTGCCTTAACTCTCTCCCTGTATTTGCGACTCTTCAGAGTACATTGGTTTTTGCTTCCTTGGCTGGTTGTAAGTGGGATTTCATGTTTGCCAGGTAGTTCTCTGTGGAGCGGGGTGTGAGAAGCCGGAGCCATGTCTGATTTTGTGGAGAGCGAGGCTGAGGAGTCGGAGGAGGAATACAACGATGATGGGGAGGTTGTTCCGAGAGCAAACAAGAAGTTTGTAGAAGAGGAAGATGGTGAGTTTGCTCGTCTGTCATCAGGCCCATCTGCTTCAGCGCTCTCAGCATGCCCTGAACAGTCATGGCGGCTCTTCCATCTTTCAGTGATTAGCAACGGTTCCTTCTCATCACTGCGGGGCGGAGGGTTTGGTGGTGAACTGTAACCTGCCACCAGGCCATATAAGGCAGCACTGTCCTGAGAAACAGACACGCAAGTGCGTCCCCTGCTGACTGGGAAAGCTTGTCTCCATGGAGAAAACTGCCAGTAGAACTCGACTGGTATAAACACACCACTGTACTTATCCCGGCATACCTCCCCACAGGGACGTGCTCAGTCTGTAGTAAGCGTGGCCACACACGGCGTTATGCCGGTATAGTTCTGTCGGTAAACTTCCCAGGGTAGATAAGCCCTTAGTGCATTTTTGTGAAAAGGATTTGATCCCTAGTTATTCAGTTTAGCATCCTGTATCTGTGGGGAACACATGACAAATCCATGGCATAATGAGCAGAGGAGAGGGCAGGCTCTAGGCAGTCCCATAGAATGTTTTAGTGTTTTTCTTCCTCAAAGCACTTGGAGGTGTATTTTCTATTCCCAAGTACCAAATCACCTGCCGTCAACATCTAGAACCACCTGATGCTACCCAGTAAAGCAAAGGAATTCACACACGCAGCCCCCCATTCCCTCTGCAGAGACAGCTCCAGTGAGCAGGCTTTGGAGCCAGCTGCGGGGGGTCTATGAACTTGGGCTTTGTTTCAGGGGAAGAGTGGGGCGTTCCAGAGTCTCTGGCCTTCTGCTCATTGCAGCCTGCCTCCACTGTTCAGACAGACAGAGCTAGGGTAACCCAGCTGCTCGCTGGAGATGAATATTAACTTCAACGCCACAAAATTGTTTCAGCAATGAGACCTCCTTGTAATGCTGTTCTCAATGCAGACGGAGCCCGGTAAGGCTGCTGAAATGCTGGGCTTTTGACTTGGGCAGGAGTCTGCTTTGAGTGCGGGTTGAAAGTTTGAATTCTGTGTCGCCCCCAACCGATAAGCTGAGAGAGGAGCTCATTGCAAATAACCTAGAATAGTCTGGGTGAAGTGTCCTGAGCCTCTCTGAAACTTGTATTACTGCCCATCTCAGATGAAGAGGAGGAGGAGGAGAATCTTGATGATCAAGATGAGCAGGGGAACCTAAAGGGATTCATTAATGATGATGATGATGAGGAAGAGGAGGAGGAGGAAGAGGCAAGCGACTCTGGCGATTCGGAGGACGATGTCGGCCACAAAAAGAGAAAACGCAGTAAGTTGTGTAAGCTGGGCTCTGCGGCAGGCAGTGTGGTGCAGTACACACACACCTGCCCTGTTTGAGCTGCTGGAGCTGTAGAGTGGGGAACAGGGGCTTCTCCTGGCCCTCCCAGGGTCTGATGCCTGAGCAGTAATGGGGCTAGCTCAATCTCTGTGCTGTGCATTGACCAGTATGGGGGAGTGTAACCTGTCCCGGCTCTCTCCTGCCAGCTTTCGATGACCGTCTGGAGGATGACGATTTTGACCTCATTGAAGAGAACTTGGGTGTCAAAGTCAAAAGAGTGAGTTCTTTTTTCATGCCAGTATTTTGCATGGTGAGCTGGGACCTGGGCTTGGGTTAGTAAGTGAGGGGGGGAAGGTGGGGATGGAAAGTTGAGCCCAGCATGGGTGTGTTATGTGCATTGCTGTATGAGCACTTCTGTAGCATGGAAGTCAAGGACAGCCGTGGAGGCCAGGCCTTCAGTTCTCCCAGCCCGAGGGTGAGAGCTGGGGTGTTGGGAAGGTAGAGTTGTGGCCCTCAGAATGATAGGCAGGGCTTGGCCCTGCACACCTGATGGACTGCACTGGTGCTCCCCGTGGTTGGGATACATTGCCGTGGGGTAGGGAGTGTTCGGAAGGGCTCTGGTAGAGAACATGCTGCATTTATGTGGTGTCTGTGATGACAAGGACCTTATGATTACTTTACTCTTGTAGCAAAAATTCAGGCGTGTGCGAAAAATGTCAGATGATGAGGATGATGAAGAGGAGGATTATGGGAAGGAGGAACACGAGAAGGAAGCCATTGCTGAAGAAATCTTCCAGGATGGGGAAGGGGAAGAGGGGGGCGAGGCTGTCGATGCTCCCATAGCTCCTCCAGAAGAGGAGGAAGAGGACGAGGAAGATGAATCTGGTAGGCATCAGTGGCCTATTGCTTCAAGTGCTTTCACTCCCTGCACTTCGGGCCTTGTGCATATGAAGGCTTTGTCTGTGCCCAGTGTTTGGGTGGCGGAACTGATTGCTCCCAGGGTGGGAGTGAACGTGCTGCTGTTCATGCTCTGCACCCACCTCCCAAACCAAGTGTACAGCCATGGGGTACAGATGTGGCCAGGCTGTGGCTAGGGAAGAGAATTGCTTAGCGTTGCTGTTCTTCTGGCCTCACTTGCCCCCAGAATGGTGGTAGTGACAGCTTCAAATGAAGGGAGCAGAGTACCTGTCTCTGGGCATTTGACAGCACAACTTCTGAGCCATTAGGCCCTGCTGCTGCCGGAAGTCCTCCCTCAGGCAGCAGCAGCCCAACATCACTGGCCAGCGGGAGGGGATGGACTGCAAGTATTCCTTCCATTTAACCCAGTGACTGATAGCCCCCCAGTGAGGCTTTTTGTGGTTGTGGTGGCTTTGCCTTACAAAGCTCTCTTAATCTTTGGGAGTGTGAGCTTAGCACTGGCTGATCCCTGGAGCCCTAGGGGTTAGAACTTCCTGGCAGGCACCTGGATGGTATGGGTGGCTTGGCTAGGTTAGCACCCAGCAATAGCTGAAACCTGTAGCAGAGGCTTGTCTATGTGGCTGCCTGGGTACGCGCTAGCAGAGCTCTGAATAACCTAAACCCCGTTCTGTGTCCAGACATTGACGACTTCATTGTGGATGATGATGGGCAACCTCTGAAGAAGCCAAAGTGGCGGAAGAAGCTCCCTGGCTACACAGATGCGTAAGTAGAAGCAGAGGTTTGTGGGGAGGCTACTCAGTTTCCTCAGCCCTCACAATGGCAGTCTGGCCAATTCCTCCCTATCCCCTTGTTGTCACATTGGGACCCTCCTAGGGAAACCAAGCTAAGATGAAATCCAGGAGTCCAAGTCCATAGCTTGTGACTTTCTGAAGTGCCAAATCTCCCCTCCCTTGTAGAAGATTGCCCCTTTCTTGCAAGGACACCGACCAGTCCTTTAGCAGGGGCATCCCCATGCCTCTCTGAGCCAGGCCCATACTTTATCTGCATCCTCCTGTCCAAACTGGTACCTCGGGAGTGCTGTTCCTATTCACTTCACCCAGTGCTGGGGCGAGGCACTCCCTCTCCCTGTCACTTTCCCAGTTCCCGCTGAGAGCACAGGTGTCATTCTGGGCCTGAAGGCTCTGCTCTCGGGATAGTGCTGCTGAGAGTACCAGTTGTTTAGCTGGTCTGGAGAAAGTGTTAGCTTCCTCTGCTCTGGGCAGACTTGTTATTTCCCTGCTTCCTGAAAAGGGCATTGGGGGAAACTCCTCTGGTAAATGAGAAGGCCCTGCCATCGGGCCCTGGCCATCACAGAACAGTTCTGTAGTGCCCATGCTTTTCCTGGGAGGGGACAAGGTCTTGGGAGCAAGTTAATTGGAAATTGATTAGCTACCTCTTCTTTCTGCACAAAGCAGCACGTGCTGTGAGTGAAGCTTCATGAGCTATGTAAACATCCAACCCATTCCCTGCCATGCTCGACTTGAAGCTGTGAACCGTGAACACAGGTGCCAGGGTACGCACACCCAGCAAGAAGGGTTTTCAGGGAACTTGGGGGTTAATGAAGCTTTGTCTCTCCTCCAGTGCTTTGCAAGAGGCTCAGGAGATCTTCGGAGTGGACTTTGACTATGATGAATTTGAGAAGTACAATGAGTATGATGAGGAGCTGGAAGAGGAATATGAGTACGAGGATGAGGAGGCCGAAGGGGAGATCCGCGTCCGACCCAAAAAGACTGCCAAGAAGCGCGTCAGTCGGCGAAGCATCTTTGAGATGTACGAGCCCAGTGAGCTGGAGAGCAGTCACCTGACAGACCAGGACAATGAGATCCGGGTGACCGACATGCCAGAGAGGTTCCAGGTGAGGGGGTCCGTGCTGCTGAGAGGGCCTCCTGGCCGCCAGCGAGAGCTGATGGTCGGTAGTACAGCTCTTTGGGGGTGTGGCCTGACTGGGCTAGGATCCTGGTTCCCTTCTCCCCATGTGCTGGTGCTGAAAAGGCAGGACGGGAACTGCAGTGGGTTTCCCCTTGGCCACTGGATGTCTGTGTTGCCAACGTGGGTGTGAAGTACAGTTCCCCAGCTGCCAGCCAGCTTTGCCCAGCTGTCCCTGGTGCTGGATCCCATCCATTACAGCTCTTCACCATGAGAATGGAGATTAAAAAGGGGAGAGAGAGCTTGCTAGGACTTTCCAGCCTTGTCTGTACCCCAGCCTAACTAATGCAGGACGTTTTCTAGTGCTTGATATAACTTCCTCTTCAATGACCCCTAGCGATTGGCGCTTTCGCTACGTCCTGCCGTGAGTGTTCCCCAGCCTGACATATTTCGCACTTGAGATTTTTCCTGAGATTCAGACTCAATTTTCCCTCTTTTAATTTCATCCCGTTGCCCATAGCCCTGACCCCCTTGGAACCTTCAAAGTTCCCTGCCCTCCCCCAGCCCCTGAACCCTTGGCAGACATTTGAACCCACCCTCCTGGGAATGAAATGCGTGAAGCAGCTCTGGACCTTTTTCTTTTAAATATTGAATTTGAATTGGTTGTTTTTTTTCTTCTAATCAATGGTCCATGCACGTGGGAGTGCCACGATCTTCTTGGGGGAAGAGCCGTGGGGCCTAGCCAGACTTGTCGTGCCCTGCTACACTGTCACGTGACAGGTGGAGCAAGCCCAGGGATAGACGAGGTGGGGGAGATGAAATGCTGAGAGAGACAAGCCTCTGATGGCACAGTCACTGACGCTCCGTGTGGCTCCTGCAGGGATAGCGCTGATGTGGCAGGGCTAGACCCAAGGGGTGCAGAGCGATTGGCGTAGAAGAGGCCATGGCACAAGTGGTTTGGGAGCCTCTGGTTTGACTGGCAGTGTCACTTGTGCACCCCTTGCCGAATTTTCTGCCAGTGATTCCCAAAAGAACGAGCTGATGGTGACCTAGCATGAAGCTGGGCACAGGTAGGTCCCGGAGTCCAAAGATGCATGCTTTGAAAAGCTGCTGTCAATGGAGCCCCTAGGGTGCAGGCATTTTTGAGACCTCCCAGGCATGTGCAGAATGAAAGGAACGGTTGTGGGCCCCTCAGAACTGATGTGTAATGCAAGCCACAAGTGATACATGGCCCTCCCTTCACCTACAGCTGCGCTCCATCCCCGTGAAGAGTGCTGAAGATGATGAGTTGGAGGAAGAAGCTGACTGGATCTACAGGAATGCCTTTGCCACACCTACCATCTCCCTGCAGGTAACAGCCTTCTCCTTGGACCCTGGGTCTGAGGTGGCTACAGTTCTAACTTTCCAGCATGCTTTGCTTGGGGAAATTCTTCCTGGACTCTTCTTGGAGTGAGGTGGTACCTAATTTACTGGGACAGTTGATGCCTGGGTTCCTTACCCATCTAGTGGTGAAACATGAAGAGGATGGGGGATAGGACACCTGAATTGTTTTTGCTCTGCCACTGATTCTCTCTGGCATTGGGCAGGTCGCTTTTGCATCTGGCTCAGTTTCCCTCTGTGAATTGAAGGTGGTGATGCCTCGCTCAGGCGGCCCCCGAGGCATTGTAGTTCATAAAGCTCTTGGAGCAGTGCTGTGGGGGTAGTGAGTGTTGTTAATCATCAGCTCACTGCTACCCCTCAGTCACCTCCATCAGATGCTTCATCCAAACTGCACTTTGAGTCACAAAGGGCTGATGCTTGGGCTCTCAAACCAGTCTCTGTTAATTGGGGACATCACGTTCCCTTGGGCTGGGCCTGTCTCCCCATTGACAAGGCCGGCCTGCCCAGTGTCCTGGGGAGGGGGCTGTGGGAAGCGTTAGACATGATATTCCCTCTTTCAGGAAAGTTCTGATTACTTGGACCGGGGCCAGGCCAGTAGCAGCTTCAGCCGCAAGGGGCCCAGCACCATACAGAAGATTAAAGAAGCCCTGAACTTCATGAGGAATCAGCACTTCGAGGTAGCTCGCAATTCTGCAGAAGGGTTGGGAGCAAGGGTCAAAGCTAGTTTTACCTGGGAATGTGAAGGATTAATGCTGCGTCTGTCAATGTACTGGGGCCAATGGAAAGAGTTCACAGGGGCCAGCACGGGCAGGGCCAGCACAGGGGGGACCTGCTTCGAGCGCCCCTGGCCTTGCCGGAGCCAGAGCAGCTGCAGGGGAAGGCGGGACGAGGGGTAAATTGTGACTCAGAACTCCTGAGGCTGTAATCTGTAATCCACACTCACCTCAGCCCAACCTGTCACCTGCACCGCTACCTAGAGACCGAGAGCCCCTTTGATTTACTCTTGTGGGAGTGGACATGGAGGGCAACGCCACGCTGCCGAACACCTGGGGCTGCCAGAGTCCCACGCATGGGGGTTGGGCTAAATCCGCTGCCATAGCAAGGCAGGAGAGGACAGCTCCCCACAGCCCTTGTGTGCAGTCCTGGCAGCTTTTCCTCCCCACCACCTGGGGTAACTGCGTTTCTCCTTACTCCTGACTGCCAGTAGGAGGCACTGATGGGTCTCGTTTCCCACCTAGGTCCCATTCATCGCCTTCTACCGAAAGGAGTACGTTGAGCCGGAGCTGCACATCAATGACCTCTGGAGGGTCTGGCAGTGGGATGAGAAGGTGAGGGGCAAGGGGTTTGCTCTAGAATGGTGCTTGTCTGAGACTTCAGCAGACGCACTGCGTTTCCCACCCACTGTTAGTTCATCAGCAGCTAGGCCATGTCCCCGACCCCCAGGGCTGCTAAGTATATCCAGCCCCACACAGGTACGCTGCAGCCCGTTTTCCTGACACTGGAGACCAGGCTGTCCCTTTTCTTGGGGTTCTGCCCCCATTTGGCAATGGGGAATACCTAGCTGGGAAGGGAGGGATTGCCCTGTTCTCTCTCCTAAACTTGTCTGTGGTCTAGTGACTCTTCCAGCAGCAGTGAGCCAGGACCTCCTGGTGCCCTCTGCCCAAAGCCTGCTCTGCTTTGAGACCTGCCGTGCTTATCAGACGTGGGCTGAGATGTTTCCTTGCTGACGAATGTTGTTCTAGTACCAGCAGCATGGGTGGTTAGGGACCTGCCTTGGCCAGCGAGATTGGAGGGGAAGAAGTAGCAGTGAGACAGGGCCACAAACAGTGGGTTCCAGACAGAGAGGGGTTAGCACACACTTATTTCTGCTACCATGTTACAGTGGACCCAGCTAAAGATCCGCAAGCAGAACCTGACCCGTCTGTTTGAGAAGATGCAGGCCTATCAGTACGAGCAAATCTCTGCTGATCCGGACAAACCTTTGGCTGATGGGATAAGGGCGCTTGATACCACTGACATGGAGAGGTATGATCCTATAACCTTTTGTGTTCTTATACAGCACCTTTCATCCCCAAGTGGCTTACAGACTGATAGGCGTGCTGTCCAAAATGGAATCGCTTCCCCCCTGCCCTGAAATGCAGCCATCTCTGGGGTGAACATGACCCACTGAAACGACAAGTGAGTTCAGGGCAGCTTTTATGTGGTGTTTGGGAGGCATCAAGCACTGCAAACTATAGGGATGAAGTTGCTGGAGTCTCCCAAACAACAGAAATGAGCACTTTCTAATTCCTGAAAAGGCCAACGAGAACTCTGGTGCGAGCGTGTCCCTCGCTTTACTTTATAGCCATCGGATCCCAGCACCAAGCACCTTTTCAGTATGAAATTATCACATAGCAGCAGAATGCCTGACTGTTGCAGTCTCTCTGTGTGAGTTTCCCTGTGAAGCCAGAGAGACGGGAAACAGACTGAAGCTTCCTTGTCTGTAAGTGTTCAGAGGGCAATAACCGGAGTTCTGCCTCTGCCGGACTAATCAGTCACAGAGCTGGCTGCTCGTGCACGGGTCCCAGCTCAGGGCCACGTGGGAATGACATGCTGCCTTTGCACACCGTAGGCTGAAGGACGTGCAGTCCATGGATGAGCTGAAGGACGTGTATAACCATTTCTTGCTGTACTACGGGCGAGACATCCCCAAGATGCAGAATGCTGCCAAAGCCAGCCGAAAGAAGCACAAGCGAATCCGGGAGGATGGTGAAGAGGCGGAAGGTTTGTCCCAAATGAGTTAGGCTTTTCGCTCTTGTGATCCTGGGGCAGCTGGAGCTGCTGCTTTAAAACAATTGTGCGACATTTAGAGGCAGCACGCTTGCTCCTTCCTCAACCGAGCACGTGCCTACACGGGTATGTGCGCACATGATCCACCTCGCCCCACCCCCTGCTCCCTTCCATCTGAAATTAGCTCTTGATCTGTCCGGGAGACTGAGCTCTGCCGCTCATTAATCTACACTGGAACAAGTTGCAGCCACCCTCATCTTCAGTCTGCATGTGCAGCCTGTGGAAGCTATAGATTTCACCCTCCCTGCAGATCAAACTAGAGCACTGAATGCTTGGCGTTGCATTCCAGCAGGCCCCACCTCCAGTATTTGAAGATGAGGGTGGCTCTGAGTCAGCCATATTGTGGAATTCTGTAAACCAACCATTGTTCAGGTGTCCCTCCATCAGTCCAATCCATTCATAGCCAATATGCTCCCCAACGACATCCTACATCTTCTCAGGTACCAGAAAGCCCACATGCCGCTCGACTAGCTGCCAAGACGGCCAGCTTCTCCTGGAACATAAGGCAATTACGGGTTTTCAGTACAAAGTTCTGCAGCACGCTGACAATTAAAGTTGTAGAAGCAGAGTACAATTGAACTTACTGTCAGGTTCCGTAGCCCGCTGGTACGGTATTGATTGTTACTCGTTGACTGTTCAGTGCACTCGTCCATTGGTCAGCTATCTGAAGCTGCAGCAGATTCTCCAGTTTGGAGTGCCCCAGAATCCAGGGACCCTGGGGCAGGGGCAGTTCCAGCTTGCAGCAGAGTACACAGGACTCTTGCTCTGCCAGCGAGCACCGCAGGGGTCTAACGAGTGTCCCTATAGACACCGCGCTGAATACACTGTTCCTCTGCAGGTGAAGGAGAGGATGCCGAAGATGAAGAGCAGAAGGGGCCCGAGCTGAAGCAGGCATCCCGCAGGGATATGTACACCATCTGTCAAACCGCTGGGCTGGGTAAGGGCTTCTGCCTGGTGAATCATGATGCGCTGGCTGCAGGCATGCCTTGCTAGGCAGTGCATCATCAGGCCTGGGAGTCGTAGCCTCTGTTTAAAAATTGACTTGGTAGTTCCATGTTAAACTCTAACATCCCTAGGAGTGAGCGTGGCTCCTGCGGTGCTCAGCTCAGTAGGGTGAAGGTTACCCTTCAGGGTTCTCTTGGCATGGGTGACTCTTCGGAGCGCATGAAGAACTAATCCAGTGACCACACAGCTATAAGTTTAAAAAAATGTTTCTTTTGTAAGTGACATGCACATACCCATCCACACAAGCTGAGAGGGCCCAAGCAACAGCCGAGGCTGTAGTCGTACTCACGTGCCAAAGGTACTGTGCAGTCTGGTGGATCTCTCAACAGGTGGGCATCAATAGAGGGGTGATTCTTGCGGGGGTCTCCCCTCAGGGGCTTCCCACTTTAGCCCCACCAGGGAACCTCTTTTATCTTGTTCTGACCATGCCTTATGCATGTGCAGGAGGTTCTAACCCCCCTTTTCCTTATCTGTACTTCCATACCCCCAAAATTTGGGGGTGCCCTGCTTTTCACAGCCTGTTCTTAGTTCCCCTTTTTCTTATAGCGGCTTAACACTTACATCAACCCCTTTCCAGGGTAACTTGCAGTCAGGACAGAATTTTCCATGATGTTCCAATCAGGTGTCTTGTGCTCTGGATGGGTACATATTTTCCATAACATCCCCTATTGGCACATCCTTCACAGTAATCTTGTGGGCTTATTGGCATAGGGTCAATCTTAGGTCAGTCACTCGTGTCAAGTCTCCTTATGCCTGAGGCCTATGGTGACTAAGCTGAAATCTTACAGGCCTTAGCCTGTAGGCCTTGCTTTACTTATATACCTAATACAGTAACTCCTCCCTTAACGTTGTAGTTATGTTCCTGAAAAATGTAACTTTAAGTGAAACGTTAAACTAATCCAGTTTTCCCATAAGATTTAATGTAAATGCAGGGGGTTAGGTTCCAAGGAAATTTTTTGGGGGAAGACAAAAGGCATTATTATATACTGACCAGTACTGTGCTGGGAGGTGCCCCTGGCTTACCCACACAGGCACAGCCCGCTGCAGGCAAAGACGCTAGGAAGCACCTTCGCAGCAGCAGCTTCCCTGGAAAAGAACAGGCACCGACTTTGCCAGGGGATGCTCTAGGCCCGCCTCTTCCTGTCCCCGCTTCACTCAGGCCCACCTCTTCCCACCCCCACTCCACCTCCTCTCCGGAGCAGCCGCATCCTCCCCTCTTTCCCCCCCCCCCCCCCAAGTCCTAAGCGCTGCCAAACAGCTGTTTGAAGAGGAGGCAGAAAAGAGGAACTTGTGCAATGCTCCCTTGTAAAGTCGCTGCTCTTCCACAGAATCTTACAAGCAGTGGACAAAGCAGGCAGCCAAACGACGTTATAAGGGAGCATTGCACAACCTTAAACGAGCATGTTCCCTAATTGAGCAGCAATGTAACTTTGAAACAACATTAAGCGGGAGGACGTTAAGTGAGGAGTTACTGTACATACTCATCACTCCTGAATACTTGTCAGTCTGATATGCCTATCATCCTATCCTACTTGTCTGTCATCACACAGCGATTCCATGGGACATAGCATGAGTTCCCCACAACAACAACGCACAAGGATAAAATGAACTCATTGGCTGCGGAGTGGAGGCAGGTATTAACACACTCCGGCGTAGCAGCTGCCCTTACTCAGAGAAGCCAGGGTCCTGTCTACTGGATGTGGGTGGGTGGTTTTGATCAGCATGTGCGAAGATGCACTTCCTTGCGTACTTGTGCATTCTCTGCCCTAGACGGCCTGGCTAAGAAGTTTGGTCTGACGCCTGAGCAGTTTGGAGAGAATCTTCGGGACAGTTACCAGCGTCATGAGACGGAGCAGTTCCCAGCAGAGCCGCTGGAGCTGGCCAAGGATTACGTGTGTAGGTCAGTGTGCAGGTGCTGCCCTGGATGGTCTCTCTGGGATGTGTGGGGAGAGATGACATCAGGCGCTCTCACATCCTGTGTCTCCTTTCAGTCAATTCCCAACCCCTGAGGCTGTGCTGGAAGGAGCCCGCTACATGGTGGCCTTGCAGATAGCCCGAGAGCCGCTCGTCAGGCAGGTCTTGAGACAGACTTTCCAAGAGAGAGCCAAACTCAACATTGCACCAACCAAGAAGGGTAAAAAGGTGAGGGAGTGGAGCACTGTTCCCAGGGGTGTCTGCTGGGGGCTGGGCTTAGGCCAGCCGATCACTCTTGCATGGTTCAATAATGTGCGTGCTCCTTCTGCCTCGAAGGAAAGTGCTGAGTCCAGCCTTGCCTGCCTGCATTCTCGGGTCAGTGCTTAGCGTTCAGCATCTGCTGTGTGCTGGAGCCCGGCTTGGGGAGTGCTGGATGAAGCCCACCATGGCAGCTCCGAGACCTCTCTGGTGGTGTATAGTTGGGGTCCGCTCCTGCTCCTACCTGGTCATGATGGGGCATGAACACTTTGGGGGTGTGAGAGGCCAGCGTGGGGTTTACCTCAGGAGTTCGTCATTAACTCCCACCATTTCATGGGCTTGAGCCTTTGCTGCCAAGACATTGACACCAGCATTTATTCTCTGGGAGGGCTAGGGACAGTCTGTGGAGTCCTGTTCAGACTCTGGGGAAGGGCAATGCAACTTGGCAGGCATTGAAATCAGGGGATCTCAAAGAACCTTTCTTGACCTTAAGACCTGGTCTTTGCTTGAATGTTAGGTCAACATAGCTAAGTCCCTCCGAGGTTTGACAGATCCCCACCCGAGTGACGTCATTATATCAACTTACCCCGAGTGTAGACGCGGCTAGGTGGGTGGAAGAATGGTTCCATCAACCTACCTACCATCGCCTCGGGGGGCGGTGTTCCTGCATCGCTGGGGAACCCCCTCCCGTCGGTGTAGGCTGCACCTAGGCTGTTGGGTTATGCCAGCATAGCTACAGCACCACCGCTCTAGTCCGCATAGTGTAGACATGGCCAGGCTGGCTGCTAGTGTGCGTGGGGTGGGTGTGTGTGTGTTGGGGGGGGGGGGGCGTGTTTGGTCTTGTTCCATGCACTCGTTACCCAAGGCCCCAGGGTGCTGACTCACTAGTGTCTTGTCTCCTCTCTCCGGGGGCAGGATGTTGATGAAGCCCACTATGCGTATTCTTGTAAGTACCTGAAGAACAAGCCCGTGAAGGAGCTGCGAGATGACCAGTTTCTGAAAATCTGCCTGGCTGAGGAGGAGGGGCTGCTGAGCATCGACATCAGTATTGACATGAAAGGCGTTGAGGGGTGAGGCCAGCTCTGCCCAAGCATTCTCCCCCCCTTGCGTCCCCGTAGCCTCGGAGCCCCTTTGACAGCGCCCCACTGCCAAGCTAGTCCTGCCAACTTCCCTGGTCCCAGCTCTCATCCCTCTGGTGCTCCATCATGCAGTGGAGCCCTGTTCCTCTCTCATTGGCAGCCAGGTTCACGGGTTCACTGACACAGGAGCAGTTGAGATAATGCCGTGGAATGAGACAGGGCCTTACATATTGATCCTGGTATCAGGACAGTAGTCCTAGCAGGGTGACGGACGAGGCTTATCCCAACAGAGGCACCTAAAGTGCAGCCTGTGGAGCCATCCTCCACTTCCACAGAGAGCTGGCCCATGAATATGGGAACTCCCCAGTGCAGTACTCCAGCTGTTACAGCCACCAGTCTGCTCCTACCTAGAGGGATGGCTGCACGCTGGGGCCTGCTGGTCTCTGCAGACTGCCCCTCATTATGTGGACTTGGGGGGGCTTTGGGCTTCCAGGCAAGTTGCTAGCACAGCCCTCAGATGAGTAAAACCAGCCCTTTGTCTGGCAGGCTGGCTAAGGGAACATGGGGAGAGCAAGCTCCTCCCTGAGGCTGACCAATAGGGAGCTCCCCGGCTCTTAGGAGCCACCACCTCACCGCAGCACAGGTCTCTGCCAGCGATAGTTTAACTAGGAGTACATGCAGGAGCAGGCCACAAGTCAAGAGACCCCAGCCTGACCAAAGCAGTTCAGCCGTGGGAGGGTCTACGGGGTGACAGCCTAACAGCCACCCTTTCCTGGGGCATAGTCCTCAGCAGCAGGGCAGAACAGGCTCTGCTGGGGCTGAAGCTGGGCACTGGCCTCTGGGGACCTGCAGCACTTCCACATCCGCTTTGGGGATGCAGACGTGGAAGGCTGTGAGGCACCCCGTTTCCTGAGGCCCAGGCCGCTCAGCAGGAGCTGGCGTGACAGCCCCTCCGTCTCTCTCCCTCTCTCAGTTATGGGAGTGACCAGACGTATTTTGAGGAAATCAAGCAGTTCTATTACCGCGACGAGTTCAGCCACCAGGTGCAGGAGTGGAATCGTCAGCGCACGATGGCCATCGAGCGTTCCCTCAACCAGTTCCTCTATGTGCAGATGGCTAAAGAACTGAAGAACAAGCTGATGGTGGAGGCCAAAGAGTACGTCATTAAGGTGAGAGGTGTTCGGGGCCCATGCTGACTCGTGGCCTGCATTCTGGGCAGGGCTGGAGTCACACTCACAGGTTACAAGTGTAGGAGGCAGTCCGGGGAGAGCCCTTTGATGGGGGTACATGAGGATAGTGAAAAGGCAGGAGGAGGTCGGTGACGGACCCATGGGAACGTCCGTGAGTCAGTCTCGTTCCGTTCCCTGGCTAGGAAGGAAAGAGGAACATTAAATACAACTCTGACTGGCCCATTCAGGGGTCACCTGCACTAGGGTACTCTACCCGTCAGACCTTGCAAATCAGGGCTCTAGTCCTTCAGTCCCTGGGTCCGGTATGTGCTAGAGCACCATGGACAGTAGGTCTCTGGAGGATGCCCGGCTCTGTGTTGAAGAAACAGGAATCTCTTGGTGCTTCGGGATCCTGACTGCCACAGCAGTGAGCAAGGTAATTCCTTGGCTCTAGAATCAGATTCCCTGGGGACAAGATTTATCGCTCAAAGTGCTGTGCTGGGAGCTGCTGGCCTGTGAGGTTGTATAGATCCTAGCAGTGAGCTCTGGCCCCAAAGGAACTCCCAGTAGCAGGCTGTCCCGGCTGGAAGGAGCAGCATCTCTAGCTCTGTTGGGGTTCTGTGTCTCACCCCAGCGTCTTGCTCAGGGCAGGGCGCTGTCTGCACCTTGCCCAATGGAGGCCCATGTGCCTGATGGGATGTGAAGGGAGGGAGGCTGGCTTTCTCCCTCACACGCCTCCCTCTTCCTGTCCTTCAGGCTTGCAGCCGGAAGCTGTACAACTGGCTAAAGGTGTCTCCCTACCGGCCAGACCAGCAGGTGGAGGAAGACGATGATTTCATGGATGAAAATCAGGGGAAGGGAATTCGGGTGCTGGGCATTGCATTCTCCTCTGCCAGGTACGAGGGAAAGGTTTGCTCCTGAGTTTACCTCCCGTACTAGCCTGTTCCTGTCACTTCAGGGGGACCCTGTTTCTTTTGCAGAGACCACCCCGTGTTCTGTGCCCTGGTTAATGGTGAAGGCGAGGTTACAGACTTCCTCCGGCTGCCACACTTCACCAAGAGACGGAACGCCTGGCGGGAGGAGGAGCGGGACAAGAAGGTGAGCTGGGGTGGGGGCTGTATTCCCTAGCTTATTACTGAAGTGGGACAGTGCACGTGGACTGCAGTCAGCAGCAAGCGATCCCAAGCATGTTGGTCAGAGCTGAGTCTGAGACGTATCTGGCTGCATCCTGCCAGTGGATCAGAATTGGGAGCAAACCTATGTGCTTGTGAATGGAAGAGTTCTGCACTAAGCCCTAGGATCAGTGAGTGGCGAGGAGGGGGCATGTTCTGGCTGGGTGAGAGGGTCGTAAGCAAGCACTTCGGAAAGCGATCTCTGCTGCAGACCAGATCAGTATGGGCCGTAAGGCCAGCGCTGCATAAAGGGCAGGGGATTGCTGGGGGACCCTGCTCGCTGCACCGGGATCCTTTGGAAAAGGCCCATCCGGCTTACGGAAAGGCCAGAAACAGGCCTTGCTGCCCATTCGTTACAGATGGTCTGAATTGGCCCTTCTGCCCCTTTTGGAGCCTGCGTCACAGCTCCTGCGTGTGCTGCAGTATTCAAGCTGCCATTTCAGGGTCCTTCTCCTCTGCCCCACCAGATAGCAATAGGCAGCATGGCTCAGTGGAACTCGGGAAGGGCTCCTGGCTTCTATCCCTGTAACTCTGTGAGCAGGTCACCTCTAACCAGCTTGGCCCTTCCCGGGGCTGTCTGGGAAGGGCCAGGAGCCAGCGCTTAGCCCCGCTCTGTGTTCTGTCTGGCAGAGTGTCGTGGCAGGTCAGTGCCATAGGTAGGTTTGAGGATTTGCCCTGTGAAATGGAGCTCTGCGGCCTGGGACATGTGCTCAGCGCGTGGTACTGGGAAGCTCTAGTAACCGGCCTGTTTCCATGGAGCCTCTTGCTTCCTTTTCTGTGCTCCAGGCCCAGGATATCGAAACTCTGAAAAAATTCCTTCTGAACAAGAAGCCTCATGTGGTGACAATTGCAGGAGAGAACAGGTACAATGAGCTCTGGCGTCCACTTCCCGCGACGCCGTCCCTCCCTGGCCATTCGTTTTTCTTCCCTCTCCCCCTCCCCGCCCCTTGCCACCTGTCCATGTTGCGCCTTCAGCGGGGTGGGACTCTGCTGCTGCTCCTACAGCAGATCCTACAGGGTGAGGAGTTGGCTCGCCGCTCTGCAGTGCTAATGGCGCGCCTAGCCCCGCAGAGGCGGTATCTGTCAGTTGCTCCTATCACCCTCCCCAAGTGAAAATGCTCGTCCCAGAACCCAGCTGTCTCCAGCATCACACAGATCAGCTAGCCTGGGATCGTCCTGCTGCCCTGGAGCAGGGTAGGCCACGCCTCTCGCGTGGGCCTGTGGCAGTGGGTGGCTTCAGTCCCATTGCTAGTGGTCAGTTGGCCCCTGCAGCAGAATGAAGAGACCATGGCGAGTGAGCATCCTTCTCCTTCAGACCAGGCAGAAGGGGGGAGCTCGCACTGCCCAAGTGTCCATGGTCGGTGGTTGTATAGCGAAGGCTTCCAGGGCTGCCAGTCCAGCGCCTTTCACCAGTAAGAGCGGTCTAAGCCGCAAACTGGGCTAAAGACGCCCTGAGAGATCTGCTGTGCATCGTTCAGTTCACTGGCTGGCTTCTGATTTGGTGCTTTTGACTGACGGAGCCTCTTGCTGTTAGCACCTACAGCCGATGGTCAGTTCGGAGGGGCTGGGAGCTGGGGGTGTGACGTGCCCACTGCAGGAGCTGCCTTGGAGATCAGTGTGATTTGAGTGTCCCGCTTTCTTTGTCTTCCTCCCAATCCCCCTTGGCCATGTCTCCCCAGGGATGCCCAGATGTTGATGGAGGACGTCAAGCGGATTGTGCATGAACTGGATCAAGGGCAGCAGCTGTCTTCCATTGGGGTGGAGCTAGTGGACAATGAGCTGGCCATTCTCTACATGAACAGCAGGAAGTCAGAGGTAAAGCACCTGTGCTCCTTCCCAGTGGCCTGACTTTCCCTGGTCACTGGGAGGATAGCCCGTCTCACTGAAATCCCACCACCTCAGGCAGGCTGCAGGTCTCTGCTGCGGCATGGTGATCAAGCCGTGGCCGAGGTGCGTCAGGGTTTGGGGTTGGAGGGGCTTGTGAAGGGATCCTGCTGGGGCTGACTGAAGAGACATGCACCAGGAGACTCGGTGGGTATGTATTGGCAAGGTCTGGACGGAGCCTTGCCCACTTGAGCAGAAGGGAGTTGCTGCAACCTAGCTAATATGGGGAGGAACTGGGCAAAACGGAGCTAGAACTATCCTCTCCTCCTTTCTGCTGGAGCCTTCTTTCGAATTGTAGAAGAGCCCTGGGAGCCTTTGAACCCATCCCCCAACCTGCCCTGAGCACTGAAAGGTGCTTTTTTGCGTTGGTGTGACTTGTTGCTGGTGCTAGTGCTAGCAGCGGTGTGGGCACTGGCAGCAGTGAGCGCCTCACTCCACGTCTCTGATCCTCTGCAGAACGAGTTCCGGGATTACCCCCCTGTGCTGCGCCAAGCCGTCTCCCTGGCTCGCCGCATTCAGGACCCCCTGATAGAGTTTTCTCAGGTCTGCAGCTCTGATGAGGATATCCTGTGTCTGAAGCTTCACCCTCTGCAGGTAACTGTTCCTTACGGGGGTCTCGGTCAGAAAGAAACGAGCCTGGGAATTTTCAACAGCAGGAACAGGCCCTAAGCTGAGCCAACGTGGTGTCCACCTGTTCTAGGATATGTCCAACTAGCGTGACTCCTCCCTGCTCCCTTTCTCTAGAGCGCAGTGCTCATCTGCCTCACGGCCTTAGAGTAGCCGCCTTCTCCAAGATAAATCTCCACTCACCTTGAGCCTAAGGGAGGGGCTACGCCTCTGAGGACCAGAGTCAGCCCAGATTTGCTTTTGAACAGCATTGTGTAGACCTGCCCCATGAGTGACCCCCTTCTCCCTTGGCAGGAACACGTGGTGAAGGAGGAGCTGCTGAATGCCCTCTACTGCGAGTTCATAAACCGTGTGAATGAGGTGGGCGTGGACGTCAATCGGGCAATTGCTCACCCTTACAGCCAGGCCCTGCTGCAGTATGTTTGTGGCCTGGGGCCACGCAAAGGGACTCACCTGCTCAAGGTAAGAATGGAGCTGTCTCAGCTACCCCATAGCTGATGTTGCCTTAAAGCTACTATGTGCAAGTCCGCATCATGGCTGCAGCGCTGGGAGGCACAGTGTCAGGGCCTGCGCTCGTGTTGTGTCTGCCAGCACTGTCCCCACGGGGCCAAGAGAGTGTGGTTATTGTACTGCGAGTGAACTTGGAGCTGGGTGTGGCTAGGAATCCTCAGCCGATCCGTCAATCCCAGCAAGTTCCTGAGATGGCGGTAGCGTCAGCCAGACGGTGCTGTGGTATCAGGACACTCGGCTGCTTTAGGAGGCACAAAGTGAAAGGCCAAGTACCTCTCCTCACCCTGAGAAGTGCGGCAGTCCTGCCTGTGGTGTGGTGCTGCTTTTACATCTTCCCTTCGGGTGGCTTTGAGATGCTTCCTGTACGGCAAGGCAAGGGCTAATGCGACAGGAGCAGGGGGGCTGTACCAGATACTCTTTGCACCCCTCACTATTCAGTCTGAGGCCTCTTTTTCCTTGCCTGTCTTCCACCGGGGCTGGGATATCTGTTCCCTCCGTGTGCTGCATTGCAAAGCTAATGCTAAAATCTCCTCCCTTAGATCCTGAAACAAAACAACACAAGGCTGGAGAACCGGACGCAGCTAGTCACCATGTGTCACATGGGACCCAAGGTCTTCATCAATTGTGCTGGTTTCATCAAAATCGACACAGCGTCGCTGGGTGACAGGTTGGTATTGGATGGTGCTGCGTGCAGTGACGTGCGAGCTGCATGGGCTTAGTACTTGAATGACTGGCTGAAAGGGAGTCCATTCTGCAGGGGCAGTATTCCTAGGAATGTCTGTACAGCAGCCTTTCATGTCCAGCCAAGTGAGTTTATTACTGGTTATTAATCTGACTCTCCCTAGGCCAACTCAGCCTAAACATTTGTGTGAGCAGTGCAGTACAGCACGAATTCTCTGCTGTGATTCTGGGGGGTCCTTTGTGGTGAAGAGAAACCAAAGTTAGAATCAGTTCTTCCCTAGTTAGCGTCTTTGTACCTTTCACCACACTGACCCCTCGACCCTTTTGTTTAGTTCTGGTCTCGCTCCTTGATTTATTTTTAACGCTTTTTTTAACAGTCCCAAACCTGGGGCAGTAGCACAGCACAAGAATTTAACTGGCTCGTAAACTGGAAGGAAGATTGTGGGAGTTTGTGCGGAGAATTGTATAGAGCTTAAAAATAATGTTATTAACCAAACCTAGTGTTAACTAGAAAGTGTGAGGACAGTTTGAAACCAGTCTCTAATCTCTGGATGGTCTCTGGGCCGGGAACATGCTGTGTTCAGTGCTGTGCTCTCTGGGCTGCTTCTTACTTTATCTCCCCAGGGCTTGGAAGAGTCTCTGGGGACAAAGAGGGCAGCCAGGTGAACTGTTCAGCCTTCCTCCCCTCCCTGGGAGTTCTGGCCCTTCCAAGTGCCAGGGCCTGGGCATGTACAGGACACAGACCCCAGGAACGTGAATGCAGGGTCTCTTGGACTGAGGCAAAGTTTCGGTACCTCTGAAGCAGTTTGGGGCAGAGGGTTGCATTGTCAACTAACCACACCTAATTAGTATGAGAGAGCAAATTCTAGCCACAGCTTCCTGCTACAGGGCGCAAGCCCTGACGTGCAATACTCTCTTTTGACCAGACTGGCCAAAGTGCACTGTAGCAACCAGGCTATGCCCAGATGATGTGGGTGGCTGCAGGCTGCACTCTGCCCTTCTCTATTTCATGTTCATTTGAGAGAATTCTTGTTCTTTTAAAGCAGCTAAATTTTGCGGTGACCTGTGAAAGTGAATAGCAGCAGCAGCACGTGCTCTTTAGTGGTTTTGCATCCTCTGGCCTTTGAATGCACCTCTGGCCTCCTGCAGAGTTTCCAATTTGATGCGTGTGTTTTGAATTCGTTTAGCACGGATTCCTACATTGAGGTCCTAGATGGGTCCAGAGTCCACCCTGAAACCTATGAATGGGCAAGAAAAATGGCAGTGGATGCCCTGGAGTACGACGAATCAGCAGAGGATGCCAATCCAGCTGGAGCTCTAGAGGAGATCCTGGAAAACCCAGAGCGTCTGAAAGACCTAGATCTTGACGCCTTTGCTGAAGAGCTGGAGAGACAGGTCTGTGAAGGGGAAGGGAGAGGGGGTGGAGCTGCCTTCCCACCCTGAACTCTTGAGGTTTGGTTGCGCAGGGCTTTTCTAGCATGACCGCTATCCTACAAACATTAAACCATGCCATTGTACAAACAGGGTTACGGTGACAAACACATCACTCTGTACGACATCCGAGCTGAGCTGAGCTGCAGATACAAGGATCTGAGAACCCCGTACCGTTCTCCTAACACAGAGGAGGTCTTCAATATGCTGACCAAAGAAACACCAGAGACTTTCTACATAGGTACGTGCCCATCTCCTGGGAGGGCTCCATCAGTTATGGAGCTGCCGTCACAAGCTGCGCCAGGCAGCGGAGGTCTGTGAGAATGGCAGCTCCGTGAACACTTACTGGGACCGGTGCAAGGTCTGCAGCTCGTTGGAGTGCTGCAGAACCAGACCGTTTGTGTCGCACTTGATGGCTTTTATGGAAGGCCACCCGTAGGTACGGGAGTACTAAGTAATCCAAGTAGCCTCTGGGAGGCCTGCGTGGCATCCCATTCGGGGCACTGTCCAACCCTTGCATGTGCCTGATATACTTCTGTTTCCTCTCCCCAGGCAAAATGATCACCTGCAACGTGACTGGGATAGCCCATAGGAGGCCCCAAGGCGAAAGCTACGATCAGGCCATACGGAATGACGAGACTGGCCTCTGGCAATGTCCCTTCTGTCAACAGGATAACTTCCCGGAGCTCAGTGAGGTAAAGGGACTGGGCTGCTCCCACAGGCGCCGTCTTCGTCGTCAGGCTGCTCAGATGTGACGCTGCCCCGGAGCATCCTGTAGGGCATGCAGTACCGGAGGGGCCTTGTGAGAGAGGAGATGCTTCAGGGCAGAGATTGTGCCTCCCGTGTTCAGACAGCACCCAGCACAATGGGCCCCCAACCCCTACTGGAGCCTTTGGCTGTGACCCTAATGTGAATCCTTACTAGTGCTTCTGGAATTGCCTCTTTCTAGGTCTGCCAGCACCACTTAGTTGCTGTGCGAGGGTTGCCCAGTATATCTGACTAGGTGTGACATGGGATGAGAGCCAGTCGGTCACCTTTTCCCCACAGACATTCAGAGTCTGGACTCTTCTGTTTTATGCAGAGAAGCCGCCCATGGGGTGGAGAAAATAAGCTGATTTCACCTCCATTTTCTCAATTTAAGAACCAGCACAGACGTCCTGCTCTTAGATGGGGTGGCATTTTTGGGTCCTGCCTTAAGAGTGGCAAATTCCAGCCCTGATAGTCAGGACCCTGGGTAATCAGCAGTTCCCATGGCAGCCATGGGACTTCAGTAGAACCCATCCCTCGCTGTGGAGTTGTGATTCCGAATTGAAAGGGACGTCGACTCTTGCAGCAGCGTGCAGGGTGCAGCCATGACGGGTCTGAACAGCAGCATAGACAGTGAGGGACGTACAAGAGCATCCTATGTGCCTGAACCCCAAGGGTCCAGAACCTACACGGCCTTTCTATACGCCCAAGCAGTGCCTCCCACAGCTACACTGCAACCTTTAGCAGCGCAGTGTCCCGCTGCCTCCCCACTGCTGAAGCCTTTCACTGGCATACGGCTACAGGCTGCAGTGCCAGCTGCGAACGCAGCCTCCCTTTGACTGCAGCGTGTGGCTACATGTGTCATGCCTGTACTCTGCACGCTGCCATAAGTGTAGATGGAGCCTAAGCATTCTAGCCTTCCTTGTTGCAAAGCAAACCTGTCTGCCATGAGCCGAGGGTAACTGGCATAGGAATGCTGCGTGGATCAGTTTGTCACTCAAACCTCTGTCTTTTAATTTCTCTGAAGCTGCTGCAGGTTCTCCAGTTTGCTGCTACAGCCAGAGTGTTACAGAACTTAGCCCCGTCTTGCTCTGGCACACCCAGGCCCCTGCTTGAATGTGTCTCCTGTGTCTAACTGTATTGTACTTGTGCTGCCTTTGGAAATTGTTTTCTATGCTGAGTGTCTTATTCCTTTGCTTCCTTAAGGTTTGGAATCACTTTGACAGTGGCTCCTGCCCTGGCCAGGCTATTGGGGTGAAGACACGGCTGGACAACGGGGTCACTGGCTTTATACCAACCAAGTTTCTCAGCGACAAGGTGGTTAAGCGGCCAGAAGAAAGGGTGAAGGTAGGAGAGCAGAGTGCATCTCCTCTTCCAGCTCCTGGTGGGTGTCTCTAAAGAGCTGGTACCAGAGGCTTAGAGTCCTGCTCATCTCTCTCTTCCCCACATATCCCAGCAACTGCTCTCTTTCCCTTGTGGGCTCTAAATCAATAGTGAATTTGGGTTCTTGTTCGCTTCCTTCTCCCAGACTGCGAGTCTCCCTTAGCGGCTGGTGGGAACGGTGTGACTCAGTTAGCGTACTAGAGTGGGCAGGATTTATTACAGTCGGAATGAAGTCCAGAGCCTGGGAGGCAGGAAGGCATTCTCATGAGGAGCTGACCTTTGTTCCCAGCTTTTGACACAGCTCGAGGAGCGGCTGCTAGATTCCTGGAGGGTCATTGTTCCCTCACTCATGGTAGTTTCTCCTATAGCTGAATCCCTCGCTCAGGGTTATTTTTCCTAGTTGAATCCATTTCTGTGGCCTGTCTGAGTTACTTGGTCTCCTTCAGAACAGGGACCTGGGCCCTATTAGTAGGATCTCATGGGTATAGAATGTAATGATGTGCACATCATTACAAGAGAAGGGTGGACCTCTGTGCTCTCCTTTGGGATCCTTGCTGAGGGAATGAATGTTTAGATGAAGGACTATCCTGTTGAGATCTGAGGTCTCCTAGCAATCCCTTTAAGGGGACACGGTCAACTTAAACACGGTTAAATGGACTACAACATTCCAGTTTCTGCTGGAGACCCTTTGAACAACATGACCTGGACCTTTAAAATGTTATGGGTTTTTCGGCTCCCCTGTTCATTTAGAAGGGTCTTTTGGACAGGCTTGAAAAAGGGTGTCTGTGTGTCTGTGTGTCTGTGTGTCTGTGTGTCTGTGTGTCTGTGTGTCTGTGTGTCTGTGTGTCTGTGTGTCTGTGTGTCTGTGTGTCTGTGTGTCTGTACCTGTACCTGACTGCTGCTTGCTGTCTGTTCACTTCCCCTTTCAGCTCAGAGGCACTAGGGACACCAGCAACAGAACAAGGAAGCTGACTATGCAAAGGGCTGTGAAATGCCAAAGAAAACACACTGGAGAAGAGACAGATTCTCCTCTAATCCCTTCCAGGTCTAGTCCTCTGTAGGGTCATTGTAACAGTGGTAGATAAACAGCTTTCAGAGGGATATCTGATTTTTATTTTCAGGTTGATGTGTCCCTTTCAATACTCGAGGCAAGCCCACCGCACCTGGTGTGGCTGTGATAGGACACGCTCCGAGTGACAGGTGCAGCACGTGAGTTGCACCTGCTGACTAATCCAATCTGCCCCTCCTCCACAGGTGGGAATGACTGTTCACTGTAGGATCATGAAGATAGACATTGAGAAGTTCAGTGCAGACCTGACCTGCAGGACGTCAGACCTGATGGATAAGAACAATGAATGGAAGCTGCCCAAAGACACTTACTATGACTTTGATGCTGAGGCAGCAGATCACAAACAGGAAGAAGACTACAAGAGGAAGCAGCAGCGCACAAGTGAGTATTCCTTCTCTAGGTCCCTGAGAACCGGGGGCATGGACATTCGCAGTCTGCTCCAGGGAAAAGAAATGTGATTGGATGTTTCTTGCAATAAAACCACTGCTGTGGGAATGCTAACCGCCCACTTGTGTCCGACAGCATACATCAAGAGGGTGATCGCTCACCCGTCATTCCATAACATCAGCTTCAAGCAAGCCGAGAAGATGATGGAGACCATGGACCAAGGGGACGTGATCATCCGGCCAAGCAGCAAGGGGGAGAACCACCTGACTGTCACCTGGAAGGTGAACGATGGGATTTACCAACATGTGGATGTCCGAGAGGAGGGCAAGGAGAACGCCTTCAGTTTGGGCTCCACCCTTTGGATTAACACAGAGGTAAGAGCCAGGTGGAACGTGACTGGGGACGTGAACCTGGCGGAGTGAAATGGGAGATGAAATGCTGACTCGGCATGGGGGAGGGCACAGTCACCCCAGAGCAACTGCTAAAGGATTGAATGGTTTGGAGTTTAGAACCCAGAGGTGGTAGCAGAAGCTGGGGTGCTGCCACTCCTGGCTTGCAGCATACGTTACGTACAAATAGGCCCTCAAACCAAAACCTTTCCTGACTTCATAAAACTGGGTTAGAAACAAGGTGGTGCAGAAATCTGGAAACTGCCATGGACAGCCGGTGAGCAGGATCCTGAGGCTTTCCTCTTCTCCCAGGTGCTCCCGGACTGTTTGGGAACAGCTTCCAATGTCAGTCCCTTCCCGTTCCTGAGCGGATACTCGGCAGCCAGCCAGAGTAACTGGTGGCTGTGGGTAAAAGAATCCTAGAGATTAGTGTTAGAAGAGCCCATTAGATAATCCAGTTCAGTGATTCTCAACCTTTTCAGGTCGCTGTGACCCCTTATCTGAAGGGTAACAAAACAAAACAATGCAGCCCCATTACATTTATTTCTAAAGTAAATGTGAGGGGAAATGGATCCATGACAGTGCAATCAATGCCTGGGCAACTTATTTGTTGTGCGTTTCAGGAGGCTGACCAAGAATACTTGACCTTGAGGAGTCAGGAGTGAGATTTTTCTTTGCTTTCGATTATATGTCCAATGCCTCGTGACTCCCGATTGCCTTTCATGCCCTCGCCCCGGGTCGGCTTCAACCCACCAGTTGAGAGATCCTGATCTAGTCCAACCACTGCAAGACAGTTTGCTGTGCTCCATTTTCCCAGCTGCTCCCTTAGTCTGAGGAACAAAGTGCTTCCCCCCCGAGCTTGTCAAATAGAGTTGGGGTCGCTGTTTATCCCTGAGACTGACAGGAACCGAGCTGCCCACCACTTGCATTGGTGCAGGTGGTGTACGTTAATGCTACAGGGCTTGCATGTGTCTGAGGGATCGGGCCTCTCCAGGGAGACGGGACCCTTGCCCTGCACTCCACTGCAGATGGGCACTTCCCCTGTAGCAGTTCAGGGTTAAGAGGATCTGAGCTTCCAAGGCCTGGGCATCGCTCAGCGCAGCGGGTTTGGTTTTGCGTCTGGAAGATCAGGAGTCAGACTCAGGATAAAGTGGCTCTTTCTATGTTCGTTCCAAGGAATTCGAGGACCTGGATGAAATCGTCGCTCGCTATGTCCAGCCAATGGCGTCTTTTGCTCGAGACCTGCTAAGTCACAAATACTACCAAGACTGCAGTGGCGGAGACAGGAAGGTGAGCCTCCCAGAGGGGCTGCTGCAGAGCTGGGTGCAGCTGGCTGCCCCAGATCAGTCTCCTGGCCTCTGCGAACACTAACCATTGAGTTCAAGTCAGTGTTAAGATAGGTCAGAACACAGGAACCTCTTCTATCACACAGTGCTGGTGTTGGTCACTTCCCAGCTTTGGGTCTGGGGGGAGCTAGCTTGGAGTGGTAGAACCAGCAGAGAGCTTGGCCTGGCTTACTGGGCCGTGTCACTGTCTACGCCAGGAAAGGGCGGGCCCTGCCTTTGCACCAGCCTGACAGTGCTGGCACATCACAAAGGCAAGGGCAGATAGGCATCTCTGCCGCTGCCTCACTCTAGGGGAAGGGCTCTCAGATGGGTCCCAAGTGCCCTAAAGCGGGGATAAAGGGATGCTGCTCCCCTCACACCATTGTCTGGAGCGCTGACCTAAGTAAGCACGAGTGTGTCCATCTGGACCTCCCAGTTGCCTCCACCGAGTGGTTACAGCTCCCAGCCCTACTCAGTATTGTGAAATGAACCCTGGATGAAACCACTGGATGCTGTTTGTGTCTGGACACTGCCATGGGGAGGGCTGGGCTGGGCAGAAGCCAGCACTGCAGTGTTCTTAGGGCATCAGCGCGCACCTGTGAGTCCTGGCGCTGATCCCAGGCTGCACAGGGCATCTCAATGGAGCGTTTGTCTCTCTTCCCCTCTAACCAGAAACTGGAAGAACTTCTAATAAAGACCAAGAAGGAGAAGCCGACCTTTATTCCTTACTTTATCTGTGCCTGTAAAGAGCTACCTGGCAAATTCCTTCTGGGATACCAGCCTCGAGGGAAGCCAAGGTCAGTGGTGCATGTATGTTGTTGAGTACAGCTGGCTGTCAGTCACTGCAGGGCCTGGGCCTCGGCTTGTCCCCGCCTGACTCTTCTTGGACTCTGCTCTGGTTCCGTGTGTAGCAGCAGCCCTGAGCCCTGGGGTTTGGCCTGCGGGTGCCTCACCCGTGTCGTCTCATCAGGTTGGCTGCTGATGCCTTTGACCAGGTGGCCATCGTGACTCACATCCCACCCCTCGGCAGGGGAGAGTATGGATTCCCTTTGAGTATCCTCAGCAGTCTGCTAGGTGTTGGCATTTCCAGAGTAATGGCCAAGTGTTACTGGGGCTGGGTTGGAAGCTGATTGAAGGCGGGTGGTCCCAGCAGGGTCTGTGCCTCAGATAACTATGGGTTCATTTCTGACGCACCCGTCGTCTTCGTATCTGGGCACCTTTCTCCCGCTGTGTTGGGTGGAGCTGGTTATTGCAGCAATCGGTGAAGCTGTGCCGCAGTGTGATGTGCTCGTCTCTCCCCCTTCCTGACCTTGCAGGATAGAGTATGTGACGGTAACGCCAGAGGGATTCCGATACCGGGGACAGATCTTCCCTACTGTCAACGGGCTCTTCCGGTGGTTTAAGGATCATTATCAGGACCCAGTGCCAGGTGACCCCCAAATCCTAATCACCAGGGTGGTTCTGTCCTGCAGGAAATCAACTAGTGGGCAGACTAAGGGCTGGCTCATGCTCCTTGGATAGTCTAAATGGAAATGGGATCAAGCATCTGTCAGCAATTAGTCAGATGTGCACTTACAGAGCTGGTAGCTGCTTCCAATTACAGGGACTTGTATAGCCTAGTTAGTTGAGCTACTCAGAGGAGCCCCTAATCACAGATCATCTCTTCCCCGGGGTGTACAGAGGAGGTTACCTATGGCGTACCTCTGCTCATCACAAATCAAGAACCTTTCCCAGATCCATTGAATTCTGGATTCTCTTGGTGCATTAGAGAGACTGCACTGGGGATGAGAACACTTGCACACACACAAATATAACTCCTGTCTGCCCGTATGTCAGCTCTTGCTCTGTCTTGCGGAGAAGTCTCTCTCCTGTGTTTGTGACTCATTCGTTGCACCAGAAATGGTCAGCGTCGTCCTTGCAACTGTGCCACAGGGCTCAGTAAGAGAAGCTGGGCTGTGAAGCTCTGTCCTTGAAACACGCTTGGCCTTGCTGAACAAAGCTCAAAAACCACAAATTGAACTCGGGGATCCAGATGGCTTGGGAGACCTACTGGAACGTCGGAAAATCCCAGTTTGATTTTGGTGACATTCCAGGCTCCTGTCTGTTGAAATTCAGATCAATGGAGCCTTCCTGTATGTGGGAAATGTTCCCAAGAAAACAAGATTCAAGTGCTTAGCTTTGCTTTTCATCTGCATAAAAGAATGCTGCTTAGAAGGAATCTCTGCCGTGCAAGCAGTGCGGTTCTGGCCAGCCCCTGCATGGGAAGGCTGCACACCTAGGGCACGTACTGGCTTCCCAGGCGTGCACACCCCTTCTGGAGGGTAAACCCCAAATTCTATCGTCTTGCGTTGCACAGAGAGCTGTACAGTGTAGGAAGATACGCAACAGCTTTATGCGCTCCCCTGCCCCCCCCCCCCCCATAAATTCCACAAACTGGTTTTAGACCAAACAAAACAAGTTTATTAACTCCAAAAGATGGATTTTTAAGCGATAGCAAACATATCAAAGCCGATTACCTTAGTAAATCAACAAAACTGCTAACTGAGCTTAACACACTAGATAGGTGGGATATGAATTAGCGAATTCTCACCCTGAGTGGTAAACAGGCTGGCAGATTCTTAAGGCACAAGCTGCCTCGGCTTTCCCAGGTTTTCATACACAGGCTAACAATCCCTCTAGCCTGGGACCATCACTTCCCACAGTTCAGTCCTTGTTCCTCAGGTGTTTCCAGGTTTGTTGCTGTAGGGAGACTAAGGTACCCTCATGATGTCATTGTCCCCCTTTTATATCTTCTCCCCACTTGCTGGAAAGCTCTTTTGCTGTCACCTGGGTCAAACAGTTCCCATTGTGTAGTGCTGTCTCGGAGAGGTTTCTATTGTACCCGGTTCCTGGCGTAATGCTTGTACTTGTGTGCATTTCCTCAATAAGCCATTAACATTGGCCTTTTTACTGTTGTACCTGAACGGCTGCTTGTGAATGTTTTCAACCTCACAACATGTTTCAGTAACACACACATAGCCAAACTTCATAACTTCACAGACGACGATAGCACATACAATCCAGCGAGAGATTCCTGTCTAGCAGCTCAAGACTTTTGCCTTGTGAGGTATCAGTCTAAAACATCCTAATTACCTGACAGTGGTGACTATTGGGGTGCCAGGGTGTCACACATACCTCTTTTGTTTCCCAAGGTATCACCCCGAGCAGCAGCAGCAGGACCCGGACCCCAGCCTCCATCAATGCTACTCCTGCTAACATTAACCTAGCGGGTGAGTACCGCCCTCTCTCCTTGCTCGGATCTATGGAGGCTGACTCCGAAGCTAGTCCCCGGACCAGAGTCCGATTCTCTTCCTGTGTCTTCACTTGGTGTTTTCTCTTCTAGATCTGACCCGCGCCGTGAACGCGCTGCCTCAGAACATGACCTCGCAGATGTTCAGTGCCATCGCAGCGGTGACAGGCCAAGGGCAGAACCCCAATGCCACGCCTGCACAGTGGGCATCCAGCCAGTATGGCTATGGAGGCAGCGGAGGGGGCAGCAGTGCATATCATGTAGGTGTATCTTGAGTACCTAAGCCAGAGTGGCGGGACTCAAAGGGAGGTGCTCTCATCAGAGCAGCTCAGCAGGGTCTCTCTCATGGAAGTGCTGCCTTCCTCGGCGGCATTAGAGATTGGCTGTGCAGGAGACAGCACAATGGGCTGTATGGACCAGTGGCCTACCCTGATACCGAAGGGCAGTACAGACCTGCAGTGGTCAGCCACCGGCCTAGCTACAGCATTCGGCCCTGCTGTGCCGATTCCTGGGCCTTGTTCCCTGCCCCCAGGGCCAGGAACATTGGAAATGCAATGCTGGCTGCGAGGAAGGTTTGTCTGGCTCCCAAGGAACATGCCTGGGGTTGGTCGGGACCCAGTGGTGAGGGAGAGGGACACGAAACCACATGACCTGCTTCAGTATCCACAGCATGGAGCTGCATGTGAAAGGGATTAGCTATGAAAATATGTGCCGAGCTTGCAGGGCTTTTCAGCTGGGAGGTGCACAGGCAGGCGAGTGCTCCAGCTCTGCCCAGTGCCCGAAGATGGCCCCACTCTGCTCCCAACCCACCACTGAGCAGTTCCCCGGGTGAGTCTGCGCCCGCCCACTCGGCACAGCTGCAGGAAGGGCTAGGCTGGGTTCAGTGCAGCAGATGCCCCCCCCCCTTGGGAAGCTCTCAGCTAAAACACTCCTCCTTGGAGTAGGCACTCTGGGGGTGACATCTGGGGCCTATCGCTCCCTATGGGAGTCCCCACCAAACCCTCCCGTGGTGCTAAGCCGCTCCCTGAGGAAGGCGTGGCGGCTTGGTGACGTGTAGGGAGGGCCTGACCCTGCCTCCTGCTCTCTGGGTAAGAGGTGAGGTAACGTGCTGTGCTCTGGGCATCTGTGTCAAGCCTTGCCCCAGTGGTGCCCTGCCCCTTGCACTAGCCTAAGAGCGTCTGTCCTCTTGCAGGTCTTTACAACTCCAGCCCAGCAGCCAGTGGCCACCCCTCTGATGACCCCCAGCTACTCCTACACGACCCCCAGCCAGCCAATTACAACACCGCAGTATCATCAGCTCCAGGCCAGCACTACACCCCAGTCCACCCAGTCGCAGCCGTCATCCAGTTCCAGGCAGAGGCAGCAGCCGAAGTGAGTAGCTCGTTCATGGTGCTGGATGTGTGCAGCTCTCTGCTGTCTTTGAGCCGCTCTTGCCCTGCCACACCAGCACTTCCCTGGCGGCAGGATACGGGTTCTGCCGTAACTCTGCCTGCTGCCAGTAGGGGGCGAGGGTGAACATTCAGCGTGTGCGCCTGAAGGAGCTGCCTGGCTGTGGTGCTCAAGGGCAGGGGAAGAGGTGTCTGGCGAGAACTGTGGCTGAGCAAGGGCGAAGAGCGTAGTCACGGCCCATCGGCTCTGAGGAAATGCGATTCAGGCCGTGGTGCTGATGGGGGGTAAAGAAGCCAGTCCAAGGGGCTGAGGGCTGGCCCCCTCTGACAGTGTGGCCCCGTTCCTTGGCCAGGCGTGAGGGCGGAACTGAGTCTGCTAAGGAAATTGGCCACAATGGGTCCCATTGACTAACAGCCACTCTGCAGCTGCGAGGAATCTGCTACCTCAGACATAACTGAACATGGCCCACAGCGTTCTGCGGGCATCCTAGAGCCGCTGCCTCAGGCTGCAGAGCCTGTGGGTCCCGGCATGCAGTAACCGTGCTGGGGGAGGAAGTCTGCATGGGCTGCCTTTGAATAGAAGAGAGAGACTTCGGGGCATTCAGTAGCGTCATCCTTCTGCGAAGGCAGCGCCTGGGGAGGGAGGGGAAGGAAACTGACCCTGTTGGGCTCCTGCTATTCGTATGTTTCACTTCCTGCTTCTGCCTGACTAGGTCCAACAGCCATGCTGCAATCGATTGGGGGAAAATGGCCGAGCAGTGGCTACAGGAGAAGGAGGCTGAGCGGAGGAAACAGAAGCAGAGGCTGACCCCTCGTCCGTCTCCCAGCCCCATGATTGAGAGCACACCCATGTCCATTGCTGGGGACGCCACACCGCTTCTGGATGAAATGGATCGATAGGCCTTGCTGGACCTGACCCTTAACCTCTGTTCTTTCTCTGGGGAGGGGAAGGGGAGGGAGAACAGCTGAGAACGAGTTCCCTTCCCTTCTCCACACAACTCCTATTTTATACTTCATAAAACGATGTGAAACGACACTTGGTGTGTCCACCCACATGAGCTGATCTACTTGGCAGGGCTGGTATAATTATACACACACATAGATCATAGGAAGGGATGCTGCAGATGCCTCTGCGCACTAAACCTTGGTTCACCGTGTGGGAAGCTCAGCAGAACAGTTATAAAGGTCGAACGAGACCCTTTAGAAATGAACAGCGACCTGCTTTCACAGCCAAAGACTAGAAAGCAAACCTAGCAGGAAATGCAAGCTCTTGGCCTAGAGCGAAGTTTTATTTTGATCGTCTTGTATTCTGACCGTCGCCCGTCCCCGTTCCGACCCACGGAACGAAATCATGTGGGGGCTCGGACAACTCAACCCAGATCTGCTGACGTTTCTGCTACTGTATGCTTGGTGGCTCCTTGTATAGTGGGCTCTGCAAAAACTCCACCAGCTGCCCCAGCTGTATTTGCAAGGGTGTGCTAGCAGAGCAGCTCTGGGCTAGGGCTCTTGCCAGAGAGAGAAACAGCTGTTCCACAAGCTCATCCTCTCCTGGCTTCATTTGGGACAATATTTATTCAGTTGGTTTTTAACTCAGACTGCAAAGCAAAACCCTGGGTAACAGCAGCTTTCCCAGGAGTTAGCAGGACCTAAGGGCAGCCACTCCTGTGGTGAGGAGAATGCAAATCAGCCTGAAGTGCATGTCCTCTGTCATACCGCTTAGCTCTGTCCACATGTAACCGAAAAGGGTGAATAAATAGTGTTTCTACTGAACACTAGTCTGGGGGTGTTCTCTTCTCATCCTGTATTGCCTGCCCGCTCCTCTCCACCACCGAGTAGAGTACAGCAGTGAACCAGGAAATGCCCCTCTTGTGTTGCCCGAGTTGCCTGCTGGGTGCTGGTGGGTTGATGCTGAAGAATAGTTTGGGTTGAATGTGTTGTGTGGGGTTCTCAGCCCAGCGTATCAGGGCAACCTACTTGGCGCTGCCCTCCCCTGTGTCCAAGCAGGAGCCAGGGAGGAGGTTGGCTGAACGCAGGCACTGTCTGTCCTGGGTCAGAAGCAGCCCTGAGGGCTCTCTGTTTCATACACTTCCCTGTATTTCTCCACCTGCCTTCTCCAGGAGGAGTTTGCCTGGAAGCAGGATTTTTGTTGCTTGATCTGCTCCTGTTTGGCTCTAACATCACAACCCACTGCTTGAAGTCCCAGAGGGCTCTCCCTCAGCTGGGAAAGGAGCAGACAGCTCAGGAAACAAAGGTCCTGTTGCATCCAAGAGATGCAGGAGACACGAAGGTGAAGCTGTTCTCCTGAGGAGTGCAGGGCCTGGCTTCCCTACAGCTCCCCAGGGGGCTGGCCTGGCTGCATCCCTCTCCTTACCACGCAGGTGGGCTCTACTTGGGGGTAGATTAACAAGCATACTAATCTTACGCTGTTTGTTTATTTTGTTCAGTTCTGTATGACAGGAAATTGACTATGGAGTAGCTCTCTGTGAGGGAACCTGCCAGAGAGTCATTGCGCTTTGTCTGGCTGCTCCTTATGGCTGTCTTTGGTTTTAGTTTTTTCCCTTTCCATCAATAAAATTCTACTTTTGGGATGTTGACTGTACCCAGTGTTCTCCCTGCCTACTGCACTAACGCTCTCCTCTCCGTAAGCCACCTCCTGCCCTGCTCTGGGGATGCCAGGTGTAGCTGCCCCACCATCTCTCTGCTCTGGCGGGATGGGTTTGGTCTGATCTCCAGAGAGATGACTGGGAAGAGGTGCACGAGCTGCTGCTAGTAGCAAACGGGAGCCTGGGTTTCCCATCTTGTATCCCAGGCCCTCCCTCTGCAAGTCGAGATCCCCTCCAACACCCTGCATCCTTCACCAGAGGAAGAGTTAGTGCCAAGATGGCTGCAGCACTACATCGCTCCCATTTGCACCCAGGGCATCTCTGGAAAGACTCTGCCTAGCAGCGTTTGTCTGAGCTCGGAGGCATTGCACCGTGGTTTTAAAGGTCTCTCTTCTGCTACCGCTCTTGCCTGTGGCCGCTTGGTAGGGCTGGAGAGCTTTGGAAAGGACGTTTCCAGGGTCAGGCTGTCTACAAAACACTTGCTCACTCTGAGCTGCACTGCTGTGCCCGAGTGACTGGGTTCTCATGATCCTTTGTCTAAGGGCAGGGCAACGGCCCATTCTCTCGTGAGCAGGGGCTGTTCTCTTACAGTATTTGAAGAGTCCTGCAGGAGGCAGTGCCAGGTTTAAATCAGGATCTCCCCAAAAGTCTGAAACTGCAAATGCTCCTGTGCTTTTTGCTTTAGCACTGCATGCTCTGGGTGGCTGAGTAACGCTGTGAGAGGCCTCATTGCATGGGCAGGTACCCCCAGCACCTCGTACACGGGCTTCTGTGTCTGAAATTGAGATAAAGATCATCTGGCCAAACCCTGGTTTTAAATGAAGGCTTTTTTAGGCTCCTGGGAGACCTTGTTAGAATGGCTTGCCTGGCTCCAGGGTGGAGCTCACTGAGAAAACACCTCCCATGCATTGGTGGGTCTGTTTTCCAGCATGATCTTTGCATCTCTCAGTGCAGAAGGAGAGGGGGAGCAGTGCTTTCCTGATCTGTGTAACTAGGGGCAAACCTCTGCCTTATGCCTTCTTAGCGATTCATACACATTTCATCCAAGTGCTCGGCTAGTGCCGGCAAGACCTTGAGCCGATTGGGGATCCTTAGGGCACACCCTCCACTCGCTTGATCGCCCAGTGGCTGCGGCAACGCAGCTGAAGTCCACATAATGAGAGACCTTTACTATTACAGCTACAGGCTAAGCAGCCAGGGGCGCCCTGCCTCCAGAACACCGTATCATTGCCGGGTAGGTGGGCATGACGGTAATGTTCACAAGTGCCCCTCCAGGAGCCGCCACCTGTGTCTATAGCGCAGGCTGGGCTCTGGCCCCTACACGCTGATTTGGCATGTAGCTGTATGCAAGGCACTGACCCTTTCGGTCAAATGGAGTTAGTACCTCCCTGCTGGCCAGAGGGTTAGTGTGTGAAACTCAGCACTGGAGCAGGGCAGAGAATTATTATTATAAACTCCCAAGCTCTGTAAGGGGCTTGAGAACTGCTCCAGCAGCAACCCAATTCCAGAAGAAACAGATGAACGAAAAGCTGCAATTAGCGAACGAATGCCCCAAATCAAGGTACTGACGAGCCATGTGAGCTAAAGTGGGGTAAGGGCAGGGGAACGCATGCCCTGCCCTTAACTCAGTGCAGCAAATCTGCATGCCCATCCTCCCTCTGCCATTCCTGCCCTGCCAGCTTGCAGGAAAAATGACTCCGTGCCTAAGCTGAGCAATGTGAAATGAAACCGCATGAAGGGTGAGGAGTAACTCAGACTAGTTCTTTAATAACCTGCGCTCCTCTCACAGCGCCCGACACTCGTACCCAGCGGGATCCTTTCTGAAAGCCTGAGGTGCTGCCTGCCTGGCCTAGGCCAAACAATCACCCGGTTCACAGAAACAAAAGACTCTAAGTGCTGCTCTGGGAGGGTCAGGTGCTGGGCTGGCCTCACCGAGCTAACCAGGGGCCCTGGCTCACCAGTCCCAGGACGTGAGGATTAGCCTGAAGAATTCTCCCCTGCTGCTCTGCACAGCTCTCGCCGCTGTTCTCTCAGTGTCCCATTGTGCTGCTGTTTCCCCTCCAACCACTGGGACACAACCAAGGTTATTTCTCTGTGGGTGTGCAGGAACGGCAGCCCCCATCACTATCCTCAGGGCCCTGGAGCTGGCAACCCCCTGGGAGTCTCACTTTAAAAGGCAGCCAAGCAAAGGGAGTACATGCTGTGCCAGCAGGGGCTGGATGGGTGTTTTCCTAGGGGGCAGTTAGCATGTCCCCTAACATGTCAGTAAAGCAAAAAGGACCAGGGCCAAAGTATCTCCTGGGAACCCCTGGTGCAATGACCCATTTCGGGGGGCGGGGGAAATACAGGAGCTTAGGTGGGAGCAGGAAAGAGACAGCCGCTAGCTCTGCACATTAGTGCAGCGATCACACACATGCTCTCCCTCGTCCGTTTCTACCCCTCCCCAGGGGCTGTCGTCTTGCCTAGACCCTTCAGGGCAGGGACTGTGCCGTTAGCTGCATGGCCAGAGCTGGTGCTACCGCGGTGACTGCCCGTCTGCTGGGAGAGCGACGGTGGAACAGGCACTAGCAGGGGCTTCTGGCCCAGGCCCCATCCCCCTGCAGCAGGCAGCGTTCTCCCCCATTCGGCTGTGCTAAGCGCGCTGCTGGATTAGATCTGGGGGGCACGTGTCTTTCCTGTTCCTTGGCCCTCTTTGCAAAGGTACTAAATTGCATTGTCACCTCTCTCCTGGGCAAACATTTCAACAGCGCTGGGACTCAGCAGCCAAGTCACAGAGGACTCCCTGCAGCAGGAGCTCCATCTCATCGGCCCGCTGCAGACGCGGCTACAGCAGCAGGGTTAGGGATAGAACGCTAGCATGATGCCATCGGCTGCATCGAGCTAATTTATTAGTGATAACCCGCCCTCTTGGGGACCGGGGGAAGGTCAGCCTTGGCTGCAGGGAGTCTCATACAGGCCTGGGCAGACTTTCCGCTTCCTTTCTCGGGCGCTTCCTTCCATTTCTTTCCCTCCTCCTCTTCCTCTTGATGGCAGCTGGGCACGTGGGCTGGAGAGTAGGCAAAGGCCTTGCCTTCAACTGCCCCCGGTCACTGCTTTCAGCCTGCGCTGCCCTGCGTGGAGTCAGGCTCTCCTCCCCGACGGGGGCATCATTCAGGATAGCGTTGAACACATCCTCCTTCCCCCAAAAGTCCAGCACCAGGTGCTTAGGGAGGAGGGAGGCAGCATCTGCAGTGGGGGTGGGCAGCCCCAGCACCTCAGCTTTGGAATGGACTTTCTTCTTTTTCAGCCCTTTTCCTTTCTTAGTTTTCCTCCCTCTCTTCTTCCCTTTCCCCTTCTGCTGGTTCTTGGCGGGGCTCTCTCGCTTGGGCCCAGTGGGCACAGACTTCTGGAAGCTGTCCATAGCCCCTGTGACAACCTGGCCTGGGGGTGGGTGCTTTGTGGGAGGAAGTGCCCATCTGCCCGTGCTCTCTCTAGGCGGGGGGGTGCCAGGCTGGGGCGCTGGGCTGGAAGGAGCCCTGTCTGAGCCGGCTGCCACTTCGTCTATCAGTTCCCCACCAAACTCATAGAGCACCGGCTTCCGGGGCACCGCAATGGCCACGGTGTTGTACTTCTTGCACCTTGAGAGAAGTGGGACGAGAAGCAGAGTGAGGGGGGTGCAGCTTTGGTGGGGGGCAGGGGAGCACCCCAGGCTCCCTGGTCAGGACTTACCAGATGTACAGATAGGGCTCCACACACTGCTCTTTGTAGGTGAACTCAAAGCAGGGCACCTGGATCACGTTGAAGAAGGCCTGGCCCACCACGCGGGAGGCAGTGTCATTCACCTGCCTCAGGCAGCCTTTCAACCTGCAAGGGCAACGCAGAGCATCAGGCAGGGTAAGGAAGGGGCATGGGGCCTCTCCTGCCGGGCTGAGCTGGGGCAGCAGAGGGAGGAGCTGTCACAGGGACTTCACCCGCTCTTGTTCCTCACACCCTGCCGCAGCCTGTCTCTCTAAGCAAGCTATTGCGTGGTGGCCTTGCTGCTGTTATGGGGAGAGCTGTCCGGTGTCTCCAGCACAAGGCCTTGGGGCCTGAGCAGCGGAACTTGTTTGGGAGAACTGGCGGGCAGGTTTCCAAACAGGAAACAGCCAACGCACTCGGTGACGGGGCCTGGAGCTGCTGCCAGCACAGCACAGACAGGAGTCGAGCGCTTTTAGCAGGTCTTTGACGTGGGTAGCATTGTACACAGCATCAGTTAACTATCCTTACCCTTCTCTGGTGCCTTCCACCAGCGGATAAGCTGTTCCTATGCCACAGAGGGGACAGGCTAAGGCCTGGGCTACACTTAACAATTAGATTGACCTACAAATGTTGTGCCCTGGGTGCTGTGATTGGGTCAACCAAACCCCCAGGGCAGATGCAGTGAGGTGGACAGGCGACTTCTTCTAGCGCCCGCCTCTTGGAGAGATGGCTTCACTACGTCGATTGGAAAAAACCCTTCCGCAGTGTCGGAAGCATCTACCCTGCGGCGCTACCGCAGCACAGCTGTGTGGACACACCCAGTGGCTGGGTCTTGGCCGAGGTTACAAAGAAAGCCAATAGCTCCAACCCGCTCTGTAGCGCCTGTTCTCCAGCGCCGGCTCGGCTCCCTGCTCCAGACAGGTGGGAGGTTAGGGAAATTCCAACCCCTTGCTGCTGCCCAAGCTCTGTCACTACTTTGTGTTCAACAGGGCAGCGTATCTCCCCCCCCCCCCCCGCCGGCTTCCCGTTGCCATCGGCTATGGGCGCCTGGAGCTGCACAGACTGGCTTCCCCGGCCGGGTCCCGTACCGCAGGTCGCAGGTGCAGTGGCTGATGGTGTGCCAGCGGAGGTTCCGGTAGCCGTACTTGGCCGTGAAGGGGTGGATGACGTGCTGACAGTGGTCGTGTTCCCGGCAGCACTCGTCCGTCTCTCGATGTTCTCCTGAGTGGACGAGGGAGAGAACGCCTCAGCCCCCAGCGCCGCACAAGAGCAGCATGCAGGAGCTGGCCCCAGCTTCAACGCCCGCGGGCTGCCAGCTCTGGGGCTGGCACGGCTGAGGCACCAGGCACCTGGGCTCTCGGCACATGTAGGGCCCACCTCCCTGCTGCTGCTAGTCTGCCAACGCTGGCTGCTCTGCCCCTGCTGGGGGGCACCAGTTCTGGGGCAGGGGGCATGGCACCAACCGCCTTCCAAACTCACTGACGGCCCTGCCCCTCCCTCTTATCCTCGCTCCCCTCAAGCACCCTGCACCTCAGCCTGTGCACACCCCCAAACACCCACACATGCCGCCAACACCCCCAAGCCCCTCATGCACCCCAACCCCCACACCTCCCTCGGACACCCCCAAACCCCCCCACCCCCAAAGACCCCTCCCCCTCCCACACACCCCAACCCCCCCACCCAACAACCCCTAACAACCCACACACACACACCCAAACCCCCCCCACCCCCAAAGACCCCTCCCCCTCCCACACACCCCAACCCCCCCACACCCAACAACCCCCAACAACTCCCCCATGCACACACACAACCCCCACACACACACGGACAGACTCCCCAAAAAACCCACACCCCCAAAGACCCAACAACCCCCCCACACACACCCAACCCCCCCACACCCTCAACAACTCCCCCATGCACACCCTCAACCCCCCCCCACACACAACCCCCCCACACGGACAGCCCCAAAACCTCCCCACACCCCCCCAAAAAAAACCCATGCACACCCCAACACTGCCTCCACACGCACCCCAACTACCCCCCACTCACACCCAAACACCCACCCACTGGTTTTCACCGGCCCCGCCCCCCGCGGGGTGTATTGAGTTATCAGCCCCTGAGCACTCCCCCCCCCCCCCGCCGAGTCTCCCGCCCCCATCCACACTCGGACTGGCGGGGGGAGGGGGCTGCTGTTTGCGGCTCCCCGGATAGATCTGCTGGGGGAGTCCCGGCCGGCTCCAGCGCCACGGGAGGTGCGGGGGGGAGTCCCGGCGGGGGGGGGGGGGGGCCGGCTCCAGCTCCCCGGGCGGTGCGGGGGGAGTCTCGGAGGGGGGGCCCGGCGGGGGGGGGGGTCCCGGCTCCAGCGCCCCGGACGGTGCGGGGGGGGGGTCTCGAAGGGGGGTCCCGGCGGGGGGGTCCCGGCTCCAGCTCCCCGGGCGGTGCGGGGGGAGTCTCGGAGGGGGGGTCCCGGCGGGGGGGGGGGGGGTCCCGGCTCCAGCGCCCCGGACGGTGCGGGGGGGGTCTCGGAGGGGAAGTCCCGGCGGGGGGGGGGGGGGCCGGCTCCAGCTCCCCGGGCGGTGCGGGGGGAGTCTCGGAGGGGGGGTCCCGGCGGGGGGGGGGGGGGTCCCGGCTCCAGCGCCCCGGACGGTGCGGGGGGGGGTCTCGGAGGGGGGTCCCGGCGGGGGGTCCCGGCTCCAGCGCCCCGGACGGTGCGGGGGGGGGTCTCGGAGGGGGGGTCCCGGCGGGGGGGGGGGTCCCGGCTCCAGCGCCCCGGGCGGTGCGGGGGGGGGGTGCCGGCGGGGGGGGGTCCCGGCTCCAGCGCCCCGGGAGGTGCGGGGGGAGTCTCGGAGCGGGGGGGTCCCGGCTCCAGCTCCCCGGGCGGTGCGGGGGGAGTCTCGGAGGGGGGGTCCCGGCGGGGGGGGGGGGTCCCGGCTCCAGCTCCCCGGACGGTGCGGGGGGGGTCTCGAAGGGGGGTCCCGGCGGGGGGGGTCCCGGCTCCAGCGCCCCGGGAGGTGCGGGGGGGGGGTGTCCCGGCGGGGGGGGGGTCCCGGCTCCAGCGCCCCGGGAGGTGCGGGGGGGGGGTCCCGGCTCCAGCGCCCCGGGAGGTGCGGGGGGGGGGTCCCGGCGGGGGGGGTCCCGGCTCCAGCGCCCCGGGCGGTGCGGGGGGGGGGGTCCCCGGGCCGGCCCTCACCCAGCTGCCCGTAGCTGTCGGCGTTGTTGCCGGCCCCGCACCAGAGGGTGCCCGGGTAGGTGAAGCCCCGCTTGGCCCGTCTGCGAGCTGCGCCTCCCGCCGGCTCCGGCCGCCCCCGGCCCGGCGCCCACGTGGCGCCCAGCGGCTGCCGCCCGCCCGAGTCCGGGGAGCGGACGGGGGCGCCGGCGGGGCCGGGCTGCCCGGGGCTCTCGGACCCCCGAGCCGCCGCCAGCAGGCACAGGAGCCGCAGCGCCACGGCCCGCATGGCCCGGCCGCCTTCAGCACCGCGGGGCCAGACAGCGCCCGCCGCCGCCTTATCAACCGGCCGGGCGGGGCCGCGCCCCCGCCTCTCCCGCCCCTTCCCTGGGACCCCCCCTCCCGCACTCCCCCCGGGACCGCCCCCCACTACCCCCTCCTGCCCCCTCTCCTCCCCCGCCTCTCCCGCCCCTTCCCTGGGACCCCCCTCCCGCACTCCCCCGGGACCGCCCCTACTGCCCCCTCCTGCCCCCTCTCCCCCCCCGCCCCTTCCCCAGGACCCCCCTCCCACACTCCCCCCAGGACCACCCCTTCGCCTCCCACTACCCCGTCCCCCCACCCCCCTCCTGTCCCCTCTCCCCCTCACCTCTCCCTGCCCCCTTCCCCCCCCCGACGTGCTCCCCGACCCCTTGCCCGGGACTGCCCCTTCACCCCCCACTACCTCCCTCCTGTCAGGGCCGGCGCAACCCATTAGGCGACCTAGATGGTCGCCTAGGGCGCTAACATTTGGGGGGCAGCGACCGTGGCGGCGGGATCTTCAGCCGCCCCGGTCGTTGTCAGTATTTCGGGGGCGGGACCTTCCGCCGCCTAGGGCGTCAAAAAAGCTGGCGGCGCTCCTGCCTCCTGTCCCCTCTCCTCACCACCCCCTTCCCCGGGACCCCCTGTCACGGAGTCCCCGGGCGATGCTCTGGAACTGCTCCCCACAAAGCCAGTCAGGACTTTGGGGAGCCTCCTCTCCCTCGGAGCAGACTATCTTCAGGGCAAGAAGCTCACACGGCTTCACCTCCTGGGTCTCTCCTTGGAACATTCAGCATATGCCCCTCCGTGCGCTTCCCACAGCGAGTCCGCCCAGGCGGGGTCCTGGGGAAGCCAGAGGGTCCTGCACACACCCCCACTTCACAGTCAGACGTGACTCTCAGCCAGCCAGTAAAACAGAGGTTTATTAGATGACAGGAACACCGTCTAAAACAGAGCTTGTAGGTCCAGAGAACGGGATCCCTCAGCTGGGTCCATTCTGGGGTCCCATGAGCCAGACACCCCCGTCTGCCCTCACTTCCCCGTCCCCAGCCAGCCCCAAACTGAAACCCCCTCCAGCCCCTCCTCCTCTGGGCTTTGTCTCTTTCCCGGGCCAGGAGGTCACCTGATCTCTTTGTTCTCCAACACCTTTAGCTATCACCTTGCCAGGAGACAGAGTGTCAGCCATTTATGTGCACTGGCCCTTTGCTCTGCAACAATCACACCCCCTTATCCACCACCTAGCGACTTAAGAAATGCATAGGGGAAACTGAGGCACCCCTACAGTATTCAGAGGAAACATTAAGAGGAGTCCCACTTCGTCACCCCCCCCCCCCCTGCACTCCCCTCGCCCAGACCCAGTGTTGTAAGGCAGGGCAGGCTGGGCCTCCCTCTGGCACCTAACTGTAAGGACAGCCATGACTCTTCCACATGTATCTGCAGCCCCCTCCCCGCTCCAAACTAGCTGAATATTGAACCAACGGTGCAGCCACCTCTGGGGTGACGATGGGAGCCACCACCCAGCACACTCTGTGGGGAAGGAGAGGTTTGGCCAAGGGCATCAGGAAAAGCCCCTTGAGTTCTTGGTACCAGCAGAGCAATGCTCACGAGGAACGTGCACGATGCTGGATGTATCTGATGGGTCTGAAGGGTTGGGACAACCCTGCCAGGGGGTGAAAGGGGCTGTCAGCCCTGGGGCTCAGATCCCCAAGCCACTGCTCTGTGGCAGGCCAGCACGGCGCCTCATTCTGGGCTCTGCCCTGGTGCTGATGGGTCTGTTCACTCAGGAGCCGGGTTGTGCCACTAGAACAATGAGCTTCTCCTGCCCCGCGGGGGCTACCAGGGCTCTGCAAGGGGCTACCAGGGCTGCTGGGTGAGGGGAGAGGGAGCAGACCCTCCCTGGCTGATGCCTGAAGAGCGTCTTCCGGGAGCTGTGTGCCTCTCGTTGCTGGCCTTTGACGGGAGCGCTGGGGAACACAGAGGCCCCCGCCAGCTGTGAGACTGTAGAGAATAAATGCAGTGAGGTGGGAGTCGGGGCAGAACCAGCCTGTCTGGGACCAGGATCCCACATGGGTGGGTGAATCGCTCCTGTCAGCCCTGGGGGCAGCTGGCCCTGCTCTCTGCACAGCCAGGAATGGATCCATGGGCCCTGGGACCCGGACCGGCCCTTCCTGGTCTCAGCCTACCCGCCCCAACACCCTCCGCGTGGGTTCATCTGAAGCAGGAGACCCAGGCACCCTGTCAGTGGGCGGCTCGGCCCTTCTCAGGCCAGGCTCTGTTCAGCTGCATTCGCAGGCCTCAGCCTGGCAAGGAAAGGGTTAGTGCTTAATCCGCCTTCTTCCCTTCCCAGGCCTCTGACCGAGAGTTACCCCCAAGCCCCCCTCGCCTGAGTTCGTGAAGGGCTTCCAAGGGGCGGGCTGAGCCGGTTGCCTGGCAGCCTGCAATGGGGTGATGTTGCAGGGCCCATAGGACTCAGGTTCCTTTCAGATTTCGCCTCCACCCGAACACGCCATCGGCTCTTTCATGTTCCTGTCCCTGTGCCGGGACAGGGCCCTTTGTGAGGCAGCGGCCAGGCCGGAGCAGGGGGCGTCTCCACGGGAATTCATGCCAAGAACGCCTCTTGAGCATATTAATAAAAGTTGCATTAAGGAGCCTAGAGACTTGGGCTGGATTATGGAAAAGCCGCACGATCGACTGGGGCCTTTAACATGGGGCTGGCAGCCCCTGTGCTGTGGGCTCCCGCTGGCTGGGCTGCCGCCTGCACCTGCCAAGGCAACGCGCCCTGCTCTCACACAGGCAGACTCTGCACCCGCCCTCCCCGCTCTGGGCTGCAGCCACTGGGGGCCCAAGGTACCCAGGGTTGGATGGCGCGGCTCAGGGCTACCTCCCACTACAGGGATGCAGCTGGCAGAGGCCACAGGCTCCAGCACGCAGCGCTTGGCCTTGCGCTAAGCAGCCTGGCTCCTGCATGAGCAGCCCAGCGGGGCCTAGCGTACTCGGGGGGGGGAGATTCGGTTCTGGCTTTGGCCCTTGAGCATCAGGCCTCGGGCTTTCAGGAAGTGCCCGGCGCTGCCCTGCCGCTGGCCAGCTGGCAGCCCCTGGCCTCTGGGCGGTACTGGGGAATGGGCAGGTGAGCTGCGGGTGCATCTCTCAAATCTCTGCCCAAGAACTGCAGCCTGACACTGCCCCTGTGTACCCCATTCATGAACCCTGCCGGGCAGACAGCATCTGTAACCTCTGGGCAGCTCCTTCACACCGGCCTGGAGGGAGGCAGGGATTCCAGGCCTGACACTGCCTCTGGCTGGGAAGCCTGGGCACCAGCAGGATGGGGGGCAGCTGGGTCGCCTCCATGGCCAACAACCAGCAGCCCTCGGGCCCGCTCCGGCTGCATTTTGATGGGAACTGGCCTGCGCAGGTCTCCCTGGGAGCCTGGCTCCGAGGTGGGCCCAGTCCCTTTAACAGCTCATCTTCCAGGGTTACTCTGGTTCGCTGAGTGCCAGACTTGGCGGCCGGGCCCCTGGAGGCTGACAGCTCCTGGGAGCGGTTGCCAGGGCTCGTTACCCTTCTTCACTGGTTTCACACAACCCCTTTCAAGGAGCCCATTGACAATTCACAGTCATAGCCCGGCTCAAAGTGGCGCATTGTGTCGCTGGGCCAAGGCAGAGGCCGCTAGAGCTGGGCCTCAGAATGTAAAGTGCCCAGGAGACCTGCGGAAAGATGCAGGGGCGTCTGTCTGTCTGTCCCTTCCCACCCCTCCAGCCAGCCTTCCACTCGTCTGTCTGTCTGTCCCTTCCCACCCCCTCCAGCCAGCCTTCCACTCGTCTGTCTGTCTGTCCCTTCCCAGCCCCTGCAGCCAGCCTTCCATTCGTCTGTCTGTCTGTCCCTTCCCAGCCCCTCCAGCCAGCCTTCCACTCGTCTGTCTGTCTGTCCCTTCCCACCCCCTCCAGCCAGCCTTCCACTCGTCTGTCTGTCTGTCCCTTCCCAGCCCCTGCAGCCAGCCTTCCATTCGTCTGTCTGTCCCTTCCCACCTCCTCCAGCCAGCCTTCCACTCGTCTGTCTGTCTGTCCCTTCCCAGCCTTCCACTCGTCTGTCTGTCTGTCCCTTCCCACCCCTCCAGCCAGCCTTCCACTCGTCTGTCTGTCTGTCCCTTCCCACCCCCTCCAGCCAGCCTTCCACTCGTCTGTCTGTCTGTCCCTTCCCAGCCCCTGCAGCCAGCCTTCCATTCGTCTGTCTGTCCCTTCCCACCTCCTCCAGCCAGCCTTCCACTCGTCTGTCTGTCTGTCCCTTCCCAGCCTTCCACTCGTCTGTCTGTCTGTCCCTTCCCACCCCTCCAGCCAGCCTTCCACTCGTCTGTCTGTCTGTCCCTTCCCACCCCCTCCAGCCAGCCTTCCACTCGTCTGTCTGTCTGTCCCTTCCCACCTCCTCCAGCCAGCCTTCCACTCGTCTGTCTGTCCCTTCCCACCTCCTCCAGCCAGCCTTCCACTCGTCTGTCTGTCTGTCCCTTCCCAGCCTTCCACTCGTCTGTCTGTCTCTCCCTTCCCACCCCTCCAGCCAGCCTTCCATTCGTCTGTCTGTCTGTCCCTTCCCACCCCCTCTAGCCAGCCTTCCACTCGTCTGTCTGTCCCTTCCCAGCCCCTCCAGCCAGCCTTCCACTCGTCTGTCTGTCTGTTCCTTCCCACCCCTCCAGCCAGCCTTCCATTCGTCTGTCTGTCTGTCCCTTCCCACCCCCTCTAGCCAGCCTTCCACTCGTCTGTCTGTCCCTTCCCAGCCCCTCCAGCCAGCCTTCCACTCGTCTGTCTGTCTGTTCCTTCCCACCCCTCCAGCCAGCCTTCCACTTGTCTGTCTGTCTGTCCCTTCCTACCCCCTGCAGCCAGCCTTCCACTCGTCTGTCTGTCTGTCCCTTCCCACCCCCTCCAGCCAGCCTTCCACTCGTCTGTCTGTCTGTCCCTTCCCACCCCCTCTAGCCAGCCTTCCACTCGTCTGTCTGTCTGTCCCTTCCCAGCCCCTCCAGCCAGCCTTCCACTCGTCTGTCTGTCTGTCCCTTCCCAGCCTTCCACTCGTCTGTCTGTCTCTCCCTTCCCACCCCTCCAGCCAGCCTTCCACTCGTCTGTCTGTCTGTCGCCATATGTACCCCGCTCTGCCTGGTACTGCAGGTCCTTACGGACTGAGCATCCTCCCCCTGCTCCAGCCCCTTCCCCTGGCATGGGAGGTAAGTTGGCAGACGGCACCTCCTGGCTGCCGTGGCTGTGGGGAGGAGATGGCAGCTGGGCACTGGTTACCGGCACTGGGACCATTCCCCCCCCACAATGTGGGGGCACCGTGCTGGCCCTGGAGCGACGTGCACCCTGCACCTTCCAGATGCAGGGCAGCCCCCTGGAGACCCAGCAGCACCACCCCTGGCAGGGGGAACAGCACACGGCTCTGGAGCCAGAGGCAGGGACTGGGAGAGGGGCCCCATGCCTGAGCTAGAGGAGGGGCTGAGCGTGTGCCTGTTGGGGGGGGGGGTAATCCCTGAGCCAAGGGGCTGCGGGGGGGGGGGGGCGCTGCGAGAGCCTGGCCGGGGCCTGACCTCCCTCGTGGGCCTGGCAGTAGTGTCTGCCTGAGAACAGCGACGGGCGACGCTCCCTGCGGCTCCCTGCGGCCCCCTGCCCCAAGCACGCTGGTGACTCGGACATTTCCACGGTGCTCCCTGGCCATTCTGGGCGGCTCTATGACCTGGTGGGATGGAACCCCGGTTCCTGCTCATTCCAGCGCACCTGGGCCAGGGCCAGTCCCTTCTGAAGCACTTGGCCCCTGTGCTGGCGTCTCAGCCCGGCTCCGGGGACGGGTGCTCTCTGGAGTTGCTGGCTGGACGAGGATCTGGGCAGCTGGGAGCCACTTCCCCTGGCACTGGCTCTCCAGGCACAATCCATGCACAAGGTACTGGAGACTGTGGGGCTTATGGGGAGCACAGTGTGCCAGAAGCTGAGATGTTCAAGCAGCTTCCAGCTGCACAGCCGGGAGCAGCAGCTGCGGCTGATCAGGGACTGTCCCTCCCGGCCAAGGAGGAGATCCTCACTGGTAAGTCACCCAGGGGCTGTTCTCCCTCAGGCTCCTGATACTCGTCTGTGGGGAACCTGGCACTCGGGGCTGGGCCGGCTCTGACTCCGCTTCACGACAGGCTGGGCAGGACAGCAGGCAGCAGTGACAGCAAACAGCAGGCGTCTGGCCCAGCTGGGGGCATGGGCTGGCGAGACCCGTCCCCCACTGCTCTGTAAATCAGGGGAAACCCTGCAGTCCCCCCACCCTATTGGGAGTGACGGGCCGCACCCCAGGGCGGAACATGTGCCACACGCTCACACCTGTGCGGGCCAGGGGAGGGGAAGGGCCACCCAATCAGAACTCTCTGCCACGCCCATGGGGTGGCGTTCACACCTGCTTGGCCCTTGCTCTGCACAGGGGTGATGCCATCCAAGGCGCAGGCAGGGAGACCAGGCCTCTTCTGTCACAGGGAGGAAGTGGAAGGAGAAATCTGCCACCAGGCCCTTGCTCAGTCCTTGCCTCCATGGCTCTCCTCCATGGAGGACAAGGTGTGCCCAGGCTGCAGGTCCAGTGGGGTGGGGGCAGACGCTGCAGCTCATGCTTCTTAGCACTGGGGGGGCCTTGCAGTGCACAGTGGGGTGTACTTGTGCTGGACTCTTCTAGAGTTCCCTGGGGGTTCGCCCATGGCTGGGGGAGAGGGGTCCTGCAGTGCGTGGGGGCTATGCCGTGTGCTCCCTGGCATGGGGGGGTCCTGCAGTGCGTGGGAGCTATGCCGTGTGCTCCCTGGCATGGGGGGGTCCTGCAGTGCGTGGGAGCTATGCCGTGTGCTCCCTGGCATGGGGGGGTCCTGCAGTGCGTGGGGGCAGTGCCCGAGCTGTGTGCTCCCTCGCATTATTTTGTGCTCTGCGCCTGCTCCATTAGTGGTTACATTCCTTTAACTCTTCCCTTGCCAGGTCCCACCCCATGAGCCCATCGTCGAGCACCCTGATGAGGATTGTGAGTCAGACGCAGGCCCCAGAGCAGCTCCTGGGGATCCCTGCTTTGCCAGGGGCCCTGCCGAGGCCCTGGCACTTGGCCCCCCTTCCTAGCGCCACGTGCCCGGTGGGTGCCGAGGGACGCGGGTTCAGAGGGGAGCTATTAAAAGAGAATGTTCTGAGTTCCCTGCGCTCTGGCCAGGTTCTGTGGGGTGGGCTGGGCTGGTGCATTGTGGGGTAGGGCATGGGCCGAAGGGGAGGGGAGGCTGGTTGGAAGGGGGGGGAATGACGCTTTTCCTACCCGGGAGTGAAGAGGCGTCCCCGTGGGACTCCAGCCCTGCCCACCCCCAGCCTGCTGCTCCATGGCTCCGGGACCAGCAGGTATTAGGGAGCTTCTCTGACCTCAGCCCTTCCCGACGCTGCCCTAGGCCATGGGGCTGCAAACAGGTGGGGGGCTGGGAGGACAAGGGCCCATACCCCAGCCTCATGGACTCATGACAGACACTGCAGTGTCCACACTGGCCTCTGTGGGGCACTCTGGCAACCAGCCAGCCTGACCCCCAGGGCATGGCCACTGACCTCCCCGGGCCCACTGGGCCAGCCCACGGGAGTGCAGCCAGCTACACGTGAGCCCTGGCTGGTCTGAGGGCGGCTCGGCCAATCGGCTTCCGGCCCAGGCTCCTCCTGGCACCGCGGCATCACCACCTCTCCTGGCCCCAGCCAAAGCCCCTGTGGAATGTGCAGGGACCCTGGGAGCCAACAGCGCGGACAAAGGTCTCAGCCACCAGCTGGCCAGAAACACCTTGGCCATTCCCCAGCACAATGCAGCCGTGCGCCGTCCTTCATCCAGGCCCCAGACACAGCTAGCGCCAGGCCCCAGCGGCGTCCCCGGGAGAGGCTGGGGCAGGTGGGGCCAAGACCCAGTGGGGAAGGTCATGGGGGACGCGGGGGCTGAGACCCAGTGGAGAGGGTCGTGGGGGACGGGGGGGCCGAGACCCAGTGGAGAGGGTCGTGGGGGGCAGGACGGGCCGAGACCCAGAGGGGAGGGTTGTGGGGGGGCAGGTGGGGCCGAGACCCAGAGGGGAGGGTCGTGGGGGGCAGGTGGGGCCGAGACCCAGAGGGGAGGGTCGTGGGGGGGCACTAGCCTTTATCGCTAGGGACATAGGTATGAATGCAGGTTCAGTGACCAGTGCAATGAGTTTGGGGCCCTGAGCCCCCTCTTCCTCCCATTTCTATCATCGCCGGCCACTCGTCTCATGAGCCATGTGTGAGCCCCCTTGGCAATCCCGCCGGCTGGCCAAGAGGAGCCCAGGCTGGGCACTCTGCTGCTGAGCGCGTCCGGGGGGCAGCGTGAAGCGATGGGAACGTCCGCACACGGCCGAGCACACGTTTGTTCAGCCACCCCCGGGGTCACGTCGCCCTGGCACGCACAACCTGGTGCCAGCTGGGTTTTACCTTCTCAGCCTGTTTTCACGTTACGAACCCCCCCACCCAGGAGCACAGGGGTCCCCGCATGTGTCGGTATCTGGTGGCCCCCACCCAGCTGCTGCTGGGGGTGCAGGGTCAGGCCGGGGCCCAGCACTGGGTGGGTGGGGACGGGGGCAGTCGCTTCCATCCAGCTAGCGAGTGTCCTGACTTTGTACATCCGCTCGGGTCTCTGGCTCTGTGCCCTGGCAGGGCGGCAAATGGCTGCTTGCCAGCCAGAGGAGCGGCATGGACACGGCCGGGCTCTCCCCTGGCAGCAGGTGAGCTGGTCCCAGATGTGCTGCACAGGGATGGTGCCACGCTGCTTCGCCAGCGTTTGCCATTTCCTCCATGCTGCTGGGGCAGGGCTGCGCCCGCAGGGCCATGTCTGGGATGCAGGCTGGGGTGGGGCCAGATGTCCCGGATGCCATGGTGGGGGGCAGAGGGCAGGGCCTGACTTGGGTGCAGCCTGTAACCAGCCAGCCCGATGCCAGGGAGCTGAGCGGATAGCTCATATCCCCATCACCCTCTGGTTTCCAACATCACCTGCTTTCGAGCCTGTCCGAGCCCCTGGTCTCAGCTCAGGGGAGCCGCGTGCTCCCTGCCCATCCCCCCGAGCCCCAGTGCAGCAGCAGAGAGGATGCTGTGCTTCCCGGGCACCAGGTGCCAGCTGGGCGCTGGCATCCCCCTTAGCATGAGGTCCCGTCCCCACCTGCTTACCCACTGCGCCCCCTGGTGGCCATCGAGGGGGCACCGAGCCTGCGAGCTCTGCGTGGCTATAAGGGACCCCGCTCTATTGCCCAGTCTCTAGTCTTGGCCGACGGGCTCCATGCCCGGGTCACCGCTCGATGGGGGTCCCTGGGGGGACTGACCGCTCGCTGCACAAACCCTGCCGCTCAGTGCAGGCACCTGCTCCCCACCAGACAGGCCCTGCCCCGCTCTGCAGGGCGGGGGAGAGGGACCCTGGACTCTGTGCCCCCAGCTGACGCCCAGGCCCTCCCCACAGGGCAATGGGGTTCTCAACACGTTTGTTCAGGTGAAACCAGGTGAAGGCACCAGCCTGCCTGTGAGCCAGCCCTGCAGGGGGCACGGGGGGAGACAGGCCATGCCAGGAAGTCCCTGCCTGATGCCTGCTGCTTCCCCCGCCCCGGCCTGGGCCGATGGTGCCTTGTGCTGCCATGACCCCAGCCCCCGAGCGAGCAGCGACAAGGTCCTTGTGCACGAGGGACGGGGACTCTGGAGAATGAATTCACACTTGGGACAAGGTTCTTCCTGTGCACACGCGAGCCCAGCAAAGCAAGCAAGCAGCAGCGTGTCTGTGAGGAAGTGGGGATGTTCTTGCTGTGTTATTTGAATGCTGAGTGGGAGTATTAACCTGGGAAGGTTGCAGGGGAGTTTTGCTGGGGCTGCCTGCATTGGGGAAGAGAGCAGACCTGAGCATGTAACCTGAGAACCCAGGAGGGGGTTGGAGGCTAGGTGACACCTCTGCCCGGGGAAACTGGACAAAGGACACAAAGGCTGGGGGAGGAGCCAGGGGAAGGCCAGAAAGGAGAGGGCTGGAGGGAGTTTCAGTTTGGAGCTGGCTGGAAAATGGAGAGGGGCTTGGGCTTCCCAACAGGGCAGTGGCCTCCCTGGGGCCCCCAGATGGACCTAACTAAAGGGGAAGGGGGCTGTTGTCGGTACCGGCAAGACCTGTTTTGGACTGTGTTCCTGTCGTCTAAATAAACCTTCCGTTTTACTGGCTGGCTGAGAGTCATGGTGAATCGCAGGAAGCCGGGGGTGCAGGGCCTGGTCTCCCCCACCCTCCGTGACAGTGGCCCCCTGCCCCTTCCACAGTGCCAGGGCGCGGGGATCACCGCTGGGGCAAAGCGAAGGCCGCAGGAGGGGTCAGATGTTGGGCACGTAGCCCAGGGGGCAGTGCCAGTGAAGGGCATGGAACTGGGCGGCTGCTCCCAATCCGGGGCAGGACTGTGCCAGGCAGCCAGGAGCTGGCCGTGGGCTCCAGATACTTCTCCTGGGGACTGGCTGGGCTTGGTTCCAGCCCGTGCTCCCAAGGCTCCTGCTCTGGGCTCCGCCCTGGGGGCTGGTCCCGAGAGAGACCCAGGTGCTATTGTCCCCCTGGCTCTCATGAGGCTTGCTTGGCTCAAGCAGTGCTGGCAGGGGGCACCATGGCTCAGGAGTGCTGGGGGAGGGGGGGTCAGGATGCTGATAAGGCGTTTCATTGGGCTCCCCTTCCCTAGGCAGCAATCCCAGGGCTCTGGGGCTCTCTCCACCCTGCAGGGTCACTAGGGAGGCGCCGTGCTCCCTCTGCAATGAGTCTCCAGGGCCTGTCCAGCACGCGGGTGCGGGAGGCTTGGGGAAAGTCTGGGGGACAAGCTCGGCCCTGACTTGCGGTGGGCTCAGCTGCCGTATGCCGCCCCAGAGGAGGAGCAGCCGTGTGCAGCATGTGGAGGCAGCGACGCGGAGCCGCCGGAGGGCCCGGTGAGTAGAGCACTCAGGCCTGAGCAGGGGTGTGCAGGAAACCAGCTGCCTTTGCAGTCGGACAGTCGTGGTCCCAGGCGACCCAGGGTCTGTCTCCACCAGTCAGAAGCTGGGATTGTCCCACGTGCAGCCATACGGGTGCGGGAGCAGGGAGCCTGGGTGCTGCCCCCGGAGCCAGCCCATGTGCTGCCTGCCGTAGCGACATTGCTGTGGTTACCCAGGCGAGCTTCGACGTTAGCTGGGGGCTGCGATGTGCTGCAGTCGCTTGCCTGACTACAGGACTGACAGGCCCTGTGTGAACCTTGACCCCGTCCTGAGCTTTCCCCAGCTGTTGTTGTCTGTAACGGGAGCTTCATCCGTGTCCAGTTGCACTTTGGCTCTGCACGGACGCAGGTGCAGCCTGCCTGCTGCCCGCCCTCTAGGGCTCCGAAGCACTGGGACAAAAGCTCCACAGCAGAGACCCTCCTGCAGGTACTGAGCCAGCTTGGACCCCGCTTGGGGGGTATTTAAAGGGTGCCTGCTTGGGGCACGTTAGTGGGAATGAGCTGTAGCAGCCCATGGGAAGCGAGGGATACGGGGCAGAAAGGTGGATGAAATGCACCAGGGCTCGGGCTGAAGGACCTGAGGGTTGGCCCGGCCGGGGCCCCTGGAGCAATCCCAACTGGTCTCCAGGGACTGTGCAGCGCTGCCTGGATGCCAAGGGGCTGGGGGGGTTACTGGGAGGCCAGGCCCCTCCCAGCCTTACTCCTCCTCGCTTGTACTAACCAGTAGGAAACTTGACAATGAAAGCTGTTTCCTTGCTGAATGTTGTGTGCGCTCCAGCACGCAGGTTTGTTATTGTAGGGTTGCTCACAAGCACTGGTCAGCATTGGTTTGTTTTTGTAGGGTTGTTTACAAGCACTGGTTGGTGTTGGTTTGTTATTGTAGGGTTGCTCACAAGTGTAGAGCTGCGCAGGTTTGTTATTGCAGGGCAGCCCCTGACCATGGGATCCTGCAGTTGTTTATTTCAGACACTGGAGCACTGAGCCCACCTCCAGCGTCTAGGACTCAGGCCCCCAGATGCCGAGTTGTCCAGACTTTGCTCGTTTCGAGCGGCTGAGAGAGCAGCCCGCCGGTAAATAGAGCAGTTGGGTGGCTGGACTCTGCTCCAGACGTGAGGGCCTGGCAGGTGCTTCCCGTGCGAAGCCAGCTCAGCCCCGAGCTCGGCTCATCCCGGCTCCTTTCCTGGGGCCCACAGGCTGCTCTGTGGTTCCTGGGCTGCCTGTGAGCCGCAGGCCCCTGCCGTGGGGAGTGTGCTCTCTGCTCCCATGGTGCACTGCAGCGAGCCGCTTTGCTGGGAGGTAGGAGGTGGGTGAGGTGCCCATTGACCGTCTCTCCTGCCAGCCATGCCAGCGCATTTAGGGCCGACTCTTCTTCCCGTGCAGCTGGTTCCGTCCGGGCCCTGCCCCGCCGTGCGCTCATGGACCTGCGGCGTGTTCCCGCCAGCCGAGAGACAGGATGGTACTTAGCGCTCATGGCTCCGAATGTCAGGGGCCCCAGTTACCCTTGGCTTGACCCCTCCAGGCTGTACTGTCACCAGCAGGTAGGCCCCCCCCCCCCCCCCCCCAGTAAGGGGGCTGCACGTGGCGAGCTTTCTAGCTGCAGGGTTTCTGGGCCCAGGGGTGTGTAGCCGGGGGAGGGGAGGATGGTTAAAGGGCCCTGCCTGTTTCCTGGGGAAGAGGAGAGCCAGGAGGGTCACCCGCCCTAGCTAGCCACGCCCCAGCCCTGCGGTGATGGGCACAGCTGGCCAGGCGAGTGAGCAGGGCCTGCTTGGCACCAGCCTCTGCCAGGCGTCCCATGGTGCTGGGCTGGTGGGTTAGTGAGGGGGAGGATGGGCCCCGATCCCTGGGCATGGAGACCCGGGACGCGATGGGCTGCAGCCTTGGACACCTGGGCACGGAAAGCAGCCTAGGGCTCTGCCTTGCTGACCCTGCTTCCAGGGGCGTCGCTGGCCGGGCACCTGCTGGCTCTGAGCCGGTCAGGGGGACGCAGGCAGTACCTGGGCACTGCCTGGCAGACTGGCTCCCACTGAGCAGAGCAGGAGGGGACTGGCTGCCTAGCTCTCCCGGCCATGCTGCCTGAGGGGGCTGGCTCGGTGCCACCGCAGGGGACAGCGGTGTCCCTTCAGAGGGCCTGGGTCCCATGCCCAGCCACCTAGCGATGAAGTGAGCACCGGCCAGTTAGCGCCGGCGTCTCTGCTCCAGACTGGGCGGGCGGGCGGGCGGCACCCTCAGCAGCTCTGCCATCTCCCCAGGGCCTGCAGGACTGCATTGCGGACCTGCTCCAGCCCTTCTGCGAAGACCCCATCGACCTGGTCGCTGGAATCGACGCCATGGGCTTCATCCTAGGTAACCCGCCGGCCTCTCCCGGGTGTCTCCTCCCTCGGGGCTAGGGATGGGAGTGTGTGCTGGGGTGAGGGCACCACCTGACCTCCAGTGAACAAAGGGTTCACCTGGGCGCTGGCCTGCCCTCTCCTTGCTGGGGCGCTCGGGGCAGAGTCTTTTCCCTGTGCTAGCTGGTTACAAGCTCCATTGGCCCCTCCAGGGCTGTGCCCCGTCTCCCAGGGCATCGGTGCCCATTCACTCCTCTGCTTGCCCTTGTGCCAGGCGCTGCCGTAGCCAGCACCCTGCAGAAAGGCTTCCTGGCCATCCGCAAAGCCGGGCACCTCTGTGTGGAGACCTGCACGCAGCCCTACACCGACTACACGGCCCGCCAGAAGCTGCTGGAGATGAGGACGGACGCCATCCAGCCAGGTGAGAGCTGCGGCAGGCACGGCCAGCAGCCCCCGGGCTCTGGTGCCTGGCTACTGCCCTCGGGCGCTGCCACTCATCTTCTGTCCTGTGGGAAGGGCCCTCCCCTCCCCTCCCCTCGAACTCACCTAAGCATGGGCCCAGCACCCCATCTACGCCTCACCTGCTCCAGGTGCCTAGCTCCATGGCAGAGCTCCCAGAGAGCAGCAGAGCACCTCCCTGGCATCCCACGGGCACCGTTACTGCCTGTCTGAGGGCTCTGCCCCAGCCCGAGCCTGTCTGTTGGGCTGCAGGTAACGGCATCAAGGCGCCAGCAGAGGGAGGGGGCTGTGGGGAGAAGCCCACCTAACCGAGCCCTTGCACCCCAGGTCTGCGTGTCTTACTGGTGGATCAGTGGATTGAAACGGGGGGAACCATGCGCGCTGCCATCCAGCTGGTGGAGCAGCAAGGGGGAGTGATCGCAGGTAGGGGGCAGCATGATGCACGGGGCGGGGGGGCTGGCCAAAGGGCTGTGATCACGCCCAGCCTGGAGCCCGGCGGGGCAGGAAACGGAGCCACCTGGACAAGGCGATCGCTGGGCGTGGGAAATGTTGGAAGAGTCTCAGGTTTTTCCTTAACCAACATTTCCCTTGAAAAGTTTCCGACCCAAACCCCAGAACATTGGACTGAAATGTTTGAAATCTCCGGGTTGGTGATGAAAACCAGAAACCTTTTCACAACTGAAACGTCCCCAGCACTGGGCCAGCCATTGTGTCATTAAACCCCTCCTCTGGGTTCACACAGTGGAGCGGGTGTAGAGGTCTCCACAGTGCTGCGGGGGCACCCGCCTGGGTGGGGCAGGCTTGAGAGGGGCGTGAGCCCCCCTCCATTATCACACAGGCCCCTCTCGGAGGGTAGCTGGCCCTCTGAAGGAGTCAGGGCCACCTGCCTCTGACAGGCTCCACACGGGGTAACGAGGCAGCTCAGGTTCACCTGGGACTAGGGGAACTCCTGGAGGTGCTGGGATGGGAGGCCGTTAATTAGGCAGGTAAACACCTGGGCAAGCTAAAAAGGAGGCTCTGGGCTGTGTGGGACAGAGGAGAGAGGCTCTGGGTGAGAGGCCCAGTTCCCAGTATAAGAGAGCTCCTACGGGGAGGGCTTCAGGAGGAAGCTGGTGATGGGGCTCACCCAGAAGGGAAATTGAGAAGAGTACGCCTGGTGGGAGAGGCTTTGAAAGGGAGGTGCTATGAATGCCACAGCTCAGCAGACCCTAGCCCATGCAAGGACTTCAGCCGGTAGCAGCAGAAGCCCCAGAGCACAGGAATTACCGTCTCAAGGCAGGATCGTTGTGGTTTGTCCCCTGTGCGGACCCTTCCCCTAGCTGATGACAAGCCCTGGCTCCAGAAGCGGGGTCTGGGTCAAGAGGGCCTTGCTGGGGAGGGATCTGGATGGACATAAGTGGGGCTGATGGACTAAGATTACCTCTGCCTCCCACGGCTTCACCTCCTGGGTCTCTCCTTGGAGCATTCAGCATCCTCTGCCCCTCCGTGCGCTTCCCACAGCGAGTCCGCCCAGGTGGGGTCCTGCACCCCCACTTCGCAGTCAGCCGTGACTCTCGGCCAGCCAGTAAAACAGAGGTTTATTAGATGACAGGAACACGGTCTAAAACAGAGCTTGTAGGTCCAGAGAACCGGATCCCTCAGCCGGGTCCATTCTGGGGTCCCGTGAGCCAGACACCCCCATCTGCCCTCACTTCCCGTCCCCAGCCAGCTCCAAAATGAAACTCTCCAGCCCCTCCTCCTCTGGGCTTTGCTCTTTCCGGGGCCAGGAGGTCACCTGATCTTTGTTCACCTTTAGCTATCCCCTTGCAGGGAGGAAGGGCCACGGCCATTTGTTGCCAGGATACAGAGTGGCAGCCATGAATGCACACTGGAGACTTAAGACATGCATAGGGGAAACTGAGGCACCCACACAGTATTCAGAGGAAACATTAAGAACAGACCCACTTCATCACACCCCCGAAGGGGTGCTGTTCAATATATAGAAGCCTCATTGGATTTACTGAAGCCCACTAGGGGAAACTGAGGCAGAGATGCAATGGCAGAACTGCAGCAGGCCACCAGGAGGTGCTCCAGGTTGATGGCCCTATGACGCTCCTGCTCCAAGGAGCAGCTCCATTTAAGTGTCCCAAATTACAGGAAATAGACAGGTATGACTGGCCAGAGTCCTGGTAGGGTGTCGGGGGGGCCCCCAATCTCTCCCCTCCACAGCTTGGCCTGAAGCATCAGCCCCTTTGCTGGTGGAGTCTGTCCCCTCAGTGAAAGGCAGCGCCCTGACCCAGGGGAGCCGGGTGCTGCCTCGAGTTGTCTTGCCCCCTGGACAGGGCAGGAGAAAGTCGGGTTTGCCAGATGGGATCAGGCCTGTCCCCAGCCAGAGGTTCCTGAGCAAGGTGAACTCCCCCCATAATGCAACTGGTCACCCATGCAGTGTTGGGCCCAGGCTGTCTCCTGGGGCGAGGGCACAGGCTGGCGAGCGTCATTGACAGCGCTGGTTAGTTCTTGCCATGTGTGGGCTGCTGCCCGTCCTTGGCAGTGCCCAGCAGAGGGTGGCACCCCCCCACAGCGACTGGCACGGGGAGCGTGGACGCAGCTGTGCCAACAGCAATGCAGCCTTCCCGCCACGGCCCCTCCCCAGGCACTGCCCAGCTCAGCCAGCACTGAGCTCGAGGGTCTCTGGTTGTCTGGGTCCCCGCCGTAACCCCCCCGCTCTGCTCCATGTTGCACAGGCATCGCTGCCATCTGCATCGAGGACAGTGAGGGTGGCAAGTGGATCCAGGAGCATTACAAGTGTTCGCAGTGTGTCCCCCAGCACCTGATGCCCCAATTCAACAGGCACCAGCTGGAGTCCTTCCAGGCCTTTGGGGCCACGCCTGGCCAGGCATAATTAATGGGATCTCCTGCCCTGCAGCTGAGCCTTGCACCAAGGTGCCCAGGACCACCTGCTCCATGGCCCGTGGGTTGTCCCTGCAACCAGAGGCCGGAAGGGAGGGGTCACAGCTTTCAGAAGAGCTGCTTCCCCTCCCCCACCCCAGTCTAATCCAATTAAGCCATGTAACCCTTACTAATCACAGATGCCCTCCTGCACCCTCCAGAATGGCTGCATCACGTGGGCAAGGACAGTGCTCAGACCAGCTGCGCCCCTGCGTCTGGGGAGCAATCTCACCACTTACTGCTGCGTATCAAACCTGCCCCACGGTAGCCCCCTGGATCTGCCTGGACGCTGGCCCCCACCTCCGCCAACACCCCCACCCAGCTGCTGCCCTGGGGAGCCCTAGGTCGCCTCCCTGAAGTCTGTTACTCCCTGAGAGCAGAAGAAAATCTTGGTCTGGGCATGGCCCAGCTCCCTGCTGGCAGCGCCCCCAGCGTCTGTCTGAAATCACTGCTCCTTCTTCCTCGGGCTGGCTAGGCGCTCAGCTGCTGTGCGGGCAGTGTGCTGGGGGGATGGGGCTGCAGCCCCAAGCTGCTTCCTCCTTGTTCTAATGCCCCTCACACTGGGGCCCCCCCGAGCAGCTCCCACCCTGCCGAGGCGTCACAGAATGCTTCGCCCCCTCGCTCCCAGAGGAAATCCGGCCAGCACTGGTCCCCACACCCCCAATCACTGGGTATTTTCTTTTTTTTTTAAAAAGCGTAGAAATTCGGCTTTATTACATAGCGTCAGCGCCAGGAGACCTCTCCCCTTGCTGATTACACACTGATTTGCATAGTTAACGAGCTTGTGCAGTCTCTTCCCTTTCTCTGCAGGCAGCAGGGTCTCGGTAGGTGGAAGTGGGGCAAGTCCCAGGCTACTGCTCCAGCTGCTTCCTGACTCTTGTTGCAGTAGGTGGGCAGGACGCTGCCTGGCTCCGCGGCCGGCTCCTGGCAGCATTAACACCACCGGAGCGAAACCAGGGCAGCGCCCTGCCCAGCCAGCACCAGCCACGAGGCCAGCAGGGGACAGGGCCGGGACACGCAGAGACCACGCTCTGCCCTAGCCCGGGAGGGAGGGGGGATTCCTGTCCCAGCCAGGAGGGGGCACTGCAGGGCACAGGGCAAGGAGCGGTGCCGGCAGCTCTTCCAAACGCCTGGCTGCTGCCTGTGCTTCAGCCCAGCCCCAGCCCGGGAGCCGGAGCCAGGCCGTGGTTCCCAGCTGCCCCGGCCCAGGGCGCAGAGGGAAGGAATAGTTCTGGGTGAGCAGGGTGAGCGGCGGGGGCAGGAGCTGAGCCGGGGGGAGGGATCTCCGCTGAGCAGGCACCAGCCCCCGCAGGCCCACAGCTGGGATCCGCCAGCAGCTCTTTGGCAGCGAAGAGAGTTCAGTGCACGCAGCGGGGCGGGGCTGGCGTCCCCCCGTCAGCGGCAGCACTTGGATTTCCTCCTCTGCGCCGTCAGGTACAGGTCGCTGTCCGTGCTGTGAATCCCTAGGAAAGCAGCACACGTGGGATCCCGGGAAGTACAGTGAGCGCCCCAGCCCCCTCCAGTGCCACGGAGACCTTCGCCCGGGCTGCCAGCTCCAAGCCTGCTGGGGTCGGGAGTGCCACCAGCTGTTCCCAGCCCCCCACTCGCGGCTCCCGTGGGAAGCTGGCTGCGGTTCTCAGCTCAAGCCTAGGGGACTGGCCCTTGCTGCAGCTCAGCAGAGGGGCCGGGGCTGCGCTCTCCCCCAGAGCCGGAGGGTCCCCCTAGGGCAGTGCCAGGCGGGTTGCAGGGCGTGGGGGAGGAGCCCTGCCCCGCCCCTGCTCTGTGGTTACCTAGCGGAGCCAGCCCAGCACTAGATGCCCCCGGGCGTCAGATCAATGTACAGTGGTGGTGCTGGCTGGGATCCCAGCAGCCGCGAGGTGGATACTCACGCACGACGTCCCCGATCTTCCTGGCGCTGCTCTTCTCCAGCTCGGCCAGCACGCTGCTTTCGAAGGTCAGCGAGGCCACGCGGAAAAAAAACTCCCTCACGTTCTCCCCTGCCCAGAGAGCCGACAGTGACCCCTCCGTCCCTGGCTCCCAGCCCCGGGGATGTGCCAGTGCTGGGACCGTACTCTGGGGTACACCGAGCCGTGGGCAGCTGCGTGGTCACCGCCTGCCAGCAGTGAGCCATGCCCGGAGCGATGCCCACAGCGGGGCAGAGGGCGCTCGGTGTCTGAGGATGGCACAGGCACAAGTGTGCTGAGGGGAGGTCTGGGGGCAGGAATGCAGAGCGTGGGAGTGGGGGGCAAAGGGTGGTCAGACCCCTCAACAGTGATGCCAGCTGGGAAAACTGGGCTATGCTTCAGCCCTGGGGGCACCAGGCCTCCACTCTAGGGGGCCGAGAGAGGCAGCAGCCAGGGGCACCTCTCCCCTCTGCCCCCCCCTCATCACAGCCTGCCCCGGCACTCACCGGTGAGTGAGGAGACAGCCCAGTACTCCGCCCGCATCTCCTTGGCCACCTTGATGGCGTCTCTCTCCATGAGGCTGTACTGTGCAGGCGGCTGCGGGAGGAGACAGGAGGTCACCGCCTGAGCCCTGGGACCAGCCCCGTGGCAGGGGCCTGTGGAGTGCTGGGGGGACGGCTCCTGGGGGCTGGCTGGGACAGACAGGGGGATGGAAGGCAGCTCCATGGCCTAGATCGACCCCAGGGCTCTGTCCTAGGGAGTTTGCTGAGTCGAGCCCCCCAGGACAATGAGGGGTGGCCCCAGGCTCTCCCCGGCAAGCGCCATTCAGCTTGGGGGGGCTGGGACCCACACTCACACTCAGATCCTTTTTCGAGCCCACCAGGAAGAGGATCACGTTGGAGGGGTCATTCTCCTTCAGGGCGTCGGCCAGCCACTGCCTGGAGGGTGAGAGAGGCCATTAGCCGGGGAGGCAGGTGGGGCCCTGGGCTGTGAGACTTCCACAGAGCCAGATGCCCACTCAGCCCGGCCCCAGGGATGGCAGCAAACAGCCCCCCAGCCCAGCCCTACCCCCAGCCCCCCACCTTCAGCCCCCGCATGGCCCCGTGCCTGCGCCCAACCCCCACACCCTGACCTACAGCCTGGTCCCCTTACGCCTCGAATCCCCCACCCCAGGCCCCAGCCCCCTGCGCCTCCCGCAGCCCCCTGCGCCTCCCCCAGGCCCCAGCCCCCTGCGCCTCCCCCAGGCCCCAGCCCCCTGCGCCTCCCCCAGCCCCCAGCGCCTCCCCCAGGCCCCAGCCCCCTGCGCCTCCCCCAGGCCCCAGCCCCCAGCGCCTCCCCCAGGTCCCAGCCCCCTGCGCCTCCCCCAGCCCCCAGCGCCTCCCGCAGCCCCCTGCGCCACCCCCAGGCCCCAGCCCCCAGCGCCTCCCCCAGGCCCCAGCCCCCTGCGCCTCCCCCAGGCCCCAGCCCCCAGCGCCTCCCCCAGGCAGACCTCTAGAAGTCCTCACTTGTCAGTTACAAACCCTGCTCCCCACCCTGCCCTCTGGCTCTGCTGGCTGCCATCTTCCCTCCCCTCTGCCCAGGCCCCCTTGGCTGCCATTGCCCCCAGCCCCCCCCGCTCGCTGCCCCCCCCCCCATCCTACACTGCCGTCACCCCTGCCCCCGGCAGCCAACCCCGCTCCCTGCAAGAAGAGTCCCTTCGCCCTCTGAGCTGGCGTTACCGTACCTGGTGTGCGCTAGAGACGCCACGTCGTTCACATCGAACACAATCACTATCGCTGGGGGGAGAGTGAGAGGAGGTGAGAGACGGGGGGCTGGGGGGACCCCACAAACCCTGTGTGCTTGTTATCGAGAGCACCAGCCTGTGCTTGGCGTAGGGCCGATAGTTCGCACTGGGCCTGCAGGGGCCAGATTGTTATGGAAGGGCCACGTGTTTGTTATGGTAGGGTTGCCGGCAGGGCGGTGTCTTTGTGATTTTAGGGTTTATTGCAGCAGGCTGCTCATTAGGACTGGGGTACAAGCCCCTGGCTCTTGGCGCCCCGCACACTCCTGGACCCTGGCCCTCACCTTGTGCTCCGCGGTAGTAGGTGGATGCGATGCACTTGAACCTCTCCTGGCCGGCCGTGTCCCACCTGGGGAGAGGGGCAGCGGGTTAGCTGTGGCTGTGACGGGAGGGCCGAGAGGCTGGGCTGAGCCGGTACTCACAGCTGTAAGCTGAAGGGGACGCCGAGCACCTCAAAGCGCTCCATCTCGAAGTCCACCCCAATGGTCGCCTTGTAGTTCTTATCGAATGTGTCCTTGCAGAACCTGCGGGGGAGACCCAGCCGGTGGAGCTGGGGGGTCAGCATACAAAGGGCCGGCCCCCTGGGGCTTCCTGCCAGGGAGCCAGGGACCCACCACTGAAATGCAACCCCCTCTTGGGTGGGACACAGCAGCTGGGTACCAGCTGATCCCCAGTGAGATACCACTGGGTGAGGAAGTGAAGGAACAGTCTGTGTCTAGCTAAATGCCAAGGGAGGACTCAGGGAGCCAGTGTCCTAAGCAGCCCACGATGGGGTATTAGTTCTGTACTGACAGGGGAAAACTGCTCAACTGACTCACCTGGATTCTCCTGGGACATCTCCCATCCAAGCAATAAACAGGCCGAGCTCTACGGAGCTGACAAGCCCAGAGCCTCAGGGGGCCAGACCCTGAGCCTGCTCTAGGACAAGTCGACACGTTCCCAGGCAAACCTCCCCGAAAAGCCCCCCTAAAGCAGCGCCAGAAGCAAACGGGAAGTGGGGACACCCCATAGCACCGACTCGGGGGCTGGGGGGCCAGCCTGGGGATCAGGGGTGTCTGGAACAGTCTAGGCCACTGGGTGACTCCCCATAGCCCCGGAGAGCAGGGACCGCGACTCCTGTGTGTCTGCGCAGTGCCCTGCACAGTGGGGCCTGGCCCTGAGATAATAAATGACACTTCCCCCCTCCCAGAGAGGGGCCTTTCCCCCTTCCCGGGGCCCTGGCAGCGCAGTCCCGCCCACCCCCAGGCAGCCCCACCTACCGGTTGATTAAGCAGGTCTTGCCCACTGACAGGTCTCCCACCACGATGATCTTGGAGATCTTAAACCTGCTGGGGAGAGCCGGGCACGTCGTTGTCAGCTGTGAGCTCCCGTCCCCCACCCAGGATGGGCAGTGCCAGCTCCCACAGCTGGTGGCCGGGCCAGCAGCCTCCCCCCGAGGGGCCATGGGACGGATTGGTGTCTCCAGTGCTTGCACTCGCTGCCATGCTGAGCGGGTGCTCCCAGGGCTCCCTGCCCGTTCCCAGTGCACGCCAGCTTCCACTGGGGTACTGAGTAATCACCGGAGCAGCTGTCTCCTGGTAACCTCAGACACCCAGGCAAGCTCCTCCATCTGCTCAGCAAGCTAACGAGTCCAGGCAATTAGCCTCCTCCAGGCGTTTGTCAAAAGCAGCCTGCTCGGAAACCTGAACCTCACCTTCCCCCCGTGCACCCCGTCCTGCTGCTCCCCCCGTGCACCCCGCCCTGCTGCTCCCCCCGCGCACCCCGTCCCGCTGCTCCCCCCGTGCACCCCGCCCTGCTGCTCCCCCCACGCACCCCGTCCCGCTGCTCCCCCCGTGCACCCCCGCCCTGCTGCTCCCCCCACACACCCTGTCCCGCTGCTCCCCCCATGCACCCCATTTCTCCCCCCACGCACCCCATCCCACTGCTCCCCCCACGAACCCTGTCCCGCTGCTCCCCCCGTGCACCCCGCCCTGCTGCTCCCCCCACGCACCCCGTCCCGCTGCTCCCCCCGTGCACCCCGCCCTGCTGCTCCCCCCGCGCACCCCGTCCCGCTGCTCCCCCCGTGCACCCCGCCCTGCTGCTCCCCCCACGCACCCTGTCCCGCTGCTCTCCCCATGCACCCCATTTCTCTCCCCACGCACCCCATCCCACTGCTCCCCCCACGCACCCTGTCCCACTGCTCCCCCCGCGCACCCCATCCTGCTGTTCCCCCCGTGCACCCCATTTCTCCCCCCGCGCACCCTGTCCCGCTGCTTCCCCCATGCACCCCACCCTGCTGCTCCCCCCACGCACCCCGTGCCACTGCTCCCCCCGTGCACCCCGTCCCGCTGCTCCCCCCGTGCACCCCGTCCCGCTGCTCCTCCCGCGCACCCCGCCCCCCTGCTCCCCCCGCGCACCCCGCCCCCTGTTCCCCCCGCGCACCCCGCCCCGCTGCTCCCCCCGCGCACCCCGCCCCGCTGCTCCCCCCGCGCACCCCGCCCCGCTGTTCCCCCCGTGCACCCCGCCCCGCTGCTCCCCCCACGCACCCTGTCCCGCTGCTCCCCCATGCACTCCATTCTCCCCCCCGCGCACCCTGTCCCGCTGCTCCCCCCACGCACCCCATTTCTTCCCCCAGGCACCCCATCCGGCTGCTCCCCCCACGCACCCCATCCGGCTGCTCCCCCCACGCACCCCGCGCCACTGCTCCCCCCACGCACCCCGTCCCGCTGTTCCCCCCGTGCACCCCATTTCTCCCCCTGCGCACCCTGTCCCGCTGCTCCCCCCACGCACCCCATCCCGCTGCTCCCCCCATGCACCCTGCGCCACTGCTCCCCCCACGCACCCCATCCCGCTGTTCCCCCCATGCACCCCATTTCTCCCCTGCGCACCCTGTCCCGCTGCTTCCCCCATGCACCCAGCCCTGCTGCTCCCCCCACGCACCCTGTCCCGCTGCTCCCCCCATGCACCCCATTTCTCCCCCCACGCACCCCATCCCACTGCTCCCCCCACGCACCCTGTCCCACTGCTCCCCCCGCGCACCCCATCCTGCTGTTCCCCCCGTGCACCCCATTTCTCCCCCCGCGCACCCTGTCCCGCTGCTTCCCCCATGCACCCCACCCTGCTGCTCCCCCCACGCACCCCGTGCCACTGCTCCCCCCGTGCACCCCGTCCCGCTGCTCCCCCCGTGCACCCCGTCCCGCTGCTCCTCCCGCGCACCCCGCCCCCCTGCTCCCCCCGCGCACCCCGCCCCCCTGTTCCCCCCGTGCACCCCGCCCTGCTGCTCCCCCCGCGCACCCCGCCCCGCTGCTCCCCCCGCGCACCCTGTCCCGCTGCTCCCCCCGTGCACCCCGCCCTGCTGCTCCCCCCATGCACCCTGTCCCGCTGCTCCCCCATGCACTCCATTCTCCCCCCCGCGCACCCTGTCCCGCTGCTCCCCCCACGCACCCCATTTCTTCCCCCAGGCACCCCATCCGGCTGCTCCCCCCACGCACCCCATCCCGCTGCTCCCCCCACGCACCCCGCGCCACTGCTCCCCCCACGCACCCCGTCCCGCTGTTCCCCCCGTGCACCCCATTTCTCCCCCTGCGCACCCTGTCCCGCTGCTCCCCCCACGCACCCCATCCCGCTGCTCCCCCCATGCACCCTGCGCCACTGCTCCCCCCACGCACCCCATCCCGCTGTTCCCCCCATGCACCCCATTTCTCCCCTGCGCACCCTGTCCCGCTGCTTCCCCCATGCACCCCATTTCTTCCCCCAGGCACCCCATCCCGCTGCTCCCCCCACGCACCCCACCCTGCTGCTCCCCCCACGCACCCTGTCCCGCTGCTCCCCCATGCACCCCATTTCTCCCCCCCATGCACCCTGTCCCGCTGCTCCCCCCATGCACCCCATTTCTCCCCCTGCGCACCCTGCCCTGCTGCTCCCCCTGCGTACCCCGCCCCGCTGCTCCCCCCATGCACCCTACCCCATAGCCCTTTTGCTTTTACAGATCTGGACATTGGACCTGGCTGCAGCTTCCCCCAGACTCCATCCAACAGGGAGGCCAGACAATGCCGAATGAACCGCAGGCGGTTTCCAGGCTCCAGACCCCCTTGCCCACGGCAGGCAGGCTGGGCACTTTGTAAGGGGACTTTAGGGAGACTCCGAGTCGAGTCCTGGGGCAGCAGCAATGTGGAGCAACCCCAGGTCACAGAGTGGGGACCAGCACCGCGATGCTGGGGAGCTGGTAGGGCGACCAGCCCCCAGGCTCAGACGGTGCCAGTTTCCCTGACCGCTGTGCTGGGGAGCCAGTGCACGGCATCTCCCACTGAGCCCCCCAGTCACCTCCAGCAGGAAGTCCGACGGTTGCTCTGCTCTGGGCCCCTCCTCCCAGCTGCTCACTGCCACAGGCTTGGGCACAGGCCTTCCCGCTCCCTCCCAGCACGCAGCTCTGAGCCGGGCAGGGCTGGGGTTCCCCTCGGCTGCTGAGCCAGAGGGAGGCAAGGATGCACGGAGCTCCCTCTGCCTTGCTGCTCTGGCTCCGGGGGGATTTCAGGCCAACCCGTCTCATTTCTCTGGGAATCAGGCCCAGCGGAGAGGCGCTTTCCTGAGGTGCTGGGAGTCTCAATCCAAGGCAGGACCCCCACCTCCTCCCCTTCCCCTCCCCAGCACATTCCTGCAATGTGAGTAAGCTCCAGCCATGCCCCAGCACGCAGGGCTCTTAAAGAGACACTGCTCAGCCCTCCCCGGCTGCTGGGAAAAACCAAAGCAGCCTGATTGGGTTCCATTCCATCCCGAAAACTCCCCCAGCGCAGGGCTGTCCCTGGCACCAAACAGGGCTCGGGCCTGGGCTGGCTCAGGGCAGTCGTGATGAGGTCCCCAGGATCCGGGGCATGCTGCTGCCTGCCGGGAGCTCCTTAAAGGGCTCTGTCCCTTCCCTTGGGAGGCAGGAGTTCCCCGCGGCCCAGCACGGCTTACCCCACTGTCCCCGTTCGCTGCTCCTGGCAGGCGCCGCTTACTTGGGGATGAAAGCTGGAGCGCGAATGGAGGGCGGCCTCTTTGTGAAAGCACTGAAATGGGAGCACAGACAGTGAGCTGGCAGCTCCTGGGAAGTCGGCAGTGCCCGCTAACGGCTCCCCCAAAGAGAGCCCGAGCGGGAATGCCCCCGGAGCCTGCCCGGAACAGCCAGCCACACACGCTGCGACATCCGGCGCCCTGCGGCTCTCCCTAGCTCGGCTTGCTGAGAGGGGATGGACAGCTTGTGGCAGGGACCACACACGGAGCAGTCCCAGCTGAGGGGGCGGGGTGGGGAGCTGCCACCACGTCAGCCAGACCAAGGACAAGCTGGGGAGAACCCGCTCAGCACCCCCAACAATCCCCCCGGCTCGCGCTTCACAGGTGCAGCAGAACCCGGAGAGCTTGGCTCCTTCCCCGGCTCTGATACTCTGCTTCCTTTGGGCCCCCGCGGGTATCCATCACCCTCCCCTGGCCCCGCCTCGAAGAGCTGGCCTGCTTACCTGAGGCAGCTCCGCAATGATCCGGTCCCTCCGCACTGGTGCTAGCACGCTCATCATCTGGAGCCCGACTTCGCTGGGGAGAACCCAGGCACCCAAACTAGCGGGGGAGAAGGGTTGAGGGAGATTTCCTCCCCGTTTGCTGACTGCAGATTTGAAGCACGTCCTGCAGGATTACAGCACAATGGGCGGGGAGAGGGGAGCTGCAGTCTCGGCTTTGCAGCTGGCAGCAAGTCCCCCAAGCCTGGCACTGCTGGGGCTGGCGTTCTGACCCTTCTCCTCGCCATGGGCACAGCCAACACATTCAGGGCAGCCCAACCACAGCCAACTTGCCAGAAGCGCAGCACGAAGTGGAGCAGATTGCAGCTGCCCTCCTATTTCCGGCAGAGGTGTGAGCAGTGGAGAGCAGCGTGGCGTGGGGATCGCTGGAGCAGTGCACCCTGCGATCTCCGAGGGCGGCTGCAGGCTGCATGGCCAGTTCCATGGCTTGCACGTGGTCTCTAGCAGCAGCACGCTGGCCACCCTGCAGCCCTGGCTCTAGGCCGGTTTCTTTGCTATTCAGTGTGGAGACCCTAGAGCACCACGGTGTGTCTGGGGGTTGCTGGGCAGCATTGGCCAGTTCTGGCCAATCCGTGCCAGGCTATTGGGATACCCACCGGGGGAAGAAAGTGCCCGAGCCGGTGGCAGGTGACAGCTGTGAACCTTGGCCTGAAGGGCAGGGATCCTGGCCTACTCCAACGCTCTGTTGAAGGAAATCTTCCTGGCTGATCCAAGGCGCCACAGTGAGACATCAGGCTGGTGGGAAAGGGCCATACCAGGAGTGGCTCCCAGAGCCTCTGCACGGACCCTGCATTCCTGCCTGTGCCTCTGGTACTGAAGGGCCTTTCCTAGCACTCTGTGTTACATTTGAGGTTTGCTGTTGGCCCAGCAGCTGCCTAGCACCTGGGGAGATTTCATCTGGGCCTCCGCCGGAGCTGCAGCTTCCCAGAGCTCCATGTGGTACAGAGAAGGACTTCAAAGCCATTTCCCTGGCTCCACAGACACAGCTCCTACTCTGGGCTCCGCGGCTACCTGCAGGGGTCCCTGGGCCAGCAGAGCGGGTTGCTGACTACGTGGCTCGTTGGACAGCACCCAAGAGCTCTCCTGCAGCTCCATCCTGGGAGTTTGCTCTCCAGCCAACGCTCCTTCTGGAGCACGACAATCACTTGCTATTTCACAGTGCTGCCGGGAGAGAGGCCAGGAGAAATGGCTGGCTGGGGCTACCAAGAAGCCAGTCCGGGTTGTAACCACAGCAGCTACTTTCTTTGGTCTGGTTTCTCCTTTGGATCCATGTTGAGGGGCGTGCTAGAGAGAGATGCAGCCGACCCTCGGCCTTACCAGGGAAGCCCCACAAGCTAGAAGGGGCTTGGCTCCCGAGCGGTCCGCAGACAAGCTGACGTGCGGGGCTCCACCTCTGCTCAGCTGGACTGGCACAGTTCTCAGGGCCAGACTGAGCTAGGCACCAGCTTGGCAGGGCCTGGGCTACCCCCACCCCTGCCGGGCACTGTCTAGTCTACACTGGCTACCGCGGGGGGGTGGGGGGCGCTGCAGGACACCCAGTGGGGAAGGGGCCTCGGGCTGGAGCTTCCCTGAACCCAGCACCCTGAAGTCAGGGCTGCCCAGGGGATTCAGGGGGCCTGGGGCAAAGCAATTTCGGGGGCCCCTTCCATAAAAAAAAGTTGCAATACTATAGAATACTATATTCTCGTGGGGGCCCCTGTGGGGCCTGGGGCAAATTGCCCCACTTGCCCCCCCCCCCCCGGCAGCCCTGCCCTGCAGTAACTCCCCGGGACTCCTGGGCACCCGCCACGGGACTGGGGGGGATGCATCTGGCAAGAGGGAGGGCTCCCCAAGGGGCTCTAGCGGGGGGGGGCACCCAACCCAGGAAGCCCGCCCGACCCCCCTGCCCTCACTCACCCGCACCAGCGGCGCCTTCGGGCTGCGGGGAGCTCGGGCGATGAGCTGCATTTCGGGGGAGGGGAAGGTAACCTGATCCCCGGAAATTCCAGGGGCTGCGCGGGCAGCAGCCGGCCGGGCTGCGCGTCCCGAGGCTGGGAGCGGGGCCGGGACACGTGGGGCCGGGGAGAGAACCCCGGGCAACGGGCACCGCGGGACACAATGCACCCCAGGCCCTGCAGAGATACCGCCCCCGGGCCACCCTCTCACCCCGCCACCCCCCGGGCAGCCCCCTCACTCCGCCGCCCCCCTCGGACCTGGGCCGCCCCCTCTCCCGCTCCCCTCCTCGGGCCCGGGCAGCCCCCTCACCGCGCCGCCCCCCGGGATGTCCCTTCTCCCCCGGGGCCCCGGGATGTCCCCTCTCCCCGCTGCCCCCCTCCTCGGGCCCGGGCAGTCCCCTCACCCTGCCGCCCCCCGGGATGCCCCCTTTCCCCCCGGGCCCGGGCCGCCCCCGGGATGCCGTGGAGCTGGCTCTTCCCGCCCGGTCCCCACTTGCCGGTTTCTGGCTCTATCTCGTGTTGGGCCGGGTCCCCTCCGTACCTTCCGCATGGGGGGCGCTCCGGCGGGGCTGGGAGACGGCTGGGCTCCTTCCCACGGCAGCTGCTCCTGGTTAATGACTCACAGGCTGAGGCTCCGGGGGGCGGGGGCAGGCAGAGCCCCCCGCAGAGCATCCGGCCCGGTTCTCCGGCGGGACATCCCGACCTCGCCCCTCCCGGGTCCCGGGGCACCAGTCCCGTCTGTTCGCCGGCAGCTGGCGGTATGGCCGGGGAGCCGGCGGGCTCCGGCTGTCAGATCTGCAGAACAAGCGGAGGGAGCAGGGACTGGGGGGGGGGGGGGGGGCCAGGCCAGGCACAGCTTGGCCCAGAGAGGAGCCCTGCCCCGCACAGCCCGGCTGCGATGGGAGAGGCTCCCAGGCTGGTGCGTGGCCGAACCAATGCTACTCTCTGGGGGCAGCAGCCATCCAGGCCCCTGCTCAGGCCTCTGCTATTAGCCAAGATGTTCAGGGATGCAGCCCCACACCCTGCCTGCTAGAAGTGCTGGATCATAGAATATCAGGGTTGGAAGGGACCTCAGGAGGTCATCTAGTCCAACCCCCTGCTCAAAGCAGGACCAACCCCAACTAAATCATCCCAGCCAGGGCTCTGGCAAGCCGGGCCTTAAAAACCCCTAAGGATGGAGATTCCACCTCCCTATGTAACCCATTCCAGTGCTTCACCACCCTCTTAGTGAAATAGTGTTTCCTAATATCCAACCTAAACCTCCCCCACTGCAACTTGAGACCATTGCTCCTTGTTCTGTCATCTGCCACCACTGAGAACAGTCGAGCTCCATCCTCTTTGGAACCCCCTTCAGGTAGTTGAAGGCTGCTATCAAATCCCTCCCTCACTCTTCTCTTCTGCAGACTAAACAAGCCCAGTTCCCTCAGCCTCGCCTCTTTTATTGAGTGATTCATCCCCTGGACGACAGGGGATGAATCACTCAATAAATTGCCATGTTCTGTTCACTCCCTCTGAAGCAATGTCAGATTGTGTCTTCTTATATTTTAAAAATATTTGTATTAACACATCTCATTATTATTAGATGTACTGAATTTCAATATGTGATTAGAAATGTCACTACCCCATATACCATTCATTTGTAACCTGTTTTGGGACTCCTGGATGGAAGGTGCTTAATAAGATAAAAATATTAAACTATTAATTAGGTCTGTCAAGCGATTAAAAATTAATCACAATTAAAAAATTAATTGTGATTAATCGCATGATTAATCGCGTTGTTAAACAATAATAGAATACCATTTATTTAAATATTTTGGATGTTTTCTACATTTTCAAATATATTGATGTCAATTACAACACAGAATACAAAATGTACAGTGCTCATTTTATATTTATTTTTATTACATATATTTGCACTGTAAAAAACAAAATAAATAGTATTTTTCAACTCACCTCATACAAGTACTGTAGTGCAATCTCTTTATCATGAAAGTTGAACTTACAAATGTAGAATTATGTACAAAAAATAACTGCATTAAAAATAAAATAATGTAAAACTTTAGAAACTACAAGTCCACTCAGTCCTACTTCTTGTTCAGCCAATCGCTAAAGACAAACAAGTTTGTTTACATTTGCAGGAGATAATGCTGCCCATTTGTTGTTTACAATGTCACCTGAAAGTGAGAACAGACGTTCACATGGCACTGTTGTAGCTGGTGTCGCAATATATTTACGTGTCTGATGCGCTAAAGATTCATATGTCTCTTCATGCTTAAACCACCATTCAAGAGGACATGCATCCATGCTGATGACAGGTTCTGCTCGATAACCATCCAAAGCAGAGCGAACTAACGCATGTTCATTTTCCATGATCTGAGTCAGATGCCACCAGCAGACGGTTGATTTTCTTTTTTTGGTAGTTCAGGTTCTGTCGTTTCTGCATCGGAGTGTTGATCTTTTAAGACTTCTGAAAGCATGCTCCACATCTCATCCCTCTCAGATTTTGGACGGCACTTCAGATTCTTAAATCTTGGGTCGAGTGCTGTAGCTATTTTTAGAAATCTCACATTGGTACCTTCTTTGCGTTTTGTCAAATCTGCTGTGAAAGTGTTCTTAAAATTAATATGTGCTGGGTCATCATCCAAGACTGCTGTAATAGGAAATATATGGCAGAATGCGGGTAAAACAGAACAGGAGACGTACAAATTTAATTAATGCATTATTTTTTTAACAAGCATCATCACCATGGAAGCATGTCCTCTGGAATGGTGGCCAGGGCCAGCTCCAGGCACCAGCCCAGCAAGCAGGTGCTTGGGGCGGCCAATGGAGGGGGCGGCACGTCCGGCTCTTCGGCGGCAATTCGGCGGCGGGTCCCTCGGTCCCTCTCAGAGCGAAGGACCAGCCGCCGAATTGCCGCCGAAGACTGAAGCGGCGGCAGTAGAGCTGATTGCGATCGTGTCTTTTTTTTTTTTTTTTTTTGCTGCTTGGGGCGACAAAAACCCTGGAGACGGCCCTGATGGTGGCTGAAGCGTGAAGGGGCATACGAATGTTTAGCATATCTGGCATGTAAATACTTTGCAATGCTGGCTACAAAAGTGCCATGCGAACGCCTGTTCTCACTTGCAGGTGACATTGTAACTAAGAAGCAGGCAGCATTATCTCCTGTAAATGTAAATAAACTTGTTTGTCTTAGCGATTGGCTGAACAAGAAGTAGGACTGAGTGGCCTTGTAGGCACTAAAGTTTTACATTGTTTTGTTTTTGAGTGCAGTTATATAACAAACAAAAAAATCTAAATTTGTAAGTTACACTTTCACAATAAAGAAATTGCACTACAGTACTTGTATGAGGAGAATTGGAAAATACTATTTATTTTGTTTTTTACAGTGCAAATATTTATAATAAAAAATAATATACAGTGAGCACTGTACAGTTTGTATTCTGTGTTGCAATAGAAATCAATATATTTCATAGATTCATAGATTCTAGGACTGGAAGGGACCTCGAGAGGTCATCGAGTCCAGTCCCCTGCCCGCATGGCAGGACCAAATACTGTCTAGACCATCCCTGATAGACATTTATCTAACCTACTCTTAAATATCTCCAGAGATGGAGATTCCACAACCTCCCTAGGCAATTTATTCCAGTGTTTAACCACCCTGACAGTTAGGAACTTTTTCCTAATGTCCAACCTAGACCTCCCTTGCTGCAGTTTAAGCCCATTGCTTCGTGTTCTATCCTCAGAGGCTAAGGTGAACAAGTTTTCTCCCTTCTCCTTATGACACCCTTTTAGATACCTGAAAACTGCTATCATGTCCCCTCTCAGTCTTCTCTTTTCCAAACTAAACAAACCCAATTCTTTCAGCCTTCCTTCACAGGTCATGTTCTCAAGACCTTTAATCATTCTTGTTGCTCTTCTCTGGACCCTTTCCAATTTCTCCACATCTTTCTTGAAATGCGGTGCCCAGAACTGGACACAATACTCCAGCTGAGGCCTAACCAGAGCAGAGTAGAGCGGAAGAATGACTTCTCGTGTCTTGCTCACAACACACCTGTTAATACATCCCAGAATCATGTTTGCTTTTTTTGCAACAGCATCACACTGTTGACTCATATTTAGCTTGTGGTCCACTATAACCCCTAGATCCCTTTCTGCCGTACTCCTTCCTAGACAGTCTCTTCCCGTTCTGTATGTGTGAAACTGATTTTTTCTTCCTAAGTGGAGCACTTTGCATTTGTCTTTGTTAAACTTCATCCTGTTTAACTCAGACCATTTCTCCAATTTGTCCAGATCATTTTGAATTATGACCCTGTCCTCCAAAGCAGTTGCAATCCCTCCCAGTTTGGTATCATCCGCAAACTTAATAAGCGTACTTTCTATGCCAATATCTAAGTCGTTAATGAAGATATTGAACAGAGCCGGTCCCAAAACAGACCCCTGCGGAACCCCACTCGTTATGCCTTTCCAGCAGGATTGGGAACCATTAATAACAACTCTCTGAGTACGGTTATCCAGCCAGTTATGCACCCACCTTATAGTAGCCCCATCTAAGTTGTATTTGCCTAGTTTGTCGATAAGAATATCATGCGAGACCGTATCAAATGCCTTACTTGAAAATGTAGAAAAACATCCACAATATTTAATAAATGTCAATTGGTATTCTATTGTTTAACAGTGCAATTAATCACGATTAATTTTTTAATCGTGATTATTTTTTTAGTTAATTGAGTGAGTTAACTGCGATTAATCGACAGCCCTACTATTAATTAACAAAAATAATATTAATAAAAAATTACAAACGCTGAGGTAATAAAAAAACCACAACCCCCAATATGCACCACCCGCAGGTACTTTTCTGCGCATGCTCTCGTGCCTACTCTCCTTCCGTCTCTCTGTCTGGAACGAGAACTACCACTCCCGGCATGCCATGCGCGATCTCGCGTTGCTTGTGCCTACTCTCGTGAGAGTTGGCCCTATAAGCCCGTGTGAGGCGGCCGAGCAGGCCCTTTTCGCTTCCCTTTTCCCAAGATGGCGCCGAAGGCGAAGAAGGAGGGTGAGTGTGAGGGGGGACCGCGGCCGCCGCGCGGGGCGGGGGGCGGCCGCCTGGCTCTGCCCGCTCCCCGTTGCGGGGCCTGCGCCCCACGTGCGGCTGCCGGGGACCCCGGGGCCGGGCCGGGCCGGGCGCGCAGTGCGGGGAGCACCCGGCTAGGCCCAGGGCGGCCTCCGGATCCGCGCGGCCCAGCGCCAGCCCCCCCACCCGCGGGGGTCCCTTGGAGCCCGGCGGCTTGGCCGTTCCCGGGGCCGCGCTCTGGCGCGGGGGCGGCCTGGCTGAGGCGAGGCCCGGCCCGGGGTGGGGGGAGGGCGGCCTGGGCATCCCACGTGGCGCGGCAGAGCGGGGCCGGGCAGGGCCGGTACCGGGGCCAGAGGGAGCCGTGAAAATCTGACGGGCGAGCGAGGCACTTTCGCAAGCGATGGTAACGGGGACATGCAGCGTTGGGGGGTCCCCGGCCCAGGAGCAAGACTCGGCAAAGCTCCGCCTTGTCCTTCCCAGGGCCCCTCCGGGAGTGCACGATCATGTCGCGCTCGCCAGGCGGGTTCGTGTCGCTTGGCTCATTCAGTGAAGGGCAGCTCCTGGATTGAGCGGGGTTTCGTCTCCACTCGTAGGATCTGTACGGGGGGGTGTGGCAACCCGGGGCTGAGGGTGCGGCCTAGTAGGCTGCCAGTGTGCTGAATGTGTGGCGGGAGTGTAAAGTCCCTGGTTGTCGAGGCCAACAGACCTGCTGCTGCCAGCCTCCTCTAACCAGCCTGTTCTTTGTAGCTGTCCCCGCTAAGACAGAGGCAAAATCCAAGGCTCTGAAGGCTAAAAAGGCCGTTTTGAAAGGAGTCCACAGTCACAAGAAGAAGAAAATCAGGACATCTCCCACCTTCAGGAGGCCCAAAACTTTACGATTACGGAGACAGCCCAAATATCCTAGGAAGAGTGCTCCTCGGAGGAACAAGTATGTCTGTGTGGTCCATTTCCTTTAAAATCTGTTTCAGTATATCCAGTGAAAGGTCTGGACACCTTCCCCCCATCTCCATCACACTTGAGTTTCTTGATCTAAAGCCAGCTTGGTTTTAGTCATCATCTTATCAATTTTTTTTTAAATACTTCACTTGTTAAATGTAATGTTTATATTGGAGAATCATAAGTAAAATACAAGCTAGTAGTTTTAGGTCAAGTCTACACTAGAAAAGGTTGATTAGTTGCAGAACCAGCAACCCCTCCTATTGCAGATGCTGTTTATACGGCAAAAAAGTGAGTGAAATAAGCTATGCTGACAAAAGCACTTTTTTACTGGTGTAACTGCATCCACACTAGGGTTTTTGCTGGTATAAAGATGCTGCAGAAAATTACACCTTGAAGCAACATTGTGAACAGATTTCTAGTGTAGAACTGGTCTCAGTGAATGGAAGAGCTGTGTTTTGGAAACTGAAATAACGATGTCTTGGCAGCTTTCTTAATTACTTCGCTTTTGTAATGGATGTTTGGGGTGCAAATGATGATTCCATGCGACCAAAGCCTGAGAGCTTGTGATTACAATCTTACTAGTGACTGATGTACCCTGAAGTTTCCTAGAGCTACAGTGACAGTCTGCTGTGTGAAGGAGCTTTCTCTAGCATACCTCACTGCTGCTAGTGTTCTGTAACGCAAATGCTTCTCCCACACAGGCTTGACCACTATGCCATCATCAAGTTCCCTCTGACCACAGAGTCAGCCATGAAGAAGATAGAGGATAACAACACCCTGGTCTTCATTGTAGATGTCAAGGCCAACAAACATCAGATCAAGCAGGCTGTCAAGAAACTGTATGATATTGATGTGGCCAAGGTCAACACATTGATCCGGTAAGTGACACTGGGTTAAGTGGGAGGGAAATGGAGCACTTGTGGGTGTAAGATGTTTCAAAGTGCCCTGGATGGTGTTTAAGCAGATAATTGATTTAAAAGTTTAAGGGAAAATGTACCTGGCTTGAATGAAACTAGCAGGTACGTGGAACTGGAACCCAGAAGACTAGCTGTGTGTGTGTAGGGGGGGAAAGACTCTAATGATACAGAGAAATCTGAGGTTTCTGATTTATTCATATGCTTCCTCAATGCTGTATATAAAGACAGTTATAGCTGAGTTTCTTGGTTTGTAGGTTACAGTATGTGTGAGTTGCAGAGTTCAAGATCTGTCATGATTTTGTTGTACAATCTTGGCTTTGAATCTGAGCATGTCATGGTGGAATATGAATTGTAATCACTGGCTGAAAGGAGTAACCTGCAGTACTGAGGTACCAGCCAGTTGATCTGAGCAGCTCTTTTGGAAGCAACAAAGGGAATTTCTTTGTGCAAATGATGGAAAACTACTTCAACTGAGTACAGTGATGTTTTCAAAGGAACCACTGATGCACAACATGATACTGCGCAACTGGAAAAGAAATAGGGAGTTGTGGGTACTAATGCTTCATGCTTCATTGTAGGCCTGATGGTGAGAAGAAGGCTTATGTCCGTCTTGCTCCAGACTATGATGCATTGGATGTAGCCAACAAGGTGAGAATGGAGACTCTTGAATTTTCTCATTTTCATCTGCCCTCTCTACTCTGCCCCAGCCAGACCCTGTTTTGACATACAGCTGAGATCAGGGCTGTTATCCTCGGAGGGTGCTGTGCTGAAGTAGGGCAGTAATTCCTGCGCTCCATGTGGAATTGAATTTCTCACAGATTCTTAGTAGAATTCTTAGGGTACGTCTACACTTACTTCCTGGTTCGGCGGCAGGCAATCGATCTTCTGGGATCGATTTATCGCGACTTGTCTAGACGTGATAAATCGATCCCGGAAGTGCTCGTCGACGCCAGTACTCCAGCTCGGCGAGAGGAGTACGCGGCATCGACGGGGGATCCTGCCTGCCGCGTCTGGACCCGTGGTAAGTTCGGACTAAGGTACTTTGAATTCAGCTACGTTATTAACGTAGCTGAATTTGTGTACCTTAGTTCGAAGTGGGGGGTTAGTGTGGACCAGGCCTTAGTGGTCACTGGGCTAGAGCCGTTAGACTTAAAAAGCCTTTAGGACGTTTCATACTAAAGTGGCTATTGACCCTGACCTAATAAGAAATGACAGGAAGGGGAAGAGGTATCATAATTGACCAGTAATGTTATCGTTGGCTTCCGTCAGAAATGTACTCATGCAGGGACTCTGGGATATTGATCAGCAGCTAGGAACAAATGGCTCTGGAGCAAATTCATTTAAGAATGAAGGTTTTGGTCATGCTCACAGCCCAACATTTTGCCTCCCTAACTTAACCAGCACTTTCAGCTGGAAGAGTAATTCCTCACTTACTCTCTTAATAATGCTGCATAGAGGTTGCTGGCAAAGAATGTCTGTTTATTCCCCTTTTTCCTCCAAGGAGAGGGGCTATATTGCAGTAGGGGTCAGTGATCATGTGTAGTTGGTCTGGGAAATACTTTGGGATGAAACATGCTCTATAAATCTTGCTTACAGTCTCTTAACGGGGGAATAAATCTTTGCGCTATTCTAAAAGAGCTTCTCTGACACAACTTAAGCTGTCCAATGACTTGCCAGGTGTTGAGTAGAACATGCCAAAACACCACACATTATACAGATACTCCTGGCACTTGCTAGGCCAGGGTAGAATTTTTGTTGCTGGGCTGGGGGAAGAGCAGTTAGTTCTACAGCGGAATAGGAGCATTGTGCCCCTCAAACCAGCCTCGGGGCCTGCATCTTAAACAGGATGGTCAGAAGTGGGGGTAACAGGCATTTTAGTAGGGCTGTTGTGCGTCTTATTGTGCCAGGCTGTTCTATGTTAAATGTTCATCTACTCGTGTTTGTTGTAGGCAAGCTTAGGTGCTGCAGGAATATTGCATTAGCTTTGTTTGAGCTAGGGCAGACAGGATGTTTGCATAGGACTAGAGCTTTTGGGGGGAGATGGATTCATTGCCACTGTTCTACATCTTGGAATCTCCATCTTCATGTGGTCAGGGTTCAGGCTGTAACATCATTCCTTTTGTTTCCTTTCAGATTGGAATAATCTAAAGTGCATCCACCAAGAGCTGGGCAGATGAGATAATAAACTTTGTAAAACCACTTGTGGGCTCTTGTGTTCTGTAACGGAGGGCTCTCTGGGAGACTTTTGGAGCACTTTGCACAATTTCAGTGGCTTGAAGCATACATAAAGACTGTATGGGGCAATAGCTCAGTTTCATGCAACATTACGGAAGTGGAAGACTATAAATGCCATTTCCGAGGTGGGACTGTAACGCTATCCCAAACACCTGCAGCATGGCAGGCTTCCCAGGAGCGAGTCTACAGGAATTTGGTGGTGGTGAAGCACAGGAAGAGGTACAGGGACATCTCCACCCCAGCTCATTATTCTCCTTGCACAAGACTTAAATCTCTGTCTGTTCTGTTCAACACGCGGCTCTTGTCTTACCCCTGGCTACTCTTGCAACACATTGATGCTGCTTTAATTACATGGAGTGTAAATACCAATGGCTTCTGATGCTGCTGTTCCCACTTTACCCCTAGGCTCAGTCAGACCCTGTTCAAAGTGCTCTGTGCAGCACGTTTCACAGAGAATAAAAAGTTCTTCATGGATCAGGGCTTCATCCTTTGGCGGGTTGGTTTCATTTTTTTGCCTGCTGCTGCTGCCATTGTGTAACTCAGTGGTTCTTAAACTATTGTACTGACGACCCCTTTCACACAGCAAGCCTCTGAGTGTGACCCCCCCCCCCACATTAAAAACACGTTTATATATTTTACACAATTATAGATGCTGGAGGCAAAGTGGGGTTTGGGGTGGCGGCTGACAGCTCGTGACTCCCCATGTAATAACCTCATGCTTGGTGTAGCTACTTCACTGATTTCAAATGAGACCTTTAAAGAAGTTCTCCGGTTCAGTTCATCTGGTTGATCACAAGTGCCTTCACCCTGTCTGGCTTAGCCAGATACCAGCTTCTCTTCTGTCAGACGCATATGTGTTTTAGTGGTAAAAATAAAGTCAACTGAAGGATGTTCCTGGGAGATTCCAGTTGCTCATGTACTGTGGGGGTGGGAGCCATGAGGGGAACCAAGTTTGTTCAGTACTTAGGGAGGTGTTACTGCACAGGGGGCATTGCATACGAACCAGAGCCAAGGGTGAGAGGAGGGCTGTCTTCTGACAGTGGCTGAAGGCCAGAGACTTGTAAATAGGGGGCAAATAGATGTTGCCCTCGCAGGATCTCCTGGGGGAAGATGTCTGTCTTGAGGGATAGGCAATAGTATCTTAAAACCTCTCCTTAGTTTTAACACTGCTGTAATTAGCCTCTGTTTACAATCTAGTCATGGCCATTGCTATAGTATGTGAGCATCTCACAATCTAACCATGCTTATCTTGTCACATGCCTATAAGAGTAGTAACTTAACCCCACCTTTGAGCCAGGTGCCTGAGGACCAGAGCTCAGAGACTGGTGGGTCCCGGATGTGATGCCTTCATCTTACAACCACCCTTCCTCATTCCTACTCACAGCCTGAGTTGGCTCTTTCCAACTACTCCGTTATAGATTCACTAACACTACAATGCCCCTTTGATTACCAGCCCTTTAAAAATAAGGTTCATTTGGTTTTGTCTGGCATGAAGTGCATTATCCCTGCTGCAATACAGGGCTTAGTTCCCCTGAAATGCACTATTTGTGTTGTGCTAGCATTGAAGGCCTTAATTAGGTTCAAGGTGCTAATCCGGGCAGTCTTAAAACTAGCTGCTGTTGCTAACTGGAAATGAGGGATTGCCATCAACAAAAATCTTTAGTTGAAACCAGCTCTTCAAAGTGTTTGAAGAATAGGTAAGAATGTGGAGTGCTTACCTGTGGTAGGCAGGATGTGGATGCAAAGAACAGAGATGCTAGAAATATTCTTGCCTAACACCCCCCAGTTGTGAAGGGCTGGGGTACAAGGATAGGCGCTGGGACAGAATGGCTGAAAGCCCTGACCAACCAATGAGTGATTATCCTCTGCCTTGTGAAGTCCCCCCAGCAGTTAGACGCTGTTCTTTGCTTCCTGCCCTAAAGTGCTCGGTATGGTGACGTTTGCATTCCACTGTGGAGTGATCGGCACTTCAGCTAGGCAATGGTTTGTGTGTGCATGCTGACGCAAAAGTGCTGTGTGGATATAAGAGCTCTAAGGACCTTTGGGCAACATTGGGGTTTTGGGGCCAAGGTGGTGGTGTGAAACCTATTCTGATCTGTCACTTAAGGCTCAGACAGAGTTGCCACTTCAGGGGAGGTTTCATGCACTGGGATGCCTGAGAGTCTCAGGCAGTAGAACTGGATTTTCAGGGTAATTCACCCCAATGTGCCTCTGGCTGAGGCTCAGCAAATGACATCCTTTGACTTTAGTTCTCCCCAAAGAGAAGTGTGGGGGTGGTTATATGGAAACGGTGGTGCTGCTGATGGAAACCATCCATTTGATGTTGGTTATTACTACAAGCCAGGGGGTGCAGTAGCACCCCTAGTTCTGGCACCACAGCATGGAAATAGTTAATCCCTTTTTTGGTAGGAATGATTTGACATTTCTAGGGGAGAAAACAGCTTCTAAGCAAGGCACGTTCTGCTGTGAGAGAGACGGAACGTTCCCCTCTGCAGAGGACTGGCTGAACCTATAGAGGGAAAGTGCACAATGGAGAAACTTCAAAACCAGCTGTCTGCACGGCCACACCTTGGCTGCCTCCATGCTGTGCCTGGGAATCCCTCTGCAGAACTAGCCCTACACCAGCAGGGGGGAAAGGACTTAGCTTTGGGGTGAGGCTCTGGTGGGTACAGTGAGATGCAGAAGGCAGGTGCCAGACTCCAGGGAGAGCATTCCATGGGGCCTGACTGGCAGCTAAGGCAGGGGAGTGTTAGCTGGGCATTGCAAAGGAGAGCTTGGATTTTCTTCTGGTCATGACAGCTCCCCAAGGCTGTGGGTGCCTTTGAGAATCCAGCCCAATGCACGGGGAAGCCCCTTGGCTAGCCTTGCCCACACCTGTACTGTGAGTTCCTAGAGCTGGCCCCCTGGAGCACTAGGTCTGCTCTCCAAAGGTGGCCTGGCCAAGTGGCCACATTGGCCAGCCAGAGTCAGCTTCGTGCCCTGAGCCTCATTCTCCACCAGGAGGGCTGGTGTGAATACTCTGGTTGTAAGGAGGCTGGCCAGAAGGCATGTGACTCTCTTTATTTTCCTTTAGGGCTGAGTGCTGCTAGACTGTTCTGGGCTGGGCAAGGCGGATGGGATGGGATGAGAGCGGCTGGCCCTTCTGCTCGCATCAGGCAGGCAGGCCCACGATGCTGCTGCTGCTAATGCCCTGGGGCTGGGCCAGGCTGCTGCTGTATTATGTATTGCATTCGCCCAGGTGAGTGCAGACTATATAGGAAGAACCAGGAGCCACTGAGCAGCCACGGGCTCAGACTCCTGGGGCAGAAGCCCTCTCTTAGCTATGGAGTTTGAGAACCCTGCCTCTGTGCATGCAGCACCGGCTGCTGTGCCCCTGGCTTCATGAAGCACAAACTTCCAGCAGGCACTGCACTGCCCACTTAGAGTGATGGCAACAGGGGTGAGCTTAGATATGACCTGTCATTCATTATACCCTGCTCCAATTGGCAGAGAAGGGCACGTGACCAAACAGTTTCCTGCTCTTGACTTCCAAGCTGCGTGTTTGGCTGCTGCCAGCGCAGGGAGGAGAGTGAGGGGTGGTGCCAGGGGGAGAGTGCAGAACAGGAGAGCCAGGCTGGCTTCCTCCATCTTCACCTTTCCCACAAGCCACGGCAGCATCCTCCCCTGTCTCCCAGGGACACGCAGAAGCTTGAAACAGCGTCAGCCAGGGGCCTTCATTTGAGCAAAGCTTCTGTAACCCAAGGAGGGCCCTCACGAAGGAGAAGCAGGTATGTAGACGGGGCCAGAACTGCCATGCGTTTGGGGCCGAGAGGAGGCAGCTGCATTTCACGTAATCATCCATAGCCGTGCTTCATTCAGCCCAAAGGCCAGTGCCACTCTGGCATAGCCCCTAGCTCCCTGCAGCTTGATTGCTGACCCCCCTGGTTAGCCCTGGCCTTGAGTGCAGGGGTCGTGGTGGATAATGGAGACCCTCTAGCGAAAGGCCCAGGGAGCCAGAGGGAGAATCCAGGCCTCATTTCCAGCAGGGCTGCTCATGTTGGGGCTGCCCTTGGGACCCCCCCAGTCCCCGTTTGCACTGCAACACACCGAGCCACCTTCCCAGCCAGGCTCCAGGCCAAAGATTTATTCTGGTAGCCAAGTGCACGGTCTCTGTCTGCAGGTGCCAGCACCAATTTGCCTCCCCCGTGCTGCACAGGAACTCCCAGAGCGCTGGCCTTTCACACAAGCTGCACCTCCAAGGCCAATCAATCAGTTAGCCATGGGTGTGGAGCAGCCTGTCTGCAAGCAGCCCTGGCTATCTCCAGCCAAGTTCTTACCCACTGCCCACCAGCATGACACCTGACCCCATACACAGCTCCCTCTCTGCTCCAGAAGTTAGCCCTGCCCTGCCCTGCATTACGGCTGCAAAGCAGTGACCCAGCAGCATGCATCTGCCCTGGATGGATGCAGGAGGTAAGATGAGGGAACGCACCCAACTGCGCATGAGGCCTCTGGCTAAAGGTGAGTCCCAGGCTCACCACTCCTGGATTGGACCATTGGAAAGGGGGCAGCTGCGCACACCCCACTCCTGACCCAAGAACACTAAGGGGTCACTGGATTATTTTTAGATAAGCCTTGGAGCCCAGCCTACGACATCTGCCTCATTGCTTTGGGTGGAGTTGCAATAGCGTGAATGGAGCTGCCAGGCCAGTTTCTCAGCTCTGTGGCTTGGTGCATGGCCGCTCTGGTTGCAGGGCTAGCCTTTGTCCTGGCTGGGTTCTCCACAGGACGAGCCAGTCACCACCACCGCCTAGGGCCAGTGTGAGCTCTGTGCCCTGCTGTGTCCTCTCTTCAGCAGAGTTCCTTGCGTTCCAGAGCCCTGGTCCTCCCTGTCTGGCCTGTCCCTAGATAGCACCAGCACTGCCCAACGCAGCAACTGGGTGACATTAAAGACTATGCTCCACAATGCCCCTCTCCTCTGCCCCTTTGCTCCTGTCAGTCCACGTCTTCCCTTTCTCTGCAGCCTTCATTGTTCAATGCTCTGCCCACCCTGCTAACCGCCCCCAGAATCCTGCTGACTTCCTCCCTTCTGGCTTCACCCATAGCTTCCCCCCCCCCCGGTTGATAGAGCCCTGTGTCTCTCCCACACCAGCCCCTGCAGTCCCTTCTCAAGCCCTGGGCCCCTCCTACTCTGCCCAGAATCCTGACAATCTTTTCCAGCAAAAATTCACCACCTGGCAGCTGTTTCCCTCACCCGCCCCTCGACCCCCTTACTCCTCCTCTCCTCCACTTAAACATTCCCCCCATTCTTTGGCTCCTTTCCCTTGGCCTACAAGTGGACACTCATCTCCTCCATCCAGAAAAACTTCCCCCCCCAGTCCCACCTGCCTCTGCAGCCACTGGCCAGCTCCCTCCCTCCCACCCTGTCTGCAGAAACAGGGTATCTGACACTGAGCTGCAGGTCAAGTATCAGGGGTAGCCATGTTAGTCTGTATCCACAAAAACAACAAGGAGTCCGGTGGCACCTTAAAGACTAACAGATTTATTTGAGCTGCAGGTGTAATCTCTGGTGTGGGCAGACAGATCCAGCTAGCATGCTACAAGGAGCTGTGGCTGCCCAGGCAGTGGGATGGGCTAGCAGCTCTGAGTACAAACCCTGCCTATGTACAGGGGCTGGCTAGGACCCGCCCCTACACTATTTTCAGTGCTGGACCTTCCCTTGGAGCTAGTGCGGGTCTGTCTACCTGAGCCAGAACGTCAGCTCCACGTAGACGTCTGAAGGAGCTTGGGCAGGGCAGCGTAGGGGGGTAGTGTGGTGACTGACAGCACCAACAAGGCGGGGAGGAGGGGAAATCTGAAGGTAAAAGTAAATGGGGAGAAAACAAGTACAAAGCCCAACTGTTGTCAGCTCTTATGGTCAGGCACTGTCTGTTCTTTATCCAGCACCTCGCGCAGTGGGGCCCTGGGCCGGATCTGGTGCTCCTAGGCCCTTTGCTAATACCAGTAATAGAATCTGCCCTGCAGAAGGAGGGGAAGCACGTGTACCAGGGTAACGGTCTGGAAAGCAAGGGGCAGGAGTGAACATGCACCATGGGAACTGGGTGAGCCCAGACGCTCCCTTGGAGAGCCTGCTCCGGGCATTGGCTAGAATAGACTGAGAAGCCAGCAGCCCGGTTCCAGGGGCAGAAAAGTCCCCAGCCCCCACAGCAGATACTACAGGCCCCTCTCCCGCAACCATCCTGTTAGTGAGAGGCTGTTGCTACTCCCAGAACTTGAACCCTGCATGCCCCAAGCACCTGCGTATCCCACCTCCCCTGCCTCAAAGCCCTCTGCCCTAGCTTTCCATGGCCTTTGCGCCCACTGCTGTCCCTGCCTTGATGGCTCCTCCCCCTCAGCGTCTGTAACAAGCTGCTTCCTTCCCAGCCCAGTGCACGCTCTGCCCTGGGAAAGGATGGCCCAGATGTGCTGCAGAAGCTTGGAAACAGACACGTATTTAATGCATGTAACATCCCATCACAACACGGAAGATAAACCCTCTTTCCCAACCAGCTCCATCCTTCCCCTCCTGCTTTGCCTGCTGGGACCCCAGCCCCTGGGAGCAGCGCAGGGGGAGCAGCGGGGGGCAGCTCAGGCCATCGCGCCACAAAGCACAGGCTTCGTGAAGTGACTGCAGAGCCCTGTGCCGGTGGAGCTCAGCTGTAAGGCACATGTGGTGCAGAGCTGAGGAGGTGCAAAGCGCCCCAGGTCCAAGCCCTCCACTGCAGGGGGGGGGGGGTCCTGCACAACCCCACAGGCGTCGCCCCTTCACTCAGTCCACTAAGAACTTCTCCCCGCCCGCGTCCTTCCCGGCGCGCCGCCTGCAGGAGTCTGGGAAGAAGTCGGAGCGCAGCAGGCGGGAGAAGTACGTCAGGATCATGGCATCCAGCAGGAAGAGGTTGACTATCAGGAAGGCTCCCTGACCCCGCACCTCCACGTAGCGCACAAAGTACCAGGTCAGGTAGGTCTGGGGCACCAGGCGGAAGAGGAAATACATCACCAGGTTGACGTACTTGTTGATCCTGTAGAGGGTGGGAGCTGGCATGTTGCTCAGCTTCAGCAGCATGCGGATGGTCAGGAAGATATTGCTCACCTCCACGAAGAGCGACAGCATCCCCGCTGCCACGAAGCGGCCCAGGAAGATCCCGGAGAAGAACGCTGAGATCGCCTGGCAGGGAGGACCCAGACACAGGAGTGAGGCCGGTTGCCTTCCCCTCCACCCCCCAGCCCAGCCCAGGCATGGAGCTGAGTGCCTGACACCAGGCCCGCTCCAGAGGAAGATTAGAAGGCAGCCAGCTCAGCCTGCAGGGCCGTGGGTAGGGGGGAGCCATCTCTCAGGAGCGAGCAGATTGGTTGAGCTTCCCGGGGCTCTAGCCACAGTTGCATGGCCACCCCCCTCTCACAAGGTTAGTCTAACCCAGCTGGTGTCCCAGCCCGGATGTACTAACCAATCTTTCTGTGCATGGGAGGTGGGCAGGTCCCTTGGGCTCTTTTCCCCACCTCCAGCTTTACTCCCCAGGGAATCACTCGTGTGTCCTGGTTGACTGCCCCATTTGGCAGGTTCCGGCTTCTGCATGCCCACCCTGCTGAGCATACCTGCCACGCAAGGAAAGCTGCAGGTGAGACTCGGGCAGGGAGCTGCTCCGAATCCGGGCTTGCAAAGCAGGCATAGGCCCATGCCCCTGAACTTCAGCCCTGCATCACGATCTGCTCAGCTAACAGGCAGCGAGGCCAGCACAGGCCAGGCAGCCCCAACCTCAAGGACTCGCAGCCCTAGCCTCCTGTGGGGCACCCCTCCTGCCTTCCCACCTCCCCGGGGTCACTGTCAGTTCCACTCAGCTGTGGGTGTATCTGGAAAGAGCAGAGTCAACTCAGCTGGGCTCACTGCAGGGGCCTGTACTTGCCATGGCATGGTGAACCAGGTACTCCCAGGAGGCTCGGGACTGGTGGCTCACAATGATGTCGAGGGTGTCGTGGATGAAGTAGCCTGAGGAGGGGAGGCGGAGAGCACAGTGTCAGTCCGGGGTGGGGGGAAGTTACACTCACACCCTGTGCGTCTACAACAGAGCCTCCATTGAGAGCTTTCAGCTGTCACCCAGTGCCAAGGCTAGTGAGATGGGGCTGCATTAAACAGTGCCCCCCCCCCATTAGTAACTAGCCAGGTGGGAACTAAAGTTGGGAGGAACACCCGATGTCCTGACTGACACTCTCAGTAAGGCAGGTTCATGCCTCTCAGGTGCATGCGTGATCACCAAGACTAGTTTGCCCACACACCCCTGTAGTTACCACAGCAAGCAGGGTGGAAAGGGATTCTGGGAGCATCTACAGAGGGTAGAAGCATGCACGGGGAACAAGAGTGAGACCGTCTCTAAGGCGGGGAACACAGTCTGGAACAGGACGCTGGGAGCAGGAGTGGCTCTGTCTGGAATGGCTCGATGACTGTGCCGCACAGTACGGCAGCAAAAAGGCCTGTGCAATTTTAGGCGCCGCAGCCTCGTGTCATGGAGCAGGGAGGCGAGCGCCCCTGTGCACAGGGCTCGCTGTGTCTGGACACCACCAAGGTCCTGAAAAGCTGCAGGCAGCTCAGCAAAGAGCAAGCGAAGCGACCAGGGAACTGGAGGAACTGTGGCTAATTAGCCATGCCACAGATTTAAATCTGTGAACAGTCACTGAGGAGGAACAGGCCAGACAGCTCTGTGGATCTGAAGATGTCAATGCCTAAGGAGGAGCATTGTTGTGGGTGGGACCAGGGCGTGTTACAGGAACAACAGGATGGAATTAAAGCACAGGTGAGCTGAAGGCTGAACACCATGAAAGGTTTTTGAGCGGTGGGGGGAGGGGAGCCTCTCCCCACACTGCAGCCCTGAGCGCCTGCGTGGTGCTTAATAGGCGGCCGCGCAGCTTAGAGGGAACTTAGGTGAAAGGTATTGGGCTGTACAATACCCTCCCCTGGGATGCAGCAGAAGACCCAGCACGTGGGACTGGCCTGCACAAAGCCCTGGAAGGGATGCTGCTGAATCAGTCCTGCCTGGAGCTGGCTGGGGCAGCAAGATGGGGAAGGTTCTTCCAGCTCCAATCTCAGCACCTCTAGCTGAAATGCAGCACACAAGGCCCCTGCACGGGGGGAGGAAGGGGCAGAAACCCCTACCTGCAGAGAAGCAGAGAAGCAGGTATCCCGAAGTGGACGAGATGTTTTCAATGTCCATCAGCATCTCAGGAACCTGCCAGACGCTGGGGAGGGGAGAGACACGCAGAGAGGTGTGTGGTTTCATATAGTCTGATCATAGCAGCCCTCCTCACCTCCCAAGTGTCATGGTGCGCGGGTCACTGCCACACTGCAGGGAGGGGCCTGGGCACAGTTCCTCTTCCTGCATTACTCGGGTGAGCAGCAGTAACTCCCCCAATAGCATGAGCGAAGAGAAACAGCAGGCCCCTCAGCCAGCCATTCAGCTCCTTCTAGGGCCGAGCGGGAGCCCAGGACGGGCCTAGGTTGTGATCAGTCCGTCGGTACAGTAAGAGTCAGCTGGGGCCTTTGATCCTTTCTCCTTTGCTTAGCGGCTCATTGCTCATGCTGCAGGGAATCAGCGAATGCTCCAAGCCCCGCTTGGAAGCGCCTGGACTCCCTGGGACCTGGCACATGATCAGCTCAGCCCTGCCTCCCTGTGCTAGGCGGGTACACGGAGTGCCCCACTCAGTGGAGGTCTCCTTAGCACAGAGCGCCCCTTGCCATGTGTGCCCCTCAGGGCCCTCCCTGCAGACCAGGCACGTCCCCATTGTGGTGCAGGTGTGTGCACCACTGGTGCTGCGTGCCCGCTGCTCTCTCGGGGACAGGGCGGGGATGCTAACGGGCTGAGCAGAGGGGCCATGCAGCAGGACCGTTCTCTCTGCGGGCAGAGCCCCGGAGCAGGGATCGGACATGGCGCGCGGGGGGGGCTCGGGCACTGAGCAGAGCCCATGTCCCGTGCAGCACAACCGGCCTAAGGCCTTGGCGGGCACCGCAGCAGAACAGCCCCTGGGGCCGCGCCGGGGATGCGGCGGGGCCGGGTGCAGCTGCTGCTGGCTCAGAGCTGATCAGCACCTGCCTGGGCGCTGGGGAGCCCGGGCTCGCTGCAAACACCGCTAATGAGGAGCCGAGCCTCCGAAAGCGGCTTTGCTGCAGCTCCCGGGAGCAAAGGGGAGGCCTCGGGGGGCGGGGCGGGGGCCGGGCCCGGCTCACTCACCACAGCACGGCCCACAGCCCCGTCACCACCGAGTGCACGAAGGAGACGAGCAGGTTCCGCCAGCGCCAGGCGCGGGTCGGGTCCCGGCACACGTGGGCGGGCAGGGGCAGGCGACGCAGCCCCCGCTGCAGCGCCTTGAAGAGCAGCGTGGAGCCCAGCACCAGCCCGGCCGCGCGCAGCCAGGGCCCCATGCCGCCGCCTGGCTCCCCGGCCGGCCGCCGCCGCTCGCTCCGCTCCGCCCCGGCCCGGCCCACGTGCGCCGCGGCCCTGACTGGCGGGCTGGGGCCCCGCCCCCTGCCGGCGCCTCGCTCGCCCGCCCCCTGGGGGCACGGGGCGGGGCTGGGCCAGCTCAGGGAGCATCGGGGCTGGCAGGGGGAGGGGCTGTGCCAGCTCAGGGGGCATCAGGCTGGCAGGGGGAGGGGCTGTGCCAGCTCAGGGGGCATCGGGGCTGGCAGGGGGAGGGGCTGTGCCAGCTCAGGGGCCATCGGGGCTGGCAGGGGGAGGGGCTGTGCCAGCTCAGGGGCCATCGGGGCTGGCAGGGGGAGGGGCTGTGCCAGCTCAGGGGGCATCAGGCTGGCAGGGGGAGGGGCTGTGCCAGCTCAGGGGCCATCGGGGCTGGCAGGGGGAGGGGCTGTGCCAGCTCAGGGGGCATCAGGCTGGCATGGGGAGGGGCTGTGCCAGCTCAGGGGCCATCGGGGCTGGCAGGGGGAGGGGCTGGCAGGGGGAGGGGCTGTGCCAGCTCAGGGGGCATCGGGGCTGGCAGGGGGAGGGGCTGTGCCAGCTCAGGGGGCATCATGACTGGCATGGGGAGGGGCTGTGCCAGCTCAGGGGGCATCAGGCTGGCAGGGGGAGGGGCTGTGCCAGCTCAGGGGCATCAGGACTGGCAGGGGAGGGGCTGGCATGGGGGAGGGGCTGTGCCAGTTCAGGGGCATCAGGACTGGCATGGGGGAGGGGCTGTGCCAGCTCAGGGGCCATCGGGGCTGGCAGGGGGAGGGGCTGGCATGGGGGAGGGGCTGTGCCAGCTCAGGGGCCATCGGGGCTGGCAGGGGGAGGGGCTGGCATGGGGGAGGGGCTGTGCCAGTTCAGGGGCATCAGGACTGGCATGGGGGAGGGGCTGTGCCAGATCAGGGGCCATCGGGACTGGCATGGGGGAGGGGCTGTGCTAGCTCAGGGGGCATCAGAGATGGCAGGGGGAGGGGTTTGGCCCGTTCAGGGGCATCAGGACTGGCACGGGGGAGGGGTTGGTATGGGGGAGGGGCTGTGCCAGCTCAGGGGCATCAGAGCTGGCAGGGGGAGGGGCTTGGCCAGTTCAGGGGCATCAGGACTGGCACGGGGGAGGGGTTGGTATGGGGGAGGGGCTGTGCCAGCTCAGGGGCCATCGGGGCTGGCATGGGGGAGGGGCTGTGCCCGCTCAGGGGGCATCAGAGATGGCAGGGGGAGGGGCTTGGCCAGTTCAGGGGCATCAGGACTGGCACGGGGGAGGGGTTGGTATGGGGGAGGGGCTGTGCCAGCTCAGGGGCCATCGGGGCTGGCATGGGGGAGGGGCTGTGCCCGCTCAGGGGACATCAGAGATGGCAGGGGGAGGGGCTTGGCAAGTTCAGGGGCATCAGGACTGGCACGGGGGAGGGGTTGGTATGGGGGAGGGGCTGTGCCAGCTCAGGGGCTATCGGGGCTGGCAGGGAGAGGGGCTGTGCCAGCTCAGGGGGCATCGGAGCTGGCAGGGGAGGGGCTGGCATGGGGGAGAGGCTGTGCCAGCTCAGGCAGCATCAGGACTGGCACGGGGAGGGGTTGGTATGGGGGAGGGGCTGTGCCAGCTCAGAGGGTGTCCGAGCTGGCACAGGGGGCTGGGCTGGCAGGGGGAGGGGCTGAGGACATGGGGCAGAGACCTAGTACCTGCCTGCAAGGTTTCTTCAGTTGATGGGGCTTGGCCGGCACAGGCCCACTGACTTTTGGGAGCCGATGGCTTCCCTGCCAGGAGTTCCGCTCCCAGCCGTGTGTGTCCCCTTCATCTCCAGCCCACCATTCCTCTGTCTGTCACTTTCCACTCTCCCACCCCAGGGCCCTGAATGGTACAAAGAACAACTCCAGTTCTGTGCAGGGGGGAAGCCCAATCCCGAACCCACAGAGCTGAGGAGAAGCCTCCTCCTGTGCCAGCACCTTCCGTGGGCCCAGAATCAGCCCCATGGGGGCCTTAGAAACCTTTTCTCTTCAAAATCCATGTTGTCCCTTCCCATTCCCCTCAGCCGCATTGGCAAGGTGTGTCCCTGCTAGAATAATCCATCCCAGAAGGCCTGTGTACACTGACCAGCAAGGGAGCCAGAGGGCCAAGAATAAGCTCATCTGGCTGCATGGTCAGGATCCAGGGGCTCTGAGAGCCAAACCCAGCCCCTTCCCTGTTTGGAAATCTGGCCCAAGTGAAGCCAATAGACAGGATCCTGAACCACAGCAGGCTGTAGATATGGAAGGGGGAATTAGAAGGGCCAACGTGGATTTTGAAGAGCAAATAACTAAAGAAGTATAAAAGGAACAAGAGATTTTTGTAAGTCTTTCAAAAGCAGGAACCCAGCAAGTCTGATAGATTGCCGAGGGTTAATGAGTGCAGTTAAGGAAGATGAGGACATTGGGGAAAAGCAAACGTATTTTTTTGCATCAGTCTTCCCCACAGGGGTTTTGGGGGAGATTCCCACTCGGATCTGCTCTTTCTGGCACTAAGGGTGAGGATCTCTCCCAGACTGAGGTGTCAGAAGAAGAGGTGGTGAAACAAGCTGATAATTTAAAAAGCAGGAAGGCACCCGGCCCAGCTGGTCCACCCAGGAGTTCAGGAGGAGTTCAAGGACAAGGTGCTCCTCTGTGAAAACAGCCACTGTGCCAGAGGACTGGAAGGCAGGTAGCAAATGTACCTCCCTCCTACCCCCAAAGACTCTCCAGGCAATTTTGGAAAATTCAGAGCAGTCAGCTGTACCTGTGGTTGAAACAATAATTAAAGAAGGAATAACAATACACCTGAAAGCTGTGTGATGTAGTCAAAGGGAAAGTGTGTTCCACAGATCTGTTAGAACTCTACGAGTCAGCACCTGAATGGCTAAAGTCTGGAGAACTGTTTGACTTAATTTATTTAGATTCCAAAAGGTCTTTGAAGAGATCCCGCACAAGAGACTACTGAAGAAGCCGAATTGTCATTGGGTGAGAGGCAAAGTATTGTCATGCATCAGAAACTGGCTGAGACAGAAAGCAAAGAGTAGGAGTAAATGGCCCATTTTCATGATGGTGAAAGGCTAACAGCAGGGCCTGAAGGTTCTGTCCTATGTCCTGTGCTGTTTAATATATTGATTTAATTATCTGGATAGGGCTGGGAGCAGGGGAGCAGCAAAGTTTGCAGTTAGCACAAAGTTATTTACGTTAGTTCGGATCAAAGAGGACAAGCTAGGGGAGTGGGCAACATGGTGGCAACTGAAATTCAATGTCTACAAAAGCAAAGTAATGTCCATTGGAGGGGGAAATGTCTATAGCGTACAGGGTTCTAGAGGTGTAGGAACAGCTTTGGAAAGGAACCTGGGCATGATTGTGAACAGTGCAATAAAGACATCTGCTCAATGTGCAGCTGTAGTCAGAGAAGCAAACAGGATGTCTGGATGTATACGGAATGGGATAGGGACTAATTTATATTTATTGATATAAATCAGTTATGTGGCCTCATCTGGATACTGTGTGCAATCTAGGTCACTCCATCTCAAAATGGTTATTGGAGAACCAGAGGGGATTCACAGAAGGGCAATGAGAATGATCAAGGGCTGGAAAAACTTTCCTATGAAGAGAGATTTAAAAGATTGTGATTAGTACTTTAGAAAGGAGAAAAATAAGAGGGGGGATGATACAAACCTATATGATAATTAATGGTCTAGATCAGTGCTTCTCAAAGCCGGTCCGCCGCTTGTTCAGGGAAAGCCCCTGGCGGGCTGGGCCGGTTTGTTTACCTGCCGCGTCCGCAGGTTCCGCCGATCGCGGCTCCCACTGGCCGCGGTTCGCTGCTCCAGGCCAATGGGGGCTGCGGGAAGCGGCGCAGGCCGAGGGACATGCTGGCCGCCCTTCCCACAGCCCCCATTGGCCTGGAGCGGCGAACCGCGGCCTGTGGGAGCCGTGATCAGCCGAACCTGCGGACGCGGCAGGTAAACAAACCGGCCCGGCCCGCCAGGGACTTTCCCTGAACAAGCGGTGGACCGGCTTTGAGAAGCACTCGTCTAGAGAAGGTAGATGATGAGTATCTCTTCTTCTCCCGTAACACAAGATCAAAGGGGACATTAAATACAATTAAAAGGTAGTCAATTCAAAACTGATACAAGGAAATATTTTTTCACAAAACATCATTAGACTGTGGAACTCATTGCCACAGGATGTCAGAGAGGACAGGAATTTAGCAAGATTCAAAAAGGGACTGGACATTTCTATGGATAATAAGGCTATCCAGAGTTACGGTGGTTAATGCCAACATCTGTTTAGGGAAGGGTATTAAACCCTGTGCTGCAGGGCTGAAGCCAATCTCTAACTATCAGAGCCCAGGATGAAATCGAAGGTCAGTGACAGATTACCCCACTGCTGCCTGCTGATGAGTTCCTTTACCTTCCTCTGAGGCATCTGGTGCTGGCCACTGTCAGAGACAGGATACGGCCCCTGGGTCTGGCAGTTCCTGTGTGCCTAGATGATTGAGGGGAGGTGCAAGGCCAGGCCTTGTGGGTTGAGGTGCTCACGGGGGTGATGGGAAAGAGCAGCTTTATCTCAGACTTTAGTAGGATTTCTCAGGCCTTTCAGTGCTGCAGATGGCCAGTGACATATTGCCTGCTGCGGGGGGGGGTGTCCTTTGCACAATGTGATACTTAAGGCTGGGGAATCCGTTGTTTCTGTGATTTAAAAAAATGTGCATGTTGTGTGCCTGGTCGCTGTGAGGCACAGGGGAGTTGGGAAGGAGCGTGGGGAGCACCCACTGTCAGTCTCTGGTTCCAGGCTGGCCTGGGAGGGAATCACGCTCCACACGCCTTTGGGGCTCAGAGGGGCACTTGGGCTCAGAACTGACCTCAAAGCCCCTGCACTGCTGTGTCTCTGGGGCTTGGGTTTTGGGGAGTTCTCCTCCTGTTTGCCACTAGATGGCGGCGGCGGCACATGGTGTGAGGTAGTGACTGACCTGGTCTCTGCAAAAATAACAGGAGTACTTGTGGCACCTTAGAGACTAACAAATTTGTTAGTCTCTAAGGTGCCACAAGTACTCCTGTTATTTTGCGGATACAGACTAACACGGCTGCTACTCTGAGACCTGGTCTCTGTCTCCCAGGTGGAGAGCAGTTAGCTGGGGCCTGTTCTCACAGGCTCGGGCCCTAGTCTCTCTCCCCAGGGAGCTCAGCCCTTAGCGTGTGTGGGGGTGGGGGAGGGGGAGGGGGAGGGAATCCAGCCTTAGTCCTCCTCTCCCTGTGCCCCTGCAGACCATTTCCCCCTGCCAGGCATGGCCTAGACCATCCTTTTCCACCCTAATGATGTACCTGGCCTCACCCCATTTCTGGCACAGCTTGTCCCCATGGACCTAAGGTGAAGGGGGGAGGTGTCCTAAGCACCCTCCTCCAGATATCGGCAGGGCCCTGCAGTGGAGTGCCACAGGGAGGTGATGGGCATCTTAACCCTTCCCTTGCAGGACAGCAGCAAGCCGGAGCCATCAGCGGGTGCAGACCATGGGGGGAGCAGATTGCAGGAGCATGTGCTTTGGCCCCAGGATCAGAGCACTGGGCCTCCACCCCCGGGGAGTCCTGCCTCTGGCAAGAGCCCAAGCCCTGTGCTTCAGGGACAGGCAGAAAACCTCTATAATGCATCTGGCCAACTGTGTGCTGCTGCCCATGGGGTGAGACTCCTGCAGTAATCAGCTCACACCCCAGAGGCAGCTTACTGGGCCCTCTGCCCACACATGCCCAGGGAGGCTGCCCTACATAAGGGCCAATGGGGCTAGTGGGACCAGGCCTAGGACAGAGCCACTACTGCTGTAATTGAAGGGGTGGCTCGAGCAGAGTCTATAGGTGCCTACATGGGGAACAAATATTTGATACTGGGCTCTTAAGCCAAGCAGAGACGGGTCAAGCAGGATCCAACGCTGGAAACTGACATAGTTAAATTGGGACTGGAAATAAGGTATCAGTTTTTAATGATGAGAGTAATTAACCATGGGAACAACTTACCACGGGTCGTCGGGGATTCTCCAGCCCTGGCACTTTTTAACTCAAGACGGGCTATTTTTTTCTAACAGCTCTGCCCTAGGAATCTCGTTGGGGCAGGTCTCTGGCCCCTGCTATCCAGGGGGTCAGACTAGATGATCACAATGGTCCCTCTGGCCATGGAATCTAGGAATCCATGGCCCCACTCCCCCTTTGCTGTTAACCCTTCCCTTCCAGAGTGTTGTGCAGCGCTCACCCAGCTGACAACCGGCTGGACTGTTTGCCTGGGTCTCTGGATGGAATTAATAGGGTGCCAGTCAATGATGCTGATGGATCAGCCCCACTCAGAGCCTGTGGGAGCCCAGCCCATGGCATGGCGGCGTTTCCATTCACTCTGCTAAGAATAGGGTGACTGCCCTAGCCCCAGCCTCTCTGCCGTGAATTCCTTTCCTTTGTGTGCAGCTGCCCCACGCCCTTGCTGGGTCTGGGCCAGCTTCAGGCTCCTCTGGCCCTGCAGGGCAATGCTGGTGTCTGCCATTGTCCAGAGGTATCCCAGGAATGCAATGAAAAGAGAAGCCAGCTCCTGGGAAAGCAGCCAGAGCCACATCCCTCTGTGACAACAAACAGGCCGAGCCTCAGGGCAGGGACTGGCTTGAGCAGCGGGTGTATCAACACAGGCAATGCCCCAAGCTGCCCCCCCAGTGTCCCAGAGAGGGGCACCCTCCCCCTGGCCTTGCTGCCAGCCTGATGCAGCCAGATAGGGGAAGGCAAACAGCACTTAGTCCTCTGTGGCTCCCTGGCATGCTGAGTGCAGACCCCTGTGGCTGAGTGTGGGTGGCGCAATGTTTATCTCAAACCCACATGGCTCAGAACCAGACTCTCCTGTCAGGGCAGCCCAGCCCTACAGCCAGCTCCTTTGGGTTCAGGCCAGGCTGTGGGGCCAGCTCCTTTGGGATGTAACGCTGCCCTTTCTGCCCTGCCCCTGCTGCATCTCGTGCCCTGCTATCAACCTGGCACTCACACTCTGCTTTGAATCTCTGCCCAGGGCCTTCCACATTTGCCCCTGCTCCCCTGAGCTCCTGGGGGAGGTGCATGGCAGGCGCTCTCTGTTTGCAAAGGCTCAAGGGCTCTGCAGTCAGTTACAGATTAACTCCCTTCTTCCTCTGGAGTGAGTGTGGGGCTGGGGAGGGGATCCCCTGGGATCCAAGTGGCAGATTCTCAGGGTGGGAAAGGTTAGGGAGTCCTGGCTTCCCAGCTGGAGTAACTATTCTGTGCGGTGGATGGGGCAGGCTGGGCTAATCCATTCTCTCTCTGTGGCCTCTCAGGAGCGAACACCCCCCCCCCCACATACACACCTGCTGGGGTTTTTTGACTTCCAGATGCCATATCTAGAGGCTGGGGCTTTGGAGTGTGTTGTGCGGGGAAGAGACCTGCTTTCTCCCATGTGCCACCCACGTGGGGCTTGGCGAGTGAGGCATGAACCGTTCCTGATGAATTAACCATAACCCCACCTCTCCGCTGCCCATTAATCCCCCTCTGGGACGGGACGGTGTCCGCACAGCAGAGCTCTCGCCAGCTGATTGCCCCCCACCAGTCCAGGGGAGGGTAACGCGCACAGTCTGTCTGCCCCGTGACTCTCTGCCTCAGTGGGAGGAGAATCTCCCTGGGCCCGGCCTGCCAGCAGCCGGCTGGGCACATCCAGGCACGGTGGCATGGAGGGGAGGAGCCAGGTAACAGAGTCTGACCCTAAGAGCCGGAGGCGAAGTGCGTTAACACCATGGTATTTGGAGACAAAGGGGTGTTCACAGGCCTGGGTGCCCCAGCGGCCTCCCAGAGCAGTCCTGTGCTGCCTGTCTCAGCGCGCTGCCTTCTGGACCTGCTGAATCACCCAGATTGAGGGGCCTGAGTCTTGTCCTGTTGGTGCCATTGGCAGGAGCAGGCCCAACAAACCACCCAGCCGGGGGCCTGCAGGCCCTGCCTGGCTCCCTGCTCAGGAAGGTAAGTGGGGTCGCTCGCTCTAACATGGCCAGAGCCCTGGCGTCTGCCAGGAATCTCAGTGCTTAGAGAAGCAATCAAATAGCAGCAGTGTTCATGAATAATAATCCAACTGGCACTGTCCTGATCCCGCCAGGGGCCTCTGGGCACTGCTACGAGCTGAATAATTACTACGGCTCCATTGCTACAGCCGCTGCTGTGCCCTTCCCCCAGCAAACACCCACACATGTGGTCAGCCTCCCCTTAGCCACACGCAGGTTTCCCACTCTTACAGCTGGGCTCACTCTGGCATAGGGAGGCAAAGTGACTGGCCCAAGGCCACACAGCAACTTCATAGAGGGGGTGGACTTGTAGCCAGGATCCCAGGATCCCCAGCATTGCACTGCACAGCTCAGCACCTCTCCTGCAGGCCCAGCCATGGCCTGCAGCTGCCCTACAAGGGGTGACTGCTACTAGGACTGCAAGTTCTGGATTCAGCTACCTACGGGGCCAAGCCAAGCACCATGCCCAGGCCAGGGAGGGGGAGTTTGCCTGTCATGGCCCCATCCCTTGAGTGCCATCGGTAGCTGGCGTTTCCTGCCCACTAGGCCTGGCCCTGTCTGGGCAGGATTGTCCGTCTCTGAGAGGAGACGCAGGTAGAGCCCAGACTGTTGGGACAGGGCGGCAGGCTGGCGTTTACACTGCTGCCTTTGTCTGTTGAACAAAGACACCCCCCACCCAGCCATCAGCCGCTCCTTCCCTGACAGCAGCTAATCGCCCCAGAGGCACATGGCAATTAACTGAGATTAAAGGGACCTGGCAATTTACAGCCCTGGCTGCATTCAGAGGGTGACTGAGCCCAATCAAGAGCCATTTCATTAGTGAGGAAGGTGGGGCAAGGGTGGGTGGGTGTCACCCTGTGCTGAGCAGCCCTGCCCTGGTGGGAGACCAGACAGGAATTCACGCTAAATTACAGATCCAGGGGCCGCCTCGGGCCACTGGCCAAGTCACTGGCAGGACGGCTCCAGCCCAGGGCTCTCCCACAGGGGCTGGCAGATGGGAGCAGAAGCTCTGGCTGCCTCACTGTGTCCTGAACGCTCGCGGGCAGGGTGTCACTGACGGAGCACAAAGGCCTTTCTGGGCCTAGGTTGGGGTGGCAGCCAGTGTGCTGTAAAGTGACCCCCACCAGGGGGAGGGGGGCGGTTCCAGGGCCCAGTGAGTGGGGAGGCCAGTGCCAGGACCTGAGACCCAGGTAGCTTGAGGGGGGAGCTCAGCCCCAGGTGGGCTGGGAAAGGTTAGGGCATTGCCCACAATGGTACCCAGGCTCAGCAGCCCTGCGCCTGGCGATGAGCTGTGCTGCAAGCAAGCAGAGGGAGCATGCACGGGCCTGCAGTGTGGAGCGTGGCTGGCTGGTCCCCTGCTCTTTGCTACAAAAGTCAGTTCCTAGAGAGAAGAGGCTGTGAGCTGCCAGAGGCACTAGCAGTTTAAAGCCGTCTCTCCATCAACCTTAACCTATGGACATGGATACAGCAGGACAGGACCTCTGTAACTGGGCTACGCCCTGGGGCATCAGATCCCATCTGCATGGCAGTTTGGATGGGGTCACACACCGTCCTAACTCGATTGCAGTGCAGCTGGGGAGAACAAGTGCTGTGGGCGATTGGCAGCTCAGTGCAGCAGGTGGGCTGGGCTCAGGAGCGCCAGGGCAGCACGTAGACAGCTCCCAGTAACCTCAGCTTCCTGATTCAGCGTTTTGTCAGTGATTTGCAGTGTCAGACAGAGCACAGGATTGGGTTAGGGTGGGGCCGAGGTTGTTTTAGGTCTCAGATGAGTCAGGCACCCCCTGGAAAAGGGCTGGGCTGAGGGATTGCACCACTCACTGATCTCACCTGCCCTCTGCAGGAATGGTAAATTGCTGAAGTCCCCAATGGGCTCATAACCCCCAGGGGGCCTTGGTGGTGTTGCCAACCTCAGCCGCCGCCAAACCAGGAGTCAGGCCCAAAAACTCAGGAGAATGGCTTAAAACTTATGAGTGTGTGGGTCTCTCTCTGTTCACCTTGTGTCAGGTTCAGGGCACATGCTCACACTCCTCTGCGACCGGGACAGCTCGAAACTTACTGGAAAAAAACAACAAACCCCTATGGGATTCCCACTAATCCCCTGACTCCAGGGGCTGGGGCTCTAACAACACCCCAAAACCTGCAAGACTCGCCAGCCAATCCCCAGAGCTGGCAATGCGCACTGGCCAGGACTGGAGTGCCCGGAAACAAGCTGGCAAAGGGCAGGATCCCAGCACTGCAGAGTGTTAGCTGTTTTGAGATTTTAAAGCCAATCTCATGAGTTTTGGGGCCTGACTTGTGACTTTTGAACTGTTGGGGTTGGTAGCACCTCTGCCGGGGGCAGGGCCGGCTCCAGGCACCAGCCCACCAAGCTTGTGCTTGGGGCGGCACCTGGACGGGGGCAGCGCGGCGCTCCGGCTGCTGGGGAGAGCGGGACCACAGCTGGGCTCGCCGCCCTCCCCCGGGCGCTCTGGCCGCCCTCCCCCCCGGCGCCCTCCCCCCGGCCGCCGGGGTGAGAGCGGATCCCCCGCCGGGGCTCGCCGCCCTCCTCCCAGGGCTCCGGCCGCCCTCCCCCCGGCCGCCGGGGGAAGAGCGGAGCCCCCGCCGGGGCTCGCCGCCCTCCCCCCCCCTCGCTGGGGGGGGGGGGCGGCCGGAGGCTTTTTTGCCTGGGGCAGCAAAAAAGCCAGAGCCGGCCCTGGCCGGGGGTATCGCTGCCTGAGCCCATCTTCCCCCAGCTCTGGCACTGGGGCCATGGGGGGCCCTCCCTGGGAGCTGTGGGGCACCTTCCATGGGCGCTGGGAGCTGTGGGGCACCCTCCCTGGGAGCTGTGGGGCACCTTCCATGGGCGCTGGGAGCTGTGGGGCACCCTCCCTGTATATCTCTAGTACCCTGGGGCCATTAGCACCCTCGTGGTGCCCCCAAGCGCCCGGGGCTCCGCACCCCGCTGTTGTGAGCGGCCACGGCTCTGCTGCCTCCCGCCCCCTGCAGCGATCCTGGGCGAGATCCGCAGCGAGGGGTCCCCAGTGCGGGGAACGCGGCGGCATGTTCCTCCGCGGCCGCCGTAGTGGAGCCCGGAAGCGTCTCCATGGAGATGGGGGGAGCCGGGCCGGGTCTGGGGGGTGATGGAGAAGTACGAGCGGATCCGGGTGGTGGGGAGAGGAGCTTTCGGGTGAGACACCCCCTCCCGGCACCCGGCATTGTCCCCTCCCGCGAGCCCGGGGGCAGCAGCGCTGCCACGTGGCATCTGGGGGCGGGACACCTTGGGCTGAGCCCCGGTACATGGTGATGCGGTAGCTCCCCCTCCCCCCCCCGGGGCAGCCAATCAGGGACCGGGAGACAGGAGGGAGCCCTGGGGCAGATAGCGGAGCACGGGGGATGGGCTGGGGGCAGATAGCGGAGCACGGGGGATGGGCTGGGAGCAGATAGCGGATTATGGGGGATGGGCTGGGGGCAGATAGCGGAGCGCGGGGGATGGGCTGGGGGCAGATAGCGGATTATGGGGGATGGGATGGGGGCAGATAGCGGAGCGCGGGGGATGGGCTGGGGGCAGATAGCGGAGCGCGGGGGATGGGCTGGGGGCAGATAGCGGATTATGGGGGATGGGCTGGGGGCAGATAGCGGAGCGCGGGGGATGGGCTGGGGGCAGATAGCGGATTATGGGGGATGGGCTGGGGGCAGATAGCGGAGCGCGGGGGATGGGCTGGGGGCAGATAGCGGATTATAGGGGATGGGCTGGGGGCAGATAACGGAGCACGGGGGATGGGCTGGGGGCAGATAGTGGATTATGCGGGATGGGCTGGGGACAGATAGCGGAGCGCGGGGAATGGGCTGGGGACAGATAGCGGAGCGTGGGGAATGGGCTGGGGGCAGATAGCGGATTATAGGGGATGGGCTGGGGGCAGATAACGGAGCACGGGGGATGGGCTGGGGGCAGATAGTGGATTATGCGGGATGGGCTGGGGACAGATAGCGGAGCGCGGGGAATGGGCTGGGGGCAGATAGCGGATTATAGGGGATGGGCTGGGGGCAGATAACGGAGCACGGGGGATGGGCTGGGGGCAGATAGTGGATTATGCGGGATGGGCTGGGGACAGATAGCGGAGCGCGGGGAATGGGCTGGGGGCAGATAGCGGATTATAGGGGATGGGCTGGGGGCAGATAACGGAGCACGGGGGATGGGCTGGGAGCAGATAGCGGATTATGGGGGATGGGCTGGGGGCAGATAGCGGAGCGCGGGGAATGGGCTGGGGGCAGATAGCGGAGCACGGGGGATGGGCTGGGGGCAGATAGCGGATTATGGGGAATGGGCTGGGGGCAGATAGCGGAGCGCAGGGGATGGGCTGGGGGCAGATAGCGGATTATGGGGGATGGGCTGGGGGCAGATAGCGGAGCGCGGGGAATGGGCTGGGGGCAGATAGCGGAGCACGGGGAATGGGCTGGGGGCAGATAGTGGAGCACGGGGGATGGGCTGGGGCAGATAGCGGAGCGCAGGGGATGGGCTGGGGGCAGATAGCGGAGCGCGGGGGATGGGCTGGGGGCAGATAACAGACCATGGTCTGCTAGGCCTGGTGGGAGGCCAGTGTTTCTCACCGATAAAGCTCCTGGGGCTAGACATCTAGAGCCGACCATCTTAGTCCAAAGGAACTGGGGATGCGTAACTGGAGCAGGGCTCACAGTTAGTGTCTTCATAATACTCTGCATCGCTAACTCAGTGCACTGCTTTCGGAGAGGTGGGGAATCACTATTATTCCCATTTTACTGCTGAGGAAACTGAGACCAGGTGTGACTTGCCTAGGCGCATGCAGGAGGACAGTGTCAAGGTTGGGGAAGGAGCCCTGGAGTCCTGTGCTCTAAACACTGCATTTATTTCCTCTTGTACTTTGGGGGAGGGGTGGAAGTGGGGACCAGGCCCCCGAAATGGTTCCTGTGTTGCTTGTGTCTCTTGGGTTTTTGGACACGTGCATTTGGCAAACATCTGGTGCTGTTTTCCACTTCATATCACTTGTTCTGGCTCTAGGCCTGGTCACCCCTTTCCTTGTTTAGTTACTTCCCATCCCATCTCTTGCATGGCTGGTCTCCCCTCTAATGCAGACTGTCCTTGCTTTGTGCTATTACAGAATAGTGCACCTGTGTCTGCGCAAGGCTGACCAGAAGCTAGTGATCATTAAACAGATCCCTGTGGAGCAGATGACGAAGGACGAGCGGCTGGCGGCACAGAATGAGTGTCAGGTGCTGAAGCTACTGAATCACCCCAATATCATCGAATATTACGAGAACTTCCTGGAAGACAAGGCTCTTATGATTGCTATGGAGTATGCACCAGGTGGGACACTGGTTAGGAGGGGCATGGGCTGGGGATAGAGCTTCTTGGATTCCCCCGTGTAGTTGGATCTGGGTGAATGAGCCTCTTTAGGGAGTGCCTGACTTAAATATATCAGCAACTGAGTGGGTTGGTTTACAAGGCATCCATAAAAGCAGGGGGCTGCATGCTCTGTGAAGGTGAGGAGAATCCAGCAATGTCCCTGGTACTTGAGACAGGCCTGACTTTTGTTTGGCAAGGCTGTTTCCCTTGGAAGAGGTGCTCACTCCTGTCCTTTGTCACCTATTTCCTTATCTTGAAGCATATCCCATGTAAGGCTGTTGTGGAAATGGTTTGGAGGTCCCCAGGATAACATAAGCTTGTTGTTCAAAGGGACCTGGCCATGTTGAAAATCCTGTTCTTTGAAAACATTTTAAAATACATTTGCATTATTAGCATTGCCAGCGCTTATCCCAACGGAAAGGGTTTTAAAAATAGCTTTTTCATCACTGATCTGTGTGTTCCCTTCTGCTCTTCACTTGGGGGTTCTGTCCGTTTCCCTTCTGTTTGTTTTGTCCGCTTCCCTTTTGGGCAGCAGTGTTGGAGCAGTAGAGCTGCCTGGAGAAGTGTCAATTCAAACAAACACATGATTTGCTTTGCCATTTTAAATCAAGAAAACATTTACGTGAGGGTTTGTAAAACTGCTTCATATAAAACCTGAATTCTGGGCTTGCATTACATGACAGGGCCCCTTTCAATAGCATGTGGGTACTTTAACAAGGGGAATTTCCCTATGCAGAACAGGCTTATCTTGTTCTCCCATTGACATTTGCTTCCCCACAGTGCTCTGATATGTATGGTTTTAGCACATTTCTTTGTCCTGCTGAGCCCTGGAGGCAGCACTGCCATTGACAGTGTGGTGCTAACTTTAACCCCTCTGCTGCTGGTCCTGCATCCCATGTGCTGTGCTGCGAGTGTTCTCTTTACATTCAGAGAATGCGTGGTATGCTCCATTGGCGCATTGTATGACTTTGGACATCCTTGGCTCATTCAGCAGCAATTGTGTAGTTAAGATACTGTGACTCAATTCCATTACTTTTGGTTAAGATTATGCCAGCGCTGGTAAACTTCCTTTGCTGATGGCCCTTCTGCCCTTTGCCATCCATCCCAGGTGGCACCTTGGCAGAGTTTATTCATAAACGTTGCAACTCCCTGTTGGATGAAGACACCATCCTGCACTTTTTTGTGCAGATCCTACTGGCCCTTCATCATGTTCACACCAAACAGATCCTGCACCGGGATTTAAAGACTCAGAACATTCTGTTGGACAAGCACCGCATGATCGTCAAGATTGGAGACTTTGGCATCTCAAAAATCTTGAGCAGCAAGAGCAAAGCCTACACAGTGCGTATCTGCTGAGAGTTCCCAAATTTCCGAGGTCTGGGGGAAGTTCTTTCCATCTGATCTGATCTGTTTCTGTGCCTCCGTGTGGGGAGAGTGGGCCTGAGATTAGGTTGCATCAGCGATTGTGATTTAGATTTTGACAAGTCAGTAAATAATCAATATTACTGCTAATCTTTCCGCTCTGTGGGTGTCTAACTCCGGTTAGCTCACTGATGTTAGGGTAGCAGTGAAGACACAAAAACAAGGAGTCCGGTGGCACCTTAAAGACTATCAGATTTATTTGGGCATAAGCTTTCGTGGGTAAAAACCACACTTCTTCAGACGCATGGAGTGAAAGTTACAGATGCAGGCATTATATACTGACACATGAAGAGAAGGGAGCTGAGAACCAGTGCTGACAAGGCCAATTCAATCAGGGTGGATGTAGTCCACTCCCAATAATAGATGAGGAGGTGTCAAGTTGTGGATACAGACTAACACAGCTACCCCCTGATACTTGGCACAAGTGAAGACACAGCAACTCCGCTTTTAACACAAGCTAGTAGCTGGAGTTCAACCCCAGGCTGCCCTATAGGCTTTAACTCGAGCTGTTAACCCGAGTTAAAAGCTGAGTGGGTACGTCTTCACTGTTACTTTAACCCAAGATAAGAACAGATCTTCTTGTGCAGTGAAGACATACCCTTAATCTCCCTTGATAGCCTGTCTTGCTGCAGTCATGAAAATTATTCTGTCAGTTCCTCTCTCTCTCATTTCCATAGTGTCTGAATGCCTTCCAATAGTGGATTAAAACAACTGTCACATGTGGCTTGTTCTTGCTCTCCTCCTTGTCCCCAGGGGAGTATTGTGTGTGGTGTGGATTGGTTCATTTTGGTAGGGCTTTGTTGTTGTGTGTTGTTTTTTATTTTAAAATACCCTGCTTCTGCGTGTTTGTGCTGGAGAAGGCTGGTTGGAGGCAGGGGCCTGGCACTTGCAGCGGGAGGGGATGGGGGGTGTTGGGATGAGCCGTAGTTCCTGGGGAGGTTTGTTCCACACTCTGGCACTGGCCTTGTGGAAGTTCTTCCTCCTGCACAGACCAGCTTTGCCCTTGGGGTAAAAAGTCCCACTGTTCCAGAGGGGTGGAGTTGTTGACCACAGTCCTCATCCTGAAGCTTTAGGCTCCTAGATATGTTGGGCCCAAGCCACTGAGCACCTTGAAGATAAGGACTGAGTCCTTGTACTTGACTCTTAAGCTGCAGAAAGGCAGCGCAGAGAGTGGTGGACAGGCCTGCCGGGCTTGTGATGGCCCGTGGTGCTGAGGAGACTCACTGTGGCACCCTGTACTAGCTGGAGTTTCCTGAGGCCTGTTGCCTTTGTGCCCAGGTGCATTGCATTGCTGTAGTCCAGATGGGATGTGACAGAGTCTTGGATAACCAAGGTTAGGTCACAGTCCAGCAGGCTGGGATGGAGTCTCCTAGCCAACTAGAGATGGTAGAAAGTGCTGCTATGTGAGAGGTTAGCACCAGAGAGCCTCTTCTGAGACCGGGCTGATATGGCACACTTTTCTTAGTGGCTGAATGTCCTGTCTTTTCTTTTTTAATCTTCTCTCTGCCTGATACCTCAGTATCTTTCCCCATCTAAGCTGATCTGGTTGGCATCACTAAGTGATCTGAGCCCCTCAGTTGGCTAGAAGTCCACATTGGAGCTAAGTGCTAAATGGGAGAGGGAGCCATGCTCTAGTAGTGGAAGAAACGGTAAATCCTCTAGCAATTTTATCATGGGAAGATCATCGGCCAGTAATCAATAGCAGGGAAACTAACGCCCCTCCCAGTTCGCCTAGAACTCTGGCTCTTTTGTGCTGTAGTCAAGTCATTTTTGTAATGGGTGTTGATCTTTAGCTCTCCTTGCCACGGTTCTGGACTCGGAGTGCCATCATGCATCTGTGCCTCTTTCTCTTAGGTTGTGGGGACTCCGTGCTACATCTCCCCGGAGCTGTGTGAAGGGAAACCCTACAACCAGAAGAGCGATATCTGGGCGCTGGGCTGTGTGCTTTACGAACTTGCCAGTCTCAAGAGAGCCTTTGAAGCTGCAGTAAGGCTGGGGCCTGGGGTTTTCTTAAAGCAGAGACGTGAATTCCAGAAACACGTCCACACTGGGCTGTGCCTACTGCATTCCCACAGAGCCTGCAGTGCTCTTCTCTAAGACCTTGCATTGCTCCTGACGTTTCCTGCCTCTCTGCCCATGCAGCAGCCAGGGTTCTGCTAACCATGTGTGTCTATCTTCCTTCCATACTCTCCAGAACCTGCCTGCCTTGGTGCTAAAGATCATGAGTGGGACATTTGCTCCCATCTCAGACCGATACAGCCCAGACCTGCGCCAGCTCATCCTGAGCATGCTCAACCTGGACCCTTCCAAACGGCCCCAGCTGAATGAGATCATGGCCCAGGCCATCTGCATCAGGCCACTTCTGAACCTTTACACTGATGTGGGCAGTGTCAAAATGCGAAGGCAAGTGGTGCTGCTGCGCTCATCTCTCTGGGGCCTAGCAATGGGAGGGAATGGGGATGGAGAGGCTGCCACAGCTCCCAGGAGGTCTCTGAGAGGGTCAGTTCTTTACTTGGTTGGAGCTAGGAAGGGACACTGACCAGCTGTGCTTGTGGTACGTGCATACAGGCTAACAGGACCCAGGCTCATGCCCAGCACAGGTGGGGGCTCAGGAGATGGTGCATTGCTGAGGGGCTGTCACTGGGAGAACAGGTTCACCTCCGGTCTCAGGAGCTTGCTGGATGGTGTTGCACTTGCTCACTCACCCTTACCCTGGGGCCAGCATGACCTCACACAGGCCATGATGCTGTCAGAGAGCCAGCCAGCCGGTCTTAAAGAGCTGTCCCCAGGAAACTGCCCTGACTCTGCCTGCACCAGGCCATGCTCAGCAGTTCACTCTGCCCTAATGATAAAGTTTCCCTCTCCTCTGTGAGCCCAGTGCTAATGCTGGCCAGGCTGTCCGAGTGAACAGTCAGAAGTTGTGCATTTCGGTTTGACAGGCCTGAGAAGCCATTAGCTACAGTGCCACCAGTGACCCACAACAGAGCGGGAGGAAGAGTGACCAGTGCCAGACCCAGGGGTAAGGCCGGGCATGGTGTATTCAGCAGAACTTCATTTCAAAGGAGAATCCTTTGTATTGACCAGATGAAACTCAGGCACTTCACACCCTAAATCCCCTTCCTCGGAGAACCTGTACTCCAGCCCCAGGCTGGTGGGACCCAGGAGCTAGCCAGTGCTGCTTCTAGATCAGCCCCTTCAGAGGCTTCCTGCCCTTGTCGTCTGGAGCCTGCGTTCCCCTGTGCTGCAGCGCACCCAGGCTGGGAATTGAGAGTCCCTGGGTGATGAATAGCTAGAGCTGTAGCAGCCCATCTACCCTCTGCAAATTCTAGAGTAGAAGGCTACTTTCCCCTCCTCCTGCTGGCATCGCCCTGGCGAGCTGCTGTGAGCAGCCTTCCCTGCAGCCCCTGGTGAGCCTCAGACAGAGGTCCCAGGCCCTGTTCTTGCCAGCTGATTTAGCCCCTCTGTCTAACTGGGTGTTGTCCTCCACTGCGGGTGGGCATCTGCATAGTATGGCTAGGGTCACTTGCTTGCCCATTATAGCTTGGCTGGGGGGTGGCAAGCTGGGGTGATGGTATTTCATTTGGACTCCTAGGTGTTCGAGTTTGCTCAGCCAGGACTGGAATCCCACCTCCCCTGTCTTCCATCTACACCTGGGGCAGCGGAATCACCACCCCGCTCCGCCTGCCCATGCTCAACACAGAAGTGGTGCAGGTTTCTGCAGGGAGAACCCAGAAGGCCGGCATCACTAAATCAGGGAGGCTCATCATGTGGGAGGTGAGCAATGGCAAGCAGGCGGCAGCCAAGGGCAATAAACCACTGTCAGCAAAGGGGCTTGGGCAGAGGGTCTCAGAGGAGGAGTGCAGCCTGCTTCCAGACATGCCATGGCCCCACATCCCCCCCCAGTGAGCAGGCAAATCCCTGGCTGCTCCTGGTGACCACTGAGGCTGCAGGGGGTGGGCTTATTGCCCCTAACTTGTTCTTTTCACCCAAGCCCAGCTGCAAGCGAAGTGCATTTCAAACCCCTTTGGCTTCTCCCTGCCAGGCTTCCCCAATGGGTGCCACTGGAGGCCCCTCCCTCCCAGGGGCCACAGAGCAGCTCCAGCCTCAGTTTGTGTCCCGCTTCCTGGAAGGCCAGTCCGGAGTGACTATCAAACATGTGTCCTGTGGTGACCTCTTCACAACCTGCTTGACAGGTATGGACGAGAGCTGTGCTGCCCCCCTGCACGGATGGGGGGTTCCCAAAGCAGCCCTGCTGACGGGGCATGCCCAGCAGGGCTCTAGTCCCAAAGTCCATGTGCCAGAGAACCCTTCCCAAATTCAATGAGTCTTTGTGAGCCCCCTGCAGGGCCGCGTGTCCTCAGCAGCACCCGGGGAGACAGGGTCTGAAAACTCCATGAAAGCATCTTCGAAGCTGCGTTTGGTCTGAGCTGCCTGGCTGAGCGACATTAGCGTGGAATGTGCACTGTTTGCACAGTGAGGTTCTTCTGATGGCCCGTGGGGAGCCGTGTGTGTTTGCAGTTCTGCTGGGGATCAGGGGAATAAGTGACAGATTTGCAACTGGCAAACTTCAAATGTGTGTGTTTGTCCTATCTCTGACCATGCTTCCTGCTGGCCCTGGGCTGGGTGGCTGGTAAACGAAGGGCTCTGTGTGTTTAGCACCTCTCCAGACTGTTGAATGAGAAACTCCTGCGTACACAGCTGGAATAATGTTATCTCAGTGCTTTGCCCATCATCCCCTGTTTGTGTTAGTTCTTGTTGGGTGACTTGTCCCAGCACATTTATGGCTTCTTCTCTCAAGAATCCTGAGCCCCATCTAAACTACCCCTCCTGTAGTATCCCCCTAGCAGCTAGCCCAAGGCATCCGTGTGGGATTTGCAGCGTCTGCCAGCCAGCGAGGGCTCCCAAGGGACGCTGGGACTGCTTGGATGCTGTGGTCTGTGGCCTAGCTAGTACCCAGGGCTGTGTGGACCCACAGCGTATCGTGAATGGCTGTAACGTGGCTTTATTTTGCTTTTCCAGACAGGGGGATAATCATGACTTTTGGCAGTGGCAGTAATGGTTGTTTGGGGCATGGAAACTTCACTGATGTAACACAGGTTTGTAGTGTAAGGAATTGGGGACACCGATAAATACTGAATGTCACGTGGTCCAGCTTCTCCCTGGCCCTGAGCGGACTTGCAGCAGTCCTGCTGTATGCATCCAAATGACGCTGGCGGGCTCTGGAACCGGATCCTTTCCCTTCCCTCCCCCCAGCTCTGTTCTCCTGCTTTTCAGCCTGCTTCTCCCTCCCCATTTGCACAAAGATGTCTTTGAATGTGGGGTTGCAACATGCCGAGGGAAGTCGAGAGCTGCCTTGTGGTTGCTGTTGGCTGGGGCCCAGACTCTGCCGCTGCTTCCAATCACACACCTGGCTGTTTCAGTCTCAGCCCTGCAGCTGCTGCGGTTCACTGGGAAACTTGTTTTTCAATAGAGCCAGTGTTCAAAGGAGAGCCACGCGTCCCGGATTGGGACAAAGTGCTGGAGCTGTAAAGGCACTCTCCTTTCCCCCTCCTCTCTCTGGGCTGTTTCCCAGCCCACCCTGGCTGGCTGGTGGCGATAGCATGTGAAATCCAGCCAGGGATGAGGGTTTGGGCCTGTTTGTCTCTGTGCTCCCTTGCACTGCTTCGTTGGGTGTTATCCTCTGGCTTCTGCTTGAGAGCTGTGCACACCTCCCATTTGCTGCTGTGGAGGAGCGTAGATTGGTGGCTCAACCATAGTTAAGCAAATGGTGCTTTTCCCTGAGAAGATTGAGGAGGATGAGGCCCATGGGAGGGATGTGTCAGATCTGACTCTATCACAGCAGGGAAAAAACAAGGTGAGGAGATAAATGGGGAATCTCCACCCATCTGCCTCACGGGAGAGTTAGCTAGTAGTTTCCGTGCAGTGCCCTGGGTGTGGATCTTTCCGATGAAACATTATAACCAAGTTTTGCCTGCTTTGCATGGGCTTTTGTCACAAGGGTAGAGATTTTCCCTGCTGCCTTTGTCATAACGTTTCCCCTCCCCAAACTGTTGTGCTACTTGGTTGCCTGGCAGCTGTCATTTACCCCAGAGGTGGCTGCATTTTCCTTTGTGCTGTATATACATAGTTTGCAAAACACCTTTAAGATCCCTTGGGACAAAAGGTACTATGGAAATGGAAATATTGTTCATATAGGGTAAAACCTGGGATAGGAACTAGAATATCCATGGAGCTCTGCTCCTTGCCTTGCCTTTCTGCAGCGCCCGCCGGGGAGGCAGCCCTGCTGCAGTAAGGTGTCAGTCAGTGAGCTGACGGGGAGGGCGTAGCTGGCTAACGCTGTTCTTTTCTCTACCAGCCTAAGATCGTGGAGGCGCTGCTGGGCTACGAGATTGTGCAGGTGGCCTGTGGCGCGTCTCATGTGCTGGCCATTTCCAACGAACGGGAAGTGTTCGCCTGGGGCAGAGGGGACAATGGTAAGGGGATTTTAGCTGCCACTGCTTAGCATGATCAGGGGTCATTTTCCCTCCCCTTTTGCTTCCCCAGTCCCTACTGATCTCCCTGTGTGCACTGTTTGGAAGGTAACCGTTGTGTGAAACTGACTGGGGTTGGAGCAGCCAGCAGTTCCCCACAGCCAGGGTGCCTGCCCCCTACACACAGTGCCCCCTGCTGGGCGTGTCCCGCATCCGGGCCCCTGCAGTCACCGCTCGAGATATTGTTACTCAGGGAAATGCCTTTGGTTTGTATTTTGACACAAAACGTCTCTTTAAACGATTTCTTTTGCCCAGGTCGGCTTGGGCTGGGAACTCTGGACTCCCACAATTCTCCCCAGCAGGTAGCTGTTCCGCCTGAACACGAGGCTCAGAAAGTCCTTTGTGGTATTGACTCCTCCATGGTCCTGACGGTGAAGAACCAGATTCTTGCTTGTGGGAGCAACAGGTAAGAAAAGAGGGATGTTTCCCTGCCTTCTGGACCAGCGGTGTCACCCCAGCAGATCAGCCCAGGGCCCATCTAATTCAGTGTCCTGTCTCCAGCAGTGCAAGAAGCTCAGTAATGGGTATGTCTCTGGAGCTGCAGACAGCTCTGGTGTCGAGCAAGAATGGGCCCTATGTCACAGTCATGGGACATTTCTCAGCATCCCTTGGCTTCACTGCAGCTAGCCCGGGATGGCTTTGGCCCAAGGCATCCTGAAGAAGTTCCGTCTATAATATGTGATGTTTGCTCAGCCCTGGGACTGCTCTCCTCATGCAGGTTTAACAAGCTGGGCCTGGATAAGATTGCGGAGCAGGGGGAGCCGGCCCTGGGGGATCAGGTGGAAGAAGCTCCTACATTCACGTGTGTCCAGTCAGGGCCCTTAAATCAAGAGCCGGTGGTGTGTGCAGATATTGGAACAGCCCATTCGGCTGCAGTCACAGGTGAGGAGGTGGCCCTGGGAAACCTGCACTGGGAGGGGTAATGTGAGGGGACACTGCTTCCCCCCGTATGGTTTGGGTTCCAGACGGCACGTCAGCCTGGGAACCTTTGGGGCTGTGAGGGCAGTGCGCTCAGCGCTGTGAAAGACACTGGAATACTGGCCTCTTACGGTGCCATCTTGCTGCTTTCTGACCAGGCGAGCGTCGCTGACTCCTCATTTCTGTCTTCCCCATTGACAGCTTCTGGCCAGTGTTACACCTTTGGCAGCAACCAACACGGGCAGCTTGGCACCAGCACCTGCCGTACCAGCCGTGTGCCCTACCTGGTTGTGGGACTCCAAGCGATTAAGATCACCATGGTGGCTTGTGGCGATGCCTTCACTGTGGCCATTGGAGCAGGTGAGATTGAAGCCCTGGTGTCCTGTGCTGCAGCAGTTCCTGGCTTTCTTGAGCTGTTAGCCAAGGAGTCAGTGCTGCTGGTGAGTTAAGCCTTGCTCTGCTCCAGACTGCAGGCCCACCATGCTTCGTATGGCCGCTCTGAGAGGAGCATGGGGGGCACACTTGTTCTGCTCGGCAGGGCACTCTGCTCTGTAACTTGAGACAGGAGGGTCAGCAGAGCTCATGGTCAATCTGGGAGAAACCGTCTGTAGCCAGATGTCTCCTTTCCAGAGGGAGAGGTGTACACCTGGGGGAAAGGAGCCCGCGGGCGCTTGGGAAGGAAGGATGAGGAGACCAGGACTCCAAGGCCTGTGCAGCTGGAGGAGACCCACCCCTACCTGGTGACCTCTGTCGCCTGCTGCCATGGGAACACACTGCTGGCAGTGAAACGTGAGTATAGGGTTCTTCGCCACAGCTGTTCTTGCTGCGAGCTCAGGTGACCTAAACTGAAGCCCTACCTGGCGCCCTAGAGGGGTCATGCCCGGCAGCGCTGCGGGGGCAGAGTGTGCTTAGCCAGCTGTCAGCCCCCGCTGCCCTCGGATCTCTCCTGGCTAATTACACTGTGTGCTTTGGGGGACACTAATGCTCTATTGCTCGTTCCATGCCTGCTGGGCCACAGATCCTTGGGATGCTCCTGCCTGTCGTGGCATCATTTTGACTTGCCTCTGGACTGAGCCCCTCCAGATTTTGCCACTCTGGGATTTCCTTCATAGAATCATAGAATCATAGAATATCAGGGTTGGAAGGGACCTCAAGAGGTCATCTAGTCCAACCCCCTGCTCAAAGCAGGACCAATTCCCAACTAAATCATCCCAGCCAGGGCTTTGTCAAGCCGGGCCTTAAAAACCTCCAAGGAAGGAGACTCCACCACCTCCCTAGGTAACGCATTCCAGTGCTTCACCACCCTCCTAGTGAAATAGTGTTTCCTAATATCCAACCTGGACCTCCCCCACTGCAACTTGAGACCATTGCTCCTTGTTCTGTCATCTGCCACCACTGAGAACAGCCGAGCTCCATCCTCTTTGGAACCCCCCTTCAGGTAGTTGAAGGCTGCTATCAAATCCCCCCTCATTCTTCTCTTCTGGAGACTAAACAATCCCAGTTCCCTCAGCCTCTCCTCATAAGTCATGTGCTCCAGACCCCTAATCATTTTTGTTGCCCTCCGCTGGACTCTTTCCAATTTTTCCACATCCTTCTTGTAGTGTGGGGCCCAAAATTGGACACAGTATTCCAGATGAGGCCTCACCAATGTCGAATAAAGGGGAACGATCACGTTCCTCGATCTGCTGGCAATGCCCCTACTTATACAGCCCAAAATGCCGTTAGCCTTCTTGGCAACAAGAGCACACTGTTGACTCATATCCAGCTTCTCGTCCACTGTGACCCCTAGGTCCTTTTCTGCAGAACTGCTACCTAGCCATTCGGTCCCTAGTCTGTAGCAGTGCATGGGATTCTTCTGTCCTAAGTGCAGGACTCTGCACTTATCCTTGTTGAACCTCATCAGGTTTGTTTTGGCCCAATCCTCTAATTTGTCTAGGTCCCTCTGTATCCGATCCCTACCCTCTAGTGTATCTACCACGCCTCCTAGTTTAGTGTCATCTGCAAACTTGCTGAGAGTGCAGTCCACACCATCCTCCAGATCATTAATAAAGATATTAAACAAAACTGGCCCCAGGACCGACCCTTGGGGCACTCCGCTTGAAACCGGCTGCCAACTAGACATGGAGCCATTGATCACTACCCGTTGAGCCCGACGATCTAGCCAGCTTTCTATCCACCTTACAGTCCATTCATCCAGCCCATATTTCTTTAACTTGGCGGCAAGAATACTGTGGGAGACTGTATCAAAAGCTTTGCTAAAGTCAAGGAATAACACATCCACTGCTTTCCCCTCATCCACAGAGCCAGTTATCTCATCATAGAAGGCAATTAGGTTAGTCAGGCACGACTTCCCTTTGGTGAATCCATGCTGACTGTTCCTGATCACTTTCCTCTCCTCTAAGTGTTTCATAATTGATTCCTTGAGGACCTTTTCCATGATTTTTCCAGGGACTGAGGTGAGGCTGACTGGCCTGTAGTTCCCCGGATCCTCCTTCTTCCCTTTTTTAAAGATGGGCACTACATTAGCCTTTTTCCAGTCATCCGGGACCTGCCCCGATCGCCATGAGTTTTCAAAAAAAAAACTCATGGCGATTCGGGGAAAGCAGGGTGCTGCACTGTCTAGCTGGGGTGTTCCATTGCTCTTCCGTAGGCCAAATGCTAATAACCAGGGAATCTGACACATTTGCAATCTGGATTTACTCCTCTCCAGTGAACCCTGGCCCCACAGAGCACCGGAACAGCCTCCACTGCAATGGGTCCCTGCTCAGCCCTGTCAATCCGGACGTCCTGTACCAAGTGTTTACAGTGTCTGCGCTTTGGGGATTGGTCACAGGCTGGAGACCTATTCCTGAGCTGCCTGCAGCACCCTCTGGAGTCACTGAACACTGCTCCATGCATCAGCTAGTGGAAGGGGGGGAGCACATGAGCTCCTGAGTGGTGCAAAGCCCACTCGCCCCTGGTTGGAGCACCTCTGCAGCTCTTCCCAGTGCCTACCTGGCCAAGGGCCAAGGGCCCCCCCGTTGGTTCCCAGCTGGCTGGTTTCTGGAATCCATGGTGACTTCGCTGAAATCAGAACAGCCCCAGGCAAAGCACAGAATCCATCTCTCTTGTGTGCTACACCCCATAGCTGCTGTAGCGATATTGAGCCAACCCAGCAAAGCAAAGAGCAGTGGGGGAAGGAGGAGCCCCTTGGATTCCTAATGCCCTCCTGCTATGGTTGGTCAGGGGAAGCCTGCAGGGAGCTGCCGTGCTGGTGGCCATGTTTATGGAGCCAAAGCATTTCCCAAACCAGCCGCTTTCAGAGCAATTGAATTTGCCTAAATAGAAACTGAGATTTGAGGCATCGTTTTGGCTCCTGGATCTTCTCTGTGGTTTGATAAAAATAGCAACGGCCTGTGGCTTCTCTTCCCTCGGTCTGAAGGAAGCATCATTACGTGGTTCAAATAAGCCCACATTCGGACCTGCCCTTCCTGTGCCAGGGTACGTGAAGGCAGCCTGGGTCAGCACATCGGTGGGTCTGCTCGTACCCCTGCAGTGTGGACTCTGGCTTTTCCCTTTCCCCGTCCCCTGCTAGCTGGCTAATTGTCCCCAGCAGGGAGGAGCTTCTAGTTCCCTCACGCTCCACTGGGCACCTTGATTAAGCGTCAGAAAACATTCTTGTATCTGTATCGATCCAGCCTAAGTCTGTATCTGCCTCCCCCCCTGCGGTCCCATCTGAGCGCCTCACAGTCTTTCCCTGATTTATTGTTGAACCCAAATGCATAACATTCGGGATCGTGAATTGAGCCACCAAAATGTTGCGTGCAAACGGCGCCCAGCCCTGCCCTGCTCCATGGGTCCCAGAGTGCAGGTAGCATGGAAAGCCCACGGAATGGGTTGGTTCGAACTGTTGGTTTGGAAAGCTTTTCCCAGAAGAGAGAACCTGTCTGAACCTTCTGCTTGTGGTATAGCCCTAGTCCCCCGACACGGGGCGTACGAAAGGCCCATCACTAACAAGCACCTCTGTGCTGAGGACACAGTGGTTCCTTACTGCCCCAACCTGTCCTTCTCTCTTGGTCACCATTCAGTGCAATTTCTTTCCAGCATTTGGCGTCTGCTCCCTGGCTGCAGCTGCCTGGGACTGGAGCAGTACCTGCGACCCGCTTTGCTGTGAGCTCTGTACTGCAACCTGCTGCTCACTCTAGTCAGACCTCAGCAGTGCAAACCTCCGTGCCGAAGCAACCCCAGTCAGGAAGGGACCACTAATGAATTAACAATGAGAAGTGGGAGCCTGTCCAGCGGCACAGAACTCCTTTGGAGAGAGTCTCTCTTCCCCTTCGGGGCTAACCCAGTGGGGGGAGAAAGGGGGGCACAGACCTCAAGGATTCACTGTTTCTTTACCCCCCAGAAGACCCTTTAGAATCAACATGAAGACAAAGGGCCTCTCTGTTAATCCTTTAGCACCAGTGCACATGGCAGTTCTGATGCCAGCCCCACGTCCTCTGCTCTGTGTACTAATGAGAGCCTCACAATGGCTTCCCGGGGCAGCCAGAACCACAAAGCCTGTCAGCCTGATTATTGGCTTGGTAGCCACAGGATACTGCTGATTTTAGCCCCCCGGTGGAGTGCTCTATCGGACACTTCGCCTGCGTTTATCCCTGGTTTCTGCCCTTTGTGTTTCAGCTGCAGGGGAAGAGTCGGGCCCCCAGTGAGGAACGGGCTGAGAGGAGCGAACTGCACTGCCTCCATATGGACATAGCCAGCTTCCTTCTGATCTCCTGACCTGCATGGCGCACATATCCTCCCCTGCCTGCCTCCGTGTTACTCAGGCCTGGAGGACGGGGCTCTGGAGTGCTGGGGCAACACCATGGGCTGCATTGGTGCTTGCCAGGAGCCGGAGAACACCTGATCTATAGAGAATGGAATGCACAGAACTGATGCCCTTATCGTTAATACAGAGATGTCAAGCCACTCAGATCAACAGGGGTCACTGCATGCTGGAACCTGAAGCCTCCCCCAGGACATTGCCCCATGGAGCAGCACCTGCTGGGACAGGCCACATCTCTCCATCAAGGATGAAGGGTGATCATGACCTGTCTTGTATTCAGAGGGCCCCACTCAAGTGATTTCACTGTAGCATTGCATATGTGATTGCCACCAGCAAGAAGGGCTTCGGTTTATTTTCACACTTCCGTGAAAACTGACTCTGATTACAAAGCGTGGGCTGGCAGCTTGGTGTCGGAGGGAGCTGTCAGCGTTTGCACCGGAACGTCTGTTGTTATGGCCCCAGGCACTATGATGGATGACTAAGTGCAAAACTCTTTTACTTAAAGTCTATTTATTCCTGAAGAATGTTTGGCCCAGTTGTTGACCGAGTTCATTGCGTTTTCAAGCTACCAAAGTTCTGGGGCCATGACCCACTTGGCCCTTTGCCAGCCGCCAGAACGAGCGAGAACAGTGATCTTGTGTGTAGGCAGCTTGGCCCTGGGCTGTTCTTCCCAAGTGCCTACTTTAACTCTCCGATCACAGCTTGACTTGGGTCCTTCGACTCTTAGTTCTGGATGCCCCGGCTAAGGTTTGGTCTCAGATCTCTAAAGCCTGCTAGTGATGCATCCGATGAAGTGGGTTTTAGCCCACGAAAGCTTATGCCCAAATAAATATGTTAGTCTCTAAGGTGCCACAAGTTCTCCTGTTCTTTTTGCAGATACAGACTAACACGGCTGCTATTCTGAAACCTGCTAGTGACCAGTTCACTGTCCAACAGCCTAGACCTCTGCTACTGAAAATCAGCAGTATCGCGGCAAGCAGCTGTGAGTAACTGGAGGTCTGGCCTCGATCTGACCATGAGGAAGGAGGAGGCCCTCCCCGGGGCTCTTCCTGCCAGAGACTGGAGTTATCTTTTGATGTAACCAGAAGGATCATTCCCATTTTTACTGACCCCAGACTCTGGGCCATTTGCTGAAGAGCTTTTGTCTCTGAGCTATCTTAGCAGCCCTCCTTTTCACTCTACTAGGACACACTTGCCAGTCAGTTGTGTATAAAGGCTGTGCTTTCACTCGCTGGTAGAGTCACTGGCTTAGTTATTTCATTGTGGATCTTTGTTTGATTTGAGGCAAAACTTGGCAGTGGCTGACAGGCTCCAGTGGTGTCTGGCTGCTACGACTGCAGGATGAAAGATCGTTTCCTGTCCCCGCTGGGTGCTGGGGCTCTGGAGAGGCTGAGGAGCGGTGTCCCCTGGAGCGCTGGGAGCTGACTGGGGACATTCCTGTCTTGCCTGTGTTCCGCCAGGAGAGCGAGGCCTCCTTTCCCTGGTGGCTGTCCTCTGCAGAGGTGGGAAGAATCGGGCTCTGTTACCACCAGAAAGTCCTGTTTGTTGTTCAGAGGTGTCTGTTTTCTTGGCATTTGCCTTGTGCTATCCCCCTCTGCTGCCTTTGGAATCTCTATTCACACTAAGGGGCTGTAGATCAGGTCACTGCACATGCTCATTGGATCTCTCTAGCCCTCGAAATGGTGCAGCTCACCAGGGGAGTAGAATCCAGGGCTCGCTGTAGGGAATGGCTCTCGATCGGTTCCAAGCCAGTGCTGACTGACGAAAGCGGTGCGTACCTGGCTGGGCCGGGTGAGCCTGTCTCATGGCCCTTCCTCTCCCTGCTGTAGGTCACTGTGAGGCTGCCAGGAGCCCTTGTTTAGGTGGAGGTGTTTTCTGCCCCCAGTCGGATCCAGGATTGTGAGTCGGGGCAACCCTTAACCAAGGGGATTGCAGCGCTCGTAGGGCTAAGAAAACCACCGCAGCCTTCCTGGGCTAATGGTTTCAGCAAAGACCTCTTGTTGTAGGGCAGCCCCAGCTCCTATAGGAATAGCATCCTCCTGCCAATGTCTCCTCAGACCAGCTAGCAAGCTCCATCTCCTGCCCCGGCTCTGTTCTGTAGAGCCCAGGGAGAGGCTGCCAGAGGAGCCGAGCGCGTGCAGCTCCCACTGACCTGACCTGGAGCTGTGGGTGCTCAGCACCTCTGACAGTCAGCCCCCAAGTCCACCCTGATTCCAGGGAGGCACTTCCAAAGTGGAAGCTTTGGTGAGAGATTCCCTCCGGAGAGCCTGGCCAGTCTGCTTACCGACCCAGGGCTGAGGGAAAACGGTGCCTTCCCAGAGGGAGATGCTATTCCTGCCTCTGGAGAGACTTGCCTGAGGATCAGAACTGGCCAGTAATGGCCACTGGACAGGGGGGTTGTGACTCCGTAACCTAGGCAGGGCAGCTACCTGCTGAACCATGTCTGCCTCTGACAGCACAAGGTCTCTGTCCTTCACTTTGGGAGCACTTGTACAGCCGCTCCTGCCAATAAAGTATCGTTGAGTTGAGTAGAAATCCACCTTAAACCAGTCCCTTGGAAAGTCCTACACCAGCCGCCTTGTTTCCTGTGTCCCCTTGGAGTGAAACAAGAAAACTCCTCCCCAAGGCGAAGTACCTGCCGATCTCCCCAAGGCGAAGTACCTGCCGATCTCCCCAAGGCGAAGTACCTGCCGATCTCCCCAAGGCAAAGTACCTGTCGAGGTGAAACCCGCTGGCACCAACTCCACTTCAGGAGCCTCTTCTGGGGCTTTTACTGCATGAGAGATGCTGGTTTATGGCCACTGAAGGGCCATTTCTCAGCAGAGTCCATGGGGGATGGCAGCATTATGGACTGTGATGAAGCGAGGAGCCAACTCATTAACCATGTGCTGCCAGAGGGGAAGGACCCAGTAACCTCCCTTGTAGGGTGACCATGTTTTCCCAAAGGGAAAATGGGACACTGCACGGGACCCCTCTCCCCTCCGTGCGTGGGGCCGGCCTGGGCCTGAGCCCTCCCTGCTGCCCGCCCACCTGGGGCTGACCTGGCCCGAGCCGCTCTCTTGAGCCCTCCCTCCCGTGTGGGGCTGGCATTGCTGCTCTCCTGCCCCGTCGGGGGTCACACCCCACTTTTTTGGCAAAACTGGGCATTTGTCCAGTTTGCTCTTGCCAACTGATCATCAGGCAGCAAGAGCAAACAGGACAAATGCCCAGTTTTGTCAAAAAAGTCGGGACGGCTGGGACAAGGCTTAAAAAAGGGACTGTCCCGGCCAAACTGGGACGTGTGGTCATCCTACCCCATTGATTCTTACTCATGTCACACCTTGGTGTGTGTGTAGTTTGGGGTGTTGCAGCCCCAGGCTAAGGCCAGAGCCAGCAGGAATTCACAGCCACTGTTGGTATTTGCTGAGCACTGGAGTTAATCTTTGAAGCCCCAGAGTTCAGCAAGGTCATTTGAATAATTTAATACTGGACTGTGACCCAGCTCGGGAAAAGAAACAAAGAGGCCCCAGAACAACAATAGAGCTCTCGAAACTACAGGCTGAGGCATGTCCTCCCTGCCTCAGGCACAACAGCCAGAGCTAAGAGGCCATTCCATTCCTCAAGTCTGTGCTTTGTTTCCCCGCACAAGCTCATGCCACCCCTAGTGAAAGCTCCCGCTTATCCTATCAGCGGCTTGTTTGCTTGTGCGTAGTCCTGTGTGTAGAGTACATATCCCAGCCAAGGGCAAGGAGCCCCACATCCACAGGCACTGAAGTGCATGTACCCCTTTCGTGTGCGCCCCCTACTCTCAGCTCACTTCCAAAGCCAGAGCACTTTCCACGGGGCCACCGCCATGGAGTGCGTAGAGGAAGAGAGATGGGCCCTGTCCTGGTGAAGAGGACAGCTCAGCCACGGGACTATTCCAGAGCGGCAGTGTCCCTCAGCTATCCCTGGTGAGCGGAGGATGGACAGAAAAAATGACATGTTCAGGAGATGATGCTGGAAAGGGCAAGGCTGCTGAGGCACCCGATTTCCCTCCTGTTCACTCCAGCTTGAGGTGGATCTTGTGCAGCGTTCACATTCCTGAAGAAAAGCTGAAGGCCCATCACTTGGCGTAGTGACTCAGAGGCAGCGGGAATGGGAAGGGGCATGAAACTCCGCACTATGTAGTTTCTGTAGCTCTCCTAAGCATGTCCCGGGAGTGGAGTGGCCTCCATAATCCGATCTCCCTGTGTGAACACCAGGAAGAGGGAGGGGAGGGACTCAAGAAGTAGAAAATCCCTAGGGAGCTGGTGAAATTCCAGGCCGCTTTGTTCCAGTCTCAGCTGAAAGTTGGGGAGAGAGAGAGAGTTTGCAGTAGGGTTGTGATGGGCTGTTGGGGGCACTGGGTGTAGGAGAACTGCCTGTCTGTCTGGGAGTGGTATGTCAGGGTATCTGAGGAGGTTATAAGTACAGGAGCTGCTCTGGTGGTGCTTGGAGTGAGGTCATGTATTGCCCATGTTGAAGAGGTATTTCTAGTTACGACCTATGTGCCTAGAGGCATTTGGGCCTGAGGGAGCCAGAGACACAATATCCGATACTAATCAGGCTCTGAAATGGGGTGATTAACCCCCATGGCAGGGACAGGGACTCCTCACTCCAGGCTGTCCCGTCTCTCCAGCCAGCTCCTTCTGATGACTTTGTGTTCCCACTAGCTAATGAGTCAGAAACGCTCTCTGCAGCGGGCTTAGAGGCTGAGTAGTTTTAAACATCAAAGTGCAATAAATAGAAATAATGACTCTGTAGCCTGGTAGCGCCTTTCATCTGAGAGTCCCCGCAGGCCTCCATTCATGGAGCTGCACGTACTTCTGTGAGCTAGCGAAGTTCTGTCCCCATTCGCCACATGGACACTGACACCGTGCAGTTAGAGCCCCATCCGTGTTGGCCTCCCCCCAGTTTGAAAGATGTGTACAGAGATGTTTTAAGTGGAGTTATGGCTGGAGGAGCATGTTCTACCCTGTTCTGGCTGGCCTGGGGGGATGGGACCAGCTTTCAAAGCCAGGCCCCAGCCTAGACCACAACTCCAGTGCCAACTGAACAACATGTGTCCATTGTGTGTGTAGACAGGCCCCTAACTGTGTTCCCAAAGCGAGCTAAAGCTTGGACATGGCTAAGGCCTTAAATGTATTCTTTCTGTAAGCAAAAGGGCTAAGAGCCATCTCTGCTATAGGAGGGCTTAGGGGATAATCCCATTGTATCTGGCTTCCCTGACACTGGCAGAACGGTAATGCAAGGTCATGCTGTGACTCAGTGGCAGAACCAGGAAGGGAATGCAGAGCTCCCCTGGGACCTGCTCCCTGCCTGAAAAGTTTTATGGCTACTAGAAAGCCGAGTGGGAAGAATAGTTACCCACACGCCATGGGCCATGTACCCAGCATGCCAGACCGGGTGGGACATCATCGGGGGCCAATCAACAAGCTCCAGATGTGCCCAGTGTTCTAATGGTATTTCCCAGCCTGCTCTCATAAGGCCACCCGTGGTTAATCTCTCACGTGTAGCGTTTCCAGGAGCTCTGGGAAAGTGAGGGAGCAAATTCCTGCTGGTTAAAGTTTAGCCCACTCTGCCACCAGCTCCCTGCCTTTACAAAGCCTGTTTGTTAACCTTTCCTGCCTATCTTAGGAAAGGACTGGTCTCCAGCCGCACATGATCAGCCAGGGCTGTTAAGGGCCTGCAGTTCCAGTCGGGTTGGTGCCCAGTCTGCTGGAGAGGAATCCCAGTGCACTCCTGGCATGCACTGGCAGAGACCCTCTTTTAAATTTGGAGGCCCCCATTCGTTTCACCCATTTGTCATATATCCAGGTGCTTGACAGCAGGTAGGGCAAGACCATGCATGTGGCAGATTAAGCTGCTAGCACAGAGCCTGATTCCCTGGGATATCACCCACATCCCCCTGGGCTGTGTATGGGGGGCTGTAGCCTGCACCCCACAAGTTTTGTGCCTGCCTTGGTTCTAGCAAATGCAGGGGGGCTGGATTTTGCTCCCACCAGGCAGACCCTGGCAGATTCTTAGTTTTAACAAGACTTTTTGGGGAGAAGAACACGAGCAGCAAGCGTCATGATGGGGATTTACCTCAGGAATCCCTCCCATGTTCCATTTGCTATTGGAAAACTAAACCCAAAAGTTACCATAGCAACTGCTACCCTCAATGGGACAAGGACTAGAGCATGGGCTGGTTAGACTCCAGACACCTGCTCCTCACCCTGTCAGCCGGTGGGCAGCAAACGGTGGTTGGACCTGTTCTGCCAGCCTCCGGGGAAAGGGACAAATATTCCTACATGCTGCTTTGGTTTCTGAGAGCACCAAGTGGAGGCTGGAGGGTGGTAGTTTTAGTCTGGCTCTGCTCATTGTCTTATCCCCCCTCCAAACTCTTTGAGAAAAAGGTGAGACGCTGGGCAGGAAGGCTATTGCCTGCTGGGCATAGCTGGCCATGCAGTCCGAGCAGGGCCCCCCCAAGGGTACTGCCCAGGGGAAGAGGGCCTAAGCTGTGAGTCTTGAGGATTTGCATGGAGAGTGATGGAGAGAAATCGGAAAACAGGGAACAGGATTTTTCTTTGCCCTCATCAGGACTGGGGCAAATGTCCTTCGGTGGGGGTGGATGTATAGATCTCAGGAGCACACAAAACAGTTGTTTGAGATTAGCCACAGGGGTCACTGCAGAACTTTGTGCTCTCTGTAGCCTAGGGAGCCACACAGCACCGTATTCGCCTGAAAAGGATTGTCTAGTGCAGGGGGTCTCAAACTTCATTGCACTGCAACCCCCTTCTGACAACAAAAATTACTACATGACCCCAGGAAGGTGGGGGACTGAAGCCTGAGCCCCATAGCCCTGGGGGAGGGGGGGGCAAAGCCCAAGGGCTTCAGCCCCAGGCAGGGGGCCTGTAACCTAGTCCTGCCGCTCAGGGTTGAAGCCCTTTGGCTCTGGGCCCCAGCAACTCTTAGGCAATCCTGGTGACCCCATTAAAATGGGGTCCCGACCCACAGTTTGAGAACCGCTGTGGGTAGTCTCACCTTGCTCCAGATGTGTAAGGTTTAATAACTTGTGCAGGCAACAGGTGTGCTCGCTAGATGGCGCCCTTCTCCCCTGACTGTAGCCATGTGCCGCAGATCAGGGTTTGGGTGGCTGTGGGGAGCCGGGAGAGGAAACTGGAGTGTGGTTAGCCTGGTACTGGGAGTGATTCAATGCGGAGAAAGAAAAGGGCTAGTCCGGGAGAAACAACCCAGGGAAGTAATCGCCCCCCCCCGGGTGCTGAGCCAGTGACTGCTGGGCCACCACACCCACTAGTCACTGGGAAGCCCAGTCAGACCAGAGCTAATGCCTCCTCCAGGCACAGGTAAGTAAACAGCCCCAGCGGGGGACACTGAGGCACAGGGTGTCAGTGACTCAACCAAGGACACCCCCAGTGAACACGTGGCAGAGCCAAGACTAGCACAGAACCGGCTCCCCTGCCGGCCAGGCCTGGGCTGCTTCCCCGCGGGCTGCCGCACCGGAAGGGAGCCAGGGGCGCTCTGGCCCCCGGGGGCAGGGGGTGTCCCTGGCCTGGCTCCGGACTCGGACCCTCTGCCAGCCGAACGGGGGCTGTGAAACCCGCCCCCGGAGCGACCCCGCCCTGCCCCCGACGCCTGGTGGAAGAAGATGCGGTGACTTGGCTACGGGGCCGGGCCGGGAGCAGCCGCTGTGGCGTTACCCCCGGGGCCGAGCCGGGAAGGCCCCTGAGCCGCTGCCCCGGTGCAGCCCCCGAGGCGGCGGGCGGGCGCTAGGACCGCGCGGAGCCCGGGCCCGCCCTGGGCGGAGCCGCCCGCTGGACCCTGAGCCGCCGAGCGGCGCGGCGCGGCCCCAGTCGGTGCCCGGGAGGCGCGGGGGAGCGGCGCCGGCCCGGCCCCACCATGCCCGGCTTCGACTACAAGTTCCTGGAGAAGCCGAAGCGGCGGCTGCTGTGCCCGCTGTGCGGCAAGGCCATGCGGGAGCCCGTGCAGGTCTCCACCTGCGGCCACCGCTTCTGCGACACCTGCCTGCAGGAGTTCCTCAGGTGCGGGCTCGCGGCGGGCTCGGGCTGGGCTCGGCCCGGGGCGGGAGCGGGCAAAGTCCCGCCGCGCGCTGACCCTGGCGAGCCCCCGGCCCGGCCCGGCCGCCTCGAGCCCGGGCTCGCCGCCGGGACTCGCGGGACCTTTGGCCGCCCCGGGGGGCAGCGCGGGGGGGGGTTGTGATGTCAGAATTCCCTTCAGGCGGGGGGAGCCCCGCGTAGCGCCCCGGCCACCTCCGGGGTCGCGGCTCTCGCTGCCCCGGGGCCAGGTGCGGGCGGCTGGGACCGTGCGGGGCTCGCTGCTCCCCGGGAGCCGGGCTGGCGGCCCGGGGCAGCGGGGAGACGAGCCCGGCTCCTGCCGGGGGCTGTTTGTTCTGCTGCGGCTGGTGCCAGCCTGGCCCCGCACGGCACCGCTCCGCCCGCGGGCCGCCAGGTGCTTTGCAGCCCGGGACACCCGGGCAGAGCGGCCCGGCCCTGGGTTGCTCGCGGCTACCGGGCCCGGGCGCGGCGCGCTGGGGGAGGTGGGGCCGAAACTCGCTGCTTTCGTGACGCGCCAGGGGCAGGTGCGGAGCCGTCGCCGGAGGAGCCGCGGTGTCTGGCGAGCCTGGGGCTGGGCGGGACGTTCCCCCATCGCGGCCCGGGGGCGTGGAGCAGAACTGAGCGGGGGGCTGAGATCCAAGTGTCAGGCGTGGCCCGAGGCCCCCGGGGAGTGAGACTAGACCTGGGCTCTGCCCGTCACACCATGACAACCACCTGCGCCCGGAGAGCCCGGACGCCGAGCCACGTGGCTGCTCCCGCCCGCCCGGGCTGCCCGGCTCCCGCAAGCGGAGCCAGGGTGTAGCACTGCTGGGAGCTGCTGCCCGAGCCTGCCCTGTCTCCTGGTGCTCCCAGCTGGCCGGGCCCAACCCAACACCATCTGGGGAGCAGGTCCCAGTCCCAGCCGCTCTCCCGCTGCTGGGGGTCTCTGTGGGTAATGGCAGCCTTGTCCCCCCCCTTCTCCCCCGCCGCGCTTTCCAGGCTGGGTCCCTGCACTCCGAAGCCTCCAATGGGGCACCACAGGGGATGTCCCAGTTGCCCCCCTGCCTGGCCCACGTACAAGGTGGTGGTAGGAGCCCCACGTTTGGAGCCTCGCCACATGGTGACTGGGACCAGGCAGCCCCTACCCAGGATATACAGACTCGTGTTTCTCCATCACTCAGGCCCTAGCTGGGGGTTGTCCTTCTCTTGGCTCTCAGTTCTCGCTGGCTTCCCAGGAAGCCCCTTTTCCTTGATGTGGGCTCAGTCTGTGGGGGTGGGGGTTAACCCTTCAGTCCTGGCAGCCTCACACTCTGGTGCGTTCCAGGCACTGACTCTGCCTTGGGCGGTGGCGCCATCCTGTCCGTTCTGCTCTCTGCCCCCTGCCACCCTTTGTTTGAACATCCCTCCCCGATACCAGATACCAGCCACACCGCAGCCCTCTCTGCCTGCCCCACATGGCCTGGCAGTGGGACGGACGCTGCAAACATGGCTGGCTATGTGCCCAGCTCAGCAGCTGCTTCCCCGGCTCTGCTGCAGCTCCACACCACCCTGGGCCCTCCTCCGTTTGTCTGGAGACCAGCGGGTTCCCTGCCATCTGGGGGGCGGGGCAGGACAGCCACCTTACTGCAGAAGTGGGTTCTGAAGGTGGAGCACAGAGAGGGGAAACCCTTGTCCAGGGCAAGACCCTCTCTGAGGAGCCAGAGCTCAGCCAGGCTACATCCCACCCCGCTGCGGGCCCATAGACCCTAGACCCTTCGGCTCCATGTGGAGGTTTTGGCTACAGCGTTCTCTCCGGGTCTGCTGCAGTGAGCAAGCCCCTGGAAATGGGCAGACCCTGCTGAGAACCTGGGCTGTGTGCATGTACAGCGCCTGGCACAGTGGGGTCCTGGCCTCTGACTGAGGCTCTGGACAGGACAGTGAGACAGATCACAGTAGAGCAGCTGCAGGTGTGGGCAGGGCTGGGAGCTGTGCACTGGCTTAGGAGAGGCCTCGGGGAGGGGGATAAAGGCTGTGAGAGGCAGTGCGGGGTCAGCAGCCCATGCAGTGGCAGTGGGCAGAGTCCTATTCCCGGTGCATCCAGGGCTTTTGGGATCCCTGTGCCTGTTGTGCTGGGGACACTGCTGGGAAATGTGTCAAATGGGATTTATTTCAGCCCTTGCCGGACTTCCCTGAAGAGCCCCAGACCAGCTTAGCTCTCAGCAATTGCAACACGGACTTAAAAAGCAGAGTCTTCACATTGGTGCTTGAGCCCTGTCCACACCACAGCTTTTAAACCCTGCCGTTGGGGATCTCGTGCATGGGGCAGCAGCTTTCCACACTGAGCAGTTCTGCAGCTCACAGCCTGAGACTGGGCGTGAAACTAGAATTGCCAAATTGCTGCCAGCGCTTGGCATGTGCTGTCCCAGGTCCCCCCTCCCCTGCTGGGCAAGCAGCGTCTCGGGCTGGCCAGCTGTCCACAGCCTTGCCAGGGGAGCCTGGAGTGCACCTCTGAACACTCCCAGAGCCACCAGCCAGTCCTCTGCCTTCTGCTTCCCAGTTGCTCTCTACCTGAATGAGGCCAGGCGGAGTGACAGGCAGCTCAGCCTATCGGCGCTCAGGCTGGGGCCTGGTTCAGCAGAGCCCCCGGGGGTCTGATTCATTCATGTTCCCCAGCCTGTAGCTCCCTGTCTGAGGCTCCTGTCTGGGGGGCTCAGGGCAGGGCTGGGGGCGAAGGAAGCTCCTCCACCGCTGAGATCTGTGTTTGTGTAGAATGATTCGTGTTTAACCCCTTGGTGTGTGACTCCACTGTCACCAAGTGCAAAGCAGGCAGCTGTGGGATCTCTGGGGCAGAGTGTCTGTGCGATGGGGGAGGACTAGAGCACAGGTTGGTGCCAGGACCCACTGCTGGCCCCTGGGCCATGGCCGTGCTCCCTGTGACGGATGCCCAGGCCCACCGACCAGCACAGCAGCCTGAGTCTCTGCGGCGTTGCCCAGAGTTAACTAAACCCCGGCTTGGTAATGAGGAGCCCGAAATTGGCACTGGTGCCTGTGAGCAGGAACAGAACTGTCAGCACGGATCCCACTAAAGGGGTGCATGTGCCTCGCAGACAAGGCCTGGTTTTTCGTGACTGGCAGGGTTGCGTGTGCACCTTGTGCTCCTGCACAGGGGCATAACGGGAGGGGTGGCTGTGACTCGCCTCAGTTTCCATTTAATGCCCGTGGCAGCGAGACCCAACCTGGCGCATGTCCAACCCGCACGTTCCCTGACGCCAAAGCCAGCACAGCCCCTGAGGGGTGGCAGCCCTGCGCTGAGGGACGTTGGGTCTTCCCATAGGCACAGCAAGTCCTCCCAGCCCTGCCTGCAGCGGGGGCGGGGAAGGACCAGACGTTGATGCTTCCTGGCCCAGCATTACTGGTGCTGCCATGAGCGTTGGCCCCGCCAGCGGATGAGGCTCTGGCTGAGCCAGGCCCATCGTCTATGTCGAGGTGTCCACTGGCAACGGTACAGACTGGGGCTGAAAGCGCCTCCTACCTCGGCACTGCCCCAGGGGAGGTCTTCTCTTTGCAGTCACTGCTCCCCTCCTGAGAGAGCTACAGGTCCCCCCAGCCTGCCAGGACTGGCGCTGGCGAGCTACCTGTGTCCATCCGCGATGCCAGCGTGGCATGACCGGCCCTCGTCCCTGCTCTCAGGAGCCCTTGGCCGCCCGGGTTTCAGTTGTGAGGGGGTTTGCTGCCCAGCCGCTGTCTGGGAGCTCACGGAGGCACAGAGCAAGTGTGTGGCCCTGAGGGATGCTGCCAGCCCAAAAAAAGTGGTCTCGTGCACGCAAGGTGTATGGGCTCCTCTATGAAGCTGCACTCACCACGTCTGGAAGAACCACAGCTCCTGTAGGGCAAGGAACCGTCCTACCCTGGCGCCTGGGCTTCCCCGTCAGCACCCCTCCTGCAGGAGCCTGTCCCGGGGTGCAGCGTCCCCTCGCCAGCAGGGCTGGGCTCCGCGTGGCTTGCTGTCTCCCCCTGCGGCCCCACTCCCCAGAGGGGCTGGTGCGGAGTGCCATGGCAGGGTGCGAGCTCGCTGGGCTCTTCGGAGGTGTGCGAGGATGTGCTCCAGGCATTGCTCGCAGCTGCCATCGGGCTAATGGCGCGAGGGCTGGCTGCGGCTCACAGCAGTGTCTCCCCGGCCCCTGTGGCGCTCTGCCCTCCTGGTGGTGTGGGGGCCGGGCAGGCCCAGTCCTGCCCAGCTGAACCTTTCCAGGCTGGCTGCGTAGCCAGGAATTCGGAAAGCATTTTGTGATTGCTCGGTCCAGGGCCGGGAGTGGAGTGAGACCGGGCCTTGGGCTGCACCAAGGAGCTGAGCCCTCTGTAAACTGTGTCTGTTTCTGCTGTCCGATGGTCCCATTCAACAGCCCCTGACCCCAGCCCCACTTGGGGGGCGACCCCTCCAGCAGGGCGCCCTTCCGCTGAGCAGAGCTGTAGAGTCCCCAAGGCAGCTGGCTCTTGGGAGGAGCCAGCCGAGTGCCACATGAAGCCAAGAAGAACTTAATTTGTGCAAAATGGGGGGTTCCTCAAGGGAGGCTCCCTCCATCCTCTGGTGCTGTGGAGGGGGTGACTGGGCCGTAGCTGGGGGCAGCTGGAAGCTGACTTATTTCCTGGGTCACCTGCACTGATGCTGCCTGGAGCCTGCATCCCGCTCTTGGCTCGAGTTAGGATTTCTAATGTCAGGGAGGGAAGAGGGGAGACGGGAGACGTCTACTGGCTTGGAGCAGGGGGCTGGGAGTCAGGACTCCTGGGTTCTGTCCCTGGCTCTCACATGTCCTGCTGCCTCAGGGGATCTCTGTTGACCCTCGGGAAGGTGCTGACCCTGCTTGGGGCTGACTCGGGCAGGGTGCATGGCTGAGCTCGCTGCTGGCGCCTGGAACGGAGCAGGGTTCCAGTGAGGGTGCTGTGACCCTCCTCCCCCCTTGGGCAGCCCGGCCTTCAGACTGCTCCGTGTTCATGGACGGTCAAAGGCAAGGACTTCACTCGCTGAACTCCCAAACCGCTGCCTCAGCACATTCTCTGCCCAGCCAGCCCTGCTGGAGTGAGCAGGCTTTGTTGGGGATTATGTCAGTTCTTCCCCCCCGCCGGGTGGGACCTGCAGCCTGCTCCACTCTGTGCTGGTTAACCCTTGCTCTGTGCACGGCGCTAGGGTAGGAGCGTAATACGCTGCTGGAGCCGCCGGGTTCTGGGCGTGGAATCCAGGCCAGAGCCGAGGCTGGCGCTGTCCGAGCTATGCCCAGCTGTGGGAGCGGCTGTCGAGGGGGCAGCGCCAGCCTGCTGTCTGAACCGGCTCGGCTCTGTCCCCGGGAGGCCCCTCTGCATGCAGGGGGGCCAGGTTCCATTTCACAGCTGGCTCCTTGCAGCACAGTCAGGGGTGTGGAGGTCGCTGGCTGCTCCCTGGCGAGCGCCCGGCTTCCATGTAGCCTGCTGCTCAGGCTCTGCCCAGCAACTGTCGCCACAGGAACGGCGCCGCCCAAAGAAACAGGGAGCTGGGCTTAGGTGGCAAGGAAGCCACCCAGCCGTATTGGCGGAAACCTGGTGGTTTCCCTCTTGGTGCGTCTGCGGGGGGACCCCAGCAGTGGTGTGCAGAGGGGCTGAGCGCCAGGGGTCGGGCTGAGCGCCGGGCTCTGACTAGCCCTTGTTCTAGAGCAGCCATGGGGCCAGGGCTCTGCCTGGCATCGGGAAAGGCTTTTCCTCCTGTAGAAATAACCCGGCCAAGGGGGTGAGTTGGATGCCAGGCCAGGACGTGTGAACCGCCCCTGGGAGTCGGGAAGGGGAGCCCCGACTGTACCGCGCCCAGCGCCCTCCCAGCTGCCCGTGGCCCCCACATGTTCCTGTAACACCCTGCGGGCAGAAGTGTGACATGGGGCTATGAGGGAAGGGCAGGTGCAGTTTCCTGTCCAGCTCCACAAGGCATCCTGGGAAGCACAGGAGCTGTTGCTCCAGGGAGAGGGCATGGGGGGCAGCCCTGCCAGCCGGCCCCTGCCATGGGTCAGAGATCCCAGCTTTGCAGTGGGAGCCTGGCCCAGTCAGACCTCTGGGCTGGAACACCTGGAGTTCAGTCTCTGTGTCTCCTTCCCCGCTGCTCAAACCAGCTCCATGCCTTGCTCCTCTCCTGTCTCCACAGCTGCCCCTTGGCCCCCTGCTCGTTCCCTCCAGCCCTGGTTAGTCTGTATGAAACGCTGCTGCTCCCGTCCTCGCCCCGTGGGGCGGTGTCTCTGCTCCATGTGCCCCGTGTGCTCTCGCCTGGGTGCCCAGGGGCGCTCTCTGGGCCAGGGTGGGAGGGCGTTATTGGAGGTAAGCGCCAAGGTGAACACAAGGCTATAAACTGGCCAGCAACAAGTTTTGGGGGGGGAAACATCCAACTGGCTTCAAGCCTGAGGCTGATCAGTTTGTGGAGGGGATGGGACAAGGGACTGCCCACCTGTGACTGCCAACAGCAATACCTGAGTTACCTGAGGGCTCTGAGTTACTGCAGCGAATTCTTTCCCTGGTGTCTGGCTGGTGGGTCTCACCCACGTGCTCAGGTCTAATTGATCACCATCTCTGGGGTCAGGAAGGAGTTTTCCCCGGGGTCAGGTTGGCAGAGATCCTGGTGGGTTTTCGCCTCCCTCTGGGGCCTGGGGCACTTGCAGGTTTAAACTAGTGTCAGTGGGGGATTCTCTGTAACTTGAAGACTTTAAAGCGTGATTTGAGGATGTCAGCGACTCAGCCGGAATCGCAGAACTGGGAGGGATCTCGAGAGGTCGTCTAGTCCAGCCCCCAGCCCTCGTGGCAGGACTGAGTATTATCAGAGGTCGGGGGCTGTTACAGGAGTGGGTGGGCGAGGTTCTGTGGCCTGCGATGTGCAGGAGGCCAGACTAGCAGATCACGATGGTCCCTTCTAGCCTTAGTCCCGGAGTCTATGGGCTGTGACGGGGCGGTGCCCACGGAGGGTGTCCCCTCCCCTGGGCAGGGCTGTGGTGGTGTCTCTCTGGTCCCAGGGGTGGCAGTTCTGGTTGCCGTGAGCACAGTTCAGCAGTGCTGCTGTTCAGCTCTGTAGGGCAAACGCACTGTGGCTGCCTGCCGTGTGGGCTGGGGCTTTGCCCTGCCCGATCGGCTCCTGTCTCCTGTGTGCGTTGCTGGCGGGCCAGGCCCCTGGGAACACACGGTCACGTGCTGCTCTTCTCGTCTGGCAGCTTCTTAATTCTGGCCGAGCGATTTAGCACTGCCGGAGCTGTAACCCTGTCATGTCTGGAGAGCGGCTGCCAGCCTCCCTGCACTCCTATGGCAGGCAGGTCTTGCTGTGCCAGCGCGCCCCAGGCCTTGTCCTGGACACTCACCACAGGGAGGCAGGTGGGACTGGCTGTGTTGCAAGCCTGAGGCAGGGCGCCGTGCAGCTGGGCTGGAGGAGGGGGGAGGCGAGGGCAGGGCCCCCCAGCCTCGATCTCCTCGTGCTCGGGGTTCTCCAAGAATCTGGCAAGTGCAGCCAAGCTCCTAGTGGTCCCAGGTGAGACCAGGGGCCAGGGAGCTGCTGCGTGTTGGTGACTCTGGGGGGAAGGGAAGCGCTGTCTGCAGGGAAGGGCTGGGCTGGGCTGGCTTCTCGGCCTGTAGCGGCTGCAGCTCCTCTGCCCTTGGCTTAGGAGCAGATTTCACTGTAGGGCAAAGGTTGGGCGTTTTTCTGCGCTGCCTTGGCCGAGGCGTAGCTGCAGATTCTGTGCTGGTGCCCCCTGCCCCTCCACCACTCGCTGTGGGGCTCTGCATCCGGCCTCCAGGTCAGGGCCCTGGTGTCTTCCAGCCACAGCTCCCTGTTCAGTGCCTGAGAGAGGGCAGAGATCTGAGCCGGGGGGCTGGCCGCATGCAGGCTGGCAGAGCAGAGCATTGCCCAGGGCGGGCCCTCGCCGGATGTGCATGGGGGAGCCCAGGGCAGGCGAAGCAACCCCTTCAGCCCCCTCTGGAGGGGCCCTGGGCAGGGGCCTGCTGCCTGCCGGGCTGGCCGAGGCACAGTGCGATTCTTGGTGTGCTTGGCCCAGGCTGGCAGCAGCTGTTGGTCTCAGTGGGGCGACTGCTGCTGTCTCAGCACGCTGGGAATCCCAGGCGGGCAGCAGCTGGCAGCCTGGCTGAGGGACACCTGTTCCTGGGCCCTTCCCATCCCTGTTTGTCCAGCGGGGGATTTGATGGGGTGGGGGGGAGCAGCATCTGCTAGGAGTGGGGGTGGGGTAGGGGCATTTCCAGGGCCAGAAATCACTGCTCGTGGGCCTTGATAAAACCCGTAATCTGTGCAGGGGCCAGGTGGGAGCCCCCCTGCTCTGGCCTCCCTCGGTCTCTCCTGGGGCTCGGAAGCAGCGGGCGGGCGCTCAAACTGCAAGGAATACGGTGCCGCGCTCCGGAGTCTCTGTTTATTTCCATCGGGTTCCTGTAACATACCCAGCAGCTGGGGAGGGGGAGAGGAGGCCATGGGGCCTGGGGGAGGGGAGGAGCAGCTGGCTGAGCTGGGCCTGGGCTGTGGGGGGAGGGAGGGGGAGGAAAATCCCCTGCTGCAGTGATCACTGGCCCGGCTCTGTGCAGGGCTCTAGGGCTGGGACCCGCAGGGGGTGCCAGGGGCTCCATGTGCCAATCCAGCCTGTGCCAGGGGAGCCAGGCCTGGCAGGGGAGGGGGAAGTTTACATAGTCAGCCCCCACCCTGCCCCATGACTCACAGGGAGGCGCTGCCTGCGGGAGTTACCACTGGGTAACTGACCTTTGTCATTGCAGGGAAGGTGTTTACACTCCCTGCCTGGCATTGGCTGTGCCTAGCTCTGCCCTGCGGGGCAAGGAGCCCGGGGCCCGGCCCGGCCTAATGGGCAGCCGTGTGCTTGGAGCTGGGTATGCTGAACCCGGGGGTGTCACTGGGGCCTGGAGTGCAGCCCCTGCTCCCCATGGTCCTGCTAGATTAGCTCAGGGGGCTGAGTGCTCTGTGGCACCTGCCCCCACGTCGCTGCAGCCAGGCCCCTCTCCCCTCCTGGCCGTGGCAGTCCTGGTCTGCCTGCGCCTTGCATACATGCTGTGGCCTGTCAGCGCAGGGAGCTGGGGGGCCCAGTGCTGGGCAAGGCCTTTCCCATGGGACCCCCTCCTTTCCTGGAGCTCTGTTGGGGGGCTGAGTGCTCACTGCTGCGGCTGCTGCCGGCTCCATGAGCTCAGGGGTCAGGGGTAACATCTGGAGCTGAGCACAGCTGCCTGGAGCGCGCAGGGGCAGGTTCACATACAGGGCACGTTTCCTCGCCAGAGAAGCCTGAAGGATGGGCTGGGAAAGTCCAGCTGCCTGGCTCCCGGCCCACGGCTTCCTGAGGAGGGGGAGCCCTGAATCCGTGCCCTGGCTTGGGGAAAGGTCTGCAAAAAGCAGTGGTGCTGGCTGCAGGCTCAGGCGCCCTCTGGGAGAGGCACCACTGTGCTGTGGGCCAGCCCAGCCCAGCCCCACGTAGGCTGTCTGCGGAGAGGGACCCAGCGCAGCGTCCCCCAGGCAGGCGCCTTGCGCGGGTTTTGGCGCCTCTGGAAGCTGATCAGTGGACAAGCGGCAATTCCCCTTCCCTCCTGTGGGGCACAGGTGTCTGTGGGCCTGGCCCCTGGCAGGTGAGGGGCAGCTCCGGGGGGAGCCTGCTGTGCTTCCAGGCGGGGGGCTGGCTTTGGGGAAGGCACTAACCGGCGCCGGCTTTGCCTGGCCTTCCTCCACACCGCCTGTTGGCTAGATGCTCTGCAGGCAAACGCCGCCACCTGCCCCACGCGGGGGCACCTGGGCTGCTATTACTGGCCAGCTGGGCGAGGCACATGGGGCGCGGGCAGCGGACGCTCCACCAGGGTCCTGTTGCCTCTTTCCTTCTTGGACCTCCCAGCTGAGTCCCTGTGTCCAGGCTCCTGGGATCTGTGGGAGGTTGGAGAACATGTCTCTCCCCCTCCCCGCCCCGGTGCCCAGACCCTTCTCAGTCCAGGGCTCACCCACGGGGGAGGGCACGGGGGTGACCTGTCTCTGAGCTATGCACATAGCCGCCGCCCCCCCCTCCCAGATCCCAGGGTCAGAGGCTGGGTGAGCTGCATGGCTGGATGGGACTGAGCACTGGCGGTTTCCTGGAAACCAGGAGCCCCTGGGCTGCCTGGCAGCACGTGTGTCCCCCCCCCCACCCCAACATCTGGCAAGCAGCTGCAGAAGGGTGGGATCGGCTCCCGCTGTGCAGTGGCAGATTTCTCACCTCGACTGGAGCCTGGGAGGCGTTTAGCACCTGGCTGCAGAGAGCTGTGGAGCCAGACAATGGGGCTCCTCGGCCTGTTGTCCTGGACTACAGAGCCCTGAGCGCCCTGGGCTGGGAGCATCTGCCCTGCTTTCCCCTGGGGGGGGCAGCGAGTTACATGGGCCCATGGTGCCCAGGCTTCAGAAATATTCACGGCCTGGGGGCCCGGCTCCACCCATGTTCAGGGCCGGGTCTCTCCCCTGGCCCCACCTGCCTCCCCGAAGCGTCTCCTGGCCTCACCTGCTGCCCCCAGGCGATTTAAAAGGGGGCAGCAGGTGGCGCCCGGGGGCCCCCAGCAGCACACTGGGGCTAAGGTAGCTTCCTGCCCGGCTTCACTCCACGCCACTCAGCCCTATTGCCCCGGGGGACAGGGGGGTGTGTGTCTCTGTGCACTGCCCCCACCCTGAGTGCCGACTCTGCGGCTCCCATTGGCCAGGAGCTCCGGCCAATGGGAGCTGCAGGGGTGGTGCCTGTGGGCAGCGGCGGGTGGAGACCCTCTGCCCCCCCTCCCAGGAGCCACTGCCAGAGGGGTGTGCCCGAGGGAAGCGCTGCACCCCTCCCACTCCCCAGCCCAGAGCCTGCCCCCCGCATTCCCACCTGCACCCCTCACTCCCTCCCGCACCCAAACTCCCTCCCAGAGCCTTAGGCAGGTGGACGGGGGGGCAGGACTTGGATCTCTTCTGGGCATCACCAAACCTGCCGCCCCTGCTGGGGGCATAGCTCCATGCTGCTCTGGGAATAGGCCCGTCCCGCCCTGCGGAGGCTGGCGGGGAAGGTGGGTCACACCCTAGGAGGGGTCAGGCCCGTGGGAGAAGCAGACCGGGCGTTACAGGCGCTGACACTCTAACCCCGTGGCGCTGGTGGCATTGAGCAGAGCCTGGGCTCTGGGTTGCTGGCTCTGGTGGGGCAGAACACGGCCGTTCTTGGCTGTTTTCCCTCCTCTGTGGAAGAGTAGCCGGGGCAGCTTGTGGGACCATGTGCCCCAGAGGCTGCCAGGGAGGCTAAGCAGAGAAGGGGGCATTCGGTTCACTTGTGTCCCTCGCAGGGCTGGGGGAGCTTGGGCATTGGGCATGGCTGGGACATTTCAAATGACTCGGACAGGGAGGTGTCGCACACACCTCTGTGTCTTCACCTGCCCTCAGAGCAAACCTAGTCCTTTCCCCTGGTCAGGGGGAAGTGCTATGTGTAGGGGAAACTGAGGAACACAGAGGGCTTTTTAAAAAACAACAGAAAATTCCCACTTTGCCCCCCAGGGAGCCCTGCTGTCCCCCAAACTTTGACCTTGGCTCGTTTCTTTTGCAGTGAAGGCGTCTTCAAGTGTCCAGAGGATCAGCTGCCCCTCGACTACGCCAAGGTGAGTCCTCACCCTGCCCACGGGGAGGGGAGCTTGGTGCCCCATCAGGGCTTGGCCATGGAGCTGGGGGCGAGCTGTCCCGCAGGGAGGTCAGCCAGCGCGTGGGGAGCCGAATCTCCACCTTCCCCACAGCCTGGGCTCTAACTGCAGGGCTTCCGTATCTGAGCCTGGACCGGGCTGAATCTGGGCCCAGCCCAAGGAGCAGCAGCCTGCGCTGCCCCAGCTGGGCCCATGGGGGACCCTGCATCAGGTCCCCTCTCCACAGCCAGTCTCAGCCTGTGGCCTGGGCCTTCCCTGGCCTGGGGGGTCGGGCTACGCAAGTCCGTGTGGCAAACAGTCCTGGACAGGGACCCCCCCACACACACACACACAGCCCGCCCTTGGATTGCGCATTGGCAGGCCTGGCACAGGGGACCCCCCCCACACACACACAGCCCGCCCTTGGAGTGCACGTTGGCAGGCCTGGCACAGGGACCCCCCCACACACACAGGCTGTGGTGCCAACGGTGCAGCCGCGCTGGGAACCTGGCGCCTCTCCCAAGACAGGCTGCACGAGAGAGCCCGGCCAGCCAGCGGGAACCGCTCCACCCCAGGGGGGGGCCCAAGGACGCCCAGCCACAACTCCTGCGCCCGGCAAGGGCCCTGGGCATCTGGCTTGTTTCCTCCAGCCCTTGGAGCCAAGACCCAGTCCCTGCCCTCCCCTCCCATGGGTTGGTTTGTAAGAGAAATGCTAATGGGGCAGGTGCTGTCAAAACTTCCTTCCCCCAGCTCTGCGGTGCCCTCACTCCTGACCCGCAGCCCCCTGCTAGCCCAGTCCTGGGACACCTCCTCCCCCCGCCCCAGCTCTGCGGTGCCCCTCACTCCCGACGCGCAGCCCCCTGCTAGCCCAGTCCTGGGACACCTCCTCCCCCCGCCCCAGCTCTGCGGTGCCCTCACTCCCGACCCGCAGCCCCCTGCTAGCCCAGTCCTGGGACACCTCCTCCCCCCGCCCCAGCTCTGCGGTGCCCTCAATCCCGACCCGCAGCCCCCTGCTAGCCCAGTCCTGGACACGAGGAGAGGGGGGTTGATTTAACCCTGAGCTAAGTGGTTCCCAGACAGGTTCGTCCAGCCTCTCCCTTGTGGACAGGGCATTGCAGGCTGTGGGCAGCCCAGTGGCTCAGGCGGGCACCTCTCAGGGCAGGTGGATTTAGAGCCATGATGCTTGTGTGTGGAGCAGCTGGGAAGGGGGAGGCTCAAAGCCAGGACACTGGGCCAGCAGGGGAGACCAACATCCCGGGGAGGGGCAGGGGACGTGTCCATACTCGCTCTGTCTGCCTTGGGCCCCAGGACCCCCTGGCCGTGCCAGGAACGCCCTGCCCCAGCCAGCTTCGTGGGACTCCCCGTGCTCTGGGGGGTGGCTGGTGCCCTTGGGCTGGGCACAGTCCTGTTCTGCCCCAAGGTGCAAGTCCCCTGGTCTCTGTCCCCCTTTCCCCAGATCTACCCGGACCCCGAGCTGGAGGCGCAGGTGCTGAGCCTCACCATCCGCTGCATCCACAGCGAAGAGGGCTGCCGCTGGAGCGGGCCCATCAAGCACCTGCAGGTGAGGGGGAGGGGGCGCGAGGGTGGGTTTGGTGCTGGGCTGTGATCTCTCCCACACACACACACACACACACACACTCTCTGTCCTGTCTCGCCAGCCCCATCTCAGCACGTGCGGCTTCAACGTGATCCCGTGTCCCAACCGCTGCAGCATCAAGCTGAGCCGGCGCGACCTGCCCGACCACCTGCAGCACGACTGCCCCAAGCGCCGCGTCAAGTGTGAGTTCTGCGCCAGCGACTTCACCGGCGAGGCCTACGAGGTGTGGGGAGCCGGGAACCCGTGCGGGGGCAGGGGCGGCGCCGGGACGGCCCCACGGGGTCCCCTGGTGCGGGGAGCTGGGATCCCTTGTGGGGGGCAGGGGCGGTGTGGGGGCGGCCCCACGGGGTCCCCTGGTGTGGGGAGCTGGGGTCCCTCGTGGGGGGCTGGGGCGATGTGGGGACGGCCCCACGGGGTCCCTTGCGGGGGCAGAGGCGGTGCGGGGGCGGCCTCACGGGGTCCCCCTGGTGCGGGGAGCTGGGGTCCCTGGCACGGGGCAGGGGCAGAGCTGGGACGGCCCCCCCAGGGCCCCCTGGTGCAGTGCGGGGACGGCCCCCCGGAGGGCTGGGGCAATACAGGGGCGGCCCCGCGGGTGATGGCCCCCGGCACCAGCTCTTCGTGCTCTTGTTCCCCCAGAATCACCAGGGCGTGTGCCCCCAGGAGAGCGTGTACTGCGAGAACAAGTGTGGGGCCCGCATGATGCGTCGGCTGCTGTCCCAGCACACGCTGGCCGACTGCCCCAAGCGCACCCAGCCCTGCCCCTACTGCACCAAGCAGTTTGTCTTTGACACCATCCAGGTGAGGCAGGGCCCTGCGGGGGGTGGGGGTGCCGCTCCCTGGGGCCTGGCGGGGGTGGGCCCAGGTCGGGTCCCAGGCGGCTGCTGCGCTGAATGGGTCTGGGCGAAGGGCCCAGCCGGTCCCTGGGGGAGCGTTACTCCAGCTAACAGCGCCTCCCCTCTGCCCCCAGAATCACCAGTACCAGTGTCCCCGCTACCCCGTGTCCTGCCCCAACCAGTGCGGGACACCCACCATCGCCAGAGAAGACCTGTCCGGGCACCTGAAGGAGAACTGCAGCACAGCCATGGTGCTGTGCCCGTTCAAAGACGCTGGCTGCAAACATCGGGTGAGTGCTGCCTCCTGCCCTCTGCCCCTGTCCAGCTGGGCCTGGCCAGAGCCAGCGCTGCCCCCCCGAGCGCACAAGCTACTGCTGGAGCTCCCTCCCCCCGGGTCTCACTGACCCCCCAGCACCGCCCCTTCCCTGTCCTCTGTGCTGCACCCCAGTGATTGCTTGCTCCTTCCTCCGTGCAGTGCCCCAAGCTGGCCATGAGCCGGCACCTGGACGACAGCACCAAGGTGCATCTGGGCATGGTGTGCTCGCTGGTGAGCCGGCAGCGGCAGGAGATCCAGGAGCTGCGGCAGGATGTGGAGGAGCTGTCGGTCAGCAGCGACGGGATCCTGATCTGGAAGATCGCAGACTACGCCCGCAAGCTGCAGGACTCCAAAGTGCGTAGCAACTACGAGTTCTTCAGCCCGCCCTTCTACACCCACCGGTACGGCTACAAGCTGCAGGTGTCCGTGTTCCTCAACGGGAACGGCAGCGGGGAAGGCAGCCACCTGTCCGTCTACATCCGGGTGCTGCCGGGCCAGTACGACAACCTCCTGGAGTGGCCCTTCTCCTACCGCGTCACCTTCTCCCTGCTGGACCAGAGCGACCCCTCGCTGTCCAAGCCCCAGCACATCACTGAGACCTTCAACCCCGACCCCAACTGGAAGAATTTCCAGAAGCCGGGGGCCTCCCGCAGCTCCCTGGACGAGAGCACCCTGGGCTTCGGGTACCCCAAGTTCATCTCGCACGAGGACATCAAGAAGCGCAACTACGTGCGGGACAACACCGTCTTCATCAAGGCCTCGGTGGAGATCCCACCGCGAATCCTGGCCTGAGCCTGGGGCTCGGCGTGGCATGGAGACGTTACCCGGGGCCCGGCGCTCAGCCCGGCTGTCACTGCAGTCGACAGCAGCCTGAGGGCACCGTGGGCTTGTGTCTGACTGGGCTCTCTTGGTGTTTCCGCCCCAGCGGCCTGGCAGCTCCCTCCTGAGCAGGGACTGTCCCAAGCGAGCAGGTTTCCTGCAGCTGGCTTGGACTGTACTGGAGGCAGTGCAGCCCTGGGCCCCGCCAGCTGAGACTCGGTGCCGTGGCTAGAGCTGGCCGTGGGGTGCAGGGAGAGGCCCTGCAGACAGTGGGTGGGAAGGAGAGTGGGCCCGGCCCTCGCAGACCTGTTCCCAGGGGCTGGCTCTCACGACAGCCACGGGGCCCGTGCAGGCTGATCACTGCTGCCCCCAGCCCGCGCCCCACCAGAGTGAAACACAGCCTCTGTGGGGCAGCGTTGCAGTTGGGCCCAGGGGAACCCCAGCCCCCCTCCACCACCCACAAGCCCTGGAGTGGGGCCCTCCGGGGGGGGGGGGGGGATGCTGTCCAGATAGTGGCAGTGGCATCACCCCCTGGGATCTGGGGCTTCTAAGCTGCCACCCCAGAAAGTGGATCCACCTGATCTCCACTGTGACCCAATCTCTCCTCCAATCAGCTGGCCTGACGACGTTACCCTCCCCTCCTGCGGAGCAAACAGTGCCTGGGGCTCCCTGCAGGCTGCCCCCCTCGGGGTGGGACTCGCCCCTGTGCCCTGCAGCCCCCCCAGAGCCCCCGAGAGGCCTGGACAACACAGGAGCCATGTAGCGGGACAGGGACCCTCTCCCCTCCCCTCCCATGAGGCCTTTGCAATGAAGCCCTAAGCAGGGAGCCCCAGTGAGGGGTCCCCTTGTAGCTACCAGCCCCTCGGTGCTCTGGCAAGCCCCCCAGGGAGGCACAGAACAGCCAGAGCCTGATGCCCCAGTAGCGAGGAACCGGCAGGCCCCACGGCGCTGCCAGGGCCCCCAGCCTCCGTCTCCCTCCTGCTGCCTCAGGGACCCCGGAGGGCCGAGGGCCCCTCCCCACAGAGCCATGTTTTGTGAGCACCAGCCCCGCCTCTCCCTTGCGGGCTGGGCTGGGTGCATGTGTCTTGTCGCCGGGGAGTCTTCCATGTCGCTCACTCCCAGGGGAGGGCGTCTGTTATTTATTGTCCTGGCTGCGGCGCTGCCCCGGCCCTGCTGCCTTCACACTTTTTCAATAAACTCTTCTTGTATTTATCAGGCTTGATCCTGCTGCCTTTCCTTCCTCGCTCCCCAGGGGTGGAGCAGACTCTTAGGAATGACCAGCCAGACCCGCTGGGCAGCCCCGGGGCGCGGGGAGAGGCTGGCAGTGGGGCAGTTTTTCTAGATCCCGTAATGTTGAAATGCTATTGGGCATCCACTCCGAAAAGCCATTCCATCCCCCAAAAGGCCATCGCTTGCAGAACAGTCTAATTGTGACCCAAACTGCCAGAAAGCTTCTAAATACTGTTGCTAATAGAACGGTGTGCTCCAAATAACTGTCTGGACAGTTTGGAAAATATTTAGCCTCACAAGACTTTAGGCATGTTTCCTGTACTACTTTGCCTTCGGTTCATGCCAAAGCCTGTAGTTACATGGTAGAATGAGCTAGTTGGTATCATGCAGTAGTCATTAGTTGTAGAACTGATAGATTTAATAAGTTATTTAGCTGCTATTTTATGTTGGCTACTGTTCACTGATTCCTGCATTGGCAATGGATGTTAATACAAGACTGCAGCTGTCTATAGTGCCTCCTGTAACAGCTGCATGACAGCTACAACTCCCTGGGCTACTTCCCCATGGCCTCCTCCAAACACCTTCTTTATTCTCACCACAGGACCTTCCTCCTGGTGTCTGATAACGCTTGTGCTCCTCAGTCCTCCAGCAGCACACCCTCTCACTCTCAGCTCCTTGCGCCTCTTGCTCCCAGCTCCTCACACTCGCACCACAAACTGAAGTGAGCTCCTTTTAAAACCCAGGTGCCCTGATTAGCCTGTCTTAATTGATTCTAGCAGCTTCCTGATTACTCTAGTGCAGCGCCTGCTCTGGTCACTCAGGGAACAGAAAACTACTCATCCAGTGACCAGTATATTTGCCCTCTACCAGACTCCTGTACCCCACTGGTCTGGGTCTGTCACAATGGGCTTCTGCCAGCTCTCAAGTGCGTTTGCTCATCACGGCGCTAAGGGGTGTGCTGGTGTGGGGTGCTCTCCTCTCGCTGAAGCTGTTCCACTTTAGAACACTTGGACATTAAGCACAGGTCAGATGCTGTATCTGACGGTGCCTTCCTGGAGGGAGATGCTATTCCTGCCTCTGGAGAGACTTGCCTGAGGGCCAGTAATGGCCACTGGACAGGGGGGTTGTGACTCCGTAACCTAGGCAGGGCAGCTACCTGCTGAACCATGTCTGCCTCTGACAGCACAAGGTCTCTGTCCTTCACTTTGGGAGCACTTGTACAGCCGCTCCTGCCAATAAAGTATCGTTGAGTTGAGTAGAAATCCACCTTAAACCAGTCCCTTGGAAAGTCCTACACCAGCCGCCTTGTTTCCTGTGTCCCCTTGGAGTGAAACAAGAAAACTCCTCCCCAAGGCGAAGTACCTGCCGATCTCCCCAAGGCGAAGTACCTGTCGAGGTGAAACCTGCTGGCACCAACTCCACTTCAGGAGCCTCTTCTGGGGCTTTTACTGCATGAGAGATGCTGGTTTATAGCCACTGAAGGGCCATTTCTCAGCAGAGTCCATGGGGGATGGCAGCATTATGGACTGTGATGAAGCGAGGAGCCAACTCATTAACCATGTGCTGCCAGAGGGGAAGGCCCCAATAACCTCCCTTGTAGGGTGACCATGTTTTCCCAAAGGGAAAATGGGACACTGCACGGGACCGGCCCCCTCTCCCTTCCATGCATGGGGCCGGCCTGGGCCTGAGCCCTCCCTGCTGCCCGCCCACCTGGGGCTGACCCGGCCGAGCCGCTCTCTTGAGCCCTCCCTCTCCTGTGGGGCTCCTTCTCCTAGCATACAAGTTGTCAAGCCAATGTGACTGTCTGAACTGCAGAGCGCTGTGAAAGTTTCTCTCTAAGCAGCCTGTGTGGCTCATGCCCCTTTTGATGAACCAAAGGGCAAGTCTAACAACACTGGGCATGGGGTGGGGGGTCAGGTTGGGGGAAGGCTGGGGCGATACGTTCTAGGTGAACACTGCTTGTTTTCCCCCCTAGCTTTGTGCAAAGGTGATTTCTTCCCCTCCCAAGAACAAGCTGAGTTATCAGCTGTGGGCTGTAGTAACCTAACTGCAGGCTGGCTATTGAGGTCAGAGACAGAACACAGACATGGTCACACCAAGATGATCGGACAGTCTAGTGCAGTGGTTCCCAGCCAGGCGTACACAGAGCTACAACTCATCTAGACATTTGCCTAGTTGTACAACAGGCTACATAAAAAGCACTAGCAAACTCAGTACAAACTACAATTTCATACAGTGACTTGTTGTGACGAAGTGGGGGGTTTTCTTGTTTTCTGTGGGGTTTCAATGGTTTGCATGTGGAGGGGGTGGGACTCAGTTTCCCTGGGTGTTACTGGTTTAACGAGGTGAGGGGAGAGGGAGTTTGTTTTGCAGAGGACCGGAGAGAGGACTTGGGGACCCAGCCGATGGCCGGGAGGATGGATACCCCAGCGACTGGTGACCTGGCGACCCGGAGGCCCAGCTGAGGAGATGCAGCTGGTTCTGGCCAGTGGGCGGACAATGGGCTGCAGAGTGAGGACCCAGTGACCTAACCAGCCGGTTCCAGCCAGAGGACAGAAGCGAGGAGAGGAGGCCCCGGTTTATGACCCTGTTTACCTGGAGAGAAGACAATGGACAGAGGCGGGGCTTGGGGCCGCGGAGCTCAGAGGCCCAGCTGGGAAGCAAGGGGGCTCTGGGCTGGAGAGGGGGAGCAGGCAGAGCCCACCTGGATGCAGAGAGACTGGGATGTGCTGGGCTGACGGAGGCCAGGCCTGAGGCCCTGAGAGTTTCCTGTGCTGTGCTCAACTCTCAATGAACCCTCCTGTTTTATGCTGGCTGAGAGTCACTCCGGTCTAGAGAACAGGGTTGCATCAACCCCTTTGGGGGTCGAGGCCCCGGGGGTCCAGAGCGAGTGGACTCCCTGAGGGGGCCCACGGCAGAGACAGACGTGCTAAGGCTCAGAGAGGTGCGGCTCCAGGAGGTGGAGGGGCCTGACCCTGAGAGAGAGTGGACCGCTGAGAAGGGCTGTCTCACTAAAAGGGGCACCCCCCCCGGACCGCACGGGGCCAAGAGTGGGCACGATCTGTGAGTCCGTGACACTTGTTTATACTGCTCTATACACTGAAATGTCAGTGCAATAGTAATATTCCAATTGATTTATTTTATAACGATATGGGAAAAAGGAGAAATTCAGCCATTTGTCAGTTACCGTGTGCGGCCGAGTTCTTTCTTCTTCACATGCTACGTTCATACAAGACATTCTACAGCCCTTCTACTGAGCTCCCTGACTGGTATGTAAGAGGTTTACATGTACTACCATTGTATTCAGAAAGAAGATCATTACCATTGTAATGTGTGTGCTTTAGACTTGTCTCCCTGGCTGAGCAGAGAACATCAAAAATAGGCTTTATAATTGGGGGGCAGGGGTCTCATCTGCATAACTTCATACAAATAGCAGCTAGACAAACTTCTCGAATCAGTCCATTCCACACAGAGAGACAAATGTTCTGATGTATTACAAGGTACAAACACGCTCCTGCTGTTCTGTGACTATAGAATTTTGCTTTAACCAAAGGCAAAAACATACAGGGAAATGCACAAACTATCACCTGAGGTGAAACATTTCCCGAACTCTCCAGAACAGGACTACTCTGAGGACACACTTGCATTATCAATGGTATTTAGAAGCTTTCTGCCAACTGTGGGCACAATTAGACTCTGTTTTGACGTGGTATGGCCCTTTGGGTGCCGTGATGTTTTCGCAGATTGGATGCCCAGTAACATTTCAACATTACTACATGATACAGAAAAACTGCCACCAGCCACATCCCCCTTGGTATGTGCCTAACGTGGTGGCAATAGCATTTTTCTAGCTGATGGGTGCCCAAAATGGGTGTGGGCGGGTAGACTAAAAGCTGAAGGGATGGGCACAAGTCACCCCATCAGAGCAGCTCAGTGCCCGGATCTGACAGGGACGTCGTGTTAGCAGGGTGGCTGGGGCTGCAGCATTTTGAGCTTTTGTTGATACAAATGTACATTTCTTCTTGTGTGGGATGCAAAGAAAACCTGCCAGCACAGTGCCCCAAGCAGCACATCCACCACCACCTGTCTGCAACCACCCCGCTCACTCGCTGAGAGTGGGGAGCACTCCCCCAGTCAGCTCAGGGGGCGTTGACTCTGGTCCCTAATGAGGACAGTCTGAGGCAGGTAACACTAACTATTGCATTGCTGATCATCCCCTGGCAAGGAAGACAGAGCGCTCACTGTCAAGACCTCTCCTTAACTACCTCTGCCCCCCTTGCTCCACAAGGCAGAGGAAAGCACTAGTCCCCCCACCCCAGCCCCGCTGGAGTGCATGTACCTCAGGGAAGGTGCTGCCCAGCAGAGATCTGGCCTGGGCTTTGCAGTTACTGATTAGGGATGTCAGCCCCTCCCTCTGGCTCAGAATTTGCCTGAAGCTGCAGGAGAAAGTTCAGCCTGTTCCCAAATGCACAGGAGCTCGACTGAGCTGGCTTCTTCGGCGTTCTGCCACAAACCTGGCCTGGCCTCACCCCGCCGTGCTGCTGCCCCTGCTGCCTAGTCCAGCCCCTTTGGCCTGTGGCGGCTGCTCTGTAATGCCAGGACCAGCTTCTCCCAGCCACAGCTCTCCGCTGCCGGCACGTCCCTGCCCACGGCCTAATGCACTGGCCCAGCTGCTCGAGGGGCCAGAAACCTATCGGGCCCTGGAGCCGCCTGTCCTTGGGCACCGGGCAGCCAGGGGGCTGAGCATGGAGCTAAGGGAAGGGACGTGGCAGACAACTCAGCTGCGCTGTGCCCTGGGCTGTGTGCGGGCCGTGCGCCGTGCTGGGCCAGGCCAAGCTCCGGGAGCTGCTCCCCCTGCCGCTGGGCTGGGCTGTTTTCTCTTGGAAACCAGAGGTATAGCTAGGCCAGGCAAGGCGCACGCTGTAATTTGTGTCTTTCCCGCTAGCTGTGGCCACAGGCTGGATTGTAACTAGATCCTGAGAGCTGCGGGGGCCCAGCCAGTGGGAGCTGCTGCAGCTGGAAGCCCTGGGCAGAGCAAGGCCTCCATGCAACTCACCCAGCCCCGCCCTGCCTCGACCCCCTGCAATGGGGGCCAGTCCCCCCTACAGCCGGGTGCATCCTGCCCAGCCCATTCCAGCCCCAGTCCCACCCTGGCCAAGTGGGGACAAACGGTGCCAGGAGTCACCCCTGCCCACCCCCAGCAGGGAGCAGCATCTCGCCCTACAACCTAGGGGCCCAGCTGCTCCCCCACCACAGCAGAGAAAGGTGCAGTCCAGGCATGCAGACACCGCCCCTCAAGCAGTCCCAGAGCCGAAGGGTGAAGTGGGCAAGACCCCTTGGCACAGCACATCCAGCAGGGCTCCCGATGGTGCCAGGGATGGGTTGGGCGCTGCCCGGCTCAGGCTTTAGGCTGTGGGAATTCTCTGCGGCATCTCCCTGGGCCCAGGCCTGGCTGCAGGGGCATGGGACTCGCCTCACGCTCCTCCAGCCCTGCTAGTGGGCGCCAGCACACAGGGCCCTGGCTTGGGGCATCCCCATGCCAGCTGCTGAGCAGAGCCCTGCTGGCCTAGGGGGCCCAGTGCCGCCCCATCACCCCCACCTGGGAGTCTGCAGCAGTAAGAGCCACCTCTGAAGGGGAGGGTGAGCCGGCACTGCTCAGCCATGCATCAAGCAGCCACCACCCTCAACGCTGCACTCACCTCATGCCATGCCATGCCCTGGCCCCAGCTGGCCCAGCCTGCCCTATCCCCTGCCCACCCCACACACCCCTGCATGCGCCCCCGGCTTCTACCCCCGCCCCCCCATCAGCACACAAAGCTCCCACAACACCCCCTGTTTTAAGGGGGGGGTCCCCCTGCTCAGCATGCCTGACCGCGTGCTGTCGCTCCTCCCGAGCGGGGCCCTGGGACCAGCTCTTCCAGCGTGTGCTTCACCCTGGACCCAAGGTGAAACAAGCTCCCCACAGCTGCCCCCAATGGCTCGTCAGTGGGTCGTTAGGTGTGTGTTCAGCTGGCAGGGCGGGGGCCGTGTGCAGCTGGGGTGTGTGTGTGTGTGCGTGTGTGTGCGTGTGTGTGCGCGCGCGCGCGCTTGCAGGCGATTTGCGCAGGCTGGGCCGAGCCCATTGAGTGGGCTGTAGCCCACGAGAGCTTATGCTCTAATAAATTTGTTAGTCTCTAAGGTGCCACAAGTGCTCCTGTTCCCATTGTGAGAGTTTGTCCACCAGGCGTCCGGCTCCCAGCTGCAGGGGAGCCATGCCCTGCGGGGCCCCTGCGCCTCTCACCAGCACCAGGCGCCAAAGCGAGCTGCCTGGGGGCAAACAGGAGCAAGCAGAGCTGGGGGAGGCGAGGGTAGGATGGGGGCTGTGGGGTGGGCTCCAGGGGCACGGGCGGAGCTGTGCAGGGGACGCTGGTTTGCTCTCACAAGCCCTGGGGTGTCTGCACCCCCTACCCCAAATAAGAGCCAGGGCCGCAGGGCGGCGCGCGAGGGTTCTGAGCTCACACTCAATGAGCCTGGGAGGCCAGGTGCTCACTCAGCTGGCGCCCCCCCCCCAAAGCAAGCCCCCTGGATCCCCCCCCACATCCTGGCCCTAGAGATAAGCTCCGCGGCCCATGTCTCAGCAGCTCAGGCACCTCAGCTGTGCTGTTTCTGTGCTGAGCACGAGCCGTTCGGGCCCTGAGGGCGGCTGTGATGGAAAGGCCTAGGCCCCAGCCCATGCTCACACTGCAGCGGACCAGGGACCCTGCGCCTGCCGGCCCCCCGCCCCCGCCCCTGCCTCTTTACTTGACTGGAGCCCTGAGCTGTGTGCCAGGAGCCAAGGCCGGCAGTCTGGCTCTTATCAGCCGTGCAGGCCCCGGGGCTTAGCAGCCAGGCGGGGGCGGGGGCAGCACAGAGCTCAGCCCCTCAGGCCAGAGAGGGCTCTGCTCCCCCCACCTCCCCGCCTTTGAAACGGTCAGGCCCTGGGAGGGGCTCCTGACACAGAGGCCCACCAAGCTGCCATGTCCATGCTACAGAACTAGGCCCTGTTGCTCTGCGCTGGGGGACGGGGGCCTTCCCTACCTGCCCTAGGCAGCTGGGCACGGCTGTTAAACAGCCGCCGTGTTCTAACTCAGAGGTGGCTGCATTTCTGGGATGGGCACAGCTAAAATCAGAGGCAGAGGCCTTTCTGCTCCCGCCCTGCTGAGACAGTGGGGTGTAAAGCCCCCTCCCCTCATACGTGCAGCCCAGAGACTGTGGCCAGGAGAGGCCAGTCTCATCCAGTCCAGCCTCCCGCACAACTCAGGCAGCGAGCTGCCCCTGCGAGCCCTGCGCTGGCCCCAGCGCCCTGGCTGAGCTGGAGTGACCCGGTTCGAAAGACACCCGCTCTCTGTCACCCCGCGAGGGAGAACCCACCGCCTCGCCAGCGCTGCTCCCACCTCGGGGGGGCAGGGAGACGTCTCCCCCAGGGCCCTGAGCCAGCTGCCCCTTCTCCACACACAGCCCTGAGCGCGGCAGTTTTGTGAAAAGGGGGTGCGGCGGGGCTGTGGCAAAGGGGCGGGGAGCCCCCCGGGTCAGACGGGAAGTGCCGGAGCACTAATCCCTGACCCACATACTCCGAGCAGATGGGGCTCAGATGGAGGTGGGTAATTCAATAATCGCTGAGTGCCAGGCGGCAGCTTGCTCCATCCCCCCCCCCATTGTTCAAAGCAGGCAGTTCAGAGATGGGGGAGGGGGGGACAAACTCTCACAATGGGAACAGGAGTACTTGTGGCACCTTAGAGACTAACAAATTTATTAGAGCATAAGCTTTCGTGGGCTACAGCCCACTCAGTGGGCTCGGCCCAGCCTGCCCCCAACAGCTCAACACCAGCCCCAGGGAGTCTCTTCCGCCAGCAGGGCCCCCAGGGGCTCCATGGGCAGGTGAGGCTGGAGCTGCGTCCGGCCCAGCTGAGCAGAGCAGCCGGGGTGACTTTGGCCAGGCAGTGCCAAGGCCCGAGCCAGCGCCGAGCTCTGGAGACACCAGCGCTGCCCAGCCTGGGCTGAGAGCCCGGTGCAATTCTGGCCCCATTTTAGTGCGTGGCAGAGACAGGGGCATTGGCGGCCAGTGGCAACTCCCTGCCTCCTGCCTGGCCTTGGCTTGGGGCATGATCCTGGCTGGGCTCCAAGGCCAGGGGTGGCAGCATCCATGTAACCCAGTGCCAGCCCCCTGTGCAGCCTGAGGAGGGATGTGACCCTTGAGTAGTGGTGCGGGCATCTGCCCTGCCCCTCAGGGCAGCCCCCTGGCGTCTGTGGGGAGGCCCGTGGGTGTGCGGGGACCGGGGTGGGAGTTCCCCAAGGGGCAGTATGGGGTGCAGAAGGATGAGGAGGCCGTGGCATGGGGACACTGCAAGGTGGAGAATCCACTGCAGGACCTTCTGATCCATGCCCTGGGCCCTGGCTGGGCACATGCTCTAGCCGAGCTCTGCAGCTGAGCTGCCAGGGAGGGGGAGCAAGCGCCCACCCTGCTGTCTCTGCTGTTCCCTGCCCCACCAGCCCAGGAGCTGGAGACAGAGCCCCCGGCTCCCAGCACTCCTGCCTGCAGCAGCAAGTCTCTCCGGTGACCCTGCTGAGCCTTTCAAGCTCAGGGCACTGAGGGGAGGAGGGCTAGGACCAGCCACGGGGATGGGGGGAGGGCAGCAGCCCACGAAGGAGCAGCTCATCACCACCCCTGCAGGCCCCACAGCGCCCCAATTCCCACTGCTCTGCGTGGCTCGGTACAGAACCAGGCTGCTTGGCCTGGGGGTGCCTGTTTGCCAGTCCAGGAGTTTTCTGCTGCTCATGGGGGTGGAGAAGGGTTGCTATATAAGTGCCCTCTGGTGCTGGCCCTGTGTGGGGTGTGAATCTCCCCAGGCCCAAGAGCCCAGCTGGGCAGCGGAGCTAATGGGCTCCCCAGGAGCAGAGCAGGGGTCACTTCTCGCTGCACCCCTTGAACCCCTGCACTAGGCCTGGCGAAGGAGCTGCGGACTCTCCGCCTGCCCCAGGGTGTCAGGCAGCAGGGCCTGGCAGGGTAGCAGCCCAGCTACCTTCTGGAGGGGAACTGAGCGTCAGCCCCAGCCCGCCACGGCCAGTGAAGGAAATCCCCCCGGAAGGAAGCAAAGAGCTGCCAGCACAGGGGGCTGCCAGCTGCTGCCGCGAGCTGCTGAGGAGCATCTGGTCGCTGGCCCCTTTGGTGTTTCCCCTGAGCCACTCGCTCCCCATGCAAACCGCCACTCGTTAGCAGCTAGAGCCCTCACAGGGGGACTGCACAGGGCTGGGCTGCCAGCTCCTAATTAGCCTGGATGTAATTAAAGTGCCATTTGCATATGACAGGGCGATAATTCAAAGCAGACAAGGGTGAGGCGAGGCAAGGAGGGGAATAAAGACCCAGAGCAGCGCTGGAGCCAACGGGGCACAATTACTGTAATTAGTGAGATGGAAAGGGGCTGGCCTGGGCCTGCCACGCGTGTGTCTGGGCACCAGTTAGTGCTTGTGCGGCTACGTGGGAATGAGCGGCTGGAGGCAGGACCCAGCAAAAGAGGCCATTGGGGGTCATAGTCCCTGGCAGTCATAGACTCATAGACTTTAAGGTCAGAACGGACCATTATGATCATCTAGTCTGACCTCCCGCATGATGTAGGCCACAAAAGCTGGCCCACCCACTCCTGGAATAATTCTCTCCCTTGACTCAGATGTTGAAGTCCCCAAATCGTGATTTAAAGACTTCAAGTCGCAGAGAATCCTCCAGCAAGCGACCCCTGCCCCATGCTGCGGAGGAAGGCGAAAAACCTCCAGGGCCTCTGCCAATCTACCCTGGAGGAAAATTCCTTCCCGACCCCAAATATGGCGATCAGCTTAACCCCGAGCATGTGCGCAAGATTCTCCAGCCAGACCCTCCGGAAAATGTTCTCTGTAGTAACTTTTAATATCCCATCATTGACCATTGTTACTAATTACCAGCGATGGCACGTTATTGACCTATTGACTAAAATCACATTATCCCATCAAACCATCCCCTCCATAAACTTATCAAGCTTAATCTTAAAGCCAGAGAGGTCTTTTGCCCCCACTATTTCCCTTGGAAGGCTGTTCCAGAACTTCACCCCTCTGATGGTTAGAAACCTTCGTCTAATTTCAAGCCTAAACTTCCCGACGGCCAGTTTATATCCATTTGTTCTCGTGTCCACATTAGTACTGAGCTGAAATAATTCCTCTCCCTCCCTGGTATTTATCCCTCTGATATATTTAAAGAGAGCAATCATATCCCCCCTCAGCCTTCTTTTGGTTAAGGTAAACAAACCGAGCTCCTCGAGTCTCCTTTCATACGACAGGTTTTCCATTCCTCGGATCATCCTAGTGGCCCTTCTCTGTACCCGTTCCAGTTTGAGTTCATCCTTTTTAAACATGGGAGACCAGAACTGCACGCAGTACTCCAAATGTGGTCTTACCAGTGCCTTGTACAATGGAACCAGCACCTCCTTATCCCTACTAGAAATACCTCGCCTAATGCATCCCAAGACCGCATTAGCTTTTTTCACAGCCACGTCACATTGCCGACTCATAGTCATCCTGCGGTCAACCAGGACTCCGAGGTCCTTCTCCTCCTCCGTCACTTCCAACCAATGCGTCCCCAGCTTATAACTAAAATTCTTGTTAGTCATCCCTAAATGCATCACCTTACACTTCTCACTATTAAATTTCATCCTATTACTATTACTCCAGTTTACAAGGTCATCCAAATCTCCCTGCAGGATATCTCGATCCTTTTCTGAATTGGCAATACCTCCCAACTTTGTGTCATCCGCAAACTTTATCAGCCCACTCTTACATTTACATTTGGTTCCGAGGTCAGTAATAAATAGATTAAATAAAATCGGACCCAGAAAGTCACCCCCAGCTATCAGCCCCGTAACCCTGAGGGCCCCAAGCGTGCACCACGCAGTCGGTGACCCTAGCTGTGCCGCACATGGGGGGAGGGGACTTACCCAAGATCACCCAGCAAATCAATGGCACAACTGAAATAAAACCCAGGTGCCCTGGTTCCCGCTCAGTCCCCCACCCCACAGCTGCATGGAGAGAGGGAGAGGCTGCAGGGCCCAGCTCCCCACCATCCGCCTGCGCCCGCAGGTGTTCGCAGCTGTGCCCTCTCTGTACCCCAAGCACAGCCTGAATCCAGAAACCCCGCGTTGCACCAGTTTGGTTTAAGGGGGGGCTTTAGCATGACTGAGTGAACCTGCTGTCGCCAGCTGGGTGGATGCGCTCACTCGTTTACATCAGGCTTGCATCAGTTTTCCTTAAATGAGGAGCAGGTTTAATCGAAAGCACAGTCAGCCACTCTGCCACCCAACCAAGGGCGTCCCCAGCGCTTTCCCAGGCCGGCGAGGGGACAGGCCAGCCTGGGAGGAGGGCAAAGGCTCATGTGGCTGGCAGAGGAAATGCCCTAGGGCTCCATGTGGCTCTTTCAGCTCGGACCCTCCCCAGCGCCTGTCCCAGCGCAGAGCAGGGTTGCCAGGGAGAGAGAGGCATCTGCGCTGTGGCCTGTCTTCAGTAATAAGGCCCTGGGCATGGCTTTAGCTGGGCATGAGCGGAGGCCAGGGCACCACTTCCCTGCGCTCAGAGCACTGATTAGGGAGCAGCCGTGGGAACACTGCTGGTCACCCCAAATACTCCCCCAGCCAGGCCCACTGCTGCTGGCTGGGGGGACTTCTCTGCTCTGCCCCACCCCCCTGGAGTCACAGGAAGGGAGGCAAATGGAGGCAGGGTTGGCTCAGCTGGGGGGTGTCACCTTTCCAGCCTGCTAATCCCACAATTGCATTAGTGCTGCCCCAGTTTAAGGTGATTATCCCATTATCCCTGGCGCACAGCACTCCCGGCTGGGACAGCAGCTGGAGAGAGGGCTGCTTCCCGGCCCATGTGTGATCTCCTTTTGTGGGGGCCCGGGAGGGCTGAGGCCATGGGAGGGGCGGCTAGCAGCAGCAGAGGGGGAGAGGGCTGGGCTGGACGTGTGTGTTACAGGCCCAGCAAGGCCAGATGGCAGCCAGGTGTTCGTGCCCCTCCGCCCCCTTGCTGGCTCAACTTCCTCTCTGCTGGTTGTGCCATGGCCTCTCCCCTGCTGGGTCCCTGCTGTGATACACCCAGCGTGGGGCCTGGGCTGGCAGCAGGGCGGAGCTCATCCCCCAGCGTGTCACTCGGTGCATGGCAGGCACGGTGCTGGGGGGTCGGTGTGTCTCTGGGCGCGTGTGAGTACGTAGTGGCAATGCCTGGATCTGGTGAGTCACCGTCCAGCCTGGAGTCAGCAGGGCATGTGCAGGACGCAGGGGTACGTGCGCCCCATGCCCAGGGCTGGGAGTGCCCGGCTGTGCCCTAACTGCTGCCATTGGATGAAGGTGTGAGGAGCTGGCAGGGGGTGGCTCTGTTACCTCCGTGCAGCCCGGCTGGGAAGGGCGTGTGAGAGCCTTGTGTGCTGGCCGGGCTAATGGGGACCGGGGCACCGCCCTGTGTGGTGAGAGCTAAGCCTCATCCCTCTCTTCCGCTCCTAAGCCGAGCCAGAGCACGGCCTAGCTGGGTTTCCACAGCCTGGGCCCGTGGGTGCTCCCGGCTCCCGCCAGTTCCGCCTCACGCCCCGCGCTGGAGAGCTCCAATGACGGCACCGGGGAGAGCGTTTATCACTCTGAGTAATGGACTGAGAGGGGTTCATCGCTCGCCTTCCCGGAAGGGGAATCTGAGCCGTCACTAAGAGCCTCTGCACACTGAATAATAAACGGCTCCTGGAGACAGCTGAGCGGGGAGCTGGCAGACGGGCATGAGGCTCAGACTTTAAAGGCACCAATACCCCCCGCAACCCTGCCATGGGAGGGGCAGCAGGGGGGCCAGGCCTGTCTGGGATGCCAGCTCCAACGTAGAGTTGCAGTACAGCTCTGAGGGGACAAACACCTCTGCTGTCAAGCTCATTTCAGGCTGCCTGGTCCAGGCTCCACGCTTCCCATGGAGGGACACAGGGGGTGGCAGAATGCAGGCAGGACAGGGCAGGACTGTGCACTGTCTGCACATGGGCTCCTCCTGACCCAGCCGAGGGGAGGTCTGCTGCTTGTGCACAGGAGTCTGGCTAGGACACCACTGAGGCGATAGGTTTGTTCTGATGCCCAGGCCCAGCACAGACACACGAGGAGCCCTACCCTCGACAAAGTGCTCCAGCTTACTGAGCCCTGCTGCTGGTTCCTGAGCCGTCCGCTGGCAGCCTGGGGCGCTGGCTGCGCCCACGCGGCTTGCTGGGGCGCTGGCGCGGCCGAGCGGGCTAGCAGCATTTCCATGCTAACAGGCGCGGGCAGGCAAGAGGCCCTCACAGCTCTCCCTGGCCAGGCATTCAGCAGTGAGCCCTGGGACGGGGGCTCCCAGCAGCATCTGTCCCCTCATCCCCAGACACATCGAGGGTACGGCTCCAATGGAGGCAACGCAATCGCGAGTGACAGGAGACGGGGCACAGCCATATGGAGACAGGTAGGGTAATTAGGGTCAAATGTAAATCTTGGATGTAATGAGCACTAATTGCATTAGGATGGCCTGCATGGCTCCACAAAGGGGGCTGCGGCCTGGGGGAAGGAGGGGCAGCAGGTGCCTTGGAGGCAGCTCAGTGAGACTCTGTACAGAGTTACGAGACCAGCCGTGCTTCCTATGGGGCACCAGTAAAAGTCGCTGTGCTGGCCTCACCCTCAGCTACGCCCCAACAGGAGCGGCTCCATGGCCACGGTGGCTCTCCCAGCAGTTGTCCCCCTTTGGTAGCAAGGCAAGACTATCTGACGTCTGGTGCAGGCTGGGGGCCCAGGACTCCACCCGCAAGCAGGACCTGGGCCCTTCTAGGCTCCAGGGCAGGAAGGGGCCTGAGCCATGCTGGAGTCAGTGGCATGGGTAGGAGCAGGCTGGGGTCCCTGCAAAGCCGATCTCAGCTCAGAGCTGAGAGTGCTCGTGCTCTGGGGCCGGAGGCTGCAGCAGACTGGCTGGGTGGGAAGAGCTGGGAGGTTTGTAACTCAGGAGGGGATTGAATCAGGGGGCACAGGGGTCCTGTTTTGAGAAGATGGGGCCTGCTGAGGAAGGAGGGGAGACAAGGAGCGCAGCAGTGAAAATAAACAGAGAGAGGAAATGACTGTGAGGTGGGGGAGGAGAGAGACCAGAAGAGAGGCAGGAAATAGTTCTGCTGCTGCCCCGGAAAGTCCTGGGGCTGCCTGGGGGCAGCTCTCAGGATGTGTGTGCGCACGCAAAGCCCCAGGGAAGGCCGCTATGAAATGGCTGGTGAGCACAGGGCTGCGTGGCTTCCATCCTGACCTTGCTTCCTAGCTCTGGGGAGGTGATTCACTGCTGCTGCTACTGAGCCGGAGGGAAGGGAAGGAGAAAGGCAGCAGGTCCTGAATGCGCAGGGGGCAAGAGGGGGCAGAAAGCCGCCATGATCAGGACACACAGCTGGTCACTAGGTGGGGGGGCACTTGCCCACCTCCCCTGCCAACCCAGCTATTAGGAGGTGACAGACAGCCAGGGATCGTGTCACAAAACATGCCAGGGCCCTGAGCAAGAAGGGAAAGCTGCCCGTGGGGTTTGTAACCCCTGGGTCTGAGCTGAAAGTGCCCAGATGTGCCCTGGGTGTTCCCATGAGACATAACGGCTTCAGCGTGCCATAAAAGGAGCCGGACACGTGACATCAGGGGCTCAGAACCCAGCAGCAGCTGAAGAGCTCAGCTCCACGCCACACGGCAGAAGCCCTGCCCATGTGCCTCACCCTTCCCAACACCATCAGCCCTTCGCTCTCAGGCGCACACCGGCTCGGCTCTGCTCCGAGAAGGAAGCCGTCCTGCCCTATGACAGAGAATTTGGCTGTTTGAGTAGTGGCAGCACCAGCAGCCAAGTGGCATGGGACTGAGGCACCACAGGCTGGGCAGATCGGCTGTGCTGAGCGCGGTGATCTCGCCTGGGGCCGCTGCTTCCCTCTTTACCGCAAATGGGCTACACCCTGCTCTTGTTCCCAGGGAAAGTCCCGCAGCTCTTCCCGATCCCGCCAGGAAAGCTAGAGGAAAACGCAACACCCGCCATCAGAATCCAGAGGCAAAAGCAGGGGGCCGGATTGGCTTGGGAGGCAGGAATACCAACCACCCTGTGAGGTGAACCCCAGGCCTTCTCCCACACTCCACAGCTGAACCCCAAACTGTCCCCGGCCATCCCCCTGACTCCCAAGACTATCCCATCCTCCGAAGTGACCCCGGACCTTCGCTAAGCTGTCCTGTGCTCACTTCCTGATGCCGGTGGGAGGAAACCAAGGTCCACTGGCCCTTGTGACCGAGCCGGGGCCTCAGCAGGCAGCTACAGCAATGGGAAGGGCACCGCGCCGCAACACCCACCCATGGGAACAGGCGCTGCAGCAAGCCCCCATCCCAATACAGCATCTGTCTCCAGCAGCGTGACCACAGGGCTCCGGTGGAATCACCAGCCTCTCCCACTCAGCCGGCAAACGGCCCTTCCAAGCCTGTGTTTGGCCTTGTCAGGCTAATCCTCGCAGGGCTGGAGTGGCACTGAGAGCAGCCCGAGCGTGTGTCTGTCCGTTCGCACTGTGGCACTGCATGGCCTCCCTGGCTTTTGGAGAGGAAAATCCTGCAGGCTCCTGAGGCTGGAGCATGTGCAGGTGCCCCGGAGCAGCGGGCACAGGCTGCAAGGGGAGCTGGGACAGATGCCTGGCGGGGCTGGGAAGTGCTGGCCCCCTGGGGTGGGGGGGTTCCCGGAGCCTTTGCTTCCCTGCCTTGTTGAACAGGGTGGGAAAACCTCTGAAGTGTGTCTCATGCCTGAGCAGGCGCAAGAACTGGTCAAGTGGGCTTGGGCCTCCGAGTGCGTGAGAGGCCCAGGCGAGTGGGTCCTGGGCTGCTCCTGGCCCTTGGCTGGGAGCATTCAGAGCACATACTAGAAGCAGGAGAGGAGAAAATAAACATATTTCCAGCAAAGAGAAACCCCCATCCCAGCCCCTGCCCTGGATGTCTGGGGATCCCGGTGGACCTGCCTGGGGAGATTCTCCAGGGAGGCTGGGGCCGAGGGCACACAGGGAAAGACAGAAATCCACAGGGAAAGGAACATGAGTCAGGAGGAAGTGACTGGTCTCTCCGCCTGTGCTCCAGCCCTGCCGCCCACCCAGTCCTGCCCTGTCCCACTCCTGTGACTCACACCTGTGCCCAGACCAGCAGCCTCTGAACTTGGGGGGCGGGGGGATGGGGTGGACCAGGGCAGATGCAGGGATCCTTTAGGGCAGTGGTTCTCCACCAGGGGTACGCATACCCCAGGGGTTCGCACAGGGCTTCCAGGGGGTAACAACTCCTCTAGATATGGTGGAGTTTTACAGCAAGCCACATAGAACGCACCAGCGAACTCAGCACAAACTGACACTTCATCCAGACACACTTGTGTCCCCTGCTCTGGGTTCAAGTATCCGGGGGTAGCCGTGTTAGTCTGTATCTACAAAAACAACAAGGAGTCTGGTGGCACCTTAAAGACTAACATTTATTTGGGCATAAGCTTTTGTGGGTTGTGCACCCAAGTGTCGGCCCAGGGGCTGTCTGACAGTGGAGGCGGCGGGTGCCAGTGACAGGGCGCTGCCGGGAGGGGTTTTGCAGTGAGGTGTAAATCGGGGTGCGCCGGGCAAATCACACCCCGAAGGGGCCCAGAGCCGCGGCCTTAGGGGCAGCCTGGCGCCCTGCGCAGACCCCCGCCCCGCGGGACCACAGCGCCGCCACGTGGGCACCGGGCGCAGGACAAGCGGCGGCGCCCCCGGCTGTGACGGGCGCTGACCGGACAGTCGCGGCCGGCGCCCAGCGCAGGCGGCCGGGTCCCCATGAGCTGCTGGAGCTGCTGCGGGAGGCCCGGCTCCGGGGGCGCAGGCGGAGCCGCGTCCCACGCGTGGGGCTACGGCCCCGAGGACGGCCCGGAGCGCTGGCCTGAGCACTTCCCCCTGGCCCGGGGGCGGCGGCAGTCCCCCGTGGACATCCGGGCCCAGGACACCCGCTACGACGCCGCCCTGCGGCCGCTGCAGTTCAGCTACGAGGCGGCCGCGGCGCAGAGCCTCGCCAACAGCGGGCACACGGTGCAGGTGCAGTTCGGGGAGGGCGCGGCGCTGGCCGGGGGGCCCCTGGCGGGCCCCTACCGCCTGGCCCAGCTCCACCTGCACTGGGGCTCGGGGCCGGAGCAGGGCTCGGAGCACACGCTGGAGGGGCGCCGCTTCCCGGCCGAGCTGCACGTGGTGCACTGGCGGGCCCGCTACCCGCGGCTGAGCGAGGCGCTGAGCCGCCCCGACGGGCTGGCCGTGGTGGCCGTGCTGCTGCGCCTGGGCCCGCCCTGCCCGGCCCTGCAGCCGCTGCTGGGGGCGCTGGGCTCCGTGCGCACCCGGGGCACCCAGGCGCCCTGCCCCGCCTTCCAGCCGCGGGAGCTGCTGCCCGCCGGCGGCGACTTCTGGACGTACCCGGGCTCGCTGACCACCCCGCCGCTGCTGGAGAGCGTCACCTGGCTGGTGCTCCGGGAGCCCGTGGCCATCGGCGCCGAGCAGCTGGGCGCCCTACGCGGCCTCCTGAGCAGCGCGGCCGGCGAGCCGCCCTGCCCGCTGCAGGACAACTGGCGGCCGTGCCAGCCGCTGCACGGCCGGGAGCTGCGGGCCAACTTCCGCTGAGCGCCCGGCCCGGCCCGGCGGCTGCTCAATAAACGCCCTGCCACGCTTCTCCCACGCTGCCTCCTTCCTCCGCGCAGACCGGGCTCGGAGCGCCCCCCTGGGGACAGCGGCCTCTGCCCTCCACGAGAGGAGAGCCGGGGCAGGAGGGGCCAGGCGGGATCCTGGCGGCAGGGGCACAGGAGAGGGGAAGGCACAAATCTCTGCCAGCCCTGGGACAACAGCTCTGGCCATACGCTAAACTCCCCCAGTTGCGGGCTCTGTGGGGCACCCAGCCCCGAACATGGGGGGGGGGGTACAGGGGCTGCCCAGGGGCTACAGCAAGGATGGGAAAGGGCTCTTCCCAGCACATTAGGAACCAGCGAGACCCCCACCCCCTCCCTCATGATGAAGCTTTAACAAAATTCACCCCAGGGCAGCATCCGGCATCCTCCCCCAGCACTTGTAACAGGCACAGGAGAGCTCAGCCTACTGCCCCAGAATGGGTCCAGGTGGGACTTAGAGTGCGGTTTAATTAAAGACAGTTCAGTATCTAAATAAACCCAAACAAGCTCCTTTTAAACCAAACTGGGTATGGGTACGTACACAGGGCATTAAGGAAAACAGATGTAGGTTTCACTAGTACAGCTTTGACTCTCGCAAGCATCTTCCCTATGCCAGCACATGTGAGTTCTTCAGGGAGCTGAAGGACGGAGTTACCCGTGCTGCCATTCAAGTGGCCTTGGAGTCCAACACTCTGCCAGCCCCCAGGTCAAACTCCCAGGCCTGGAGCACACAGCGCTGGCACCAAGCAGCCCGGCCGGATAGCACGCCCCTCGTGAAAATGACCAGACATTGCCCCGTGCAGCAGGAAATGCAAGTCTGTCTTAGGACAGCGACAGCTAGAACTAAGACAAGAGGGGGAAGGGGAGAAGCACTCACTTGGGTCTCTAACAACCTCCACACCCTGGCAGGTAAGTGTCTGAAAACAACCCCAAACAGAACTACGGTGATAGGCACCTGATAAGCTACACGGACAAAAGAGGGAGAGAGATTATATATAATGAGGATGGCTTCATGTGACAATACCCACAACACCCAGTTAGCAGGGGAGAGATCTGAGTGCAAAGCTGTTACCATAACGCCTTGGACAACAGCAGCATCCCTCTAGAAAACCAGGGTTATGAAAGACTTAGACCACCAGGTGGCATCATAAGAAAACAAATGACAACAGAATTGGACCAGGAAGAGACGCCTCAGAGCTAGGGCAAAAAAGGGCTGAAATGTTCCTCACGGTGGGGGAAAAGGGAACATTTGCTAAAGGAGAGAAAGAGAGAGAGAGAAAGAGAGAGAAGGAAGAGCAGGCCTCAGAGGTCTTGGCACATGCTCCAGAGAAAGGGGTTTGGAAAAGCCAGGCAGACTTGGGCTGGGAGACCTAGGGAAGATGGGAAATTGGGTGATAGGGACACATGCTAGAGCAGGCCTGCGAATGCAATAGGAAAGAAACCAACTCTAGCCAGTGACAGATCCAAATCCGCTTCCTCAACCTATTACAGCATCACCACCACTCTACTGACCTGAGACCTCAGCTGCGAGGGAGAAAGAGGCCAGATGACAGGCAGGTGAACTAGCTGGTGCAGGTGAAAGCAGGGCAGCCTGCAACAGGGACAAGCTTAGTATGGAAATATTGTATTACTTTGTACGTCTGCCTTTCATCAGAGGAGCTCCAAGCGCTCTACAAACACCAATTAATTTAGAATCCGTATCCTTTTTTAGAGAGGGGGAACGCAAGGCACAGAAGTGACTCAATGGCTCACAACAGTCTATAGCCGAGCCAGGAGTAGACCCCACATTTCCCAAGTGAGCACGAACACATCCTCCTCTCTGTGCATTCAAATATTGCTGTGATATCTGCAGCAACAGCAGCCTCCATTACTGTGATCTCCACTTACGTACTCTACTCCCCCCGTCCACCACAGCAGCTCCCTTTACACGGGTGTCGCTGGGGGAGGGAGTTACACGGCACAAAATGTGCCCAGTCAATTTGCCTTGGGAAACATCAGCACATTAACACCCCCCTCTTCAAATTCACTCCCTGAGCTCAGAGAGGCTTGTTTGCATAGAGGATTTATAAACAAACCGTCTAACTTAGGAGGAAAATAGCCTTTCTAAACCACACAGCAGTAGCAGAAAACCCACTTAGGCAAATGCCCAGAACAAAACCCAGACAGCAACAGTGGCATATGTTGTTAGAATCCAGCTGTAGTGAGAGTCGGCTGAAGGCCTTCGTGGTACACGAGCAGTGAGGTTCCAATTATACACAGCACTGTGCAGAGACTTCAACAACTAACCCTCACAATAGGCTGGGGAGTGAGTAAATAGTGCCTCGAATGGCTAGGGAACCCACACAGGGTGGCTGGTCCAAGCTCACACAGCAAGTCAGTGCAAGCAGGGCCGGCTCCAGCATTTCTGCCGCCCAAAGCAAAAAAGAAAAAGAAAAAAAAGCCGCGATCGGCGGCGGCAGTTCGGCGGCAGGTCCTTCGCTCCTAGAGGGAGTGAGGGACCTGCCGCCCCCAAATTGCTGCAGGTGCCGCCCCTCTCCCTTGGCCGCCCCAAGCACTTGCTTGTTAAGCTGGTGCCGGCCCTGAGTGCAAGAGGGTGAGCGCGCCATCCGAACAGCCGCAGGTTTACCCCGATTCGGAATGAAAATGGATGGATTAGTGGATGAGTGTCTCATGTCTCTGCCTAGACCTAAAATACTCCAGCTAGGAGTTGCAAAGGCACACATACAGAGTGTGGGCTGGTAAGCGCCTTCCTGATCCTGTCATCTGCATGCAGAAGCTGCTCCTAGGGCCAGGCCAGCCGTATGAGGGGTCAGTCTCAAAGCGGGGAGGAAAGGAAGCATCAAGAAACGGCTGATCATTTCAGACACAGCAGCATGGTTTGAGGATCTGTGGAGGCAGGAGAGGCTGCAATGATCTGTCTGTCTCACATCTTCGAGGCTAGGCTGGCACTCCCCAGGTTGGAGAACGCGGTTCTAAGTCCCTAAGCCAGGCAGGGTGTCTTAGCCTTGCCTACAGTAGTTTTGCATCCTTTGCTCCAGTAGCTCAGACCCTGGAACCCTGACCAGTTTCCTCTCTAGTTCAAGAGAGCCAATGAAATTAGTTGCTTTTTCTGCAGTAGCCTGCCCTTGGAACAGAAACAGGCCAAACCCCATCCCTGCACATCCCTGCACAGGCCAAGCAATTTGAAGTACCCACCTCTGCTAGGACCTGGGTTCATCACCACGTAGAGAGCAGGACACCCAAGTGTTTTGGATGTGACATTGGACTGAAGCAGATGGTATGAACCCCAGCAAAGTGTGAAGTGCCCTGGTGCCAAGACCCAATTATTCAGGCAGTGTGGGCATCACTACAGGGATATGGCCATTGGTGGAGAACAGCCCCTCCTCAGCCTGCCAGGAACACACAGTTCCTATTATTCAACCCGTCTGTTTATTATACAGGCTCATACACCACCACCCCCCACCATCAGTTCACATGGCCAGAGCTCACCAACCCTACACTGGGTCAGTAATCTCCCTCCCCCGGGTTATTCTAGACTCAGAGCATTACAAAGTATTACCTCCACCGCTTTCCCTCTGAGAACTGCTGGGACAGTCTCAGCCAACTGCCTCCCCCAGGTTCAGCACAAAACCAAGCGAGGGAGAGAACGCCAGTGACCCCCTCAAGGTACGATGCACACTTCCATAGCGTTTCACATCCTCACAGTTACCTCGCCCTTGGGGAGGGAGAGAATCACTCACCCCGACATTCTCAAGGGGCGTTTGGAGGCCAGAGGGGTAGGAATTACCTCCATTCACCATTACTAGTGGAAACCTGCCTTTTGTGTAAGGGTCTGTTTGCCAGGTCCCCTCCACTCCAAACGGGACTAGCTTGTAAGCCAATTGAGGAGGGAGGCAGGCAGGGAGAGGGGTGTGACAATCTCAGCCCCAAGTGAGAGATGGGGGGAGGTGTGGGGAGAACAGCTACCTCTCACATCAGGGGCCTGGCACCCCCAGAAGCTCTCCAAAGAGGAGGAGGGAGGAAGCAGAGGGGTGGGGAGCCGGCGAGCTCCACTCCTACAAAGCCTATTACATTTTCCACAGGTACCAGCTGTAAGAAGTGCCTAGCACACAGGGGCTCCGTGCACCACTGCAAAACAAGCACAATGCTTTGCATGGGCCTAGCGCTTTCCTGCAGGGCTCTCAAAGCACGTTGTGTATTTTTTTACACCTGGAGAAACTTGTCCCAAACCCCAAAGGCAGTAGCAGAGCGCCACAGGAGTACTGATCAGTTCCCAGTTCTAGCCACTAGGGCATCCTGACCAAGCGAGCACTGCCAAAGAATCCCGACCATTTGAGAGCCAGCTGGGAAGGACTGGTATGGGGTTGGTGTTTACTCCATGTAGTGGTTTAGCGCTAAGGCCAGTCTGTGTTTACCAGCTCATTTGCAATGCAGGATGAGGGAAGTATTGTAACCCTTTGTGGCTGATACCAGGGAAAAGAAAGCCCTTTGCACTTAGCTAATCTTTATATAGCACTTGTTGGTTGAAGGGTCCACAGTGCAGGGCCGGTTCTGGCCAACTCTGCTGAAATGTTACCTTCACCCCATTTTTTTTAAAAGTGCATTGCAACAGGTGTAGTAAGTGTTGCATAAGCGTCTCCCCACTCAGCTCTGCCAATGGACCTCCATGTTCAGGGTTACCTCCTGCCCCAGAGCACCAGCCTAGCCCAAGGAGCCTCCTCTCCCCCAGCAGCTGTGTCAATGCAATGCAACCCTGTCATCTCAGTCCTACCCCACACAGCTCTGACAACACACTCCTGCCCCCCAGCCCACCCCGTGAGCTCATGGCTCCAGGCACCTCAGGCCTGACCAACACCACTTTGCTATGTTACTGACAGCAAGAGGAGAGGCATAGGTATTTCTAGGAAGCTCCCACATACAGTATGGGACACTTCACCTGTCTTTAAACTGCAGTGACATTTCCTAACTGTGCCAATTATATTCCGATCCGATCCAAACCTCACTAAAATGCAGAGAACCACTGTCTGGGCTTCAGAGAACTCACTGTCCTATGTAAATTATCAAAGGAAAAAACTCAGGCTGCGTGAGGCAGAACAGAGCTATTGGACTGCTTGCTAGAAGGGCAAACTGCTAGCTTGTCTGTCCTAGTAATTATTGTTGGGCAGGATGGGGTTAATTGCTTCACTGTTGTAATAGCCTATGTACATCAGGCAAAAATATACCTCCACTGTTACAGCACATGCCATGTACCAAGGTGCTTAGATATCACAGAGATGAGTGTGGTACAAGACTACAGTGAGCTCACTGGCATGGTGTTTGTAAAAGAATGCTGCTTCAGCACGTATGCATGGACGGGGTCAAGACACCCGATCAGAAAGGTCACCTGTGTTAAAGAGTGGGGTGGTTTTAGGAGAGATGTCTCATACCTCGGATGACAGAGCCCCAAACTCCTTCCACCAGAACATTTCACCAAGGTCTGGTAACGGAACAGATGGGTAGCTAGAAAACATGGACACTAAAAAGCAGTTTAGCTGGTCATTTCGTCTCTCCTTGGCCATTTCAAAGGGGATGGTGATTGCTGACCTGCACTACATCCAGCTTCCTCCTCCTGTTTTTGCGGTTTTCAATGCACTAGTTGCCACAGTCCAAGGAGGATAGAGATCGAGAGCAGGAGCCCAATCAGGCCAACAGTTATCAGTCATTCATAAGCCAGTTTAAGCTTTTGCAGAGCACCTATGAACAGCCACCTCCCTACTTCACTAGGGCCCTGTCACGTCAGAGACACTGCAGCAGCAGCAGCATCTACGGAATAGCTTAATCACTTCGGTCCTGCAGCAGCCCTTGCCTAGCGAACAAGCTGCTAAAGTAGTCGTCTGAGCTATTAGTCACAACTGCATGGCTGATGGGCCGCCGTGCTTGCCAGGCCCTGCTGCTAATCAGCCTTGCCTTCCCCTCATTCTGTATCAGCCTCAGACAGCACTCAGACCTGAGCCTCTCCCTTACACAGTGGTCTTTTCGAAGGTGCTTTCCAGCACATATACATGAGATCTTTTGTGGATGTATTTTCCCATCAAGCATGGCAGATGCACAGGATCATTCTCTTTCTTCTCTGCCTGCAGTCTGTCGCTATTGATCAGCCCACACCTCATCATAATCAGCCTGGCTGAGGTTGAACATCTTAGCCAAATTCAGCCCTGTTTGATCTGCTCCATCATTTAAATAGAGAGAGATTTATTGGGCACAGTGGAAAGGGGGAGGGTGACTTTAAAAAAAAAAAAAATGTTGTAGGTCACCTAGGACATGCAAAGAAACACTACTGAAAGACCTGCCTTTAAGCGAGAGTCTAGAGATTTAGAAAGTAAAAGGAGGCTGAATAAATTGCACTCGGGGCTAAACTTGCTGTAAAGGGATTTATTTTTGTTCAGTGCAGCCCTACCATAATGAATCCTAGAGCCGTCTGACAGAATTACATCTAATCTTACAAGAGACAAACAGCAGAGTGGCTAGTTTTCATCTTACAGTCAGACTGCACATGCTCCCTTTCCACAGAGACAGCCAAACCAGGGAGCTGAAAACGGCTGCAAACTGAACCTCTAGTAGCATTAGGTATAAATACTTATTAGATACATGCACCAAAACCAGCAGGACATTTTGGGGTGCAGGGCGGGAAATGCAGATCCAAGAGGTGAAACTACTCTCCAGATGATAAGCGACAGTTGAGAGATGGGAGACAGACAAAAGCCTAAAAATATACCCCACAATATAGCTGCATGCTCTGGTAGTGATTAGGAGCAAGGCCCTATTGCAGGAATTAATTTCACGCAAATGTGGCTAGTGAAATAGAGGAGAATCAGGTCATCCAGCTGAGACCACTTGAACACATGGACTGCAGACTGCTGATGGTTTTAGGAAGGTTGTGACCATTCTAAGATCTATAGAGGGTAGAGGTACAATTTAATTATTAATTTAAAAACTGTTCATGCAACATTAAGGCTGAAATATCCAGCATTCAGGGTCAGGCACTTCCAGGTGAGTCATTCACACTTCTGCAGTATACATTAACAATACAAACCCCTGAACCAGCCCTGTGAAATCCTACTGAACCAGAACAGGTAAGGGAAAGTACATTTATTATTGTAAACAATGGGCAAGTAGATTTTGTGCCTGGACTGATTTAACTTGCACCTGACAGATCGCACCAGCATAGGGGAGCCTCTTGTGACATGGAATAGCTTAGTGACTCCTACACTACTGTCCTGCCGGCTGCACTACTGCATCTTGGTGACCTCAGCAGCTAGAACAGCCTCTTTGGGGCCAAGTGCAGTCAAGAACTAAAAGCATCCTGAAGGCTGCTCTGAGTTGCACTGGAGACTGGACCAATGCCAGGATAGCCCAATTTGGGGAAGCTCAACCGTGACTTAAAGCTACCTTTGTGGGTCCAATACCCACCCGTGCTCCTCAGTTGATTTTGTGACTCCTACTCCTAACCAAACGATCCAATCTTACACCAAGTCCAGTTATTCTCCCTGAAACTTTGGTACCTTTGAGTCCTGACAATGCTACAGCTACAGATCTTACCTCTATGAGCTATTTAGACTCCTAAGCCCCATTTTCAAAAGTGGTTCAGGTCCTTAGGAGCCTAAAGATACATTTACAGTGCAAAAATCCCCGTGTTCTTAATTGGAGTCAGCTACCAAGTTAAACAGCAGCATAGGCATTGCAACTCAACTTTTCACTTGGGTTAGCAGGGGGAGTGTTGGCTACCCTTCAGACTTCAACTCACTCGGCGAGTCTGAGTTCAAGCGGAGCTGCCGTATCGTCACTGATCATTTAACCCAAGCCAGCTAACCAGATTGTGTGGGGTTTTTTGCAGTGTTAACATACACAGTCTCACTGGGTTTGTCTGCACCGCAGCTTGGAGAGAGTCTCCAGCCCAGGTAGACAGACTTCCACTGGCATGCTAAAAATAGCTATGTGCACCCTGCGGCTCCGGCAGAGCCTCAGGTGAGGCACAGGAGCTCAGACCCAGAGCATAGGGTGGGGGTGAGCTCACGTGGTTAGCCCAAGTCTCTGTCGTAGCTGCAACATCCACCTCACTAGCATGAGCGTCTCCCCGGGCTGGGAGGCTCACTCCAGCTGTAGTGTAGACGTAACCACCACCAGTCCATGGGACTCAGGAGTTTTTGAGTGTTTCCTTTAAACCTTCATAAATTACACAAAATGGTGAATGTGTGTGTACTGTGCCACACTAACCTAAGCTTCTAGCTTTACACTGCTTCAGCCAAGATTGAACATGACTGTTTTGAGGCCCCTTTTCATCTGAATTTCTATTGTCTGAGGGTTTGCACATGTACAGAATGAGTGTCATGCTTGGCCGGCTTTTCAATTTCTACTTTCCGAAATGAACCAGAAGTGTTATTTCAAGTTTTATTCTTACAGTAGAAGTGTTTATTTCCACAGAAACTATGAAAGTAGCACCTTTCACTCTCACACACCCCCACCCCCTCCTGTAGCCTTATCTATTATAAGTATTTACTGTCTTGTAGCATGCAGTGTGATAGCATAACTAATGTTACAAAAGACCGTTAGAATTAAACATTCACTGAAGTTAACATAAGAACATACGTTTTTAGAAATAAAGTCAAATAAAAGTTCATTTCAGAACGGTGTACCACCAAGTGCATTTCATAAGACAGTACTGAAGATGGAATATTTGTGTTCAGTTGTGATGACTCCATCTGAAGAGAGATGTAGCAAAAATAGGAGTCTAGAGACCGTCAATAAAGAATTAAACAGCAGAGGGATTTGTATACGAGAGACTGATTCAGAGAGGCAGTGAATAAGCCCACAGATAATAGAGTATTAAGTCAATGATACATATAGCACAGGTAAATTGGGTGCTCCTGTTTATCCTCTCCATTACAGCATGAGCAAGGGACATCCAATGAAACTGAAAGGCAAACATTTTCAGCTGATAAAAGGAAACACTTGTATACACAGTGAACAAAAACTCGAACTCTGCCACACCACATCCCCTCCTAAGTGAAATTCCAAAAAGGAGACACTTGAGTGGATCAGCACACATCCAGAGTTATACTAAATAGGCCATCTTTATTTAAGGGATTTAAACCCTCATGCTAACCACTCACCATCAGAGCTAGGAAGACACTTCACCTAAGAGGTATGCCAGAATGGTGCACTATATGGTTTCTTACATCTTCTCTTAAGTATCTGGTACTGCCCAGGTTAGACACAGGATACTGGACTAGATAGACCACTGCTGTGACAACTCCTGAGCATTTCACTTGGCTACTTAGGACAATTTATTACAAAACAGGATGCAGAAAGCAATCTGCACTTGGCCACAGGAGATGGATTAGATTATCTAACAGGTTTTTCCATCCATAACTCCTGTGCCCAGCTGGAGCGACCATTTGCAGTGCTACCGTACATATCGCTGATGGCTCTCCCCCCACTCCATGTATGCATGTTACATCAAAACTATTGATGAAATGATGTAGAAGCATGGGACATGTGATAAAGGGTGTGCTACACCCCCTAGCCAGGGCACCATCTGCTTAGCTGCAATATTAATTCAGAAATCAAAGCCAGAATGCAGGGCTCCAGGGCAGCAGGCAAGAGAAAAACAACCTTGCTAGACCCATGGGCAGAAATGATCCCGAGAGTATGAAATGCTCCTTCCACTACCAAAGCATTTATGTTACACAACCTCTGCTTTCACTGCTACTTTGCACTTTATTCCTTTGGAATCTTAAAAGTGAAGATTGCCTCACAGTGTTGCTTTAATAGCTCCCAAGGATCACACTTAAAAAAGATAACCATTGAAATTGGTAACTTGTGATTAACTTAGCACTCCAAGACATGTCAGTTTACTTAGTTACTTTGCAATCAGGGAAATCTTGCACTTCTCATGCAATGCATACATTTAAATGTCAAAGGAATCTTTAAGCACCTCTTAACCTTAACATGGTTTGCAACATTGGTTTTTTAAACCAGGTTGCAAAACCACTGCAAGGATAGCACAGCCAACTTCTACGAGGAATCAAGAAACAGAGACCATCTCTTAGGCCTGGTCTACACTACGACTTTAATTCGGATTTAGCTGCTTTAATTCGAATTAACGCTTGACCCGTCCACACAACGAAGCCATTTAATTCGAATTAAAGAGCCCTTTAATTCGAATTCTGTACTCCTCCTCGACGAGAGGAGTAGCGTCAAAATCGGTATTGTTAATCCGAATTAAGGTTAGTGTGGCCGCAATTCGATGTTATTGGCAATTAGATGTTATTGGCTACCCACAATGCAACGCTCTGGAAATCGATGCTACTACGGTAGCTTGGACGCACACCACCAAATTAATGGTGCCTAGTGTGGCCGAATACATTCGAATTTATAAAATCGGTTTCCTAAATTCGAATTATATAAATTCGGATTAATCCTGTAGTGTAGACATACCCTTAGGATTCATTTGGGGAAATATTCTCAGCTTGTCTAGTACTACATGAAAGCTCTCAAAGTGTCAAGTTTTAAATAAAAGCTTCCGGGAAATTTAAAATAAAAGTGTAGTATAGATTTACCTTGTGTCTAAAACGTAGCCCCACTAGTTTAGCATCTTTTCTCTGACAGAGACCAGTACCAAATGCCTCAGAGGAAGCTGCAAGAAGTGGATAATTATGGAATAACTAATTGATAGGGGGTATGTCTTCTTACCCACAACAGTCAGTGATTGTCATATGCCCTGAGGCATGGCATCACTTTTTTATAATCCTAATGTAACTGTGGAGTTCTCATTATCTAAAGCTAACCCTTTTTTGAATTCTACTAAGCCTTTGCTATCTAGGTACAGAGCAGTTTTCAAAAAACCATATGATGCCTGCCAGCTTGTTTAAGGATGATGAAGGCTGTTTAAAGCAGGCATCACTTGGAGGATTAATTAGAATTGCCATCCATGGTCATATAACACAACTAGATTCCCTAGTGCCAATACTCCCATGGATTAAATCAATGTCACTCAGCCAAAATGTCTGAGATGTTACTGCTTCACCTTGATAAATGGATTTGAGACTTGCTTTTAATTTCTCTTTTAAAAACTGGAAAAGTTTCTGACTTTTTCTTTTCAGAAATATGAGGTTTGGACAGGGGCCAGAGGAGGAGAAAGTTTTATTGTGGGACTAATTATATCCTAGTGTGACTTGACTGCTTTAGTTTTAGTCTGTCCTCAGGATATCAGAAGCCCCAAGTGAATTAATGGCTCGTACCCAATTGCCTTGAAATTAGGTCATATTAGTTAGATAAAATACTACAATAACCTTATTACAATTTGCCAATGTGCCAGTAATAGTCACACTTCAAACAGTTATTGCTAGTGTAGCTCTACTCTGGGTTCCTCAAGTAACACAGCAATTTCCCACCGAGAAGTGTATTCCTTATTCAGACCAGGGCCCCACAACGCTGACGCAATGCAAACCGAGTAAGAGACAGACCCTGCCTCAAAGAGCTCACAATCTAGTCTGTCCTCTCCAGGTCATTCAGAGCAGAGTTTTATAACCAGTAAAAATCCATGTGTGCATTTGTTCAGGGAGGACAGCAGATCACGATGGGCACAGGGCCAAAGCTCCATTCATATTTAAACTGGTGACATTCGGCATGGCTAGATCTCACCAACATTAGGAGTTTGATCACATCTCTAGAAATGGCAGTGAAATATCGTCCCATGCCAAAATAAGGTGCCATGGCACTGAAGGGAAGCACTTCATGAAAAATATAGGCAGCAGTCTAGGACTGACTAGAAAATAAGAATAAATCTGAGAAGGATACAGGAGTTTTGATAGACTTGGAGCAACGCAGATGCCAAGTTTCCAAAAGATCTCCTTTGGCCATTGTGGCCAAGAGGAAACCCAATGGATCACTGAAAGGAGGAGTATTTATATTGAGTAACACACAGCTTGCAACAGCCAATAGGTGACATGACTCACAGTCTACCTTGCTACTGCTGCTCTCGAGGCTCAAAAGAACCATTAAAAGTGAAGAGATTTCAGCAGTCTCATGCCAAGGAGCTAAAACCCAGCTATGGAAATCCTGCAGCAATAGATCACCTTTAGAGAGTGGGACATTCACAGCTCATCAGTAGCGAAGTCTAGTGTTATGTGTATTAGACTGCACAACTTAAACCACTGCTGTGGTCTGTAACCCGGAAGAACTTGGCAGGGCTGCCTCACCAGCACTGACTCACTTTTAAACCAACCCCCCCCCCAGATCAAGAGGCAGAAAATCTGCCAATGCTTTTCAGTTCAGGACATGAGCTAAGCTGACAAGCGCTGCCTTGCATCAAGAACTCAAACACTTTCCCAACATACAACAGCACCAGGGGAATTTAGAGTGGAGAAGAGGTAACAACACAAACACAACCCCCCCCCCCGCTGATGAAAGCAAGCATCCAGTGGAGAAGCAGCATTTCAGCTTAATCCCAATTGAACCAAGGGAGAGCTTCAGAGAAGGCCCTAGAGACTTTGGAACTCCTTGTAGTCTGCAGCCGTTTGGGCACGATGCTCAGTGCCTTTGGTTTAGCTTGTTAATCATTTGCATTTACTACATTCCCCAACTGGTTGGCAACTTAGCTCTGGGGTGTTTTAACTCCTCTCACTGTGGGGGTGTTCATACAAGCTCTTAATATTTGCACACAGTCTCTCATTACTACAGCTATACAAGACATCAGTGAAGTAGAAAGGGATTTATGGACAAGCAGGTAGATTTTAACCCTTCCTTGACTTCCTACTCCTATCCTGTGCCCTTCAAAGATACAGCAACAGTTGGAACAGGTCAAATAAATTCCAACAGAGTTCTTTTTTAGTGACCTATGAAGAACCATCTGCATAAGCAGTTCAGACCTCCTAATGTACAGGAGATATGTATTTCAAGGACTGTCCTCCCCCAGTAGATAACAGTTTACAATTAATGTTCCTGTGTTTGTGGAGAAGATGAGAGACCTGTTGTATAAATGGAATATTTTTTCCAGTAGCGGAACCAGACATCCACACCAGCCCAAAATACCCAGAGTTCTGAGATCAGGGGAATGATGATACACAGCCTGGAAGATACAAGTTAGTATCAGTGGGATTTAAACGTTCATTGAGTGCATTTCCAGCAAGTCCAGGAGGGATGATTTGAAGCCAATACAGTCCCTTTCTCTGCTCAGGGAAAGATGGACTTTGCCTATGCTCTAGTTTCATCATGTAAATTAGATGTATATTCATTATAAACTGGAAAAAGTGCCCCTGGCTATAACCTTCAGTTATAGGAGAGAATCCTGCAAACTTGATCAACTCCCTTTTAAAATCCAGGTTTAAAAATTATACTAGTAAATGAAGAACCTTGTGTGGCTATGACACACCCAAGTTACTTGCTGCACATCCTTAACAGGAATAAAGGGAGTCTCCACAGTTTCACCTTTCCAAACAGACACATGCCACCTTGGATTTAGTTTGCCCTTACATGGAAAGGGCGTACAATCTAATAACTTCTGAAAGTCACACAGCAGGTGAGCAATGGAGCAGACTTTCCAACTAGCACAAGCTTTGTCCCTCTCCGCAAAGATTTTTATTCTCTCTGCCTTGTTAAAATAAGGTGTGTTAAAGTACCCTTTTAGAATCCTTTAAAAATCTCACCCTGAATCTTCCTCCTATTCTCCTCCTGAGAAGTAAGAGGTAAACGCCAGTACATTTTACTAACTGGCAAGTCACAGTTTATTTGAGATGGAGGAGGTGGTAGATTAGTCTGCCTTGCCATAGCCACTTTGCCCATTTTCCAATTTGAGTGTTGTAGAACAAACAATCTGTTTACTTTGGGGTTTGCTGAGACCTGACCTACCCAACCCCTGTGGGCGTCTCCAATGGGGTAAGGTGGTTTCTTTTCAATATTCCTTTATGCTAGATTCATAAGGGGATTCAGCTTCTAAGATCAGCCAGAGCAAGGTGTGCTTGGGAAAACTGGAGCTGCTCCCAAGAACTGGAGTGCACCACAAACCAATGGGTTAATGGGAAGTTTCTCACTGAACACTCACAAAAGATGGTTACTTTGAAGAGGTGCTCAACTTGCCTATGCAGCACCTTGTTTCTGCTTCATTCAAAGCCTTCCAGCTGGCAAAGCACTCATACTGTCATCTGGGGAGAGTTCATCTCCACTCTACCTGAAAAATGCAGTGGAGAGGAGACAGGAGGACAGTGACAGTAACTTTCAAGTTTTCAAGGTAAGAACAATTTTTCATGACATCAAACTAAAAGGGAAATAACATCCCCACAGCTCTCGAGATAGAAAGACCAGGAATGGAGAAAACCCAGCCCCAAAACAGACTTCAGGAATTTCACCATTTTTTGGCCTACAGTTTTCCACACGACATAATAGTCTCACAGAATTTCTTAGTGCTTTTACTGCAAAAGGATATCTAGGATGCTCCTAAAGTATTTGAACTCCCAGATGCAGCCCTTCCCAAGTTTTTCTGGGAACATGTTTGACCAGAAGTTAGACTATTACAGCAAACGTCCATCCTGAAGCCATTGGTTACATCAGTTGAATACCATAGGCCAAGCAAGCCTCATTCATTCGCACTGCATAAAAACAGCAGAAGGGGCAGAGGGAACAGGACTTTTTGGCTTTACTTTTTATTTTTCCTGAAGAGCAAAAGAAAGAAAAAAAATTGAAAAGAAAAGATTCTCGTTATACCCGTAGCACATGAGAAGCAGCGTATATAATCAGTATGTGTTTTAATGAAATACAGCAGCAATTCCCGATTCTCTCCACAGCAAACATTTCTGTTTGGTTTCTACGGGAATGGCCGAGTTCTGTGGAGACATCTTTCACATCATAAGCTTCAGAAAAGGTTCTCTAAGAAAGAAAATTCACAAGTGTCATCATAAAATGTTAACTTTGGACTGTAACAAATTGGGCTGATGATTTAACAGCTTCAAAGCCTCTGCTCAATAGAAAAGATACAGCAGAGATGGAAGTTTCCCATTGGAAGCCTTTACACCACTTTCACACTTCTCCCCTCTCTGCTCTGTTTAGTAACAACCTCCATTGGGCAGAAGTCAGTCATTAGAAACCAGCAGAAGTGTCCATAGAGCAATATTCTGCTGAACCAGTGTAGTGCATTAGGAGGGGATAGATTATGGTGCTGACAGCACAGCATAAAATAGTCCAGAGCTCACTGAGAAAAACATATGAAATATTTAGCTCCTTACTTTTCCCCCCAAAGGAAAGAATTCTTCCATAAATGTCCAAGACTGATTTCACCCATATACAGTCATGGAAATGGGGAAGCAAGAGATTTGCATCAGAGGTCCTAAGTGCTTGACCTTTCAGTGGAGAAGGAGTGGAAAGCTGGAAGTGCTCTAATCGGAACAGTGGTGTAAATTCCAATGGAAGACACCCATCTATGTCAAAGACCCAAGTGAAAGCCTAGAGTTTACAAAAGTGCTGTACAAATTAAACACATGCAAAACCGTGTTCCACTAGCTAGGGAGACTTTCACAGCATTCAATATTGCATGGAACGGGACCAGAATGCTCTATTTTCCTTAGAGCCAGTTATCATCTTTGTATTAGTAAAATTATAGCAGTAACTGGAAGAAGGAAAAATATCAAACTGAATGAATACAGCAAAGTGTTTCTAGAAGTCCAAAGCATGGCTCCTACTAACCACACCAGAGCATCACTCTGCACAAGACAGTCCCAAAATAAAAAGATTCTACCAAATGATACTAAGTACCACTCTATCCTTTGTCATCATTTGAGCAATCGTGCATGTCCAGTGGGGCCCTTTATTGGACCCTTATTGCTGGGTTCATGTTGGAGTAGAGGTTTCTTTTACAGGTTGTGTCTATAAACTAAGCATGTAAGTGAACAAAAACATTGATTAAAAAAAAGGGTAAAAATCTCTTAAGTACAAGAAAAAGCTGTTAGTCATACACTGACGCAGAAATGTAGTTATTTTCAATAAAAATTGGACTCCGAACAAGGCAAAATATCTGAGTAGGTTTTAATAGCAAAATTGTTCTTATTTTTTGAACAGGCTAATGGAATGTCCTACCTGGATGTGTCTTGAATATTTTTGCTTCACAGTCCTGCTGCACCAGGCCAGTCTCAGAGGTGATGATTCTATTTGCAGTTATTAGTGCAGAACAACTCAAGACAAGACTCTCAGACTATCTTCCATGGCTTACTGTAACATTAGCATAAACTTCAGACATTTAAACCACTTTTTGTCAAGAGCCAAAACATGGGGTTTCACTAACTCTCTGTTTTGGGGGGAGGGCAGAAGGAGAATCACAGTTTGGGGTTTGTATTTGCAGCAGGCTAATGAACTGAATAAAAAGTAGGTATTTCAGTAGCAGAACACCTTACGATAACTAACTTAGTGGGAAATGTTAAAGTCATAGCACAGCCCTAGATCAATTTGGAGGAGGGGAAAAGGCGACAGGGAAAATGGAAGGGAAGCAGCTTCAGACTCAATCCTTGGCTTCCAAGATAATGTATTCAGAAAAATATTGCATGAAAAGCCTTAGGTTTTAGTTCTTTCATAGATGTATATTTACCAGTTTTCACAAAGACTGCAGGAATACGATTATAAACAATAAATTAGGACTTCATGTTGCTATCATTTGGCATAACACAATCAGGCAATTTTTCCTTTTAAATATAAGGCAACACAAGCCAACACATAATTTAATCCGTCTTTAGTCAGACTGCTTAACTTTGCTAAAGAGTAATCACTAAAGAACGGTTTATAGTACACTTAAAAGAATTTAAATAATGTCATGGTGTAAGTGTACTATCTTACGCAAGGAATCAGAAAACGTACTCTGCTAAGCTTTGAAACCTAAATATTTGTTACAGCCCAGAACTACACGTCTAAATTAAAAGATACAAATAAATGTTTTCTAATTTTTTCCATTTACGAAAATCTTTAAGAATCTCTAGCCAACTATGACATCACTTCAAAACTTGTAAGTTTGTTGTGTTTTTTTTTTTTTTTTTTTTAAATTTTGTATGATGTCTTAAGATTTTAAATCATGCTCATTAAGGAAAGTTCAAGGAGCAAATACTTAAGGCTTTGTTTTTCAAAGGGCTGTGAGGGAGGCCAGTGAATGGCAGAGGCCAGTGGGTTCACTCATACACAATGCTACTCAAACCCACGCTACCAGGCGACATTCATACAGAAATATTACACTTAAAAGTTACAGTGTAGAGCAATATTTTTAGCCAGTGTACATATAAAGAATCAATGCATTTACTTTTTTTTAAATTCCAAACTCGACTGTGATCATTATGTTCAAGTATTAGTCTCACTTACAGAGATGAGAAACTTCCTACTTACAATAAATTTAGCTTCAAAAGAAGGGATGTTTCAATATGCTGAAGAGAATGAGACACTGAGGTTATCCAATAGTTAGTGTTCTATTGGTCACCAACTCATTTAGCTGCTTTAGGTGACGTGGGGAGGGAAGAGAAGTAGTTAGGCACAGAGACTCTGGGAAAAGAGTACTTTAAAAATAGCTTAAATGGTAATTCCCAGATATGAGAACTGTTCTATCATATCTATGGTGGTGCTTTAACATACAAGAATATAGAGTTGTAAGTCCCACCATGTCTCATGGCTAGAGCTTCATTTCATAGCAAATACCTTTCATTTCATTGATGCTGTCGGAATGTGAGAACGCCATGCCAGTCACTATGTGCCCTTACCTTTATAGTGGAGACAGACTTCTAAATATGCTGATCTACCCTGAAATTAATTCTACCTACTGGAGGAGCAACTGAACCCTTTGTGGGGTCGTCAATGGGTCTAGATTCCTGGAATAAAACCTCAATACAGCACTTTGTATCAGGAAATCCAGACTCCTAGCAGCGAGGGGTTCAGACATAGTTAGCTTTAAAATGGTGAAGTGGAAGCAAAGAGGGAAGGAGGCAGCTACTATTGCAGCTATGTACCCTACATCCTAAAACTGCCACTCCCATACCCTGTCCTCAACAATATGTCCAGAAGATCTGTGAGGGACTTTTGACTCTGGAGATAGACCAAAGTCAAAATGATAAACGCAGAACTCTCTGCAAGAGCTAGCAAAAAGCTTCTTCCTATGTTAATGCCTAAATATATAACCCTAGCTAAATCCTTTCAAAGGTAGGCTTCCTTTTCAATTAAATAAGCCTCTAGACAGTGCAAATGGTCAATGTTTAATGCATTTAATGAAACAGGCTTTAGAGTTGAAAATAAGCCCTACTTCCTGACAAATTCTGTTGCTCTTAATCTGCAGAGGACATTTAGATGGAAATGTAAGCATCTATGCTACCTAGCTCTTTAAAGAGCTGGCTATCAGATGCAACTGTGAACCCTGCAGCAACTTAATAGTCCAGCAAGTAGTCACCAAGCAGAAGGCAAAAGCTGAGCAAAGAGGATTCTGTGGTGAAGAAACAGCTGTGGGGTGCAGTAGTGTAATCAAGTTATTTGAAACAAAAGACATGTTATATATTTGATGCCAACAGGAGAAAATGTGGATGTAAAGCTTTTAAATATACATTAAGTCTTGTTTCAATGATTATAATGATCACACAAGTTTGCAAATTAAAAATACTTTGCTTATTAATTAAAATTAAGACTAAACCTCTAATTTTGTCTGTGAAAGTGACTGCAGCCTATCTATACCCCGGGTGCTGAATATGAAGATTTCGACTATCAGTTGGTTCAGGCGCTCGGTTCATGGGAGGGCGATGGACTTTTCCCAGCACAGCCATACTCTGATCTCTGAAGCAAGCCTGCTGGAAGTCCCCACTTAGGTAATCCATGGTCTGCATCACACTATTCTGGCTGGATGAACCAGCTCCGGCTCTATAATGAGCTCCTGCTGCACAATCTAGTGGTGCCCCTGCTGGCTGTCCTCCATGAAAAGGCATGGCAAGGTCCTGTGAGCCAGAGCTGTCACTGTTCGGTGTGGGCAGAATGTTATTCCATATGGGCTGGAAATAGTGCCCATTAGTATATGGCAAGGGTCCCTGCAATCCATTCACAGGTGGGGAAGGTGTAGGCTTCTCAATAGGAGGCTTTAAGTTGAAAGACTGGCCCATGCACAGTTCTTGAGGGTAGTTTGAAGTTTTACCAGGAAAACCTTGCCCTGCAATCTCTCTCTGAGGGTGCTTCCCCGCAAGTCCAGTAGGTCCAGCAGCATCGCCACACATTTGCTGGAGATGTGCAAGCTGATGCTGGTTCCATGCAACCGATTTCATTTCATTCTGGTATGCAGAGGGCACCCTGTTGATGTTTACCATGGGTACATTAACAGAGGCAGAAGAAGGAATAGCAGCAGCATGATCTACAGGGTTTACTACACAGGAAGGCATGGGAGTGGGGACATTGTGAGTAGATACCCTGGTACTTGCATTGATAAGCAGGTTGCGACTTATGGGGCTAGGGTTTGCAATCTGTCCCTCACATACTGAGGTAGTGCTAATGCCAGCTCTGGCCTGGCAGAACTGGTTAATCTGGTGCACGATGCTGCTCAGGTCTGGTGGCTGGTTCTGCTGCAGAGTGGCAGCCATAGAGAGGGGAATGGTTGAGGTAGACACGGTCACATTCGGCGGCGCATCTGCATCCGGCATCTTTCTGCTTCCATGTAAACCTGGCTGCAGCAAAGTGTTTGCAGGGTGCTGCAGAGTCTGATGTGCCATGGTCTGAGGATGCTGCAAGCTCTGTGGCTGCTGCATATTCTGAGGGTGCTGCAAAGTCTGCGGCTGCGGTATACCCTGAGGGTGTGTTAAGCTTTGTGGCTGCAGCATACCCTGAGGGTGCTGCAAAGTCTGAGGCTGCGGTATACTCTGGGGGTGTGGCAGAGTCTGTGCATGCTGAAGGGCCTGCTGGCGAGCAAGCGCCTGGGGGTGGTTTAAAGTGCTAGGTGCAACGTATGGTGTGGAAGGGGGATTCATCATTGCTTCCGGCAGCAGACGTGCGCGTGTTCCGTCAAAGTCTTTGATCATTCCTTTAGCTGGAGATTTGACTATCGCGAGCAGGCCTGTTTTTGTGGTGGGCTGAGACGGGTAAGGACTATACCTCTGGCCTGAAGTATCAAGTCCATTCACAGTACGGCGTATGTGTTTCCTCTGGGGAACTTTGACGCTGTTTGGAAAAATTTTTATAGTCAGTGGATTGTTGGCAACCTTCTTAGCATAAGCATCCAATTCTGCTGGGGTAGGATACTGTGCAGATCTCATCTTCTGTGTAGTGTCCCCTGTGGAGAAAGAGGGAATCCGTCAGTACTGACCCTGGTAAGAAACCGCTTTCTCTCAGAACAAGCAAGTTATAGTAAAAAAGCATTCAAAAGATAAAAGAGCTGTATCTTCCCAAAACCAGCGGGTAAGCACCAGTTATCTGATTCTCTTCATCAGTGGAAACCAATATGACGCACCACTCAACTTCAGGCAAGACCAGCCTGAAGGGAGTAAAAATTGAACCAAACCATTTCTTAAACTAAGTTTATTCAGAAAATGCTTGTAGTTACATTAATCCTTGAAGAGTAATGGACAAAACAGATGTGCCGTTACAAACATATCGGATGGCCTGCACCTCAGAGTATTTTCTACGCAGGATAAGGTGGGGGAAATGCCACAGCCTAATGAATATTCTCTGAATTTAAATCTCCCTATCCCCCATTCTTAATCCGTTCTTGGAATCCTGAGCTTCTAGTTTAGGAAACAGAGAAAGCAGTTAGCGAACAGAATGGAAAAATGCACAGAATGTTGGTGTGAGCCCCATATAAAGTCACTTCAACTAAAAACTTCTTGAATTTCAATTTCAGCATTATTCTGAAATTGAGGCATTAAAATTTTTTTAAACTGTCGTCTTTGGCAAATACGCAAAGGTTCTTTGAGAAGTCTTTAGCAATTCTAGTTTCGCCAGGTTATATTGAATAATTCCCATTCTGGTAAAGATGCATTAATTTTGTGCCTTTCAACTCTATCCATCCCTACCCAACTAATCTCCATATTCACTATGACGGTCAGTTTGGGAGAGTATCCTAACAACAAACAGTTAAAGTCAGGGTACCACAATAGATCCTAAAGGCACAACTATCTACCACATGTGGGCAAAATTATTCCAGACAGTCATCCTGTTCCATTTATTCTCACTTAGCAGATATCCACCTGGCTGAAGGTTGAGCACCAGGCTGTCATTTGTTCATTTCAGCAAAGGCCGTCTGAAAATCTAGGAGGGTGGAATGCACTTGTAGATTGCTGTCCTCTCATTCCACGCAGACAGCACATTTCCCTTCACAGCTATACTGGCTGCCTCTCATAAGCTATTGCTTTAAAAGCAATTTTATAAATCTTCCAATATAGGCTTGTGTCTTCCTCAATCCCATTCCCTTTTTGCTTGATTTTTCACCTTGCAGATTCTGTCCACCAAAAAAGCAGCTCCCCTCTAATAGAACAAGACGTTCAGCTCCTACGCATGCTCCTCCTCCACAGATCCTCCACATGCTACTGCGGTGCTTTGCTGGTAGGGGGTTCTGCAGCTGACTTCTCCAGAGCTCAGCAGGGCCATTGCCAGTGCGCTTGGTACCTCACTGTCCCAAGCAGAAGAGACCTAGGAACTACAGCTCACCAGAGATCAGGCTGCTACCAGGGAGGCAAATCTCTGCTTGAACATATGCACTTGATTATAGCCGTTTGGAAAACAAACAAGAAGAAGTTATCTACCAAGTACGGTTAAGGTCTAAGCAGCATTACTAGCTCCCTTTCAATCACTGTCTACAGAGCATATGATTTTAGTCTCTAAAACTGAAGGCAGGGAACTGCTTCTATAAGAAAAGCTGTCCTTAGAAACCAAGGGCAATGCAGGAGATGATGGGATGGATACCAAAAGGAGAAGCAGTTATAACGACATTAAACATATCCTTTGTAAAATAGGAATATTTATAAGCTAGTTGTTTCTTTAGCACAGCATGCACTCAGCTACGCCAGCTGGCAGTTTACCTATCCATCTTCATTGTTTCTGAGATGTCTCTCACCATGGTGTTTAAGCACTGGCATCTACCACCCTCCCTACTAATAAGAGAAATATCAAATGAGTATTTCATTAACCTCAACATCCGCATTTCTAATGAAGTCAGGAATGTCTCCAAGTTAGGCTTAGCAAGGCTACTCCTCTGTTGCCAGGTTTCTGTCAGCAGCTCTCAAAACTTTGTTGGCTTTATTTTTAGCAGGTTCTTCTATTCCTTCTGATCTTCTCTGCCTTTTCCAGAGATGCCTACCCTGGAAACATGCTAGGTAATTCTGATGAAAGAGTAACTGATCAGGCTGAAGGGAATCCATGCCTTTCTGCACCATGGGTTGTGTGAACTTGGCCAATTTCAGATAGTTTCTACTTAACACTTCAAGACATCTTTTCTTTTACATTCTATGGAAAAACTAGACAAGAATTTCAGAAGTCCAATATCAAACTGGGTAATAAATGTTATTAGTGATATAGTATATTGGATAGTTTGCCACCTTTCCAGTCTTGGGTGTATTTTGACAATGCATTACAAGGGAAGCAGTTAAAATATCTATCATCTATAGCTCTGAACCCCAGAGTTCCTTAAATAGTTTTACTTTAAGAGTGAAAACAAGCCTCAGTTCAAGTTAAACATGTGCCAAGATGAAACTTGATGTCCCATCTTAAGTAACTGACAAACCATTTTTCATATCCCCTTTGAACAGGCCTCTCTGAAGTGAACAATTGATTCCTTCACCTTCCCCCTTCTTTCCTATGTAATTCTAGTTTACAAAGTCAATGCCTCTCTTGCCCCGAACTAGCTAAAACATCCATAATTTACTTAGGACTGATCAAGAGAACGTATTCCTGAGGCTCCCATATACGACATAAAATGTAATTATGTTACACCAGTAGTTTTTCTTCACAGTAGACTCTAATCTTTGTTGGATCAATTTGGGCAACGAAACAGAAAAAACTGTGAATAAGTCAGAAACAGGAATTAAGGTGTACTCAGGGGACCTGAAGAACCAGTACAGGGATTCCAAGACTACAGTGAAGCAGTCATGGGGATTAGGTAGGATAGAAAAAACAACAACAGATTAGCTCAGTTGACTAAATGAATGGGAAAATATCAAGCATAATTTAAACAAAATGTGTCTTTGTTGTCCAACATGCCCATCACTTGTGATCAGTTCAGATTTCTGTGCCAGTCCATACAACAATTAGATGTGCACCTCTCAATATCAGAAATATTTTCTGGTTAGCAATGGCATGTGTCTCTGCTTAATTTCAGTATGAAATTAACATTTTTCTTTATGTGCATTTCACATTAGGGCTTTAAACCACAGCTTTGTAACCTACTTATGGTTATGTTTTCATTAAAATTCATTAAATTATAACAAGCCTTAAGGATCCTTACAATAATCAAATTCAAAACAAAAAAAGAAGAGCTATACCCAATTCCTGGGTAAAGCTCTCAACCGCTGCAATTTTTCTGTAGGTTTAATGAGTCTCCTCAGTCTTTGGGCAGGAGTTAATTTTAGCCTGTGGATTTGTCTTTTAGTCCAGGAATATAAAACCCACACTTAGTCTCAACTGTGGCTACTCCACCATCATCTCAATCAATCTTTTTCTTTTAAGGGCCTGAGGCACCTGTCTTTACAGCATCAGAAACTATGATAATTGCCCAATAAAAAGGCATTTTGCTTTTTTGACAATGCATTCTTTGCCTCAAGTATTTTGATATTGTCTTCGGTATTATATTTAAGAAGCAGAAGGAAAGACAGAATGCAGATAAGAGACCAATGAGGAATCCGAAACATGGGTGAAGGACAAATTTCAGGTTTACTCTGCTTTCCCTTGAAATCTTACAAAATTGAGTTTTTTGGGTTTTTTTTTTTTTGCAAAGTCTTTAAAATATATATACATTGTTATCAGTTTCAAAAAAGACAAAATATTTACATGTCATCTAGTAGCTCCTCCTTCATACAGTATCTTTAGGAAAAAAGCCCTTAATTTGGAGGTGGACAGAAATGAAGGTAACTATGTACAGCTTTAAATAGAATGCAAGACCAATGTGATCCAGAGAGCTATATCTAGAAAAAATTCCTCAGGCTTTCTGAACTTATATTACTAAAGGTTATCTGGTATAGTTATACAGTTTCTTAAGGCTTCTATAAAAAGCATGGGACTATTTCAAATCCTCTTCCCCAGCCATCCCCAAACAACAACAAAAGCCACGCATTGTTCATTAAAAATGATTATTAACTCAGCTTTCCTTTGGCCAGGAGCAAGACTATTTATGCATATACTGGATTTGGAGAAATGCACCAAATAATCTTATACACATCTGCCGCAGAGGGGGCATCTTGATTTTCAATATAAATCAGAGCTAACTGGAACTGCTAAGCATTAGTGCCATTTAAACGTCTGCCAGCTACTTTATGTGCTAAATTCTTTTAAACACAGTACCTAAACTCTTCACTAAGGGCTTGTCTACACTAGGAAAATTAGTGAGCAGCAAGCTAGGGTGCAAATGTATAGTGCACTAGCTACTCAGCACTAACTCCGTGTGGACACACTTATTGAGCACTTCTTGGACAGCTTAGCTTAATGCGCTTCCAAAGTGCAGTAAATTATTGTGCACCAAGACATGCAGTGAACAGCAAGAGTAAATGTGGGAGTAGCTACTGCAGGCTTTTTCCCTGTGTAGACAAGGCCTAGATGAGGTTATGGTAGTGCTTTCAGTCCAATGTTAAGCAGTGCCTGGAAAGAGCTGGCAATATCAAGCTAAGAGATGCTAGCCTGTTACCTTTAGAAAATATAGAACTAATGCAGTATGAAATTGGCCCACAGTTCACACCCTCATCTCACCAAACAAATATATTAAAAGATTTCACTAATTTGCCCTTTCAGTATGAAGCTTTCCAATACTCTGAAGTGATCTCCAATCAAGGAAGCCTTTTAACAAATTGTAGGTTTTCTTTGTGAGAAAGTGCACTAAGTTCTATCCCCTCCCACGCCGTTTTAGTCAGCAATACTTCAATTGAAAAGACAAAATGCAACATATATTATTAAGATGGAAAGGGGAAAAAAAAGAGGAGGGGGGGAGAATGCCATGAGCTGGCAGTTTACTTGCATATCACATTGTGAAAGCCCCTTTCTGGGCACATCGTCTTGCTCCAATCACAGAAACCTACTGCTAGAAAGGGGCTTTGAGAAGTTGCCCAGCCCCTTCCACTGAGACAGGACAAATTATACCTAGACCCTCTCTCACAGGAGTTTATCTAACTGTTCTTAAAACCGACAATGATGGGGATGCCACGACCTCCCTTGGCAGCCTATCCCAGTGCTTAACTATCAGAAAATGTTTTTTCTAATAACCTAAATTTCCCTTGCTGCAGATTAAGTACTTTACTTCTTGTCCGACCTTCAGTGGACATGGAAAACTGATCAGGCTCTTTAGAACAGCCCTTAACATATTTGAGGACCGTTATTAGGGCCCCACTCAGTCTTCTTTTCACAAGATTAAACATGCCCAGTTTTTTTTAGCCTCCCCATATAGGTCAGCTTTTCTAACCTTTTATTATTTTTGTTGCTCTCCTCTGGACTCTCTCCAGTTTGTACATATCCTTCCTGAAGCGTGGGGTCCAGAACTGGACATAGTATTCTATCTGAGGACTCACCAGTGTTGAATAGAGCAGGACAATCTCCTCCCGTGTCTGACATAGTATTCTGGGGTGTATTAACAGAAGTGTCCTATTAGCCTTTTTCGCAACTGCACCACAGTGTTGACTCACAAGGCTTGTCTGCACATCCAGAGCTCTCCTGTCAGCATAATAAAACCACCTCCACAAGTGGCAGGAGCTAGGTTGGCAGGAGAAGCTCTCCCGCCGACATAGACTTGTCCACACAGGCACTTATGTCTGTGTAACTTATGTCGCTCAGGGGGGTGGTTTATTCACCTCCCGAGCAACATAAGTTATGCCAACATAAGCCATGCCAACATAAGCCGTAGCGTAGTCATAGCCAGAGTCAACTTGTGATTCACTAGACCCCCACATCTTTTCCAACAGTATTACCACCTAACCAGTTATTCTAGATTTTGTAGTTGTGCATTAGATTTTTTCCTTCCTAAGTAGTACTTTGCACTTGTCTATACTGAATTTCATCTTGTTGATTTCAAACCAATTCTCCAACTTTCAAGGTTGTTTTGAATTCGAATCCGGTCTTCAAAAAAAGTGCCAGGTTGGTGTCATCTGCAAAATTTATAAAAAGATACTTGCACAATGGAGTGGAGAGTATTAGTGAAAATATTGAACAGACCCCATGGGATCTCACTAGAAAAAACCCCCCAGCTTGACAGCAAATCATTGACACTACCTTTCAGTTTTGCACCCACTTTATAGTAATTTAAACTAGATCACATTTCCCTAGTTTGCTTATTAGAATGTCACGTGGGACTGTCAAAACCATTACTCTTAAATCAAGATATATCACATCTACAACTTCCCTATCCACTAGGGCAGCAACCCTGTCAAGGGAGGAAATTAGATTGATTTGGCATGATTTGTTCTTGACAAATCCGCACTGACTATACTTATAACCCTATTATCCTCTAGATGCTTAAAAATTGATTGTTTGATAATTTGTTCCAGTATCTTTCCAGGTACCAATGTTAGGCTGACTGGTCTATAGTTTCACAGGCCCTCTTTGTTCCCCTTTTGAAAGATAGGTGCTATGTATGCCCTTCTCCAGTCCTCTGGGACCTAATCCATTCGCCATGAGTTCTCAGAAATAATTGCTAATAGTACCGAGATTACTAAAGGAACTAGCTGAAGCACCCTAAATTTCATCAGGCCCTGATGACTTGAATACATCTAAATATTCTTTAACTTGTTCTTTCCCTAGGCTGGCTTGCAGTCCTTCCCACTGCTTGTTGATATTAACTGTGTTAAAGCCACAACTGTTACTGCAATTACAAAGCACATTTGGGGAAATTACAAATATTGTGATGTAAGAGACACACGTGTCAAGAATTTGTTCTCTCCTGGCAGGCCCCACTTACACAACTAGCAGACTATTACCTTTACTCCTCAACATTCCCGTGCCAAATTGAATTAGCAAGTCATGGACCATAACATGTTGTTTAGTTTGACTATAATTGGAGTGTAAATTATTTGATTTGAAAAGATGATAGCAAGTCCAAAATCAAAAGCTAAACGAAGAGACATGAATTTCCCCTGTGTACAAGTTGCAGATACTAGGGACAGGCTAAAGTACATTTCTGTAAGGAGATCTTTATACCCAGTTCTTTAATAAACACTCTTGGAATAGTTTCTTATTTGCCACCCCAACAGTGGAATCAATTTGTGACTCAAGTGATCTCAGAAGGATGAGGGGAAGTGGGGGGGAACAAAGAGAGGATGATTTAAACCATTCCCTTAATAAACTAATGCTGGCATCTGAATAGAAGGTTCACCTGAAATATTAGTGCAAATGTCACAGGAACGAAAGAGGTTAGTGAAAGTGAATTTGTTTGTTACCGCTGTACTCTATGCAAGAATTTTCAGAGCCACAGGAAAGACAGCAGGATGGAGAGACAGCACTCTGAATACTGGAAATACTGGCCAGATTACAACTATTTGTGTTTTATCAGAATGCGATACAACCCTATATCAACAAAACAAACTTCAACAACTCTGCATTAAGAATGATTTAACTTCTATTGGTGCCTGCTTTTCAATTCAATTTGGTGAAAAGGAACCAGAAAAAAAGTTATATTAAGAGTCAAATCAATAGGCACAGTTTCACTGCCTAATGCTTTTAGTAAAGAGGCAAGAATTTAAGTGTGTTGTACTATGAACTATGATTAAAATTAACCTCTCAAACGCTGGAAAGGGAGGGCTAGCTGCTAATGCTTGAATTTTGATAGCTGTTTCTCACAACCATTATTGATTAATGCCTTGAAGGCACGACAAAACATAAAAGACAAATATTCAATAGATTTTCCGCTGTACCTAAACGTTTATTTCATAGCTATCCCAGTGCCAGATTTAACAATTAACCACACCCTGAAGGCAAAGCCTCACTCACATTTCTGAAGTCCAGTGTTCATCTGCGGGTAAGAGAGAAGCTGAAAGGAGAGGTCACCTGGTCCTGGCAGACAGGCCAGCATGGCAGACAGGCACTAACACAACATGGGGCATTCACTCCTCCGCACACTGCAACAAAAGAGACACAATTCAAGGTTCTAATACACGGATGAGTACTGTGATGAAATAGAAGCAAACAGCCATCCCTATGTGAAAGAGGGACTGGACCCATGGTTCACCGATGCAATTTAATTAGCAGTATTGTTGATAAAGTATATCTTATACTTATCTATAGTAACAATGTGCTTTCCAACTGTTGTGATGGTTAAACTGACATTTTAAAATGGCACATCTGTACATCAATTGGGAAATGAAAAACGCTGACACTCAGTGTTCACCTGTATTGGAAGGTTTCTACCATTTAACCTACAAACTACAAATTTTGGCACTTGTATTTGCAGGATTATTCTGAAGGGGAAAAAAAGTTTTCGATTTCCTATGACAGGCCCTCCTACTGTGGTTCTAATGAATTGCATAAAAAAAAGTTACCACACTGCTGTTCAAAGATAAGACATAAAACAGCTATAGTCCTTGAGTAATGGAGAAAGCTGCACAACTGCAACCTAATAAACCCAGGCAATAAAGTTATTTTATCTATAAGCAAAACAGCTTCCCTGAAGGTTACAAGACGGATGAATAACCCATATCCAGAGTTATGTGGCATGTAGCACATTGCACAGAGGAGCAAAACTGACATACACTATGTTCCCTTTCAGGGTTACAAAACTCCCCTAACAGCGAACCTATACTGCCTTTTCAGCCTTGGATCTAAACAGATCAAACCTACTTCTAAAATGAAGGAAGATAGAAACTGTAGGTGCACATCAGCTAACTAACTAAAGAGGATAATTCTTTTATAAGCATTTATACCTAGGCACAGAGTTAAGAAATGGCTTTTGCAGCACAGATAACTCAGTCTTTAAATCCCTTCATAACACTAACAAGACTCAGCTAGTGGGACTGACACTGCAGACATATCTGCTTAGGTTTCATCCTGCGAGGACACAATGGTAGAAAACGCAAGCTGATTGTCCAGCACCATGTCAGGGTGGCTAAGACTAACCTGTGTTTTAAAACGTACTGTGAAGGTAACACAGAGAGAGGTCAACAAATGAAAAATGATCAACTATCACCAAGAAGCCATACCAAGTACTGTATATCCTGACTTTAATGGAATGCAGCAGCCCATTTATCAGCATGGCAGGTCAGCAGATAAGTGATGATGGGGTTTTGTTTGCTCCAGGTAAATAATTTTAAAATAAATACTGGGGGGGGAAAAAAGTTAAAGTGATATTCTTGCACCATTTAGAGAAGCACAAAAAGCCATGAACCCTCCTTAAACAAAAACAAGCACCTTCAGAAAAAGCAGCCTTCTATGCAAGGTGCTTGCCACTCCAACAAGATGCCTTTGGGGAAATAAAGGCAGTGGAATGCATGCACTTACTAGCCACCACACTAACAGGTTAATCCCTTTTGCTCCAGGTGCTGTTCTCTCAAACAGCAGATGTTTCACTGGAATTTCAGCACCGCACAGGTAAATTATTTAAGGGAATGATGAACTTGAAACCTGCTAACAGAAGGCAGGCCAAAATCTGGGTCTCCACAGGGATGTGTATGGGTGAAAAATATAGGCGGGTAGGACTTTTAGGCCTCGTCTATACATTAAAGTTGTACAGTTAAATTTTAGAGTGCCTTGTGTCAGTTCTGCTTACATTTATTCCCAGTTAATGTCAAACTAAACCAAAATATGAGTGTCCATGCAAACCGGTGCAAATCCCTAACTATACTGGTTTGAAATCGCACCTTTAGTTAAATTGATGCTATATTCTCATGTTAACAAGATCTTAGTGATAATATCTAAAGCTCAGACTGTTCAAGATAGATTTTGTAGAAGAAAAGTGATGGACTTCACAACTGAATCTAAGTTTTCTAACAAAATTCTTTTCAAGCAGTTGGGAGCACTTGAAACAAACCTCTACCCCTACAAGGAAACAATTGAGAACAAACATCCTGTATCCTAGCAAGGAAGTTTAGCAACTTCTGTGGTCTAATGGGATCAGCTATGGCCTTGGCAGTTAGAAGAAACTTTAAGGGCATGGCTACACTAAAGAGTTTACAGCTGTGCCGCTGTAAGCTCTCTAAATCAGCTGCTCTAAGCCGACAGGAGCTTCCCCTGTGGCTTAACTACTCTAGCCCCTGCGAGCAGCAGAAGTTATGTTAGCGGGAGAAGCTCTTCCACCGACATAGCAGTGTCCACACCAGCACTTATGTCAGTGTAATTTACGTTGCTCGGGGGGTGGTTTATTCACACCCGAGTGACAGAAATTATGCTGACATAAGCTGTAGAGTAGACATAGCCTAACAGTAGTGGGCAATGAAGAACATTTGTAGCATTCTATGTTGTTCTCATCTTCAAGAACCTTGGGCTATCAACAAGAAGGTAGAGGTTCTTTGGAGCTCCAGGGGTACCAGAGCTCCATGTGGATGCCTTTTTGGAGAGTACTACACATTTCTGAATTTGAAACTGGATTTGACTAGACCAGTTCCCATTAGATCAATGGGACTGACATCAATGATACACAAGTTGTGTGCACACACTCCATGACATACCCACCGTAAAGCACACATGCCCAAACAGCTTTGTGTTGAAGTGACAGTTTTAATAAATGAAACTGAATTATCATTTCACCACTACCATGCATTAAAGGCCATGTGGTGTAACCCAGAAGCATGGATCTTCACACTAAATTTTGTTAAAACAGAGAACTTTCTGTGGGGTGGAAGGGTCCCAGAACTTGGGCTTCAGCCCAAGCCTGAACATCTACACCACAATTAAACAGCCCCTGTGCCCGAGCCTAAGTCAGCTGTCACAGGTCAGTTGCAGGTTAATTGCAGTGTAGACATAACCAAAGTTATCCATGTCATAACAGTTGGTCAATTTGTACAATACATTAACTTGTTTATTGAGCCAACCGATTGATCAAAGGTTGATCAAAACCAAGCACCGGAAATCCTATAGGTTTTTCTCCGCAAATATTTATTTATGAAAAAGCTGTATCTTCATAGCATGAATACTTTCAAAATATTATCAGCAAGTCTCCCAGGTATATTGTCAACTAAGTTACATGTGCAAACAAGTGCCAGTTGTGAGTAGTGTAGAAGTGGAGCTCACCATAATTTTGGGCACTGAAAGCCAGCATGACAATTCTATGCTACTGATCAAGGCAGACAAGCCCAAAACAGACAGCCCTTTGAAAACCTAGAGAAATATAAATACTCAGAACTCTCCAGGCAGTGCAGAATTCAGATAATTATGCAAAACACCAAGAGAACAACTTCATTTTGGCTCGATATTTAATCATTAGTAGATGGTAATAACTGCATTAAACTCATAAATCTTGCATTTTCTTTAAGACCTCTAAACCTGAACCTGTAATTTGTCTCAGCCTGTAACACACTGAGTTCTCAATGGGATTTAAAAAAACCCTCAGTGCTGGCACATCCAGAGCTTAAATTAATTATTTTAGGAAGAGACACGTTGCTTGGCCTCTACATTTAAGAAACTTATTCACAAATATAAACAAAGCTGCAGAATTCCATGAGAACTTTCCTGGCATCCTGTGGACAGTTCCCTCCTCCAAATTATGCCCAACATAATGAAAGAATGAAAGACAAAACAAGCATTCAGATGCCTTTTAATCCAAAAATGACAAAACCATTGTAAATTGCCACAGACTTTGGCATTCTTCCTTTATATACTTTTACTGCTTCACCTGAGTAAGCAAAAGCTCAGATTCAGCAGAAAGTATCTACACTCTCTTTCCTCACTCCTCTATTAGTTTCACAAGTCTGGCATAACTGAGGCCTGTTTCTCAGTGAAGAGTAGACAATGAACAAAGATGACAGAGTTCCAATGCAAACTTCAGCAATGCAGAAGATTTTAATCAATCATCATCAGGTCCTGTAAGCACCTCATTTGTACTCTGTTAAAAACAGCAGCTAATCCAGGATCTGGTGCTCTCTCTTATGTCATGGTTAAAACAGCTCTTAGCCTCTAATGTTTTATGTAACAATTTTTGTACGTACTCCCCCTTAAAAAAAAAAAAGAGCATCACTATATAAAGTACAAACTGCACTAACAATACTTTATGACTGAACAAGTAACATTTCCGAGAGTGAGATATGCAGAGGATGTATTTAACTGTTCAGTCTTTAAATAGCATTATAGTCTTAAAGTATTGTGACTCTTAGGAGCAAACCTCTTGCTAAAATGCCACTGAGCACATCAATGCCTTACACATACCCACAGCAACGAACAGGATAATGACACATTAAAAATGTGAGCAAGTGGCTAAGAGCAGCCGAAGACAGCATTAAGTTTAGAGTAGTCAGACTCCTATCATAGGAAAGCAGCATTTCCTTGGTGTCCAAAGCATACCAATTTACATAGTTAAGAATTCCATTTCATCTACAACTTACACAGAGCTTATGTTTGCTGAAAGGCTGCAAAACTAAGCTTTGCCTAGTTCATTCTATGTAGAAGCCCACAAGCTAAGTTACTCATTTTAAATATAGGAGATCTGTATATAGGAGATTTGTGATGACAAAGGCAAAACATATCTTAAAGGAAGAGTTTTATTTATATGATAATTTTTTTTTTTAAATGGAAGCGTTTTAGAAGAATTACCACCTTTTCTTGGTCTCCACTGTAGGCTGACTGCCAATAATTTAATTCATAATGGCCAGGGAACTAGTGGATATTAAGAGAAGCAATGTAGGTGTTCTGGCTGTGCTAAGAAAACATATTATGGAGGACCTGGTTATGACTACATAGTTAAAGTACAAAATGGAGCTTAAGACATCAATCTCTATCTCTCTTTTTTTTTTTAAATGAAAAATACAGTATTCCCGCCCCCTGAACGTACTCTGAGAACACAATGAATATTCTAAGATTTTACAAGTAAATTCATTAGCTGATCAGTTAAAAATGAACATGTCTTCTAATAAATTTAGTATGTCAGGGTTTTTTTTGTCCTTAATGATCTCCATAATGGATTAATGCAAACACTTTATCTGTTATAATTATATAGGCTAGAGACAGGGTCAGCTAACTCTTAAGTGGACCATTGGGACAGAAGCAACTCAACCCTTCCTCACCAGCTGAAATAAAAGCATTAATTCTATTGGTTGGAATGACTCAGTGGTAGGAGAGACTGAACCAGGCCCAACTGTCACTGTCTATGAAGACTCCAAGGCTGCATACTAGCTTGGGCATCAGGGCTTCCTTTGAGGCAGCATTGTTGGGGGAACTGAGGCAGCGACAGAGGACACAGTCTGAGCTTTCTTTGCTCCCTCCCAATGCTCTTCACTCACTAACACAGCCCGCTAATTTGCAATTGACTGAAAGACTAGATTCACCAGTATATTCTGGCTGCTTTACACTGCTACAGCAATGCAAAGCAGCTGTAAACCCAGATTAATTAGGTGCTCTGGCTACTTGATGGATCACTAAATCTGCTCTTAAAAGTTAAATATAAAAATAGATTTAAAGCTGACACTACATATAATCAAATCACTAGCAGTCTCTTTGGGCTTCTTGTTCCCGAAATTTAAAAATATTTTTTTTAAACGAAAATTCCCAGACAAAAAACTCCATTAGTGATTTTTTTGAAGTCAGAAGATAAAAACACTGACTCTTTAAAAATCAATCACATCTAATCTGGGACCACAACACTAGACTGCCATCATCGTAAAAGTGTAGTTATTATAGGACATCACTATAGGGCCGAGTTAGGGCTGTTTGGATGCCTTAACTGAATTTTTTTTTCAGCTTAATTCTGAATTTTCTGGATTTATAATGCTTTGCTTTGGACTAATCATGAACACCCCTAGTATGTTTTTTTACCATTAAGTTGCCAATATATTGAGATGAAGAAGGCTGAGAGTATGTATAGTTTTGTCTGGGTAGTAGAAAGCATTCTGTACCCCATTCCCAGAGTGGACTCAACTATTTCAATGAAGAGTCCTTGTGGCACCTTAGAGACTAACAAATTTAATTGGGCATAAGCTTTCGTGGGCTAGAACCAGTTCTAGCCCACAAAAGCTTATGCCCAAATAAATTTGTTAGTCTCTAAGGTGCCACAAGGACCTTGCTGTTTTTGCTGATACAGACTGACATGGCTACCACTCTGAAACCTGTCAACTATTTCAGCTGTCACAGGGCAAGCAGACCTACACTTAACTTCATCCTAAACCGAGGTATCTATGGAAGGGCTCCATCAGTTTTAGCAAGAGACTTCTCAGAGGTTGCCATAGTAGAACTTAACATTTCAAGAAAATGCTATGCTTATCAACCAGAAAATAACAAACTTCAGAGACAGCAGCTCTATCGGGGAACATAGATGCCTCTGGTGTCTTGTACAGCATAGAGTAAATTACTTGTTCTTAACAGCCCAGTGCTAGCAGTAAAGTCCCATTACTCTAATTTACAAATTCTGCCACTAATAAATAGATCAAATGCTCAAATTAAAAGTTTTTGCTGAGCGTTCAAACATACCATACTGCCTGAAACTCTCACACAGGCAAAGGAAATGGTCCCCACAAAACTGACATAGGCCAATGAAATATGAGAAACAGGTCTGATTTAGAAAAAAGTAAGCTGGTGAAGTCTAACTTTAGACTCATGAAAATAAACATGCATGTTTGAAATTCCAGCATTAACTATAGACCTTCACAACTGAGGTCACAAAGCTCAGATTTGAGAAGGCAACAGAAACTACCCACACAAAAGAAAAGCTCAAATCTATTTAAAGTTTCCAGCACCCTGGGGTCCCTTAAGTCTTGTGAGGGCTTTAAGTACTTATGGCTCATGGATGTGCTTCACTTCTTCCCCTTATTCATATAGAAGCTGCATTAAATTTCATAAATAGTAACAATGCATTATGATTATGACAAAATCCCAAATACACACTGCATAACGAAGTTCAGCCTGTATAAAATGCTCCAGGACAAACTAGGGTTGTAAAGTTATATGCATCCGAAGAAGTGGGTTGTAGCCCACGAAAGCTTATGCTCTAATAAATTTGTTAGTCTCTAAGGTGCCACAAGTACTCCTGTTCTTTTTAGGGTTGTAAAGTTGCTTTGGTACAAGCCTATGTAAGTGCCTGCTACAAACTAACTGCATGCAAGCTGATTTTCATGCTCCTAGTGAAACTGTCTTGTTTACTCCCAGTTAAGATACTAAAGACAAAACTACAGACTACTGAAGACTGAGGCTCATTCCTTTTTGCTCTCCCAAAGTACCCCATAGTCTAATTTTTGAAGTATATATTATGTTCTCCTGAGCACATTCATACCAATTACATGGGCAGGAATTGTTTACATAATTCACACAATACTGAAAGGAAGAATTCTATATTTTCAAAAAGGTCAGTGACTTAAGAATCAGCATATTTAAGTAGTAGTAGTTAGGGGTTACGTTTTTGTCTCCTTTCATAATACACACCAAGTGGCATTGCATTACATTTTTTTTTTTTTTTTTTAAATGGAGATATCCTATCTCCTAGAACTGGAAGGGACCTTGAAAGGTCATCGAGTCCAGCCCCCTGCCTTTACTAGCAGGACCAAGTACTGATTTTTGCCCCAGATCCCTAAGTGGCCCCCTCAAGGATTGAACTCACAACCCTGGGTTTAGCAGGCCAATGCTCAAACAACTGAGCTATCCCTCCCCCCCATTTTAAGAGCATACACGCACACCACACACCATCCCCGCTAGCCAACATTGGTATTTATTACAATTTCAGTCAGTTTCATCACTTGATGCAAAGTCTTCCTGCTCTCCCCTTCTCCCATTTTCCACCACCCCTGCATTTCTGGAAACCCACAAGGAAACATTCTTGTGTAGGATCTCTGCTGTAACCTACTAGAGGAACAATATATTTGACATATCTAACCATTTTTCATAACTAAACTATCAAACCAGCACTGTATTCACAGACAACATGCAACAACCTTTAAACATTTTATAAGCAGAAAATTGCAAAGTAACATTACAGAGGAGGCGGCTTTTCTTGATACGGCAATAAATCACTCTAGCAAGTTTATCTGGGGGTAAACAAGGAGAGAAGCAATGAACAATGGAGAGCTGCCTTCTGTATGAGCTGAAGTGTCATATCAGCTTCTACCAATATAACGTTTTTTGATGGTCTGAATCAAGGTCCTCTTCTAGATCTCTGTAAGAGGTTCAATAAAATCAATGTTGCTCCTTGCAGTTTAATTAAGATTTTGCTTGTAAACAATTTCACTTTTAGGCTGACCACCATTTATAATGTTAGTCAGGCAACAAAATTAATTAGTTTGAAAAGCAAGAAAGAAGAAACTGAAATGTATATGGGTCCACTTTTTGCCCCTTTTCCCAACCCACTGAAGGCAACACTCAAAACAGAAAACTAAGGGGCTTTAAAGTTAGAGTTCATGAAACAAACACTGGAAACATTACAATCCTTATGGACTTGAAAGCTATCAAGAAGGGCTACCTGACTTCAAATCAATATCTGTAATTTTGAACAGATGTTAAAAGGCAGCCAAAAGACTAAAATATCACACCTATAATCTCATAACAGGTATGCATTACTGTGAACAGGAGTATTTGTGGCACCTTAGAGACTAACACATTTATTTGAGCATAAGCTTTCGTAGGCTACATCCCACTTCTTCGGATGCATGAAAAGCACGAAAGCTTATGCTCAAATAAATGTGTTAGTCTCTAAGGTGCCACAAGTACTCCTGTTCTTTTTGCGGATACAGACTAAACACGGCTGCTACTCTGAAACCAGTCATTACTGTGAATGACATCAGTACCATCAAATCCATTTTACTGTGATAAAGCAGCAAGCTCCAATATATGATTTTTGAATATAAAAAGCCATTTTAGGTTGGTCTTAATAGATTATTTTAAAATACAGCACTACATGTCTGCTGAAGAGTAGAACAGTAGGTTTTAATTGTAAAATGGAGCTTTACATCGCTTCTGGCCTTTGGTATAAATGAGGACTTAAAAAAAAAAAAAAAAAAAAAAGGAAGAGCAATGCGTCACTTCAGTTATTACAATCCATCCAACTTGTACTTTAGCCTTGGGATAACCACCGCCAACAAACGGACTTGGAAGTAATTATCACTGCTATCTGCAATAAATGTTAATTAGACATAATTGAACTAAAGCCCTAATCGGAATGACGCTGTTGCTGGCAAGAAGCGTACTCCTGCTTGTACTCTGCAAAGGAAGCTGCTAGCAATGAGGTGGACAAACAGGAAATTGCTTGTGTGGCTTACCCATTGCAAATCAGCATGCAATTCCACTAGTGCCTGGTTAGTTGGGCCAAAATAAAGCCATTAACAATGCTTCTCACTAAATATGTTTTAACAAAAACCAAAACACAAAGGTGCAGAGTTTCTAAAATACGTAAAGTTTCAGTCTAACTTCATAACTACCTAGATCCAAAATGGCAGCACCCGATTAATTCCATAATGTATCTACTGACTATGTAGAAAGGTTAATTCAAAAGATAGTAAATTATCAGTACTAAAAGTATCTGAAAAAACTCAATAGCTTGTCCTGTTATAGGAGTGGGCGTCTCTGATCTCTGCTGCAATGGAGCCAATTAACTGCGTTTAGTGCTCAGACCCACACAGGTGGTTGGGGGAAGGGGAGCTTTTAGCTTAATTTCTGCTGGTTGGCCCATTTATATTTTGCATTTTTGTTAGCCAGACCAGAAAATGGTTCCACCCATTTACAGCTTACTTCCAATTTTAATTAACAACTCTTTGTCCTTCATCAAGGCATCTCAACGAACCTTACTAACGCTACTTTGGCCTCCCAACCACTCTGAGACAGGCATGAATTGCGCACATCCCATTTTACAGATGCATAAAATCAAGACAAAAATTAAATAGAAGGAAGGCTGGTCTTGTAATTAAGACACTGGGTTGGACTCATGAGACCTGGGTATAAATCCTGGTTCTGCCATGTGATCTTAGGCAAGTCATTTAGTCACTCTGTGCTTCAACTGTCACTTATACAAGGGATGATCTCTTTCTTGTCAGGTATGAGAGGATAACAAAGTTTGCAAGGTGCTCTATACTCCAGTGATGGGGGCCCTTATTACATGAACAGATCAGCTGAGGCTTTGGAGGAAGTGGCAGAGCAAGGGACAGAACGTGGAAGTCTAGCTTCTCAATCCCCTCCTTTAGCCACTATTCCTCTAACTGCAATGTTTCAGAACAAGACAGCATTTCTCATCTCACATAACAAAGATCAAAGAGTAGGGTAGATAATATTCCCCTTTATGCCCACACCCCAAATCTATGGTTCATTTTAGTGGATTGAAAGCATCCATATTATGGGAAATCTATTTTTAGAGTTAATTTTGCATTTTTAAATATGCAATGTGAGCTGCCAGGCAACAAGATGTAGGTAGTAGCTCCTACCAGGTGTTGAAGGTCTATCCTTAGGCTAGGATAAAGAAGGGAAGATGTAGAATAGACAGTAAGCAGAATGACTACAGGGCCTGGCCAAGGCTCCAAAGCTGTATTTAGAGCACTCTATCACACTCGAAACAAACATGCTATTGCCCAGTCTGGGGTTAAGCAGAGAGACTACTTGGACCCTGAAAGTTTGGAAAGAAATAGGAAAATCAACTTGTTTGTATCCAAAGAGTGGTCTGTATTAATTTACTCAGAATTCATTGAATTCCTCTTCCCTTTATAAAGGGACTTTCAAAACAAAGGCCTTCTAACACTACATCCATGTTATGATAGACATTATATGGAATATGGACCAAAGACAATAGTATCAACATTATAAATATTATAGTATCTGTATGGGCCAGAGATTGTATTTTGGCTCCAGGGGGCAGTTACAGGAGTTTCCTAAAGGAACAAAAATCACTGGGGTGTAATTAAGGTCAGTAACCAGTTTGGAGAAGTCTCATCCCCTGGGGGAAACTGCATATACCAGTGTGACTGGATGGAGTTGTCTGGCAAACAAACAACTGAAACCTGTATAAAGTGGCCATGTAAGAGTACCTGAAATACTCTGAAACCTGGCAGGGTCTCCATGTGGAAGATGGGTGACACCTGGTAAGTCAGAAATGCAGATAAGTTGTTTATTGTTTTAACAGTACGTTTCTTCTGTAATGATTTTGTTCTAAATAAATAATACTTTGCTTTATGATGGCAGGTTGGTCATTGGTTAACCCTGTCATTGCCTGAGAAAACAGGACTGCATGTGCTGAACCAAAGCCAACTTGCTACGGTGATTACAGGGAGTTGCAGGAAGAACTGCAGCCTAACTCCCCAGTCTAGAGGGAGAGTGGTGTTGGACGCCATCTTCTAGTGACAGCTAGAAGCTTGAGAACTAAGGCCACGCCATCAGGGAAGCTACAAAGGGGGTCAGAGGTGCCATTGACTCAGGAACGGTGACACGTTACCCACCAACAAAGTGTAGACATCCTGCAGTGGATTGTGACAACTGTTTCATAGTGACCAACACTACACAGAAGTTTTGAAGGAAACTGTATCCAAGGTAGTGCTGTAATGTAGGTAGACAGAGTGCAGTTATCAAAATCAGAATTTGGCCAGAACACTAGGCTAAATTCCCTACTCTTAAAAGATGTCACAAGGGCTCTTCAATGACTAATATAATATCCTAGGAAAATGCCCTCCAGATTCCTGACCAGATCTTTGAAACAACAAAAGGCATCCATCTTCTTCAGGGCAGGGATCATGCCACTATTTCATAGATATTTGCACAGCACCTACCTACCAAGTCGTGGAAGCTATTGGAAGCTAAATAATTCCATAACAAATGGATTAAGATTGGTTAAAGTGTAACATCTGCCCAATGCAAACCTTAAAAAGAAAGAAAATATCAAGTTATGGGAAACCTCTTAACCGCATAATTCCTACAGAGCATATTTTCACAGACAGTGAAAGATTCTGCATCGTCACAAGGAACTTATTCCTGCCTGCAAGTGATAAGGAAACATACTACACATTAATCTCCCTTACAGTATAATGCAAAACTCAATTACCACCCCAGCAACATTAACAAACATATGTGCAGAGGTTAACTGCTGTGTTTATGGGAAAAGCATGAAGCTGTAATTAAGGATTTGTATTTTATTGTAAGGGACATAGCTGTGTTGCATGTAATATTTCTTCACTCCACTTCCAGAGTCAAAACTCCTAGGTCCCAGTCTCCCCTGCTCTAACTACTAACCACTCTCCCCTCTAAAGCTGGGAACAGAACCAGGAGTTCCAATTCCCAGCATTCTATTGGTGTCAAGCAAATAGTTGTGTAAGCCATTAGTAAACACTGTGTGATATTTCTCTCTAATGGCTGCTCCACACACAAGATGTGTTACTCCTGTAGTTGAAGGAACAGAGGACTAATGTGGTGAATTGAAGGTCAAGGATTCAAACCCTGATCTTTAATCATATTGGGAGTGGGGCGGTCCTGGTGGCTGCATACGACAATCTCTGTTTGTTCCAGTTTTTTCTTTTAAAAACTCATTAACAAAATAAAATTTACTCAGGGTGACACTAGCTTGGCCTACTTTGGGTAGCTTCAGTTTACTCACCATAGGTTTTGGGAAATGGTAGCCATCCCGAGTAAGGAAAATTGTGACTATAAGAAGACAGTTAATTAATATTTTCCTGTGCTTAATTACAACCAAATTTCTTCAAAATGTACATTCAAACCAACAAGCAACAAGTTTTAACTATATGTAAAGTGTGAAGAATAACTCAGCCATTTAGTAGCCAGACACTGCAGAAGGAAAACACTCCTAGTTTTTAAATTAATTTTAACTTAAACCAAACAGATCTAGTTGAAAATAAACAGAAAATCCAATCTTTATCCGAGATTATGTACTGTAAATTTGGGGAGGAGACACTAGTCTCCATACGAAACAAAATGAAAAGCCAAGTCCAGCCTTAGTAAGAAAAGTGCTTCGGCACCTTTATAGTACAGCAGGCCTGATGCATGCTGGGAGAGGACTTTATAGTCAGTGCTGGGTAGATGCCTGTGACATGTGGACATGTTCAATAAAGCTGATAGTTGCTTCAGTATTAAATTATGTTAGTATTGAATTTAAGGTCCCAGCTGCCATACAACTGTGTAACCCAATTATAATGCAGTAGTTTCTTGGGTGGGAGGAACAGTAGATTTGTGATTAAGATACAAGACTGCAGATCTAGGTTTTATTCCTTGCTCTGCAGCAGACATCCTGTGTGACGTTGGACGAGACACCCTCTCTACAGCTGTTTCTCCATCTATAAAATGGGGATGTTCTAGGAATTATTTGGGAAGTTCTTTGGCCTGCATTATACAGGAAGTCAGACTAGATAATCACAGTGGTCTCTCCTGGCCTTGGAATCTATGAATCTATACTTTCTTACTTCACAGGGCAGGTGGTGAGGCTTAGTATTTGGAACGTGCTTTGAGACCCTCAAATGGAAGTTGCTATACAAGTATTCTCAGTAGTAGTAAACTTTGCTAGACACCTGCTACTCAGAGGTTGATACAAGAGGGGTGGACCAACACCAGGAAGATTTAGGAGCAGCCTCCTGCCTTCAGCTATTGGGAAGGGTGAAGGTAATGAGTGTCCTACCATGGTATTAGCCCAGACCTATTTTTCATATCAGCCTCCATTTAGTAAATTTCTGAGAAACAGGAAGGCCACCCTTTAAAGCTTCTGAATGGGAAAAAAGGGCATACACACACACTCACCCACACACCTACCACCTCCTAGCTACCCTGAGCAAGGGTCTCTGTATTTGAAACTTTCCCCAGGAGCAGAACAGACCTGCTTCTTCTTGCCAGTTTTGCTGTTACCCACAGTTCAGAATAGCAACAGAGAAACTGCCCAGAAAATGCAAGAGACTTTTGGAAGCCTAAAGTATTAGCAGAGCCAGAAATTTCTGTCTGCAGACTCAAGAAGGCAGAACTTCAGAGTATGACCTGATGCAGTTTCTCATTAGAAAGAAATCTGTGGTTGCAGAGAGAAAGCTTAAATTCTTCTGAAGCTTTCCCACTTACCAGATAAAATTTCCTACTTACCTTTGATCAGTAGTTTTTTCAAGTTCTGACGACAAATTATGTGTAGACAGAATCAAACCATGTTGCAACTATGCTATAACCTGGAAAAGGTGGGCAGGGTGTGTGGGACCAAAGCCAAATAGTGTCACATTTGACAAATGCCCCAACATCATAATTGCAGCTGTAGCATAGATATGACAGGACTTCAGTGCATTAATTCGCAGAACTCCCAGTAATCTGGGATGTAACAAACCAAAGAAGTTAAGACCACTATTTTACATCTCCTACAAAGAGAGATGTCTCCAGAAACACACAATCTCTTAGTCTTAGGACTATGCAAGGGCACTGGTCCAGTATTGATTGAGAAAGAGCACCACTTATGGACCCGCCCCCGAACCACTACAGTAACTCCTCATTTAAAGTCGTCCCGGTTAAGGCTGTTTCATTGCTGATCAATTAGGGAACATGCTTGTTTAAAGTTGTGCAATGCTCCCTTCTAACGTCGTTGGGCAGCTGCCTGCTTTGTCCACTGCTTGCAGGAAGAGCAGCCCGTTGCAGCTAACTGGTGGGGGCTTGTAACCAGGGTGGACCGGCAGCCCCCCCATCAGCTCCCCGCTCCCCTAAGTTCCCTTTGCTGCAGCCGCTCAGCAGGCTATGAATCAGCAGTTCAGCTGTCCTTCCCCCCACTGCCATGTGCTGCTCCTGCCCTCTGCCTTGGAGCTGCTCCCAGAGACTCCTGCTTGCTGTGCAGAGGGAGGGGGCGCTAATGTCAGGGTGTCCCCCTCCCCCCTGCTTCCTGCACCCCGCTTACCCCTTCTCCATATAGAGCCAGGAGGGGACACAGACGGAGAGAGCCAGAGAGAGCTTGGGGCAGCAGCTGCTGTCTCAACTTCCTGATCCACTTAAAAAGACAATGCACTTAAGAGTGGGTCAGCTTACTTAAAGGGGCAGAGTGCATCTCTCTCTCTCTCTCTCTCCCCCACACACAAGGTGTGTCTCTGTCGGCTATGCTGTCTCCCCTCCCTCGTATTCGTGCTGCCTTGTGCGAGAGGCTACAACAAGGTGTTGAGGGCTCAGCAGAGTGCTAGTTCATCATTTAGCAGCAAGGCATTCCCTGGGAAATATCCCTCCCTCTTCACCACCTCAACCAAGCTTCACAATCATCATAGCTGTGAACAGTATTAAATTGTTTAAAACGTATACTGTGTGTATATCTATATAATATATAGTTTTTTGTCTGGTGAAAAAAATTTCCCTGGAACCTAACCCCCCCCCCCCCCAATTTACATTAATTCTTATGAGGAAATTGGATTCGCTTAACATCGTTTCGCTTAAAGTTGCATTTTTCAGGAACATAACGTTGTAGTTAAGTGAGGAGTTACTGTATCTCCTAATATTAACCTCCAGGCAAATTTGACCATGAAGAAACTGACCTGCCTGAAAAACACTCTCTCAAGGTGGCGGAAAGGTAAAATCTTCCACTTTCATTTAACTGCATTCATATGGCTTATAACTATGTGATTGATAAAAGCTCTACAGAAGTTATAATTAATGTTTTTTCTTGGAAGACATGCTCAACTCTTTGGCACTGGTACCTTTAATGAAAAGCAATTATCAACTTGCTTTGACTAGCTGAATCTGCCTCTTTAATGCAAAGAGAGAGAGACTGATTAAAGCAATATTCTGGAAAAGTAATGCACACAACAAAATTCAAGAATGCTGTCAAACGCAGTGCTGATTTTGAAAAGGATGACACTAATCAGAATTTTTACCCAGCCTGGCAGAAATATGTGCTTTATGGTTTTCCTGGAGCTCTTTCACCTATGATGCAACTCAGCAGGAAATTAACAGATGTGCCCTTACACAACTAAATTTAGAATTGTTTTTTGGGGCATTAGAAATGGAACCCAAAATTTTACATAAACCACTTGAATGGCAACAATCTCTCACCTCTGCCTGCACTACTGAGCCATATTCAAATGCATAGTGAATTACCATATTTGTATAATTCAGTTTGTCCTATTGACTGCTTACAAAGTAGACAAAAATAAAGTGCTTAGAGACTATTGAATGCTATTTTCTTAAATCTAATGTTGCTTTCTACAGTTGATATATGCTAAAAGCTTTCATTTAAGAGAAAAGGCTTGACATTAAAGCAAATTTTATGACAGTATTAACTACTGATGTGCTTAGCCAACCTTCAGTAGGCAAGTTAAAGTCTGAAATCGAAAGCTTTATCACCAGAACTGACTCACTATACGTCCAACACAGAACTTTATATTCCTTATGTTGACTTGAATTTAAAGGCTAAAATATTTCCATTAAGCATGTAAGTCTGTTTTCCACTACTGAAGAGTCCTGCTCTTTTTCCATGTCTTACGGCATAGATAAAAGACAGCATAAATTACATTTGTTGATAAAGAGGAAGGAACAAGATGCAGTATTTCCTGGGAGTAAGACAAAAGGTGCTCAGGTGCTGACTCCCAGAGCAGATCAAGAAATTGTAAAATTGTAAAACTAGAAATCAGAGCAGTTCTGAAAAAACTTCCTCATACTTCAGACAACACAGTGAGAAAAAAATGTGATGGAACTGAATCCTAGCGATACAGACTCACTAAACAAATCAAGGTAGCTCAGATACAATGTGGGATAAGCTATTTTCAGAGGAGTGAAGGGAAACTGAAGAGGTAAAGTAACATTTTTTAAATGTGTTGTCTCCATTGATCCCCTCTGACAGTGCATGACCTGCCAACAGAACCCATTTCAAAGCAAACACCGAAGGAGTGCATTACTTATATTACCATAGCCCCTGGAAGCCCCAGTCATGGACCAGGGCCCCATTGTGCTAGGTGCTGTACAAACACAGAACAATAGGGACAGTGCCTACCCCAGAATGCTCCTATCTAAGTAAAAGACAAGAGACAAAAAGATGGATACAGACAGATAGGGAAACATGTTGCTCCAGCATTCTGGAGCCAAGGGCACACCTTTTAAATCTCTAATAGGGGGGGAAGAGTCAGTGGGGATCTGCAGAGGGAACAAGTTCAAAACACAAGTAGTACTTCAATAAGTAACCTATTATTCCTTTGTGATATTGCTCCCACAGATCCCTCTGAGAGATACTAGTTAGCGGTGACAATCCTTAGGAAAAGGGCCGAGTACTGTTAGTTGAAAAGAGACGTGAACATTTTCTCCTAGAATGAAGCATTCAATGGGATTTGTGATAAATACTGACAGAGTGATGCTTTGGAAAGGTGGGACTCAACTGTAGGTATCTCAACAAATGGCACTCAACAAATAGATGGTAAAGAAGCTGCTATCCACTCCTCCCGTAGAACGAGCTTTAAGTTCTCCTCATACAGGATCTTCAGTAAGCACAGACCATCTGTATACAAAAATGGATCTGTTTAGAGTGCATCTGGACTGAAAAGTACTGGCTCTTTTCTCTAATTATACACCATAATAAAACTGAGGATTAAAAAAACAAAACAAAACAAACTTTCTACTGCCAAGGAAATAACCAATAGCCTTCTTCATATTCAAGGGGCACCATCAAGCCTAACATGGAAGATCAAGAGGCTCAGCAAAGTGTTTGCTTTAAAGGAAATTTGGAGGCCACCAGAGTCAAGATTTTGGAATAGGATTTTAGAACTCAATCCTTACAAAATTTGTACAAGGACAACCTGTCACCAAAACTTACAGTTATGAATCTCTCCTGGCAATTGCTATAGTTGGAAGGAAAGGATCTTTCAACAGAGGTGCAAGAAGGAGCAGGTGTCCTCAATACAATTGAGAACCAAGATTTTAATCCCACATATTCCCAGGTAACGACTTTGAATATACACATTGATCAAACTTTGTAGTGGGGATGTGAAGTATTTGTCTACACAATACTGACATAAATCGAAATGGAGGGAGAAGATGAGGCTCGGTGTCCATTTTCTCAAGGCAGGAATGGGGGTATAGTTGGATGTGGGGACTTCTGCACTTTTGTTTCTAGGATGCTGGAGCACAGTGACAGGCACACATTCCTCCAACAGCTAGCTGCTTTGAAATGGGGTCTGTCTCCACGGATCAGGAGACAATCTCACAGTGGAGATGTGAGAGTCAGGTCATGAAGAAGAAACCCTATTCCCAAAGTATTGCACCAGTACTGCAATTCTCTAAATGCCAGGTGTTCCTTGCCTATTTCAGCCATCTGAAGGCCAGGTTAGGCAAATCTTCTGTTTTTTTACAATCTGATCTTAACACTCCTGTGCTGTACTTTACAGACAGGCCCTCGATCCACAGCACATAATATCTTCACTCACATAAAAAGTACTCTATGATCTCACACCATTCTGTTTAGAAGACTTATTCCTTCCTACAGTGAAACTCCAAGTGCCGGCTTGGTTTTGCTGGTGATACAGGAGACTGCAGATGCTCCATTTGGAGAAGCACACCTCGTGATTTTTTTTTTTTTTTTTAAATATACTGATCTCACTTTAGTCAAGACTATTTCAAATCATTTTCAAAATTTCAGTTTCAAGAGGCTCACATTAACTTCTGCAGCAGCTTTTATATTGCTTTCATTTATGCCTAAAATATGTTTAGCTCATAAGGCCTACTAAGTTCCTACCTTAACTTTTCATGTGCAGTTTGTAATATAATTATGCAACAGACTCAGATCTCATTTCAATGTGCAGTGTCTATAAATGTTACTAAAATGCATTTATCAGTCAACAAATCCAAAGCATTTTCCACTACTGCTCACTCTTCAATTTTCACTTACAGTAGATCAAACTCCTATCATGCAGAATTTAAAGGAAATCTTCCATGCAAAAGGAAGATAGCTCACGCAGACACATTCTTATTTGCAATAAGATGAATATCTTTCATGGAAAACCTATTTAAAAAGAGTGCCTTAGTATTTTATTTTTTAACAGGCCTGTTAAAGTTTAACCATGTTGGGAAACTGCTTTTCTTTGCTCTATACTGCCAGCATAAGACATTTACATAATACACAAAACATATATAATTACTTTCCTGAATCCTGCTTCAATGGACTTTCACCCCCAATTTCACAGGAAGATTCTTAAATTGGGAATTTATTATTTATGCCAGTATTTTGCACTGTCCTATTTTCTCAGACATGTTAGATAATACTTTTTCCTCAGTTTAACAGTTTTCAAACGTTAACCCTAAAAAACTGCCCTAGCTAATTCAGCCAAAATATAAACACTTCAACAAGCCAGAAAGCAGTCAAAATTTTAAAATAAGGAATTCTTTTACTTCATCTTAATCTATGGTCAAACAAGTAAACTGTATACTAAACTGATCTAGGAAAGATACTAATGACATTGTTGTCTCTTATTTATCACTGGAGACCTAATCTAGCACGTGTCCGTGAAATGATGGCCCTGTGACACCAGGCGCTTTAAAACTGGATCACTCAGCAACATCTATCTATCTATCTATCTATATATATATACACACACACACACACACAATTCTTGAACAAGCAATTCCAGGCTGCTTTGCCAGCAAATTCTGGCCGGTACAGTTTGAAAGTGCATAGTTCTGGCACTCACAAAGAGCAGACCTGTAAATGACATCTTGAGGATTAAACTGATTGAGATGCAATGCGCCTAGCAACCATTCATTAAGAGAGTTCAGAAACAGGACAGCAATCTATTCCACCTCCTTATCTGAGCAGTAAACAGATAATAGTCTCCACTGTGTCCTCTACCCTCTATTTCAGACACATTGTAAACAGCTTTCTCAAACGTTAAGCCTCCTACAGTAAATCTCATGGAATAACCCCCTCTCTAAACACACACAGGTTTTAATTTCAGCAAGTGTCTGACAAGCTTGAAACAGCTAAAAAACTATCGTAATGCAAATCTCCATGTGAATGTATTCACAGTTCTGCTTTGTCCACTATTCTCTCACCTTGAGCACCAAGAGCCCATCCCCAACCTTAAAAAACCCCCAACATTTAATCATGCAAGGTTTTGGCACTGCTACTCCAATCGTTAAGAAACTCAATAACAATCTTATTCCTTTCCTTCAACTTCTGAAAGGAATCAATTTATATTTCTGAAGGCTTTGATATAGGTTCTCTCTTAGGGAAGAGAACAAAAGTCACTTTTCCTCCCATTAAGCACTGCTGCTCATAAATAACCAGGACAGAACGAAAATGCCATAGGAGAAAATTAAACCAGCTACTTCAGTCTCAGTAGTGCAATGTGTTTCAACCACTTAGCTATAGAGATTATGGTAAGTCATGATTTCACATAATTGTTTCCTCATAAGTAAACATTTGATGGTTTCCTATTTTGCATCTAAGTTAAATGATAGAGATTAGTGTAGACCTCCTATGATTATATAGATGAATGTTTCATCTTCTGAGTACAGTTTTTGGGAAATCACTGACATACAGCATATTACTACTATTACATTTTTAAGATAAAAAATTAAACAGAAAATAAATTAATGTCATGTAATACATTTTCATAAAGGTAGGCTGGCTGAATACTCTCACAGATGAAAAATGTGAGCCCCATCAAAATTTGTGACTTTACCTTTATTAGGAAGTCAAAGGTACTTGATGACTCAACGGTTCCTACGCAATTCAATGCCTTGTAAGTGTCTCCAGCCGACACTGCCACTTCACCTACTCAACTAAATCTCATATTTAAAAATAATTAAAAAAAGCTTTTAAAAACCCAGTGTTGCAATAGCTGCTGCAATGTTCATTTGTGTTTTAGAGTTAACAGGCTTCCCAAACATTGCACTTTAATACACAAAAACTAACTTCCTATTAGGGAATGAAATAAACATGATGATGCAACAGTTACTAACCTGGTATCATGGGTGGTAAGAAAAAAAAATTCATCAAACGTATCTGAAGGAGCTAGCAAATGTAGCTTACTTTCTTAAGTGGAAGATCTCAGTTAATTAAGAACAGACCTTTCTGCTTTAAGTTTACAGTTTTTGTGGCTGCTGAACTTAAGCCATGCCAATGCTGCGATAAGAACCTACTAGTCTCTAATACAGCACCATATTACTGACTGCCTTCTGGTGACAATGATCTCTGGAAGCTTTGCTTCACTTACTAGAATGAACTCCGTATCACTTTAATTAATATCTCCAAAGTGCCTGAAAAAAACTGATATTCAACTCTTAGCATTTTGCACCTGATATTAGTCATGCCAGCTCTTGGCTAATCAACATAAAAGATATACTTGTTCCACATGTTTAGTTGGAAATGCCTAATTACAGAAAGTTTACAATCAGCATAGCCACCTAATTAGCACATGCACCAGCTGGTTACAAAGCATTAATTTTAAAGCTTTACATTTGAAATCCATTTAGGAATTATTTTAAATTGTCAAAATCAGCACTACCCTGATTTCTGCTGGATTCAAATGCTCTTCCTTGTCTTACAGGATAGCTCCAAAGTTATGATCCGGTAAGGTCGCTTAGGCCCAAACCAGAAGTGAAGTATCTCAAATCTGCTTGACTTGCTAGAGCCAGGTTCAGGCAAAACTAGATGGACAGTACAGAATGCAAACCAGAAAATCAAAGCCAAGAGTCCTGTCTACAGACAGAACAGGGAAAGTTTAAAAAGGGATGGGTTTAATTGTAATCCTTCCAATCAAAATTAATAGGGTCAAATTAAATTCGGTGGGAGGAGGCATTTCACAGATGCTAAGGAATAGTCTATTTGCCTGAAAGGAGGAGGAAGATACAAGGAAAATCAGGGATCACCGGGTTTCTGCAGGAGAAAAAGGAGAGGAAGTCCATAAACGCAGTGGCCAGGGAGGGACTCCTCCAAGGCAGACTAAGCTCTGCGTGGCGACCCCGCCGCTGGAGCCCTGCCCCAGGGTCTGCGTGGAGCCCACCCCCCTCTCGGGCGGGCTCGGTTTTACCCCCATCCCCGGGGCCGCATCTCGAGCCGGACAGGAACCCGCCGCCGGAAAGGGGCCCTTGCAGGCCGCCGCCCCCACCCTGCTCCCCTGCACCCCAGGCGTGCGGAGCAGAACCGGGCTGCTCCCTGCCTGGGCCCAGCGCCGGAGCCTTACCGGGGCGCAGCTCGGAGAGGCGGTGCAGGCAGCCCCCATAGTCGGGGCCGCGGGAGCCGCGGCTGCTGCACCGGGCTCGGCGCTTTGCATCCTCTTTGCAAACTCAGCTCCCAGCAGCTCGGCTCCCGCAGCGCCGGAAACCGGCCCCGCCCCGGCCCTGACGGATGGCGGCCTCCCGCCAATGGCAGCCGCCGGCCGGGCCGAGCCGAGCCGCGCCGGGCGGCAGGCGGGGCCCTTTGTTAGCGCTCCCGGAGCGGCGCCCCGCTCGGCCGGGCTGCACCTGCCGCGGGCCTTTGCGCCGCACCGCCTGCGCCAGCCCCAGCCGCGTCCCTCCAGCAGGCCGGGCAAGCGGCGAGCCCGCAGCCGGCCCCCGGGACGGCGGAGATGAATTTCCATCCTTTCAGGGTGACGCTCCCAGGCCCTAAGCGATTCCTGCCCCAACGCTGCTGGGCTCCCAGCACGGACTCTGGCACCAGGCGTGGGCAGTGAGACTCCTGCACGCTGTCGCCCCCAGGCTTTTGTGCAAGGGGGTCTACGTGCCCTCATGCATTGGAAGAGTTTAACAGCAGTTCTGGAAGAATTTAAGAGTTCATTGTTTAAAAAGGGAAGGCTTGATGCTTGTAAAGATAACTCTGAGGACGCGAGCCACTTTGGCACTGATTTGGTATTGTCTTCTTGAGTCTGGGGCCAGACAGCTCCTTCGGGGCTGCCACTCCTCTGAGCTTTGCCACACAGCACAGTGCACCTAGCGCCTCTGGTCCGTTTCATTGCTGCTGGGCAGAACCTGGGAGACTGCGCTGACCCTCTCAACAATACAATTAGAGAGCTCTTCACTGTGGAATTACTCAGAGGGAAAGGGGGCTTAAAAACACAAACTGAGGGAGATTACAGACCTGTTCCATTCTCTTAAAGCAGGCAAAAGTAGTGGAAACCCTTCCTTCCCTCCCACTCATCCCCATACACACAAAAGAGGGGTAAAGTAGCAGAGACCCTCCTTTTTGGCAACATTCAGAAGGTCTGGGAGGAAGGGTGCAGACTCCCCCTTCCAATTTAGTAAGGGGCACACAATACTAGCCAGAACTGATATGAAAGCTGGACCCACTGGGATCTAGAGCACTAGGTCGAAGCACAGCTTAAGTTAGGCCTGGCTGACTCCCCCTTAATGACAGAAGGGCATCCAGGCCAATCCTGAGCAGAGGTGCAATTCATTAGGTCACAACAGTTGGAGTAAGGATCTGGCCGTAGGCCCCCCCTGTGGAGTGAATTTTTCATTCTATTTCTTTTTATAGAGTGGTTTTCATTTTAGTTCATGTTATTTCACATTTGCAAAAAACACACAATTATATAAATAAGCATCCAACAAATGTTTCCAATCTTGTGCATTACATAGGAAGGGACTGAAGGTTCAACTTCATTAACATGAATAGGAGACTTGGCCTGAAAGATGGACTACAGGGTAATATGATCAGTACTTTTAAGGCAGCACACAAAATTTTCCAAATTATGTGTCTTATTTATAGTAAAATATAGTGATCAAGGCACAAGCTTCCATCTTGATCAATAGATGCAAAGGAAAACAAAATTAGTTTGTTATTCGAGTCCACTGGAAATTAAAGTATACTATATAATTAACATTTTAACTGTTGAAGATGATTTTGTAATGGTTACCTTTTTTGATTGCCAATGCTTTCTAATCGTTCAGCCTACTCTTTCAGTCCTAATTTGACTTGTCAAATTAGGCCTCCTGCTGGGAAGTATTAAAATTGCAGTCCCCCATTGAGACAACTACCTCTTTCACTAAACAGATACTGAATCAGTAATGCATTCCTAAATAAATGCTTTACATTCTTTGACATTGTCATTTAGTAAACATTTAGAAAGTTTAATTATTGAGTTTTCCTTAAAGCATTTCATAGTAACACAGCTGATGCATTAAGAGGCTTCCATAAATACTTTTATCAGCTCTAATCTTCTCGCAAAACCTGAGGACTCCAATAATGCTCTGCAATTCTATAGCACCTTCCAACATTAATGAAATAATCTTCAACACCCCTGTGAGATATGATCATATTGTACAGCTGGAGGACCAGAAGCACAAATAGATGAATTGCACAGCCACGAGGGGCTGAGTACTTCAGGTCCCACAACGTCAAAATATGGGGTTCAGAATCTGGAAATCAGGGTATGTTCCCCTCTCTACCACTGGACTTGTGGAGAAGGTGCAGAGACCTACACCAGGTCCAAACTCACATGCCCAATGCTATACAGTCAGTGACACAATGAGAACTGAACTCTGATAGACAAACTTCCATACCTGTGCATTAATCACTAAACTGTAAGTGACTGTTATAATGGGAAGTTACTCCTGCTTAATTTTGGTTTTGATATATTTGCAGGTGGCTGGAGGACAAATTTATTCTAAATTTTCTTTGAAGTAAATGTGATATTTGTTGAAAAACTTAACATGTATAAAATTAATTCAACATTTCTCAAAACACTACTGTAACCAACAGTTGGAATCTGTAGCAAATATATGATGCATTACCTTTAGGTATATTTACTACCTTATTTTCTGTACCATGTTCATAAAAATAGAGTTTTAGCTGGGCCTTCAAAAGCTACAACTCATTTTTTCCAGCTCCAGGTGTTCTTGATAGACTTAACTCTGAAAGTTTACATGTGCAAACTCATCTAGATTAAATAAAAACATATCTTGCACCATTACTTAACTTTTTTGAAAAAGTTAAGGAAATTAATGTTTCCCAAAAATAAAATATTCTCAAGTCCTCTATATGACAGTAATATACCAGTAACAAATCAGGAAGCTATATATTCTTTAAATGGTCTACAAAATTGGGAAGGACATGATAGTTTCCTCCCAGTAAGAAAAAGCAAAGCGGAGAGTAGTATTTTAACTGGTAACCAAAACATCTCTACCCACTCTACTCTATTCAGTACTAACAAAATTAAGAGATCAGAGTGCTTCATACAGAGAGAATTTTTTGGTACAATAAACATTACACTCTGTTCATGCCCTTATCAGACCATTGGGCACAAGCTGATTTCTCTATCATTGTGCCATAGTTCTAACAGATCAAGGTTTTCCTGCATAAACTGTCCAGGGTTCTAGGAGGATCTGTGTGACCTTCCCTGAGAAGTTAGATTCATAGCACTTTTTGAAAGACTGAGGGAGAAACTCCTTTGTCCTAGCCTATTACATCTCCCAGAACAGGTTGTCAATTTTAAGGATGTGTATAAGATCACATAATGGCTACCATATTTCCTTACACAGTCACTGCACTTCCAGCATCAAACTCAATTGTATGAGATTTTAATTGAGCATTTATTTGGAAAGTCCCAGTGGTGTAAGACATAGCTTATGGGAAAAAACGAAAACACTAAACTTTTAGTACAATTTTCACCCATACACCAAGTTTTATGCATTTTCATAGGAGATACTACAACAGAATAAAATCAAATTTAATTGCCTTTTAAATAACTGCAACAGCAACTTTAATTTTGTTTCAACAGCAGTAAGTTATTCATAAATCAAATAGTTCACATGCTAGCGCAGAATGACAAGTAAATAGAGCAGAACACATTCAAGCAGAATATAAACCCTACATATGAAAGGCAATTTTTCTTAAACATGGTGCACAGCCATTTTACAAATGTTACAAATAAACTACCAAGATGCAGGCACTCTAAGCCTTAATCTTCATTAATCCTGGGATGTCAGACAATTCTGGAACATCAAGGGAGGAAAAAAACCTACTGATGGAAAGATACCTTGCCAAATTGGACCATGTTAAATGGGAGTAAGTATCTACAATTCCTCTAAAAAACATGCTTTCAAAGTGACCTGTTCCAAAACAAGTAATTTCTAAATCCAAACATTTGAAGCCTTTACAGGAGGGGAAAAAAAGTGGTATGAACAGAAAGAACATGGAAAATTGGTTAGAGATACTTTTGTTAGCCTGCTTTGGCCTTTTCATGTGGTTGGTTTTCATAGATATTAGTTCACAAGTGCTCACAGCTGTGGGGAATTTAATAATAAAGGAGATATGAATTAAGAGCTCTAGTAAGAATACATTATCAACTATGTACAGATGAAAAAAAATGAAAGCCAGCATCCTGGAAGAATTTCCAGTAGTTGAAGATAAAAACTAACTAAATAAGAGTAAACCTCTGAATTGTGAGCAATTTGGCAGACTTAAACGAACAACCAAATATCCTCTCAGCACTGAAGCCAATGCCTTCTACTTGTATTTAAAATGGCACTGTTCTCAAAAAGCACTGGAGGACTTAGTTTCCATGCAATCCTATTATCTCACAGAATTGGGGGGAGGGAGCAAATACAGCCATAAAGAAGGAAGACAATTATAACCAACATAAAGGCAACATTAGACTCTCAGATGGTTCTACACCTAATTTTTCATCAGTTAGGGGAGATTGCATTCAATGTATCTTCTGATTATTATAGACATAAAACAGAGAAAAGAAGGTACCTTAAGATCGGTGCAATTTAAGAGATGGTACCAAGAGAAACAATGACAGAACAAATGAATGTTTTAAAACCACTGACCTGGCTGAATGGAAAAGTGATTGGGTAATTACAAAGGACTGTCCTTTCCAGATGTTGTTCCACTGCATATTTGCCATAGAATACAAGCGGTGGAAATTTACCTCAGAGATTAGTAATACTGTCTCACTTTTAAACTCATATGATGCTCTTTCCTTTCCACAGTAATTTTTATTTAATACGACTATGGCTTAAGTTGAATCTTGGTATTAAAATAAAGATAATGCTGGATTATAAATAGTCTTTTGGAAAGTGCTGTATGCTGTGCATTCAGGGATGGATGTAGACAACACAATATCCATAAAGGATAAGACTGCAATATACAAGTCATCTCAAATGCATGCTCGAAGTTTTGAGTGTGCAAGCAAGAATATGGATGGCATGATACAGCAAGTCATGTTGTTATACAATGGTAGCAGAGAATGGAAAAAATCCATTACTGAATACTGAAAAAACAAATATGCTCTCTGATGAAAACAGGTAAAAATACATGAATACAATGAGCTTTTCATTCGTTGTTCCTCTGGAGGTTAGTCATTTTGCTCTGCCAGGAACCCCATGCCCACCACACACGAGATTATTTGTGGGGAGCTGAACTTGGTTATTATTTTAGCAGTGAAACAAAGAAAAAGGAGAACACCAAAGTACTTTACCTCTTCTCAGTACAATACATTACAGGTTACATGAGAAGCAAGATTCGCGGGGGGGGGGGGGGGGGAAGATTGATACTGGACTCACTATGAATAGCAAAGCACATCACCTCACCTACTTCCACTTTCTCTCACATAGTTCCAAAATTAGAAACAATCAGAATCCTACTGGAAACAATATACAGCATCTTAATTGGGCTGCCTGTACTAAATACGTCAGCAACGTATCACTTTGCATATCATTTTTTGACTTACTGGTTTAAAAAAAATAAAAAACTTTAATGGTTAACCTTTTTCTTTGTAACACTACTACTTTAGCCATTGTGACAAAATAAGAGTTTCAATTTTTACTTACACTGCAGACTTAATGACGCTGAAGATTTGTTTCACTCACTGAAGACAATCTAACACATACAATTTTATTAATAAGAATAGGAACATGCTTAATAAAATTCTACCTAGAATTATGTCTAAGATTAGAATTTATAGTGTTACATTTATAGTAAATACAATTTCTAATAAATTGTCCTAGAGTAGATCCATCTACTAATCTATGTAGGTGTTTTGATTAGTTTAGTTATTTATATAATGTATATGGATGCACTTAAATTTCATTGTTCTATATTCAAAAAGCACAGCACAGTTCTTCAAATTTTACAGAAGCTATTCTATCTTAATTTGGGTCAACCACAGTAGCCCATGCCAATTTAGAATATTGTATTGAAAATCTCTCCTGCCCACTCCCCCCCAAACATAGATAAAGCTATCCAATCAAGACTTATTCGATGTCAAAAGCAGACCTTAACTAATTAAATTGTGCCCTTCAGGAGTTATTCCACAAACCAGGATATCTGTATTTTTTCACATGTTCTGGAGAGGCTAATTTTCAGATATGTGATAAGATTCTGAATATTATGAGCACAAGCAATTCATAATCCCTGTGCACAAGAACAGAAGCATGTTTGTAACAAGGTTATCTGAAATACAAAACGAACAGGAGGCTCTGAAATAATGAACAGATATAAGTATCCTACCAGTAGTAGAGAAATGGTGGCAGTAAGTATTCGATCCCCTGCACCTCAGTAGTTTTTAAAAGATGCATGTTTCAAAAAGCATTGTTACTAACACTAAATATAACAAAGCTTTTGAAAAAGAAAGTAGTATGAAGATTTAGCCTTCACATAGACTGAGCTGAAGAAGTCAATCAATCAATCTGTCATACCCAAATTCATGTGGTGCCAGGCAAGCATAACTGTCAGAACTATTCTCACTAGCATAAGTCAGTATTTGGAATAGCAATAAGACTCTTTTGGGAGAGGTTATCTTTCTTATGAAGAATGTTATCCAAACTCCTCTCAAACAACAACATGCAATTAAAAATATATATACTGTATACTCCCACATCCAGATTGCTAGGCTTAGAAACTTATTACTGGGAAAGTTAAAAATACCACTGGGAAACGGGAATATTATGCCACCCCCCGGCCCCAGTACAATTTGCAAGTATTAACCCCATCAATTTACAGTGTGAAAAAAGTTTAAAATACTTGTGCAGTGCTCTGAAGATGAAAGGCACTGTAGGGGAGACTGTGAAACCCTTATTCATATTACATCATGAGTAATCCCACGAAAGTCAACTGGCCTATTTATACACTCAGGTACTACTCAGTGTGATAAATATATCACAATGTGGCCCTATATAAGTATTCAGTTACACCAGATACTACCATCGTCTGTGGAAAAAATATGCACTTTAAGCATTTATCTAGTAATCCCAGCCATTTGATCACTAATCCCTTGGCAGACAAGATTTTGGGATATGTTCTCAGTGGCATTTTTGGAAGTTCCATAAAGCCCTGCATATGGACTGGGTGGTCCTTGGAGTAACTGAGTCAGGCAGGAAACACAAGAAGGTCCCCAAAAGTCCATTTTGCATCCTTACATTTTTACTTTGGGAAAAAGTATGGACTGTATTATCCAGGAGGTCAGACTAAATGATCACAATGGTCTGTCTGGCCTTGGAATCTATGAATCTACCAACCTGTTAAATTAGTTATTTCTCTCACTATTAAGAGTTGGTCCATCCACCAAGACAGACAAAGCAATTTATGGAGAATGCAGAACGTCTTGGTTGTGTGGATTAGTTGGTGGGTGTTGGGGTGCAGGAGTCATTTGCTCTTGCACCCTCATGCGCTGTCCAAAAATGACCAGAAGTCAAGAGTGGAGGAGAGGTTGATGAGAACAGAAAAAGCAGAGTGACAGAAAAACACAGTACTCAGTAAAGAGGAACATATTGCAGACCTTAAATCCCTCATGCAGTCATGAATGTGAATACGGAAGAGTAGACATGCTAAGGCATGTGCACATTTCACAGCAGGCTGCATTTCTGGAAAATGCAGATACTTCATGGTTTGAAAGAACCTAATTTCACCTCTTGAACCTCTCCCTCAGCAACAGTCGCCAATGCAAATGTAGGTAAATAGGTATCTACTAGATGAGAACTTTAAACATAAATAAAACTTGCTTGCCTTACAATTATAGAAAACATATACAGCTAGAGAAAAACATTCCTAAGTGGGCATTTACCAACCTCTTTTTTCAAATGTTATTAGCAGAGACACTTTTGGCAAACTGTTCTACAGATGAAGCACTGTGGATCTGTTTGGAATATGGAGAGAAGGGGGAACCCACACCATGCCCTTATGCAAAATGCTATTTATTTTGCCAGAGGTATGTTGTTTACTCCACTGAGAAAATTCACAACATGATGGATAGAGCATTAAAAGCAAGGTCATTATTTAATGTCAACATTAAAGCGGTACAGATTCCTGTAAGTATCTTCAGGCAGTGTGCGTAGTCTTATCTCAGGATAAAATAGAATTTTTTACACTTCAAAATCCATGTATACAGCAATTTATATGAAGAGTAAAAACTGAGATGCCAGCATCTTCCAGCAATAATCTCTCCTATGTTGTTCTTTAGATTTGTCTATTTTTGCTCATTTCTTGTTTCAGTGATACACATCCTTTTCTCTTCTGACTCTGTGGAAGGACTTCAGTATAATTCAGTGCAGTTTCTTCATATATTTTCAATTTTTCATACCATTCTTTCAAGTAGGCTCATAAATTTGAAGTCAATTAATCTAATGCTCCCCCAGCTCTTGCTTTCTCTGACTCGGTCAGTCTTTCCCTGAGAGATGCCAGCTCTTTAGCCTCTCGGTCTCTGACTAGATCTATTTAATTTCTATTATGAGAACTGTGATGTAGATCCATTTACAGGGAACCCAAAGAGGTAGGTCATTGTAAGAAAAGAAAAAAAAAAAAAAAAAAAAAACCCATAGGTCCATCTCTTGCTGAAAGTCTCATCTCCCTTATTTCCCAATCTGTCCTGTTTTGGCCTGGATCTTCCTCTCCTCAAAAATATGAATGTTACTTCAGGACAGTTAATTCTCCAACTGCCCCACTAAAGGAAGTCTGGCTTCCTCCCTACCCTCCAACATTCATTTGTTCTTCTCTCTCTCAACAGACCCTCTGATACTACAATTAAATTTATTCTACTTATAAAATACATTTCATATTATATATGTTATACTTCCCCAGATTTACCACACACTGAATTTTCATAAGAGCAGAATATTTATTGCTCACCTAAAGTTACGAGTCTTGGACTGACAGCGCAAGTTCTTACAGAAAAATAAAATGTCTGATCAGAAACATACCTATTCATAGATTTAAAGGAAAGAAGGGCCCACTATGATGATCTACTCTGACCTCCTGCAGAACACAGACCATGGGATTTTACTCAGCAATTCTAGAACTAGAAGACATTATTTTTTCCTATTGCATACCTGGAAACTATCAAGCCCAGTATGCCTAATAAGATTTACCCTATTACAGTGACATCACATTGGCTCTTGTGGAAATGACATCACAGAGGAATCCAACAGAGCAATAAACTATTAAGAGAACCTGTGTTTTTATAATCAGAGGAAAAAGTACTTCAGCAGAAAAATATTTATTTAGAAACCTAACGGTTTTCCATGAGGCTTGTGGCTAATGAAAGGAAATAATTTATGTCATCTTAATAAACATGAACAATAAACTATTGTTATTAAACCCCGGTGTAGCAGGGCTATGCACAGCCTATATCCACAATTTATTTTAAAAGGCATACACAGTAATTTAAAGCAGAGCCAACAGGAAAGCATACCACATACACCTATAAACCATTCAGGTCCTGCTCTGGAAAATCATGTATTGCATACCCAAAGGCAGTGAAATAGTTAACTTGCTGAGTGGGCCGGAAACAGACAAGTAAACCTCTGCAATGCGAATGATTTTCATTATGGTTTGGTATTTATTGTACATACTTTTCCTGCCAGGAAGCTTCAAAATTTGCCAAAAGGAAAGAATTTACAAAATCTTGATTAATATGAGCCTTTGTGACTCATATTTCTGCATTACAACATCAGTAAAGATAACAAACCACTTACATGCTTTATCAGGAATAAACGTGCATTAGCACTGTTGTACAGTAACTAACTAATGATTCCCCTTCCTGTTCCAAACCCAACAAGAGTAATTTTTTATTACAGTGCTGATACATTAGAGCAAATCTAACACCACATTCCTCGGCATAAGGACATTTTATAGTTAGTAAAAGTGGTTCAAAACCACCCTCTCTCTCTGCAAGGACTCAAATGTGTGTGCACACACCTCATAAAAAGGCTCATGAAGGTCCTCCCCTTTCTTTGCCTTTCTAAAAAAAGAACTGACCTCTCTCTTCCTGCAAGAATCTGGGACTAGTTCCCCAAAGGCAGATACAGTAGTCTCTGCTAGGAAAGAACCAGAGCTAACCTATTGTGTTCAGTCCCTGAAAAGGGTACATGTGTCCTGGACCTGGTCAAGAAGCCATTTTCTTTCTGAAAATATCGTCTTGGATTTTCCTGACTTTGTTTCTTTTAAAAAGGATCAGCTGAGCCTGTTCCCTTGTTCCAAAATTATTACACACACACTTCTAAAACATCAATCACATAATTGGGAAATACAGTTTCTTACAAAGGGGTGGGTAGGACCAAGATTCTCCTTTCCATCCTCTAACAGTACAATCCACAAAATTATACTGGGGAAACTCACCCACATAATTAGAGGAAAACCAGAATAAAGAGGTGTTTGCATTGTGCTGTGAAGGAAGCAAAACTTTTACCCAAGCCTCTATAAGCAGCAAATTCCACAGCTGAAGATTCTAGATTGAGAATGCCCTGGCTCTGACAAATCCACATTGGTGCCTAATAAACAAAACATCCCTGGTAATCACAGCTGTGGTCACTGACATAGATCACACTTCAATTAGGATTCTAGATAATGGACAGGACATTGAATTAAACCTAGAATTGACTTAGCAGCTATCATAGACAATGGAGCCAGTTTGTCCTGCCTAGAAGTGGAACACTGGATTCTGAACAAGCTGAAGCTTCTAGGTGGTCTTTATGGTCAGTTCCAGAAAGAGCATGTTGCAGAGGTCTACCTAAGGTGACAAAGGCAAGATCACCATGGCTAGGTTCATATCTGAGGGGAAAGGACAGTCTTTTTGTCAGTCAAAGAATTGTTATATTTCTGGTCACTGATGCCAGGTCTTAACCCACAAGCCGATGAGATAATATGCCACTTTGGACAAGTCACATTTTATCAACTCTCGCTAAATGACATGGAACAATTCCCTGTTTTTCGTTATAGTTCCTGCCACCGTGGCATTTTACCCCGGTTAGGGAATCGTGTGTAAACTCTATTCCAGCCTAACTGGTTTCAAACAGAGTTATGGTTTGCCAGTGTGAACAGGAGGAAACTGTTAAGATTCTAGTCAGTTCCAGGTAACAATCCACACTGCCGCCCTACCCACGGCAGAAATCAGTTTGGACGGGATGAGTTTCGAGCAAGAGAAGAGCCCGCTACGGGACTAAGAGGGGGCATCGCAAAGCAGCACAGAAAGCCAGGCCTAGGGACTGCAGCCCCGATTCCTTTGTCACGTCGAACGGACTCCTCGCCGGCTCTCTGCCTCCCCACGTCCGCTTTTGTCAGACCCGAGCCCCGCCAGGCCTTGCCGAGCCCGCCCGCCGCTCGCGGGGTCTCTGCTCCCGCGGACGGGCCGGGGACCCGCCAGGCGAGAGCGTTGCTGTCACCAAGGGCAGAGGTGGGAGTTTCCGACTCCTTCCTCCCGCAGCACGAAACAGCCCCGGGGGCGTTACAGGCCCGTGCTCGCCGGTCTGTGCCCCCCTGGGGCAGCGGGGCCGCGCTGCGCGTCCCACGGACCCCGAGAGCCCAGCGCGCGGAGCCCCCTCCCCGCGGGGGGGGGGGGGCGGCCCCAGCCCCGGCCAATAAAGACCGGCCGACGCCCCCCGACCCAAACAGGCGCGCGCCCGGCCCGCACTTACTCTCGGTGTCCCTGCCCGGGCCTCATGGCGCCGCCGCTCGCTGCTCCCCGGCCCCGCTCTCGCTGTGGTGGCTGCGCCAGGCCGCCACCACCAGCAGCCTCTTGCGCATGCGCTCTCACCGCCAAGCGCGATGCCGGTTGCGTCCTGGCGCAGGCGCGTTCCCCTCCCCTCGGGGCCCGCGCAGGCGCACTTCATAGCCAGGGTGGGAGGGGTCCTTTAGCTTTTGTCGGTGTGGTGTCCCCAGACGTGCCTGACGGAAACGTGCGGGCGCCGAGCAGCAGCTACCTGAGCCCCAGCCCTAAGCCCGACTCGCCGCGTCCGCAGACTGCGGGTGCTGGGGCCAGACTCCCCCGCCCCCGCCGGGGTGGCCATACCGCTGCCTGCCCTCGCCGTGCTCCGCCTATGGCCGTTGTCACGTCGCCGAGGCGGGCGCGAGGGCCCTGGCAGCACCAACCTCCCCCCCCCCCCACACACACACGGGGGCTGGTCTCAGCAGCGCCCAGCGCAGCCCCACCCCCAGCTCGGGCTGAGCTCCTCGGGGCGGGGCGCTGACTCCATGCCCTGGTAAAACATTGCCCGCAGCCCCTGGCTTGAAGTAGTTGCCATTATATACAGGGGTTACGGTTTGGTTCAACGGCTCTCAGCAAACCCCCCCCCCCCCCACACACACACAATACAAATTGTCCCAGCAGCCCTGCTTGCATGGGAACGAAGCTGCCCTAATGATTTTAGCCCTACCGTTCCCTGGAGCCAAGGCCTCCCTTCCCCATAATGCACTAAAGCTGGTCTACCCCCAAAGCCCTTCGTCTGTGGCGGAATAGCAGTATAGGGTACAGGGCTCCTGGGAGGGCCACAGCTTTAACAGCAAAGCTGTGCTTTGTAGCGGTATAGGAAAGCTAGCCCCACCCCCAAAACAGGCTATACAGTAAAAGTGCAGCTTTGGTAGCGTACCTGCATCTACACTAGGGACTTCTGCAAGTATGACTACAGTGGTCAGGGATTACACCCTGATCAACCTATGGCTGCAGAAGCTGGTAGTGTAGATATGGCCTCAGAGAGATACACAACCAGCCTGCTATAGAGGGAAGCTCTGTGCTGGTGGGAGCGGATGCTGAATGACAGGGGTTGCACCAAGGCCCTGAAGATGACACTAGTTGGCACACCACCTCATCCTGTCCCAGTGTAAGGGGAGACAAGGTGAGCAGCAAGGAGCTGCTTGTTGAGATTCAGTTGTTTATGCTGTAAATAAACAGCTTCTCTTCTCTAGGGCTGATAAAGCAACAGGTTTTTTATTTCTTTTTGGTATTTCAAATACTTTTCAAAATGCTTAGGAACTGCCCAGAGGTCAGACCCTACACAGCTCCTAAGGCAAAAACCTCTCCCCCTTTATCTTAGATTATAAGTCTTGTCATCTGTGCACATACACCACTATGTACACATAGGCCATACTCAGCACGGGGACCAAAAGGTGCTACTGTAATAGAAGTACAAGTCATAATCCAGAGCCAAGGCTTGGTACCCAGACCTGCTGGGCACTGCTGCAGAACAGTAATTAGCAGAAGGGGGAACAAAAGTGAAAGCAACTCTGCTGTGCAGTGCATGAAGGGACCATACATCCTTCAACAGACAGCATGGACGTTGCTCCTCCAGTCCAATCGAGCTGTGCTAGCCACTTACCTCCATCCTTTCAGAGCTAGCAGCTCAGGACAGAACTGTGCTATATTCGGTCTGGACTGTGCAGTGGGCACTCCCATAAACGGGATCATCTCCCCTCTACTAGCGACAGGCTAATTAAACCTGTTTGTGTCTGTTTCCCCAAATGTAAAATGGAGAGAATACAAACCTACGGTAACAGGAAAGGGAGGTGGAACCTGTTGCATATAGTTTACAAAACAGCTTTTTTGGCCCTTGGCGTTGACATTTTGGTCACAGGCCCAAGTGACATTGAGAGAGTTTAAAAGCTTATTTAAAACCCGTTTCCTAATATGCTACTAGGCCTATATAGGCAGTGGGATAAACCTTTCAGACAATACTAAGGTGATAGAACCACTCTTACATGAGGAATGAGGCTGAAGGGTTTTCTACCCCTGTGTAGAAAAACAAGGTGACAGATAAATTAAGCGGCATATTTAGTCTCAGCTAAATTGAGGGCTTGGGAGCAGCATTCATCACTTTAAACAGCTAACAAATTGCTACACCACCTGCCATCAAAGAATGGAGCAGGTGCAGCCCAGCCGGAAAGCCTGACAGTTCACACCTTGGGAAGGAAGAGGAAAGGGAGGGCATCTTTTAGAGAAAGTAATGGCAGCCTAGCCTGAGAATGCACTGGCAGCCAGAAGGATGTAGACTGTTGCCACAACTGTTACTAGGAGCCAGGGAATTCAGTCAGCATTAAACGTTAGCAATCTTGTCCACACTTTGTTGGGACTCTCCTTGACAGCACACCTCCCTCCCAACCAGCCCTCAGAATTCATTCCTTACACCCAGGGGGAACTGCGGTTCTTTGCTTCCTTCCAAGGTGGCTGGTCTACTGCTCTCTCCAGCTGTTTCACCTGCCTCTTGCCACCCAGGCAAGTGAATGCTCTTCCTACCTAGCAGTGAGATGAGGCGTGACTTCCTATTAAGGGCTTGTTGCATGTGCTGCACTTGCAGCACAAGTAATTGTAAGTGCACGTTACAGGGGGTCACTTGTGTTTCCATACCAGGGAAAGCCAGGACTCTGCTCTGTATAGCTGATATGGCAGTTACTCGCATATCATAAATAATTACGCCTTGCTTTCTCATTTCGGTCCCTATCATTGGCTGCAAAGCAGATGCCCCATGGGGGTTAGTTACCAGCATTGATATATGGGGCATTTGTCCACTCTACAGGCCTTGAAGTCAGTTGCACGATCGGTTAAACAGGTGCATCCTCCCTAGAAGGTTCTGCTCAGACATGATGAAGTTTGGGCTTCAGTCCAAGAAAGTGTCCACATTCTTGTCCTTGTAGAAGAGGGAGGAATGGCGCATGCACTTGCCAGCCAGCGTAGAGCTCAAACCTGCCACTCCATCATTTTTGGTTTTATTTCATGAGTGATGATTTACTGATCCCCTTTGTACCATGATACAGATTCCTCTCAGGCTGCTGGCACCAGGAAGAGACCGCAGACATGCCAGCCATTGACTGGTAATGATGTAAGATCCTGTCCAATTTTAGTTGCATCTTTGCAACCGTAGGTTGAGCCATGGGAATGCAGCTAGCAACACTGTCATCTCTGCCCTCAGCCCAATGGTATTTTCACACTATTTAAGTGAGAACGCATAGCATTTGTAGAGCCCAGAGTGACACAGGGCTCTCAGTACAGCTGCTACCACCACCATAAACATTAGGTGCAATCTCTTACTGTAAAATAAGGACATTCTTAGACAAACAAGGTCAGTTAGAAAGTTACCACCCATTCAGAACCTTACCAATAACTGAAATCAAACCTCAGTCTGTGACATGTAAGTGTTTTCCAAGAGACAAACAAGACTCCTAAGCTTTTTCTGAAGACTATCAGCACAGCATCTAGATGCCAGGCATTACTCCTTAGCCCAGTAGCATCTCACTCCACGAGTTACTATCCCTGTCATCTAACTGCATTGTCACCTGACCTCCAGGTTCCCAACCCCTACGGACACCTGATCGCATGGCTGCCTAACCCCATTATCATTTCATCCTGTTGTCTCCTAACTAGTACAATGGCATTTGTTAGCTTAGTATAATATGAAGAGCCCTGACTAGCCCCCTCCATGCCCATGTTGCCTTCCCAAAATCAGGAAGAATTAAAATATATCTGTGCTCCAGAAAGACAGCACTTTCCGTAGTCTGGGCCTTTAGACAAATGCTAACAGTACCTTTCATATGAGAACTGATTGGCTGATGTCTAATTAATCTAATTGCCAAGCCTTATTAATGAGCTATTGCCTCACATTTAAGACTGAGCAGGCCCTAAGCACAGTCTCTCACTGAGTCAGTCGGGTAGTTAGGCGACTAAGCATTTTCACACACACTATTTCCATTTCAAGGAAATACATTTTGCATTGATTCTCCATCACCTCTCACTCCTAGAGACCAGCTCCAGGCACTGGGCTCTGATCTTCAGCCTGGAAAATCACTGAAATATGCTTTGTGGCAGCTTGAGACTGACCTTTGTCTGTCAACACTCCACAAAGGAATGGTTTCCTCATTGTATCTGACACCAAATGAAAATCTTTTGAATCCTCAAAGCTCGCTTACCTGTCTTTCTTCCCTGCAAGGTGTCACCTTCAGAAGCACCTGCGAACAATCCACTGCTATGGAAATGTGATCTAAGGTCAGCTGGGAAGAAAGAAGATACATGAAAGTGTCCTGATTTTAGTCGGAATAAAACAGATCCCAGGTAGCAGCTGTGTCCTCTGACTGACAGAAAGGGGAAGAGAAACGACTGCTTGAGCTGGGACCTCATTTTATTGTCAGTGGAATATAAAAGCCAGTTAGAAACATTCAAGGAACCAAAATATCCCCTGCATGGAGGCAGAGAAAGTCAGGCTATTACCTCACTATCTGAAGGCAGCTCACTGTCGCTTAGAGATGCTCTTATCTTCTCCATGGCACAGTCTTGAATGGCTCAGTGGGTTTCGTCAGTGCCACTAAAGCATCCCCTTTTCTTTGGAGAGGGATAAACTGGCACTGGATTTCATGAGAGGTTTGGGTTCAAACAGGAGCTGGGCGCTCCCGGGGGACCTGAAGGATATCCTTATTTTAATTGCCTGGGCAGCTCCTTAAGTGCCTCCTCCCTCAGGGCTGCTTGTAAACACCACAGAATGTGAAATGTAGCTAGATGTCTCAAGAGATCTCGTACCACAGGCAAAATCCTTTAGAAAGTCTAGCTCTAGGAACACAGAGATCCACAAACCAGAGTGTTAGCTGAATAAGGGAGTCAAACACCTGATTTATATAGCAAACCCATACGGCAGGGGAATGATGAGTTTAGATCGGGGATTCTCACAACAATTTTTTTGGTGGCCTCAGAGTGTGGCCACCAAGTCTTGCTGGTGTCCGCTCTGACAATTTTTCCTAAAATACTTAATTTTAGAAAAAATAAATATGCACATATACATGTCCAAATCATTGTAATTTATTTAGGATTTTTTTTCCAGACTCAATAAAAATAATGTACAGTTGTCTCTATTCTTTACTGGGCCTAAACAATAGAAACAAATAAGGTGCTTTGTATGTTCTTGTCTTTTTTCTTAGGTCTTTTGCTTTTTTTTGGTTGCCCCCCCCCCCCTTTTTTTTTTTTAAAGACGTGCTAGTTACTAAGTCTGCTGTGAAAAGTGATATTAACAAACATACAAATATCACCTTTCACAGCAGACTTACTCAGCCCCGGCAAGCCTGGGGACAAATTAAGCCCTGGATAGGGAGGCAGCAGGGGCCAGGGGCACTGGAGCAGGGAGTGACCTTGTGGCCAGAGCTCACTACCGTACGGCCGGGGAACGGAGCCTGAAGCCTTGTGGCTGGAACCTGCCACCCAAGGGCTGAAGCCTGACCCCACCAGCCCTGGGAAGGTGGGGAACTTACTGGCTGCCTGCTCCTCCAGCTTGTGTGTCTCCAGAGGTGGGCAGGACCCAACCACTGCTGGTGGCCCTGGGGGAGGAGGCTGCTGCTCCCCTCCCCCACACCGCCCAGGAGGCTGTGGCCGCAAGAAAATTCTCTGGTGGCCGCATGCGACCTTGGTGACTGCATTTGAGAAACACTGGTCTAGATACATATCTATAATATGCCAGTCAATCCATCTCGGTGCCAGTAAACAGCTCATCTCATCTTTGTCCCCAGAGGCTGTGCCAATCCATGCCAACACCAACACAGCTACTGCAAGGGCAACACAAGGCTATAGACTGCCATACAATCCAGATTTTACTCTCCACCTCCACGGCTTTCAGTCCTGACCTGTGTCACCTGCTACCAGTCAAGGCTAAGGTCCCTGACAGCTCTGCAATGCACTTCAAGCCTAACCTGCGACATCCCTGCGTCTCCAACCTGGGGCTTCTCTTCAACTGCCTCAAGCTAAGGTGGGCACTCTGCAAACAACGGGACAGGCAGGGCCTCCTAATGACACCTAGTCCTCACTTCACCCCAGATCTCTACAGGTGAAGTTGGTGCAATAAAGCTGTTCTAGCACCCAGTCTCCTCCCACCGACTGTGCCACTTGGCCCCCCAAACAGGCTGAATCCTCTCCCCACATTCTCTTCCCCAGTAAGGTTTCACTAGGAACAACAGTAAGGGATGGGTGCCATTTTAGTCTTGCCTTGCCATGACAGCACACAATTGGGGAAGAGTGAGGTAAGCTGCTGGGGGCACCTTTATATTAAGCTACTGAATATTCAGTTGGTAGCCAAATGCAAACTCTTGAGGCCATGCTGGAGCACACCTAGAATCCCCTGGGGCAGTGCAAAGGAGATAAGGAGCAATGGGCGTAGAGAGAGCCTGTCAGTGGATCCACTTTCCACCCCATGCCAATTTGCTCTAATTGCTGCTTCTAAAATCAGGCAGCCCCTTGGGAGGCACTTCCCTTTCCCCCAGCCTCCTGCAGCAGCCCCTCAGGTATACAGAGCTTCATATTCAGACAGCAGCCCACTGACCCACGCTCCCCTTCCCTGCTCTCCTGATACTCAGCTCAGTCACAACAGCAGGTGCAGCCTGGCCCCTCCTCCCCAGAGCCCCAATCAACATCCCACAGCCTTCTGGCGAGTGGGAGAAAAGGACGATAAGGGAAAGAAAACAAGACAACAAAAATGCTTGCAAAATAGAAAAGAGGAGAATGAAGAGGCCAGGGTGCCAACTGCGTTGGGGAAGGGAGACAGTATCCATGCATCTATTGCAGGTGCACTCTAGTTGGGAACCACTGCTGTTAGCCAACACGTCCCTCTTTGAGGGTGACCAACAGAGTGATTCCCTCAGCAATACCCACCTGCTATCCCAGCTACACTAAAAAGGCATGAGAGGCTCTATTTGCAAGCAACATCCCCTGCTCCAGCCCCCGTCAACAAACATCTGGCTCCTAAAGGCCCTGTTTCCATGATCCCTCATTCATTCATCTTCCACAGCCTGCAGAAGAAGGGCCAGGCAGACAGCACGATGTGCTGCAATCACAGGGAAGATCAGCATGTGAGTTGGGCTGGTGCAGCCTTTTCAGCTGGAACGCCACCATTCCAAGTTGTACAGCTACTCGGCCTTGCAGCACTGAAGACATGAGCCGAGGGGAATACACCCGATAACCCTTTCTTTGCCAGAAGACAGCAGTCCTTTTGAACTTTAAAGGACAGTTATATTTACAAAGCCACTTTCAGGCCAAAGGACCCCCAAGCACTATACAGGCAGCATTCACTTGACAGTACTCACTCAGCCTACTCAGAGCTGAGTCTGCAGTTTTCCTAGAACACTAATTACTGTAGAAGTGTTTTAAGCTCTTGCCTGAGGGAAACTGGAGAGTTACTTCTTCACAGTGGACATTAATGGTCTGGGGAGTATTTGACAGACCAGTGCTCATATTACTCATGCCCACTGAGGTGCAATACAATATATGCATCTGGACATGCATGCAGGTGGCACCTGTTTGAGACCTTCAGAAATGACCCTGGCCTTAGAGATTCAATTTTTGCTCTTGCCTCCTCCCTTCTCTCTCCACCCCATATTCTGCCACTGCAGCATCATCATTTTCAGCACAACATCCAGCCACAGTTGTTTGCTTTTGGCAGTACAGATAGTGAGTCCAAAGGACGCGAAAGCCAAGAAGCAGCAGAGGGAGCAAAGACAGATGGCTCTGTAAATGTAGCACTAAAACTGTGTGTGTGTTTCCCCAACATCCACTCCAAGTTCTCGCTGGATAATCTGTTGGGGTGGGTCAATGTCTGAAGATTTCACTACGTTCCAGCCTTAAACTCATTGCAGTTCAGACCCCCACAAAGAACATATTTCTACTTTAGTTCTTTGGTTTACTCAGCATCCCTCTCTATGCCTGGGGGGAATCTCAGTGCCCTGATATTGCCAGGGGGCGTCAGCCCACCAGAAAGGGGTGTCTCCATGTTCTTCAGCATGCCCATCTCTTCATTAGTGGTCAGACAAGAGTCGGTAACATCTAAATAAGCAGCTCATTTCTTTAGCTTCACACAGAGCTTCAAGTGGACGTCACACAGGAATATGTTCATCAGGTCCTCACCGGCCTCCTGAGCAATCCTGCTGATCAGATGGCCTCCCACACCAATCAGCATCTTCTGTACCACAAAACAGAGACAGGGGATTATCACATTCACCTCCCTTACTTCTGGCAGTGCCACCTAACTGCAGAGAGAGGCAGCCCTAGAGAGCAACATGGTGACTGGGGAAGCAGATAAAGAGGATGTTTCATTTCAGTGTTTCTCAACCTTTTTGATACCAGAGATCGGCTTGCTGCCTTCCTAAACGGTGTCAAGGAGATCTCAGGGACTGGCGCTGGTCCACAGACCGGTCGTTGAGAAACACTGATTTGGAGCATCCCTGAACCCTGCCTTAGGGTATCTGTCACCACATAACAGTGCAGGCTCGTGCCCCATATGTAGAGAAACTGAAAAACCAGCTGCTTGGCACTGGGAGGCCTGTACCCTCTACCTCAGATACAGAGAGCGTGATCTGTGCCAAAGGGGAGAGAGGCACCTTGAGTGACTGACTGGCCAACTCACAGATGAGGCTGGCGCATGCTGTGCCTTCATGCTCTAGTCAGAAGGTAAGGAAGGTACAGAGTAGACCCTGTCACTGACATGCTTCATCTAGTACATAATGGGAGGTTTGGCCTCACTCTCTGTCTAGATGTACCACAGGGTTACAGATATTTAATGCACTTTACACTGTGCCTCACCTGCAATTCACAGCCCAAGGGACTCAGAGTCTGTACAGCAAGCCTAGCGCAGGGCACATTAGCCTATAGCAGAGAACTGGCTAAAACAGGATGTCTAGTACACTCCGTACAAATGTGACTGAACTCCATGGATGCACAAAGGATCCTATTCCTGCACTGGGTCTGCAGACCCTCCTTTCTTATGCCCCATGGACTCCCCCAATCAGCGGCAAAAGAGCATAGAGATTCTCCCACAATACTCACCACATGGGTCTCCTTTTGGACCAGCAGGTTCTGCAGGATGATGAGCTCCCCACTCGGCCCTTCCTCCCACATCTCCGTCTTCTGCAACATGAGAGCACAAACCCAACCACTCAGCAAACCCCTCAGAAGAGCAAAGTCCCCTGCCTCCAGGCCCCAGAGACTCCTATTCCCAGCTGCCTGTCCCTCCCGTGGCCAAGCACACATGCACAGCAGGCATCAAGAGGGCCCCACTCCCCAGTGAAGGACTTGGGGATAATGCAGTGCCACATGCCCTCAAACGTTAAACCCAAATCTTTAGAGATTTCAGCAGAGTATTGTACCAGGAAGGGTCTCTCTCATCATATGGACACTTATGAAAGGCTGCTCTCACTGAGTTGCTTCCTACCTGAAGCACAGTGTAGGGCACTTCCTGTGGCAGATACTCCAGTAGCTTCCCCCTAATTACATTATCACAGATCTCCTGGGGCGACTGGCTTGTCAAAACCCTGCTGTGGTACTCCCATCGACCTGGCTTGGCTTGCATCAGGAGGTACTTCTGTCGACACAAAGAACAGGGGCAGTTAAAGGGGACCCAAAGTCACCAGTAAAAGTCCTAGGTGGAAATAAATCAAAGATTGTGCTCTTAAGTAGTCTGACATGATACAGTTCCCTTAGTCAGATGGCACCCCATCACCAACCTACCAGGGACTCCTCAGGGAGCTGCAGACCGCAAACCAGGAGAAAGGAGACAGGTCAGACAAAGAAAGGCTATTTGGCTATTTCCTCACACGATATGAGGCTCAGTATAACTAAGTTATCTAGGGTGACCACAAGAATGAGAAGGTGCAAGTCACAAGGTATAATGCAATTATTTCAGGCTAATTTACCTTCAGTGTCTCCACTGCCTCTCCATTAATAGCGGCTAGCATGAAGATCTCCTGGAAGTGCGGCCAGCCTTTCTTGTTCTTTAAGTCTCTAGATACCTGGTGGTTTGCAATTTGCGCTTTCTCTGTGCCTTCCAACATATGATCAGAGTTTGATGCCCTCATGTTACAACTTGTATCTGAGCCAGAGCCCCTCTGGACTTCACTGGCATCCTGGAGATAACCAGACTCTTTGGATGTATTCTCAGACAGACAAGTTTGGATGCTTTGAAGGGGACTGTTTCTGGTGGAGTCTGAATGCATCTTAGACGTAGATTTCACTTTCAGTTTCTTTCCATTTACCACTCCCTCTGTGAGCTCAGTGACCAGGTCCAGCAGAAGGGCCTTTCTCTTCAGCAGATCCACCTGAAATAGAGAGATTGGTCAGGAATTTGTTCCAGCTGGAACTGGGACAAATGTAACTGTCTCAAGTAATAATCCAAGTCTTGAGGTGAAAGAGAGATGAATCACAGCTGTAAGGTCGGCACTATTTGCTGCAGGCCTAAGTCACCCCTTAGTAAGTTACAAAACACTGGAAACCTTCAATAGATTGATCTCTTCTGTGGCATTTGCCAAGAAACCAACATTTAGTTTAACCTTCAATAGAGGTATCAAGGAAAGAGGCCCTGTATGTAATGCCCAAGCACTAACTCACTGTATAAAACAGAAGACCCGGACCCCTCTCTCATTTACCTTGTTCATGACCAGGATGCTGGGAATCTGTGGGAACTGAGAAAGACACTGCAGCACCTGGGGACTCAGATGGTTCTGTGTCCAGCGTTCTGACACATCCACCAAAACCAGAACTGCCAAACAGAGAGAGACATTTGAAACCCCTCTTGGCAGACATCAGCCTTTAATTGCCCCTCAGCTTGTGGCCTCTTTCTTCAGATCACTGCCTTTCTTACTTCCACAGCAGTGTGTGTATGTCTGAGTGTGAGTGTAGATAAAGTGCGAGTATGATAAAATAATGCACTTTTCCACATCTTCCCAGTGCCATACAAACTAATCCTCAACAACCCAGCCCAGCCCAATCATCCACACTGCCTCCTTAAGCAGTGTACAGGTGTACCATACTCTTCCCCAGTTACAGATGTGGAGAGTTCCTGTATGTACTTCCCCGCCACTCTATCCCCGCACACCCAGGAGCTGCCATTGCTGCTCCACTCCGTATATGGGCATTCGGATACCAGGGCAATGGCAGCCATATAAGTACCCACCATAGACACATCAGGATTTGACTTGATATAGTATGAGAATTGGGTTCCCACCTAAGTCTGCATGTTTCATGCTGTCCCATGGATCATGTATCAGGGATTTGTCCAGATTATGCCTGAAAGACAAATATCCATTATGGAACTACACGTGCATCTGCTCATAAACTGCCTCCTTTTCCACCCCATGGCACAGTGGAAGAATTTCACATTCCCTTTTCCATTTCACATTCCCTTTTAGTACCCAGCTAGCGTAGTGCCACCTTTTGGCCTACCATCATCTCTCTGAGAGTGCAGTGCCTAGCACAATGGATTCTCAACAGAGACTGTGGACTCTAGGTGCTACTGTAATGCTGGTAATTGTAAGGTAGTTCAGAGACAAGAACTGGGCTCAAAGACCTTCTCATTCTATGAACACCACACCTCTATCCCAAGTAAGTACCCATTACACCCCTTTCATTCTGCTCTACAAGCTCCTACAGTGGAACTCATGTTCCGGTCTCCTCAAACCTTGCCCACTTGGATTTTCCATCTACCCACATTAAGAGAGATACCTTTTGGCTTTCATGGGGCTGATGAGGCCAGGTGTGTCCAGGATGATCTAGAAAGAGAAAACCAAACCAATAAGGATCATCCTGTAATTACTGACAGGAAGCTAAAACTCATGTTTGTGCAATTGAAGTAGACTGCAGGGGGTAAGCAAAATGCTATGGATCATCTGAGTAATAATGCCTGTTGCTGATAGTTACCTTATCACATGTGGAATACCTACCAGCTGAGTGTCTTCTTCTGTGATGACCCCATGGGCTTTGCAGCGTGTGGTGTGCACCTTCTTAGATACTGGGAAAATCTGCAGGAAACAAGTCAGATGTGTACAACATCTAAGAAATGTCGACAAAAACAATCTGTAACCTGGTTCTCAGATGCTGCAGGGACTGAGGTATAACAGCTTTACCTTTCTGCCCAAGAGTTTATTCGAGAGGGTAGATTTCCCAGCATTTGGTGCTCCAATGATGGCAACTCTCAGAACCTTGGGATTCTCTGGCTCATCTGGTTGGTGCACCAACAAGTTATCTTGCTCAGCTGCAGAGAGAGAAAAAAGGTGTTCAAGTAATAACACTGCAGTCACACCAGACTGTACACATTTAATGGATTAGTCCACCAGAGACTAAAAAGATATCACTGCACAAAACACAATATTAAGTGGCTAAGAGATTAATCTTGAAAGACTACAAGAATGTACAGCCTTTAATCCCCACCTCATGGGGTATCCAGCTATTTACAACTGCCTGAACTTTCTTTTGCAAGTCACTTCTTCCAAGGCTGTTTTCCAACTTTCCGCTATGCCCTCTTTAGGGGTTGCCTCTAATGCTTATTGTTCAACACCTCTGAGAAAAACCATGCAGGCAGCTGTTTACCTTTGCAGTAAGACACTGGTGGTGGATGCTGCCCTAGTGCACATTCTGTCTTCTCTCTGGAAATTCCTAGGATGGTATCCAGGGCAGAACTGTTTCCATAAAAGCAAGCAGGAAAAATGTTGACCCTCTGGACTCTGTTCTCCAGGAAACAGGCACCACTGACTGAAAAACGAACACAGCAATACCAACTTAAACCTGCTGCACGCTGGACCAAAAATGCTACAAGAAATTCTACGCAAGACGGCCTCAAAACACAGCTGAGAAATTTGATTTATTTTACCAATATGGGTTCCTCAATCCCACTAACAGATTACAGTTACAGTTGGGATGGTAATGACAAGGACACACACACTACGTAGCCAGAGAATTCCATAATCAAGGCTCCTAAACCATTAGTATGAACTATGTACAAAGGACTAATCACTTCGGAAGAGATATTAGCAAACACTGTGCCTGAAGCCCCTGCCTGTAATTCTCCCCAGCCTCCCTCCTTGCTGCCTATTACACTTAGAATGCCTTCTCATGTGCCAGTTCACACGGCTTCTTCCACGATGCTTTTCAAGTTCAACAATGACCTGAAAAGGGGTCAGCACCATTTCCTAGCATTCGTTTAGGGAATTGTGTCTGAATTGTATTGTCCAAATCTAGCAGCCTCTTTGGCAACCTGTGCAGAGAGAAGTTTTACCAGTTCCCCCACCTTTGGTCTAGCATTGGTGCTAACAATGGAACCACAAGTGCAAACCGGGCACAAGCATTTTTACCACCAAGTCACTAAGCTCAGCTATGAGTATATTAGATAACATGATGATAAAGGCATCTGAGCTCAGTCTACACTAGTACTTCTAGCATTGCTGCAATGCTGTCAGACTGCTAAGAATTCTCACTTTCTACAAGATGCTTCGGGGCTAGTAACTTGTCCTTTATGCCTGTACATTGAGATTTACTATTTGTAACATGCTAGCACCTAGGAACCTCAGTCCCGGACCAGGACCCCACTGTGCTAGCTGCGGTAAAAACACACAAGAAGATGGAACCGACCCAAAGAGCTTACAATCCAAGTAGAAGACAAAAGACAAGAGATGGACAAGTGCAAAGAAACAACGAGATGATATTAGTCAGCAAGACACACTGGTTTCACACCAGTGGCCCGGCCACTATCAAGTTTTTGTAGACATCACAGCAAAGGAAGAATTCAACAGAGGATAATGAGATGGCTTTGCAGATGTGTATTGGGAGCTCCTGACAAGTGAGGGGCAGCAAGGGAGAAAGCACAAAGGGGCTTGTTTGGGAGATGGAGGCTGGCTTTATGGACTGATTTGAGGTGGGTCACACAAAGCTAAATAGCGACTGCACTCAATACCAACAGAAGTGCTGAACAACGACTCCTAAGGACTGAACTCTCACGGGGATAGCAGGAAGAAGAGCTGGTTGTGCTCCTTTTGCCAGGAAAAAGAACAGGAGTACTTGTGGCACCTTAGAGACTAACAAATTTATTAGAGCATAAGCTTTCGTGGGCTACAGCCCACTTCTTCGGATGCATCATCCCCACCCCCAGACCCATCCCACTGGTCTGTGGCTCTGCAGGTCTGGGGAGAGCTCCCTGATCAGAAGACGGGGGCTGCGCACTGCAGGGAGTGGGGAGATTGGCTCCTGGCGGCTGAGGCTGGCAGTCCGGGGTGTTTATCAGCGTCTGAGCAGCGGCAGCAGAGCATCTGGGACGGTTGTGCTGCCAGGGTACCAGAGTCCTATAATCACTCTACAGCAGCCCCATAGTCCGCCCTAAGTGCGCCAGAACCAGCCCTCGGGGGCCTTCCAAAGCTTCACAGCCCCGCGGCTCCTCCTCCCCCACACCCCGGCCCAGGCCCCCCTCCCCAGCTTCCCCCCGGCCCGGGCCCAGGCCCCCCAACCCGGCCCAGCTTCCCCCTCCCCAACAGGCCCCACAGCCCGCCCCAGCTTTCCCCCCTCTCCCAACAGCCCGGCCCCACCCCCAGGCTCTCCCACCTGTGCGGGCCCAGCCCGACCTCCCCGCCCGCAGCGCCCAGATCAGAGCCCGGCCCACGGCGGCCATGACACCCCCGGGCCTCAGCAGCTGCAGCCCCCGCCGCCTCGCTCTCCGGGCGCCGCCATCTTCACCCGCCGCGGGGCATTGTGGGAGCGGAGTGCGACGGGCCCGCCCCATTGGCTGGGGGAACATCGAGGGGCGGGGCCCGGCCCTAGTGTGGGCGCGGGGCGGCCGTCGGGGGCGCCACAGACACGGTCTGCGCCGGGCGGAGCGCCCCCTGCTGGGGCAGAGCGGCGGGCAGGGTCTGAGCGCTTCGCCCGGCAAAGCCGCCCAGGGGTCCCTGCCCTCAGGGCCCCTGCATCCCCCCCAGGGCCCCCGCAATCCCCTCAGCCCCCCCCAGGGCCCCTGCAATCCCCTCAGCTCCCTACAGCCCCCCCCAGGGCCCCCGCAATCCCCTCAGCCCCCCCCAGGGCCCCTGCAATCCCCTCAGCTCCCTACAGCCCCCCCAGGGCCCCCGCAATCCCCTCAGCCCCCCCCAGGGCCCCTGCAATCCCCTCAGCTCCCTACAGCCCCCCCAGGGCCCCCGCAATCCCCTCAGCCCCCCCCCAGGGCCCCTGCAATCCCCTCAGCTCCCTACAGCCCCCCCAGGGCCCCCGCAATCCCCTCAGCCCCCCCAGGGCCCCTGCAATCCCCTCAGCTCCCTACAGCCCCCCCAGGGCCCCCGCAATCCCCTCAGCTCCCTACAGCCCCCCCAGTGCCCCCGCAATCCCTTCAGCCCCCCCAGGGCCCCTGCAATCCCCTCAGCTCCCTACAGCCCCCCCAGGGCCCCCGCAATCCCCTCAGCCCCCCCAGGGCCCCTGCAATCCCCTCAGCTCCCTACAGCCCCCCAGATCCAGTGCAATCCTCTCAGCTCCCCCAGGGCCCCCTACAGCCCCCATGGTCCCTACACCCTCCCAGTTCCCCTCCAGTGCCCCCTGACCTCCCCCAAGCCCCCACCTCATAGGGTGACCAGATGTCCTGATTTTATAGGGACAGTCCCAATATTTGGGGCTTTTTCTTATATAGGCTTCTATTACCTTCCACACCCTTTCCCAATTTTTCACACTTGCTGTCTGGTCACCCTACCCCTCAGCTCCTGCAGCCCCCAGCAATTCGTGGACCCACAGATGCTCCCCCAGCTAACACGCCCCACTGCTGTGTTGCTGTTTGCATTGCGGAACCCCCCAGCTCTGGACCCTGTGATGCTAACCTTCACCCAGCCCCCTGCTGCTCCCCACCCCACCATCCCCACCTCTGACCTGCTGGGCCGTAAACTCTCAATGCCCCCAGCAAGATCAGCGTTGATACACGCCCAGCCTAGATCTGCCCAGGCCCGTGCTGCTGACCCACCTGCCCCCATGGTAGCATTGTTGTGTTTGGCCAAAGACTAGTTGCCATGTGCTGGCCTGATCCTGCCCCATTGGCTTTATTTACTGCACATCAATAGCTTGCTCAGCACCACCTCGAAGAATAGGGGGACAGGGCCCCAGCCGTGCAGGCGATCAATGCAGTCAGCATGGGGTGAGCAGCAGGTGGCAGTGTCCAATATGATCCAATCACCTTTCCTTATTGAGAGAACGGCCTCTCTCTGAAGGAGGAGCCCGGCAGAGGGGTTTGGCCATCTCTCACCCCTGAAATCCTGCTTAGCCTCACAACCCCCCTGCGGGGAGCGGGGGAAATCGTCTTTCCAGCTGGGTGGAGGCCAAGGCATAGAGAGGTGAGTGAGGTGCCCAAACCCCAGAGGGAGGGGGTACTGAGCTGGGGGAGAGCACAAGAGCTCCTACCTGTCGGGCGTCAAGCTGAGGATACGCAATGGGGCAGTGGAGTAAGGAAGGAGAAGGCCAGGAACAGAAGAGCAGGGGGGCTGCATGGCAGGAGCAGGGTGCCTCACTAGAGGGGAGCAGACTGCGGAGTACTTTTTTCTACCACCCGCTCCTTCCCCCCTGGAGCAGCTAAATGAATTGCCTGAATTGCTGGTTCTCGCTGCAGGCCTGTAGCCAGCACCGTGGCAGACGGAGACGCCGGGTGCAGGTTCTAGGAGAGAAGAACAGAGATCCCGGGGCAGGTTTCGCCTCGTGTGCTCGGTCTCACTCCAGGAGGGGAAACTCGCTGCCCCCCACCCTGCAAGGGGCAGAGGCAGCACCAATGCTGGGCTCTGCCTTTGGAGGGCTGTTTTCTGGGATCATACAAATAGGGAAAAGAAATCCAGACATCAAAGAAAAGACCTTTATTTCTCATTGATGGGCAGAGGGACTAGGGAGAGGGGGTCTGGCCCAAGGGAATCTGACCCCCAGGCAGGGCACCCCAAGCTCTCCCCCCCACAGCTTGGAGAGGACGTAGGGGGAGGATCTCATTGCTGGCCTCCCATAGAGGCTGGCACCCTGGAGGGGTGCTGCTCCCCCCGGCAATGGGGTGCTGCTCCTCTTGCTCTCGCTGGCCGGATGCTGGGGCAGCAGTAGAACCGTTACCATTACTAAAGTCAGTAATGGTAACGGTTTCATTGACACCCCATGGGCTCAGCTTCCTGGCAGGTGCCTTCGCCAGCTCTGAAAGCGGTTTCTTGCCCATGCGGCAGTGGAATCTTCCCTTTCCCACCCCCCATGGCTTAGCAGGGCAGTGCCTCCCAGCCTGGCGGGAGGAAGGGTTGTTAACCCTTTCTTTCCCATTGGCTGCCTCCCCACTTGCAGCCTGTTCATGCAGGTGTTCCAGAGCAGCAGCGAAGGTAGCGCTTGTTTCCGTCCCACACTGGAAACCCAGGGAAAAGGAGCACCCTGAATGCAGGAAGAGGCTGAAGGGGTGAGGCTGCCACAGGCAGGGCCAGGCCTTCATGGGAGACTTTAGCCCCCCCACAGTGCTTAGCCCTCCACCCCTCTGTGGGAGGGGGAGGAACTTGTGCTGTGCTAGAAGCGCTTTGGGCCACTGCTCCCAGCTGGCCAGGCGTTCTCCCGTACGCTGGACCTGCAGTAGAGCTCCTGGCTGAGGGGTGAAGCTCAGGATAGTACATCATCTATACTGTAGTGTCTCATAGCAAACTTACAGTATACGATGATATCCTGCCCAGAGCCCCCACGGCAGGTGGACACTCTTGCTGCCTGCGCTGGAAAAGGGAACCTAGAAAAACACCAGGAGATTAGCGTTATGAGCGAGACCAGATAGCTGCTGAGACAGGACAGCACGAAGCCAGGCCGGCCGGCCTGCCTGAGAGCAGCCACTACTCCCTCTTCTCACCAGCTTCTCGGCTGCCCTGGGACTTCCTAAAGCCACAGAGTACACTATAAAGCCAGGGCAGGCCTGGACTCTGGGCCTCCCAGCTCCTGGGCAGGCAGTTTGGTGCCAGAGCCCCACCTGATGTCTTATGGGGGTGGGGAATAGTCTCCAGAAAAGAAATGCCTGGATCTTGGCCTTGCTTGTCCTGCCCTCCTAGCATCCAAGGGAGGCGAGTGGGGCATTACCCTCCAGTTACCATCCCCAGCCAGCACCAGCCTCCTGCCAAAGGGCTTCCCAGAGCAGCGTGAGCACTGGACGTGGCAGTGCCCCTCAGACACGCAGAGCAGGGAGTGCTCCTGGAGAAGGGAGCCCCATAACACAGGCCTTTCCGCACGCAATGCCCCAGCCTCCAAACAGAGCTTCCACACCCACAGCGCAGAGATGGGCACAGAGCCAGCTGCCTGGCCCCCCACAAGTCAGGGGTACACGGAGCTGGGCTTTGGTCTTTTGCATCCCTAGGGACATTCCCCCCTCCCATGGTGAGGGGCCCCTCTCTGTTCCCTAGTGCAGAGATTGTCAGGTGCCTGCTGCCACCCTGCTGGCTGCTGAGAGGGAGCTGGGACTTAAGGGAGCAAGCCACGAAAGTCCAGCCTGTGATAAAGCAGCATCAGGGGCCCCAGGCCTCTCTGCCGGGGCTGCCCCACTGATGCAGCTCTGGGGAGGGAAGTCTAAGGGGGCACTGCCAGAGCCCCTTTCCCTTAGCCTGGCTGCCATCACCAGGAGAACCAGCTTCCCTCTGGAATCTCCAGGGACCAGCCCTGGCAGAATCTGCCCCAGGAAGACTGAACAAGCACGTGGCAGTTACCACCCAGGCCAGGGGATAGTAGCATGTAGCAGAGTCCAAGCCCTCTTCAAATGTGACCCACCCACCCACGGGAGTCTCCAGTGGGGTGGGACGGGATGCAGCCAACTCACCCTGATGGGCCAGAGCAGAGCAGGTTCACCCCTGGGGACTACGGACATGTCATTAAAGGGAAGAATCAAAAGAATAAAAGAGAACAAGGCCCCTGCTGGTGAGCCTCAAGGAAGGCAGAGCAGGCTCGGGGCACTTACCTGGCTAGGGCCGGGCCAGGGGGAGTGGGCTCCTTCTTTCCACTCCAGAGCTAACTCCTCCAGCTGAGTCACTTATAATACCTATTCTGGCCTCATTTGCATATCAAGTATCTGCTCATATCAGGCCCTCCCCCTTTTAACCCTTTCCTTCCTGGCTTTGGTGCAGCTGCAGCAACCAAGAGTCTGCCCAGGAAATGACAGAGCTTTGGGGACAGCGACTGAGTCTGCTTCCTGGGCTCATGTCTGCTTGGTGTGGAGCTAGCACCCTGCCTGCGAAAGCCCCCTGCACATGGTCACAACCCCCACACCAACCACCTGGCCCAGCATACTGCCCCCCGCCTTGCTCCCCTGGGTCAGAGAAGCACTGACAGGGCCTGGATGCAGGGGCAAGTTCTTCCCATTGGTAAATGGCCTGAGACAGCTGCTCCAGAACTTGGGGTGTCATTACACACATTCCCCAGGACTGCCGTCAAAAGGAGCCCAGCCCAAGTGCCCTGGTTCAGGGCCAGCAATGCCCAGGGGCCTGACCCCTACTCCAGGGCTAGCACACGCATTCGCACACTGCGAGAGTGGGGGGACTTGAGCACCAGCGGGAGGGGCCCTGGAAACCGAGCAGCAGGAGCAGTTCTTCCCCCTACCCCACTAACGTATCCTGGAGAGAGGAGCGCTAGGGCCAGGGGTGCTCATGCCCCAGGGGCCACTTTCTGCCCAGCCTGCCAAGAACAGGCCCCAGCTCCAATTTGGGCCGGTTATAGCCATGGTGTTTGGGCCAGGGCACCCGTCTGCTAGGAGCTGGGCTAAGACCCACTAAACTCATTCCATGTGTGGGCCACCAAACAACCAGCCCAGGGCTACAAAGCTGGGCCCTGACCACGGCTCTGACCAGGAACCAGAGACCCCTGCTGGCCCAGAGCTGGGCGGTTGTCAGCTTCCAAATGGTCTTGCTTTTTTCCAAAAGGAAACCCCATAAACTAGCAGGATACGTGCAGCACAAACCAAAGCCCCCCCCGCCCCCCCAGCCTGACACAATCCCTGCCCCCGACCGTGGGCATCCCAGACCCACCCAGGGACAACCCTGACGTGGGTGGCTCCCGTCCCCGCAGGTCTAGGCACTGGCACCTGTGACAGCGCTACACACGCAGTGCCTCCCTGGGACCCCTGCCCCCAGCCAGGCATGGCTCATTTCCCTGGTGTGCCCTGAAATTGCCTGTGGAAGCTGCAGGCTCAGGAGCCCTGAGAACCAAGCTTGGGCGATTCGACCGTAGCCCCTGGGGTTGCTCTGGTCCCCCCTGCCATTGGGCCATTGCAAATGCCTCTTAGGAGAGCCACTGAGGCAGGGGGCCAAGCTAGGCCCAGCCAACGGGGGGTATAGAGGCTGTTCCTGGTGCAGAGCAACACATGGCTATTTCAGAGGGACTCAGCACCAGTATAGCTGGTGGCATCTAGGTGGGGAGGGACAGACGTGGGTGTCCATGTGTCCACATGCCCACCCACAGAGCAGGGCTCAGCCTTGGGGGTGGGAGGGTGGCTGGCGGGATGCCTGGTCACCTCAACCCAGCTGAGTGCAGGCTCCTCCACTGGAACCCTGGGGTAGAACATCTGGGGGGTCACTGTGTGCGTGGGCTGCGTGCCTGTTTGCTGGCCGGTTCTTTGGCCCGGCAGAGGGGTGGGGCTCAGGGTTCCTGGAAGCCGCTCGCCTGTGGGGCCTGTGATAAGGGGCTGGATGGAGCGCTCTGCGGAGGAGTTGCTGATAGGCAAGAGCCAGCTGCTTATCAGGGGCCCTGCCCTGGCACCTGGGTGGGAGCCTGTGCTCTCCCAGCAGCCCTGCCAGCACCTCGGCACTGCCCAGGTTGCAGCAGGACCCCAGGCTGGAGCTGCTCTGATCCTGGCAGGGAACAGGGGTGGGGAGGCTGCTCCTGTTCTCCCAGGAGCTGGGATAGGCAGGAGGTGTCCCACAGCGCCGGCCTGGGGGAACCAGCTGGCAGCACCCAGGAGACTTTCAACTTGTGCTGGCTTACGGGACAGGAGCCCCCTGGCAGGTCCGGCCACACTGGGTCAGACCAATAGCCCAGCGGTCTGTCTTCTAACAGTGACCAGTGCCAGACATATCAGAGGGAATGAACAGAACAGGGCAATTCATCGAGTGCTCCATCCCGTCTCCAGTCCCAGCTTCTGGCCGTCAGATTTAGGGACAGCCAGCGCGTGAGTTGTGTCCCTGCCCAGCCTGGCTAATAGCCACTGATGGACCATCCTCCATTAATGTAGGGAATTCTTTGTGTAATCCAATTTTACTTGTGGCCTTCACAACATCCCCTGGCAATGAGTTCCACAGACTGACTGTGCATTGTGTGAAGAAATACTTCCTTGTGTTTGTTTTAAACCTGCTGCCTATTCATTTCATTGCATGACCCCTGGTTTGTGTGTTGGGGAGGGGTAAATAACACTTCCCAATTCACTTTCTGCACACCAGTCATGATTTTATAGACCTCTGTCGTATCCCCCCCTTAGTCATATCTTTTCCAAGCTGAACAGTCCCAGTCTTTATTTGTTGCCCTTCTTTGTACTTTTTCCAATTCCAATACATCTTTTTTGAAAGGGGGTGACCAGACCTGCCCACAGTATTCAGGAGGTGGGCGTACCATGGATTTATATAGCAGCATTATGATATTGTCTTATTATGTATTCCTTTCCTAATGATTCCCAACATGCTGTTTGCTTTTTTGACTGACACTGCACATTGAGTGGATGTTTTCAGAGAACTATCCACAATGACTCTGAGATCTATTTCTTGAGTGGTAACAGCTAATTTAGATCCCATTATTTGGTATGTATAGTTGGAATTATGGTTTCCAACATACATCACTTTGCATTTATCAACATTGAATTTCATCAGCTGCTTTTTTGACCAGTCACCGTTTTGAGAGAGCCATTTGTAGCTCTTTGCAGTCTGCTTTGTAACTATCTGGAGTAGTTTTGTACCATCAGCAACTTTTGCTATCTCACTGTTTACCCCTTTTTCCAGATCATTTATAACTATGTTGAACAGCACTGGTCCCAGTACAGACCCTGTTATTTACCTCTCGCCACTGTGAAAACTGACCATTTATTCCTACCCCTTTGTTTCCTATCTTTTAACCAGTTACTGATCCACAAGAGGACATTCCCTCTCATCCCATGACTGCTCACTTTGTTTAAGAGATGTTAGAGTGGGACCTTGTCAAAGGCTTTCTGAAAGTCCAAGTACACTGTGTCCACTGGATCCCCCTTGTCCACATGGCTGTTGACCCCCCTCAAAGAATTCTAATAGATTGGTGAGGTGTGATTTCGCTTTACAAAAGGTGTGTTGACTCTTCCGCAACAAATCATGTTCAGCTCAGGCTCTGATAATTTTGTTCTTTACTATAGTTTCAACCAACCAATTTGCCTGGTACTGAAGTTAGGCTTACCTGCCTGTAATTGCCAGGATTGCCTCTGGAGACTTGTTTTAAACTTCAGCATCATGTTTGCTTTCACCAGTCATCTGGTGCAGAGGCGGATTTAAGCGATATATTACATACCAGAGTTAGTAGTTCTGCAATTTCATATCTGAGTTCCTCCCGAACTTTTGGGTGATACCATCTGGTCTTGGTGACATCTTACTGTTTAATTGATCAATTTGTTCCAAACCCTCTTCTACTGACACCTCAATCTGGGACAGCTCCTCCGATCTGTCACCTAAAAAGGAATCGCGTGGGAAATTGCCCTCACATTCGCTGTAGTGAAGATGGACACACAGAATTCATTTTGCTTCTCTGCAACGGCCTTGTCTTCCTTTAGCACCTCAATCATCCAGTGGCCCCACTGATTGTTGGGCAGGCTTCTTGCTTCTGACATACTTTATTTGGCATTCAGCAGTTCTATGCTGAGTTGATTAGACAAACAATGGGGGTTGGGATGCAGGGTTCATTACAGCTTCAAAGTTACACAGAAACCATTTTTAAAAATATACATGACATTTTATTGCATGTACTGTCCATTGCATTATACAGTTTTGGATTGGCTTAAACCACTTCCTGTGCTGCATGCGCTGTTTATGGTTCGATTTCCTCTTTTCCTCATCATTACATTTGTAAAACTTGAATATAAACTAAAGAACAAAAAAACTAAATAGTTTCCTGGGTGTTCTCCCCCATTGGAGATGGCTGAGACAGTTTGGTTTTTTAGCCTACTGACCTATTTACTTATTTTATTTAGCACAAACATTTTGTTTTAACCTGATGATTTACTGACCTCCCCAATTCTATCTGCAAAGAAATGAGCCCCCCACCTCTCCCTGTGTTAATTCCTCAGGTCAGACCCATAGCCCAGCAGCCTGTCTTCTAACAGTGGCTGGCACCAGATGTTTCAGAGGGAAAGAACAGAACAGGGCAATTATCGAGTGACCCATCCCGTCATCCAGTCCCAGGTTCTGACAGTCAGATTTAGGGACACGCAGAGCATGGGGTTGTGTCACTGACCATCTTGGCCAATAGCCATTGAGGGACCATCCTCCAGGAACTGATCTAATTCTTTTTGGACCCGTTATAGTTTTGGCCTTCACAACATCCCCTGGCAACAAGTTCCACAGGCTGACTATGCGTTGTGTGAAAAAAACACTTCCGCTTGTTTGCATTAAACCGGCTGCCTATTAATTCCACTAGGCCCTGCTGGGCCCTGCACTGCAGTGCCAGAGCTAGGACAAGGTGGGGGAGATGCTGCCAGCGGTGATGCAGCCAGAGGGGCTCGGGGCCAGTACCCCAGGACCTGGCCTGCACACACGCCCTGCTCCCTGGATGTGCCTAGATAAGGGATCCTCCAGCTCTCAGCCTCTGCTCGGACTGCAGAAAGTTTTAACTGTCCCCACCCTGCACTATCTGCAGCTTCACAGGCGTCAGACAGACGCACACTGTTCAGCTGTTTGTCTGTACAGGGTCCCTCGTTCAGGGAGCTGCCAGACACACGGATCTTTGCTCAACAGATGGCTCGGCTTCCAAGCAGCAGCCAAGTTTTGTCCTTACCTCCTAAGCCTCATAGAGGTTTTGTAAGAAGACTGATATCCCCACACGCAGCTCTGCCAGTGCCCCTTGCTCCCAGCCTACAGCCCCCGCTATCCCAGCCTGGGCCCTTCCTCTCACTCCCAAACCTCTCAACCCTGACCCCAGGCCTGCCATGTTCCGGGGAAGGATGACCCAGCCTGCCCTGCTCCGTCTCCTTCACAGGCATTACTACCAGGCTAGCAGGATTGGGATGCCCTAGCCAAGCCAAGCGTCCATGGTGAGCTGTAGGGGCAGGTGTGTTGGGGAGCGGGGCAGGCAGAGCCAGCCAGGACCCACTGCCTGAGGGGCAGAGCAGTAGCTACAATGGGCAGGGATGGAAAACCAGAAACACACTTACCGGTTTTAGATTTGATTGCCGGGCACTGCGGGGCCCAGGGCCTGCAGATGCCACAGCTTGAGCAGGAAGTGTAAGCGAACAACAAGCGCTGCTGCCCCAGTCCCACGTACAGCGACAGGGACTCGCTTTAAGCCCGGTTTCTAGAGGGGCTGAGCTTGTGTTCCTGGGAAGGGCTAATGTGACTGAGGCTCAGGGCAGACAGATGGTAGGTGGCTGGGACACTGCAGCTGGATGCCTGTTTGCATCGAATTGGTCAGCATGGAACAGGTGGCAGCTACCCTCAACGTCAGCCGGCAGATCCCAGCACGTGCTGTGGCCAGGCTGTGCTGATGCAGACAGCAGCGTGGGCCGGACCCAGTTTCCATGTGCCGCGGGCTAGGCACTGAGAGCCCAGAACAGCCACGTTCCCCAGGAGAGGCCAGAGCGTGCCAACGTCCCTGCTGTTACTGCCCTCTGGCAGCTGCAGGCACTGGCCCCTCCCCAGACACTGCCCCATTTCAGCCTCGGGCTGGTTTCAGAGCTCGGGCAGCGCTGCCTGGGGCAGGGACTAACTACCCTTTGGGCAGCAGCAGTCCTGGCTAAGGGCAGGCAGCACCGCCAGCCTGGAGTAGCTGGAGCTGTGGGATGCTACCCTTGGACTCAGACTCCGCTGCCTGACTCACCTAGGGAAGATGAGCTTGTTGGCAGGAGTCTGGTAAATCCACTTGGACACGGAGGGCAGTATGGCTGAGTGGTCAGCGCAGGGACCAGGCCCAAGGGCGTCAGGATTCTCCTCCTCTCTGCCATGGACTCTCTGCAACGCTGGCCAAGGTGGTCACCTTGGAGGTGAAATGCGAGCGGGGGCCCCTTTGGTGCAGTGATGCACCATCCACAGTGGCTTCCTCCTGCCATCTACCAGCAGCTGGTACGAGACTGGGATCCCAGCTTGGCACAGGCAGCGCTACCCTGCAGGAAACACAGGCGAGCTTGGCAAGAAGCCTATGGCTGCCCACCTGGGCCTGATAAGAGAGAGACCGGGAGAGTCCCGGCCCAGCTGCAGAGTTGTGGGTCCCAGAGCAGACTTGGGCTGAGGGCAGTTCTCAGGGCAAGGCTGGCCCTTTGAATGCTGCCTGCCAGGTCAGCCCCTGCAACCTGCCTGTGTCTGCCTGCTCCTCCAGCTGCCTCCAGCAGCGGCTGTGGGGCTCAGTGGGAGGCACAGGACAAGCAGACCCTGCCCTCCACCTGCTGGGGGCACTGAGGGGAGTCGAACCTGCCCTGCGACAGAGAAGGAAGGAGTCAGAGCAGGACACGACTAACAGCCAGTGCAGCATGGTCATGCTGCCTCTTTATTATACAGTATGTAACATGTCAGCAGAACGATGGCATGCACAGCTGTGCCGCACGGTCATGCACAATTTACATGCAGATATGAACAGCCTTTACAGAACAGTCAGCTCCTGGCCTCCCACTGCAATAAGCTAGTTCCAGATATACAGAGTAGTGTGTCTGGGGCCTATGTGCAAGCCAGCAGATAAAACCATCCCTTCCCCTCCTGTTGTCCAGCCAGCTCCTCCTCCCCGCTGGACGCAGAGCTAGTGTCAGCCCTGAGAGAAGCCCCAGGAGGCCAGAGATTCCTTCACTCGGCGTGTTTCCCCTCCGAAATCCTGCCAGACCCAGTTTCAGCTCTACATTACACTCCCATCACATCCTGGAACTCCCCGCTCAGCTCCCAAAGAGGGAGGCGCCCTCCCAGCTGCGGGGAGGTGGGGAGCAGCCTGCCAGAGCACACACAGCTCGGACAGGTTTTCACCAGCCGCCCCACAGCCAGAGCAGTGTTGAGGAAGGAAACAGGTGGTGGGAAACCAGGGCACATTCGCCATCAAAGCACCAGGTTTGCTCTGCAGGGAGGGCCTTCCACAGGACGTACAAGACAGCTGGAGCAGGAGGAGGAAGAAATGTAACAGGGTGCAGGGAGCAGCAGACTTTCTCCTCTGCAGACCTGGGGAGTCTGACTTTGGCAAGGAAAGAAACTGGTGCCCATGTGCCAGGGGCTGTCCCAAAACCAGGCACTGTACTTCAGCGTAGGATTCACACTGCAGGCCCTAGGAGCAGAACAGCCGGGGGCTGTGGGTGAGGACTGAGGGCAGGGGGAGAACGGGCACCGGCCCTGTGGGCATTAGGTCTTGGGCCCCCCAGTTCACCACCAACGGCAGCTTTATTGTTATGCTGATGGGCTTGGCACCTTTGCCCGCCGGCCACGGTGCCCGTGTCCTTGCTAACCCGGTAAAGTGAGAGACTGGACGTCAGAGCATTTTCAAGGCCTACTGCCAGGCATAGCTTCCCTCTTGGTTTAATCCACCCCCCCCCCCCCCCGGGCCTGTGAAGCTTCCTTGTGATGGTCCCTATAACCGACCAGCGAGTGAACACTCACTGCAACCACAAACACTTGGTGCTCAGCCCAGCACACTGTCCCGCACAGGCTCTGGCCTCAGCCCTGCCCCTGGGTTCCAGCAGGGCCCTGGAGGGATTTCACACAGCACTCAATACGCACTGGGCACTACTGCACCCCCCTTGAGCGCAGAAAGCAGTCTGTAAAACAACCAAGACAAGCCCGAGGTAGGTCAAACAGTACCGGGAGCCCTGGCGTGAGGCCCTCCTGCTGGGGGATCGACCCACACACCACTGTGCCCACCCTGAGCTGGACAAACCGCCAGGGGAAGAGGAGAGGGCACCGCAACAGACACAAAGAGGAAAGCCTTGGCTACCACTGGCAGGAGAAGATACTTTGGCAGCAGCAGAGTGCCCGCTGGCACAGCTTGGCACCTACAGCAGCGGGATCAGTCACACCGAGGGACAGGAAAGGCTGCTACACAGCCTCATTTCACATTGCTACACAGCCCAGGATGACAACAGCTATGGACGCGGGTGGCACCTCACACTGGGGGGAGTGGCAGGGAGAGCGCGGGAGATGGAGTTAGGACTCTGGGCCACGTGTTCAAAAAAATTAAACAAACAACAATCAGGCGGCATTTGGATTACAGCCCCGGGACCCCCCACCTGGGCGAGGGATTACACCACACCCAGATCCCTCCTTGGGCTCCCTGGCTGTGCCACGCTGCCAGTCCCTGTTGCACCGCCACCAGTGGGCGCACTAACGGAGAGCAGCTTGGCATTTTAACAACTGCACTGTCAGGGGCAGGGGGACACTGGCACCCTGGCTACTCCCCAGCCTCAGCATGCACAGCTCCAGCCAGATCAAGCATTCCGCAACCCAACGCCTCTGCAGGCTGCACCGCAGCGGCCCAGACGAAGGAAGCCAAGAGGCTACACTGCCTGGGCTGGGCCTTGCTGGCCGAGCACTAGCAGGGCTGGTAACGCTGCCGAGAGAAGCCGTTGGGAGGCTGTGTGTACAAAAGGGAGCCAACAGAGCCATGACTCCCGTGGCCCTTCCATAACGGCAGCTGGCTTCCCCAGGAGCAGTTTCTTCTCCCAGTGTCAGGGCCGGGTCTGCAACGCACCTGGGACAGGAGGCTGGCTTCATGCTGCTGACTGACAGACTCAATCTGGTGGGGCTGCAAGCAGTTTCCTCACTGGGGCAGGCAGCTGCTGGACACACCCCAGAGAGCCTGTCTCCAGAGCACCTGTACTAGCCACGCCACTGTGCGCCGCAGCCAACAGCCAGGAGAGAAAGGGGCGCTCCCAGGGCAGTGCTCATCCCGAACTTGGCCCCAGGGCTCTGGCAGGCCCTGAGCGGAGATCTGCCGAGGGAACGTCACTGTAGCCCCCTCAGCAGCTACATTCTGAGACTGAATCAAGCAGTAGAGGAACCGTGGCCCCCGGGCTGCAGCATGGCATGGCAACAGGCTGGGCAGATCTCGGCAGGCTGACAGGACTCATGCATTGGCTAAGTCGTCGGAGGGTGGGCTCCTCTCTCAACCCCCAGCCTAGACTGGGCCCTTCAGAATTCAGCGTGGTCCTGGGGCTTGGCTCAGTGCAGTCTTGCTATACTCTGCGTGCCCTGGGGGTAGTGTACAGGGGAGGCCAGCCAGCGGGTGACCAAAAAAGCAGTTGTGAGTGCAAGGACGTGGGACTCGCTAGATCACATTTGTAACTCGGGCAGACAAGAGGACGTCCTGCTCAGGGTTCTCTTCCAGCAGCTCCAAGCACTGGGAGCGCTGCAGAAACAGGCTTCTGCCCTAAGGAAGAAGTTTGCAAGCCCCTCCATCTACGCTCCTCACTGCCCCAGTGGATGCTCCCTGAGCCCCCGGGCTTCCAGCTCACCCCTCTCGGCCTCTCTGCCCCTGAGCTCCAAACAGAGGACAGAGAACTTCAAGGCACCAAGATTGCAAGACCAGACAAGCTGCCAATTATAACCGAGGATTCAAATCGACACTCCAGACTAATACAACACACAATTAAACTTACAAAATAAATTCCCGTTAAGAAAAAAAGACCAATTTAACATGCATCATTCTGGTCCTACAAAATAAGGCACCAGAGCTTAAAAATGAACTTCCAATTGTCTTTGATATAAAAGGATTTCCCAAGTGTTAAAGGCAGTTGATGTAAGAGTGCATAACAGGGGGTTGTCTTCACTAGCTTTGGACTGGCCAGCCTCATGCCTGGGCTCCCGTGGCTTTCTGGATCAGGGGGATCTGCAGGATGGGGAGAGAGAAGCTGTTAGGAGTGTGGCAGTGGGACACAGAAGGCGAGGGAGCCAGCACCAGGCTCTCGGGCTGAGACTCTGCAGGGAGAGGGGAAGACATCAAGGACATGTGTTTGAGCTTTGAGACGTGGAGGGTGCACTGAAAGCCCCCTCCCTGTCCCCCCAGCATATCATGGGAAGGGATCTCCCTCCTTCCCTTCCAGGACCTGCAGCCATGACTTGGCCAGGAGCGTAGGGCCACCAACTCTGCATGGTGACCCCCCAGCAAGGATGGTCAGAGCTTCCTCAGTCTGACAACATGCAAAGGGCATGGGGAGGGGTAGGATCAAAGGGGTTTCTAACCGGTGCTGCAGATATGGAACAAACCACAAAGAGAGCTAAGGGCAGGTCCCCTGAAGTGGGAAGAGGCCTCAGCTCCCCATGTGACGGCCCCGCTGGTCCCAGCTCACCTTGGACAGATCGACGCCAGTGAGGGCATGCACAGACGCAGGGATCTCAGCCAGCAGACGGCTCAGCTCGGACGTCACCTTGTTATTGTCCCCGCTAAGAATAACAATCTCGTCCACTTTAGCCAGCGGAGCGGCCACCTTGGCAGCGATCTGTGGAAGCGCAGGGGAAGGAGACCAGAATGAACCAGGGACCTTCATCTCCAGCAGGAGGCCAGGAGGGGGCTGCTTGCAGACTTGCTGGCCAGACTTCGAAAAGGTTCAGGCATAAAAGGGCACCTGCATGCATGTCCCCCTCGGTGCCTGACTGGCAGGAAGGCTCTGAGCACCCCATCTGGCCCAGGACTTAGCCACCAGGCGCCGGCACGGTGCTGTGTGCGATTCACAGGTGCAGCAGAGCCAATGCTCCATTAACCTTTCACTGCCCTTTCCCACAACCCCCACCCTGCAGAGCGACTGGCTCAGCGACCGGCACCGAGTGGCAAAAAGCCGCTGGAAGCCTTGAGCCTCTCACCTGGGGCAGAGCATCCAGCACCAGAGCCATCTTGGCCGCGTCGCCGTACTGCTGGTAAGCCTCTGCCTTCAGCTTCATTTTCTCTGCGTCTGCTTTCCCGATGGCTTCGATGACAGAGGCCTCTGCCTCGCCAATCTTGCGGATCTTCTCTGCTTCGGCCTGCGCAATGAGAACCTGCTTCACCCTGGAAAGGAAACAGCCCCTGCTTGGAAAGAGCCCAGAGCCCCGCTCCTTAGCAATGCGCTGCTGTGGACAGCGGGGCCCACGAGAGCCCCCGGGCCGGCTCAGCATGCTGGGACCCCCATGGCTCCCGATGCAGGGCTCAGCTCAACTCAGCCGTGCGACTCAGGCTCTTAGCATGCTGCCAGCCGAGTCTGGGCACCTGTACCCGCTCGGCCACTCACTTCTCGCCCTCGGCGATCTGCTGCATGCGGTGCGCCTCGGCCTCTGCCGGACGCTTGATGGTGGCGGTCAGCTCCTTGTCCATCCGGATGATCTCTTTCTCCTCAACGTCAATCTGCTTCCTGCGCTGCACCACCTCGATCTCGATCTCCTCCTGGCGGATCTTCTGCTGCTCCCGGGCACCCTGCAGCTCGTAGGCCAGCTGGGCCTCGGCAGTCTGTACACAGAGCGGGACAGAGCACAGCCTGGACTCCAATGGCTTAGCCTACAAAGCTGTTCGCTCTGTCTGCCCAAGCCTAGCTGAGACCGCAGAGGCACGAGGAAGGGGAACCCCTCCTCGGACGCTGGCTATCTTGCTCTAGACAAATCCAGAGCTCAAGCGACTGCCCCAGCAGCAGTGATTAATGGATGGCTGGAGCACAGTGCTCCCTGTTCTCCAATGTCCCCTGATTCCAGACTTGCTCCGAACCTCCCTCCCTCACCCAGTTAGCAAACTCTAGAGGTGACAGTTTCCCCTTGCAGCAGCTGCTGCCCTCACTTTCCCCCAGTGTGGGGAAGGACTGCAGCTCCCTGGGCTATTTTAGGAGTTTGCCATGTCTGCATCTGTAGTGGAAGCAGGAGCTCTGAACCTGGCTCTGAGGAGAGCAGCAGCATTGTTCTTCCCTCACCATTGCAACTGAGACCACAAAGTCACTTTGGGATTTCCAGCCATAAAGGCTCTTCGTGCCCACCCTTAACACCGACTGAACACAAAAGCCTGGCCGCTGACCCAGTAACACACTGACACTGCTGGCCGTCACCAACAACGGAAACAGAAGGACCTTGGCGGCGAGGAGACGGGATGGCCTGGGAACGTCTCAAGAGTGAGTGGCCTCGGCCTGAGAGGGCGATAGTGCCCAAGCGCAAGAGCCTGCAGAGAAGCAGTAACTGCTCTCTTCCTCTCGGACGGGAATCTGACGGGAGCTGGAGTCGCAGCGAGGTAGGGATGTGGCAGGGCTTGGAGGAGCCCGTGATCTGTCCACTCTGCTCTCCACCAGTCCTAGCTAGCCCCTGATACGGGAGGGGAGGAACGTGCTGTGAGGAGCACTCAAAACTGTGCTGGGCCAGCAACTGCCCAGCTTTGCCCACATTCTCTCCACAGCAGACTGTCCCCATGTGCCAGCCCCTTGTCCCCCCCCTCCAGGAGCTAGTGGTGGACTCTGAAGCACCTGGACACATCAGGGCCAGTGCCTCATCATGCTCCAGTTGGACCCACTTGGGAAACCTCATGCTAAGGCAGCACTTGTCCAACTGGGAAACTGACCCCACCTCTTCTTGCACCTTGTGCCTAACGAACCTGCCAGTTCAGGTGCTCTTAGCATTTCTCTTCCTCCCTTCTGAGGCAGTACACACAGCCCTAAGCATCCATCACATCTGCAGAGCTGCCAGGCCCGGGGAACCTAGTTTCTTACTCAAAGGATTTGCCAGTACTGCAACTAACCTGGAATGTAGAGTCTACAAATCTGGTTGACAAGCGACTTCTTCAGCATATATCAGTGTAAAAAGGGAGAGAAGACGACTAACCACAGACCCCGGAGAAGGGCAGCCGGGAAGAACCCCTGCTACTGATCTCCAGGTCAGAAGTCCAGCCGGGGGAAGCAGACTCTCTCACCTTAATGTTAATCTCCTGGCTGAAGGCGGCTTTCTGCATCTCAAAGGCCCGTTTGGAATCGGCCGTTTTAGTGTCTGACATGAACTTGATGTCCAGCATTTCCCTCTTGCACTCCGACTCCTGCAGGAAGGGATCACACCACACACTCAGTTAGGCACACGAGGACGTCAGCAGCCTTGGTAAGCAGCTGAGGGACAACACTCGCTTTGGGGGAGTGCTGCTGAACGTACCCGAATGCCAGCGTCTCGCTCAGCCTCTGCCACGCCAATGTCGGCATCTCTCTGAACAACGGCTGTCTGAGTCTTCCCCAGAGAGCTCAGATATTCCACCTTATCGTACACATCCTAGACAGAGGCAGAGACTTCAAAATCATCCAGCACAAGTCATTCCATCCCGGAGCCCACCCCTCCTTCCCAGAGCGCCTAGTGCTCCCGATAACACAGCAGCCGCTTCGCTCCAGGATATGCAAACCTGCCTTGCCAGCCTGCCTGAGAACTAGAGAGGTGCCAAAGGGGGAAGGTTACCACACAGAGGAGGATAGAGAAGCTCTCTGTGCAACCCCCTTGTGACTCTTTAGTGGTGCAGTTGGCAGCACACGACGTTTACAGCTGGCCCTGACGGGGCGCTGAATTCCAGCTCTTTGCATACAGAGAACTGTATGTATGGTCCATATTTTATACCAGCCTGTAGCTGCTGTTATGGAAACTCCAGCAGGGCACAGGCAGACTGTAAATCCCACAGAGACCTTTCCAAATCAGTCAGCCTCAAAGAAGTCAGGACCGATAGGTTACTGCCCCATTAGCATTGCCGATTGGCCCAGTGGGTTCCCCTCGTCCAGCTGTGGGGTTCCCTTTGCCCGGCTGTACCTTGATGGTAAAGCTCAGGATCTCGATGCCCATGCGGCCCACATCTGGAGCTGCCACCTCCCGCACCAGTTTGGCAAACTGATCCCGGTCCTGATAGATCTGCTCCACTGTCAGGGTGCCTGGAAAAGGAAACAAAGCCAAAGCGCTATTGCACGGACAATGGGAAAAGCACAACAGGCGGGAGGTAAGCTCGGGAGGTACCCGAGAACAACATGCCCCATTTATCTCCCGGCTGTTTCAAGAGCTGGGAGAAGCGGGGTCAGGTTTGGACGTGACGGCACAACCGTTTGCCCAGGCTTTGCCAGGCCTGCCTACATCTCAATTTCACACCTTCACATGAGGAGGAAGATGCCAGACACTCCGACTACGAAGAGCAGCTGTACTAGCTTGTTTCTCGAGTACCCAGAGGGCAGCAGCCACTGAGAGCTGTACAGACAGAGGGGAAACGCCATTCAAGGCACTGGCTACTGTGACATCAGTGGCAGCGCTGGTTGCACCACACCTAGGATGGATCGCAGATGCCCCTCCAGCGTTTGAAGGACCACGTTCTTAATGTCTTGGACGTTCTTCCCCAAGAACTGCTCACAGGCCACAGCCAGAAGCTCTCTCTCGGTCATTATTTTCACCTGGAGGCAGGAGAAAAAAACACAGTGAGATAAAGGTCAGTCTAGAGGAAGACAGGCACCCAGCAACAGCAGTAGAAGCAGCACTGCCACCAGACTGTCAGGTCCTTCCAAGCTACAAGCACTCCAAGGGACCTGGCTATTTCATGAACACCAACAGCAAGACTGCAGGAGACACAACTGAATGAGCACTGGCAGTCCCTGCTGCTAAGGAAAGGCTGCTGCAGAGCGAGCAGTGATGGAGAGCCGAGACACAGACCTCTCCAAACCCATGACTACAGTTGACCTCTGCAGGTGGATCACTGCAGTTACCTCCATGTCAGTGCCAGCGATAGTAGGTGACTCCACTGGCCAATGCCAGAAGCTGGTCCAGGGCGCACACCGACTGTACCCAATCAAACTGAACAGGTAACAAATATTGCAGAGGTGACCTGACCAAGGCCACAATTACCATGCAGATACCAAAACACATGGGGAAGGGGTATACCCAAGGAGCAATGTACAATCCCATTTCATTACCTTCCTGCTTCTCGCTCATCCTTCGCTAGAGCTAGCCCGTCCACAAACAGGAATGCCAGAGAACGAGAACAACCCGGACTTGTCCCAGGAGCACTTGGAAATCAAAGTTCCACGTAACGTTCCTAACGAGAAACAGCAGCCGGGGCGGGCGTCAGACACGGAGCCTGCTGGGCTCTGCCCTGCCCACCGCAGGAAGTTTGACCCAAGATGCCCCAATTATCGTGACAAGGTCATTGGTCAGGTCAGTAGCTCTCTTGCAAAGCTGGGAACGGTTCTCTCTCCAGTAACACACAACTCAACTTTCAACTCCCAACAGCCTCTCCATTAAGATCATCAAAGATTCACATTCCCGCCGGGCTCATCAAAGATGGTTCTCTTGGTATGGGACATGTTCCCTTAAGATAAACCTCGTTTAAATCCAAACCCTACGGAGTACGTTAGCCAGTGGAGACCCTGGGCACACGCTGCAGCTGCTGCCACTCGGTGCTAACAGCCTGTGGCCGGGGAGTTCTAGTCATCTAGCATGTGGCTGCTTTTTGTTAACACAGAGCTGCAGCCCATGGAAAATATAGATCCCAACATGCAATGCTCCATCTTAATCTGAGAGCCCACTGCTGGGACCTGAAGTTTCCATGGGTTGTGTGCCCCAGGGATCTCCTGAGGCCAGCTAGCAAAGGGCACGGGGGTATCCAGCGGTATAGGGATCCCCGGGGGGGCGGGGGGGGGTGTCACTGAAAGAATGTTGGGTAAGGTCTCTACTGAAAGCCTGTGTCAAATGCTCACAAAAATCACTGAGATGGAGGTAGGAAAAAGACTGAGGAGTTATGTGATATTCTAAGAATGACGTTCTCTAGGCCTGCTAGTTAAAGGCAGTGTGCCTGGAAACAGGCTTCTCCAGACCCGTGGGGGAGCCATCTCTCCCAGGGGACCACTGTGTGTCTTACATCAGAGAGTTATTCGCACACTGAGTCAAATGTTAATGAAGAGCTTGCGGAGATTTCAGAAGGAAAACAACAGGAAGAGGTAAATGCAGGGGGGGAGGAGACACTGTTTTCAGGTGAAGCTCAGAGGTATCTGGGGGGTGCAGAGAGACGTTATGCCATCCTTCAGGCAGTGAAGACAAGTTGCCAGTGACTTTGATTTTATGAAGTGTGTGTGTGGGGGGGGTAATCTTGGCCATCGTGGCTGAAAACGCTGGGAAAAGGATGTGGAGCAAGCGGTCCTGTAGGAGACAGGGGAATGCCTTGTGAGTTACCTTTACACACTAGCAAGCCGGTTATGATTCAGCTGTATATGTAACCATTTGTTTCCAGTGTAATTACTTTCTATCATTTGAATCTCTGCCCTTCCATAATAAATGTGCTGTGTTCACTATGTGCTATGTGTCAAGGGGAGCGGTGATCCCGGGCGAACACTAGTAAGTGGTGTGTACTGTTCCTTTGGGAGTAGGGACTCAGTGTTCAGTGGATCAGGGGCTGGGCGCTCCCTCTCCGGGCACTCCGGGGACGGTGGGTGCCTACTGCTAACCTGCATCGAGAGCGAGGCCTGGCTGGTGGAGCCAAGGAGCTGATCCACAACCACACAGACAAGGCTTCCTCACGCCAAGGGCAGGTGGCAGCAAGGTGCCTTGCAGCCCCGGGACGACGCATCACAGGCTGCCACTCACAGAGGACAGCTTGTGCCATTTGCACCTTCTCATGCTACTTAGAGGTGACTCTAGAGCAGCTGGCAAGTTGCTCGGGGCTCCTTGAATGGGCATCTTGTGGTGGAGGGCCTCATTCCTTGACGAGAAACAAAACCCCGCTGGGCCATGTCTCTCAGCAGCGCTGCCACATTCACAGCACTGCGAAGAGGACGGACTCAGCTACCGCTGGCTGAGATTCTGACTCAGAGTCCTCAAACAATTTCAGAGCGCTGCATGAAGCACTTCCGGGGTGCAGCGGCAGAAGTTCTCGGAGGTGTTTCCCTAGATGTCTCACCCTACCACCTAGGGGAGCAATATTCAGTGCTTCAGCACGCTGCCCAGGCAGAGGGGACAGGCCCAGTGCTGGGAGAGGAAATGACCCTCACATCTAATCATAAATGATCTGGAAAAGGGGGTAAGCAGGGAGGTGGCAAAGTTTGCAGACAGTTCTAAATTACTCAGGATAGTTAAGTCCAAAGCTGATGGTGAAGAGTTACAAAGGGATCTCACTACACTGGGCGACTGGGCAAGAAAACGGCAGATGAAATTCAATGTTCAGAAGTGAAAAGTAATGCACGTTGGAAAACAATCCCAACTGCACGTACAAAATGATGGGGTCTCAATTAGCTGATACCACTCAAGAAAGTGATCTTGGAGTCATAAGAATATGAGAATGGTCCAACCCAATATGGCCAATGGTCCATCTAGACCAGTATCCTGTCTTCCATCAGTGGCCGGTGCTAGATGCTTCAGAGGGAATGAACACGACAAGGCAATTATCGAGTGATCCAGCCTTTGTTGTCCAGTCCCACTTCTGGCAATCGGAGGTTTAGTGGCACCCGGAGCCTGGGTTGGTGTCTCTGACCATCTTGGCTAACAGCCATTGATGGACCTGGCCTCTAGGACTTGATCCAATTCTTTTTTTGAACCCAGTTATACTTTTGGCCTTCACAACATCCCCTGGCAACAAGTTCCACTGGGTGACTGTGATTGTGTGAAGAAGTACTTCCTTGTGTTTGTTTTACACCCACCACCTATTAATTTCATTGGGTGAACCTGGGTTCTTCTGTTACATGAAGGGGTAAAACAACAATTCCTAATTTACTTTCTCCACATCATTAATGACTGTGCAGACTCTATCATCCTCCCCCTGGTTATCTCTTTTCTAAATTGAAGAGTCCAAGTCTTTTTAATCTCCTCATACAGAAGCTGTTCCATCCCCCTAATAATTTCTGTTGCTCTTCTCTGTACCTTTTCCAATTCTAATACATCCTTTTTGAGATGGAGTGACCAGACCTGCAGGCAGCATTCCAGCGGTGAGATTGCCTGTATTTCCGAGAGAGCAATTTGGGGTTTTTACACAAGAGGGGGTTGCAAGGGCCATTTATGGGGCCACACGACGACGCAGAACCCTTGCACAAGTCAGCTGTCTTCGCATATTCAGCCTGGGGTTCAGACAAGGACTCTTTCAAATACCACAAACAATTTGACAGACTCAGCAGCAGAATGCACAGCACGAATCAAAGATTAACTTCCACTGTGTGTCTTCCACGAGCTCCCCTTTCCTAACAGAGAGCCGTTTCAGTGCCCTCGAGTCAGCTGCTAAGCCCCTGGATCTGGACAGCGATTGGGCACTGCTCTTAGCTCTGGGTCTCAGGTGTAGACACCATATCTGACCCCCCCTCTTGGGTAGCGGGACCCTGCAGTCCAGCTGCCTTGACCCTGGAACCAGTGCCTCAGCCCCCAGCTGCTTAGACCTGACTGTGGGAGCTCTGGTTTCAGGGATGACGTGGCAGTAAAGCAAGGAACACCAGCTTAACCAAAGAATCTCTTTAACCACTAACAGTTTATTCTTAAAAAGCACGAGGGTTACAGATTTACAGAGGGCTCCCGAACGCAGCCCCCCAGTGCAATCTCACCACTCCTGTGCGTCCTGGCTTTGGTGTTAGCATCCTTAGGCCAGGCACCTCTTCCTGCCAGCTTGGCCTTGTCTTTTGACTGCAACGGTCACAAGGCCTCTGAGCTCACAGAACCCCCTCCTTAACTAAAGTCTCTCCTCTTGACTGGTCAAGTGGAGAAACTGCAGCTGTCCCAGACGCCCGCCCGTTGAGGTTGCTGTGTAGTGAGTCCTCCTGGCAGCAAACCTGTTTCTGTACAGAACCACCATTTAGAGCTGAGGATCCTCTAGGAGGTGTCCCACCCCCTAGCAAAGCACGGTGCCCTTGTCAGGACCAGACTGGTTTTTCCAACACGTCTTGGATGGAGCTCACAATACATAAGTGACAGGAAGTTTACAGTCAAAATGCCATTCATAAAACAAAATGGGAGTGTACGATTTGACCCCCACATACCCCCAGTCTGTCACACAGGGAACAGCCACAGCATGTGATTTTTTTCAAATACCATTCAAACAATTAAAGGAATTTTCAGCGGGTGTGAAGTCAAAGTGCCTCTGCAAAAAGAGTCCCATTTTAGCGGATCAATATTGCCACCCCCAGGTCAAACTGGCATTAAATGAGCATAGGCACAAGCCAGCCAGCCGCATGGTTCAGTGTAAAGGTACAGCGCAATCCTACAACACCCAAGGCACAATCCCCATGTGTCCCAAAGCACCCCACTGACACAGAAAGTGATGTGCTACCAAGTGGTAAAGGGTCACTGCCCAGTGACATGCATTTTGAAGTGTCCTTATTTATGTTACAAACACTTTAGAGCATCAAAACAAAGAATCAAACTTTTCCCTAGTAAGATCCTTTGTTTGCTTTCTGCATGCCTTAGTTTGGAGAAGGCAAACAAACTAGTCAGTTCCACTTTAGTTTCTTGTCAGTGTCATTTTCTATCTTCATGCACTAGTACAATACCACAGTGGAATGATGCAACACAAAGGAAAAAAGCTGATTTACTTTAAAAGCCTTTCTATTGGAACTTCATAAAGTTATGGGAATATCTGTCTTATTTTGTAGGTCTCCGCACCCCATGCTTAAAACCCACAGGAGCTACATGTGACCTGAGGAGTCCTTTATAATTATACCCCAACAGTTAAAAACCCTTAAAATTAATTCTTGATCCGGAGGGTAGCAACACATTTTTTACTGGGGCTCCTGGTTTTGGCAGCAAAGAGCAATGAGTGCTATGGGAGGTGTAAGAGGTCCGAACTCACCCCTGCGGCGCCTCCTGCTGGTCGTCCAGGGAATTAGCTCACCAGCCTCTGGAGCGCCCTCTGCAGGCCGGTGATCCGCCTTTCCTCTTCTCTGGCCCCCGTGTCCCTCCCAGGACCCCGGTGCCCCTTGCTCTGGGTGCTGCCCCCTGGCAATACCCACATGCTAGGTCTCCCCTCCCAGGGGAACCCCCACCCACTAACCCCACCTCACCTCAGGATAAGGCCACTGCCAGTCACCAACTAGCCCCCACTCTCTGGGGCAGACTGCAGTATAGGCCATTCATCATTGGCAAGGTTGGGTTTGGACCTGCTGCCTTGGCCTAGCCCTGGGCTGCCCTCTGCAACCCCCAGTACCCCTTGGCCTATTACCAGGCCGCAGCCTGGGGCTATCCAGGCTGGAGCTCCTCAGCCTTTCCCCAGCCCTGCTCCACTCAGGTACCCTGTCTAGCTCCCTGCAGCCAGACCCTTCTCTCTCTGAAGGCAGAGAGAGACTCTTTGGGCTCCTGGCTCCGAGCCTCTCTTATACAGGCCAGCTGGGGCCTGATTGGGGCATCCCAGCTGTGGCCTCTTCCCCAGTCAGCCCAGTAGCTTTTCCCTTTGCCCCAGCCCTCTGCCAGGGCTGTTTTAAACCCCTCAGGCAGGAGCGCGGTAGCCACCCCGCTACAAGAGGATACCAAATAAATCAAGTGAGCTCTGCATTGGATTTTAAAATGAGACATTCAGCAGCCTGTGCCATAGCAAACGCTCAATCAGTTGGTATCATAGTCAGCTCTCCATTATACTATTGCCACAGTAAAGCCACTGGCAAGCAGGATTTCCTAGGAAAGAATGCTGCAGAATTAGATCAGAGTGAGGGTGGGCTACTTAGACAGTGGTTATGAAAACAGAAGAGTGTCTTTGGATAGATGAAGCCACAATGTGACGTGCACAGCTACCTGCATTTGGTCCTCACTTTAGCCCAATATGCAGGAAATTCTGTGGTTATGTGAACAGGTTAGCAGTCAAGTGGAAATGAATGATCTGCTAAGACTGAAATATAAGAACCAACAACAGCCGTTTGCCTTGTGCTAGCACCTTCCATCTGAAGTTCTCAAAGAGTTTTACAGACATTAATGAATTAATTTGCTGCCCCCTGAAAGGTAGGTCAGTACTGTTCCAATTTTAGAGAGAGAGCCATATAGTGGTTAAATGACTTGCCAAAAGTCATACAGAAAGCCTGGAAGAGATCTGCTGATCCCCAGTCCCATGTTCTAACCACATGACTATTCTCCCTGAAGCATCAGTGTGGATATAGGTTCTCTTTTGATGACTGAGGCATGCATACAACCATTCTGCTGCGCATGACAGTCCAGGAATGCCAGTGTGCTGATGTTTGTTATAAAGACGACGTTCTGCACCACCACTTTAGAACAAGGCAGTAGACTGACAGACTTTCACGGGTTTAAGGCCATTTGCTACTTACATTTCTAGGAAATGGAAGTGAAATTCACTCAAGTCCCCATTCCCAACAGGTGTGAAACAAGTAGATGATGTTGTCCCTTGTTAGCAGCGTGAACATCTGGCTTTTTGACACCCGGCCACAACACACTGACGTGACCAAAAACACAAAGTAAAACTCCTCAGACTAATTGTTCATGATACAGAAAAAGAGACGTATCCTTTTCCTTTCACCGTGATGTGACTGTATACACACACTGTTTACACAAAGAACCATGTACAAATCTGCAGTTAAATGCTCTTTGAAAACCATTTTTGCATGAACCACTTTGTCTAAGTTTATGTCCAACTGAAAGACTGGCTGTGCTGAGCTGCAAGCAGCCATTTTTATTTTTTTATTTTTTCTCTTAAGAGGCATCTTGCTACCTGAATTGGCAGAACTCAATACCAAAACTTGACATTTCCCTCCGCAAACACTCTCCAGGAAGCAGACCTTGCATGCCAGAAATAAACCCCAAGTCAATTTCTTGGCTGATTTTTAAACTTATGAAAAATAGGAGTATACAATTCAATAGCATTGTAGTGAGCCTTCTGGCACAATCTGAATTCAATTCAAGCATAAGAGACTTGTGTTTTTCTTTTTAAAGAACACTACACACATATGCAGGGACTAAGTCTTTCTTTAAACTCTAAATCATCATGTAGAATTATGATGCTCTACAAATGCCTATTAATATTAATGCAAAGCAACAGGATTGATGTGATTTCAGAACAAAATGGTTCAGTTCTGGGAAATGATAGATCAAGCTCAAGGGGCACCATGGTATGTTACAGTTTTTAGAAGTAGGTCATGTCACCAATACACACCTCATATGCTGCATGAATGAATGAGACCGAACATTGGAAAAGAAGCAATGATTTTGTGGAGGGTGGGAGAAGTCACATCCCTCCCTCACTCCATGGACATGCTGTCGTATGAACTGACAACAGGGACAGTGTTATTGTCATACAAGAATTCATTTCAGAGCAGATAACCTCTGTTCCTGGACTACAGCACCCTTCTAAGAGGAAAAAATGAGGAGGTAGGTTAGAGGCATGCATTCCTGAAATGATGTTTGGAGTTACTGTACCTGTGCCACACCTGTGACAGTTAAAGCTACCCCCTCCGCCGTCTCTACGTCCTCGCACCTGGGCTGTAACGTCATTATCTCTAGGGAAATCCTGCCAAAAAACGTAGAACATTTGCACGTTTCCAGGTAACACACTGTCAGCTTTTCCCCTCTACCTCCTGCCCCAGGCTACCTGCCACACTCCTTACAGGTAATGTAAAGGATGCTGTCCAGTGACTCGGTTCATAATTAGAGAGGTCATTTCAGCCAAGGAAGTAAGATTTTCAAATAACGCTTAGACATTTTCTAAACAGAGAGAGGCCTGGAAGCCAGACTGAACAAGATAATGTGACCCCTTCCCTTTTATTGAGCTCACTAGCAGGTTATAGGCTAACTCACAAAGGCCCCTCTATCTGAAAGTTTGGATATTACAAATTGCCCAATAAAAAGGCAGCATATGATCTGCTTGGTCAGTGTCACTAGTTTTAAAAATACAGTATCAGATTGAGAACGCCCAGCCAGATTTCATCTCTCTAACTGGAGTAGCGACACAGATACCACAAGACCTGTGCAGACCCCATAGGCTCAGACATTCATCAAGAAGTACTCTAGGAGAAGAGTCACAAGTACATTTTGAAGACATCCTGGCCTGTAGTCATCCTTCCCAGTCTCACTGTCCAGGCCAGGAGTTGATTTTTGAAATAGCTAATGTCCCGGCAATCAGGATATGAAACCCAGGACTGAGCGCCGCCCCACTTTGGGTGTGTGAGTTTGGTAATTCTAATCCACATGTAGGTTGTTGCTTCAGGGCAGCTCCAGGCATCCAACCAGTCTCCTATTTCCTCAGGGACCCAAAGCTTATGGAAATGGAGAGCCTGGGCCCTCTAGGGCCACGACTACTCTTCAGTATCAGCCAAACAGGAACTTTAAGCTATTTGGTTGTATCAATCTGATCCTTTTTCCTCTTCATTCCTTGCTAGTTAGGACCAAAGTACATTGGCAGAGCTGTGTGTGTAGGAGGGTGAGGGTCAGGGATTGGAAGAACAGAGGATGCTGCCTGTCAGGAGTTAGACAGAACCACAGAGCTGCATGCGTGCCCCAGACCCCTATTTAGATACATAGAATACAAGGGATTGGAATTTTGAACCAGTTATAGGAGAGTAAGTATGACTTGGCTAGCAGCCACGACAAACCAGCTCTGAATCAAATCAAAGAGGCACAGGTCAGAGGGTTTATGTCAGCGAACATCAGTTCACAGGCATGAGATATGAGTAGGCAGCAGTATCCACTGAATAGGCCACTTGACCATTCTGTGAAGTCATTCAAATGTACTGCAGTGAGTCTGCGCTCTGCAATCACCCTAATTAAACTGGCATGCAGGCCGATTACACAGATCCTGCTGTACAGTGCATACAGCTGGGTATCACTGCCACGTGAGTTTATAGCTATGACTATATTTAACAGTTAGTACAGGGCTGGAGTTGTGTTAGGGAACACTTAATTGTCCTATCTACGCTATGAACTAGAACAAATATGGTAATGAGTCCTCAATTCTGCTGTAGCGTACGTGAGCTCTTGGAGCAGACCAAGATTCAGCCCAGTGGAAGGAAACTCACACTGATAAATAATAAGCACCTACATCGATGCTTTGGGCGCCGTACAAACATCAGTCAAATGTGAAGCAAAATAAGATGGACTCTTTCCATACCGTGCTTTTAAAACACAACAACATTCAAGATGGGCGTTACCGCCATGTGGGAAATAGAAGGACTTGGTTTAATCTCACAGCACAAGTTTGGGAACAAGTCAATGAGCCAGTCACATTCGGAATTTTCCACACACAGGCTTTAAATTGAACAACAAAAACCCTACATCACAATTTGCCCCTCCCATCTCAAATAAGCCTGAACTTAGTTTGGTTTTCAATTATTGGATGCTCTTGTGTTCTCCCATGGCACACGACGAGGACAGTGTCCCCAAAGGAAAGAGGGAATGTCTGCAGCATTATTGAAAGGAGCCATCCTGGCCCTGAATTTGGAATACGTCAGTAGCATCTCTCTACATTACCTACAGAGCTATGGAGTGCACCAGAAGGCAAACACCAGAGAAGGGGGCAAAGAGGAGGGTGTTGAGATCTAGTTGTTGTCCCACTAGAGGAAAAGTTAGTGTTTCTGTTATCCTGCTGCTGCTGTTGCACAAAATGGAAGGGAGAGAAGAAGGTTAGACACAATGTTAGGAAGCTGGTGGGTTATTACCTGTGCAACCCCTGTTACGTACAGTGGGACCCCCTCCGACGTCTCAATATTCTCACAGCGACAGAGGATGGTCATAACCTCCAAAGACAGTCTGAGCAGCGATAAATAAGGGTAGGACAGCAAATACACAAAGCAGTTACCAGAGAATAATAGACACAACGCAAAGGACAGACGGGACTTTCAGGTTTTCATTTTCCCCTATCACTTTCCACGTCTCCCGCTGCCCACTCCTGAGTCCCTAACACAGCTGCGCAGATTTCCATTAGACAAACCCCAGTCTCTCTCTGCCTGGGGGAGTGGGAGTTGCCACTGCCTAGTAGCTTTATTTAGATTGTATAAATGCAATATGGTTTGATCTGTAATTCTGGCTGTGAACCATGTATTTAGATATTCTGCAAAACAAAAGCTTCCTGCCACCTGGACATTGCTGCTACAGCTGTTTAGGAATTTTCTGTCAGTGCCCTTTTTGCAAAATCAATTTTTTTCAGGGAATTTTCAATTTTGCCAAAAAAAAAATCAATTTCCCACTGGGAACATGAAGTGACAGTCCCCACCTGGAAGGCTCTTGTCAGTTTCATTTTCTGCCTGCCAGGCCTGCCGCCAATGTGCTGGAACATTCCATTCCAGGCCTCCACATTTGAAATGTCAGAATTTCTGTCCACAGAATATTTCCAAGGCTGTTAATTTTTGTCCTGAATCGGGATGAAATGTTTTATGAAACCTCAAAATTTTCTATGGGATGGACATTCTGTTTTCTGACCAGCACTAATTATTACTCCATTTTCCCAGTTCAGAACCACCAGGGCTTCACTCCGACAACTGTGCAATAACTGCAGCTGTTCTGGCTTTACCTTCTGACTGGTCCTCCTGTGGAGATTTTCTAGTTCAAGAGAAGGAAAGTCTCATTTCCTCAGGCAAATGTGAATGCAGGAAGCTTCATTACTTACACTGTGCTTAGAGTTACTCAGGAGGTCATCGGCTCTTGGAAGAAGAATCAGATCCTCCACTCAGGACTTGGCATGCCTGGTAAGGTGCCTCTGAGCTCTCCAGAATGTGTGTAATTAAAGCTACGTCTACATTGCACAGCTGTAAGGTACGCAGTGTAGCCGCTCTGTCGCCAGGAGAGAGCTCTCCTGCCAACAAAATAAAACCACCCCCAACGAGGGGCGGTAGCTTTGTTGGCGGGAGCACTGTTCATCGGGCAGGGGTGTGTTTTTTTCAAATCCTTGACTGACAAAGATTTTACTGATGAAAGTGCAGTGTTGACATAGCCCAGCCTATGCACCTCGTGTAACGAACGACCTGGTAACCCAGACTTTTTTTAAGTAAAAGATTAACATTTATATCGTGGCAACACCTAACGGCCCCATTGTACTAACTAGTGTACAAACATTTACTAAATTACAATCTCTCCCTGCTCTCGAGCCCACCCCACATTTTAACTCTTTAGACAAATCCTCAGGCCCCTTGAATAAGTTCATTCCTTCTGCAAATGATGTGTCAGAGCCTCTCTTTGGGGTTTCTCAAGAAACTCAAAAAGGGAACCATTTAAACACACAGGACAGGAGCCATCTGTTCAAAGGGTAACTCCTCTCAACGCTCACGTGGTGTCAGACTTCTGAAGTGGTGTTGGGGAAAAGCCTGACACCACTGAAAACACACCGTACCAAAAGCATCAGTTCTCCCGTGCTGCACACCAGAGCTGGGCTTTTCTTCACTCTCCCAACTGACCCGAGTGCTACTAGAAAGTCTGTTAAGACGGCAAGCATTAGTGGACAGCCTTCACATGCAGTCGGAGTGCTATAGTGCCCTGGCACTGTAACAACCTAGTGTGGCAGCCACCACAAGACAGTCCTGTACAGGTGGTGTGAATCATTTGCAAACAGCATCAGATGAGTGCTTGCTGTGCCCACAAGCGACCTGAGCCAGTGGGTATCCCGAAGCGGACAGCTAAGACAATGTGTCATTTCTATTACGCTGGAGGTGCACAGTAAGGACAGCAACATGCTAACTACATCTAACAGTGGCAAAACATCGAACGAGAGAACAAGTGAGGAGGCCGGCCAGCCAGCGCAGGTTAACTAGAACCATTTGGCCTTCACTCTTATTGCAAAACCAAAAAGTCTCGTCTTTCTCCTTTTCCCTATTAATTCTTATAAGTGTGAAGGAACCCCACACAGGTCAGTTGGGTGTTACGACTGTTACTTATTGTGACATTCCCATGGACCTGCAGACTAAGCAGTGACATTAGGACAACAGCAGCACTATCACAGCATGTTAGTTCAAAGACTGAAGCAATAATAAACAGCAAGCAAAACGCATGGCTGGGAATGGGGAGAGAAAGGAAATCCCTTGGTTTTAAACAGAAATTTGGGCCCAATCCCAAAGTAACGGTTAGTTTTTGAAACTACACAGGGCTGCATACCTTTAGGAAAATAGACTTGAGTAAGAGGAGACGGAAATTGCTCCTCACTCCATCCCTCCCCCTGTATGTTCAGTGCCACCGGCAAATCACCAGCACCCTTCTCAAGACGACGGGCTTGGCGAGAACAGTCAGACATACAGCTCTGTCAACAGAGCTTCTACACTTACTGATAGACCAACCAAACTGGCCACAAAGGAAACCCAGCCCCCACTACAGAGCGCCTCTATTACAACCTCTTAGCAAAGCAGCAGCTGTGTCCCTGTCACTGCATTTCGCCTCTCAGCAAGGGGAATAGCAACTGAAAGGTCTGGAGTTCCCCCAAACTGACTGATTTTAGCAATGTGGAAAGAAAAATAAATTCAGTAACATTAAACATAGACACGGCCCCTCAATTTGGTTTGATTTTGAGGTATCTGGAAAAAATAAAATAAATGTTAAGAGGGAGGCAAGCAGACACACAATATCTGCCTGAAGAATATTTCAGCTGAAAGTAGACTCTCTCTATCATTCGCCATGGTTTCTGGGCATCTCTGCGCAAATAATCCTCACAGAGAACGCAGCCAGAGCCAGATTGTCCTGAGACTACCAGGTTATGTGGGTCCTAGTGTTAGGATAGAGATATTCAGGCCTGTCTGTAAAGGCCTATACTTTAAGAATTTAGGTGTATTCTTATCACTTAGCTAGTTACAGAGGTATAAAAGAAAGAATAAAAAAATCACTGTCTGTCTGTGTAAGGGCCTTCTCTTACTGTAACAGTCTGAGGCCTGGTTCTTAGCAGAGGCCAGCTGCTTAAAGTGTATGGTCACATCCTCACATTCCAAACTAGTCACATTGAAATAAGGTGCTATTGGGCTGTTAGGAATATCAGGACAGGATTGTATTCCTATCACCTCCAGAGAAAGGGAAGAGCCTAGAAGATGGAAAAGGAAACTTAGTTTGATAGCATCCTGTCTGGCAAGAACTCACTTATCAATAGCTGGGATGTTAAATCCTCATTTTTGTATTGTTCTATCACTGTAGTCTTCACTTCCCTATTGTTTGTCTGTATAATCTCTGTCTGGTTCTGTAATTGTTTCTGTCTGCTGTATAATTTTAGTGGGGTGTAAACCAATTAAGGTGGTGGAATATAATTGGTTAAATAACCATGTTACAATGTGTCAGGATTGGTTAGTTAAATTTCAGTAAAATGACCGGTTAAGCTATAGCTAAGCAGAACTCAAGTTTTACTATATAGTCTGCAGTGAATCAGGAAGCAAGGGGGAATGGGAACAGGGGTGGGGGAATTGGAATCATGTTTTGCTAAGGGGGGGAAATGGGAACAGGAACACAGGCAAGGCTCTGTGGTATCAGAGCTGGGAAGGGGGACACTGAGGAAGGAAACTGGAATCATGCTTGCTGGAAGTTCACCCCAATAAACATCGAATGGTTTGCACCTTTGGACTTTGGGTATTGTTGCTCTCTGTTCATGCGAGAAGGACCAGGGAAGTGCGAGGGTGAAGGAACAAGCCCCCAACACCTATTTTGAATAGGACGACATTACTAGATGGTACATTTGAAACAGCAGGAAATATTTCCTGAAGTATCACAAAGACCAGCTGCAGGATGGTCGGAGGCTGAATCCCACAGCTGGATTTAGAGGGCTGTGCAGGTGTTAGCAGCCCTAAAAGGCCATCATTAAATGACTGTAATTAGATCTCATGCTTCAGGACATTCCTCAAGGGCCAAAAAGGATCTTCAGCTCCTTCCCATCACTTCATCTACTACAACACTGCACAACTGTTTAGAGGCATCGTAGGGGGTGGTGGAGCTTTCCTTTGAAACACCACATATTGGTCATGGCTGGAGGCAGGGTACTGGGCTTGACGGGGACCAATGGTTTGAGCTTGTTTGGCCAATTCTATGTTCCTAAAGGTACTGCTGGCAGCCTGAAGGTTTACCTACCCAAAAGACACAAGCAAGAGGAGAGAGGTCTCCTTACCTTTGTGTGTCAGAAATGCACCACCAAGCCCAGGCCCAGCCTCCGAACACATACTGCTTTAGATCAGAGCCACAGCAGCCACCTGCAGCACAAGCAGAAAGCACAAGTAGGTTATAGTTACACACCCAGATCCAGCTCCCCTAGGCAAGCTACAAATAAAAACCTGCTTCCAAATGGCTCTCCACTCAACGATGAGCCCCAGGAGCGCCCCCAAGGTTGCCGAAAATGCATGCTCAATTCCTGGGAAAGCAAAGGCAGAGAGCAGCTCCCTGACAAACAGCAGCTTCTGGAATACTGGCCTTTCTGCCTCCAGAGGCTGAAGAACATGGCTGAGGAAATTAATTCTGCTAGTTTTCCCCAATCTTCCTGAAACCACAGTGATGTACTGACACAACAGGCGACCGATGCAATGGTAGAGGCGAGCTAAATGCATGCTAATCCACAGGACAGAGCACATGAAGAACATCTTTCCTGAAGCCCCCCTATATATTGCTCTCCTCACCATTGAGGTTGCTGTACATTCAGTGCTGACCCAACTACCATATTTGCAAGAGTTAGACTAGGGGTGGGCAAAACATGGCCCGTGGGCTGCATCTAGCCCTTCAGATGTTTTAATCCGGCCCTCGAGCTCCCACCGGGGAGAGGGGTCAGGGTTTGGCCCCACTCCACGCAGCTCCTGGAAGCAGCGGCATGCCCCCCCCGACTCCTACGCGAAGGGGCAGCTAGGGGGCTCCACATACTGCCCCCGCAGCTCCCATTACCCGGGAACCATGGCCAATGGAAGCTGCAGGGGCGGCACCTGCGGATGGGGCAACGCGCAGAGCCGCCTGGCCATGCCTCTGTGTAGGAGGCAGAGGGGGGGACATGCCGCTGCTTCCGGGAGCTGCTTGAGGTAAGCGCTGACCGGAGCCTGCACCCCGTCCCACTCCCTGGCTCCTGCACCTCTGCCCCAGCCCTGATCCCTCTCCCACCCTCCAAACCTCTCGGTCCCAGCCCGGAGCACCCTCCTACACCCCCAACCCCACCCCAGAGCCCGCACCCCCAGCCAGAGCCCTCACTCCCCCCAACCCCCTGCCTGGAGCCCCCTCCTGGACCCTGAACTCCTCATTTCTGGCCCCACCCTAAAGCCTGCACCCCCAGCTGGAGCCCTCCCACATACCAACCCCCAATTTCATGAGCATTCATGGCCTGCCATACAATTTCCATACCCACATGTGGCCCTCGGGCCAAAAAGTTTGCCCACCCCTGAGTTAGACTGTAATGCCTTAGCACTTGTATTACAGCAATGGGTGCTAGAGAAAACCCCTCAGAGGGATTTTCAGGGCAGGTCCTGTAAAAAGCCACATATATTTGCAGTAATAAATAAAAATTAAAAATCCTTTCCAAGATACGGGGGGCGAAGAAATCCTGCCAGGGCCTAGAGTGGGTTAGCTGGATACCGTTTCCTGTACAGAACCACAGATAATACTTTATAGTAAATATGATGTGAACTCCTTCTCTATGTAGAATCAGGAAGCTAGTGCCCTTTTCCCTCTGCTCAAAGCTCTTTTCACAAGGTTATTTTCTGAAGGCAACTTTTCGATATAAATCCTATTAAATGTACTACAAAATGTTTGTTGTTTGCCATATTGAAATCCAACAGGCAGAAAGTGCCTGTGTTTCAAAAGCAGGGTAATTTATTATAACAACCTAGGCTTCTTTTCACAGACACAGTGTTATCTCAAAAGCACCTTATGCTTCAGGCTTCTAAAGCAACACAGTTTAAAAAAACAAGTTGAAAAGTTGGATTCTTGCAGGGGGAATACCCCAAGCTGTGGACAATACCGGCTGCTTTTGGCTCAGGAATATTAGGATATCCCAGGCTTTGAAGGTACAACACAGACTCAATTGCTTGCAAGTTGCTTAACTTTGTGTTTTTTCCAGTAACTCTTTTTGCCATGCCCAGGTTTAAGACCTGAAACCAGTGAGCTTAAGAGCCACTGGCTTAGATTTTTGTTTTGATCACTACTTGTACATGCATTATTCTCCCACCTCCAAGACAACAGCTCCATGCCAACTTGCATGACCGCTGGAAGACTATTCCTCCGAATCGGGGGGGGGGGGGGAAGACTTTAGGCCTGGTCTGCACTTAATAATTAGATCAACCCCAGTTACCTCACCTGGGGCTGTGAAAAGTTGTGTATCCTGAGTGCCGCAGTTAGTTTAACCTAACCACCCGTGAAAAGGCAGCTAGGTTAACGAAAGAATTCTTCTGTCGACCTAGCTACTGGCTTTGCGAGGAGAGGGATTAGGCCAGGTCTACACTAACCCCCAAATTCGAACTAAGGTACGCAACTTCAGCTACGTGAATAACGTAGCTGAAGTCGACATACCTTAGTTCGAACTTACCGCGGTTCAGACGCAGTCCACACGCGGCAGGCAGGCTCCCCGTCGACTCCGCGGTACTCCTCTCGCTGAGCTGGAGTACCGCAGTCGACGGCGAGCGCTTCCGGGATCGATTTATCGCGTCCAGACCAGACGTGATAAATCGAACCCGGAACTTTGATTGCCAGCTGTCGAACTACCGCGGTAGTGTAGACCTGGCCTTAGAAAACCCCCTGCTGTGGAAGTAGGGAGTGTCCATGCTGTGCCGCTGTAGCGAAGACAAGCCCTCAGAGAAGCTGATTGCTAGGACAGCTCCTAAAACAGATTCAAAGCAATGTCATCTAATAGCTCTTGGAGGCTAGGAGACTGGCTTGCTCCATTAATTAGCCAGACTCTCAGAATGTACGCTCTCTGCTGCTTCTTAACCTCATTTTCTGTCTGTTACTTGTATAGAACCATGTTCTGGATAGATTCTGCTTCCCAGAACTGTACTTATCACTGGGCAGAAATGGCAGCATGTGTCCCTTCAAACAGATGTTATTTTCTTTCACAGACAATGCAAGGAAATATCCTACTTAGAATCGTCTCCAAAATGAGCAGCAGCGCTAGTTCTCACCAGAAAGCACAGAAAGTTACATTTGTGCACAGATTTGGTGAGGTTTATAAAATCATTCTGAATAGTGTCCAAAGCAGAAAGAAAATATGAAAAGTTATAATAAAGTTCTTCTAGAAAGAGTCAATCTGAATTTACTAACGGGAGTGAATTGCCAGACTGGTTCTTTAATACAAGTTGTACATCTGGGCACAGTAGAACACCGTGGTGGTAAAAGAATGAGCTGCAACTAATTGCTTTAAACACTAATTTCCTATTTACAATCTTGCCATCTGCTTCCCAGGTCCCAAAGATCAAGTGAAAAAACAAAAACAAATCACCATGTGAAAACTTTGCAAATCTGGAAAACAATCCCCAGCACAATGAGATTTGGCAACGAAACCTCCTATTTCAGCTAGAACATCCCCTCTTTTCTTCAAGTGTGGGTCTCACAGCTACTTGGCTACAATTTACAGACCTCCACTGTGCCTTTTCCAGCACAATAGAATGCAGCCAGCCAGATTCCCAAGGGAGGGAGGATTCATGCCAGACAGCAGTATTCCAGCTTGGAGCCTGCAGAGGGAAGTGCTCCCAGAGCCTAGGATGGCCTGTTTCTTATGAGATTAGACGAACCAAATTAGGGTTTATGATTAGTTCCAGGTATACACACAGAAAATGCCCCCAGCAGATCCAAAAAGGCACTTTGCGCTGCTGCTCGAAGAGTCACACACAAGAAACGACAGAAGCCCACCTGGGGAGAGGCCAGACACACAGGGTGGCTAAACATTTTATTAAGATGATGTTAAAATAAAAAAAAAATAGTGAACAGAGTTTGAGCATAGAAGTTTCTGGTTATCAGGGAATAACATACAGATTATCGAGGGTGCAAAGTTTGGTTTAAGATCGGGTGGCATGAGGAATACATAATCTGCAATATCCCCGATTGGGGCTAAAAGGTTGATAGGTCAAAGTACAGACATTGAGATATGAGGGTATGAAGTTCATAAAGTGGCTATGTTCGGGTGTGGATAATAATGAGTGGATATGATGATAAGGATGGACTGACCCTCATTTGGTGGGATTTAATGTTCAGGGAGTTTATGGTTCCAGTTCATATGATCCAACGGAGAAGGTCACTTGGTCCCTTTCTCGTAGTGGGAGAACGATGTCACTCTGGCTCATGCCTCCTGGTACTGTCGGTGGCCGGTGATGTGCTCGATGTAGATGTCCCCGGACCATCGGATGGCGTCTGAGACCATGAGGCGCCGCATGAGACGTGCGTAGCGTCGACTGATCCCGCAGGTCCGCAGCACAAGCTCGTTGCAGAGGTCCCAGGCGCCCAGGGCTCCGACAATCAGGGCGTCCATCTGCACCTCATAGCCCTTTGCTCTCAGGGTGTCAGCCAGGGGGGCGTACTTTTCCAGCTTACGAGCTCGGGCTTCGCGAAATGCCGGGGTCCTGTTCTCAAAGGAGACCGTGACATCGACGAGAATGATCTTTTTCTGGGCCTCGTCGGTGACGACCACGTCAGGTCCTAGCACATCTGAAACAAGCCTCCCAGCTGTTGACAGACTTATGCTAGCAAGGCTTGAGCTAGTGAGCTAAAAATAGCACACTCCCAGCTGCAGAGAGACATACCCACTGAGGCCCAAAGGTAGAGGTCCCTTCTGCAGTTTAAACCATTAAACAGATGCGTATTGTCTGCTGTAATCAAACTAGCTTTGATGAGTGAGCGTGACAATGTGAGCCGTCACCACCTACTCTGGCTGCTGCATTTGGGAGCTTAACCATTACAGATGGTAGCAGGTTATATTGGGAGGGTCTCTGGTGATCGCACACCCTCTTCCAGTGACTTCATGGAGACAGGATGATGACGGGAAGGAGAATCAAAATGAGCTGGGCCCCAGGGGACAAGGAGAAAGGAGGGAATAGGAACCCCCCCCTTCACCTGTATGAAACAACTTCTCTTGCTTTCTTCCTAACCCCCCCCCCCCGCATGGGAAAAGGGATGCCAAATCTCACTGTTATGTAAGTAGAACAAATGGTGAAAGTCACATAACCCAATCTGTTTATTGTTCAAACATACTGGGCTTGTTAACCAAAATAAACTGAGCCATGCTGGGAAATGTCAAAAAAACACTAACAACCGAGTGCAGAAAACTAGGGAGCTGGTTAGTAATTAAAAGCAATTATTGATGGGGAGGAGAGAAAATGAAACTGGACAACAGATGCATAAAGAAATTCATGTGCAGTGAAGTCAAGTCTAGGCATAGATCAGTGTCAGAATCTCAGAGTTAAGCCTTGTCTACACACAAGTTGTATCAACTTAACTAAAATTAATTTAAATGGTATGGGTTAGTTAAACCAGTGCAAACTCCTGTTTGGACACTTATTAATCAAAAACTGGTTACATTAGTTTAGCTAGCACCAGTAACAAGCGAAACTGATGACAGTTTTAAACTAATCTAGACAGCGTCCACACAGCATTTGCACTCGGTTAACTAAATTGAGTTCAAAACACACCTTTGAATGAACTGGTGCAACCCTGTGTATAGATCAGGCCTTGTTAAAAAAAAATCCAATGTATGGCTTGAATTTTACAAGCCCTAACAAAGATGTGCAACATTACACCATGAAAATCTCACACTCAATTCTTCCTGGAAACTAAAAGGAAAAGCCCTAAGGCAATGTTAAGCAAACCACACATGCAGAGAAGCTATTCCAGCTCTTTTGGAGACTTAACAAGCACTTGACAAAGGAAACCTTGGATTCCATCTGTTGCAAAAGGCTACCGTGCTGCCTCCTGGGAAGGGCAGTCTCTCTGAAGAACGCAGATTACCCAGTTCTATGTAATTACTGAATAACAGTATTAAAGATTGGCTCAGGCTTGTGTCATACTGCAATGCACCTGGACAGGCTGTGAGGTTGCGTACTGGACAGTAACAAACAAACGGGTTTCAGGGAAAGAACAGTACTGTATCCAGTCACAGTTCAAGATTCTTGGCTAATCACATTTATGAAACTAAACCGATTATCATGGTACTCTGATCTTAGGGGAAATGGAAGCCCATTTCCTTTAAAGACCTTTTAAACAGCTAACCCTGAGGTGTGTAAGAACTTCACTCTCAGGAACACACATATTCTGAATACAAATGTGGAAATCTGATTCCAAAGGCAAAACAGATAAGGGTAAAACCTCTCCCATGCAGAGAAGACAGCCAGAGCTGCCTGTTCCCCCTTACTGTTATACCATGCCTACAAACTTTTAATCCATCTACAAAGCTAGGGAATTAAAGCATTGTTAGTCAGAAGATCATGGGAGTCCATATTTGTTCTGTGACCTGCATATCATATTTGTTGTTTACAAGTCAAAAAGGTGATTTTTTTTCCCAAGGAAAATTGGAATGATCCTTCTGTCTCTTACATCAACACATACAAGAAAGGGTCTGCCACCAAACATAGGTGACCATTTTGTTGCTGAATAGAATCCAGATTACTCAAGAGACAAGCAGAGTAAAGACATGTCAGTAAGGTAAGCCGATACATTTGATGTTATTTACGGACTGCAATCACACGTTAAAGATTGCTCATGTAAGATATCTAGTAACAAGAAGGATATGTAGTTTGTGTGTAAGTATTACAGGATCACAATTCATGACTGGCAGAGTGCGGGAGGGCCACACATAGCTTAAATTCAGGGAAGTGAAATAAGCCAGCCAAATAAACCAGTCAACAGTGCAGTCAGCATTGTTCGTTTACACAACGGGAACTGCAGTCTGATTGTCTAGATAAAGTACCTTTTGCATTTTCCTGAAAAACTTCAATGGCACCAGTGCCCTAGGAGAGAAGCCATAGCCACAGTAATGGCCAGCATGGAGAGTGCTGGACATCCGATTCTGGGACAGATTTCAAACGGACGTGCCCCATAGCACACTGCTGTCCTTAGGTTAAACTAGAACCAAACCACAGAAAATCCTGAATAGTTTTTCAAATGCTGAACAGAAGAACTTCAAGTCTGGATTTAAAAGTTCCCAGAAGTAATTTTATAACCAATATGTGGCTTAACAGGAACCCAGAGAAATTACCACAGAGTGGGAGTAAAGCACTAACACTCACCATTGACCTGTGCCCTTGGAATCAGATTTCCAAATAAGGCCATCAAGCAAAGGGTTGTATTGGTCAAACAGAAGTTACAGAGAGCTGACTGCTTGTTGGGGTACTGTATGTCACTATAAAAAGTATTGAAAGAAAGTGGCATATGGTGAGATTCCCTCCTCAACAGAGACAAGAATTTATTCTAAAAAAGCTTTTCAATTAAAATATTTCTGAGCCATCTCCCTAGTAAGTGACCTCTTTTAACAGTATTACTAAGGGGACCCAATACAGCAGAACATAAACCTGTTCACAACATGTTCTAATATTGGTTTATCACACAAAAACTTCTCAACTATGATCTTAATAACTACACACAGCAGGGATGAAAACCAAAATGGACACAAGGTTCTGCATTTACAGACATTTTAACTCTGCCCCAGAGGTTGCTCAATGTCCATGGAATGTTCTGCCCCGGCATGTTAATAACCCACCAGTCACTCAACACCCAGATAAACAAAGGGTTATTAGTACCACAGGCACAACCGTGCAGCCAGGGCCCAGACTGAACACCTGTTGCAAAGCACCCAGGAGAGAATGAGGCATCCATAAGCACCCCCAACTCTTTCAGCCTGTTCCCCGAGCACAGAACCAGTCTCTTAGGAAACAGGCAGGTGTTTGCATCGCACATAGCATGCTGGGTAGTGAAATACAAAGGCCATCTTTGGTGACGGTATGGAATACAGAACAGACCTTTATAGCCAGGACTGATGTAGTCATATACAAGAACACAGCAATGGCCACACTACACGGTCAGACCCATGGCTTATCTAACCCAGTACCCGGTCTTCCAACAGTGGTCGATGCCAGATGCTTCAGAGGGAATGAACAGAACAGAGCGATTATCGAGTGATCCAGCCCATCATCCAGTTCCAGCTTCTGGCAGTCAGAGGTTTAGGGACACCTAGAGCATGGGATTGCGTCCCTGACCAATCTTGACTAACAGTCATTGCTGTATCCATCCTCCACAAAAATATCTATTCTTTTTTGACTTCCCAAAATTATCAGCATGCTATTGCATTTGATGGGTTATCCTAGGCACACTGGGGCTAAGCTGTGGGAAAATGCAGTTTGGGGGTGTTAATGGATACCACAGATTTCTGTTGCCATGTCTTGCGATTCAGAGTTTATATACTGCTGCTTTCATAATTATATTTTGCTTTTAAAAAAAATTAGTAACTAATCAGGGGTTAAAATAAACTTGTTTAACGACCACATTTAAGAACACAGAGGATAATTCCCCTTCCTTTGCTATTTGTAAAATACTATTCTTATATCCTGTAAGCAGGTTTTAGAACATGTTTGAACGACTCATTACAACCAACTCATTAGGCTCTGTAACAGGCCTGTCCTCTAAGAAAGATTTACAGATTGCTTAATAGACCAACTGGAAACGATTGCCACTGCCTGCAGGATATTTCAGGCTAAGGGACTGATTTAACTGGCTTGCAAACCATGATGATGTAGTTTCAGATACACAGCAATGGGAGTGAAGCAGCCTTATAATCATAATGTACCCTTTGTAACCCCAAAGGTTTGTTTCCTCCAAGGCATGGGGAAAGGTGGTTAAAGATTTGAGGGTCAGAGTCCCTATCACCAAACCTATCCATCAACTCCATCTCAAAGCCAGTGTTGACAAAGAGGATTTATGTAGACTGACAGCATATTGAGCAACTGAACATTATTTGTAGATGCCATAAACATTCTCTTGCCCACAGCCCAAGCATTCCACATAACCACAACGGATTCAGTCATCATCTACAGGATGCAGCATCATGTATTGGTGTTTAATACGATTCCACATTTTGATAGAACCAGGCCCCAGACCCTCTCCTCCTAAGGCCTTGTCCTTCACTGTGCACACTTGGCAGTTGCAACTGTAGCATAAATCAGATAAAGGCACAATCATCACGCTAAGGACAGTTAGCAGACACAGGAGAAAGGCACCTGCTGCTTCTGTTGTTGCTACCACTGTTGATGAATTACAGAAACAAAGCTCACCAGCAGAGCTGCAGCCTCAGAGAGTACCACCACCAAAGCAGCAGCAAATGGGCAGCATAGGGACCACTGGTAGCCACACCCCTTGCTGCTCCAAGGTGGCAAAGGGAAAGGGCTCACATGCGCTCACGGGTGGGAATGATGGAAACCCCCCACCCACACTGAAGACCCAATGAGAATCTCTCCCTTTTGGGGCACCACCTGCCCCACTCTGTCTCTAAGAGGAAAGGGTGCCTGACCTCCATTCCGGACAAGCCGATGCATCTTTCACCCCAAGTCCCTCCGAGCAAGGCTCCGACCCCTCCCGAGACATTTCACACCCGACTCCTTGGCCCTGCAAGGGGCACAGGCCCTCCCGCAGGGGAGCCCGGCATCCTGGGCGCCCCGCCCCGCCCCGCCCCAGCCACTGGAGAGCAGTCATGGAGCTGGTACCCAGCCCTTAGCTCCAGAACCCGCAGAGCTGTGGGGTCCCCTCCCCCATCAGAGCTGTGGGGAACCCCCCGCTAAACCTCCCCCCTTCACCCCTGCGAGGGCCCAGGCCCCCCAGCACTACAGGAGCCCCCCGAGCCCCTCCCCCTGCAGGGGGCCCCCTATCCCCCAGCCCCTCCCCCTCAGGGCTGCGGGGACTCCCCACTAAGCCCCTCCCCCGCCCCCCCAGTAGGGACCCCCGGCCCCGCCCCCATCACGCCTGCCGGGACTGCCCCGGCCCCGCCCCTACCTGACACCACCAGCGCCTCGTTGGGCCCCACCGTGTGGCAATTGCCCATGACGCCGGCGGCAACGACACCTCCCCGCCCGACTCTCAGCCGCAGCGGCAGCCTCGCCCCGCCGATCCCACAACGCCCCGCGCTCCATGGGCCCCGCCCAGCCGCCGGAAGTACGTCACCGGGAGGGAAAATTGGTCTGTGGAGTCGCCATGTTGGGAGGGGCTCCCAGGCGGCGCGCGCCCGGGAGGGGGAATGGCGGACCCCGGCCGCCATGTTGGATTGAGGGAGGGGCGCGGCCCCCGGCGCCACGGGCGGGTGCAGCCGCCGCCGCCGCCATGTTGGATTGGAGGGGCGGGGGAGGGTGTCTGTCAGGCGGTGCCGTGCTGGGTGCATTGGTGTGTGTGTGTGGGGCGGGGGTCTGTCAGGCGGTGCCGTGCTGGGTGCATTGGTGTGTGTGTGGGGGGGGTGTCTGTCAGGCGGTGCCGTGCTGGGTGCATTGGTGTGTGTGTGTGGGGCGGGGGTCTGTCAGGCGGTGCCGTGCTGGGTGCATTGGTGTGTGTGTGGGGGGGGTGTCTGTCAGGCGGTGCTGTGCTAGGTGCATTGGTGTGTGTGTGTGGGGGGTCTGTCAGGCGGTGCCGTGCTGGGTGCGTTGGTGTGTGTGTGTGTGGGGGGGGGGTGTCTGTCAGGCGGTGCTGTGCTAGGTGCATTGGTGTGTGTGTGGGGGGGGGTCTGTCAGGCGGTGCTGTGCTAGGTGCGTTGGTGTGTGTGTGTGTGTGGGGGGGGTGTCTGTCAGGCGGTGCTGTGCTAGGTGCATTGGTGTGTGTGTGGGGGGGGGTCTGTCAGGCGGTGCCGTGCTGGGTGCGTTGGTGTGTGTGTGTGTGGGGGGTCTGTCAGGCGGTGCCGTGCTGGGTGCATTGGTGTGTGTGTGGGGCGGGGGTCTGTCAGGCGGTGCCGTGCTGGGTGCGTTGGTGTGTGTGTGTGTGGGGCGGGGGTCTGTCAGGCGGTGCCGTGCTGGGTGCGTTGGTGTGTGTGTGTGGGGGGGGTCTGTCAGGCGGTGCCGTGCTGGGTGCGTTGGTGTGTGTGTGTGTGTGGGGGGGGTGTCTGTCAGGCGGTGCTGTGCTAGGTGCATTGGTGTGTGTGTGTGGGGGGGGTCTGTCAGGCGGTGCCGTGCTGGGTGCGTTGGTGTGTGTGTGTGTGTGGGGTCTGTCAGGTGGTGCCGTGCTGGGTGCGTTGGTGTGTGTGTGTGTGTGGGGGGGGTCTGTCAGGCGGTGCCGTGCTGGGTGCGTTGGTGTGTGTGTGTGTGGGGGGGGGGGTCTGTCAGGCGGTGCCGTGCTGGGTGCGTTGGTGTGTGTGTGTGTGTGGGGGGGGTCTGTCAGGCGGTGCCGTGCTGGGTGCCTTGGTGTGTGTGTGTGTGGGGGGGGTCTGTGTCTGTCAGGCGGTGCCGTGCTGGGTGCATTGGGGCGGGGGGGGGGAGGTCTGTCAGGCGGTGCCGTGCTGGGTGCATTGGTGTGTGTGTGTGGGGGGGGGGGGGGTCTGTGTCTGTCAGGCGGTGCCGTGCTGGGTGCATTGGGGAGGGGGGGGTCTGTCAGGCAGTGCCAGGCTGGGCTGGATGTAGTGTGTCACCAGCTGGCCTGTGGGCTTGGTAAGGAGCTGGTAGAGAACATGGGGATGATCATTGTACGCCGGGTCGCACATATAGGTGAGTAGTGTCAGCAGCTGTTCAGTTGCCCCCATTAACACCCAGCAGCAGCTCGGGGTGATTTTCACGGTTGTGGCCTTTTCTATAAATCCCCAATTCTGTGACCAGCTAACACCTGTAAAAGTGTTAGACAATATCTACAGGAAGAGTTAAAGGGGGTTTCGCCTCATGTTAATTCACTCAGTTTTAAACAAGCACTTTTCCCCCTACTCTAGACAGAATTTAAATGACTCTCATAACTTGCTGGCTGCAGCCAAGACACCTTCAGAGAGACGCAGCAGCTATTTCACTGGAGGAGGCACCCATTGGCCAGTATGCAGTGAGGACTTTCAGCATTTTGTCTCTTTGTGCACGTAGCTGTTACCTCTAGCATCCTGCCCAGAAATTTGGCAGACTTCCTTTGAACGTCAGCCTTCCAGAAACTTCTCAGCGAACACGTATATGCTACCCAGGAATTCTGTGCAGTTCTAGCACATGGACCCAGCTGACCAGTTACATACAGAAACATCCTCATGAAACTGTTGCATTCAGGCTACCATAGAACTAGGCAATTGCCCCAGTGGAAACATGTTTAGTGTTTGGCATCAGTGCTATTCTTGAAAGGCAAGGGTTGGGGCTGCTCTGACAACATGGGATGGGGAAATGATACATGCTCAAGGAGGTGTTTTAATTCACCTTCTAAAACAGTTATTTTTATTGTGTTTTAACTGATACAATTATAGAAAATGCTATCAAAAGTGTTTGGGTATGAAACAGGGCTTGAGGTGAGAGAAATGAGAGAGTGGATAGCACCAGCAGAACCCACATCATCATCCTTACACATTGTGGGGCAGGGTAAGGCATCTACATTCGGCGTGCGAGTCCCAGCTCTCAAAATCTTATTTGTTAGATGCAGTGTAAAGAAAATCCTGCTTCTTAAAAAGATGGGTAAATGTTGTTCATGTTACCATGTTGGATAGTCTGGCATAGCCTAGATGCCATGGAAGCTTCCACCATGTAACTTCTAATGTATCGGAGGCCTCTCTTTCAGCTCAGCCTCTCTCTTGTCAGTCCGAGGCCCCCTCAGTTTCCTAATGCACCTTAGTCCACCCCTACAGCAGCCACTGCTATTCCAGTCTATGGTCCCCACATAGCTGTCAGGGGATAGCACATTCTAAGCAGCCAAACCCACCATCCTCTCACTGACTTCCCACAGCTTCTTGGCAACAGCATCGTCATGGGCCGGGGGCCTGGGATCTTGTACCCGACAGTCCACAAAGTACCGTCCACTGAACATCTCAATCCCCTCCTGGGTGGCACAGTAGATAGAGGTCTGGGCTCCGTCAATAGGGTCTCGGAAGAAGAGCCAGGAGATCGGAACAAAGAATGGCCACAGCCAGATCGGAATGTAGCGGAATAGTTCAGTGTTAACAACCCCTGGAAGCAAAATAAAGCAGCAGCTGCAGTTAGACTGGAATGTACAGGAAACAGCCCTCATCTGGGAGCAGGGTGTCTTACGCAGGAGGCATAAAGGGCAATAGCGCCAGTGAAGATGGATAGAGAGAAGGCAAAAACTACTCGAGAGGCATGCCGGCACACTGGGTTTGGTTCTTAGTACATTTCACTGAGAACCATCCACAGACCTTTGGTCTGACCCAGTATGGCCGTTCTTATGTTCTCTTAGCACTCACTTGGCAGGAACTTGACCGCAAAGAGGGGTTAAGCATATGGACAGTTCAAAGAAAGTGACTTGCAAAGTAGGGTGTTGAATGGTTTCTGATCTGTACCTCATGCTTCCTCCAAATACCAGTTCCTGCACGCTCAACACCCATTTTCTGGCCTCCCTCCCACCCAAATTCCAACCGGTGCTGGAGAGGTAGGAAAGAGAATTTAACTGCAGGCAGGGCAAGCTGCAGAATTAGGGGTCACGGCCTTGGGGGTAAAGAGTAACTTTGGTTCATTAGAAAGCTGCCTCTCTTATTAAGATTGCTGACCAGTCCTCCTTGACTGGGTGGGAGGCTCAGTATGAAAGGGAAGAGCCGCAGGAGTCTGGGAGCTTGAGTACCCCTCTTCGGGGAGGTCTGAAATTAACCTAAATCAGAGATTATTGTCCTTAGTAGCCAGTTTGGATGTCCTGAGGCAGGTCTCAAACAGGACTGGATTGAACTTCCCTTCTTGAGTAGCGAGGCTCTGATCTATAGCCCCCAGGAACTTGGGTGGGATTTGGAAGGTGCATCCCTAGAGAAAGGCTGGACCCACACTCACCTGGGTGAACAGCATAGCAGGTTACATCGGTTCCCTCCAGTTTGTTGGCCAGCTCTCGGGCATACAAGATGTTGGCCAGTTTGCTGGTACAGTAAGCCTGGAAGTTCTGCAGTATCCCTTCCACCGGCTTATGGAGGTTCTCAAAGTCTATCTTCCCCGACCGATGTGCACTGGAGGCCACAATCACCACGCGGCTCGGTGCACTGAGCTTCAGCCGCTCTAAGAGGAGGTGAGTCAGAAGGAAGTGACCAAGGTGGTTGACCTGAAAGATCAGGTTAAAGCCATCTTTCTTCCTGCCACCTGCTCCAACCCCTGTAGAAAAAAATAAGCTCCAATATATAGCAGTGATCTCTGGCCCAGGACTTTCTCCACCTGACAGGGTCCTGCAAGCCAAAACCAGTCTACAGGGTATTATTCCCTGCCTCAGGGAGTCATCAACCCAACATCAGCATCCAGGGATTTCCCCCAGATCCTCCTCAGCACAGCCTCAGGGCCTGAGCTACCTACCCCTGCCCCACCCAGAGTTTGGTGACAGACTCAGTAATGAGATTCCCACCTGCGTTGTTGATCAGGATGTCGAGGCGAGGCTCAGATCTCAGGAAAGTCTCTGCAAATGCTCGCACTGAGTCCAGGCTGGCCAGGTTCAGACTCATGAAGAGAACCTCATTGTTCCCGCTCTCCTGGAGAAAGAGGGGGGAGGCACTCAGTGTAGGCCACAGTGGTGCACAGGGCAGAGGGGCTCCGGCCCAGTGACAGCGACGGGGAAGGTGGTATCCCGTTTCCACCTTGAAGCACGGGGCAAACTGCAAACAGGAACTAGCAGAGGGAGCTGCTTTCCCTTCAGAGCACCCAGCCCCAGAGCGTGCGTGTGTGGGGTTTTTTTGCAGGCTCCACAGTGGTTACTGTTTGGCACCATGCAGCCAGCCCACGTTGAGGCACCTGAGCAGGATGGAGAAAGGCCTCACTGGGTGTTAAATTGGCAGTTGGGCAGGTAAACGGGGAATTCAGGCATACCTGGGGCAGTCAGAGAATCCAGCCTGGGGGATGCTGTCATCTTGGTTAGCTCCCTGCATATGGAAATGGAGCCCACCATGCCCGTGGAATGTGCACAAACCCCTTGCCAGCTTTCTCTGTAGGCAAGTACCTCTGCAGCCCTCCACTCCCCACCCACTGCTGGCATCTGTGCTCCTCACCTCACTGGGGAGCAGCAGAGCCTTTACATGCTGCTCCCTCTCCTATGTGTCATGGCACCTGAACCCTTCCCCAAGCTGGTACCGCTGCCCTCTGCACCTCCCTGGGTCTGCCCCATCCTGAGCCTCGGTGGACCCTCGCCTTTCTCAAAGTTCGGCAGTGTCTCGTGACTGGTACAGGATGGGGCAGGCCTGCCATACTGCAGTGACTGCTCATCTCTGGGGCTCAGACTGCATCCATCTGAACAAGAGAAAAGGAGCACAGAGCCCGCACCCGCCTGATGTCATAGACGGCCGCTTCTCCTCTCGCTCTGCTGCGACAGGCCAGGATGACGCGAGCTCTTCTCCGGGCCAGATCCAGGGCTGTCATCTTCCCAATCCCTGTGTTTCCCCCTGGAAAAGCAGAACAAGGAGCTGGGCACAAGGAGGAGACCAAGAGCTGCCCAGCTCTGTGTTTGGTAGCACTGCGTTCCCTCTCAAAGCAATTCATAGAGCCTGCCTGAAATGCAGCCGCCTCTGGGGAGGAATGGTGTCTAGCCTCTGTTTGCCAGAAGCTGGGAATGGGCGATGGGATGGATCACTTGGTGATTCCCTGTTCTGTTCATTCCCTCTGGGGCACCTGGCCCTGGCCACTGTCGGAAGACAGGATACTGGGCTAGATGGGCCTTTGCTCTGACCCAGTAGGGCCATTCTTATGAGGAGTGCGCAGCCAGCACACAATCCCCTGCACAACAAACCAGGGGAAGAGAACTTTCCCGAGGACACCAGGGTCCAAACCTCCTCTCACTGAAATTGCCTGGGGAGCTTTGGTTTTTGAAAGTCACATTTAGAGGATCCAGATGCAGTGTTCTGTGCGGAACTGCTACCGAGTATTCCTAGTAAGAAAAAGGATTTGACTGTGGAACGCATTGCCACAGCATGTTGCTGAGGCCAAAACGTAGCCACAGCCAAGGAGGGATTGGCTGTTTCTATGGTTATCGTGCATATCCAAAATTAGACTAGTCAATACTAGAAAAGGGTTTGGGGAGGGAAAGAGCAACTCAGCACCCAGCCAAGTTCAAACTCTTACAGGCTAGGAGACTTCACTGGGAGGCATGTTATCCCGTAACCCTGCTGTGGAGCTGCCTGCCCATTCGTCTCACATATCCAGCCCTGGCCACTGGACTGAAGGTGGACCCCAGGTGATTCCGATCTGTCTCAACTAGCGGAGTCAAGTCTGCTGGGATCCCAACCCTTGACTGCAGGAGCCTTGGTAGCTCCAGCCAGATGCATTGAGCTCACATCTGTGGCATACAGGGAGAAGGCAGAGCTGGGCCTGGCACCCATGCCCCTGGATGCTCTGCCAACAGGAGAGAACATGCTGCATGAGAATCAGAGTCCTGGCCCGGGGGTGTTCCCACTTTGAAGAGAGACGATCTACCAGAGCCCAGGTAGCGCCCCCACTGCCCCTGGAGGCACCTGTCCCCTCTCCCACTCACCTGTGATTACCACGGTCTTCCCTCGGAGGCTGGTTTGGGCCCTACACTTGGCCCCTTTGATGCAGTTGTAATAGAGGAGGGCATAGAGGCCCAGGAGCAGCCCAAGCACTAGCAGCACTGGTGCCATGGCTTCCCGGGGCGCAGCTAATAGGGTGAGCAGCAGTTTTCCCTTGGCTGCAGCCAATTCACAGACGCCTCCAGCTGCAAGATTCGCGTTTCAGGCCGAGCTGCCCTCCTCGGCGGGCCGGGGACTGAGCCAGAACCTGCAGCAAGGGAAGGACCAGGACAAAGGGCACTTGCTTCACATTGCATAAAAGCTCTCCTGGGCTGGTCTCTGCATGCAGCAGAACTATGGCAAGCCTCCTGGGCCACACTCTGCATGTTCACGCCCAGGATGTGCACAGTGCTCAGGCTGGCTGGGCCTGGGCCCTCTGCCTTATACCGGGAGCCTGGCTGTAGTTCAGTCAATCTGCTGGCAACACTGCCACCTGCAGATCCAGCGCCTACAAGACACTCCTTCGGCTTTGGACAAGGAGCGAGAGCCGGACGGGAAATTTCTGATCGACATTTTTTGTCCGAAAAAGCCAAGGTGTCAAAACTGAAACTGCTTGCAGGAAAGCCTTGGTTTCCATTCATCCCCCGCTTCAAACAAACGGTGACAGAGAAGTGTCAGTCCTCAAAAACATCCTGTTTCGGCATTTTCTAAACAAAAACGTTCCAGGTTTTGGTTTAAATGACTTGATAGACGGAAGAGACAAGGTGGGTGAGGTGGTGTCTTTTATTGGACCAACTTCTGTTGGTGAGACACACAAGCTTACATAGAGCTCTGTGTAAGCTCGAGAGCCGGTCTCTCGCACCAACAGAAGCTGGTCCAATAAAAGATATCACCTCGCCCACCTTGCCTCTCTAATATCCTGGGACTGACAAGGCTACAACACTATTGCTACATACACGAATTTACAATTAATAAAAGGTTAGATAAAGAAACGTTTTGATTGGCCTGGTCCAAAAGCAGTTTCAGATTTTCAGTATGCAGAATTTTTCGAGATTGAAGTTTTGTCCTGATTTGGGATGGAAAATTGTTCTGAAATCTCAAATTTCCCCCCCGACAGGAAAACCATCCCCCAGCTTACCAAGGACGGTGTGCTTGTTGTCTTCAACAACCCATGATTGCAGTGGGCATGGTGGAGGCTCAGCACCTTTGAAAAACTGATTATTGGCACCTCTGCAGCAGCCCTTTGACAAACATTAACGGATTCATGCTCCCAGCTGGCTTAGGGGCAGGGCCATTAGCTGTAGTGTCAGTATTCCCCAATTACAGGTGCACAGACAGGTTCCAACAGGCTTAGAACCACCACTCACGTTCTGAACTGTAGGTTTATTTCATGGTTTTCTATCAGAGAGATGCTGATTACAGTCTGGTACCATCTCTGCTAGAGAACTAGGACCCCAGCTGTGGGACAAAAACCCAATATGAAAGAACTAAAATAGCAGAGCAGGCACGGGGGGGCTTTAAACGATTAGTTAGCTAGCCCCATAGACGTGCATTTCACTTTACAGACCTAGGAACACAAAGTTCCAGCCCTATATTCTCTGTATCCAAGAACCCAAAATTGTCCCCCAGCCCCTCCTAACAGTCATTTGGACGAACACCTCCTATTCCCAATCATGCAGACATTGGCCACACAATAGCTCTGTGGCAGCGACAGGACTCACTCACGTGGAAGGTCTCCTGTGTGTGTAGGCACCACTTGCTGGCAATGGAATGACACTAGAATCACGCCCCCAGCAAACACTGGACTAGAGAAAACAGCTCAACTACACCACTGGGCAGTACAAGCAGAGGGGGGTGAGCCCACGGAGGGGAGGAGGAGTGTTTGCCTTCGGTTCCTGCATGCTGGGCTAGCAGAAGCCAGGAGCAGCATGGAAGGGGTGAACAGCAGCCAGCGCTGACCTGTGCAAGCCAGTTCCAGGGGGGTTGTGGCCAGCCTCCAATGATTTTAAGTGGGACAAATGGGGCCGGTAAAGGACAGAGGGCAGAAAATGCTGCTTCAGGGGGTCATTTGGACAGGCAGAAGGGGTGCATCCCATGGGCGTATATGCCAATCTCCCTCAGGAACATTCACCAGCTCCAGAAGTTCCTCTGCTGGAGGCCTGTTTGGCTGAAATGGGGTTTGCCAAGCACTGAGATCAGTGCTGGAGGATACCAGAGCAAAGCATTACAGTATTAGCATTTACCTTACCACCCACCCCTGCCCCAGGTTATGGCTGAAGATGATTAAACAAACCCTCATCTCCCAGTACCAGAGGCTAAATTCATGCAGGGCTTTAAAACACTTTGCGCCCCAGGACTACAAGAAACCCGAAGCTAACACCTTAAAGGCTGCTGCCAAAATACCAGAACTCACTCAACACAGGAGCATGTTCCCCACGGCTAGTGATTAGCCAATCCAATCCGTCACAGGTCTCAGGAGGTGAGCACAGGTGTAGCCCTGAGCTACAAGTGAAGTCACGGCCCAGGAGCCTTCTCACAGGAGAACACTCCCTTCACACCAGGCCTCACAACCTGCCCAAGGAGGAAAGTTCCCTGGCTGGAGAGGGCGAGAAGCTATCTGAGCCCCAAACTGCAGGTGGGAGGGAAAAAAGAAGGGTGCAAGTGTGGTTCTCGCTCTGTTTTCAATAGTATTATGAGAGTTTATTAATACAGACTTAATGCCATTGGAACAGATCGCAAATCCTTCCGTCTTTGTACAAAAAGGGTTAGTATTTCCAGATCAGAACATCGAGTATAAACCAGTAAAAATACAGCAGAGCGCGGCTCTAGGGCAGGAGAGCCAGGAGGGGAGGGGAAAGCCACTCCCGCCCTGTAATAGCTACAAACCTTGAGTGCCAACAGAGCGAGTCTGCTGTGCAGCACGCCGCCCTAAGAACATACCCTGTACGGGGGAGGGGATGCACATCGCCAGTGCATGGCACTGATGTGGTCAAGTACAAAGGGGAGCCACAGGGGCCATCACAGATACACCCTGTATTCAAACCTTCCATTCTTCAGGAGCTCACTTTGTCCCCAGCCACCCCAATCCTGGAGGCCTGGGGCAGAGCAGGTGGGGAGGAGCAGACCAGGGCTGTTCCGGGGCCCAGCCTGGAAGCCCTTCTCACCGATGTTGGGTTTTGCCATGGGATGCTCTTGTAGATCCTTGCTTGTGTGTACAGAGTCAGGACAGACAGTCGAAAGCAGGAGGTGACGTATTTTGTTTTTTATATACAGAATACAGGAAAGTTTCTGTAAAGTCTAAAACATTACAATGACTATGTACATCGGAACTAGCTGTTCTGGAGGGCGGGGAGGTGGCAGAGAACAAAAAAGACAAACAGGTTTACGACAAACGATTTGCTACAATAGACAGTTTGAGGCAACGTCATACCACATGTAGCACTGTACACAGCTTTAAAACATTGAAAATGCCATTACGGATGTATTTACACAGAGTCCAATACTTTTCCTTCTTTGAAATAAAATAGGATGGACACCAGGAAAAGAACTCACTTCTCATTGCCCATAATACACAGTAGCTACTTGTAGTGCAACCATAGCAGGGAGGGTGGGGTAAAATAAGTGGGGGGAGGATAGCACTTCTTTACATTAAATAAAACAATGATATTGTATAGATTTGCTGTATGAAAACTGTATTTTTCTCTTTTAATATAAAACTATTGTCACTGGCACAAAATAGAACAAGTTTTTGATTATTTTACAACTGCATGGGACCGATCTGTCAGAGAGAGTCCAAGTCAGCCAGCACCCGCCCCTCCCCCTCCTCGCTCTGACACGTCCTCCTCTTGCTGCAGCTTTCCTTTTAAAATGAAATGTATAGTACAAATATATGTGCAAATGCCCCTAAAACTTGAGCAAAAGAAGAAAATAATTAAAAAAGTGAAACGTTCTTCATTTCATGCAAACGGCACGTGAACAGTTTCTGGGCCGACAGAAAATCCCCACTTGGTTTGTACATTTTTGCATTGCAGGAGTCTAAGGACAGGGTTTTTCTTCCCCCACAGCTCTGCCTCAGCTCCTAGGGAACGGAGTTGGACCGCAGCACGGGCACCTGGTGGGGTTTCAGAGAGAGCTTTTCCTCCAAGTCCATCTCTTGTACTAAGGCAGCGTCCCCTTTGGGTTGTTTGGTTGCAAAGTCAGTGATGCTGAAGACAAACTGCAGGCAGCCCAGTTTGATGTAACTGCCGTGGTGGAGCAGGGCTGTTCCTTCCCACCCCGCTCCGCTGCCCCCTATTAAACTAGAGCTGCTGGCTTTGCAATTGCAGGGTTTCCGGCGTTGCCCTTGTGCCTGGGAATTCATCACGACTGCTTCTTCGTGCGGCTCCTCGTCTTCTTTTCTGCCTTTGTGGCATTCTGGAAAAGAAACGCAAATGAGAAACAGGCTGCAGCAAGTGTCCCATCCAGAGAGCGTCACACTCAAGCGCAGCAGCTTGTTTCTATACAACATGAAGTGCTGCAGTCACATGATCACCAGCCACTTCAGAGTGCGGCCAGCCCCTGGGTCAGTGCTGCAGAGAGCTGTATGTACGCCCAGCTGTGGGAAGTGCACGCAGTTAGGTGGGCAGAGGTGGAGAATGATGCTCGGAGTGTAGCCCCCCACAGGACCATTTGCTTCCAGGTCAGAGGCTGTGTTCCCTGTAAGCTGCGCGCTCGGGCGGCCATGCAGGAGAGATTCAAATGTCACCCAGCTGATTAGAGAGCACAGCTGGCAGCATGTGTTCAGGTGCCCTCCCCCCACGTTGCTCTGTCCTGAAGCTGCTCCTGGGACCCTCCTGCTGGCTGTGCAGAGCTGGGGAGTGGAGGGGGAGAGAGGCGGAAGGTGCTGTTAGGGTGTCCTCCTCCCCCTGTACCCCATCTCCGCAGAGCAGGGCAGAGGGGACAGCTTCACTCAGGAGGACTGGGAGCTGCTGTGCTCTGAATGGGGAATGGCGGAGTGCCTTTCTTAAAGAGACAGTGCACAGTTTGAGATTTCCCCAGCAGCCAGCTCACACAGTCTCTCTCTCTCTCTCTCTCTCTCGCGCGCGCGCACACACACACACCCCCACCCACCCCTCCTCCCCACGTACACCCTCTCTGCAGAGCGGGGGAGGGGAGACAACAGGGCTCAGAGTCAGTCAGGACAGAGCAGGAGAGCTTTCAGTGAGTGTCTTAAAGAGAGCACACAGCTTTCCCCAGCAGCCAGCGTGCGCACGCGCACACACACACACACACACACACACTTGTTGTTGTTACTACTTGGTACTTCCTGCAGCGCACGTATAGTCTCTGTAATTGTATTCTTTCTACGTGTGTTATTGTAGTGTTTTGACTGGTCTGTGCATTTCATAATTTTTATTTCTCTTACACTTAAATTTAATTCTTTGAGTAGTGAGTTCTAAAATGCCTAACTTGTCCTGGCTGGAGTAATGATCCCTATGGATATATTTATTATATATATATATATATATATAATAAATATATCCATTATATATATATATCCTCCCCCTGTATATATATTATATTTTTTATATATTATATCTAGGTTTTTTGTTTCTACTGGTGGCGCACATCTGCACACCCCTTGGTGCACATACCAAAATTTATTCTGTACATGGATGGAAAAAATTAGAGGGAACATTGGTCAGAGGCAAATCTACGGAGCAAGTCTACGAAGACCATGATTCCAGCTCAGAACTGATGGCTTTCAGGAGAAGCCCCAAGTCGGAATTAACTCTAATTAGAGGAAGCAGGTATTTGCAGTTCAAAGCACTCGCTGCCCAAGCAGCTGGGCTCAGAGGGGAGAGTTATACTGTGTGTGCTGAGCAAGTCTGGGCTTTGGTGACACCCCTTCCTTCTGCACTTAGTCCTTCAGCACAAACTGGAGTTTCCACTCCCCCCACTGCTGGCTCCCCTGGCAGCACGAGGGCAGGGCCCGGCCCCATCTCCCTGTTGGGAACACGTTCCTCCAAGACTTACTGATCACACTCTGCACTTTGGCAACAATGCTGCTGGGAGGAATGGGCGTGGTCTTCTCCGAGAAGTCACATGAATACAGAACATTGTCCACAGTCGTCCCATGCTCACTGTAGTTCAACAGCTCGTAATGTTTTGTATTCTAGGAAGGAAGAGACACTTAACATGTAACCCAGGCAACACTGAATGGGACAGAAAGCCCAAAGACCCCATTCTGTACTGCGTTCCTGCTTCCCATCAGTGCACTGCTCAGACGGAGGGACCTACCGAGCTAAACAGGCCGTTTCAGGCAGTGGCAAGTCAGACTTCATGGAATCTGGCTGCATGCATGTTACCCAGAATGCTCTGCATGCTGATCTTGCACAGAATGCAGAACGAGCAAATGAAAACTGCTCACACAATTATGGCTCATCAACCCTCTGAAAGAGATTCGTATCGTTGGGACCATGCTTTACTGCACAGGACCCAATTCCCCACCTGCTAATCCTCTGACAGACCCTCACACATTAGCCACTGTGTGCTGCTCACCACACTGCCAAGGGGTCTAACCAGAAAGGAGCGTCTGCTAGTGAACACTTCATTCTCAAACCACGGAGCACATTCACTATGCTGGAGAAACAGCAGGCCTCAGCCCTCCCTGCACAGGGGGTCATCAGCACAGCTGTGAGCACTAACTCCAGCCACAAGGCACTGCCCCAGAGATTAAACACTCTGCCTCCAGTGTGTCTAGAGACACTCAGGTGTGAGTGAGTCCCTGACCCCAGCAGAGAGTACCCAGCCTGACAGCGGGGGAAGAAGAGTGACATGACACGAGAAGGAAGCCATGAGGACTGATCAGATCTTGTCAGGGTGGGGTAGGATCAAGTTATGAAATTGCTATTACATTAAAAGTACAATGTTTTGTTAACCCACATTACATGGACTAAAACCTAGTTAACAGGGATAGCTCAGTCATTGTCAACGGGGAATTATCCGTCCCTCGGGTGTTTCTGGTGGGCTCCTGCAAGGATCTGCTCTTCGCCCAACATTATTCCGTCATTTTAGCAATGGTCTGGAAGAAAAGGTCCACAGACGATGAAATCGGTGTAGTAGTAAATAATGACCGGAACATGTCAAATCTAGAGCGCAAGGCAGGCTCATCTGAACAGCAGGTGTAACACAGCCAAAGGCAAAGTCCTACATCTGGGGACAGAGAACGCAGGCCTCTCGTAGAGGACAGGGAACGATTTCGGAACGCAGTGACTCTGAAGAGGACTTGGCTGAACATGCGCTCCCAGTGTGACCCGGTGGCTAAGAGGGCTCAAGGGATTCTTGGATGTATAAGCATAGACGTATACAGAGGAGTAGAGAGGTGTTCCCACTGTATATGGCAATAGTGAGACCACTACTGGCCTAGTGTATCCAGTTCTGGTGTCCACGCTTCAAAAATGAGGTTGACACTGAAAACAGATTAAGGACGTGCAGAGACTCAGACCAGAGTTTGCCCCGAGGGAACTTGTCAGCAGAACTCTGTGTCTCAGAAAGAGGGTTACCAGTAAATGCTGACCCCACCTTAACTCTTGTACAAGCCTGGCTCTCACTCTGCAGCCCACAAAGGAGCTCCACACAGCTGCCTTCATCTCCAACTCTGAGCAAGTGGCAAAGCAAAGGCCCAGGCACTCACCTCATCGTAGAATATGCAGGCATGTTTGCCAGACACATAGTTACAGTGACTGTAGCTTGTAAGGCACACATCCATGTCAGCTCCTGCAAGGGACGGGAAGACAAAATACGGGCTCAAGTCAATTGAATTCAGAAAAGCTGGCCCAGGCAGCACAGAGCGAGAGAATTAAGTGTCAGGGGGCTTGGTGAACAGTGCGGAGATAAGCCACAGAACAAAGTTTCTGCAGGGAAACTTCCCCCCTGTAAGATTAAGCAGGGGAAGGTGGAAAACCATTTCAGCATTATTGTGCCCTTCCAGTGTGCTAGGGGCTCCAGGCTGAGGCAAGAGTGGCAAATGCCCAAAATGATCATTAATCTCCCTTCTTAGCAGTTACCAGTTAGAAACCGACTCTGGGAGCCTAGGAAAGTTGTGACTTTTTAATGGCAAATCTCAGACTGTGTGGTATCAAGAGTTAATACTCCCACCCTAAAACAATGGCTATCAAATCTGGGCTACAGGCACCTAACCATGCCAGTCACATGGTGTCCTGCCATCTAAGTGAGCTTTCTTGCACATGTTGCCTGATAATACACAAGAGAAACAGAATGCCAAAATCCCAGGATAAAATGACTGGCCCCAACATGGCATTCTCCAAAGAACTGCATTCACTTCTACTGGGGTGACTTTAGTGCATTATGGCTTGGATTGTCTATGTGCAAACAAAATAAAAGCCGAACAAACAAATGGAAAGTGATTTTTTTTCATTGTGATTCTGCAAGCCCCCAGCTAGGAGACGGCACTGACCTGTCCCGATGTAGAGGGTTCTGTAGCACATGTTCACTGCACTTCCTGTGCCCATCAGGGGATAGAACACTGCCCGGGCTTGCACTTCCTTTCTTTGCACTGGAAGACAAAAGGGAGATCTGAACACTACTGAATATATTGCCTACAGTAATAACAAGTTACTGGGTTTAAGTATTCCCCCTACTGGGCTGTCTGGGGCTCACGCATCATTTTTAAAAGGAAACTATCAACTTGAAATTTGGACAAAATCAGAAATCATTTCAGCTCTTACCCCCGACCAATTGTTGTGGTTTTACAGTCACATCTTTCTACTCCCCCACTGCTATGTGAAAGACCCGCACAAGCCACGTGACTATACAGGGGAAATGACACTGGGCACGGACAAAGGAAACAAACTGGGAAGAGACTATTTCTCCTCTCTCATCTCTTCCTGTTCCAGGACTGTGAAGTGTTAAAGCACACGTCTTCTGAATTGTTGTCCTCCAGTTCCTTTAAGATGGTGCCCCTTTAAACTGAATTTGGAGCTAGCGAAAGCTGCCAAGTCGACAGCCCTAGAGACAAAGCTGCTAGTTAGCCCCTGAGAAAAGAGCAGGCAGATGCAGAACAAGCTTTTCCACGGATCAATTTAAAACTCCTACAGCTGGAAGGGTGGGGGCGGGGGAGGATTCCCTCTTCAACTGGTTTAATCTTAGTTCAGTCTCCACAGCACAGTCAATCCTGGACCCTCCTACTACCGAGGCTGCCGACAAAGAACCAGCGGTTACATGGACACAGAGCTCACATCCCCATTGCACCTGGAACAGGCAGACCACCATCTTGTTTCACATAAGGGTCACTCACATAGCAGTCAAATGGCAACCTGGTCTAGGTTTGAATGGCTCAGTACCTGGACCTAAAACCCCCATGTCCTTTTCCTGTCCATGCAAACACACATGCAGTCTAACCTAACTCCCCCCCCACATGCATCTCCAGGACAGTTTCACATCAAGAAAAGATGTGAAACTGACCAAGCATGCAGATTACAAACTGAGTAAAGAGCGTCAAAAAACGAACATTTAGAATCTGTGTCTGGAATTCACCACTGATGTCAAGAACACTCTCCATGGGATTACGTGGAGCCTTCAGCATGGAACATGCCAAAAAGCTTCACTGTTCCCAACACATCATTTCTACATTTGGCTGCTCTGCTTAGTACAGATCAGCCAGCGGGGCTTGTCTCAGAGGTTTTGTCTCAAGTGTGCCATCAACAAACAAAATAAAAGTCAAAATTAGCAAGGGGGGAAGTTTGATGGGTCAAAAAGACAAAGCAGGTAGGGAACACAGCCATGGATCTCCCCTAGGATAGTCTGTGCCAATGATCTGAGATTCAGTTCTACAAGTGTCTGCTGGCCACATTATTTAATCCCAGTGCTGGCCCTGTGCAGTCCCACAGCTGCCACTAGCTCCAGAAGTGTTAGAAGACAGACACAGTTACTGAGAGACATTCAGAATCTGTGCTGCAATGCCACAGCCTGAAATGACCAGGTGAGCTGAGACAAGGACAAATCAAGTTTGATACAGCCAATAGGGCACTACCACAGATCTCACCTCTGTCCCTATTGTACCCCCCCCCACCCCCCATAGGCCTAGACCAACTGAGAGCAGGACACGGCTCCCACAGGACAACTCTACTTTACTCCTGAAGGTAAATGGATACGGTTCAGGGAATTGATACTTCTTCCTAACAGCTGATAACCCTAACAGCGGACTAGGAAGCTGCATACCTGACACAGCTCTAAGGATCAGTGACACTAATGACCATAGCAAGGAAAGCAGAACCCTGACCTCAGGCCCTGACAGATTTTATAAGTGAAGGAGGTAACCGTTTCCAACTATTTAGTGTTAGAACATATCTGCAATTTTAGCTCTGCAGTTCCCAATTTGGATTGAAGAAATCCATGGATTTTAAAATGTAACACCCTCACTGTATGCCCCAGTTTTTGCAGCTCACGTTTAGGTTTCTCTTTCAAGCCCACAAACCAGTTTTCTCCAGCTCCAAAAAGAAGGCAGCAGGATTTCAAACACACTTGTTCATTTGCTTCCCAGATCCCCGAGCCTCTTGCAAACATGCCAGAGAAGGCAGCTGGGCCTTTCCCTTCCTTGCTAGATCAGACTGGTGCAACTTGGCCTAACACCACAATAACAGAAACAGAACATCCATGGCTGCAAGTTGCTGTGATGCAGCAGGGAGAGAGCAAGCTCCTTTTCCTACCACGTTTGCCAAAAGCTCAACAAGGGGAAGTGGAGGAACATTTCTGATCGAAGAGTATCCGGAGAGGAGGGGCAAGAGGAAGGAAGGAGATGAAATGGGGGTCTCCCAAATACCAGAAAAGAGAGAATCTCTCTGGATGACAGTCTGATGACATGGTATGCTGAGAAAAACCACAGCTCAATGCAAAGAGACTATTCTAGGGCTGCTCTTACCTTCAATGTGATTTGCCAAAGGAGACGACTGATGGGAACTGACACTGCTCGCTACAGATTGAACTTTGGAAGGAAAGAGCTGCTGTATTCTCTGCAAGGCCAGAAACTTGATTAGCTTCTCATCCAGCATATTTATCTCAATCTCTGTTAATAAATAAAAAGCAATTAGTAAGTTATTCACGGAGAGAGCGTCATTTGATCTGCTGTGGGCTTAACTGTCCTGCTCCTAAATTTTGCCATTTGCTTCTGTAAGCAGCAACTCTGTCAGGAAAAACTCTGCAGCCTCAGGAGTCTAAAGTGCAGGGTGCTCTATTACTTTCTAAATACATCCTCTTTCCTAGCAGCATGTCTGGACAGCAAGACTTGTCATCTTGGAGAGCTGCAGTCTAGACAGGAAAGGGACATTTTCCTTTTTCTGGCTAGGAAAAAGCTGAAGACTCTACACGTGGGCAGAGATACAGAAAGGCCATGTGTATTTCAGGCTCTTTTGGGCAGCAGGGATGGGGCGTGCTTCTTGTGAGACTCAAATTTACAACCCGGTTGGAAAAAAGCTTGACTAGATCTATCCCAGAGATAAATGACAACTCCTTAGGTGCGGTACACTCTCATTTTCAGGGTCACAGTCTTTCATGGCAGGTTCAACTTAAAATTGTTCAGAAAGAGGGGGAATTCGGACAAATCTCTATTCGTGTAAAAAGTAAATCTCAAAACAGATCACTGTTGCTGATGACAACCAGCAAGGAGGACAGTTACTCAGGCCCTGCAAAGGTCTGCATTGTGCTCGTGAACAAGTTAGTTCACCTCCTGCAAGAGCCGTCTCAATGTCAATGTCACTGGTAAAAGAGCGAGCAAAGGAAGCAGAGCCGTGGTGGCTAGTGTGAGTCCTGCTGCAAACGCAGGAGGCCAAGACAAACAGCCAGGTTTCTGCCAAAGGAAAGAGGGTCAAAATGGCAGTGCAAGAAAGGCTATAGAGAAGGGTCACAAGCAACAGACGGAGAATGAAGTTGAGAACTGTACAGCAGTCCTCTGGATTCTCAGTAAGTCACCCTGAGGAGAGTCCGGGTTTCCTGCTATTCCCCGGACAAAAGGAGAGGAAGATGTACCAGTCTCTGGGACAAAGGCAGAAAACGTAGCTGTAGAAAGATGTAACTGAAGGTAAACCCATAACAATACTGCAGCCCAAAGAATACGCAATCGCTGGCCTCCGAAAAGGTGAGGGAAGTGTCCTTGGATCACAGCTAAAATCATGACATAGCCGAGCTGGGGATCTGTAGCACATGAATTCCACCGAGCAACAGGTCTGGACACCAACATTCTGGACAGACACCCCCAAAGCTTATGAGGGTAAACACTCCAAGTACCAAGGTGTGAAAGTGAATAAGACCCACGATTTTGACAGGGATGGGGCACTCCCTTGTTCACCCAGGGTAATACATATCCACACCCCAGCCCCCTTTACCGAAGTCACTCTCCCCTTTAGCAGCGTATTTAAGGAAAGGAACATTGCCCTCTCGGCCAGTATACACAGCACCTCTGGACTGAGATCAAGGATCAGAGACTACTCACCGCTGTTGCCATCCATTAATGCTTTCACAGAGCTGGTGAGGTCCAACATAGCTGCAGAGTTTGAAGTGAAAGATGAGGGGATAGTTAAAGAGCTTCCTATGGACACAGTGCTGGGACTGACCTTACCATCTAGAGAGACGGGGAGAGAAGAGAAGTGTCAAGCTGCACAGTCACCTCTGAGCTACTGATGAGCCCTCAACTCATACTTCTGATTTACAAACTGCACAAAATGGCTCCTTTTGCTAGTAGCCACACTTTGAAAAGAGGAGTAACTCCTTTCACAACCAGTAATCCACGCCTGAATAGTACCACACGTTTTCCCAGAGCAGTTCTAGCTGGCAGAACTGAGTTCCGTTTCCACGGGCTCCTGCACCTCTACCATATGCTGAAGGGAAGTCACGTTATCCTGGAAGTACGACCTGTGGAGCAGAGCTGTAAGGTGTTTGGGGGACAGCCTGAAACCCAAATCTCACTGGACCCAGAGGGGAGAAATCTTGGGAGCAGTTTTTCTGTGTTGGGTTTTATACATTTGCAGAATTTTGGATAAAAAACATTTTGTTAACCAGAAACAAAATGAATGTTTCTGTAACTTGTTTTGGAGATCTGCTACTGCCAACACAAGTGCCATATGTACTGTGGAAGTCTGAAAGCTCTTTCCTGGGTGGTGAGAGTGTAACAGAGAAGCAATGTGCATACACGTGACTTTAGCTCATTCACAAACTGCAATCCTACTGCTTAAAATAGTGTGACATTTGTGAAATGTCTGCTTCAGAACTACATAGCAGTGAAGGAAATTACGCCCCCATGCCTCAGATACCCAAATCCCCTGCCTCCCCCTGATAATCTATTTAGAATTAGATGAGAAATACTAACGGCGTTTAAAAGGGACATTACTTTTTCCTTACCTAGATTCCCATAACCTTCCGTTACTAGAACCAAGAATTAAAATCTAATTTATTTTTCACTTCCAATGTCAGTTTCTCTTTAGTTTAGGCTCGTTCACTTGTTCTCTAACACAATGCAGCATGAGTTGAATAGCAAATACTGGAGGGGAAACCTACATTCCACCAACATTTGTTATCATAGGATTTTTTTAATTTTACAGAAAAGTTCTCTTGGAAGCTGAGTGGGGCTTTGGTTTGCATTTTATAAAATCTAAAGTTTGGGCCCAAACTGACCTGACAGCATCCCTTTAAGAAGCATTTTCAGGATTATCCATGCTTTGCCGGACTCTTAGAAGCTTGAACATAATGTTTCTCCATATCAATATGGTCCCTTTTCCACTTGGTAAAATTTCCCTCCTCCCCATCCCCGTGCTTCCAGCTGAAGCAACAGCCAAGCCAGCAGCTGTGCGTTTGCTTTCTCCTTTGTGCACCAGTGTGATTGAGATGGTCAGCAGCCATGGGCATATATTTTACATTAATGCTGCTTCAGAGGAAAATCGGTCAGTCACTCATACCAGAGATTTTTAAGAGAATACTCAAGCCAGCTAAGCGCTTGCTCTCCCCACTGTGTGTACTAACTGTTTGGATGCTCACTAGCTCCAAAAAAATAATTCATTTATTTTTAAGTGCCCTGAAAGCACTTTAACAAATCAAACTTATGTGGGTATCTCTCAATCACTTCCCTGCCGCTACGGAGGGCTCAGCCACTGGTGCACCTCAGCCCCTCCTATTCTCTGGGGCTATAATCCTTGGCTCTCATTTCGGTTGCTGGGTTTAGTGTGCAGGTGCTGGGTGGCTTGTGACACCGAGAAGGTCAGACTAGATGATCCGGTGGTCCTTCTGGCCTTAAACTTGACTCTGAACCCAACCCTCCCCACAGAGCTGTACTGGGAACACCGCCACCTCTACAATTTGCATTGTGACTGTTACATGTCCTTAATGGCCTCTTTTCAGTTGCACATGGCTTTTTGAATCTTTATGTTGTACAATGACATTTTCTGGGCTTAAACGAATGTGAAGGTGTTGGTTTATTTGTTTTGAAGCTTGAGGAAAACCGATTCAGCTGTTTCTCTGTACAAGAAAATATCCCATTCCTCAATTATAAAAAATTGCAAATTTTCTGAACAGCTCTACCATTCAAAAAGAAGATTCACTATTTGCATTGCCATAATGGGTCTGCATATCTTTGAATTAATTTTTTATGTTATCTGGTCCTAAGGAATCCATTTTAGTACGTTTGTCAGCGTCCACAGTATTGTACATTTCTTTTTCAATTAGCAGCACAGACATTACTGGTGCAATTCGGGGTGGAGGCTGTTAACCACAAAGCTCACTGAACAGCATGTATTATGCCAGCAAACTTTCACTATTAGTGTTGTAAACTTTATATTTGATATAAACCTAGTGTTAAACAGAATTGTCCTATGAATAACTTTCATGATTTGGGTATACATCCAGAAGGACAAAGTTACAAGACACTAAACACATCGAAGGTTGTGCAAAAAGCAGACAGAAGACTATTGTAATTCATAAGAACCAGGGTGGAGCTGAGGTTGTACATGAAATCTTAACTGTGGCATTTCCTGACTAACCCTCGGGATTTGGGTTTTTTTTGTATACAGCCTCTGCAAACAAACGAACGGGGTCACACATTATGATCTTCACAGCCTTGAGTGCCTGCTTCCAACAGGACATTAAAGCAGAGAGATTTGAAGTAATCCATTTGGAAACTCCAGCAATCTTCTTCAAGCAAATGTACTGTTACAGTTGTCAAAATAGCAACTGTGACAGCCAGGGCCGGCTCCAGGCACCAGCTTGTCAAGCAGGTGCTTGGGGCGGCCGCTCCGGAGAGGGGCGGCACGTCCAGGTATTTGGCAGCAATTCGGCGGACGGTCCCTCACTCCGCCTGGGAGTGAAGGACCTCCCGCTGAATTGTCGCTGCAGATCGCAATCGCGACTTTTTTTGTTTTGTTTTGTTTTTGTTTTGGCTGCTTCGGGCGGCCAAAACTCTGGAGCCGGCCCTGGTGACAGCAACACAGCAACTGAGCAGTTTAAATGATAGTGCGTTTCCAGAATTTCCAGTTCCTTCTGAACCCCTGATGGATCAACAGTTTCAGAAAGCAGCACAGTGCTCCCCCTCTTTAGAGACGCATTCAACTGGCAACATCCAGCACAGGGCCCAATTTCTGTTTCAGGACCTGTGGGCAACCCTAACCCTAACTCTTTCCATGGTGCCATGTCTGCGGCAAGCCTCGCTTCTTGCAGTTACTATACTTCATGCTCTGAAAGAAAGATTTTTAAAACACTCACTTCCCAGCTGGAAGGCCCAGATCTCCCCATCAGATGCTCACCTGAAGGTGGTGCTGGTGAACAGAATCTGTGTGTGGATCCGATGGCAGAGATCCCATCTCCCGTTGCCTGTGGAGGAGTAAGAGCCCTTGTGGCAGTCAAAGGGGAACCAATTGATCGCAATTCTGCTGTCAGCGGGGGGCCTATCTGCGTCTGGACATTCTTTCTTTGCAAAGTGCTGGTGGTCTCTAGGCTGGCACAAGAGCTTGGTATGGAAGCAGGCATACTTGTGACTGGCACAGAACCCCTTTGTGCACAAGAAACGGGTCCTGCTATGTTCTCCGTCTTCACAACAGTTCCAACTGTGTGATTCAGAAGTCCACAAGCTGCTGGGGGGGTGAGGGGCCTAGCCCACGTTTGCCGATGAGACAGCCCAGGTATTGCATTACCTGGGCCAATTAGCCTCTGAGAATCAGTCAAGTGTGCCGAAGGTTCAGAGGAAACACCATACAAATGAGGACCATTTACTTTAACTTCAGAGGCAGTTGGCCCATTAGAAGTCCCGCAAGAAGATATTTTCTTTGACTTATCCATACAAGAGCTGCAATTGACATCTTCCTGTGGTAAAGACTGCTGGGACTGAGAAGAGCTCAAGGAATTCTGGGTGGTAATCCCTGAGGTGCACGACACGGAATAAAGGGAAGGTGTGAGTGCCTTGTCAGCTGCCTGGTAAGGGTTGGTGACTGAGCCGTCTGCCACAATAACAGGCTTAATATCAGCCTTCTCTGTCTGTTCAGAGTCCCAAAGCGAAGGCATCTGCTTAGCAGATAAATGTCTCAAAATGCTGCACTGGAGCGCAACAACACTACAGAGCCACTGAAAACAGAAAGAAAACGTAGGTAAGTGTCACAGGCTGGTCACTCACACAGCATGCCCGCTTCAGCCACCCAAACAAGCAGGTCACTTTACCCGGCATCACTCTGCCTGCTCCTGGAAAAGCAGTTCACCACCACAGCAAGACAACTTAATATAGGTATATTATGGAGCCATGGTAGCTGTTCTGATACAAATGCAATACAAATCAGGTGGTTACGAGCACTATACCTCTGTCACAGGACTTACACCTATTCCATAATATATATCAATCACGTTGGTACTCAAGAGAAACATTTTGCCCAAATCCAAGCTAGTTACAGTGAGAGTCTGCCTTATGCCCAAAATTCCACCTCCATCTTGCTACAAGATTCAAACAGATTCCACTTTAACACACTACTTACTGGCCTTTCTATAAAATGGGTTTCTCTCAATCTTAGAGTGCATCCAGCCAAATGACACTGTAGAGAAAGCTGGAGCCGACTGCAGAAATACTTTGGCTTCCTGTACAGAAGCTTTTTTAGGGACAGAGCAGAGAACCTATTTAAACAATGAGGATTGGGGGAGGATTCCTTCAAGGCTTCCAAAGGCAGCGTGCTGACATTACCAGCTTGGGAGGCACTTTCTGAACAAGGATGGGTATTGGCCTAAGGCACGTCACCATGCATCCTTCACTTCCAGAACAGAATGGAGTCCCTACATTAGACACACATACACAGAGGCTGCAACTGCCTTCCACTGAAGTTTACCCCACTCACACTGTGAGACCAGCTCATCTTGTCAGTCTTGTAACAGACGACAGAGTGGCTTACAGCGTAGACCGCTATTTGCAAAGGGATTTGTGGCTTACAATACTGTAACCCAGCAAGAGAACTCATAGGAGGTATAACATTTAGATTTGACATTAAAAATATGCCCATACAAAGCTTCCGAGTGTCCTCACATTAGTCTTACAAAAGCCACCCAGCAACATGAATGTTAACATACAAGTTCGTTAACGCCACCAGCCTTACACAACCAAATGGAGAAAGCAATTTCCCTCTGCCAGATGACAAAAAATAAAATAAAATAATAATAATAATAATATATGGATATATACCCATCTCATAGAACTGGAAGGGACCTCGAAAGGTCATCGAGTCCAGCCCCCTGCCTTCACTAGCAGGACCAAGTACTGATTTTTGCCCCAGATCCCTAGGTGGCTCCCTCAAGGATTGAACTCACATCCCTGGGTTTAGCAGGCCAATGCTCAAACCACTGAGCTGTCCCTCCCCTCAATCGGCCTGCTAAATTCAGGGTTGTGAGTTCAATCCTTGAGGGGGCCACTAAGGGATCTGGGGCAAAATCAGTACTTGGTCCTGCTAGTGAAGGCAGGGGGCTGGACTCGATGACCCTTCAGGGTCCCTTCCAGTTCTAGGAGATAGGTATATCTCCATATATTTTAATTTAATGACAAAAAATGTAAACACTCAAATCACACCAAGCATTATACCCTCCTCACTCTCCCCCAGACTCTGTCAGAAACAGCCTTCTCTCTGTGCGTGGGAGGTGTAACGATGAGGGGAACTTGCATGATATAGGTATCCACCATCAGCTGACGAGCTGTAGGTCAGACACCAGTCTGGGGACAATGGACTTGAACGTTGGTACTCTGACCATCCAGTAGCTATACTAAGGAGGGTTGGCTGGAGCTGGGAGACATTTCCCCCAGCTTGTCGGTAGGGGGCTGGGATTTGGAGAGTGGAAAGGTGCCAGCAGCAGAACAAAGGAACCTGGTGGTGGTGGTGGGGCAAAGACTGTACCCTAGGAGTGTGCCTAGAGGTGCTGAGATAACACTGCATGGGCTCCATTCAGACTTGAGGCTTAACACACAATCCAGCAGCTGGATCCCTTCACAGCTGTGACAGGTCATGGGAGGAGAGAGAAGAAACAGTCACCACTGCACATATGTTCTAGACTTGCTATTCAGAAAGATACTTTGATCATATCTAACTGAAATGCACAGCAAAGAGAAGCTATAGAGCCAAAACATTTGCCATCATTTACCTCTTGTTGTTCTGACTGGCTGGCTAAGTGCTCAGAGTTCAAAAGGTGCTTCTGTGAGGATTCCTCAGGGACCCCATTACAGATGAGCTCACCATCCCGAATTGCTGCAGGTGCAAGTAAGGGGGGTGGAAACCGGTATTGAGATTTTATCGCATCAGGAACCTGAATTGTCAAGAGGGAAGAGGAGACATTAGATAATTACAGGTGCGTTCCATTAAACTACAGTCATTCTTAACAAGTATTATCCAAATTTACTACTGGCCGATGGTTTCCAGGCCAAAGAAACCAGAGATTGTGCCAACACCGGTCAGCACTGTGGCAGAGTGGAATATGAAAGGGGGACATCAGAAGATAGGAAAGTTTCAGGGCTATGTGCAGACTTGGTTTAAATTGACACAACTCTGCTGAAGTCAATGGAATTTCCCCTGCTTATACCAGATCTGGACTTGAGCCCTTAGTGTATTGGTTGTAGCATGAATGCATCCATTCAAACAAAATAAAAAAAGAGCGGGTGAAATACATTTATTTAGAATCAAATGCCCATTATATTGAGTTATTCTTCCTCATTTAGATTGGGTGAGGTATTTTGCTGACAAATTAGAACACGTGAAGCAGAGCTGGTTCTTCTGACTTCAGCACCTGCTACAGAAGAAGTTCCTCCATATCTCTACTCTGCTTTAGAAGTTAGCCACCTCAAACACTGCAGAAGAAAACCGAAGCCTGGACCCCAAGCTTGGCAGGTTAAAGAACTTTTCAGTTTATCTAAATTAGTACATGACAAAAAGCAATGCTTTCAACTGTGGGGCTCTGAGCCACACATTTAGTAGGATACCCTCTGCCCTGGCAGCTTTGAGTCCATTAATCCTTCATCCATCCCCCATAGACAGATAAGTATCTAGTCTTAGCCTGGAGGCTCTAGTAAAGATTCCCTCCCACTTTGTTCTATCTTCCCAACTTGTTCCAAAAGTGTATTTACATTTACTACTCAAAGGAGTTTAATTTAGAAACCTTACTAACTTTAAATTGTAGTAGTGACTCTTGAAAAGTAGGGTGTTAAGCTAGCTGACCTGCTGTGATTGCAGAAAAATATTTACACATTCTAGAGCACATAAAAACAGGATGGTTTGCATGGTGTATGCTTGCTTTCGTCTCATATACAAATAAGTAATATAGGGAGCTCTTAGTAACTTAAAAACCTTCCAATTTTGAAGCATGAGTGCCACTCACTAGAAAGGCAACAGCATTTCTTAAAGTTGCATTTGAAAGATGTGTAGTTGCCACCAAGTGGCAAAACTGTGTAATGCTACTTCATTGGTAGGCTGGATAGCTAAATGTAGCTACTGGAAAGCAGCAGTACTCCACTCCCAAGTTTGAGATCAGGTGCTATCGTCACTTCTTCCTAGCCCTGCTAGGGACACACCAAAGACTAGAGACTTGATAATCCATCACACTGGGGCATGCCTGTTACGTGCCTTTTTATTATGCTAAAACATGTAAGCAAGGTTCTCCAGAACGTTTCCTGTTTTCACTTACCTTCAAACCTCTTCGCTTCACTGACTGAACAACTCTGCGGTTGGGAGGGTGTTTCTTGTGGATTCGGTTCAGGAAATCCACCTTGACAACATGCTGAGATATGGTGTCTTGGAACCGATCAAAAACCCGGCACCGATTGCTCAGGGTCATGTTCTTCTGGTTCAGCTGGAAGAGCAGATATAATACTGGCATAGTTAGGATGACAGATCCCAATACCTGTTCCAAACAATAGCTGCCTCTTTCACAGTCAGTTGGTACTGTACCACCAATACCATCAGCTCAGCTTTAGTGCTCTATGTTTATGAATCAAAAAATATAAAATTGTTTCTGCTAGAGGGTACAACTTTATAAAGTCGAAAGATAAAATCTTTCAGTGGCCCAATAAGTTAATGTCTGTTTGTGTAATCTCACAAACAGTCGATCTCCTGATACATGTATTTAGATACCAGCCATCAGTATAATGAATATTTGACTATAAAATAGTCCCCACCAACTTGAAGCAGAGGGAACAGAGAGCTGATTCACACAAGGAACTCCTTATTCAGAAAAGGGTAGGGTTTTGGGGGGATAGTTCTAGACTTTGGTATGAAGAAGCTGAGAGCTACAGAGAAATAACTTTCATCTACTGCTTTCCTTCTGTCTCAGAGGTTGCCAACTTGATCACATTTGTCTGAAAATCAAGCTTTTCAGAGTCACAAACACCAATTACTAAAGCAAAGAAAATTAGCAAAATCAATATTCTACTTTTTCAGTTTGTTTACTTTGTGTATAGTCAGTTTATTGCTTGTTGAAAACATCCTTAGAAATACCAATGCAGGAGCAATAAACTCTAAAAGTTTGAGTTTTTTTAAAGTTAGTCCATTAATAAAATTGAATCTGACCATGTCCTTTTAACAGCCATTTACTGTTCTAAACTTACCACCACGTGTTCAATATGATTTGGACACATCCATCTGCCCAGGGGCATGGCAGTAAGAGGGGGCTCAAGACAATCCATGTGGAACAGGAGGGGGCAGTAATCACACTGAATAAGAGGTGCCATTCTGCAACTCCTGCAAAGAAACAGGGAAACAGCTGCTATTTTTATTATTTCCTAGAAAACCAAAATTAATGTTGCTCACCACCTTCCTATGCTACAAGTGGGAGGGGAGGGATCACTTGTAGCCAATAATTAGAAAGAGACCAAAGTGGCCCCAGTGTCACAATTCATGTAACCTAATAAAGTTACTGTAGCTCTCATCCTTCCTTTCCCCTGCATTATTTGTTGCTATTGTCTAAAATTAGGCAACAATGGTGTAATTCGATCTGTGTGGAGTCCTATTGGACTGAAGTCAAATGGGTACAAAGATCTGCCCATGCAGATCCAAGTGCAGGCTGGGGGTCTTGGATTGTAAAATCCTTCGGGTAGGACTGGAGCAGTGTCCTTTGTTCCCCATGCACTCCATAGAAGCTGTACGAGCAGTTCTGAACACGCTGCTCTCATTCACTACTGCTTTGGCCAGTAAGCTCATTACCAAGGAAACTCATGGACGCTAAGAGCAACCTCCAGGGAGTTCAGTTATTCCCGATTACTCCACTCCTCAGAGAGGTACAGTCTGTTGCAATGGAAACTTTTACTTCAGAGAGATGGAAGAGGTCATAAAAAACTGGACATGAGAGGGGTTCTCTTTCAAATACGCTTGTTCTTCCCAGCCACAAACAATTCATTTAATGAAGCCATCAGCCATCTCGTAGGTTTCTTTTTTTAAAGCTTACCTGAAGCTCCTCCTCTCTTCCGACAGCTCACTTAGAGTGAAAGACGACACTAAGCATAGCTGTACTGTGATTCAGTTTCCACAATAAAATGACTTAGACTATCAATTAAACTGACTTTTTGGGCTGGGACTTAAATTCATAGATATGGTTCACTATTCCAACAACCCAACATTCCATAAATATTTAGCTCTATGGTTTTGTGATTAACCATTTCTGAGTGTCCCCTGCATAATCTGGTGGCATGCATCTTTGTCAGTGATGTTCTGCCTTTTGTTTCTGAGGGTTATTTTCTCCTAACACCCTCTACATGTACCATAAATTACACTCACTACTACAAAATTTTTATTTATCCAATACCTTTTAAGATCAAAACTGGTATTTAAGCAGAGGATGCCAAACTTCTTTCACAAACAACAGAATTTCACCCACACCAAGTGAAACTCCCAGAAGTGGGAGACTTGGGTACCTGTTGCATGTGAAGCAGACTTTCACCGGCAAGGGAACCAGACCATTATGGTCTAGCTCATGTTGTGCTTTCTTAACATTCTTTCCCGTGGTTTCCTCCTTCCTCCTCCTCTTACTAGTACCTGAAAAGTAAATGAAAAGGTTTTGCATTACTCGTGTGTAACAGAGCTCCTATTCTAATCACTGTAACTGGAGCAGATGGATATACACATCCATCTCCAGCAGAAACAAACAGATTGATCTAGGAAGGGGCTAGCAAAGCTGCTTAGGGCACCACAGCCCTGACTTAAATCTGGTATCAATTTAAATGAAGGGGAGATTAGGAATAAAAAGATAAAATGAAGGCAGGCTGGTCTCATTTGTAGACAGGAGCCAAGAAAGCAAGCAGCCACCTAGATTTAGTCAGAGACAACATCTAGGCTAAAGAGTGTTCAAATGATCAATTTATTACTTAGTATGAAAATCTATTCCAGGAGTACAATGGCAGTGAATGAAAGTTTGGCAATTAACAGTCCTAACAAAATACAAGGAGACTTCCTCTGGCTAGTAAAATCCTCTCGCCAGTGTCATTTGGTCTGGCAGAGGGCGTCTGAGAGTGGCTGTACAGTACACTACTCTGTTAAACTATTGAAGTTCAGGGCAGTCCGGCATTTTGCTATTAAACAGATTTCCAAGTCCTCCTGCGTGCCCTGGAGCAAAATAAAAACTCATCTATCGTTCCAGTGAAGCAGCCACATCAGAAGAGGAGCTGGAGGAGAGCGTACACCCGCACCATCTACTTTCACGAGGAGGGGGCATCAGAGCCAGAATTAGAAAAGCATGTCAGTAGAAACTCGCATAAGCTGGACAAACGAGAGCACAGAGGCGGCAGAGGGCACGTTTGCAACCACCAGTTGCATTTCTGAACAGTAAGCTATGCAAGCAGACAATATTTACTCACCTGGAAGTGCTGTGGTGCAGGTCAGTTCATTCGGCAACTGGAACTGGGTTGGGTTTCTTTCCATGGCAGCTGCAATAAGAAGCTCAAAGGGTCGCTTCAGCTGGGGCTGCCCACAGTCCATTTCCGCAATGGCAGAGTCATCATCCACGTCAATTATGTCCTCATCTACATCATTCTGCTCTGAATTGGGAGTCTCAGTGCTGGCATTAGATGTGGGAGTGCCAGGCCGACTTGTTCTCCGTTCCAAGATCCTGGCATGTGCAATTGCCCTGATGCTGGTGCTAGACCTGTCCAACAGGTCTGTGTCACTGGTAGGGGAGGTGGTCCTTTTCCCAGATTTGTCCACCAATCCATTTACCTGCCCCAGCTCCTTCTTCTGTTCTCGCTTCTGCAGAACATGAAGAATCACACTTACCACTCAGGCCAGATGAATAAGTACATTGGCCCTGATACATACATAAGTAAAGATTAAACAGTTTTCAGAAATGCTACATGAACAAGAGCTCAAGACATTTATTGCAACAGTTTCTCACCATGACATTTAGCCTTAAGCCAGTAAAAGCAATTGGTTATTGCTAGTGTGACTAAGTCATACAATTACTAAAGCAGTTAGAGCGGCCAAGCGTGGGAGGAGGTTAGCCTACTTGCCTTTTGCCTCTGGAGACTTGGATTCAAATCCAGTGTGGACACAAGGAACATATTTAGTGGCATCAGGTTTCAAATTAATACTCAAGAAGTCAACCAACCAATGTATTTGGAAGACCATATTTACCAATGACACCTCTTAGAATAATGCACCGTGCAGCAGGCTTTGCAGTGTTTGAGTCCATTTATAGCAGGACTACTCAAAAACGAGAAAAGAATTAGAACGATGACTTGAGAGTACATAAAAACTGCAATGTGCCAACACAACACAAGAACTGGCCACTTGTGCTCAGGAGAGTCCGTGGGGAGCTGCAGGTAAGGCCGGAGAGCAACACTGGAGCTAAGGGCTGCAATAGCAGAGGCTGGGGCACAGAAGGGTTCAAGTGTCCGAAGAAGCATGCAGAGTACTTGCCTACACTATGCCTAGTATGAAGAATCCGCCACTGGGAGTCAACAAAGTAATGAAAAGCCACCCTAATAAAGTGGGTGAGTATGGAAAGGAACATGGAATACATACAATTTTCAGGGGACTAAAGGTGGAGTTTGGCAAGCAACTGTGATTTAATTTTGAGTAGGGCTGTCGATTAATCGCAGTCAACTCACACGATTAACTCAAAATTAATCGCAGTTTTAATTGCACTGTTAAACAATAGAATACCAATTGAAATTTAGTAACTGTTTTTGGATGTTTTTCTACATTTTCAAATGTATTGATTTCAATTACAACACAGAATACAAAGTGCACAGTGCTCACTTTCTATTATTTTTATTACAAATATTTGCTCTGTAAAAATGATAAACAAAAGAAATAGTATTTTTGAATTCACCTCATACAAGTACCATAATACAATCTCTTTATTGTGAAAGTGCAACTTACAAATGTAGATTTTTTTTGTTATATAACAGCACTCCAAAACAAAACAATGTAAAACTTTAGAGCCTACAAGTCCACTCAGTCCTATTTCTTATTCAGCCAATCGTTAAGACAAATGCTTGGACGCATGTCCTCTGCAGTGGTGGTTGAAGCATGAAGGGACATATGAATCTATAGCGCATCTGGCATGTAAATATCGTGCAACACTGGCTACAACAGTGTCATGCGAACATCTGTTCTCATTTTCAGGTGACATTGTAAACAAGAAGCGGACAGCACTATCATCTCCTGCAAATGTAAACAAACTTGTTTGTCTGAGCGATTGGTTGAACAAGAAGTAGGCCTGAGTGGACTTGTGGGCTCTAAAGTTTTACATTGTTTTGTTTTTAATGCAGTTTTTTTGTACATAAGTCAACATTTGTAAGTTCAACTTTCATTATAAAGAGACTGCACTACAGTACTTGTATGAGGTGAATTGAAAAATACAATTTCTTTTGTTTTTTACAGCACAAATATTTGTAATCAAAAATATAAAGTGAGCACTGTACACTTTATATTCTGTGTTGTAATTGAAAGCAATATATTTGAAAATGTAGAAAACATCCAAAAAATATTTAAATGGTATTCTATTATTTTTTTAATCGCGATTCCTTTTTAAAAATCGCTTGACAGCCCTAATTTTGAGGTCTCTAGCCAGCCAGCATTAGTTCTTGGTGGTCCTAGTCTGGAAGGTGCAATGAGCATAATTTATTATGAGTCACAAGGGGCAGCATCAGCACAGTTTAAGGACTTAGCAGTCACATCAATCTACATGAAAGCTGTGAGATGTGCAGCATATGAACCTCCAAGGGAGAAAATGCGCAAAGCCAGTTGCACATGGGAAAGGAGGAGAGGAACCCCCCCCCCCCAAAAAAAAACAACCAACCAAAACAGGAAAGAAATCAGGAGCAGAGGGAAAAAAACAACAAATTTGAGCCACCAGAAACTCAGCCTTTTGTCGGATAAGGTTTTTCCGGAAGCAGCATTTCTTGTTTGTGTGAGGTGCTGGAATGAGCAAAAATTAAGGGCTAAGCCATTCAAGATAAGGAAAAGAGTTAGAAAAAGCAAAAGCCATTGCTCTTTTTAAGATGACCTTTTTATTGTTGAGACAAGTCTCTGAAGCGTTACTGTCTTCAGGATATAACAGCATCACAAGTGATTTGCCAGGAGCAAGAGACCATGATAAAAGGTGGCAAGTTGGAAAAAAGAATGTGTTGGAGGTGAATTTGTGTGGCACTTCATATGAATGGCTTCCTGGATAATTTGGTGCAGAATCTCTTTAAACACTTGGGTACACAGTCTGAAGACGTCATTGCTGCAAAATCATGTTTACATTTAGCAAGGAGAGCTTCCTGGGAAATAGCATGTCAAAACACCAAGCCACAATCTTGCCGAATCATCTCTCCATCCTGTTCTTGCAAATAAGGAAGTCATAATTCACAGCAATTCAGTCTGTTGCTATGGAAATTGTTGTGGGGTCACAGTTTTGTTTTGTTTTTGCTAGCCAGAATCATGAGGCACTGCAATAAAAGCATCAGACACTAAAGATGGGAAGCCATATTAAGTCACAACTAGTCCATCTCCTTTGCCCGTGCAGAATTATTCCCTCTGGGATATTTTTAGTGCAGTTTGTTTTTTCCTGTTCAAGATTAAATGTGGAAAATTGCTGTTTGCTGAGGGTATGTTACTAAATTAAATGTTTGTAAGTCTGGATTTAAAGTTCAGTTTTGTGATTTCTAATAGTAAAAATCAGTACAGGAATTTGGGACTGGCTTAGAGTTTTCTATGCACCTATTCCTAATCAAAACCTCTCTGCTCTGCCAAGCTGTCTAACCTTCACTTTACTTCCTGCGATTCCATGATCTCACACACACTGGAGCAGAACTCTAAGGTTTTGTATCTGTGTCTGTGGGGGTGGGAAAAGAAAGGTTGGTAGGAGGAAAAAAAGGGCAGAAAGACTCAAATACGAGTGACAAATGTTTGGAAAATACTAAAGAGTGACCCAAAGAGAACCGAGTTTGTTTGGATAAGAGGTTTTACCTTTCGGCGTACAGTGCAGCGATGACACATCCACTCCCCTGGAGGCAACATTTCCTCGCTCAATGGAGGGTTACTACAAGAGGAATACAAAGACACAGTTTACTTTCAGATTCAGCTTGCAACTCAGAGCATTTCAAGCTGGCCCAGAATAATTCTGCGAGCTTCCATTGCCAGGAATCTTCTGCATTTTATTCAGGTTCGTTGACTGTGCTCCCTCTGTAGACAGTTCTTTGTAATAAACCTTCTATCACCAATGAAGCAAATTATAAAATCTTATAGTCTTCTAAAACATTCACTTCCACCTTAAAATATTCTGTTCTTAAAATCAGTCCTCCATATTAAGCACTTATTTTCCACTACTGTGGTGCTTGCCCTGTCCTTCGCATCAAGAAAATAGACTACACTTTTGGCGCCATATAAGTCATTGCATTAATAGATGCAAGTTTCACTGCCCTTAAATATATACACCTATGCACCTTTATAATTCTAACAGTGTGGTCTTAAAGTTCATTTAGCGCCTACCATAAGACTGGGTCAGATTCTTGTCCAAGAAATGTGGCATAAAAATTCCCCAAAACGAGTGACAGAATTTGTCTTCTAGTTTACAGCCAGGACTCCTCTTCAACTGAGGGTGTCTCTACACTGGAGCTGGAAGTGTAATTTCCAGCTTGAGGAGACAGCTCAATAAAAGCTAGTGTGGGTAACACGCTAAAAATAAAATAAAGGTAGTGTGTGAGGGGTGGGACGGATTCTCTGTCCCAACTACCGTACACGCCTAGGGTCCTTGACAGGATTGGGCTTGGAGTTGCTAATCCATCCTGCCTCTGGGATCCACTTCTATTTTTAGTGCACAAACTCAATAAGAGCTAGTGTGTGTACATTTACCCACCTCCAGCTCCAGTGTAGACATGCTGTGAGTTGTTGCCATGAAACTCACCTGCCCAGGAAGAGAAGAGGCAATGCATTATATCTACCAGTGCATTAGAATCAGCTAACTGGCAGCAAAACACATTCATTCTCTGCATCAGTTACTATCAATCATAATAAGGCCCTGGTAGTCCACCAACATGTGATATATGCAGTCTGACTTGAATATATGAGCATAAGATTTGTCTGACTCAAAGAATCAGCCCATAGCCATTAATGAACAGATACAGCACCACGTCAACAAGAATATCTCCAAAACTGAGAGATGTTATACTGCATACGTGAGTCAAAGTCCATATTCCTTGGAATAGCATTTTCTGTGCCTCCCTTCCCACTATATTTTAATCTCCTTCGTCCAATCCTCCTTCCTGTCTATGTGATAAGGCCATTGGTGAAAGAATTACAAAGTTACTGCTTGACCACAGATTGGGAAGGGTGGAAACCCTTTTCATACGGCTTAACTACAATTCTTTCTGTTTTCTGGAAGCAACAGAATTGTATAAAAGTATTTGCTAGGATCCTGGACTGTGGCCATGAGCAGCTCCAGTAGAAAGCATACAGAGAACCAGCAGACTGGCTGGCTGAAGCAGGAAACGTGGCAGAGAATTTGGAAAACTGCAAAGATTTTAGGGGCGTGGAAGTTAGTCTCACATCAGTAACAAATGTGAACAAACTTACAAATACATATCAATACCATTTTCTCCTTCACTATCTATCAAAACTGAACTAAATTAAAAGTTTCCCTTGCAAGATTTGATGACAAAAATCCGAACAAGCAGACACAGAAAGAAAAAACCATCTAAATGAGAAACTCAAGTTAAACCAAACCAGTTCAAGGGGTGATGGGGATAAAGCTCACCACCACCCCCAGGACAGTGGGATTTTGAAATCTGGCCATTCTCCAGCCTTCTCTCAGTGTTACAACAGCATAAGAGATGTTTGAGGGGGTTTTTGCTGTTGTTTGTTTTTTAACTCTTTTCCCAAGACATTTATCTGGTTAGTGTTTTTAAAACAGTAATTTTCAACTAAGATCTTTTTTCCTGCACAAGTTATGGTTTAATCAGATCACTAACTGTTGCAGAGGAAACAACTTCTGTCAGATAAACAGAGGACTCTGTTTCCATGTAGTTTGTTTTCAAAGTGTATTTATTTGTATTTTAACTCTGTCTAAGTTTACTGCAGTTGTTAGCCAAACTTCAATGCTGCAATACGTACTTCAGCCCAGGGAGCCCTCTGTCCTGCAGAGAGTAAATCCACTGGTTAGGCACTAGCATAGGAAGTGGGAGATTGAGTTCAATACCCTTGTTCTGCCAGGCACCGCGTGTGACCATGGGCAAATCTCTTAACCTCTGTGTCTGTTCTGCATCTGTACCATGTGGAGAATAGCACATCCCTGCCTTCCAGGGTCTGGTGAGGATAAACACATTGAAAGAGAGTGTGAGAGCTCAGCTACTGCAGTAATGGGGACCATGTAAGTACCTGAACTTAAGGGACTGAGGCCTTATTCTGTCAAGTGCTTTGAGAGCTTTTGATACAAGGCACTACAGAAGAGCCAATTACTACATTAGTATTAACTAGCCTTTAAATACCAATCACTAAATAGCAGAGTCCTGAAATAAGTGACTGCTAGTCAAGTGTTCTTCTATAATTCATGAAAGAGTCCTTTTTACTACAAGGCACAGTGACATCACTTAGACAAGCCAATATAAAGCTAGCAAAAGTCACAGATGTTCTACTGTAAGTTAGTCTTTGCAAACAAATACTTTTAAATACGTCTCAGATATCAGCTTCTTCAGTGAGTCTGCCACCATCCGTTCTGAAGCTGTAGGTATTTGCTCCATAGAGAACCCTAATGCTAGCAGCGGGTCCCAGGCACTGTGTCTGGCCTCAGCTTCTAAGTTTAACCTATAAAACAGACTTCCTCTTTTCAAACAACGATGTAGCATACATTGGGTAAGGTTCACAAACATCCTGACACACAGTCTTCCACGGGCATTGAAGCTGTCAGGTTCACATTCTGTATGTTCAGTTGCACAGGTTCTAAGAATGGTTTTTGCTGCCTTTTTCCTTCAGTCTTCCAAAGTGGTGGTATCCGCCATTTCTGGTCTCAAAAACACAGGGGGATTCAGTAGAGGTGACACATCTGGCAGCAATTTTGAGAAACAAAAGTTGAGCATTTCAAACAGCCTATGCTTCAGGAATCTAGAGTACTATATTTCTAGAATACACAGTGAAACACACCTGGAGCTTGTTTTTCCATTTCCTGGAGGTCTCAGGTGAACAGATGATCAAGCTCCTTAGAAGGCACAAAGGACCAAAACCTCTCTTTCAACCACAGATAACGTGACAGAGTCTCAGATGTGCGGCTGAAATTATGAGTTTTTTTTTTTTTAAATAAACAAACCTTTTGTTATCAGAAGCCTTAGTAACAGCAATGATCTCAAATGTTCTTCTTAACATTTGGATTAATTGCAAGTCCTGAGGTGACCCCAGCAATAGCTTCAGATCCTTTACTCCTACTGGCTTAAGAGTTCTTTAAAAAACGTAGCTAGAAGTCACTGAACTATCTTGGGGCATCTTGCTGATTCCCTGCCCCCACCCCGAAAGAACAAAACTAAATAAATTAGCAGTTCCAAAACTGCAAGAGGGCAAAAAGCATTTGAAGGTATGGTTAGTATGCCAACTCAGAAATACACATTTTGCCAGACACACTTCAGGCTATTTTAACTCATTATCCTGATCTTAGATATTTTTATAATGAAACAGTGAATAGTGCAATGGATCCCAGGAAGTGATAAAGGACAAATGATTTTGAATAGATTTCATTTTATGATGATTTTCAAAAAAAAAAAAAAATATATATATATATATTTCCTGTATGTATTTATGAAGAATATGATTTTTTGTTTAAAAGAGTCACTTAATACCACATCTCTCTTGCATTAGTCTGTAAAACCACTAGTTTTAAAACAATACTTTAGAACAAAATGCTCATTTTTAAGGCTCTCTGAACAAAGTTGCCATTTCAAATCAACTGCAATATTTCAACATCAAACTCTCCTCCTGAATTTACTTAACCCTCCAACAGGGCCCAGCTACTGCAACCAATGCGCCAAAGCCTGAATCTGGTCCCGGAGGTTAATGAACTGCTCATCAAGACAGAACACTGTACTAACCAAGATGGATGAATACTGTTCTTGCACTGCTGTATTCTGAGCCAGGAAAAAGCCACTACCCTAGGTTAAACACAAAGGAACTGTACCTTAGTTAAGCATGCAATTTTAATTAACTAGTTATGACCACATTCCCCACCCCTCTACAGTAGGAATACTAGAAATAAGATCTTTAAGCAAGACAGCAGTCAGTGTTCTTACCATTTCACCAAATTCTACTTTGAGCTGACCACAACATGGCTGTTTTCTGCCTATCTTTCATACACTTATTAACACAAACCTCAAGAGCACTAATATTTGTTACAGATGAAGTCGCCGCCAGCAGGACCTGTTGCTCAACAGCACCAACTTAATTATCAATTACACATAATATATTTGCTTTTCAATATGGAATCATACCACAGATAGTTATACAAGAGCCTGCCCTCCATTTCAGAGACTTTTCCTTTTTATCATGACATGCAAGCAAAATGGTGCAGCAACACTGACATAACATGGAAGGTTATCGATGTGCGACCTGCATCTGTCTGCTCAGCAGTACAACATGTACATTTTAGAACTTAAAACAAAAGAAAGACAGCCCTGAAAAATATAAAATCTGACTTTCAAAGTTAAAGGACTAAACACACACACCTGAAAGGTCAGTCCCACAGAGAACTAATTAAAGATTTTCATGGCTCTACCTTTGCAAAGAACAGATTACACAAGCCAGAGAAAAAGGCGTTAAATATTGTTTATACTGACAGTAATCTCATGGTTTTTCTATACTAAGTATCTTTTTTTAAACCCATTTTCACAATATAATGTTTATACAAGACTCATTTTACAAGTCTATGGAACTATCTCCCATATACTGTACATTATGCAAAGTCTCACTTAGGAAGGTGAAATAATTATTTAAATGGATATCATGAAATCAAACAAACCCCCAAAGTGATCTATATATTAGGAGTTTTCATCAAGCAATGAAGCTTGTTTTATTTTTCAATTTCACACTCTGGAGCTCACATACATCTGATGCGGGTATTAGACTAAATCCTGTAATTATGCTTACCATCATTTCCTGAGGTCAGCAAAGTAAAGAAAACAAATGCTCAAGGGAATGGCACCCTCTCTGATCTGCCATATAAATGGTGCAAGTGTAAGACACTCGTCTCAAAAGGAACTATTGTGACTGCATTGGAAATGCAAGTTCATTACAACTGGCATTCCTGGTGGGCACCTTGCTGAAAAAGACCATTTGTGAAACCTGCAGTGAGGGTGCTCCCTGCCTGCAGATGGCAGAGAACAGAAGCCAGTTTCCATCATGCTTGAATAATGGAGTGGAGAACTTTGGAGTTCAATGTCTGAATAAACTTTCTTGTAAGACTTTTGATGCTGATGAATTGTGCAAAGACATACTTGGAGTTTTCTCTTGTGCAGAGGAAAAAAGTCAGAATTTAACAGAAACAACTGGGCACAAAAAGAAAAAATTCACAGCAGCCCCTTCATTCAGCTCACTCATGTTGCTTCCTAAAGCCTCCCAGTTATGTAGCAGGATTTACTGACTGACTTATATTGGAAGACACTGGTGGGTAGGTTTGCCAGCAAGATAAAAGGCAGAATAGTGAAAAGCCTTTATGTGGACTCGACTTATTCTAATGATGGATGCAGCTACAGCTGTTCTACAAACATCATAGAGAACAAGGTTTATTGGCTTCCCAGTGTATGGCCATAACTAAAACTAACAAGGAAACTAGCCAGAGTGCCAGCATATTACAAATGCCCCATTGAGAAATATAGAAAGTTGCATCATTTAAAAATCTGCAATTCTTTGAAACAGTTTTACTGTGCCCAACTTACACACTTCTATTCACAGCTGCTCCCCAAAGCCCTCCAGGGAAAGGACACCTGGAACGAAGTGTTTGAAGCCAATACATTATACAAAGAACAAACAAGTCAACAACTGCAGCTAGTCAAAATCCCTGCCTGTCTTAACTATTTTACCATCCCACTATAGACCTTCTGTGCCAAGGAACAGTTTGCTGGTTTATTTTCTGTGGAAAAAAAGGAAATGGAGACCATGTATCTTTAAGACATAGTTAAGAAATATTGCAACCCCCTTCCTCCCCTCCACCCCAATAATGCCAGAATCTCTCCAACAGGAAGTAGGAGAGGAGATGATTCAGCAATATAAGTGTTACATAGAGCTATTAAACAGCGCATCTAAGCTATTCAACCCCACTATGGAGATCCACCTGTTTTTTTTTAAACACAGATAACGTTTGGCGTGTAGGATCTAGGTTTGGGCTCTCTTTAAACTGTCAGCTTCCTGATGTTTATAGTGAAACCAAAATTCCCACAAACCAAATGTCAGAACGTAGAACGCATCCCACATTTTGGATAAACCAACACGCAGTACCTATTTCCTCCTAAGAATGATCAGAGCTCCAACACATCTTTACTATACCAGTTTCAGGAACAAGGTATTCGATGGGCCCAATCAGACTTTAAGTGGCCATTTTTGTATCAAATGTGATCTGGTAAAGTCTGCAAGATTTAAATCCAAACACCACATTTTACAACACGTTTTATTTGACAGGATTTTAAGGACAGCCACTGTAGAGGCTGGGTACTTTCCTCTGCAGGAAAGCTGCATATTCCCCCCCCCTTAATATTTTGGGGAATATTAAAAAGCTCAATCTTGACAAGTGTAAGGTAATCTGCATTGGAAGGAATAATTGGAAGGAATAAATTTAAACTTTGTCCACACTGCTGGCTCTAAATCAATACCACTTAGTAAGGAGACTTGAGCATCACTGGGGATAGCTCAATGAAAACTTCTGCTCAATGACAATGGCAATCAAGAGAGTCGTATAAGGAAGACTAAAAATATTACACTGATTACCCTCTCCCCTGGAGTCCTGCATTCAATTGGGTCACACAGTTGCAAGGTACAGCAGAAACAAAGGATTCAGAGATGGACAATAAAGAGATCAGAAGCCTGGAGTCACTTCCATGTGAACAGAAAGAAGAGTGTGGGACCATTTCGTTCAGAGGGGGAACGTAAGGGTTTAGGAGGAAGTTTCACTAGGCACACGTGGTTCCATAACTGTTTACTATGGGGTTTCTTGCACATTCCTCTGAAATATCCAACACTTGCCACTGTCACAGAGCAAAAAACTACACCATCTGCTGGTCTGATCTGATATTGTAATTCCTGTGCACATGAAAGCAAGGGACTAGTAGTGCTGGCTAAATACTGGCATTACATGAGCTCTTACTTTACCCAAACATCTCAATCCTTCCTTGGATCCTTCCACTCCTGGGAGCAACTGTTAATATCAAATTGTCTGATAAATCTTTGATGTGGACGGATATCCACTGGAGTATGGTCCCAAAATCATTTCATTTGTGAAGATATGAATGCAAGGTTTTCAATGCCAGAAGTGGTGAACTAGAACACCTGGCTTCCCCCCGTTGCTCAGCTTGAGTTATTAGCCAAGTTTGGATTGGTGCAGGCCTTCCCAGGATTTAAACTCTCAGCTAATGCCGATGGTCAAACACCCTGTGACGAAGTCTGGAGAAAGCACCCAGGGGACAGGCACTCCGGAGGTTAAGCCTCAGGAACGCCTTATTGCAAAAATAAACTTACAGGGTTACTTCAGGAAAATTCCAACTCAGGTAGTTCCATTCTGGCTATGTAAAATTTACTCTGCTGTTTCAGTGACGTGGAGTGTTCTTCTCCGCTTGTCCTGAAGTGTTGTTAAGTGCAGCCTACTCTGATAATACTAAACACTAGAGTGGTATATGATCTGAAATCCTTTGGGATGAATGTAGATGTAATATCATATACAATATTGCACATGCATTAAGAAGGCTAAATTGTGTGCAGATCAGGCCTACAGACTCTCATGCAAATAAATGCACTGTTTCATAAGATTCTCAATGTTTGTGATGAACTTAAAACTCCATACAGCGCGATAAGGTGCTCTTTCCCCTAAAGAGGTTAATAGCCAAGTCACTTTTAGACTTACTGAAAGGCAAGAAAAGACAACGCTCATCAATATTGCACAGACTGAAGAAAACAAAACAACAACCATCACCTAAAAAACTGCCAAACAGGACAGTATCTAATCTACAAATTCACCACGACACAAACAATATTTCTTCACACAACGCAGTCAACCTGTAGAACTCATTGCCAGGAAATGTTGTGAAGGCCAAAAATATAACTGGGTTCAAAAAAGAATTAGCCAAGTTAATGGAGTATAGGGGTTCATCAACGGCTATTAGCCAAGATGGTCAGGGATGCAACCCTATGCTGTGGGTGTCCCCTAAACCCCTGACTGCTAGAAGCTGGGACTGGTGACAGGGGATGGATCACTCAAATTACCCTGTTCTGTTCGCTCCCTCAGAAGCATCTAGCACCGTCCACTGTTGGAAGCCAGGATACTGAGCTAGATAGACCATTGGACTGTCCACTATCGCCATTCCTATGAAATGTCTTTCTGGTTGATGGCTTATGCTGTGAGACATGAGACTATGTATATCCTAGCCAATGAAATTGTGGATACTCTGGTTACCCATATACATGTCAAGGGCATTTGGGAAAACTACAAAGCACATGATCTCTTACTGAAGTGAGTTCCACAGGTTAATTGTGTATTACGTTAAAAAAAATTTTTTTAACAGTTAAATTTGTTTGCTTCTAAGAATGTTCCCTTGTTCTTAATCAAGGAGAGAAAGTAAACAGCTGTGCCTGTTTAGCTCTCTCTAAACCACTTGTTGTTTTACATAACTCAAGTTATGTTCCCTCGCCTCATCTCTAGAAGAGATTATTAATTTACATTTAAAATCATTTAGTCTAACTTTCAATCTCTCTGCACACAGAAGCCTTTCCATCTCTCTAATATTTTGTTGCAGGCCTCTATATCTGCTCAACATTTCTCAGATGGAATGATCAAGTGAATACATATTCAAGGTGAGAACATTTTAATTTGCTTGAGGATTTTTAGTCTTAGAAATACCAGGAATGTCAAGTCTGGACTTCTGTTTTGCTAACAAGACAGAAGTGTATATTGAGTGTTCTGAGCCCTTACAAAGAAGTGGACATGTTGAATTTTAATAGAGAGCTTTTCTCCAAAGTATTTTAATTAATTAGATGTTTAAAACTTGTTTTATTTTATTTAAACCTGAATAAAAGCATAATTCTCTCAGGCGTCACCACAACATGTCACAATCCATGTTAACATGGTTTTTGTAAAGGGAAAGCATGCCTCACCAATCTACTAGAATTCTTTGAGGGGGTCAACAAGCATGTGGACAAGAGGAATTAAGTGAATAGAGTGTACTTAGATTTTCAGAAAGCCTTTGACAAGGTCCCTCACCAAAGGCTCTTATCCCATGACAGCTTACTCTGCTTAAGAGGGAAGGTGCTCTCATGGATTGGTAACTGGTTAAAAGATAGGAAACAAAGGGTAGGAATAAATGGTCAGTTTTCAGAATGGAGAGAGGTAAATAGTGGTGTCCCCCAGGGGTCTGTACTGGGACCAGTCCTATTCAACATATTTATAAATTATCTGGAAAAAGGGGTAAACAGAGAAGTGGCAAAATTTGCAGATGATACAAAACTACTCAAGATAGTTAAGTACCAGGCAGACTGCAAAGAGCTACAAAGGGATCCCATAAAACTGGGTGACTGGGCAACCAAATGGCAGATGAAATTCAATGTTGATAAATGCAAAGTAATGCACACTGGAAAACATAATCCCAACTATTCATATAAATTAGCTGTTACCACTCAAGAAAGATCTTGGAGTCATTGTGGATAGTTCTCTGAAAAACATCCACTCAATGTGCAGTGGCAGTCAAAAAGGCAAACAGAAGGTTGGGAATCATTAAGAAAGGGATAGATAAGACAGAAAATATCATATTGCCTCTATATAAATCCATGGTACACCCACATCTTGAATACTGCATGGCGGTATGGAACGACTACCATATGAGGAGAGATTAATAAGACTGGGACTTTTCAGCTTGGAAAAGAGACGACTAAGGGGGAGGGGATATGATAGAGGTCTATAAAGTCATAACTGGTATGGAGAAAGTAAATAAGGAAGTGTTATTTACTCCTTCTCATAACAAAAGAACTAGGGGACACCAAATGAAATTAACAGGCAGCAGGTTTAAAACAAACAAAAGGAAGTAGTTCTTCTCACAATGCAGAGTCAACCTGTGGAACTCTTTGCCAGGGGATGTTGTGAAGGTCAAGACTATAAGAGGGTTCAAAAAAGAACTAGATAAATTCATGGAGGATAGGTCCATCAATGGCTATTAGCCAGGATGGGCAGGGATGGTGTCCCTAGCCTCTATTTGCCAGAAGCTGGGAATGGGCGACGGGGGATGGATCACTTGATGATTACCTGTTCTGTTCATTCCCTCTGGGGCACCTGGCATTGGCCACTGTCAGAAGACAGGATACTGGGCTAGATGGAGCTTTGGTCTGACCCAGTATGGCCATTCTTTTGTTCTTTCAGAGCTTCAGCTGGCCCCAGAAATTTTCCAGGTAGAAGTACTAGTTTAAAAAAACCCAAGCAGATTAAAAAAAGCAAAACTGAAAATCCACCCAGCAGTTTTCAGATTTTTTTTTTTTTTTAAAGAACAAAAAGATAGAAACATAGGCACAACCTCCACCCCCTTCTTCACACCCTGCTCCTGTTACTATTCCTGGTGGAAGGAGATCCTAGGGGTAATTAACAGTATCTCTTCCCCCCCCCCCCAAAACAAACAAACAAAAACCAAACCACAGCAGAAAGTCATAGCCTGTATAGGCACTTATTTTATAGTGATTAGGGCTACTTGCTCAGGGAAGGGTTTTTTGGCCTGTTGTGTCCTCAGGCCACGGCTAAATTCAAACCCCACAGACAGCACTCTCTAGCTCATTCTAGTTTATTTCAAAAAGTGACTCATGCACAGCAGACATCAGTGGAAAAGGCTCAAGTCCGGTTCAGTCACTAGATTTCCTCCCAGCTTGCTGTTACAATATTTGCCTTTTATACTCTTGAGATGATACACTGAACACTTCTCAGGAAATGCAATTTGTAAAAAGTATGCTAAGGGTGGAAAAAACCCACCATAACTAGTTATACACAGAAAAGACACAAACCTGCATGGCTACAACTGCATTCAAGTGTGCTGACAAGATTATGATCCATGGTGACACGCAAGGTATTTTTCTCTCTAAGTGGGGTTTATTTCTACAGCCCCTTGGCATCACACAGCAGTCTACAAGGGAAGTTGGGCAAAAGCCATGGTGAGAACTACTGGCTGGGGAAGAACACAAGAAGCTCTTTGATAGGTTGACTGTGCCAAGTACTCCAGAATCATAGTTCAGTCACATACAGTTTAGCCAATGACTCACTGAGGCAAGACGCTTGCTTACACTTTCTTATTCTGGGCCCTGATCTACACATAAAACTTAGATACGTGACTCAGGGCTGAGAAAACTTCACTTCCCCGACGTATTTAAGCCAGCCTAAGCCCTGGTGTCGACACTGCTATGCTGATGGAAGAATTCTTCTGTCAAACTAGTTACTGCCTCTCAAGGGGGTGGATTTACTACAGCAATGGAAAAATCCCTTCCGTAGCTGCAGTATCTACACTACTGTGGCATAGCTGCAGTGCTCGTAAGTGTAAACATAGGATGGATCAAGAATTTCACATCCCCAGAACAAAGCCACATTATATTCTGAATTACTTTAATGTTTTCACACACCTAAACTTGCTTCCTGGATGGTCTTTTAAACTGCTAGATCTTGCATGGATTTCTACTGTATTATTGTGTAAAGCCTCTGACCGCCAGATGCTGGGACTGGGTGACAGGGGATGGATCATTTGATAATTGCCCTGTTCTGCTCAATTCTTTTGAAGCATCTGGCATTGGCCACTGTCGGAAGAAGGATCCTGGGCTAGATGGACCATTGGTCTGACCCAGTATGGCTGTTCTTATGATCCCTTGCTACCACAAGATTCCCCTCACATTCTAATGCACTGAGGACTCTGTTTCAAAAGGTACACTTTCCTTCCTACTCTGGAAATTACTGCCTACTTTCTTCTGCTAGTCAATACTGACTTAAGGATTAAGGAACAGGTTTCCTAGAACACCAGAAAAGTCAAGAAAGCATCACATACTGACTCAGTCTAGATACAAAGGAATTCCAAGATGTGTGTGCGCTTACGGGGTGTCTGGAAGCTCAGCAACACCAATGCTGCTGCCTTTATTACGTCAATACCTGTGCTGAATGTGTCTTACAACTGAAGGCTGGCAATATGCTTTTCTTGTAATTTACACACATGCTTGGCACCCCACAAATGAGGTGTAGGGCACGATAGGAACATAAGAACGGCCATACTGGGTCAGACCAATAGTCCATCTAGCCCAGTATCCTGTCTTCTGCCAGTGGCCAATGCTAGATGCTTCAGAGGGAATGAACAGAACAGGGCAATCAAATGATCCATCCCATTGCTCAGTCCCAGCATCTGGCAGTCAGGGGCTTATGGACACCCACAGAATGTGGTGGTGTCCCTGACCATTTTGGCTAATAGCCATTGATGGACCTAGCCGCCATGAACTTATCAAATTCTTTTTTGAATCCAGTTATATCTTCTTGCGAAAGAGTACATCAAAAGTTTCAATGGAGTTTTAAGTTATATTTCACCAGCTTTGTATCAGGCAGAGTGACAACAGACAAGGATCTCAGAGGGCATAGTTCAAAAGGAGTTGTGCTCTAGTCACCACAACCAGTTTCTTAATTACAATTCACTTATAGAGGCCTGAGGCACGCACTGGTGTAACAGGCTCAGTCACATCCCTGCCAGGTTCCCCAAACGGAGATGCTCCCCAGTACACACTGGAACAGAGTGATAGCACCATGAATATTTTGTTAAAAGTGCCTAGAACTAAAACTTCTGATTATCCCACCTCTAAAGAATGCAAATGCTGTTTTCCCCATTTTCTCCCTCACTAATCAGTACCAAACAGAGGAACACACACCTTTATTTTATAACTAAGGCCCTGTATAAAAGACGAGTTTTTATTTAAAAAAAAAAATCATGAGTGTAAATGGCAAAGTATTGGATTTCACATGGTTTGCATGCAATTAATTTTACAACTTAATTTAGTCAACTTATAGGCCAGCATGAATTTTACAAGTGTTCGGAAAATTCATTCTGTCCTTGAATTTTTTTTTTTTTGGGGGGGGGGGGGGGTGTTAAAGACTTCATTGTAGACATTTTCCATTTTTAAAAACATTTAAAAGATCATAGTTTCGGGGCATTTTCATGATTTCTGAGGCCTGCATGAATCTGTATAGGGCCTTAACCAGTTGTCCTCCCTCCTTTTCGTGCGGGAGTGGGGGGAGAGGGGAGGAAGAGAGTGGGATGTAAAACAAGCCATAGAAAAAATTGCAGGTGGTGACTGTACATTCTTGATTTTTTTCCAGCAGTGTTGAGCCTAGGTATGTAGTTTAATTAAGGTCAAAGAACTTTTACAGGTAATATTTAAGATCTGCATAGCAGTCATTAACCAATGAACAGTACCCATCAGAAATCAAATCCAATTCAAATCTCCTTGCTAAAGCAAGTGCCTCTAGGTACTAGAAACCCTTTGGGAGGACATTTCCACATTCTGAAACGCTCCCATGAGCCACACCTACAGATGCGATAACACACTGGAAGACGGCAGCTAGAAAGTAAAACCATAACGGGTGACTACTGAGCAGAACAATGGATTCAAACTAAGTCACAGTTACTTAAAAAACACTTCACTAAACCAAATAGTTCAGCAAGATGCAGCATCTTTAAAACACAGATTTCACTGCAGCAGTAAAAACTGATCACAATTTTCAAAACGTTTAAGACTTACAGTTCAACATTAAAAGCATATTTTTCCCTAGGCAGGGTAACAGGCCTTTTTAGTTTTTATCAGTGATTTTATCCTGTACCTTTCAAACAACTTTACTTGTAATTTCAATACCTTTTCTAATAAGTTTAGTCCATTTGATACAGAGGGGGGTGAAGGAATCATGTTTAAGTTCAGCTGTTATAGCACATCTTTTGATTTTGATAGAGTCTCACTGATGACTGGGAAACCCGATTACTGTGGTCCAATTCTGAGAGTAGCAGCAATCAATGGTTTAGTCATCAGGCACACTTCACTGCGTACATGTTAAATCAACCATAAGAAGATTTTACAAGAGCACGCACCCACATACTGAAGAGAATGATACCTTAAGGATCCTGAACTAAACATTAAAAAAAATTCAGTTTATTAAGTTGTGACAAACCAAACTCCAGAAAATTCTAAGTTCTGCGCACATTATTATTCCTACAGTTGAACTTTTATGGCTTTGCATTTCAGAGCCTTAGTGTAAACTAAAAAAGCAAAACCAAAGTTGAACAAGAGAGCTTAACAGAGCTGCTAGGGCTGATCATGTTACTGTGTCTAAAGGCACATAAAGAATGACTTTTTTTAATTAACTAGACCAGTGCAATTGCGTCTTTCATTAACTTTAATATCTCAGATTCCACATTGCGTCTGAAACCACCTAAATACCAAAGGCAATTAAAGCATACAAATTTGGCAAGCAGCGAATTCATTTAAAATATTTAGTTATTAACAAAGATAAACAGGAGTTAATAGCACGAGTTGTTTTCTTACATAACTTTAAAATATTATGGTCTCTTCTAACAGTTATGAGCTCAAAAAGCAGCTTAAATTAAGTCCAAGTCTCTGTATTCCAGGCTTACTTCAAGGACCTTTTAAAGGATGGATTTTGCCAGTACATTGTTCACATAAAAGGAGGATCTAGTTTTGATAACATTTAAGTTTGAATGTTTACTAAGTTCATTTAAACCTACAAAGAGCCAATGTGCAAGCCTTTTTAAAGTTATTAGTAATTTCAGTATGAAGTTACACTTCAACACTACATGTAAATTAATGAATTTAAACTTTGTCCAATTCACTATTACCTAGCTGAGAGTTAGTTATCTTATAGCAAGATGTCCAGAGCACCTATTTTTATGGCCATTAAAAGACCAAATCACTGAAATTAAGGCAGCAGCTCAGAATCTAGATACCTCAAAGATTTTTTTTCAGTCAAAAAAAAAAAAAAAAAAGAGAGAGAGAAGGGGAGGAATTGGACACAAAAGTGAAAAGTCAAAATTAACTCCTAAATTAACAACTAAATTGAATGCTAGCTTGCGATAGGCCAAGATAATTCTAAATCTGAATAAGGTACAGAAAGTTATTCATGTTGTAGCAGTTGAACATAAAGATTTCACATGTAGAATGGAAAATTGTCAACTGATGTGACTCAGAAACTAAAATATGCAAAACTAGGCTAGTTTAGCTTCATCTGCCTCTCTTAGCAAGCTCTGTTACTCCAATTCTTCAACAACAGCATGCCAGAGGACTGCCAAATCAGAAAGGGGAAACGGAGCCAAACACTCCAAATGTAAACATGGGGAGGCAAGTGTTGCAAAAATGTTTGATGGAACTAGCAGACAGTGCTCAATGCAGTGCTCTTACCCTGTGACAGCCACAAAATTCATCTGGTTCAGAACAAGAGTCAACTATTAAGGAAAATCTTGGGAGGTGGCACAAGAGATTCACAATTTTGGTATGTCAGTGTTGTCACGTAAAGAGCCATATTCACTTCAAAAGGAAGTTGATTAATTTCAGACAATTTAAGTTGCTTCAGTATACTAACACCCTTGTAGTCAGGAGCCAGACAAACAGGCAATTGTAAATGAGAATCTAACTGAATGCTATGGTTCAGTAATTTGAGAGCACCTTTCACACTAGGAAAAATTAATAGCACTGCTTTAAAAAGTCAGTTCACTTGCTTTGTTTTGTAACTTCTATTGCCATTTTTACTAGTTATCTATTTTAAACCTGCGCTTTCCTCTCAATCACTTTCTGCTTAATCCTTCAGAAAAGCCATATGGAATTTTTGACATCACAATAATTTCTATGGACTGATCTCAAGCACAGGATCACCATTTACTGAGGGATCAGGCAGGAGAGAGGAGACAGAGAAAAAAAACTACAATAGCTATACGTATCTAAAACAAGGGGGTAAGAGAAAAGTACAGAAAGTTACTAAATAAAAATTATCCAAAAGTAGTTTTCTTGAAGTTTATCCCAGCTCAAAAGCCCCCTTGGAATCGAATTGTGAGATAAAATTCAAGTAAAGACTCTACTGCATTACTTCTAGAACTGTTCAATAACTTGCATTCATAGTAATCACATTAGTGAGTGACAAATTAATATGCAAGCTTCATAACCAAAACCAGAGTTTTAAAAGCTAAAAACCAATAAAACTTCCTTGGAAAAAGCTGATAAGTGGAAAAAGCATTCTATGCAAAATTTAAATCTGAAGAAGTCAACATATTTGAATATAGCAGACGCAGCATCATAGGTAATCTAGCGAAAAGGGCACTACAAAATTTTCTATAACTATTACCCCATCCAAATTATTTGCAACAACGCTTATGAAGCGAAGAAAATAGATTTTATTTGGTTTTTCCCCAAGCTATAATCTTTCTTGGACAAGATTACAAGAGTGGTCAAATTCATAATAGATGAATCAGAAATCTGTTCCATCCACATGAAGTCATTCTGGGGCTGACAACCCACTCGTAACTACAAAGAACTTGGTAAAACTGCTCTTTTTGGCAGGTAAATAGACTGTAATTAGACCTGGAAATATTCAAAGCTATCATCTTTTTTCAGCTGGCTTCCAAATATGTGGAAGTACTGTAGAAGTCAAGGTGTGCTTAAGAACAAAACAAAGGACTTTCAGGAGAGAAGAGCAGATCTTCTTGAGTGAACACCCTGACACTAAACCAAACCAAAAATGGAACCACAATACCTGCCTGGATTATATTTCAAGACTTGCTTTCTGGAACATATCTTCGAAGTGCACACAATAGATTACAGAATGAATTTCAATAAACATGGGTAAGAACTCACCCATCAGACTAACATGGACTATGGAAGCAGAGAACCACACTGCATAATTTTGGGTTGTTTCCTTTTTAAGTTAAAACATGCAGATTGTTGCTTTAGAGATATACACGTATTTACCTAATCAAGGTACAATAATGCAGCAAGCAAATTACAAGAATTGTATATGGGGGAGGCAGTGTCACCTAGTGGATAGCGCACTGGACTAGGATTGGGGAAACAGGTTCAATTCTTGGCTATGCCACTTCCCTGGTGGGCAAGTCACTTCCACGCCTTATCCTTTACAGATGGTACCGACCTCCTTGGTGAAGTGCTTCAGGGTGTACTGTTGAAGCGCTCTAAATAAAAACTAGGTATTGTCGTATTGTTTTCCTCATTGTCACAAAAGAAACTTTTAGAACAGTGAAAACAGTATTGAGGGAAATGCCTGGAAGATGCCTCAAACAGTTAGCAGAATTCACAAGTTGGCCATAGATTGGTATATTTAAGTTTATAGTCACTGTTTAAATGTACTTAAAGCAAGTATTATTGAAACATTGCAGAATAACGGAAATGCATGTACTGCATTCATGCCCAATGGAATGGAAGTTTACTTTAAGCAAGATGTACGAGGTAAAGACAAAACCCAAGTGTTCCTTTGAGGCAACTTGTCTCATTTGCATGCGTTTACAAAATGGTATGCAAGGTTTTGGAAATGAGAACAGGAAAACAGAAAGCAGCCCATCCTTTACTTCTGCTGAAGAAAAAGCCTGTTAAAGCAAATTTAAGCTGAACATTATTTGAATACAGTGGCTGCATAAATTGCAGGGTTAACCTTACAAACCCCTTACCCTGGAGAGCAGTCTCATTGAAGTCAACATGACTTATATGCATAGCTAATATCTCCATGACTAGAAAGTGGATATTGACTTATGATCAAGAGACCAGGTTTTAAGTTAAGTGAGAAACTGTGTGTGGATCATTTCCCTCCCCAAAATTCTCAAGGTTTCTAGCAGCTATCCTGCTTCAACAAATGAGACTCAAAACTGTATGGAGGCTTAACATTTTAGGCACTTCATTCGACTTTACCAGGTTCAGCTTATATCAACAACATCCTAATGTACAACATTAACTTGTTTGCGTTGAACTACTGAGCCCTACATTATAAAACAATCCTGTCCTAAAAGGACAGCTATGTGAAGGACAGCTTCTGTGTAAGCACCCAAGTTTGTCTCTTTCACCAAGTGAAGTTGGCCCAATAAAAGATTACCTCCCCCACCTTGTCTAATTACTAAACAGATTAAACCAAAAAAACAATGTTCTCCAGCAGATTTTAAGTGCTCTATATAATAAAACTACCAGGGGAACTTCTTCCAGGTAGAAATGATGGTATCATGGATTATAAAAATGGAGCTTCCTGTCTTGGGTAGACAGGTCTATAGACTGGTAAGAGGGCACTCCCTACAGAATTCTGACCAGACGGTTAATTTCCCCGGTATCAGTAATCACTGTAATAAGCGCCCTAAGACCTGCAATTAGCATATAAAAAAGTACAACCATTCAGCTAAAGTCACAAGGAGACAACTGTAGCCGAGTCAAACAAATATCCGAGGCATGAAAGACAATAAGGAATGTGGTTAAAAATCTCTCTCCAAGGAAGAATACCGATTTGCCAGAACTTCATTGCTCTGACTTGCCTTGCTCCCTCCCCCATCCCATTATTCACTTTGGCTGTCTGAATTTCACATGAGCCTGAGTCAATTGCTGAACAGATATACGCAAATTCGCTTTCGATGCACCTGGGCTCCTCACGCAGAAGCAAAAAATAACTTCTCAGGGCAGAAACCGAAGTTCAGACATCTCCTGACTTTGCTAGTTTGCTTTTTGTTACTAGCTTGGGAGGCTTCCAGGTAATGCACCGAAGGTCCAGTCCCCCCCTCACAGCAGCCACTATGCTCTAAAGCACACATTTCCAAACCACCACCGAGGATTAGCAACAAGAGCACAAAACTACAGGCAAGCTGTCCCTGAATTCGTATTGGTCACTCCTACAAGATGGAACAAGCAGGTCTAAAGGACAGGAGGAAGGAAAAGGGAATAAGGAGGGGTCAATTTTCAAGTTCAGAGTTCTGGATCAACGCTGGGAAGATACTTCTGTATTCAAAATACTACAGTAACGGTGCCAGGGTTTGGAAGTGCTATATGCAGCCAAAATGGCGCTGAGAATAAAAATATAATTTAAAGGAAGGTCGCCATATTGTAAACAGTGAGGCAGGGAGAGACACAGAGACAGCAACCTCCATTATTCCCAGCAGCTGCAGCAGCACCACTGAGGCGCTCAGCAACGTCAGGCCAGTCCAAGAGAAGCAAAGGCGACTTCCCACCCATCGCAGCCCCCAAGGGATCCCCAAGCAAGGCAGCCCCGAAGATGGAGCGGGAAGAAAAGAAACTTCAAAGCTGAACCCCCGGGTGCCTGCAATAAAGGCGACGCGACTCGCCGGCGGACAGCACAGCTCCTCCTCGAGCCTCTCCTCGGCCCCGCCGCTCAACACTTCACACAAAAAGGAAAGAGGAGCCTCCTGCCCACCCCTACGCACCAGAGCGAGCCGCTGAGCCCCATGGAAAGGGGGCTCGGGGGCTTTTCACCTCGGCTGCTCCGGATGAGCTGGCGCTCGCGGGAGCAGCCCTAGCGGGGTTTTGTTCGCGCACACAATGCGCCAAGCTAACGGGCAGGACTCCGGCGAGCGCAGGGAGCGCCGGGCGGGCCGCGGGCCCCGGGCCCCGGGCCTTACCAGCACTGGAGGTGGAAAGCGGCCGGGCAGTGATCGCAGCACAGCAGATCCCCTCCTTCCTTGCAGCTATCGCAGCTATCATGGTTCGTGGCCCTGCCACTTCGCCGGGCCTCCTTCTCGGGCCTCCGGCTCTTCTTCTCCCCGTCCTCGCTCTTCGGGGGGGCCAGCAGGGCTTGGATTTGCTGCACACACAAACAGAGGAGCGGTGAGGGGCTGGGCCGAACCCTGCCGGCCCGAGCCCCCGCGGCTCCCACCCCGCCCGAGCCCCCGCGGCTCCTCCCGGGGCTGGCGGGCCGGCTCCGTCCCTCCGCGCTTCCTTGTATGGGCCGCGGGGGCTCCCGTCAGCCCGGCCCCGAGGGGGGGCCCGACCCCAGCGGCCCCCGCCATTTCCCCGGCGCGGCGGCTGCTCACCTCCATCAGCCCCCCGGAGGTGTCCAGGTCGTACACGATCGTCTTGGTCTCCATCTTGCCCCACATTCATCCAGCCCGGGCGCGGCGGGGGGCCCGGCCCGGGGGCCCCGGCCCCTCGGCGGGGGCAGCGGCGGCTCCTCGCGCGCTCTCCGCGGGCGGGCGGGCCCAAGGCGGCTGCCCCGGCCAGGCGGGGCCTCAGGCCAGTCCCGGCGGGGGGCGGCTCGGTGCGGGCGGGGGCCCCTCGCCCCGGGGGAGGCGGCGGCGCTCGGCCTATCCTACGGGCCGCTGCTGCTTCCCCGTCCTCCTCCTGCCGGGCCCGGGGGAGGCTGCGGGGGGCCCCGCGCCCAGTGCCATGCCGGGGGAGGGACGGGCGGGGGGTCGGGCTGGACCTGCGCAGGGGCTCCGGGCTCGGCTGGGCTCCGCTCCCTCCGCCTCAGACACACAGGAGGCGCCGCTAGCTGCTTAGGGCCCCGCCACCGCGCAGCCCGCGCAGGCGCAGCCCGCCCGGGCCCGGACACCCCCGCCGCGCAGGCGCAGCCCGCCCGGGCCAGGACACCGGCGCGCAGGCGCAGGCCGCCCGGGTCGGGCTCCGGAACCTCGCCACCCCACGCGCAGGCGCAGCCGAGCTTGGCCGCGGACACTACCACGCAGGCGCATCCCAGGTGGCATAAGCGCCCCCATCCGCCCAGGCGCGATGCAGTTAGGCGCCATTCCCGCGCAGGCGCACACCGGCCTCCCTCCAGCCCAGTCCCGGCGCAGACTCAATCTGACCGGCCCGGCCAGGAACCCCTCCCCGCCCCCGCTCTATCCCCGCGCAAGCGCAGTTCGGACTGCCCATGCGTTCCACGCGCATGCGTAAGTCCTCCCTTGTGGGCAAGCTCGGCGCAGCTGCAGTGGGTCTGGCGTGCCGACAGGCGGCGCGCTCCGCAGGGGGTGGGGCTGGGGCGCTGTGCCTGGCGCTGTACAAAGAGGAGCCCAGCCAGCCAGCCAGCTCCCAAGGCGGAGCCACAGGCGAAACACAAAGCTGTGCTCCTGCCTCCCTGCTGTCTCATGGCACTGGCATGTACCCACCTTGCGCCCGGCCTCTCTCTCCTGGGGGTGCCCGGTCCCATCCTTCCCCCTGTGGGGCCCGTGCCTGCAAACCACGGCCTGGGCAGCTGGCAGCAGTGCCCTGGGGCCGGAGTGCCCTTGGCTTTGCCAGCCTGGTAACACTGGGGAGCATGGTGCAAGTAGGGTCCACTCCTGTCTGTATTCACTGCCCCTCGCGCTCGTCAGGCGCTGGCCTGGGGTACCCCAACATTGACTAGTGTAGATGGGCTGGTGTCCAAGGGGGGGGTTCAAGGTGGAATAGAAACATGCCGGGGGAGGGTCTGAAACCGTCTTTTTATCCCAGAACCGTGCCAGTGTGGGCAGCAGGCTTGTGGCATGAGCACCCTTGCCCTGTGCTTGAGAGCCCGTCTGTAGCAGGGAGGGCAGGTGAGTTGCTGTGCCCGGTCAGTGCTTGGCCTCTTGGAGCCTGCCGTCAAGAGTGCTAATTGTGGGTTGGGAGGGGAGACTGAACGGGACTGAGACCCCAAGCCCACCCCATAACGCCTGGCACAACGTCTAGTCACTCTGGACCGGGGCTGGATTTGGATGGTTGCACTAGCTCTGAAAGGCCCAGTCTTCGGCCCCATTCGGCCCTTCTGCAAGGTGCAGCTCTTAGGAGGCTGCTCGCCCTTCCCGGGGACTGACGCCAGCAGCAGCGGCCAGTACCCGAAGGGTTAGCCAGTAACAAGCTTCTTCTGGGGGCGCGCCTCACCCCATGTGACCGTGGGAGCATAATGCCGTTTCTGGCAGGCCCACGTCCTGGCAGTGACATCATCCATGGCCCCGCTACGTACCCCTGGGGTGGGCCAGCCACAGCCAGCTGGGCTACAGCCCGGCCATTTGCCTTATTCCTTTTTAATGTGGGTTCAGACGTCCTCCTTCCCACCAACAGACAGCGTGTGGATAAAGCATGGCTGAGCTGCGCGGCCTGGGGTGCGTGTGTAATCCCTCTCCCTTGGCTTTGTCCTGGTTTCATTGTTTGCCTACCCGCAGCCACATGCGGTGAGCTCAGTGCGCCTGGCCTGGAATGTCACCTCCAGGGGAGCCGCTGGGGAAATGGGCCCCTGGCCTTGCTATCCTACTTTCCTCCACTGTCGGCTCTGAGGACTTTCTGTGGCAGTCCTGGGCCAGCGAGGGAGCCCTCTGCCTGCTGCTCTGAGCCCTGCCTGGCTCCCAGTCCTTGCGTGCCTGCCGGAGGAAGTGGCTTCCGCTGACTAACAGTAGTAGCAGCAGTAGCTTCAGGTTGTGTTGCTTGCAGCCACCACGCAGTTGTAGCTGTGCCCCACACCACATGATGGGGAATTGCTGCCTTTTCGGAGCCAGGTGCCGCTAGCAGCGTTTGTGCAACATGCTTGTGATTTCTGTGCTAAGCGCTATGGATGTCACTGCTCTGAAGGTTCCCCAGATTAAAATGCTTATGGGCCAAAAAGCCCTTGGAATGCTGTGCTTCGTGGCCTCTGAATTCCCTTGTGCTGTCACTTCGCCTGAGTGCCGAGGCGTCAGCATTACCGAGCCACCGTCCCACTCCAGCAGGCAGACTAGACAATGCAATATTGTCTCACGAGCCCATGTAACTTCCCAGCATGCTGAGCCCCAGGAGCTGTAGGTATAAGCAGAAACTCGCTCCTTTCCACTGGCCTCCTTCTTCCTGCTGCGGCATGCAGGGCTGTCACCGCTGGGGCGGTCACTGCGGGGGCTTCCCCTGTGGTGGGTTCATCACCTTTCGGCCTATGCCAGAAGAAATGCAACCTGTGGGGCAGTCGTGAGCAGGAAGTGTGGCTGTGGGTGGCCCACAGCTAGGGTGACCAGACAGCAAGTGTGAAAAATCAGGACGGGGGTAGGGGGTAATAGGAGCCTATACAAGAAAAAGACCCAAAAATCAGGACTGTCCCTAGAAAATCGGGACATCTGGCAGGCACCAGTGAGGCAATTCAGTGACCTGTGTGTGGAGGCCACGGGGAGTCAATGCCCTTGGGCCGCTCAGCTCTCTCTGACACTGATGGGCACCAGGGGGAGTGGCACCCTAGCCAAGGCCAGGCAGGGTAGGCGCTCAGCGAGCACCCGCTCAAGCAGCAAGACTGCCCAGGAGCCAGGTGGACCCTGGAGAAATCTCAGGCCAGTCCTGTGGGAGACTGGGCTAAGTGCAGGGGGGTGGAGGACGAAGGTGGGGCAAGTCACAGGCTGGCATGACATGGGGGTGCAGCAGTGTTACCTACCTGGCAGGTGGATGGGGGTAGCGGTGTAGTGGGCAAATGGCCAAGAGGAGGGTGTGGGCTCAAACAGCAACCCCCATCCCGCACATCAGCTTGGCTTCTCCTGGCAGGTTCGGCTCAGCTTCCCACTGCCTCGGGCTGCAAGGCAGCCACTTGGTGCTGGAGCAGCGGGAACCCAGTAAGCAACCCCCACCCCTCTGGCCATCCCAGCTGGGCTCGTCCAGGTCCTGCCCGATTCAGGGGCTGGCCATAGCTAGCTGTCTTTGGCCTTTCTCCTGCAGCCCAGCACGCAATACAAGCCCCTGGCCCATAGAACTGACCCCCTAGACTCCATGGAGTCTCTGGCTTGCTTGCCTTTTTGGAGAAAAACCTCTGCTTGGGGGAGGGTGTTTGGGGGTGGTTTAATTTGGGGGATGAGGGGGAGCTGCAAGGGACCTTATGGCGGTGGAAGGGCTTTTCGACGAGGAATGCTCTGCAGCGTTTCCTGCAGACAGGCTTGGATTCGCCTGATCCCCTCTGGAAGTTTGTCCATACCCAGGTCCCCAGCGCTCACGCACTTCCCCTGGCCTTTGGGATCTGCATGCTCCCGGCGGAGCGCTGCTGGCACGTGGTTCATAGCCTGAAATCCGGCTCTGGGTGGATGGAGCTGGGGCTTGAGCCATTCATGTTTTTGAAAATGAGGACCTAGGGCAGCCTTCCCCTGGCATCGGCAGCTGACTAGGCACCAGTGAAGAGATGGAGCACGGGCCTGACACGCTCACGACAGCCCTGACCATAGCGGAAGCAGGCAGCTGCGCTCCCAGCTGAGTCCAGTGCATGGTCTACAGGGACACAAGGGGGTCCAGGAAGGTCCCATGGGGCTGCCCTTCTCCTGTGTCCTCCCATTCCCGGAGCTCGGCTCTGCACCATCACGTTCAATCCAGGACAGTGCCCAATTTCCCCAGCCGGGGGTGGTTGGTGTGTTGGGACCCTGAGTACGTCTGCAGCAGGGAGTGAGGTTTAGACATCGCCCCAGGCGGTTTCAGAGGGGTCGCCCTCAACACACACAGGTGGTTCTTTTGGCTGCCGGAGGGATGGGGGAGCGTGACAGGTGAGGACAGGACAGAGAATTCGGGCCGCCTGCCGCTCTCGTTCCAGGGGAGGAAGGTGTGAGAAGGTTCCCTGTGCTCAGAGATTGCAGGCCCCAGGAACACGGCACCACCACGCAGAGCAGGTTCTTCTAAAACACCAGTTTATTAAGGAAACAACTGAAAGAAAAGCCTGGCTCTTCTCCCCAAAACGTACCGGGCGGCTGAAAGCTGTGACTGTACATGACATTTTACATGGGAAAAGCTTCCTGCCCAGGCTGGGGCTCGCCAGGCCCAGGGGCTCCGGCTGGGTCGGGGGGCAGCAGCACTAAGCCCCCCTTTCCTCACGGCCCTGCACAAGCACTCTTGCCCCTCATGGAGACCGTGCAGAGCTCCCCATCCCTCCAGCACCGGTGCCCCTTGCTGGTGGGACGCCCCGTCCTGTCCGTCTCCACAGCCCAGCCTGCTGCTTCTCACTCCCTTCTCACAGAGAACAGCCTGGCACGCGCCATGGCTGGGCTGGCGGGCGAGGGGCCCTGGCAAACACAGGCTGGGAGCTGCTTGGGCTGGTGTCTCTCTCAAAGCCCCATCAGGGCTCTCTGGGAAGCAGCCGCTGCAGCCAAACACTCCCTCCTGTCCTGGTGCCACGCTAGGCTCTCTGCAGCAGCAGGACAGCCATTCAGAAGGGCCGGAGAGGCAGAGGGGGGTGGGCTGGGCTAGACGCCCGGGGGGCCAGGAGGATTCTGGCTGCAGGCTGGAGCTGGCTGAGGCTTGTGGCCACCACCTCAGGGAGAATGGCATCTTGAGCGCAGGGGCCCTGGGCAGGTGCACCTGGGTGGGAGAAAATGTCTCCCTGCCCCAGCCTCCTGCAGGGGCTGGGCCTGGATCCAGGGACTGCACTGCCAAAGGCCACACTGCCGCACCAACGCCTGCCCCAGCCCACGCACACAACTCACCAGGGGTCTCCTTGGGCCACATGTGACCGAGCCGGTGTCCAGCCCCCCATCTGCCTCCTGCCGGGCATTTGGCTGGAAAAATGCTGGCAATGGCTGGCGGAGCCCAGGGCTGGTTGTGCACAGCCAGAGCCTGGCGAACTGGCAGGGGCGTGAGCTGGCTCTGGGGAGCTCGATCCTCGCCTGCCCTCACTGCTTCCCATGCCCCAGGCAGCCCTGCCCAGAGCCAGGCAGTGGGCAAGTGACCCTACGTGGGGCTGGAGTTCACCGTCCTGGGGGCTTAGTGGCAGGTTGGGGGGGTCCCTCAGGCTGCCTCACATGGGCTAACCAAGGTGCCCTGAAGCCTGCAGGGCAGGAGTCACGCCCAGGCAGGATGGCTGCCCGTGGAGCTGTGTGATCTGCCCTCGTCTGTGCCTGTCCCCAGCCTCTCTAGGTTGGGGCAGGCGCTGGGGTGAGCAGGTGAAGCAGTGTGACCTGCCGGGGGCTGGCAGACCAGCGCCAAGGGTGGAGCCCAGCCACATGGAGGTGCCACTTCAGGGTGGGGCTGTTGGTTCCCAGCCTGTTCCTGAGCCCCTGGAATCACACGCCCCCTCTGGGTCTGGGCGGGAGGGTATCATGCTGCCCGCCACTGACAACCTGGGGGAAGCTTGGACTTACCTTGGGCCCATCCTCCTCCAGTGCCCCGCACCTCCTGGGCAGCTGGGGGCTCCCCTCAATGAGACTCGGCCGTGGGGCTGAGCCGCAGCCTGGGGTCACTGCTGCTCCCTCTGCAGGCCCTGAGCCTGGTGTTGCATTGTAGTTCTGCGGCTCCCATAGAGTGCAAGACCCCCCCGTCTCTCTGTGCCAGGCCAAGAGACCGTGCCCTGTGCTTGCCCACTCAACCCTGCATGGGCCACCCCCTTGCTGGTCAGCATTAGCTGCTTTATGCCCTCCCCAGACCATGGGGCAGCTAGGCCAGAGCACGTTAGAGCTGTCCCTGCCCCAGGGGCCGGGTCCTTGGCCCAGGCCCATCTTACCACCACTTCGTCTCTGACCTGCATGGCAGGAACACTGCAGCCGCTGTGCCCAGGGGATGGCCAGCACCTCCTCATGGCCTGCATCTGCACACGCTGCACTGTGCTGGGAGCCATCTCTGTCCAGGCTGGGCCCTAGCCAGGGCCACTGGAATCTGCCTGCTTGGCTCAGGAGCTCCCCTTTAAACCGGGGAGGAGGGGGCTTGCTCCCTGGGCTGGGGATGCCCCCACTCTAAGCCATGTAGTTCTCCCACGAACCCCACTGCAATGGCAGCTTGTTGCACCCTGCGGGAAGATGCAGGCCTGCTGCTGCTCACGCAAAGGGAGTGCGGGGGAGTCTGGGCCCTGCCCTTCGGGCTTTCTCCTAGATCCCAAGGCTACAAGGGTCCCTTGTGACCACCCAGCCTGAGCCCCGTACAGCACAGGCCTGAGACCCGCCCCAGTAATCCCTTGGGCAGAGCTGTTAGAAAAACAGCCCGTCCTGATTTTAAAATGGTCAGTGACGGAGAATCCATCCCAGCTCTGGGTCAGTTGTTCCAATGGGAATTCCTCTCACTGCTAACAATTTCCACCTTACTTGTGCCAGTGTGAACTGCTTCGCTTCAGCTTCCAGCCGCTGGCCGGGTTAGACCCTTCTCCGCTAGATGGAAGAGCCAGCGCACTATCAAATGTTTGTTCTTCCTGTAGATACCTGTAGACTGGGCTCAAGTCACCCAGAACCTTCTCTTTGCTAAGCTACAGAGTCGGAGCTCTTGGAGTCTCTCACTAGGAGGCAGGTTTTCTAACCCGTTCCTCGTTCTCGGGGCTCTTCTCTGAGCCCTCCCCAATTTAGCACCATCCTTGACTTGCGGACCCCGGAACTGGACCAGGATCCCAGCAGCGGTTGCGCCAGTGCCACACACAGAGGGAAAAGCTTTTTGCAGTCACTGCTTGGCATGACAAGTCCCCCAGCCTGTAACACAGCCTGCAGTCTCTGCTCCTCCACATTGACATTTAGCCAGATTCAAACACAGTTTACCAAGCGATCCATATTGCTCTTAGCAGTGACCTGGCCCCCCAGTTGTGTGTCATCTGCAAACTTTATCGGTGATGATTTGGTGTTTTCTACTGATGATGTTAAATAGCGCAGGGCCACGAACTGCCCCTCTGGACACACACCTGTTTGATGACGATTTCCCACCTACAATGACATTTGCAGACCTATTACTACCAGCTTTTAATCCGCGGAATGTGGGTCAGGTTGATTTTACAGAATTCTAATGTGAATGTCGTTTTTACACTGGCCCCGGAGGCTGGCAGCAGGGGCAGGGCTGTGTTACTGGCGGGTGACTTAGGTGTCTCACACAGCGAGATGCAGTGCTTGATATTCGGGGCACAGTGCCATGCCAGCATTCCTCTAGCCTACGACCACGAGCCACTGAAATGCCCTGCATTCTGCTACCCCTGCTACACACACAGAGGGAGGGTGGGGAGTTGCAAACACTCATCGAGGTACAATGTGTCTCTGAGTAGTTCCAGGGCTGGGTGTTTTGCTCCCATGAGCCAGGCTCAGAGCCTCCTTCTCCTGCACCATCCAGTATGTGCCAGAGGAGGGCAAACTTGCATTTGGCTTCAGCAGCTCATCTCCCTGGCTCCCCAGACTGCACTGTTATCCCGGCTGGCCAGCTGCCCCAGCTCCCTGGCTGCAGGCAGGATTCGGCTCTGGCTCCAGGGAGCGGTACAGGGAGCAGGTGCTGGAATCCAGTCACTCCCCGGCTGAGAAGCAGGAGACAGCGACTGCAAAACGTCCAATTCCACGGCATGCATACTGACACTGGGCTGTCCTGGGACGCGGCGGAGTCCACGGCTGCAGATTGGCAGAGTCCATGGGGCAGCGCACAGCTCTGCACGCGGCTGCCTCAGGCTGCACACTCAGGCAGGCGATGCTGCGGCGCTGACACTCGGGTCAGATTTTCCACAAGCACGAGGGCGAGAACCCTCCCGGCTGAGAGCGAAGCTGAGGCCCTGGAGCCAACTCGGCAGCGGGCTCCTCACACCTGGAGTACACAGGGCCCGGTTCAGACCCCACGAGCTACAGCTCAGCGCCTGGGACACGAGGGGCTAAACAGGTTCGTGGGAATAAAGCGTCTCCTTGGCTCCCTTTCCCCTGCTCTGGGCTGGGCCAGGCTGGCGATGGGAGGGCGGCTGCAGAGCCCAGCCCCCCGGGCACGGTGTTATCCCCGGTCGCTGTGGGCAGGAGCAGGAGGCCGTGTGGCTGGCTCTGGCCTGGCCTGGCAGGTCCTGTGCACAGCTCCATGCGGCGTGACAGAGAGTCCAGGGCCCATCACACCCACATGGAGCCCAGAGCCTCCCAGTTTCTCTGTGCACAGACCCTGCTGGGCTGGTGGCTGGGGCTGGGCAGGGCAGCGCCGGCAGGAAGGGGCCAGGCCGGGGAGGGGAGCTGGGCCGCTGGCTCCTCCCGGAAAGCGCTTGGGCAGAGTCTCTTGGGGACAATATTTACAGTCCCTTCCCGCAGGACGCCGGCGGGGTGTCCGGAGGGGCCAGTCGGCGTGGGGGGCCGAGGACAGTGCTGCTGGGGCGGCCCCTCCTCCCGGCTCAGCTCAGCTCAGCTCGGCCTAGATGGAAACTTCATATTCCCTCGTGTCCTGGAAAGGAAACAGACTGCAGGGGGTTGGACACTTGCCAGCGCTGTCGGGGTGTGCTCTGCCCAACCCCACTGGGGGCAGCATCCCCACACTCGTTCCCCCCACCCCCCTCACGCGTTCCCTTCCTCCCTCCCCCCTCCTCTCCCTCCACCTTTCCACCCCACCCTTGGGGCTCCCTTTGCAACCCCCTCCTGGGGTTGGCTACTGCTGCACAGAATGACCCCTCTTCTGCTCCACGCACATACTGGGGGGCTGGGGCAGACCCAGCCAGGGCCCAGGGCACTCCCCAGTGAGGGGCATGGGGCTGCCCATTTGCACAGCTGCTCTGCAGCCCTCCAGCCAGGGCTGAGCCAGCCCCCAGCTCCCGGCAGTGCCCCGAGCACCTGGGTTTACTCCCAAGCTGCCGACAGCCCAGGGCTGCTGGGGCCCGACTGAGCAGGGCTCAGTACTTACTCCTGTCTCGTAGGCGGTGTTGTCAAAGGCCGATTCCACGGTGATGTGATCGTAGGGGTGAGAACCAGACAGGGGCAGCTGCAGGGACCGTTTCCCCTGGAGCCTGCAGGGGACAGAGACGAGCAGGCAGTGACCCAAGCTGGCAGCACTGATGGGCTCCCACTGACAGACAGGGCTGGGCAGGGCGCAGACAAGAGAACATGGGGCCCAGGTGGGGCAGATGAGTCCCAGGGCAGATGAGGTTGAGCCGGGGCAGATGAGAACATGGGGCCCACGCTGGGGGGCAGGGGCAGACAGGGTTGGGGACTGGGCAGGGGGGCAGACAGGATTGGGCAGGGGCAGACAGGGCCAGGCAAGAGGCAAATGGGGCCAGGCAGGAGGGCAGGGGGCCGGGGCAGACGGGGCTGGCAGGAGGCAGACAGGGTAGGATGCAGGGCAGACGGGACCAGGCAAGAGACAGATGGGGCCGGGCAGGAGGGCAGAGGGGCCAGGGGCAGACAAGGCCGGGCAGGGGCAGACGGGGCTGGCAGGAGGCAGACTCCCCCCCTCCTTCCCCGTGGCACTCACTTGGAGAAGTAGAGGTAAATGCCTCCAATGAGCAGCGCTACGACCAGCACTGGCAGGAAGATGGCGATGGCAATGTTGGGGCCCTCCTGCGGGTTCCCCGAGGGCGAGACCTTTGCGACTGCGGGAGAGATGGGGAAAGGGAGGGGGGTGGGGTACAGAGACCGGGGCAGCGGGCAGGGGAAGAAGAGAATTTACCAGACTCTTTGGGTAGCTCGGTGGGGATGAGGGGAGGGGGGATCCTGCCCCCCCTTCTCAGGGCACTGGGGTTCCACCCCCCTCCCCCCCAGGCACTTCAGTGACAGGTGCCCTGCATGGACATGGGACCCAGCCTGCTGTGCCTCCTCCCCGCTCACAGGGGAAACGGCGCCTCCTGCTGGCCGGCCGCATCCTGGCTCTGCGCTCGCTGCTTAGCCCAGCCCACATCCCCAGATAGCCCACCCCCACGGGCACCCACTCCCACCACACCCCCATGAACACCCCCACGGGCACCCACTCCCACCCGCACCCCCACGGGCACCCCCAGGGGCACCCACTCCCACCCGCACCCCCATGGGCACCCACTCCCACCCACACCCCCATGGACACCCCCATGGGCACCCACTCCCACCTGCACCCCTACCCGCATCCCACCCCCACCCCCACGGGCACCCACTCCCACTGGCACTCCCACCTGCACCCCCATGGGCACCCATTCCCACCCACACCCCAACCTGCACCCCCACCCTTACCCCCACCGGCACCCCCTCCCACCGGCACCCCCACCTGCACCACTCCCACCAGTACCTGCACCTGAACCCTTTCTTTGATCCCTCCTTTGCTGAGTCTCCCTGGCCGGCCGCTGCCGGGTGAGCCGTCCCTGTGGGCAGAGCTGCACTGCAGGCCTCAGCAGTGAGCCCAGCCCACCTGCCCCCTGCCCCCAGCGCCATCACTCCCTGCGTTTCTGCATCTCCACCTCTCCTGATATTCAGTGTCATCTGCTCTCCCCACCAGTCTCCCGGCCCCAGTGGCTCCCAGGCCACCCCCCTCAAGGCCCCTGCCCCACATCTGCCCTAGAGGGACCCTCCCGCATGGCAGCCTGTGGAGAGCCTGCAGGGAGAGCCGAGTGAGACCGCTGCCGGGTTCTTACCGTCCAGGTTGCGGTTGCTGTAAAATTTATCGTAAGCGGCTGGAAGAAGAGAGGGAAGAATGAAAGGCGGGAAGGGGGGGCAGCAGCTGGGCAGAGCGAGGGGGGCAGGGCTGCTGTGGTTATTAAGTGTGAGCCTGTGGCCGGTGCTTTGCTAGTGGCTTGGCCCAGCGTGGCCCCCCTGCCCTGGGGCTGACATGGGCACATGCTCCCTGTGCCGTGGGGCAGGAGCGTTAGGCTAGAGAAGGGACAGTCGGCTTTGCAATGCCAGGGAGAAGCTAGCGCTGGCAGTGGCCGGGGCACCACGGCGGGGGGTGCGTGTGTCCCTTGCACACTCACCGTTCGGTCGTGGAAGGGGCAGGGGAGGAGCTGGCGTGCCCAGGGCGCAGTGACCACAAGGCAGTCCCTGCCGGAGAGGGCAGTTCTGCAGGGAAGTTGAGACGCTGGGGGCTCAGGGACTGGCTGGCCCACACACACTGCTCGCCGGTCCCCGGGCAGACTCACCGGCCTTGCAGATGGGGGGAGAGCTGTTCCACTGCGAGGGGTGGCCGGGCACACAGCGGAGGCTCCCCTCCCCCCGCAGCACGTAGCCCGTGGCACATGAGAAGCGCAGGGTGGCCCCCGCCTGGTACAGCCTCTTCTCCGGGGTCTGGACGCCGTGCTCTGGGGCGCCCGGGTTGTGGCAAGGCTCATATACTTCCGCTGCAAATGTGGAACAGAGCTGGGGTGAGACGCACGCCTGCAGCTCAGCCACGGGGTGGGGCCGGAGCTTCCTTTGGGGGCCGTGGGGAGCCTCCCGCACGGGGCTCAGCCCTGGCCCAACTGCTGGGGGACTCTTGCCGGGGCTGGGAGGCGGGCAGCTTCTTGCCAGGCTGCTGCCCAGGCCCTGGGGGACAACCCAATGGGATGCCATGCCCAGCACGATGCTACCTGCAGCGCCCCCCTCCCGAGCATCCCATGCTTCAGGGTGCCAGCACAGGCTGCAGGGCCAGGGCTCTCCCCAACCCTGGAGACAAGCAGCCAGATGCCCCGTGACCAGTTTTGGGGGGAGGTCCCCAGCCAGCCAGCTGGAGCAGGACCCCACGCAAGCAGCTGGCAGAGCTCGGACTCACGGGTGCACTTGGGGAGGCGGTCGCTCCACTTGGGGCCCCCGGCCTGGCGGTCCCGGCAGGTCAGCAGGCCGCCCCCCGTCAGGACGTAGCCCTTGTCGCAGACGAACTGCACGGTGGAGCCCACGGGGAACTTGGAGCTGGAGATGATCCTGCGGCTGTGGTCCACGTCCCCGGGGTCCTTGCAGGCGGTCACTGTGCAGGGGAGGGAGGCAAGACTCACACCAAGCTGAGGGGCAAGGGGGAGACGCCTCCCCGCACGGCTCAGGGCCTTGGGAGGGCTGGAGCCAAGTGGGGCAGTGGCCCTTAGCGCTGCAGGGTGTGGGGGGAGGGGAAGCGAAGCTGCTGGGGAGGGGGGGCTGCAGCCCAGAGCTGGTTACTGCCCCTGCTGGGGGGCAAGGGGGAGGCTGCAGCCCCCGCAGCCTGCAGAGCCACGCCGTGGCAGGCAGCGTGGCTAGTGGTTGAAGCACAGGGGACCACAAACGCCTACAGTCTCTTCCCAGCACCCCCATCCACGCCCTGCGGGGCGAGGCCTCCAGCCCCTCTGCACCCCAGAGAGGGACGCAGTCAGACCCCGGGCGCCCGGAGCCCTGCCCCAGGGCTGCAGTGGGCAGGTGAGAGTCAGGCCCCCTGGGGCCAGCATTGAGGGCACAGAGCTCCAGCAGGGGGAGCTCTCGGCCCAGCGAAGCCGGCCTGAGCCAGGCAGCCTGGGCACAAAGGGGTGCAGGGTAGTTTGGGGGAGGCGACTGTTGGCGTCCTGGCAGGGTTCTGGTCTGGGGGACTCTTGTACCCCAGCCCCACCCTGCTGAGTGCGGCCGCCTGGGGGGCAGCCCCACCCACCCCTCCCAGCTGGGAGCCCGGTTCGGAGCTGAGGGGGGAGACAAGGCACTGTGGAGGGTCCCTCCCAACCTACGCTCCAGCAGCAGCAGCCAGTGCTGGAGGGAGGCCCAGGCCTGGCCAGCTGATTGTCCCCTGGATGGCAGGGGGCCCAACCAGCCGGCACTGGTGCAAAGGGGCCAGGACCCTGGCAGAGCTGGCCACCATGGCTCCTATGCCGCCCCCCCTTGCATGGCTGCCTCTCCGCTCTGGCAATTGTCCGCTGCTGCAACAGCCAGTGGGAGCGCGGGCAGGGGGAGGAAGGGGCTTGGAGCCGCGGCCCATGCCCTCCCTGTCTGTGCCCTGTGTCTCTGGGCTGGGTCTGACAGGTGGGCCAATGGCAGCAGCTGCTCATGGAACATCTCCTGGAGGCAGCAGGCGCTGGGGGGCAGCCCCAGAGGGCAGGCGGGGAGGGGACCCCCGGGGCAGTCTCTGGGGCGTGTGGGTGTGTGGTGCAGCCTGCCCCAGCAATGGCCCGGGCCCTGCGCTCACCTCTCTCACAGGTGGGCAGGTCCCCGCTCCAGGTCAGGTCCCAGTGGCACATGAGCAGGTCCGTGCCCACGAGCTCAAAGCCGGGGTAGCAGTGGTAGTTCACCATGGTGCCGTGGATCAGCTCGGGGTGGGACGTGGTCTTCCAGCCGTTGGGAATCTCGGGCAGCTCGGGGCACGTGTCGTTGCGTGGAACCTCTGCAGGGAGAGACGAGTGAGACCGCTGCCAGCACGGGGGCTTGGCCACACAGGCCGGCTGCAGGCTGGACTCCTGGGTTCTATCCCCAGCTCTGAGGGGTGGGAGCATCTAGAGATTTAGAGCAGGGGGCAGGACTCCTGGGTTCTCTCCCCAGTGCTGGTGGGGGGTGGGAGGTCTGGGGGTGAGAGCAGGGGGGCTGGGAGGCAGGACTCCTGGGTTCTCTCCCCAGTGCTGGTGGGGGGTGGGAGGTCTGGGGGCGAGAGCAGGGGGGCAGGTCTCCTGGGTTCTCTCCCCAGTGCTGGTGGGGGGTGGGAGGTCTGGGGCTGAGAGCAGGGGGGCTGGGAGGCAGGACTCCTGGGTTCTCTCCCCAGTGCTGGTGGGGGGTGGGAGGTCTGGGGCTGAGAGCAGGGGGGCTGGGAGGCAGGACTCCTGGGTTCTCTCCCCAGTGCTGGTGGGGGGTGGGAGGTCTGGGGGCGAGAGCAGGGGGGCAGGACTCCTGGGTTCTCTCCCCAGTGCTGGAGGGGGATGGGAGGTCTGGGGGTGAGAGCAGGGGGGCAGGACTCCTGGGTTCTCTCCCCAGTGCTGGTGGGGGGTGGGAGGTCTGGGGGCGAGAGCAGGGGGGCCGGACTCCTGGGTTCTATCCCCAGCTCTGAGGGGTGGGGGCATCTAGGGATTTAGAGCAGGGGGCAGGACTCCTGGGTTCTCTCCCCAGTGCTGGTTGGGGGTGGGAGGTCTGGGGGCGAGAGCAGGGGGGCTGGGAGGCAGGACTCCTGGGTTCTCTCCCCAGTGTTGGTGGGGGGTGGGAGATCTGAGGACGAGAGCAGGGGGGCAGGACTCCTGGGTTCTCTCCCCAGTGCTGGTGGGGGGTGGGAGGTCTGGGGGCGAGAGCAGGGGGGCAGGACTCCTGGGTTCTCTCTCCAGTGCTGGTGGGGAGTGGGAGGTCTGGGGGCGAGAGCAGCGGGGCAGGACTCCTAGGTTCTCTCCCCAGTGCTGGTGGGGGGTGGGAGGTCTGGGGGCGAGAGCAGGGGGGCAGGACTCCTGGGTTCTCTCCCCAGTGCTGGTGGGGGGTGGGAGGTCTGGGGGTGAGAGCAGGGGGGCAGGACTCCTGGGTTCTCTCCCCAGTGCTGGTGGGGGGTGGGAGGTCTGGGGGTGAGAGCAGGGGGGCTGGGAGGCAGGACTCCTGGGTTCTCTCCCCAGTGCTGGTGGGGGGTGGGAGGTCTGGGGGCGAGAGCAGGGGGGTAGGACTCCTGGGTTCTCTCCCCCGTGCTGGTGGGGAATGGGAGGTCTGGGGGCGAGAGCAGGGGGCAGGACTCCTGGGTTCTCTCCCCAGTGTTGGTGGGGGGTGGGAGATCTGGGGACGAGAGCAGGGGGGCAGGACTCCTGGGTTCTCTCCCCAGTGCTGGTGGGAGGTGGGAGGTCTGGGGGCGAGAGCAGGGGGGCAGGACTCCTGGGTTCTCTCCCCAGTGCTGGTGGGGGCCCCTCACCGAAGAAGTGGATGACGAAGCCCTGCTGGTAGCCGAAGACAGCGCCGCCGGGGTCCGACTGGAACTGGATGGTGACGTCGGCCATGGCTGTGTAGAGCTTGAAGCGGCGGTGGGCGCCCATGTACTGGCCCAGGATCCGGGCTGTCAGGTCATCCCCATCGTAGAACGTGAGGACGTCGCCCTTCCCGATGCGCAGCCTGCGGGGAGAGAGGGGCTGGGGCAGACGCCCTGCGAAGGGGACCTGTAGAGCCCGGCTTAGCTGGCCCTGGCCCTAGGGGGGACTCTCCCCTTCGGATGAGTGGGGCTCTGTGGGTGTGGACTTCACTTGGGGGGGGTTCAGCCAAGACCATCCTGGGGCAAAGGGAGCCCAACCCGGCCCTGGCCCCTTTGCAGCCACAGACCCACGGGGAGGGAGCTGAACTAGCCTCTTGCACAAGGGACGAGGGGCTCCCCACGGGGCTCACAGCTCTGCCAGCCAGCACCCAGGGCAGGCTGCCCCCACCCCCCGCCCCGGGGCAATCCACAGGCCCTTGCTCCTCTGCCTCCCTGGGGGACCTGCCCTGGGCAGCCTCGGCTCACTCACACTTGGACGTCCAGCATGATGCGCTTGTCCTCCTCCACGTGCAGGCCCCAGATGCAGTCCTGGCCCTTGCCGTAGGCCTCCGGCCAGTTGGGGGACAGCACCACGCCCGCGGAGTCTGTGATCTCCCCGCTGCACACGGCTGCAGGGAACACAACACTGAGCTCCTGCCCCCGCAGCCCAGAGCCGCGGGGTGGGAGGCCTCACAGCAGCCCCCCTTCCCGTCTCAGCGAGCAGCACAGGGGGTGCTCAGTGCAGGGCCTGGGCCCCGGCTCCACACAGGCCTGGGAGCCCAGGGGAACAGCGCCCTGCCTGCTCTGTCCCCCCAGGCACCTGCCTGCCCCCTCCCCTGCCGCCTGGCTTGGCCTCAGCAGACAGACCTCGGCACGCCGGCTCCGTCTCGTTCCACTGGGGGTCGCTGGGGTCCACGCACTCAATGATGATGGAGCCCTGCTCCAGGGTGTAGCCGGGGTCGCAGCTGAACTCCACGCTGGTGCCCACGGCATAGGTGGCGTCGCTGGTGGTGAAGTTCCCGTACTTGACGAAGGGCTCATAGCAGTGGCCCTGCTCGAAGGCTGGGGGCAGAGGGGCAGGGGGTTAATGCTGCCACCCGAAGGGGGCTGGGATCACAGGGCTCGTTCTCCGGGGCCCCGGGCCAGGCGTCTCTCCATGCCCTGCGGGGGTCTCAGGCCTTACCTTCGTAGCGGAGCGCCACGCCGGTGGAGGCGCCGCTGCTGTCGGTGGTGAGCTCGAGGAAGAAGTGGCAGGCAGTGCTGAGCAGCCCCTCGATGGGCAGGTACTCCACCTCGTACGAGTCGTACACCGGCGGTGCCTCAATGTCCTTCCCGTTCCGGATGATGAGCCTGCCGAGCAATGGGCACAGTACCAGCTGGGGGGGAGGGTGACACAGGCCTTGGCAGATCCCCGCGGCCTGGCCGCTGGGTACTAGGGCTCTGTGGCTCGGCCTCTGGAGGCCTGTGTGCATCGGGAGAATGGGAGGAGACAAGGGGCAGCTGCTGATGCCTGGAGGCAGGAGGGCAAAAACCACAGGGGCAGGGTGTGACGCTACATAGAAATATTGTTAGAATATGATTATAGCATCACTAAGATGCAAGAGAAGGCATGCGAGGTGTCATTGGAAGTTATGCTTTGCTGAGTATGATTATCCTATTTGTATGCATGGATCATTTTTGTATCTAAAGTTAGGAATATTGACTATACATCTGTACCACAAATACGTTTGCACCTAGGGAACGCCCACCAGACAGAATGCAATCAGTCTGGCTGCCTAGCTGGGGACAAGTCAATGGACCATTAGGGAGAACAATAGGCCTTTGAAGATGCTAATCTCTCACCTTCCTGGGATGCTCAAACAACCTCTGACTTCTGGCTGCTTTGACACTGCAGGGTCATGTGATTAAGTCCCCTGGTACTGGACTCCATGATAGAATACCAATATTTTTCTACTGGGGAATAGGGGGGAAACCACACTGGAAAACAAAGGATTCCCGCCACATGTAAAACCTATTTAAGGCGGGGAGGAAGATAATCAGTGGTCATTCTTCACTGACTCCCTGCCCAGCATAGGGTGACCAGACAGCAAATGTGAAAAATCGGGATGGGGGTGGGGGGTAATAGGAGCCTATATAAGAAAAAGCCCCAAATATCGGGACTGTCCCTATAAAATTGGGACATCTGGTCACCCTAGCCCAGCATGACTGCTGTGAACATCTAAGAAACAAAGACAAAGGGTGTGGGAAGGGGGAAGGACTGAGCCCAGGCAGGGAAGGTGTCCGCCTGTGAAAGGGACACCTGGAGTTTTAAGCTGCAAGCAAGAGCAGCTTGCCTTCAAGAACCTCTGCAGCCTGCCTAAACCAACATTTAGGGTGAGAAATTACTACTTGTAACCAGCTTCTTTTCTATCTTAAGCTGATCTTCGTTTTTGTTTTATTTGCTGGATAATCTGCTTTGATCTGTTTTCTATCCCTTATAATCACTTCAAATCTATCTTCCGTAGTTAATACATTTGTTTTTGTTTTCTCTCAAACCAGTTTGTGGAATTCATAACTGGGGAGTGGGGGAAAGCTGTGAATATCTTCCTCCACATTGAGGGAGGGGGCGAATTTCATGAGCTTATGCTGTGCAGTTCTCTGTGCAGCTCAAGATGATATAATTTGGGGTTTGCACTCCAGAGGGGGTGTGCACTTGAGTGCTGGGCTGATTTCAGGGTCTGTGTCGTTCTGCAGCTGGGCGTCCCTACCTGTGTGTGCCAGAGGAGGCTTGAGGGCCTGGCTCAGCAAGACAGTGTAAAGGGAGCCCAGGCTGGTGGAACAGGTGGGCTCAGTGGTACCCCAGTACATCAGGTGGCACCCTGGAGGGTGGGTAGCCCATCACACAGGGGAGCTGTGGTGCCCTGGGTATCTCCTCTGTCCCCTCTCCTAGAGGGGCTCAGTGGGAAGACAGGCCCAGGCATGGAGACTCGAAGGGCAGCCCCTGGTTGGGGTGGAAGCCCCAATACCTGTCACTATCCAGCAGGGCTGGCTAGAGCCCTGACCAGAGAGCAGGGCAGCCTCAATGGCACAGCTGCTCTGGCATGTGCCATTGGTAGGTTTCAGAGTCAACATCCATTTGCAAACACATGTTGCAAGTCCTACACAGAATGGTAGGGGAGCTCTAGCCCCCCAGGCCTCACCGACACGTCCATCCTGCTCCCCTGAGGCCGCACCCTTCCCTCGTGTGGGCCCCACTCCCTCCCCCGCACCTGTCATCATCCTCAGCCAGCGAGACCTTCTCAAAGTGCAGGTGCAGGCGCTGGCCCTCGGGGGCCTCCAGCAGCCAGTGGCAAGTCAGGTTGTTGCTGTAGTTGCCTGGGAAGCCGGGCGAGATGATGCGTCCGATGGTGGCGTTTCTGATCACCCCCCCGCAGGCCGCTGCAAGGGGAGGCTGAGGGTTAGGAGCACTGGGGAGATGGCTGCCAGGCAGCTGCTTGCACAGACGGGGGCATCAGAGATGGGGCCCGTCAGAGCGCCCTTGGCCACATACCGCCTGGCTTTGCAGCAGTGGGCAGAGGGCAGTGCCTGGAGCCGGGCGGCGGCTGCAGGGCAGTGGTTGGAACATGCCCAGTGCTTAGGGGGCACCCCACAGCCGGTGGGAAGGTGCTGGGGTGTGGGACCCTCTCTTAGGAGGAGGCAGCCAATCAGGAGCTGGCGGTCTGGGGCCAGGCTCAGGCTGAGAAGGCCAAACTCATGTCCCTTGTGAGCAGCTGAGGCCTGCTCTGGCGAGGCCCGTGCCTGGCCAGGGGGGCATCCGGCAGCACTGGGCAGGCCCTCCCCCCCACTCACCCACACAGATGGGCTCCCGGCTGCTCCAGAAGGGCCGCGTGGCGTTGAGGCAGGTGAGCGCAGGCGGGCCCTGCAGCTGGTACCCCGTGGCGCAGTAGAAGTGGGCGCTGCCCCCAGGGTGCAGGCTGGTGACGGAGACATCGCCGTAGGCCGGTCGGGAGGGGAAGCTGCAGCTCAGCAGATAGGCTGGGAGGGAGGAAGGGAGAGAGAGGGGCATTTAATGGCAGGGCCTGGCAGGCTGAATGGCTGGAGCGCTGTGCTCCCTGGCTTGGCATGCCTGGGGACTGTAGGGGCGGGCGCCTGGTGCCTGTGGGGCTGTGTGCCCAATGCCTGGAGGGGTGGGTGCCTGGTGCCCACAGGGGGGGGAAGGATAGCTCAGTGGTTTGAGCATTGGCCTCCTAAACCCAGGGTTGTGAGTTCAATCCTTGAGGGGGCCACTTAGGGATCTAGGGCAAAATCAGTACTTGGTCCTGCTAGTGAAGGCAGGGGGCTGGACTCAATGACCTTTCAAGGTCCCTTCCAGTTCTAGGAGATAGGATATCTCCATTAATTTATTTTTATTTATTTAAGGGGTAAGAGGGCTGAGGCCAGGGCCACAGGTGGGGGCGGGACCAGGAGCGGAGCCCCTGGGTGTGGGGCCGGCAGCCAGGACCCCAGGTGGGGGGGCCAGAAGTGGAGCCTCGCGTAAAACCTGGGGGTGCTGCAGCACCCCCACCTCCCTAGTTCCTGCGCCTATGCCAGGCTGGGGATCAGAGGGATCCTGCCCCACAGTGTGGGTGTCACGCCTTCCCTCTGAGAGCCACAGGGCAGGAACTGGGATGGGAGGAGGCAGGCTTTCTCTCCTGGAAGTCCCAGCTGCTGAGCTGTTTTCTCTCCTCTCCCCCCATTGCATGGAGACCCAGAGCCTCTGGAAACAGCTGGCCGTGTCTGGGGGCAGCGCCCAGTGGGCGCAGTTACAGGTGGGTCGGACAGGGGTGTTGTCCCTGATCCCAGCCAGCAGGTGGCAGCAAATCCTTCTGTCTGGCCAGGCAGCTGGCCAGAGGGGTGCAGCCCCCAGGCCCTGCCCTGCCGAGGGTGCTGCCTGCCCAGGGACACGGCTCTGCCAGGCTGCAGGCGGGGGGCCAGCTTCCTCGCTGCCCCTCTGCCAGGGGAGCTGGTGTTCCCCACCCTGCCAGGAGCCTGCAGGGATGAGCCCTTTGCCCCTGCTGATGCCTTGGGAACCCCGGGAGCCACGGGTCCGGACTGAGCGGGCTGCTCCCATGGGCTGCTAGCATGCCAGAGTCCCTGCCATCCTGGGGCAGGTGGCGCTGCAGGGCGTGGGCAGGATGCAGGTGAAATCTGCCCAGGTCACGCTGGGTCTGTGCAGGCCGGGGGTGCTGAGGGAGCGACTGGGGCAGGAGCCAGAGCAGGGCTGGCAGGACCTTTGCAGCTCCACTCTGGCCGAAGGGTGCTGCACAAGCCGGGTGGGGAAGGCAGCTGACAGTGAGGGAACATGCTGGTGCCCGGGGGAGGGGCGCAAACGTGGCTGGGGATGCAGCGCCCTTCCCCCTCTGGCACCTGGCTCACGTTGCTCACACACCCGGGCACAGCCACAGTGTAACAGAGGGGACACTGCTAAGCACTCTCCTGCCACGGGCAGTCGCTGCTTCCCAGCCTCCGCGACTCAGGGCTACACACTGACTGCCAATGAGCTCACAGCCTCTGCTTGTGACATCACTCCATCTCCGCAGCAACAAGCTGTGATGTCATAAAGAGGCGAGCCTGACCTCAGCTGGGGTGGAGGAGGGATTTGGAAGAGGGAAGGATCCCAGGGGCACTCCAGGAAGAGCACCCACAGGGGTCACAAGCAGTCCAGCACCTGCCCTAGGAGCTCCCCACATGGGAACCAGCAGGGGAGGGGAGCAGGGATGGGCGCGATGGCCAGTGGTAGCCAGCCCAGGGCTCTCAGTAGCCAAGGGCCTGACCCTGCTGTCTGGGAATTGAGGGTGACTCTCAGCTCATGGAGCGGCTCAGCAGTACCCAGCAGAGCAGAGCTGGGCCTGTCTGTACAACCCCGGGTTACAGCTCAGAGACCCTGGCCCTGGCCCCGCCTCGGCCTCAGGCTGGGGAGCGCAGCAGGCGCTTGGTGCGCTGGCGGAAGGGCCAAATCCCAGCAGGACGCTGCCCCTGAGCAAGAGGCAATTCCTCCTGCCCCCCATTGGGTGCTGGGACCCTCTGCAGCCGTGACCTGCCCCCCCCCCCCCCGTCCATAGAGTCCCTGCCCCGGGCCCATCGCGGCCATAAGCACCTGCGGTGGGCCCTGGGGTACCCGGGCATCCGGCTGGGGGGTACCACAGCCCGGCGGGTGGGAGTGACTGAGTCATGCCCAGCCCCCACCTGTACCCAGAATCCCCCTGAATCCAGAGGGGGGGCTGGGCCCATCAGACAAGAAAATAAAGGAGCGTGAAGTGCGGCTTTTCCCATTAATTTGCTGCACGTTGCCATGGCGACCCCGGCCGAGGGACGCGCTCGGCACAATCTGTCGTTATTTCCCCATTAATAGCGTCAGGGCGGCACCAGGCCTGTGGGTGAGTGAGGGCAGGTCGGGGGGGCAGCCCACCCCTCACAGGAGATTCTGGGGCAGACAGAGACCCCCCCAGCCAAGTGCCCCTGGGGGTATTGCTTTGCTGAGGAACCTTGGGCAGGTTAAGGAGACAAAGGACCATGGGAAATGGGAGAGGAGGTGCCCCCCATCCCTGAAACCCACCGAGCTCTGCCAATGCCCCTCAATCCCGACCCGCAGCCCTCGATAGCCCAGCCATGGGCTCCCCCCATCCCCGAAACCCACCGAGCTCTGCCAGTGCCCCTCAATCCCGACCCGCAGCCCTCGATAGCCCAGCCATGGACTCCCCCCATCCCCAAAACCCACCGAGCTCTGCCAGTGCCCCTCAATCCCGACCCGCAGCCCTCGATAGCCCAGCCATGGGCGCCCCCCATCCCTGAAACCCACCGAGCTCTGCCAGTGCCCCTCAATCCCGACCCGCAGCCCCCGATAGCCCAGCCCTGGGCGCCCCCCCATCCCCGAAACCCACCGAGCTCTGCCAGTGCCCCTCAATCCCGACCCACAGCCCCCGATAGCCCAGCCATGGGCTTCCCCCAGATCCAACAAGCTCCACGCCCCAAGGGTCTGGACTCCAGTGCCCCTCCTGCCCCCCGCCAGGCCCTGCCCCTGTCGTGCTGCCCAGCATCTGCACTGATGAACCATGCAGCCCAGCCGCCTTCAGCCCATGCTCCTTGGAGCCTCCCACCTCATCGGCTGGCTCGGCACTGACTCCCTCGGGCTCTACAGCCCAGCTCTGCCATCAGCCGGGTGGGGGCGAACCTGGCAGCCCCTGGGCTGAGACACAGAGCAGCTGGTGGGCGGGGAGTGATGCTGAGCCTGGGGACGAGGGGGCTGCACATGGTGTGTGGGGGGATTCACTCTGGGGGCTCGATGTGGGCATTGCAGCGAGAGGGGGCAGGGCGAGGGAGGAGACAGGTGCACAGGGCATGATAGTGGCCTGCCCGAGGCTCTGCTGGGCTCCAGGCCCAAGGAGAGGGGCAGGGGAGAAAGTCCCTGAGCTCCAGGCAGGCCTATAGGTGTGTGGCTGGCTCCCCCGCCAACAAGTGCCTCTGCAGAGCCCACAGGAGGCTCCCCGGAGGCACGTCCCTCGGCTGGCCCCGTGGCACATGGCGCCGTGCGGGAGGAGCGGCTCCGCCCTGCTATCAGCGACAAGGGGCCTAACTTTGCCGGTAATTATGTTAAATGAGCCCGTAATTGCTCACACCAATTATCTCTCCATTAGCGCGTCTCTCTGGTTGGTGCCCGTTTAACCTGGCGATGTCGCAGATTAACTCCGCCGGCAATTCCAGAGCTTTAAACAGGCTAATTGGCCCTGGCTGGCGGCAGCTGTGCCAGGGAAGCAGGTTCACCTGCAGGGGAGCGGGCAGGGCCCGCCCTGGGCGCAGACCCTTGGCAGGATGGTGCCATGCCATGCACTGGGGCGAGATGGCTGCGCTCTGACCCAGGGCTGGGCCTAACTCCCCGAACCCTGGGAGGGAGACGCTGCTGGGTGTCCCAGGCTAGGGGGGCAGAGGGGTGGCGTGGTGGCCTGGGAGGAAGAGGGGGCTCTGGGAGGGACGGGGGGGGGGTGTATGTGACCCACACTCAGCCAGAGCTTGCCTGGCAGCTCCCAGCCAAGGTGAAGTGCCAAGGGCCCAGGTGCAATGCCAGGCTGAGCTCTGGGCAGACACATACCCACAGGGGTGCCATGTTACATGCCCAGTGCGCCCACGGGCTAATGAGCCAGATTACAAAGAGACTCTAGGTTGGCTCCATGGGAGGGAAAAGGGCCCCTCCCCAGCCTCAGCTGCCAGGCCCCCCTTCCCTAGGGGCAGGGGCATGCCCAGCCCCATTGCTAAGCCAGGTGGCCTCTGGCTCCAGCACGTGGCCTGGAGATGAAGCCGACAGACACTGGCTGCCAGTCCCCTTCCCAAACCTGCCAGGCTGCCCGGCCCACCAGCTCCTGGGAGCAGCCCCACACTGCTGTGGGGCAGCACTCCTCTCCCGGGGGTGGGGCTGGCTCGCGGGGCACTGGGTCTATGGCGCAGGTCACCACATTGTGCCACCCAGCCCTGCTGCAACACCAGAGCTCTTGGCCCGCAGGGCTCTGCCCATTGGTGCGGGGGCAGCTGTGTGACCCTGCTGTGCCCCACCAAGGGACGAGGCCCGCTGGCTGCAGGAGGGCACCGTGTCTGGCTGGCGCGTGGGGGGGGCAGGACGGCACAGGGACCGTGGCTCCGCAGGGCACCGCAGGGAGCAGGCCGGGCCCGTACCTTGGAAGCGGAAGCGGAAGGTGCCGGGGCTGGCGGGCTGGGGGCTCCGGAACCGCACGCTGACCCGATTGGTCGGGCTGCGGATCACCTGGCCCCTCATGAGGAAGGACTCGTTGGCCAGGACGACAGGCTCTGCGCCCCCGAAGGTCTCCATGGCGACCGTCTCCCCTTCCAACAGGCTGATGTTCAGGACCTGCGGGAGGAGGGGGCATTGTCAGTGGGGCACCAGGTTATTGCCAGCACGGGCACTTGCCCCCGGTCCTGTCTGGGCGACTGGCACAGCAGGAGACTGCCTTGCCCCCCCCAGCTAAATCTGAGAGCCTGGGGGGAGTGACCTGGCCAGCTGCCCCACACCCACCGGGCTCCAGAGACAGCCCACAGCCCTCTCCTGCGCCAGGCCTGCCAGCTCCATGGGGGGCAGGCAGTCACCCAGACTGCCCCCGAGAGGGGCCGGTGCTCACCCCCATGGGGCCTGTTTCCTCTTCTGGAAGGGGATGTGCCTGTCCTGCCCAGCTCCTCCCCCGACACATCCCCCCGCCGCACCCCAGAGCCCCAGTGCCAGGCGGGCACGTCTCTCTGCGCCTTTCCCCACAGTCAGTCAGCGAGCGGTGAGGCCTGTCTGCGCAGGGCCAGTGGCAGCACCAGCTTTCAAACATGCTTAGCAGCCCCGTAAATCTCGGTGCTGGGAGATGCCTTGGACAGGCGGCGCTCGCGGAGTGCTGCTCCCGCACGGGCCGGAACCGGCCCGCGGGCACAGGGGAGAGCCCACACGAGAGCTGCCAGCTGTGCCCTGGCCCCGCCACTGGGCTCAGTAGCTGAGCTGGGGACAGAACCCAGGAGTCCGGGCTCCCGGTCCCCCCTGCTCTAACCCACCGGATCCTGCTCCACGCTGAGCTGTGCTGCTCACAGGCTGTTTCTCCCAACCCGCAGCAGGCAGGGCTGGAGCAGGCCCAGCCCTGGCTAAGCCCTGTCATGGGCCTATCGCTGCAGTAGACCCTGGCTGGTGCTGCCCACGCTGCCATTAGCTCCCCCAGGGGCACCCGCGCCAGCTCCCCCAAGCAGCCTTTCAGTGGCAATAACGCCTTCGCTCCATTGCCATGGTAACTGGTGGCTGTCCCAGCCGCGAGCTTCGGAGCTGTGATCACCGCCAGCGCACGGGGCACGGTGCCAAGGCGCCTCCAAGGGCTCCCTCTGCTTGCCACGGGAGGGGGCAGCACGATGGGCCCATGCATGACCTGCCCCCCCCCAAAGCCCGTGGGGACTGGCCCTGGGCGTTGTCCTGGGAACGCCGGGGCTAGTGACTGCTGGGGGCAGATCCGGGATCTGAGTCAGAAGGCAGCTTGGCCCCACAGAGGGGTGAAGGGACAGGCCCCAAGTGTAACTGCTGGGTGCCCCAGGCCCAGGGTGGGGCTGGATGGACAGGAGGGCGGCTTGTCCCTCTGGAGACTCCGGGTCACCCCTGGAAGGGGGCACAGCGGTGCCAGTCCCTTCCGCGGGCTGCCGGGGCCACGTGGCCCATCCCCCAGGGCACGGAACGTCCTGCACCTGGCGCAGCCACAGCATGCAGCACCTGAAGACAAACCACGCAGTGGCTTGTGCTGGGCCTGGCACTGGGAGAGGGCAGTCACTGGGGCTGCAATGCTGCCAGCATGTGAGGCAGGTACGGGTCACAGATGGTACCTACCTGCTGCAAACCCCTAGTGGAGACACCATTTGCACGGGCCCAATGAAATCAGGGAGAGCTGCATGGGTGCAAACCACATCTCCGTCACTGGTGCCTGGGGCAGCAGCACCAGAGACTGGAACCCCAGGGAGGCCTGCAGCCCCCTCTGCCAGGGACAATGGCTGCTCGTGCCAGCAGTACAGGGGAGCTCACAGCCAGCGTGCAGGGACGGAGGCTGGCAGAGCCCAGAGCAGCCCCTGCAGGGGCTCCAGGTACAGGGGGCTCTGCGGGCAGCAGCTCAGACGCCAGGCAGGAAGGGAGCCCTGGGAACGGCACGTGGCAGCCTGCACATGGCTCATGGGGGGCACGCACATTCGCTCCCTTGGCCTTAACCGTCAGGCGAGAGCCAATGGGAACCGGGGACGAGGCTCTGGGCACGGCGCGATGGATCCCGGCCAGCGGGAGATGGAGAACCGCCAGCACAACGAGCTCCAGATGGCGAAGAGACGCAGCCAGCTGGAGAGAGGGGCCCAGCCACCGAGCTAGCAGAGCAGGGAGCCTCCAGCAGGATCCACACAGCACACAGACACTCCCCCCAGCACGGGCACACGCACACACTCATACACCCCTCCCCCGCATGCACACCCCCTCCCCCGCGTGCACACACTCATACACCCCTCCCCCGCGTGCACACACACTCCGAGACCCCCCCAGCATGGGAACACACTCATACACCCCTCCCCCGTGTGCACACACTCATACACCCCTCCCCTGTGTGCACACACTCAGAGACACCCCCCACAGCATGGGCACATGCACACACTCATACACCCCTCCCCCGCATGCACACACACTCACAGACACCCCCCCCCCCCCGGCATGGGCACACGCACACTATAAACCCCCATGCACACGCATACACACTCCCCCATGCGTGTGCACACACACACGCACGCCCCTCCACATGTGCACACACACACTCAGCAGCAGTGATGAGAGGAACGCAGCAGAGGGTTCCGTGGCAGGATGCTGCAGCCGCAGGCCAGGCTGGGTTTGGCTGCGTGTCTGCAGGTTGCTGCAGGGCTCTTGCCTGCCAGCCCCAGCGGTGCCGTGCAAGTGCCACGTGACTCACAGCACGGCAGTCAAAGCGCAGCAGCTCGCCCCCGGCCCCAGGGGCTGCTACCGTGCTAGAGCCTGCAGCCCACCCACATGGGTGTGGAGCGGGGGGGGGGGGGGTGTCCCACAACAGGCTATGCCCTGCTCTAACTGAACTGTTTTCACACCGGTTGGATCACGCTGGGCACCGTTTGGTGCAGAGGTGGCCTGGATGGGAGGCAGCTGGAAGCTGGTTTACACAATGGGAGCTGGGTGCTGGCCAGGGCACAAGCTCACGCTGGGTTAGTGCATGTGATGCCTTCCCCGCAAGCGGCTGCCTCGTTGAGTAACAGCTGGCTGCTCACCTTTGGGGGCAGGGCACACACAGGGCACAGAGAGCCGCAGCCCGGGTTTCGTAGCTGCCTCTGGGCCAGCGCGATCCCGTCGAGTCCCCGTGCACCTCCCCATCTCACTTCCAAGGGCTAAGGGGCTCCTGGAGTAAGAACGCGGCTGCCCTCCCAGGCAGAACAGACCGGGCCCTGCCCAGCGCTCTCAGTCAAGCTGAATCGCATTCACTTAGGCCAGCCATGGATTCTCACGGCGGGCGCGGTCACGGCTGCCACTCAGCCACGCAGCGTGGAAATGCAGACAGATTGCCCGGCACGGGTGAGGAAATGGAGTTCTCCCCTGTGATTGTGCCGCAAATTCAAAAACTCCAGCTGGGGTGGGCGGTGTCCTGGACGGGGCCCTTGGCAGCAGCCTTGTCCAGGCGAAGGCAAGTAACTGCCCCACTCTCCCTTCACTGGTTTCAGCATCCCTGGGCCTTGACATCTGCAGCTGTTCCAGCCAGCTGCGAGAGCAGAGCAGTCCCCACATGCCCCCGCGTACCCCCACAGCCTCACGCCCCCTGCTCTGGGGGTCAGGATCACCCCAGCTTTACAGGGGGGCAACACGGCTCAGAGAGACTCAGCCAAGGTCTCCCAGCACTAGGAATTGGACCCAGGTGTCCTGAGTCCCACCCGGCCCGGCTCTGAGCCGCTCGCTCGTTGCTGGAGGTGAGCGAGCATCCACACACTCACGGGCTCCCGGCTTGCTGGGAATCCTGGGAAGGTTTAACCTTGAGGTTGCCTGGCAACAGTTTATATTTTAATGGATCGTTATAAAATATAACAACCCCCGCCCCGTTTGGGACTCTCCCGCTGGTGGCCCGGGGGTGGGGCGCTGGCGGGGGAGTAGGGGTGGTGTTTCAGCCCATTCAGTGGCCACGGAAAGCCCCGAGGCCCTGTGGCTGGGGGACGGCCGTGCAGCCCGGCACAGACACTGCAAGGACCAGCCCCTGGTCCCCAGCGTCCATCCCCACTTCCCTGGGGCCAGCGGGGAGGTTCCAGGCCCCGAGGCCTGGCTCCCGGCAGCCTTCTGCTGCAACGGCATCATCACTTATCCTGAGAAACCCCAAGCTGTTGGCTTGTCTCATTAGGAGGTGATTGGATATTAACGACATTAATTAAGCAATGCTACACGGTAATGGAGAGCAGTGCCGGTACGCACTTTCTCGCCCCACGCCGCTAATTACCGCGAAGTACCTGTTGGGCGGCGGGGGGTGGGATGCCACGTGTGGGCCGGCACCGTGCCGAACTCCTCGCCGTGCTGTTCAACTGCCGCGGGATGGAGAACGACGGGGAGGAGGGAAACTCCTCGCCTGGCTCCACGGCGATCAGCTTCCCCGCCCCATAGCCAGCCCCAGTGCAGCGCTGGGCTCACCCTGCCATAACGGGCCACCCCCTCCCACTGCGCCAGGGCCGGCCCGCGGGCTGATCTCCCCCCCCAGCCCCTCAGGATGCCGGGTACTTGTGGGCCGACCCAGCCGGGGTCTGGGGGATGTGAAACCAGAGCCTGGCTTAGAGCTGGAGCATGACACAGGCCCACAATGCCCAGCCCCGGGCAAGCAGAGCCTGCCTGGTTCTCCTCCCGGTGCCGCCGCCCTGCCCTCTCAGCGTGGGCAGCCAGCACGTCACCCACCCTGGCTCGACGGACGAGGCCTGTGCGGCAGGTGGAGGCGGCGGGGTTATTTATTTATTAATATGGAGTCTGAAAGCTCTGCTGTTGCCGAGGTCTAATTAGGCCCCAGGAGGGGGGCTGGCTGGGGGCTGGAGCGCATTGTTCAAATGTCGCCAAATACCACGTGCATTGATTTGACATTCTGTTACCCTTTCACGAGAGCAGCGCTGCATTCGCGTGCCCCTCGGTTGAGGGCTGGGCTGGGTTTGCTCCGCAGCGGCAATTCCAGCCCCCCTGCAGCCACCTCCTGCTGGACGGGCTCCTGAATTGTGCCCCGGGTCCCCTGCTATTCCCCCTGGGGGTCCCTTCCAGCTCGCCAGCCAGCGTTTCCCTCCCGGGCGGTTCTGCAGAGCCAAGAGGGAAAGTCCTGGAGTGCTGGGTCATGGGCCCGCCACAGACCCCATCAGAGCAGGGCTGGCCTTTGCTGCTGTCTCCAATCCACAGCACCGTGGCCGTGCAACCGCCCAGCTATGAAACACGAAACACCTGCCCAGGGACTGCCCAGCACCCCACCCTCCCTCACCCGCCTGCCTGGCACCACAGGGCTCAGCTGCACCAGTGCCCAGGCACGAGTTCCAAAGGGAACAACTTCCCCAACCCCCAGAGTGAAAATCTTCCCCACCCAAACAGCCGTGGGTGACCCTGGTTCCTGCAATGGTGCCCATGCTACTCACTCCTGCAGCCATGGCAGGGCCTGCCCTGCCCCTCCAACCTGGCACCGCGGCCCAACTCCCTGTCCCACAGCTGGAGATGCCCCCTGCCAGGTAGTGAGGGGCAGGCCCAGCATGCTTTGCGCAGAGGGATTTGCACATTGAGTGCCCTCTGGTACCACCAGCGCCATCTGTTGTGGGGGAGGAGAGATGCAGGGTGCTCAGCAGCTCCGCCGGGGCGTTCCCAGCGTGAGGCTTAGGGGCTAAAGGCAAGGGGGGGAGCCAGGTGTTTTGGCGGTTTGAGGCACTTCGCTAAGATTCCGTTCGCGCCGTGAGAGACCCACACTGCCCAGAAACCCCTCCTGTCCCCCGCGCTGCGCGGCCTCGAGTGCGGGGGTGTTTCCCACTCAGGGCCTTGGGGGCTGCAGGGTCCCCCCCGGCTGGCAATGCGGCATTCAGGAGCCCCCGGTACCAACCTTGATTTCCACGCCGTAGCCGGGGTATCCGGAGATGGTGTAGGTGCAGTCCAGGCTGTCGTAGGGCGAACTGACCAGCTCCGGAGACTCCAGGGAGCCCTCGGGGCCCGTGAGGTTCCAGTTGCACGGAGCTGGGGGCAAGAGGAAACCATGGGATCAGACAGGCCTCACGCCTGCTCCCTGCCCCGCCGGCCCATTCCACCCCTCCTCCCCAAACAGAGTCCAACATCATCACCCTCCTCTCGCTCGCCCAGGCTCCAGGACACCTGGTGCTGATGACAGGGTGGCTCATGGTCTCGCCCCCAGCCAGGGAAGTGGAACCCCTGGTTAGCCTCATCCCCGGTACCCACCAAGGGCCAGAAGCAGCCTGTGCCCTCCCTCCCACCAGCCCCATCGCCTTAGATACGAGTTTGCCCAGGCCAAGCCCCCATCATGCCCCATTTCACACGCAACTGTGGCGCTGGGCCAGAGCCCATGGGCTAAACCGGCCTCCCTCTAGGGCGCGTCTACACTGGGCGCAGCTCCAGCAGTGGTGCAAAGGCGGGAGCGCTAGCGTAGACTGGGCACAGGTCTCGTCTCCAGTACAGCTCCCACCGCACCCTTCCCGGTGGGGCCACGGCCACAGCCCCCCACCACAGGAGGGGCCGCACGCCACAGCAACTGCCGCCCCCTCCTGCTGGGCCGCGCACCCTGGGAACCTGGGGGCTGAGTGCTGCTAGCGGAGAGGTCAAAGCAGCTGATGTCGGCATGGCGGGACGGTCCTTACAGCCGTTCCATACCTGGACAGCAGCTGTCCCATCAGCCCCAACGGGTGCTCACCAGCCCAGTCCCAGTGGGAGCCGGCTCCCAGCCAAGGCAGCTGTGTCTCCTGCAGCCCAGGACCATCTCCCTGGCATGTGGTGACACGCTGGCTGCATGCCTGCCACGCACTGGGCGTGGAGCGATGCAGCCAGTCAGAGCTGTTCCCAACTCCTCCTCGCCTTCCCTTGTGTCACCAACGTGTCGTGACTGCCCTGCGCGACGGCCCACTGCCACCCCAAAAGCGGGTCCAGCTCTCTCCGAAGACCCTGCCCCCACCCCCACCCCCTCTTTAGCAGGTAGCCTGGCCAGGTGCCCCTGGCCCCTGCTGGGGTGGGAGTGCCCTCACCTGGCACCTGCACCGTGGTGATGGTGGTCGTGGTGATGATGGTGGTTGTGGTGGTTTCCTCGTCGTCCCCAGAAACCGTGGCTGTGGTGGCAGCCTCCGTCCCAGGCTCCTTGGCCCTTGGCAGCGCCGGGCTGGGTGCCCGCGGTGAGACAAATCGGGCTGTGGGGGTGATGGCGGTTGGGGTGTTGCTGGTCACCATGGCGGCAGTGGCTTGACCCGGGTTGGGCAGGGCGGCTTGGGAGATGGCAGGCGCGGGGGTGATGGGAGGCTCCGTGGGGACAGAGGCGGAGTTGCTCTCTGGGCCGGCTGGCCGGGGCTCTGCCCATGGCGCCACGCGGCCTGCAGCCGTGGTCAGCAGCTCGGCGGTGAATGCTGGCTTGACCATTTCTGGGGTCCTCTCCGTGTCTCTGGCCTCGGCCTTCTCTCCCACCAGGGCCGTGGTGCTGGTCATGGTCACAGGGGCCGTGGCTGGCACCGTGAGGGATGTGGTCAGGTCAGAAAACACCGGGAGGTCATCTTGGTTTGGCAGGTTGGCTCTGGGGGTCTGGGTGATCTGCCCTGGCACGTCAGGCAGGACCGGGCCTGGCCCCCCCAGGCCCCATGTGAGGAAGGGCACCTGCCTCAGATAGTCCTTCTTTGCCAGGGCCTCGTGCAGGAACTCCTCCAGCAGGGGGTGATGGTTGAGCAGCGTCAGCGTGGGGGCTGTGGTGACAAAGCGGACCTCGCCCTCCAGCTCGTCCGGAGTGGGGGGCACCGTCTGGTCCCCCTCAGCCTCAGAGCTCCCCACTGCCTTCCGGCCCACCACGTTCGGCTCCTCTGAGGCAAAGTCTGGAAGCAGGAGAGAGGCGGCTGAGAACACGGGTGGCCAAGGGGGAAGGGGCCAGGGAGAGGCGGGGAGCTGGGCTGCCAGAGGCCTGGCTCTATGAACCTTGGCATCGCACCCCCCACCCCCAAGGGGACCTATCGTGGCAAGTCACGGTGTGGCGGCTGGTGCTCCGGGGGCACCCAGGTGCTCAGAACACCCCCATCCAGCCAGCAGGAGACCCCCAGGATGGGTGGTGCTCAGACCAGCTGCCAATTCCCGCCACAGCTGCTGACAGCCACAAGCCTCTGCCAAGCTTGTGGCGGGGACAGACACCATGTGCGCAGGGGGACAGGTCCCCCCCAGCACAGCGCCCTCAGAGGCGTGGGGGGGTCTGCAGAGCTGCCCCCAAAAGGCCCTGCACTGCCCTGCTCCTGCTGGCAGTCACGGCTTTTACACCACACGCCCTGGGCCGCTGAACAAACTGAGCCACTGGCCTCCACACTGTGCCCAGGGCCCCAGGGGAGGGGAACTGAAGCCCTGCTGGGAACACCAAAGGCCCCAGCTTCTCTGAGAGACAGCACGCCCCTTTCCTGGGCAGCAGGCCCCGAGTAAGGCTCCCGAGCGCTCCCCAGGCCAGTCTCAGCAGCTGGCCGTGTGCCCTGCCCAGCCTGGTCTCTGAAGGGAAGCTGCTAGGAGCTGTGCTGAGCTGGGCCAGCCCAAAGCCAGTGCCCCACACATTGCAATGGTGCCAAGGGGGCACAGCCCTTAGCCCTGGCACCGGTATCCTGCAGACCCAAACTATCGCACTTGGCCCTGGCACTGAGAGACACAGCAAGCAGCTCCATCGGGCAGCCAGGCTGGGGGCCCTCCATGGGGCTGGGGTCCTGAGCCAGGGCCTGGAGAATGGAGGGGACAGGACACTAGCAACAGGCGGCTGAGTAACTGCCCCAGAACTGCGCCCACCCCGCTCCTCCTACCTAGACAGGCTCCAGGCCTTACCGTCCCAAGCCAGGGATGGGATCGGAGCTAACCCCCCATGACTGAGACAAACCCAGCTGCCAGCCAGCCCCCTCCCCACCCAGGCAAGACAGGGGCACTGTGAAGGCCCCCTCCCCATTTCCTGCGAGGAGGGGCGGGCAGCCGGGAGAGGAGCGGGAGCCGCGAGGCGGAACGGTATCTAAGAGGAGGCGCCAATCGCTTTCAATAAAGCTGATGACTTTATCGGGGGACGTGTGTTACTGGGTAAACAGAGCCGGGGCTGGAACGTCACTGACTGTGCAATCAGCAGCCGGTTCGGCAGCCCAGCCACGCGGCTGATGGGTGCTGCCGAGGCTCTGGGGAGATGGCGCTTCCGGACGGCATTATGGGGCCCTTATCCTGCACGTGGCTGCTCCGGAGAGTCATGCCCAGCAATGCAACACTTGCTAATGCATGGGACGCAACAGTTTGTGGGGGCAATGCCCCCTGCCCTCCCCAAACTACGCCCGTGTCTTCAAATAGCCTATTCCGGCCGCTGGGGCTCTTGATGGGCTGATCCGCCCTCCGCCCCCCACCTGGCCTCACCAGCCCCCACCTGCACAGATCCTGAACTGGGCCCTGATGTCAGGAGATTTTAACTCTAACCACATCTGGTTCTTTGCTCCTGGGTCAGTGTCTCAGGGCCTGTTCCCAGCAGCTCTCCCCCAGCACGAGGGCGGGGAATGCACTCTTTTCCGAAATGCCAGCCGAGATTTCCCCCCAGTCACCTGACTCCAGGAGCTGGGACATTAGGCAAGCAGCAGACGTGGCAGGAGCTGGCAGAGTGCCGCTCCGGGCCTCCCGGGCCAGCCACACGGGGTAGGGTGGGCAGGGCAACCTGCACGGCTCCGTGGCAGGCGCGCTCCCCTCCTGCCAGCGCCGCAGCCTCATTAGCGGCCCTCCCTGCACATTATCTCCTAAGCTATGCAAATAACCTGTGTGTGAAGCCATTTAAAGTATTTAGACTAAATGAGAAAAGGCTTTCATCAGTCCTAATGAGCCATTGAACATGGCTCCCTGGCGAATTCGCTCTCCCTGCCTCTCCTCCCCACCACCGCTTGTGACCCCATCTCCCGGGGATGGCTCCCACACATGCCCTGCCCTGCCTTACCCAGCAGGGGTGGGGGGGTGGGGGGACAGAGCTCCCAGAACGCCCCCTCCCCCGTTACAGAAAACATCACAGCTCAGCCATGCGGTCACCGGTGACACCAGTGCCGCCCGGAGACTACGCAACACTAGACTTATTGTAGGGCCTACGTAAACGGTGGCTGAATTGTTTACTCTTTCCAGACAAGCAGGGAGATTGCTTTGAGGAGTGGAGAACCCTTGATTTTCCCAACGGGAAGGGCATTCCTCATGTGCTAAGGGGGGTCACAGCCACATTACACTGTCTGCCTGGGCCTAATGCAGAGCCGGCTGCTCGGGGTGAGATGGGCCCTCGCCAGGCCTCAGGCCTTGTCTTCAGCTAACTCTCCCCTGCCCCTTGGTCACACCTGGGTTGGGTTGTTCGGAGCCGGCGGGGAGTGGGCTGCCCTGCTCAGGGCGGGAGTGGGCACACAGCGGGGCGCGTGTGGCTCTCAGGTCCCCAGTGCGGGGCAGTGACTGACCGCCGGTGAGGGTGGTAACACCTGTCGGGAACATTGAACTCCAACTGCAGGAGGAGAAGAGCTCTGCTAACGGAGCTAAGGCTGGCGCTGGGAGCTCCTGGCTCAGAGAAGGCAGGACGGCCATGTCGCGGGGAGCTCCCGCCCCCTTCGCCCCCCGGCCAGAGTGAGCAGGCAGCCCCCCTCGCTGCCCAGCGCAGCTCCCTCAGGCCTGGCAGCACTGGGGACGTGGCAGATGCACGTCAGGGTGGGCGTGGCGGGGGCCATTGTGCCACCTGCCAAAGGGGAGCAGGAGACTCCCGCTAACGTGCTGCAGCAGAGTTCAGCTCCCGGGGAGGGTGGGACAGAGAGAGCCAAGGACGTGCCCAGCAAGGGCCAGCCATGTCCCAAGGGCCCAGCCCGCGGAGCACGGCTCGTGTCTGCAGGAGGCAGCGGCACGAGGTGGCCAGGCGGCGCGTGCTCTGAGACAGGCTGCGTTAGCGCACAGGGCACGTCCTGGCGGAGCGCTTACACTGCGCACCAGCACTGATGACATGATACTGCCAATTAGCAGGTAATTATACTGAACGCTACCAAGGGCAGGGCCCTTCAAGGATTAATCGCCATGTGACTGCCACTTTGAAGGGACTATTAAAAGGCTTTAGCTTCAAAGATTGGGGGAAAAGTTATTGCTCCAGTTCCTGAGTCCTGCTGAATGGGGTGCTCAGAGAGTGGGTGGGGGCTGCCAGCAAAAGGCTCCCCCCCCCCAAGCTTTGCCAGTGCCCCTTACTCCCGACCCGCAGCCCCATCCCCACTATCACAGCCCCAGGCTCCCCCACTCAATGCAGTCCTTCAGCACCTCATGCTATGTTAGTCCCACTCACCCTCACCCCAGCTAATGCCCCTCGACCCACAGCACCCAGGGCGTGGAGGAGATGCTGGCTGTGGAGAACATCTCTCCAGGCCACGACAAGTCGAGGTCCCCCCACCCCCATTTTCACTTGTTACTCCAGGCACTTCTGGGGTCACAGGACTCGCCAGACCCGCCTAGCCCTGGCCCTGACACTGCCAGTTCTGTCAGAGGAGACATAAGGAGCAGCCGGCGAATGGCTGTTTCCTGCCCTGGTACAGCCGGATTTACGTCCCTTCCTACTTTATAATTAACCCACTTCATGGCGCCAGGCATTCTCCTTACCATGGCAAGGCCCCCTATGAACCCAGGTGTCCGGAGGCCAACAGCTGGCGTGCTGGCCCCCAGCACCACGTGCATGTAGAGCAGGGTTGGGTGGCAGTTGGAGGGAGCCCCTGATCTGCAGCCTCCAAGACCAGGGGCCGGGATGCGCCCCTGGGGCCGGCGGGCGGCCTTACAGGGGCGTCCCCAAAGCGCCGGAGGAGCCTCGCTGCACGGTAGTGGCCAGGAGAGGCCCTGTTCCCCGCCTCCCCGGCTGAGCAGGGAGAAATATGCCTTGTTGCAGAAGTTCTAAGAGGTTAACTTGCACCCAGCACGACTGGAATTATTTTTTAATAGGATCCATTTATTATACCATAAAAGTTAATGAGTTTATACTGAAGGGCGCCAGAATCCCTTTTAGGTTTTAATAGGGGATTAGCACTCCAGCCCAAGCCCTACACCGGCTCATTAACTGCTGCCTGCAATGGCTCCCCACTCCAGGGGGTGGGATCTCTGGGGAAGCGATTCCCCCAGCCCCCTGGCCTGGCGTGCTCATGGACACAGCCAGTCAACGCAGATTCCCCTTTGTCACCAGGCCTCGAGTGGCCCCACAGGACTCAGCCACCTGCAAAAGCTTCTGGGAATTTGCCTGTCCCGGGCCAGGCATCCAGCAGTGACCCCAGGGTCACCGAGAGCCGTGTGGCCACAGCCCTGCACGGAGCCTGACCAAACCCGGGGGAGATGGGCAGAAAACAAGGCCGTGTCCTGTGGGGTCTCGGAGCCCAGCCAGGGAGCGGTTGTGCGGAGACCAGTGCCAACAGAGGGGTGCCAAGTGCATGGCCCCATCTCCCCTGGGCAGGGGACACACTGGCAGAGCGGGCAGCAGGGTGCACTGGTGCTATCAGGCGGTGCCAGCCCTAGGGAGGGAGAAGGCTCCGGTGCTGGCACTCGCCCCGCCCTGCCCCCTGCTCCTGCCGGATGCTGCCCCCAGCCCCGAACCAGCCGGCTGCTCGGCTCAGCTCTCCCCGAGTGGGTTATTTTCTCCTCAGCGCTCTAAACGGCTGTGATAACTCTGCTCCTGCTGCTCGCTGGATGGCTCCGATAATGAGATGTAACTTCTCAATGGGTGTTTTGTGCTCCAGCAAAACGTGTAAATAAATTGAAATGCTAATAATACCCCATCAGGAGAGATTCACTCCGCGACCCCCGCAACCTCATCAGCGCCGGCTCCTCTCTACCAGAGGCTGCCGGCAGAGACGCAGGGCCAGCCAGGCGGCCGATTATGGAACGCTGGGCTGGGGGAGCCCCTGCGGGGGTGGGACGGAGGCAGCCGGATATTTTGGTGAATACAGAACAAGGCTCTGCAGGAAGAGACATCGCTCGGTAGTGCCCCCGCTCCCCACGGCGGGCGTTGGCCAGAGGCGCTGCTGGGCAGTCCTGGAGCGAGTACCAAACGTTTCCCACCATGCCCTGAGCAATACGCTGGGCTGCAGGCAAGACAGGACCAGAGAGTGGGGATGCAACGGGCTGCACCAGGTACCCTGCGGGTGCTGTCAATGCAGAAGGCCCCTGGGCACCGCCTGCCCTGCCCCCACCCTCATGCCTGGCACAGGCTGAGTCCCAGCCCCGTCCCACACCCCTTATGCCACAGCTGGGCACATGCTAGCGCCCCACTGGAAGGGGGAAGCCGGCGCTGGGTCACCGCACATGAGGTGGCCAGTGCCACCAGCCGGGGGGCTGGGCTAAAGGCACCCTCTTTGCCCAGTGGCGTGTTTACCCCCCGGAGCCCTCCGCACTCATCTTCCCACCTGCCACTGAGAACAGCCATGAGCCGCACGAGACACCTGGTGCCCGGGTCCGCCAGGCGGGTGGAGAGTGCTGAGCCGGAGCGGGGCTGACTGAGCCCTAGGTACAGAGTCGGGACTGCCTGGGCTACCGGCCCCCTGCCAGCGGCTCCAGGGACAGCGCTGGGCATCAGCACAGAATAAACCTCACGCGCAAAGCTGTGGGATCCCCCGGTGACGAAACAGGCACAGAGATGGATTCATGTGCCTGACATCACACAGCAAGTAGGTGGTATGGAACCCAGGAGTCCTGCTCCTCCCCCCGCTCCAACTCACCAGCCCCCACTCCCCGCCCAGAACGGGGGATAGAACCCAGGAGTCCTGCTCCTCCCCCCGCTCCAACTCACCAGCCCCCACTCCCCGCCCAGAACGGGGGATAGAACCCAGGAGTCCTGCTCCTCCCCCCGCTCCAACTCACCAGCCCCCACTCCCCGCCCAGAACGGGGGATAGAACCTGAGTCAGGCTCTGAGCTCCACACTCCCCCCAGATGCATCTGAAGAAGTGAGGTTTTTTTACCCACGAAAGCTTATGCCCAAATAAACCTATTAGTCTTTAAGGTGCCACCGGACTCCTCATTGTTTTTGTGGATACAGACTAACATGGCTACCCCCGATAAATACTCCCTCCATTCGGCTCTGCACCCCTGGCTGGGAACCAAGCGACTGGAAGGGGAGACCATGCCAGCAGCGGGGCGAGCGGGGGGGTGGGTTGCCTCAGGAAAACGGCTCAGATGTGGAGCTGCTCAGGCAGGGATCCGGCAGCGTGGCTGCTTGTTAGCGGAAGGCCCTTTAGACTGCGGGATTAGGCACTGAGCTGGTAACAAACACTGGCAGATCAGCCCTGCGCTGCGGCTAATCGCACATAAGTCAGCACTGGCTTCTGCTGAAGGAGGCTCGTCTGCTCGGCAAAGCCAGGAGAGAGAGAGAGATCGGCTCTGCCAGGCTGTGGTGCCCATAGTGCCCTGGGCTCTGGGGGGGCTCCCAGCCAGAGCCGGCTCCAGCTTTTTTGCCGCCCCAAGCGGCGAAAAAATCAAAAAGAGAACAAAGAAAAACCCGATTGAGCTGCCGCCGAAGTGCCGCCGAAGAGGAGGAGAGGGAGTGAAGGACCCGCCGCCGAATTGCCGCCGCAGACCCAGATGTGCCGCCCCTTTCTATTGGCCGCCCTGGGCACCTGCTTCCTTCGCTGGTGCCTGGAGCCGGCCCTGCTCCCAGCACACCTGCCATGGGCGCTGGGTGCGCCGCCGCCCCATGCCAAGCAGGGCGCTCTGGGGCCGAGGGGCAGGCGCTGCCAGGAGGGCTCTGCAGGAGCGAGGAGGTCAGGAGCCAGGTTCCCGAGAACGATGGCCCCAGCTCTGTGCCAGGCTCCGCTACTGAAGCTTTGCCGGGCACATCGGAAACACTCCCTCCGTGCTCCTATTACTAGCGCCGGAATAATCCGCTGGGGGCCGGGGCCACGCCCTGGTAACCGGGCTGGGGATGTGGGGGCACAGCACCGTCGCAGCACAAGGGAGGGTCTCAAGGCCGCGGAGGCTCCCGAAGCGGCGCCCCCCAGCGGAGAGCGGGAGGGGCTCAGAGCCCCGGGGTGACAGCAGCCCCAGGACGGCTGCCTGCGCCTGGCTCCGGAAGAGGAGGAATATTTACTTCCTGTGCAACCAGCAGCTGCTCAGCCTGCAGTGCAGCGCTCAGTTTGGATGCCCCCCAAATGCTCCCCAGGCTGCGGCACGGCCACCGGCCACCCTGTTCACTCCCCAGGCTGGGCACAGCCAGCAGTGCCAGGGGAGGTGGCAGCCGCCTCCTGCTTTGCCCCATGCAGCACCCCCCAGCGCGGACGCCACGCTGCTCGCCACAGAGCCTGGCAGAGGAGAACTCTCCCGCTCCCCCTGAGCTCGCTGGAGCTGAGACGGGGCGGTCGCTGGCTGGAGCCTGGGGCAGCAGCTGCACAGAGAGGGTGGGAACGAACTGCCTTCTGGAGTCCTGCTGAATCCGGTGGGGAGTTCTCGGGGCCCCGGGCCAGCCCCCCAGCCCCAGGAGGGGCTTGGAGCAGGAGCCCTGAGCACACAGGCCCCGAGGGGCATGGGGAGACAGCAGGTACTGAGCGATGGGGCCACATTCCCCATGGGACAATGGCTGCACCACCCAGGACCCCAGGCAGCAGCGGCAAGGTGGGTGCCACGTGGTACGCCAGCCACGAGCCAAGACACCCACCCCCCCGGCCCAATGGACGCTGGCCCTATGGCGGGGCCTGGCACCCGTCACTGGGCTAATGCCCCCAAGCAGCCAGGTGGGTTTCAGATCAAAGGGATAAAGATGACGCTTTCTCCAGCTGCCATCCAGGGCAACTGATGTCCTGTGCAAGGCGGTGCCAGCCGAGTGCCAGGCCGAGGTGTTGCAGGGGCCAGTGCAACTGCCGCTAAGAGAGGAAATTTCCCCCAGGCCTACAAAGCCTCTCCCCACCCAGGCATGTCCCCGCTGCTGGCAATGGGCGTTTATACAGACACCGCCCAGAGCCCGTTGTCTTCCCCTTCCTCCTAGTGCCAGCTGCACGGCCGGTGCCCCCCACCGCTGATCCCACAGGCCCCACCATTGCCACCCACACCCTGAGCACAGCGCGGCGACGGGACCTGCCTTAGGCCAGAGAGAGAACCCAGGAGTCCTGACTCCCCGTCCATTTCGCTAACCACTAGCTGGCCCCGCCCACCCTTGCTTGTGCTGTCATGGGACAGGCACTAATGAGGCCTCAGCCCAGCAGCAGAGCCCTCCGGTGCGCGTGTGCAGGCTATTCCAGTGCAGATTGGCACAGAGATCCTGACAGCTCCCCCTCCCCGGGGCCTGGGCTGGCAGGGCCTGGCTGGGCTCTCCTGGCTGGCCCTGGATTGCAAGGGGCACCCTGGAGCTGAGCCCGCAGGGGAGCTGTGCGGAGGGGCAGGCTCGCGGGGAGGGCACTGCAGGCTGGCTCCCAGCAGCCTGTCCGGCGCTTGGCACACACCACATGCTGCCAGCCGGAGCAGCTGGTCTGGGGGCCTAAACTTCCTGAGCGCCAGTCTATTAACAACGAACGCACGTTGGGGCTGCTGGAGAATAAGCCTCTCTGTGCTGTGTGCGGCAGGTGAAGGGGGGGTGGGCGGGCAAGCGGGGGGTTCCCAGCAGAAATCAATAGTGTCTAGTGTAAAAAATAAACAAACAGCAGCTGGGAACGTGCTCAATCGATATCGCGCAGTGCACGAAGCAATACCCTAGTGCCTGGCAAAGCGAGGGAGACGGGGCTGCGTGCCACCCCGGGCAGCGTGCATGCCGGCCGGGGGCCCAGCGACTGCTGCTCTGCACTGCTGGGGCCTGCTGGAACAGGCAGGCTTGGGGGGGGGGGGGAGGCTCGACTGAGCCCCTGGGATGGTTTGACCGTCAGCATCTCTGTGGCACAAGCTCCCCCTGCACATTGCTCCCTGCCCTACGCTGCCGTCCAAGAGCACCTGTGCTGTGCCCCAGAGGTGGCTGCATTGCAGCAATCCTGGGGCCTCTCCCACATGCTCTGGAAGGCCGGCCAGGTGGCAGGGGAGGAGGGACGCGCTATCACTCAGTGCTGGCTGAGCTCTCTGCGCCACCCGCGACCCCAGCCAGCAGAGGGGACCTTTGGTTTTCTTTGTAATTGTCTAAAGCCCTGGCTGGCAGGAGCCTTGCCCAGTCCTCACTCATTAACCTCCCAGCGAACAGACCCTGTCTGTGCAGGAGCCGGGCGCCGGCTGCCATGAAAATGAGGCAATTAGAGCGAGCAAGCAGCCCTGGGCAGAGGGCAGGCGCAGAGAGCGGGATGGCTGGTCAGCTGACAAAGCAGCTCCCTGCAGCATGGCCAGGACCACGCCAGCCACCGCTCTGCAGATCAGAGCCCCCCGCTCCTGTCAATCAGCCTCAGACCCATGGCAACAGCCCCCAGGACCAGCAAGCACCTGCACGATGCACCAGCCCCCTGCAGAGCCCGTGGAGGACCCATGCCGGCCACCTTCCTGGGGCACCCCCACCCCAACCCCCACACAGCCGTCCCTTCCCGCACGGAACCCTGTGATCATGGGGGGGGCCGCTCCTTGGTCTATCCCCGCCTCCGATGTCTGCAATGACCTTTCACGGCATTGGCTGCAAAGCTCGGAGCAAGGAGGCCGGGGACGCAGGCAGGCGGCCCATGGAGGCACGGAGGGCTTGCTTGGAGGGGAGCAGTCGGTGCCTGGGTTGTTTGCTTTGTGGGGCCTGGTGAGATACTGCCCCGCCCACAGCTCCTCCCCACAACCTGCAGCCTGACTTTGGGAAGGGTGGGAATTTCTGAGGCTTGAGAAGTTCTCGGGAACAGGGTGAAGCGGGGGATGGAGAGTCTCCCCCCACCCCTCCACTCCCGCTGCCAGCCAGCCACCAAGGTCCTTCCTGCATGCGCCGCGGCCCCTGGGGCCGGGAAGGCTGACAGCGGAGAGACATGATGGGAATGCGAGAACGAATCGTGCTCTGGGTCAGCTCTTGTTCTCCATCAGCGCGGAGCTGCAGGGCAACTCACATTGTGCAGCCAGAACAGGTGTGGAGCTGAGAGCCGGGGCAGGGCGCTGGCCGCCCCGGCTGGGAAGCCTCTGTCCCTGCTGCACGCTGTGGGGCACCCCTAGTGTCTGGAGCAAGGTAACCCCTCCAGGCAGCACCATGGGTCTGGCCCATCAGGGCCCTGCCACACCTGCTGGAGTGAACCGTGTTGCGAAGCTAGCAATGCATTATGGGCCACAGTATGCAAATGAATCCTGCATGGACTGGCCGCAAGCCGGACATTGCAGTCACACGGCTGCTGCACCAGGAGAGGAGCTGGTGCCGCGGGCAGCTTCCATTGGGCAGGTGCCCCCTCAGCTCACACCCGCTGCAGCTGGTCAGCATGGAAAGCTCTAAGCGCTCAATGCATGGGGAGCCGACATGCAGCAGAAGGGGCTGCCTCTTCGCAGAGCGCTGGCCTGGACACTGCACCCCGAGGCCCGGCCACTGCACCCCCAGGCCCGGCAGCATGCGGGGATGTGGTTTGGCTGCAGCCTGGGCCCCTGTGCTAGTTTCTGTGCTTCAGGCCGCTCCTGTGAGCGGGAGAGTCGCTCTCCGTGTCCCCCCACCGCCTGCTCCAAATGACACCTTCCACCACATCCTGCCCTTCAGGGACCACCTATGTTCTCTCTGCCCTGGCCCTGGCGAGACGGCCCCACTCCCCTCCCTTGGGGTGGTGGGGTTGGGGATCCAGGGAGCCAGTTCACATCAGCTACACCCAGCTGGTGCTGGCCCTGCGCAAGGAGAGGCAGAGAGGGCAGGGCAGGGCAGGGCAGGGCAGGGTGAAGCCCCAGGCCAGAGCACGGGGACCCTGCTTTATGCGCTCCATGAGCAGCAAGGTGCAGAGTGCGCGGGGAGGGCAAGGTGGAAACCAATCCGGCATCACAGGCCCACAGAGCCTGGCTGGTGCTTGCCCCTCGTGGCTGCTCTGTCACACCTGGTTTCCATCAGGCAAGCTGCGAGTCCAGCAGCCTGACGGGTTGATGAATCCAGGCGGGGCCGGGCCCTGGAAAAGGTCACTATAAATAAAACATGGCTACGCTGCTCCCCTCCATGCCCCCTCCCACCTGCTGACCTTTCGCTGCCCACAAGTTCCCACCCCCAGTCTCCAGATCCAGCCACACAGAACGGGGCAGCCCGGAGCCCTCCTGGGCCAGCCGGCGGGACACAGGCCTGGCACCAACGAACCCTGCTGTCCAAAGTGCCCCCCAGGTTGTGCCGTGTTGGACTCCGTCCCACTATGGAGGTGACGTCGCTGCCCACCAACCCTGGCTGCTCCCAACGCCCCAGGCCAGTGCCGCTCGCTGCAAGGTCCATGGCGTGCTTTACAGACAAACCATAAAGAAAAAGACCCAAACAAATCCCTAATTAAAATTTATGCAAAATTGCGCCCGGCGCTGGTTGCTGTAGGGCAGCGGGACTGGCATCAAAGGGCCCAACAGCTGGGCAGGCACAGGTGGCCCAGCCCAGCCAGGCGATGGAGGAGCGTTCGGCGCGCAAAGCTGGGTCGGGCGCTAACGAGAACGGACAGGAGCCCTCCAGCGACGAGCGCTAACGAGAGACGTGACAGGACAGGAACGATGAAGCTTTAATTCTTGCTGGTCTTACTCAAGCAGAAAGGCCGCGGTGCCTGGCGTGAGGGCTGGTGCCAGGGCTGGTGCCAGGCAGTCACCCCCACCCCTCTGGGCTGTCCCCGCCCGGGCCAGCCCCCTCCCTGCCTCGCCGGGCCATGCTGGGGGCTGCCCCCTCCCCGCAGGGCTGGCTCACACAAAGCCAGGCAGCGCCTTGGGCTCTGGGAGCTCCTGGGGCTGGAGGGAGCTGGCTCCCCAGCCCTGCTTGGTCCTAGATCCCGTCTTGCGCAGCGGATTCTGTCCCCACATTCCCTGCCTCCCTCCCCCCCATGCCTGTGCCCTAGGGAGCAGTGCCCATGGACCCAGACACAGACCCTGCTGCCGCCGGGGCTTCCCGCCAGCTGCTCTGGGTGCGAGGCAGCTCTCCTGGGTCTGCCCTCTGCTGAGACTGCCCCTTGGGTCAGATGCCTGGAGCCGCCCACTCCCCCGGTCTCAGCCCCTCGCCAGAGCTCCTCTCTGCAGCACTGCACTGGTCCCCCTGGAGCCTGGCACTGCGATCCCGCACGCATGGAGGGAGCGATCCACGCGCCGCCCCCGGCTCCCGCCGAGCCCTGCGGTGGTCCCCGGGGGCTGGCCCGGCATCGCCTCCAGCGCCGGAGCTCCGGGAGGCCGCGCCGGTTTAATATTCCTGCCGGCGTACGCAAGGAAGCGTTTGACCTTGTGTGTCTTGCGATTCTCCTTGAATTGAACAGTCATTTACCCACTGACACGTGTCACATGTCGTCTCAATAGGCTCCCTCGAGCATCAAGGAGAAATACAGCGATGACAAATGACGGCTGACATATCAACTGCAATGTTTGGAAATTACAGCCATGTAGCGGTAATGGAGCAATCCTGTCAGAGCTGTGCTACAGCCGGCCGCGCCCGCGCCGGGGCCACACCAGGACGGGGCACAGCCGGAGCGCCTGCGGATCCCCTCCCAGACACTAGCTGGGCAGGGGCTGCCGGCTCCCAGCGGGGGAGGGGAGGGGAGGGGACGGGACTTTCTGGGTCACTCCACAAATAAAAAACGGGAGGAGCCGAGTGAGTCCCAGCAGATGGGTGGCCAGGCGGTGCACTTGCCGAGGCTCGGGGGCACTGTGAGAGGGGAGCATCGGGGCCCGGGGGGGACACAGCGCTCCAGCCCGGCCCCAGTACACCTGCAGCCAGCGGGAGGCCCCCATGCCGGCCTCCAGCCAGCCGGGTGACCCCGTGGGCCCTGGCACTTCCTGGGAATGCCCCAAACTCCACAGCCCCGTGGGCTGGCTCAGCTCAGAGCCGTTTGCTAGCAACTGGTGCACCAGCGCAGCCTGGCTGGGCAGAGGACGCTGGCACTTGGCCAGGGTAGGTTGGGAATTCCTTCTCCCACCCCAGCTACAACCTGCTTGGCAGGACCGAGCCCCAGGGAGCGTTCCCCTAGCGGGGCAGTGGAGGGAGGATGGGGGAGCACGGCTTCACCCTGCCACCTTCTCCCAGCCCAGCTGTGCCATTGCCTGGCTGCTGTCCCAGCCTGACCGCGCTATGGGGTTCCGTGCCGGGGGGACCACAGGGCAGGCGATTTGCTACCCGAGGGCACCTGGAGAATGGTAGAGGCCTGCTGGGCTTGTCCTACCCCCCCCTCCGTTCCCCCCGGAGGCAGCTAAGCCGAGGGGCTGGCAGTATGGAGGGGCAGGGGTGCTGGGCAGGGCCAGCTCCTAGCAAGCCAACATTAGCCTAGCTGCCTTTCTCCACGTCCCCTCCCCCACCGCTGTCCTAGGCCGCCCACGCCCAGCCTGCCTGGCAGATCCTCCTGCATGCCAGAACCTCAGGTCTAGACCCCCAAAGCACCCCCCACCCCCATTCCCAGCTCCCCCGGCGGCCCCACCCCGTGTCTGTCTAATCCCGATTCCCCGCTCTCCCGCCGGAGCTAATGCATTTGTACAGCAATTTCCCTGAGCAGTGGGGATGATAAATGGCGCGTCGGCTGCTATTTCAGCCCCGGGAGTCATCGCCAGGCACACACAAAAGGAGCCAGCCAGGCTTACAGTGGCATTTTCTCCCCGAGCCAGCGTCACTTGAAACAACCCCCTCTCTTCTCATTGCAGGCAGCGCGGCCGTGACCTCCTGCAATGTGTACTCGGGACGTGCTGGAGCCGAAGCCGGAGCCCGACTGGGTTTGGGGAAGGGGAAAATAAGCAGCTACAAGAGACATTAAAACAAGGCGCGAGCGGCATGGCGAAATAGTGACCCGCTTCGCACCCACGCTGGAGACGCCAGCTGATAGCCCCTGCCACGGGGCTTCTGCGCAACTTTCCAGCCCGACACCTTCCAGCCCCCGCTGGAAAAGCAGCCCCCAGCTCTGCTCCATGGGGATCCCCGTGGGCACTGCAAACTGCCCCGTACACCAGCTGGGGCCGGCAGGCAGAAGAGCTCCCCGGAGCGGAGCAGAGTGAGCCGCTGGGGTTGGGCGCCTGGCAGACGCTGCGTCCCACACTGCAAAGGCACTAGAGGGGATGGAACCCGATGGGCAGAGTCGCGCCAAAGTGGTGGAGGCGCCGGTGTGAGGAAGGAGCCTGCGTTAGCCAGGCAGGGGGACCAGGCGGCCTGCTGGCGCAGTGCAGGTCTCTGCCATTCCTCACCGCGCGCGCCAGGGGTGGCTCAGAGCGTCTATCCCATACGAGACACAGGGCAGCTGCCCAGGGGCCCATGAACCACAGGGGGGCCAAGCAGAGTCCATTGGTGGCGATCCCTCACTCACGTGCCCTAGGAGCTGCGCCCTGGGCGAGGGAGGACGCCTAGGCTGGCTCTACGCTGCCCGTCTAGCACCAAACCACCACTCCCTGGACTCTCTGGTAGCTGCCAAGCCTCAGTGGCACGTGGTGGTGAAGCGAGTCCAGCTACCCAGCACCCGTGGGTCCCTCGGCACGTGTAGTCTGGCAGGGCCTTGGACGGACCAGCTCACTCACGCTCGCTTGGCGGGCGCGTCATGAAAATACCGTGAGGGAGGGGTCACTCCCAAACAGCTGTTCATGCCTGGTCATTCGCCGAGCGAGGTGGGCAATTGGCTGCCAGAGTCACATGGCAATATTTCTGTTCCCCGATTGGCTGGCTAGCGTATCATTTCCCGCACGCACCACGTACCCACAACAGCGGCCAGAGAGAAGGTCGAACAGCCAGGAAGGGGCTGGGCTTATGCCCAGGCCTGTTCTGAGACACCTTTGCCCAGCATCTGGCCAGCTCCCAGTGCCAGGAGAACAGATGGGAGCTCAAATGCCGAATACTTAGACCCGAGTTTTGTATTTGCAGCCACGCTCCCGCTCCAACCTCCCTGGAACCCAGCACGACCTCCCCATGGGGGGAGCTGGGCCAGGCGGCAGCACAGAGCTGCCCCAGCTCCGATCCGCTTCCCCCAGTGCCTCTGATCTCCCGAGCACACAGCAGCGAGTGGGGCGGGGGGCTTGCTGAGGCTGCGCCTTGGCTGAAATCCTGCAGCGTTCAGCACCCAAAGCCCGGCTGCAGGGAACAAAAGCCACTTTCTTCCCCGCTCGCTCGCTGCGATCACATCTCATTTCAGGTCGGAGCGGATGGCGGCTGAGACTGGGCATGAGCACAAGCGGGAAGAGGCAGAGGCCGGGCACGCGAGGCGAGCTGCAGTGTGGGGTGCAGGCCCCTGGCCCCGCAGGCTAGGGGGCAGCTTGCAGTCACCAGTGCGTGACGTTAGAAGCCATCTAGCGGGGGCTGAGGGGGGGCACACGAGAGGGTAGGTTACTGGGCGGGCTCTGTGCCCATGGGCAGCAGCTGGTTGAGTTCTCCCCCCATGCGGGCTCTGCTCAGAACTCAGTGGCCTTTGCTGCAGCGCCCAAGGTGGGGGGCCGGCAGCCAGACTGGCGATGCTAGAGCTGTGCCAATGCGGGGATGCTGGAAAGGTGCCAGCGAGCACACTAACAGTGCGGCCGGGGAGCTGGGGATGTTTGCTGGCCAGGGTGAGCCCTGGGGGCAGCCCACGCCGTGCCACGAGCACGGAAAGCCTCGCTGCATGGGAAGGGGCTGTTGGAAAAGTGTGGTGGGGGACTGCTCAGCAGTGGGTGGAACAAGGGACGTGGTTTCTAGTCTCAGCTGTGCTGGGCTAGAATGGGGGGGGGGGAGTTTGAGGGCTCCTGGGCCCTATTCTCAGCTCCGCCACAAGCTCACAGCATGACCATCTTGTGCCTCAGTTTCCCCAGCTGGGGTGAGCAGGAAGTTCCTTACCCCCAATTGTGGGCTGGGTGCTCTGTAACCGCACGCAGCCCCTGCCGCCCGTGTGGCCCTGTGCCCGGGGTGCAGACAGGGCACGGGAAGGCCCGACGGGTGCCAGGACGGCTGCTGGCAGCGTGGGATCCGTATCATGTTTCCCGAGGTGTGTTTGTGAAGAGCCACTTGTGCTGCTGCTGCTGCTAATTGGCTGCGCTGCAGTGGATTGCGAGCGCGGTGACTGCTCTCCCCGGGGCCCCACTGTTTGCAAACACGACGGCAAAGCAGGAGAGGGGAAGGGCAGCGCCCTGAAGCGTGGCCTGATGCGGAGAGACGGGCAGCGCTGAGCACGGCTGGGGCTCCAGGGCGACTCTGCTCTGCCCCCCCCCCACACACTTCGCCAACCCTCGTCTGCCAAGGAGACCCAAGACCCCAGCTCTGGTGCTTCCAGGTGTCTGGGAGCTCACGGAGCCACCCCATGCAAGGGCCCTCCCTGGCCAGTCCCAGCCCAGCCGTCAGCTGGGGTGGTTCCCTAGGGTCAAGATTTCCTTGGAGCCAGAGATCTGCCTCCCATCCTGTACCAAGCCATGCGCGCCGCCAGTGCTGGGTCACGCTGGGCACACCCCAGCACCTCCTGTCCGAGGGCTCGCCGCACTCACAGGGAGCTGGGCACGGGCCCCATGACGCAGAGGGGAGGGGACATGTGCAGGGGCCCATGGGGCTCACCTGCAGGAGAAAGCTGTCTCCAGCCGGGGCAAAGCAGCCAGCGGGCTGTAGAAAGAGCCCAGGTGGGTGGATGGAGAGAAACCAAAGGTACCAGGGGCTGGCAGAGCGGGAGCAGGCCTGGCCGGGCACGCAGCAGGAGAGCACAGTCGGTTGTCAGCTGTGCCTAGCCTCCCTCCGACACAGCAGCCACCGCCCTGCCCTGTGAGGGGAGAAGGTGCATGGAGGGAGCAGGTTGCCATGGGAACGGCCCAAGGCAGCCCAGAGATAATCCGCAGGGCCAAACGCTGCGGAGGGGGCAGCGCAGAGGGAGCCAGCCCGGAGCCCCACCTGTACCCCCAGCTCCCAGGGCAGCTCACCCCCCTACCTGCCACACAGGGAGAGGAACCTGGCCCTGCCTGGGCTGGCGGTGGCGCACGGCCAGCAGCTGCGATTCTGCAAGGGGCGCGGTGCCCTCCATTGCCAGCACGTCGGCGGAGCTGGCAGTTAGCCAGCCTCGAGCTGGGCGCCTGGCTGCCTGCAGGGCACGTCGAGCCGCCGTCCCCGGTGGCTGGGATAGGATCCAGCGCATGTCGCAACTGCAGGCGTGCCCTCGCCAGCCAGCAAGGACGAGAGCAAAGGAGTTTTGCCCTTTACCAGGCTCCCTCCTCCCCCTCGCCCCCATCTCTCTGTGACACTCACAATAATTGAAATCCACTTGCGTTAAGCGTGCGAGATCTGCTTGTTCCCTTTCCATGTTCGGCTGCTCAGCCATGTCATCATCCCCTGCAGCCACAACTCCTCAGCCGCACGCGGGAAGTTACTCGCATGGCCTGTGAGACAGAACCCAGCCTCCCCTGCAGAGCACTGCCAGCACATCCAACACCCTGCTGCACGGCACAGGACACCTGCCAGCCCCTGCCCCCGCTGCCCGGGGCCTGTAACCAGCACGGTAAGACTTGGCCCTCAGCACTAACCGGGATTTGGCTTCAGGCAATTAAGAAGCTGTGACGTTATTGATATAATCTGGGACCATATAGATCATTGTTGCAACCAAGGTCCTGTAGTGGCACCAAAATCTTGTATAAAGGGGGTCAAATGGGGTCTCTTAGACAAGGTTATGGTTTACTGGTTATGATTATGCTGTCTATATGTGTGTATCAATTTTGTAGTTGAAGTTATGACTATTGGCTCTATACTGTCTATATTTCAAACTTATGCTATGCTGCTGGGTGACATCCCAGACAAGCTGGTGTTAGCTCTGCCTAGCCGCTGGATGGCCCATTAAGGACCATCAGCTATACAATGGACCCATTGAGAGAAGGCAAATATGCCTTGAGACTCAGCAAAGTATGCAGGGACTGGCCCATGTGACTCCAGGCTCCATTTTGCTGTAATTTTCCACAGTAAGGACAAAGAGGTGTTCTTACACCTGGAAAAGACTATATAAGGCTGATGCCTCATCTCCATCTTGTCTTCAATCCTGCTTCTTACCTCTGGAGGAACTTTGCTACAAGCTGAAGCCTTGAACAAAGGACTGAGGACCCATCCCAGCGGGGGATGTATTCCAGAGACTTGATTTGAACCTGCAGTTTATTCTATCGCTGCTGCAAGCCTGAACCAAGAACTTTGCCATTACTGTATGTAATTGATTCCACTTAACCAATTCTAACTCTCATCTCTATCTTCTTCCTTTTATGAATAAACCTTTAGATTTTAGGTTCTAAAGGATTGGCAACAGCGTGATTTGTGGGTAAGATCTGATTTGTATATTGACCTGGGTCTGGGGCTTGGTCCTTTGGGATCAGGAGAACCTTTTTCTTTTACTGGGGTCTTGGTTTTCATAACCATTTGTCCCCATAACGAGTGGCACTGGTGGTGATACTGGGAAACTGGAGTGTCTAAGGAGATTGCTTGTGAGACTTGCGGTTAGCCAGTGGGGTGAGACCGAAGTCCTCTTAGTCTGGCTGGTTTGGTTTGCCTTAGAGGTGGAAAAACCCCAGCCTTGGGCTGTAACTGCCCTGTTTGAGCAATTTGTCCTGAGTTGGCACTTTCAGTTGGGTTCCGCCAGAACCGCATTGTCACAGAAGCGACCCCTTAAAGCAGAGACCCTGGAGCTGGCAGAGTGAGAGGCTCCCAGGTAGCTGGCATGGAGCGCAAGCCTGCCATGACCAGCCCGGCACCAGGGGTGTGGGGCTCTGGGGCATGTTCCCTGCCTCTCCCTGTAGGCCCTTCCATCAGCCCAGGTCTCAACAGGCCCGGTGCCCTTTCCCGGCACCACGAGGTCACCCAGCCCTTGGAGGCAGCTCTGGAGCCCTGCTCAGCCACCCACAGGAACCAGCAGGGGAAGGAAAAGACACACCCACATGCCAGAGCCTGGCACCTCCATGGAGAGCTGGGGAAGCTGCGCTTGGTGGGCACCAGCCTGGTGTGCCATGGCGCGGGGCATTCTGTGCTCGGGAAAGGAGACGAGACCACATATCCAAACGCGCTTCCTGTTCCAGCCTCAAACCTGGGTCTGAGTCACTTGCCCACAGATTGCAAACATAGCACTCTGCGCAGTCCAGGATCCCCACTTTGTGTTTGTATAGGACCTACGTTAAAGGGCCACTCAGCCAGTTTGATTCTGGAGCCATTAAAGACCCATGTTCTAGCAATAGATGTAGACGTTAAAGTCATCTCTTCCCTCCCGCAGCATCCCCGTGTCCTCTGCTGCCACACGCTGCCCCGAGCTGGATCCATCTGGCACCTGTGCTGACACCTGTGCTGCCTGCAGCTTGCATGGACGGGCAGCGTTGCCTAACAAGCAGCAGCTGCCAGAATCTTCGATATTTCATTTGCAAGTGGGGATTATCTATTACATGAGTTCAGGCAGACGCGTGCAAGGAGTTTAAAAAGGAGATTAGATCCCTGCACCTGACGAACTCTCACCCTGCGGCGCTGCTGGGGCATGGGGGGGGGCTCCCTTTGCCACCTGCACTGCTACATGCCAGATGGCACATGGGCCAGGGGCCCTACAGTGGCAGAGCGGGAAGGGGGGTGTTTCTCTTGGGACCCAGCAGCCCCACAGGCTCAGCTCAGTGCACCGGGGACCAGACCCGCGTTGGGATCCCCCTGCCTGGCGTTGGCCACTGGAAGCCTCCTCCCTTGCTGGCTAAAATCCCCTGCCCTCCCGTGCCCTCCGGGATCAACTCAAGTCTGTTTCGGATTCAACTGAAAGCAAAGGATGAGCAGGGACAGGACAGAAACGCCCCCAAGTGCGCGTGGGAAGATCTCCTCTCGAAGGAACAACTGAATATGCGGAGTACACAGCGCAGCTCTGCCCCTCTCCCGCCACACCCCCCTTGCACTGGGAACACCGGAGACAGGCGAGCCCGTGACAGACAGCGATTGCTCCTCACCCTGGCCCATGGGGAATCCGCCACAGAGGAGGGGAGACTTGCTCAAGGTCACGCAGCCAGTCAGCGGCGGAGCATGAACACAGGGTCCCGGCCCTTTGCTCTCACCACCAGGGCACACTGCCTGCTGCAGGGACGCTCGGCTTACAGCAGGTGCCCCTGGCTCCTAGACAAAGCTGGACGTTCAGCCAGTGGCAGGGAAGGCCTCGTCTACATGAGAGAGGAGAGACGTTTCCTGTTTGCGCTCTACAGCGCCCGTAACCCCCTCATGCCCTCGCCGCGTGCCAGGCTTGGCTCACACTCCCGGGGCCTGGGCAGCCAGCCCCACAGTGCAGTGCTCCCGGAGCCAGGGAGAGCTCGCCAGAGGCCACTGCAGCTGGGGAGGGGTGAGGAGTGCGCTGGAGTGGCGGTGGGGCAGACGTGCCACCATCCTTAGCTGGGTGCAAGCGCACTGACTCGGACGGGCTGGGCCAAGGACTCCATTCTCCGCTGTGGGCCCAGCCCGAGAGTCTGGGGGGAACCGAGGGAATGAAGAGCAGCTGCATTTCGACCAGCTCACCAGGTGGATCTAGCCCAGGACTTCCGTACACGCGCAGCGACCTCCCGAAACCCTGCAGGAGGCAGCCCAGGCAGAGAAATCCCGTCCCAGGCAGAGTGAGAGAAGAGAATTCACTCTGGAGAGGTCACACAGCTACATCTGATCTTGAATTTCAACCACCTCACTCCATTTTCCCTGGGTCACAGCCATCTCGCTGCTGATTAATATTTTAAACCTTCAGCACATCTCATTACCGGATTTAAATTATACATGCCAGAATGCCCATTGGACTCTGCAGCATGTAGGCCGGGTCTTAATGCTCCTTCAGAAGGCCTGCAATTGCATGCAGCCTTAATCTAAACAAGCAGAGACCTCTCCTGCGCCCCCAGCTGCTCTCCCGAGACCCACCCAATAGCCCGGGGCAGCTGCAGAGCTCGGGGCCGGGCAGCAATGCGGAACAGCATGTGCCCACACTGCTTCACCTCAGTGTGCTCAGCAGAGTGGAGCCACAGGGGTCTTGCTGCAGCTCGGGGACTGGGGACCCTTTCACCGCTAGGGGACGGCTGCCTGGGGGAGCTGTGCCAGCTCTCAGGACGCCCGCAGGAAGGGCAAGGACCGAGTGAGTCCCTAGCTCCCAGCTGGCCGGTGGAAGAGGTCACTCTGGGAGGGGAGCTGAGACAGTCACAGGCGGGTCCTTGGTCCTGTTCCGCAGGAAAAGGGCACCTGTCTCCAGGACTGGACTGACCCCTTCGGAGTCACAAGGCGATGGGTCAGAAGGAAAGGAGTGACTGTGTGTGACAGAACTGGGCTATTGCTCGGTGGTACCCCAGATCCAGGTTGCACCCTGGGGAAGCACATCACAGTGCCCTGGGCTCTGTGCACTTTGGGACACGTGGTGGGGGCGGGGGCGATGGATTTGCTGCGATGGTACAGGAGATCCCTGCTTGGGGGGTTAGATCTGGCAGCCCTGGAGCAAGGAATTGGGCCTGCTCTCGTTAGTCGGGGCTGGGGGTTTCAGAGGCAACGGAAGGAGCCTCGCCATACCTCCAGGGACAGACTGACAATATCCTGCATGTCCGAAGGAACTTAATTCAATTGAGCGCAGCATCTGAGGGGACCATTGTATTAACAATGCAATTGTGGCTGTTATTGTGGTGCTGGCTGGATGTACCTGTTCTAGGAGACTGGCTAATGCAATCTCTGGCTGGATTAGGAACTTCAAAGGGCTTTTGGGAACAATGCCTCTGAAGTCGATTTCCCACTTACAATCCTCCCTTTTCAAGCTACCCCCGGGGTGGAAAACCCATTATCTACTAATTACCTGCGCCTGGAAAATCCAGCCCAGAGACCCCTGACCTGTCTAAAGGGTGGACTAAACATGTGATGAGTGAGCTAGTTCTTAGCTGAAGCTGCGATGAACTTGTAACCCCCACAAGCGACCCTTGGGAGGGGATTTGAACGGATGGCTCCATGTTAGGGGTGGGGGGATCTCTGGTAAGGTTATTAGCATGTGGGGAGGTTCTTTCGCTGTTGTAATATATTGTCTCTTTGGTACTTTTACCTTCAGAACACAGCAGGCTTCACCGGAAGAGCAGCGATTACACCTGCTGCCCGTCTCCAAGGTGAAAGCCGGCAGGACAAAGGGTGCTGGGAAATACAGTGATGGCAGGAAACTGCCCCGGTCAGCAGGGAGAGCCACGCGGGTCTCCGCCCAGAGAGGCAAGGGCTGGGCCACGGGAAGCAAAGAGCAGGTGCCCTTTGCCGATGCACTGAGGGAAAACATGGAGCCTGCCTGGGGCTGCCACGCCCCGAGTCCATCCCCACTGCTGAGCAGTAGGGTTTAGACCACGTAAGAATTTTGCCTCAAGCTCCTATGCAATTTACTGCTCAACTGGACAACTTCCCACTGCGTCCCCCACTCAGAGGGCTCATCGCATCTCCCCCTTCATCCTGACCCGGGCGACAACAGCCCCTCCCACGCCCATGTGTCGCTCCCACATGGGCTCCAACCTATCTTCATATTTAACCCCCAGTAACTCGCCCCAGTGGGCGGGCGCCGGTGGAGGAGAAGGCAGGCAGGGACAACCTGCAGGAGCCTTGCAATTCGCTTCCCTCTGAAGGAACTGGGTGGCGGGTGGCTGCTGTGCCCAGAGTTTAAAGGCTTTGAGATCTCCCGCAGAGAGGGGCTGGACAGAGGGCAGTTCATGAGCAGCATCAGTCATGGGTGCAAGCACAGAGGCCACTAGCCAGAGCCAGCTGCTGTTCACCCCGGGCCGAGCTGGGGAGCTGCCGGGGGCCAGTCCCTTTGAGTGACTCAAAGCAGGCGGCCACAGACCCGGGCTGGCGTGCGTCTCCACAGCTCATTGCAAGGGGAGCTTTAGGCAGCCACAGTGGCTCCCTTGCCCGCTTTGCTCAGCCTGCCAGGGCCGGGGCCACTGCCCAGCGCTCGCCCAGCTTCACTTCATTGCTTTTATTTCACAAGCTCAGCACTGAAGGCTGCCCAGGGCCCCTCGTGTGGTAAGTTTACGTGTCGGCTGCCTATTACTCGAGAGGAATCCATTATCACACTGTTTGTAGGCAGCTTTCAAAGGCAATCTTTCAATTGTGTGCATTTAAAGAATTGATTGGAGGCTAAATTATCCTCTTCTCCTGGCTCCAGGAGAGGGAACTTTCTCCCCATCTATTACGCCCAGGCCGCCAGCTTGCCTCCAGGCCTGGCTCTTCGCTGGCTGGCGGGGCCTGGGCCCGGTGCCTCGTCTCGCCCCCTTAGGGGCTTTTGGAACCGGGCACCGAGGGGGAGTTCATGTGCCCATTGCCTGCATCTCCCCGGGAGAGCCCGACACCCGGGGCGCAGGCCCAGACCGTGCCCCGGGGCCAGCAGTGCTGACGAATCCCCGTAGGCCCAGCCTGGCTTGGCTCCCCAAGCTTTCCCTGCAGCGCTTTGGGCGGGAAGCCCCACAGTAACCAACGCCTAGAACGGCAACCTCCACACTGGGCCCCTGCCACGGCCAGCCCCCTAGCTCACCAGTCCCACTGGCACAAGTGCTCCGAGCCCACGCTGCCCGGGGAGCCTGCTCTGGGGCCAGCCGCAATCCACAGAACGACGCCATCCAGACTGGGGTCGCCCCTCCAGCGGGGAAGGCCTGTCCCCATAACGCACCTGCCTGGCTGTGCAATACCCTCTCCCGGGACCCTCCTTCGCAACTCCAGCTGCCGGATTGGGGTTGGCCGCCCTGCCTGTCCCTGCCTGTGTACCTAATCCTTGTATCCTGGCACTTGCAGTCCTGGCCTGTGGCAGAGAGTTTCACAGGTTAATTGTGCACCTCTCCCAGCTGGTCCAGTCCTTCGCCCGCCCCGCCCCGCGCCCCGGCCAAGCACCGTCTCTCCAGAGCCGTCCCCACGTAACCCCTGTGCTGGCAGCGCAGCAGCCCAGCGGCACACTTCTCCGAGATGCAGGACGAACACGTATTCAACTCATTGCTGAGCCAGATGTTGCCGGAGCTCCTCTCCGGATGCCCTGGCTTCCCCAGCCCCTCTCGGACATGAGCACCACCATTTCCAGCTCCTGCTGCACAGACAGCCCCGCTCGCTGGGCAGGATGCCCCTCAGCGCCGCACCCTGCCACATCTCGCCCTCGGGGACGGGCCTGCCCAGGCCTCCCCATCACTGGGACCCTGTGCCCATACCCGTAACGGTGCAGAGCAGGCGCTGCTCTGAGTCCACAGCGGCTCCGCCCAGGGCCCGCGGGGCTCCCGGCTCAGAGCTGGCTTTTGCCGACCGGCGGGAGAGGCCAGCTGGGCTCTACCCTTTTCGCATGTCAGTGCCGGTACCCCTGAGCCAGAGAAGGGGAGCACTCGGCCCGTGCGCTCTGGGAGGCACCGGCCCCACACTCCCTGGGTGGGCTCTGCTCCCAGGGCTCTCCAGGAACCGTGGCAGGGCCAGCAGGTCTGAAGGTGGCTCGGCGAGCTGCCCCTCGGGCTTCGGGGAGGGCTGTGCCAGGCGCAAGGTGCCTTGTGCAGGGGCTGGCAGGGCGCAAAGCGGGGATGGCAAATCCTCTGCTGTGCGAGGGGGATTCCTCCTAGCCCCCTGCCTCCCAAGGCCTGGGGCTGCCCTGCCCGGCCCCCTCCACAGCAGGGAGGGGCTGCCACCAGCCTCGGCCGGCTCTGAACAGACTGCACCAGCTGCGTGATTGCTGCCGCCACCTCCCTCGCCAGGGTCACGTTTCACCGGCGGCTGCCCCCAGGTTAGACGCGATTCCTTCAGAAGCGCAGGGTCCCCGCGGGCCGGAGAACAGCAAGGTCGGGCTCGAGCTGCCCGCACTGGCCCAGACACACGAGCAGCCTCAGATCCAGGCCGCAGATCAGAGATCCTCCTCATCCACCCGCCGGCTGTGCACCGCTGTGCCTGCTGGCTACAGCACGGGCCGGGCCTGACCGCCTCCCAGGGCCACTGGGCCCCGTCTGCGCCAGCCCACGCCCTGGGGGGCCAAGAGGAGCCTGGCTGGAGCCCGAGGCATCAGCTCCAGGATGCCCAGAAGGTGGCAGCCTCTGTTGGGGCAGAATCCCAGACAGGAAAGGTGCCTCAGGGACAGCGCAGAGGGGAGGGGGTTGCAGCGCTGAGCTTATCCCTTCCTTTCCCATAAGCTCCTGATTTATAGCCACCCGCAGCCCCCTGCTAGCCTGGCCCTGGGCTCCCCCCTCACACAGCCCCACCGGTGCCCCCAATCCCAGCCTGCAATCCCCTACTAGCCGAGCCCTGGGCTCCCCCCTCACACAGCCCCACCAGTGCCCCCAATCCACTCCTAGCCTAGCTCTGGGCTCCCCCCTCACCCAGCCCCACCGGTGCCCCCAATCCCAGCCTGCAACCCCCGGCTAGCCTAGCTCTGGGCTCCCCCCTCACCCAGCCCCACCGGTGCCCCCAATCCCAGCCTGCAACCCCCTGCTAGCCTAGCCCTGGGCTCCCCCTCACACAGCCCCACCAGTGCCCCCAATCCCAGCCTGCAACCCCCTGCTAGCCCAGCCTTCCCCTCCCCCCTGCCCCCCCCCCGCAATTGAGCTGATCCACCCTAATCCTCCGGGATTATCCAGCAGGCACCAATGGCCATTCTGATGTAAGGAGCCTGTTGCTACCTTCAGCTCTGGGCCATCACCAGGGCACCCCGGGGCCACCCTCCCTCAAGCTGCAGTACTTTGGGTTTGTGTCTCTTTGCGCCCTGGCTTCCTCTGGGCATCCCCCGGAACATGCACTGCTCGGGGAACGGGGCTGGGGGGGCAGTGGCTGCTCCACACCCAGCAGGGGGTGCTGTCACACCCATGGGTTATTACTTCGGGGACTGAAGGGCTCTGTGGGCATGGCAGGGCCCAGCTCCGAGGGAGGAAGCCACCCAGGCCCACGCTCCCAGGAACGTGCCCCATAGTCCTGGCGGAGCACGCCCCAGGGCTCCCAGGTGCATGGGTTGTGTGGCCAGGGCACAGCTCTGCCCTGGGCACGCTACCAGGTCCTGGCAGGAGTGCGGCAAGCTCCAAATGCAGCAGGCAGGACACTTTGTCAGGGGCCTGGTTAAACACCAAGAATACACAGGCCCCAGGTTCCGAAGCACAGGGGATGAGACATACCCCGCCACCACAGGGTCCCCTGTCTCCTGCATGTCTGGACTGGCCCCAGGACACAGGCTGGGGAAGGTGGTGTCAGGGCTGGGAATGCCCTGACAGAGGCGTGGGAAGCTTGCTCAGTCCCTGCCTACCTGCACCCAGCACCGCCAGCCCCTGGCCAGGCACAGAGCAGAGCCATAGGTGCCGGGAGAACCCTCGAGGTTCCCGGGCCACCGACAGGCCTTCTCACGGGTGGGACGCACAGCGAGGAGCGGGAAACGTAGCCTGAACAGCAGGATCGGGCCCTGCCCTAAACACGTCCCCTGGGCCCTGCCCTAAACAATGCAGGGACTGCTGGGGGGGCTGGCTCCCCAGCGGGACGTAACCAGCAAGAACTGCCTCCCAGTAGGCCGCTGCGGCGCCGGCTTTGGGACTGGCAGAGGTCCCCGCGGGGATGTGGAATGGACGTGTATGGAACCACTGAGAAAGGACTCCAGTAGAGATCAAGGTCATTTAGCAGCTGGGGCCCTGCCTTCACCCTGCTGTGCTGACAATCCCATGGGGTGACTCTTCCCCATCACATGGGCCAAGTGTTCCTTCCCTGGACAGCCCACAACAGGCTCATGAGGCCAAGCTGGGAGCGCAGCAGCCCCAAGGCAAGACGCTGCCCCTCAGGGCCACCCCAAGCCCCAGATGCCAGCCCCCAGGGCTGCCCCATGCACCCCAGGATCAGCTGCTCCCAACAGCGATACTGGGCAAAAGACGACAATTGCCCCACACACACTAATTCATCTCCTGAGGTCCCTGGAAATGAAAGTCAGAACAAGCCTAACAAGGATGCAGCTGCCCCCTTGCTGCCTGCCCTCCCCAGACCTAGTCTGGGCTGTGCCTCCCTTGGCGGGGGCTCTCTGGGCAGTGTCCCACTCTCACATGGGAGCTACAAGGTGTCCCAGGCTCTAGACGATGCCCGATGGGGGCCAGGCCCTCCAGCCCCGAGGAGCGGCAGGCTGGCCCTGTGTTATGCAGGTGGAGCAGAACGCACACCTGGAGGGCTGGGGAGCACCAGAGGGGCCCCCCCGAACTCCACCAGCCCGTGACCAGGGCTCCATTTTCCTTAATGGCCGAGGAACTGCAGGCTCACGACAACCGCGCCCTGACAGCAGCAGGCCCAGGTGCAAGGGGCCTTCAGGTCCCCCAGCTCCCAGCTTTGCTCCTGACGTGCCACCCTAGTGCCACCTCAGCCCAGGCAAGGAGACGGCTGGGGGGCCCAGCAGCCAGTCACGGCCACGCTGCTGTGAAGCCACTACAAGCGACGCATCGCTTTGCGGGCGGTCCGTCCCCAGCACGAGCCCCTTGCTCAGATCCAGTGCTCAGCCCCGGTGCCTCTTTCATTACAAACTCAGCACTGCTCAGCTCCCCCGAGGGCTGCAGCACAGGGAGGGGTGCAGGAGGGCTGCCCCTCTCTCCGCTCCAATCCCACCCACCTCCTGCTTGGGAAGAGGCTGTCAGCCCTGGAGCTGGAGGCGCCTCTCGCCGGTGCGCCCTCCCTACCTTTCATCTGCTTGCTGCTCAAAAGAAACACACATGCAGAGTTTAATTAACTTTATTGATATTCAGAAATTAGGAGAATGACTAAAGGTAATTGCTCATTAAAAATCATTACACTGACACAGCAGGCACCGTGCAGGCAGCCTCCTGCCTTGCAATTACGGCTAGAGCTTCGCTGCGGCCTGCCCAGGACCCCACGGCCAGGCTGGCCCTGCACCGGCTACAGGGAGTGCGGTTACAAGTGCTGAGCCATGGAAGTGGGCACGGCTGGACGATCAGCCTGGCCTTTCCCAGCTTGCTGTCGTGCTGACCAGCTCCCCAGTGCCAGAGCACCACAGTGCCCCCAGCCCTGCCTCCTTCGCCACCCTGCACGAGAGGGGCCCCGGCCAGAGCAGGGAGCTGCAGGGCCTCTCCCCAGCTCCCAGCCTCAGGGGGTGGGGAGCTGGCTCTAGCTTGGGGATGGTTCCAGTCTAGCCCATGCAGCACCATCCTCTTAGACCGACCCCAGGGACCAGCCTGGCATGCTCCAAAGGAGAGATGCCGCACTGCCCATCCCTGCCGAGCCCAGGGGAGTGGGGACGTGGCATCTCTGCCCTCAGCGGGAGGCCCAGCCCCTTGCTGGCACCTCACACAGCAGCTCCTCCCTCTCGGCTAGGAAAGGGTTGAAGAACCATTCCCCCTCCAGCCGCCTCCCACAGGCAGTGGCCCCTGGCTGTAGGCGAGCTGGGCCAGGGCAGGGCACGAAGCCGGGGAGCCCAGTGTCAGAAGGGGGCTGCCAGGCCCCTGCCAGTGCTGGTCTCCCCACCCCCTCTGCAGCCCAGAGCATGCAGCACCCTTCGCCCCTCACACGCCAGGCTCCCAGTGCAGGACGCGGGAGCAAAGTGGCTGCTAGCAGGGCTGCGTGTGCAGGGAGACTCCAACCTTCAGGGTGGTGGCTGGTGCAGCAGCATGGGCCTCCCTTCTAAGGCCCAGGCGTGGCAGCCAGAGCGCTCCCCAGTACTTACCCTGCCTGCTGGGGTTTACCTGCATGGATGGGGGCTGGGATAATGCTGCTGAAGCCCCCCAGAGCAGCAGGTCATGGCATGAACTCCCATTGAACTGAATGGAGTGGGTGACGCCTCTCACAGCAATTGGTTCAGGCTCTCTGCAGACACTGGCAGATGTTGCTGTGTCGGTTACATGCAGGACATGTTTTTGAGCTTTTCTCCTCAACCACAAGAGCTTTTTATTTAAAAAAGGAAGCTGAGGTCTTGTGCTGATCACCTGACTCCAGGAGCTGGGGCCATAGGCCTATGGTCCCTGAGCCTTAAACCAGCTTTGAAACTACACTGACTTCCATGGAGGCACTCCAGAGACACACTGGGACAGGCCTAACATTTCAATATTGACCCAGCCAAGTGCTTCAGACTGTTCTGAAACTCAGCCCATCTCCCCCCACCCCCGCAGCTGCTTTAGGAGGCAGAGTTGAGGCACACAACTATGGATGGGAAATCAATTAACCTTCCAGCTCCAGCAAACACTCCCCGGCTGCGAACTCCAGCGATGATGACATTCCCCCAGAACAGCACCATGCAAAGCATTGTGGGCAACAGCTGCATATCTGCCAGCCAGCCAGCAATGTCGACGTCTTTGCATTGCTTACAAGGCTGAATTACTGCCGACAACATATGGTGCTTTATGTAACTAGCTAGATACGGCTTCTCCTTGCATCTCCACTATTAACCACGTTTGCTCATGCCTTGCCCTCCACCAGCGAGCTCTGCGGGGCGGGAAGGCCCTGAACAACGCAAACAACTCTGAAAGCGACAAGGGAGCCCGTCTACCAATAAATCCGAGGGGAGAGATGTACTGTAACCGATTGTACTGCACTACGAGAACAGCTAGCTCTCTGCAAGTAATTACCCACCAAGCCAACAGGGCCCTGGCAGCTCCCTGCCAGGCCACTCAGGGTCTCTGGGAAACACAACAGCCTCCAAAGGTCAGCGAGGTGGTAGTTAGAAATTGCAGCTCACGTTCCTGCCAGGAGCTCAGCACCAGTCACCACCCTAAGAAGCCAGCGGGACCCAAATATCCCATTTCTACTCTTCGGAGGAGCTGCTCACAACAGACGTGGAGTGGGAACAGCACACGGTACAAACTCCATTAACTGGGCCCCCAGCAGCCCCGGGACGGGATCCTCAGCACAATTCCATTGGCCAAGTTCCCCCAGCCCCCGTGTTTGAGGCCCCCCTCCTGGCTGCCAATGATGCAGAGGAAGGTCCATCACTCACATACAAACCCTCCTCCAGAGGGGAGGTGCAAACACGCTCATCCGGCCCTCAGCAAGTTTAATTACAGCCTCCCGCAGCCTCAGCTAAACCGCATATATTTGGAGAACTGTGATTTCCCTGCCCTCGGAGTGCAGAGCGATGCAGCCTGAAAGCCTAGCCTCCCGCCCCCTGCCATCCAACGCGCTCTGAGAACCGCCTTGCAGGCTGAAATCCTCCTGCCTGACACGGAGGGCTCCCCCAGGCCCCTGCCATATGGCTGGCTTAGAGCATCGCTCTCCCACTCAGGGGGTCATTCCTATTGCCATCTGGCTGCCTCCAGAGATGGAGCAAACACGGCAAGCTCTGCTAAGGTGGACTCTGCTTTTTTCCCAGGCATCTTCATTTCAGGGAGAGTTCAGGACATGCACCACCAGGTTTGGAAGGGGGAAAAAAAGAGTTTGACACTTAGCAGCTCATGTTCCCGCTACCTCCAGCACCCAAGGGAAGCCAGCTGCTGTTTGCTTTTCCTCCGGCTAGCTCGCAGCAACCTCTGGTTAACAAAGAGGTTCGCCTGGCAGTCACCCTCGCTCCCCAAGGATGGCCCACTGCTACCCTTAGGCTCCCCGGCCTCCTCCCACCAAGATACAGTTCCACTGGGGGCTGGAGCGTGAGGAGCCAGAGACACTCAGCTCCTTGGCCTGTAGCTTGCAATTAAAGCACCAGCAAGAAGCTTGACATGGTTTTCAAGATGGCCTCTGCATTTCCATGCAGGGAAGCACTGGAGCACTCTGAGTAATGCCAGCCTAATATCAGCCTAATAGGGGAGTATTTGGGGAGAATTAGTGAGCCAAGGCTTTATATACTAACAAGTGTTCTGACTCATGTGAGCTGCGAGATCAGTCCCCGAGCAAGGAGAGAAGCAAATCTCCAAGTCACAGAGAAATCAATCCAGAAATACCCAGAGCAATGAGACTACAGGAGCACTGCAGATTTAAGGGCATGTCAGACAATGTGGCAATTAAGGAAAACCCAAGGGGCCAGTCAGCCCTCTGGAGATGCAGGCAGGGTAGGGGAGAGAGGCCTTCCCAGGCTCCTGGGAGAGTCCTTGCAGCCAGCATGAAGCAGCGTTCTCCCACGGCCCCGGGGGGCCCTCTGCTCTAGGTGGGGGGGGTGGGGAACACGGGGGCAGCTCACCACACAAACAAGGGCCTGAGCCAGACCCCGTGCGGAGACTCTGATTGGTTCCCTGGGCTTTGGATCAGGCCCAGTGAGCTAACAGTGTTTCCCTTGGCGAGCTACCCAGAGAGACATGACCATGTGTCACAAAAGGAAATACGGCCTTCCTCCCTCTCTCCAAAACGGTAACTCTGGCCTCCCCAGCGACGTCGGGCCCAGCACAGATCCCTGGGAAAGGAGCCCCGGCCAGGGCTCACACTTGGGAACAGTCCAGCTGCTCGGAGGATCAGCAGTGAGCAAAGCAGGGGGATTGGTAACCAGTCTGTGGTTCTGCCTTCCCCACAGCTCTGCATGTCCGTCCTCTGCTGGCGTCCCGGGAGAGGAGCCAGAGCCTAAGAGCAGAGCGGAGACGGGAGGGCGACTGGGACACCAGGCGTTATGCCCCCAGTGACGTTTGCGATGGCCTGGGCTGTGCAGAGGTCACAGAGCAAGGGGCCATTGCAGCAGGATGGGGCAGATGCCCCAGAAGCACTACTGGCAACCGAAGGCATCACAGCAGCACAGGGGGCTGTGCGGTGCCCTAACCCTAGTGGGTATAAATGGATGTTAAAAGAAAAAAAGCTACTGAACATCTAAGCACCCGGGGGAGGCTCCTTAGGAGAGCGCCCCCCTTCCGGGAGGAAAAGGCGCCAGGGAAGGTGTATTACCGGCTCTGGTGGGGGTTTCCCTTTTGATCATGTCCAGCATGGGAGCTTGTTATTGTATTAATACCAGAGACTGGGAAGAGCCAGGCCAGGCCAGACCAGAGCCAGGCCTCCCCTCAATTAGCCACTGCCTGGTGCACCAGCCCCCAGGGCTCTCCCATGTTACTGACAAGGCTGATCCGCCAGCCCACAGAAATCGGCCCTAGAGCGCCAGCCCCGGGAAGCAGCACATGGGGGGGCTCTGGGAGGCAAACCACCATCTTAGGTCAGCAGCTGGGCAGGGTTTTCGGCCCATCGCGGCCTCGGGCCACTGCTGCCCATGGGCTGAGGGCACACCCGGAGCTGTGGGGAGCGCAGAGCCGGGCCGGGGCCAGGCCCCGGGACACAACGAGCGCAGCAGGACAAGTCGTTCGGCGAAGATCAAAGGAAGCCGAAGGAAAGGAGGCGGCGAAGCGCGGGCTCCTGGCGAAGGCGGCGGGAATTGGTGCCTGACAGCCCCGCTATCAGCAGAGGACGGGCGGTGCTGCGAGACCCGCAGCCAGAAACACCCGCTTCAGCCAAGCGGTTCGTGCGGAATCCGGTTTCACCCCAATCGCAGGAGACTCGGGGTAAACCAGCTCCGTGTTCCCCCCGGCCCGGGCAGGCTACTCCTGTTTGCAGCGCTACAAAGGAGCTTTACCAGCAGTCCGCGCCGTGCCGGGAGGGGTAACGGGGCGGCCAAAGGCAGAGCAGACTCACACGCGTTTACACGGGCAGCTCCAGTCATTCGGAGCGGGCGCTAGAGCAGCCGCGTCGGGACCTGCAGGGAACGGCGGGGCTGTTGGGGGCAGGCGCGCCGGGCCAGCCTCATCCCCCCACGGCTCGGGCCAGGGGGGTCCCAGCCAAGGCGGGACCCCGCGTAGGAATTACAGACACTCGGCAACTGACGTCCGAAGGCAAAAGGATCCGCTACGCCCAGCCCCGCGCTCCAGCCCCGCGCCCCTAGCAGCGGGCTGCGGTGCCCGACACCCCGTGCACCCGGCGGCCGAGCGAGTCGCCCAGAGGCGGGCAGGGGGCTGCCGGAGCTGCTCCCCGAACGCCTCTCCCCGGACCGGGCGCGGCTGCGTCCCGGCCGGGAGCCGAAGTCCCCAGCCCGCTCCCCACCCCCGAGCCCCGCAAGCGAGCTCCCGTGTCTACCCCGCAAACCCGCCAGTCTCCGAACTTCTGCCGGGCCGGGCACCCCACAGCCCGCAGGACCGGGGCCCCAGAGCGACACCCGGCCCGGGGCACGGACCCCACCCACCGCCCGAGCCCGCTCCTCTCAGCGCCTGGCGGGGTTAGTCCGGGCAAGGGGGCCCGGCTGCCCCACCGCCGGATCGGCCGCTGCCCGGGGGGCGCCTCGGCTGCTCCTGGCCAGCGGGCTCCGCGGGGCGGAGGATCCCGGGGAGCCGGCAGCCGAGTTGACGGGAGAGCGCAACTTGGCAAAGTTTGGCGCAAGGAGCCACGCTGGCCGGGAGCGGCCGGCCCCGGGGGGACCCCTCGGGCTCGGGCGGATCCGCAGCCCCGGCCGGGCCGCGCCGTGCGGAGCTCCGAGCCCAGCGGCGGGCGCCAGGCAGCAGAGCCGGGGCTGGGACCGGCTGCCCGGGCTGCGGGGGACCCGGGCGAGCCCCAGGCGGGCGGCCTGGGGGGGGGGGGCAGCGGAGCCCCCCGGAGAAGTTGGGGGGCCGGGCGCGGAGCGAGCTCTTACCTCGAGCCTGGCCCTGGAGCAGCGCGGCGAGCAGCAGCAGGCAGCCGGCGAGCCCGCGGGCGGGAGCCCCCGGCGCGGCGCCCATGGCCGGGGCTCGGCGCGGCTGCAATCCGCGCTCCCCGCGCTCAGCTGCGGCTCCGGACCCGGCGCTGCCCGTCAGCACCGCGGAGAGCGCCTGGCGTCTGCTCGGGCGAGCCGCTCCTACCGTAACGCTGCGAGTAGCGCGCCCCGCCAATCCTGCGGGGACGCCCGGCCGCCGCTCCGGGGGAGGGGGGCTGGTTCCTCCCCGCTGCGCCGGGCTGGGGGGCGGGGGCAGCGCCGGCCCCGGATCTGCCCCCCCCGGCGTCACATGGCGCTGCCAGCGCCCCCCCGCCCGCCCGCCCGCCCGCAGCGCCGCCGGAGTCCCGCACACCCGGCAAAGTTGGCGGCGAGTTGCGGGGCGCGCGCACGGGGGCGCGGGGGGGGGTCCCCGCAGGGGTAACGCAGCCGGCTTTGGCGCGCACAAAGGAGGCAGCTGCCGGCCCGGGACAGGGCAGCGCCGGGCTGGTGCCGCGGGGATCTCAGCGAGTGACTGCGGAGAGCCGGGCTCCTTCGGGCGGGGGGCGCGCAGCCCTTCCCGGGCTCCCACCCTAGCCCCCCGGGCCGGAGCCCACGTCTCCTTCCTGCTGACCTGCGACCTGCACAAGGTTAATCGCTCGCGGTGCCAGTCAAGCAGATTGACAAGGATAGCCCCTCCCCCACCCATCCCTAAATCGTCTTTATTTGGCTCCAGCGAGTTGCCCCAGTGGTTATTTTCGAGGCTGGAGGAAGGGCAGCTCTGGCAGGAGGCTTCCTCTTGTCTGCCCCCCTCCCCCTTTCCCCCATCTGTCAGCCCTGCCTTCTCCTGGGGCAGAACCAGACACAAGGACAGCCCTAGAGATCCAGGGGATTGAATGTTTACTAGATTCAGACCCATTCTGGGTCCGGCCTCTGGGCCCCTGCTTTGGATTTCTCCTCCTTCCATTGAATGGTAACCTCCTCCTGTGGGGAGAGCAGCGATTTCCAAGTGACAGAAAGAACTGCTGGCAGCAGACAGATGGCGTTTGGAATTAGCACAGAGAGCTGCTGCTAGCTGGACACGTTTGAATGTAGTAAATAAAATAATTAAAATAAAAAATCAGCTGTTTGCTTAATGAAATACCCCCTTAGTCAGAGTCCAGCTGGCTTTGGCTTTGTGCAGGCACCACAGCACAGGGAAATGGCCGCAGCGCCCTTCCAGCCTGTACCTACCTCCATGAACACACCACAACAGGCCGGAGAAGGAGCCGTTCTGCAGCCTGTCCATATACTTTGGGCCAGGGCTTTGTCCTGCCCTAGCGTGGCCATGCACCTTCTCCACCTGAGCCAGATGAGCACGGCATTGGCCTGTCACCCACAGAGGCTGCACTTCCACACGGAAGCTGGCAAAGTGCTGCAAACCAAGTGTAGGCATCAGGCTGCTGGCAGCCCTCCGCTGGGTACTCTAAGCTCTGAGATCCTAGGAAGGAATCTGCTTGCTGCAAATCATGATTCTCTTAAGAAGCAGAGCGGCCTTTCCCAGTAGGCAGAGCCTGCCCCTCCCTCCCACGTCCTGGCTGAGCATGGGATAGAAATGCTGGGATGAAAGGGAAACGTTTCTTTCCAACATCCTTGCCTAGCACCTAGCCCCTCGGCTGGATAGGAGGGCATTTCGAGCTCCCTAGGAAGACTGACCCTCTTACTCCAGGTGTATGTCAGCATAACCGCACTGAAGGCAACCAAGTTCCCGCTTTATACTGCTCGAACTCTCCTGGCTTTGGTACCAGTGGAACTCCACCCCACTGGATTCCTGCACCTCATTCTTAGTGGCATACACACATGGCTCTGGTCACTTATTTCTGCTCCCGCTCTGACATTGCTGGTACACACACGTTCCAAGTGAGAGCAGGAGAAAACTGCTCTAGGCTGGGGCAGTTCTAAATCACGCATGATTCAGAGTGGGAGGAAGTAGCCTCTGTTTTTTAAATACACGTACAGACAAGACAATACTAGCTATTGTTCGCCTAGGCAATGCAGAGCTATTTGCAGTAACCCTACAATACGTGAGGGGAGAGCAGACCAGGGATCCAAGTAACACTGGATTCTCAGTTACCATTTTAAGTGACAAAAAAGCAACTGTTTTGAAAGCCCCAAGCAGCTTAGATGCTGGAGCCTCCATGGAGAGCTGAGTTTCATTGCAGGCTAGGCACCCAGCACACATCTGCAAAGCACTTTCAATGCTAAATTTGAAACTTTGATCCTCAGTAGCTCTATAAATGTTTAATGCAAAAACGCTTCTGAAAGGACTCAGAAGATGTGCAGTTTGAAGCCAAATTGAACTTTCTAATATTATGATATTCAAATAACTTTAAGCTGCTTGGCACTTTCCAGGCACATACTTGGACTCTTAATGAGGGGGGGCTCCTTTAAAAATAGCTGTTGATTTTAAAATAAAACAAAAACCTGATTTGCAGGTACCTTCAAAGCTTTATTGAAGGGAAGCGATGGGAAGAGAAATGATATGTGAATGCAAATACAGCTCAACAAACAAAGCAGCAAATAAACTCGCAGACGAATAATCAGCCCCTTTGGAGCCTGCTGGAGGTGTGTGGATGTGTGCGTGTGAGACAGTGTCTCGGTGTGTTTGCATTTATCTGAAGTGCATGACAAGCTGAAGACTGAATTTAATTGAAAACCTCATCATTTCCCCATGGCTTGTCTCACAGCTGCGTAAACTCAGACAGCACCAGAGTTTCTGGGTCCCCACAGTTATCTGAGGCTCCTTGTGTCAGGGGTGGTTCTTCACTTCAGCCCAATTCTTTACAATGCCAGTGTAAGCTGCTGAGCCGAGACTCAAGCGGAAGCTGGCAGGAGGTTCTTGCTTGGGTGATTTTTGACCTTTGGGCAAATGGCAAATGTAAAGCGTGGCCCAGCTGTGCTGTGAGAACACCCAGGGCACATGTGCTGCTGCCAAGCACCAAGGCAGGTAGATCGCAACAACTGAGCATATAGGGTACATTCAAGGAGTTAGCCAAGGGCGAGAAGTGGGGGGGGGGCCCTCTCAGGGTGGAAAATGGCAGATTAGGAGCCTGGTTTATAATGGATCCTAAAAAAAAGATGCAGCCAGGGGGAGGGTCTCCGGGTTGCTGCTTGGTTGCCCCCATGAGGGCTGGCCAAAGTGTGTACAGGATGGCAGCCTGGTGAGCCCTGAAACACCCGGGCTGAGGAGGGGACCAGGGAAGCAACTGAAGGATGGGGGGGGGGGGGAACCAAAGGGCAAACTGCAAAGGCGCTTCAAGTGCATGAGGAGATGCTGTGGAAGTGGACCCGGCTCCCAGCACTGCACAGAGACCAGGCGCTGCTGGAAGTCCCGTCAGCACGTGACAGGAGGGGGCCAAGGCCTGTGCCCAGCAGGCTCCAGGCAGCACTGAGCAATGCAGAGAGGGGGAGTGGGTGGTTCGTCCCCAGATCAGGCCATTGGGTGCATTCACATAACTACGGCCATCCCTGGGGATGGAGGGGAGCTTTAGCCAAAACACAGGGCCTGATTCTCCACGCCTTGCACTTCACACCATCACTGACTCATGCAAGGTGAGTGCCACATGCTTTGCACTGGAGTTGATGGCCGTACAAGGCACAGGACGAGAGAGGACCGGGCCCACATTGTTAACAGATGCCGAGAGTTGTTAATTTCCCTCCTTCCCCTTCGATCCTGGAAACAGCAGCTGGGTCAGCCTGAAGGCAAATGGGAAAGGGGGCAGGAGCAAGGGACAGACCAGGAAATCCACAGCCGAGACACAGGGAGGGAGGAGACCCTGCTAACAGAAGCCCTGCAAAGGACTCATGGCCTCCTTTGAGTATCATTTAAAACACCCTGAAGGTTCCCCCCTTTCGGCCTCAAACCTTTTTTTAACCTTTGAAATACCAGGAAGGTTAAACCAGTCCGGAGTGTTGCTGGAGGGCGCCTGCGGGTCTCAGTATGGGTGTGAAAGTGCTGGCAGCTTGGGAAGGGCCGGAAGATGAATCATTAGCAAAGAAATCCTTTTCCTGAAGTGTTCATTAGGCCTCAGAGTTGAATACATGTTTAAAAGCCAAGAGGTTTAAACAGTCCCTCCTCTCTCAGCTACTCACCGTTCAGTCACTGTAACAGGCACCAAACTCTTGTGACTCCAGGCACCAGGCCGGCCTGAGTGTGTAGCGTGAAAAGAAGCAGGAACCCCCCCCCCCACACACACACACACACTTTTTAAAGACAAACGTTTCTGACCTTCTCTCTCCATGACAAACAAGCCCAAGCCCAGCTGTATAGTCCCTTTGCATGTCACCATTAACGAGCAAGTCCTTCAGGGCAGAATATTTAGAAACACAGGAGCGAAGAGCCTCTGGGAGTCATTCCTTTTCCTGTACTTGGCAGCACCACAGACTAAAGGTAATCTACAAGGTCACTAAGTATCACACAGGCAGGCTGCTGCAATCAATATGGACCTGCCATGGGTACCAAAGATAGAAGACATCTGTCAGAGGCAGTAGATTGGGTTAGAGGGAGCTGAGTGCTGGTGTCTCACCAGGATCAGCATCGGGGCTGGTCTGACCCACTAAGGAAATCAATGACCCAGAGGAAGAGCCATGCAGGGCTGGAGTTTGTCAGTGACACAAAACAGATGAAGCCAGGGTACTCTATTATTATTAATTATTATTGAATAAGTGCTGACAAGACACAACGAACAGACAGTGCCTGCTGGGGAGAGCTGGGGAGCTAAGCCAGATGTAGAAGGGCAGACGCAGAGGAGGAGTGGACCTGGACAATTAATGTATGTTCATGATTTATTTCAGTTGCCTTTGGCAGGAAGTAGGAACAGAGTGCCAAGAATTCCTGCATTCTGATCTCAGCCCTGCCTACTGTAGGATCTTGGGCAAGTCAGAACCCTTATGTGCCTCAGTTTCCCCGTCCATAAACTACAGCTAATAATCCTCCCTGCTTCACAGGTGTGTCAATGTCTGCAAAACGCTTAGGGACAGGGAAGAGGGCCCATTACCTGAGGAGGGGGAGAGCTTTCAGGATGGCAGGTCAGCAACAGTGAAGGGGTTTGGGTAACTCCAGCCCGCCAAAAAACTTCTTCCACTCGTGTTGAGTTTCAGGAGACGAAGGGCCTGATGCCTGGGCCCCAGTTCTCTTAGGAAAATGAGAAAGCTGCTGCTCGAGGGACCTCCTCCTGCGAAACCATGGGAGGCAGAAAAGCCCAAGCCCAGGGCTGTGTCCACGGGCTGGAATGCCAGCTGCTCTGAGGATCTAAAGCTGAAAGGTAATTTCCGGGGTCTGAAGTACATGGCTATTTCTACCAAGTTGTCAAGTGTTACTGATTCATGCAATCTTGTTAAAAGATATGAAATCCAATCCCCCGTCCCTCTCACGGAGCCAAGGGGCTCAGCTCAGATCATTAGAGCTATCCAGGAGCCTCAAAGTCCCACATCTCTGGCCTGACACTTGATTGGATGTGAGACAGGCTGTTGTCACGACTGCTCTCCTCCTGGCATTCACTGCTCAGATTGGCAGCAGCTCTCCTGTCATCTCCTCTCCTTCGCTCACAACTTTCTGTGCAGAGCATTTGCTCTGGCGCAGATGAGAGGGATATTGTCAGTGCTTCAGCAAGCTGCCGGGGCTGACCTCAATCCGAGCCAGCCCGTGTAATTCTCATTCCCATCCCAGAGATACGAGGGGAAATTGCAGCTCTGAAAAATGCCCTTTCAAGCACTAACCCGGGCTCAGCAAGTTATCAGCTCTGCAGATTTAATTCTGAGCAGAGACGCCATCCAGGGCACCCGGGGAGCCAAGCGCCGGCCTCGTCACCCCGAAGCCGGGTGAAGGTGGGCAAGGACACGCAATCCGGAAGGAGATAAATGCTTGAGCCGATCGGCTTGGATTGTCTCTCTGCCACTGATCTAATGCGAGGGCTGCCACCCCTTGAGGTCCAAACGAGGGGCCACGCAGGATGATCCGGAGCCCACAGCAGTGGCCAGCTGGCCGTGTGTTCTGGGCACCTATCTAGTGTTCCCAGGACAGCTACTCAAAGAAGGGACGATCCTGGGAGAACCGGGACACGCGGCAGCCCTAGCTAGGATTGCCTTGTATGAGTCCAGACTGGCCAGAGCAGACGTGTGATGCTCCTTATGGCCTCCAGGGCGGTGCAGCAGACACCTTCCCCGTCTCTTCATGCACAGACAGGGGGTCAACCCGGCTGGATTTCTTGTAAGTTGCCACTTCCCAGCTGCTGACGGCTACACAAGGTCCTGCCTCCTCTGTCCCTGGGCCCAGCCGCCAAGGCCTGCAGCCGCCTCCCCTTGGGTGAGCTTTGTTCCAATGGAGTCAGGCCCCAGGTGTGAGCAGAAGCCACTGGGGGTGCCGGGGTAGCTCACCGCACAAACCTGCAGGGCTGGCTGCGTCCCGCAGCATTGCAGGGCCTGTCCCCAGGCGAGCCCGGAGAACGGCAGCTGGCCCCCCAAGTCCGTGAATTCCCGGGGCATGGCACGATGGTCCAGGCTGCTTCCTCAGAGCCCAGTGGGGCTGGGTTTGAGACCCAGCCCGGCCACTGGGGGAATCAATCCACACGTTGCTGTGACGGATCGGTGCCCATGGCCCTCTGGCTAAGCCCACTGCAGCCAATTAGCAGGCTCTTGCCGGAGCCGTCCCAGCTACAGGGTAGCAGCTGCCTGCCTGCCACAGCTGAACAAAACTGTCACATGAACGTCCGTGCCACCAGCCGCTTAGTAACACTAACCTCCAACGTGTCATCTTTCTATCTCCATGGGAATCCCACGCAGCCGGCTGGCTCTGAATCGCACCAGCGCTACGGTCAGGCAGCACGGCTCCTCCAGCTTCAACCCACAGACGCCAAGAAGCACAGAGTGATCTCTGCCATGCAAGAGACCCTGGGCTGAGAGCACTCAGAGCCGCCGCGTGGCCACTCCGGGCCAGCGGGTTCCTCCTCGGCTAGTCTGGGTTTGTGACATCACAGCAGCTGTGATGTCGTAGATGCCAGACAGAGGCTGCCTTGAAGGAGCCCGAGGAGCTGGAGCCCAGTTTGTAGCCAAAGCCCGGGTTCCTTGCCCGCCCTGTCCTGTCAGAACTGGGCCGTGTCTGGCAAGCTCCCTGGTCTGCTTTGCTTCCCCTGTGCTACACTGTTCGTCCTCCCAGGACAGCAGCCATTCTGCACTCAGCCAGGCCGGCTGAGGGGACACATGGGGCTTCACGTTGGCTGGCTTCGAGCAGACATATACAAGTAATTTGGAGCGAACGTCCCCTGTTGCTCTTTGTGTGCTCGAGAGCGAGGAGGGGAGCGAGGCGGAAGCCGAACCGTTTGGAGACGGGAGCTTGGCCAGGCTCCCATGAGGCAAAGCTTCAAATCACGTTCGCTGGCCTAGCAGCTCCAGCAAAGGAAGAGCTCTCTTGTCTCTTGCGGGGATAATAACCAGCTGTCGAAAAGGCTTCCTGATGGGTCTTTTAGTATCCCCCCCCCCCCGGATAATTACAGCCCGTTGAGTCACAGCCCCAGTTCTGTCCAGCACCGCCCACCCACGTCACGCTAGCCTCGCTCAGCCGCAGCGTTAGCACAGACTCCAAACTTCCCCTTCCTCGGCAGCGGGCAGAGAAAGGGACAGAAAATGCAAATTCTCCTCTTGTCAAATCATCATCAAACTGGTAACCAACCCACTCCCCCTGCCCCGGTCCCCAAAACAGAGTTTGAGCAGCCTGTGCTAGGGTTCAGCTCTTCCAGAGCTCACTGAGACCCTAACTGAGTAGAAAGAAGCACTTGGAAATTGGAAGCAATCTTTTTATTTACTGCTTCAACTCTGGCCCTATAAAGGTGGCAGGAACCATGCTGCCTGTAGCAGGGAGCATGAGAAAATCAATCAGATCACCTGCTGCATATTTGTTTGCTAATCAATTTCCTGAGATGCTTCTCCTCCACATGGATTAGGGAGATGACACAGGGGCTCAGAGCATTGCAGACAGGTAGCCAAAAATACAGATCAGAGCAGGCTTGCTGAGCAGACCCAGAAAGTGCACAAACTGGCAGCTGAGACATCGTCAGAGAGACTAGATCTCAGTTCCCTTGGTTATCGGATCAGCTGGAAAGAGGCGCTGAGAGCACAGGACTCAGCTGGGGACTCCCAGGACATCGGCTTGTTAATTATTATTATTATTGTGCTTCTGTTTAAATCCTGAGCTCAGCAGGTAATGTCATGCCCCGGAGCCCCTCCCCATGCAGCTCCTGAGGAAAGGACAAGCTCTGGAAATGCCAGGGCTGGTCGAGTGACGCAGGGTCTAGCTTCCTAAGCAGCCAGGGCTGGCGTATGTGGGACCCAAAGCCCTGGTTTTGCCTGGCAGAGTTACTGGTGGGTTCTGTGTGCACCCAGGCGTTGGGAGACCCTCCCAGTCTTCCCTGGCTGGTACAATAGATTCATTGTGCTAGGTCCGTTCATTATGTGCACCACTGGAGCATCCAGAGCTTCGAGTCAGGCTAGGGACTGTGCTACACACACACACACACACACACACACACACACACACACACACACACACACACACCAGTCTGTAGGGCCGCTCCCCACACACCCGTGCGCACACACACACACACCAGTCTGTAGGGCCGCTCCCCCCCCCACACACACAGCAGCAGAGTCAGCGGCTCATGGCTCATCAGGGGCTAGCTGGACCCTGCCCCCCAGCTCTGTGTAAAGGGTGGGGCGGAGCTGCACAGCCACAGGGGAGCCCCAGAGAAGTGGGTGGGGCCTGGCACAATCCCCTCCCATGGGGAATAAGCTACTGCTCCCTTCCCCCATCATGCCAGCTAAGTGGGGGTGTGGACTGGCAGCCCTGCCATGCCTCGGGCCATCTCCCTAGGACTGTCCCAGCACCACTGGGAAGGAAAAGGGAATCCAGTGGACCAAGCTGCCGGGCGCTGCCCATGGGCTGCAGGTCACCCAGCGGCCCCCAGTGACGGGCAGAGCCCGGGAATACTAATGGGGCTCAAAGTGGGACGTTCACAGACATCCGGGAAAATACAGCATCACATTAAGCAGCGGTGACCTGTGAACCAAGTAGCATGACTCATCCCCCTCACTGACTCTCGAACCTGGGGGCTCTGCAGCTGGATACATCAATGTATTTGGGGGGAATCAAAGGCTTGTGCGGGTCAGTAGCAGACCCCCCCGGCAGACAGCCCTCCTGCAATCCAGACAATCAATATAAACACACTACAAGTCGCACCGAGCAGGGGAAATCGATCTCTGTGTATGGGCTTGTCCACACAAGCTGTGCCGCTGTAGCACGTCAGTGTAGACACTACCTACACCGATGGGAGGGTTCTCCTGTCGCTGCAGTTAATCACCTCCCCGAGAGGCGGCAGCTAGGTTGGCGGAGGAATTCTTCTATCTACACCAGGGTTAGGTCAGTCTAGCCCCGGCTCTGGGAAGGTGGATTTTTCACGCCCGGAGAGACCGAGCAATGCCATGTCAGTTCCAGAGGAGACCAGCCCTTGTTTGGAGTGACGTGAGCACGCCAGGCCAGCGACCAGCTTTGAATTTCTGCAGCACTAGCGGAGTTTCCTTCCGTCACCGGGCTGCTCTGATTAGCCCATGTTTGTAGCTCGCTGGTGGATGGAACCCCTAGGGGTGTAAGTCAGCCTGGGACTCCGGTGCCAATTTATCCTCGTCCAGAGGAACCCTGCACAGCCTGGGGCACTGGACTTCACAGCTCGGCTAGACACTAAAAAGCAGGGCCTTGGGAAAGACCTGGATTTATGGCTCATCACAACACTCTGTAGCCCACTGACCCCCGTCTCCTGCTGAGTGTTAACCTCCAATGGGCTCGTGCAACAGGTGTGAACTCCTTACGCTGACCAATCCGTTCCTGACACTCAGCGCCCCGGCCCGAGCCTTAGGGAAGAGCTCTGCATGCCCTGAAGATGGGCCAATCAAAGCTATTACCTCCCCTCCCCCCTTGCCTCACTAAAGCTGCTCCGGTTTACACCAGCCGGAGATCTGGCCCAAGAATTCATTTTGCTCTTCCCTTCCAGTGCCGGGCGGGAGCTTTACCAAAGGCACATGGTCAGCGCTGCCAACTCACACAGCTGTGTTGGGAGCTCGTGACAGCTGGTGCCTGCCGAAAGCCCCAGCTCCTGGAGGCCTGGGACTGCAGGAGAAACAGGTTCTAAGTAGCCATTTCACGTTCTAACCCTGCTGCTGCGGGATACGCTGGAGATGTGGCCCTGCCCGGCTCACAAACCGCAAGGCCAAGGTGGAATAATTTAAAACTCACCTGACCTGGGGGAGTCCCGGCTCCCGATTGCTGAGTGCCTGGGGGCAGCAGTACCGGAGCTGGCATCCGCAAGTGCAGCTCAGCCCCGTGGCCTGACCGGGAGCCCTTTCCCGCTTGCTGATGGCAGGCGCTTGCAGCAAGGCCTTGGCAGAGCCACACACCCTCGCACCAGCTGCAGTGGGCCCTGACTCCATCCCCCACCGCTGGCCACACCCCTTCCCTCTCCTCCTGAGCTGTTGCTAATTAAGATCCTGGGTGCAATATGCAAACCCTGAGCAAACCAGTCTCTGAGGCCCACTGCACAACATCAATGAATTCTCCCTTCTGGCTCTTGGCACTGACATTGCAGAGGTTTAAATGAGCACATGGGGCAAGGCAGCTGACCCACTGTTGTGTGCGTCTGGACTCAGATCTGCTTTCCCCAGTGACAGAATTCAGGGTTTGCTCCTTCTCTCTCCGGTTGGCCCTGCGGAGCCAGCCCAGCTGAGGGAGAAGGACCTGGTCTGGTCTGGCTCTGGCGGGCTCATCACCGGGAGAATTGTTAATTAAGCTTCAGTTGCAGAATCTTCGCTCCTGGTGATGAGGCGTGAGCCAGCCAGTGCCCAGCTTGAGCGATCCCTGGGAGGAGCCTGCCGGGCTGGCAGCTAGAGAAAGAAACAGCTTTTCGCTTGTAATTTGGGCAAATTTGAGCCAGCGCCTCTGAGGGATAATGGACGTGGAACTGCACAATGCCAGCGTCTCAGAGCCACTTTCTGGTAAACATCAGGGCTCCAGCAGCTGTTCTTGGAAACGTACAGCAGGTAGCCCCATGTTTGCTTAACATGAAATGAACAGGACGGCAGGGCACACGCTTCCCTCGCTGCCAGGCACCATAATTCTACCGCTTTGAATTCCTCCCCTGCGGCTCCCTGAGTGCCGAGAGGCTGTGATGTCGTCATAGGTTACTTGTGACATCACAGATGAGCCGGCCGCTGAGGGAAATGCTTCCAAACAGTAGGCAGAGAGCTAGATGGAACTAGAATTTTTATCTAATATTACACACACACAACACAACACAACACACACACACAGCATCAACACACACACACTCTGCATCAACATACACACACACACAGAGCTTGTATCACACACACAGAGCCTGCATCAACACACCCACCCATACACAGCCTGCATCACACATGCACACACAGAGCCTACATCAACACACATACGCGTACACACAGAGCCTGCATCAACACACCCAGACAACACCAACACACACAGCCTGCACCAACACACACACACAGCCTGCACCAACACATCCAAACACCAACACACACAGCCTGAACCAACACACAACAACACACACACACACTGCACCAACACACACAAACACCAACACACACAGAGCCTGCACCAACACACCCAGATAACACCAACACCAACAGAAACACACAGCGCTTGCACCAGCACACTGACACACACCTGCACTAACGCACTCAGACACCACCACACACACACAGCTTGCACTAACATACAAAGACTCACACCCACACCGACACACAGCACCAAACACAAACACACACAGGCTCTCCCTGTCTCCTAGTTTGAATGTCTCCAGAGCCGGGACGTTCAGCCCAGCGCTGTTTTCCTCCCTGCTCAGACAGGCCCATCAATCTGGCTGGGCCAGCGCTGCGAGTATTTCATTTTTACAGTGCAGCGTGGCAGGGCTCTCCTGACCCTCACACGCTTCTTTAGGAAACTGATTTCTTGCTGCCATGAAAATCACTTGCAGTTAATTTAAACCAGGGTCAAGAGGAGCATGCGGGGACAAAGGAGGCCAGGGCTTTTTTTCCCCTCCAGCTCGTCTCTCTCTCGCTCTCTGAATTTATTGGCAGCCGGGCCCAGCTGCTAGCAAAGAGGCTGGGACTTGAGGCTGGCACAGAGGGCTGCGGCAGCGCCGTGGGCATGGGGGCACAGCAGGAGGAAGGAGATGGGGTTCTGAGCTCACTGCCGGCCAGGGAGCTGGTCCCTAACAGCCACCTTCTCCGAGGTTACAGGGAGGAGCAGCAGGAGCCCCCAGTGACGGCACATCCCCTGGGGAGAGGGCTTCCCAGCTGTGCCTCTTAGGAGTGCCCATCTGATCTCAACCACCCCCCTCCCCGGAGTGTAATTCCCAAGGTCGGCCCCAGAGATCTGCCATCTGGGGAGGGGGGCTCTGCAGCAAGGGCCTCGGGCTGCCCCCAGCTTTCTCCCATTCTGCTTCCCTGCTGGTGAGAGGCCGGTGCCGGGGGCGCGCCCCCAGCGTCGGGTGCAGCACTGCAGATGGGGCTTGGTGGGCAAGAGGTGCTTTGTAGTGACTGAGGCACGAGTCAGGACTCATTAACCCCCCACGCGCAGCCCTGTCACTGACCCCCTCCTGCCGCGCTGCAGACACAGTCACCGTGTCCCTGCCAACGTGCCCGGCTCTCAGCGCCCGCCTCGCCACGCCACCAGCCGGGACAGGAGACGCCTTCCCCTTCAGAGCCGGTGCGGTTTCACCTGCTGCGGCTGTACATCTGGCTCAGGACACATGCCTTGCCCTGCATGGAGATCAACGCAGGGCACTAGTCCTGGGAGTCGCGTTTCCCTGGTGCCCTTGGAGAACTGACCTCCGGCCCATTATTGTACATGGTGCTAGTCACATGATGGTTGCTGCTCTCCACCCCAGAGGTGGCTGCATTTCAGGCATGACGTACATACAAAGAGTGGGCCCCCTTGGGGGTCTGGCACACTGAAAGGTTCCTCCAAGGGACTGTTTAAAAGCTGGGGCATCGCCCCAATCCTGTGATTCTGTGACAGCCAGCAACGTCTCCATATGGGAAGGCAAAATGCCCCTTCACGTCATGCCAAGGCCTGCTGACAGCATCAAGGCGTGGTCACGTTGCCCCCTCAATGCCAGCCGCAGACTCCTCTGAGGCCACGAGGTGCCCACCCAGCTGCACCCTCACCTAAAGAAGCAGGTTCAGTCTCAGAGCCTCTGGCTCAGGGGTGCAGGCTGCCAGGCTGGCCTTAGGGTGAGGCAGGGCACGGGGTGAGGCCTGGGGCGTTAATGGTGCTGGGCTGCTCCCTCCTGCCCTTCTAGCCCTTGTGTAGCGAGCTCCTGGCTCGCACCTTCAGCCCCACTCAGCCCCTGTCTCCAGTGTGCCCTGGTTTGCACACGACTGCACTGAAAGGCCCCTGCTCCACTCAGCAAAGCCACTTCCCCAGCACCTTGGGGTGCAGCATACACCCCTAGCCCCAGCTCACCAGGCCCTGGCATGGCTCTGATATACAGCTGGTTGTTTGCCAGGTATGGAATCATTTCCAATGTCACCTGCCGGGCGCTAGCAATGCTATTGGCCAATAGGCTCTGTGCCTCAGTTTACCCCCTTCCAGAGGGGTGTAATAATCCAAGCTCCCCCCATATCATTCACACCCATGCAGCTTGGACCTTCCCACGTCCCCTATCCCCTCCCATCCATCCCCCCTTCCTCCTGCCAAGTCCTGCTCTTGTGCTGCGCGGTGCAGCTTTTTGCCCCCAGCTGTTCGGCAGGGTTAGCACAGGACGGCTGGTCCCAGCCCAGGGCTGGAGAGATGACTAAGGAAATAAAGAAACCCAAGCAGATTGCAGCTGCCGCGGGGAGCGTGGCTCGTTTGTTACTGTCAGCCCTCCCGGAGCACGAGATCTGGCTTCCCAGACAAAGTTTCCTTAGGAGGAGGTTGGTTTTCTTTGGGCAGAGACTTCTGGGCTGCCAGCAGGGAGGTCTTGCTGATGCACCAGCAAGCACCCTGCCTGCTGTGCCCCAGCCTTCCTGCTACTCCTGCCGAGCACCCAAAGGCAGAGGGGGGAGGTGAGGGGTCTGGCTCAGGCGGGGTGCGAGTTGCTAACCGACGCCCCATGGGAGAGGCAGAGTGCTGGCTCCACGCACAGCACAGGCAGGCCTGGGGCAGGTGAATGGAGCCTCTGGCAGCGCGTAGGGCACTGCAGAGTTCAGGGGAAATGGGATTTCCAAGCCCTGTTCATTGGGCTGCTCCCAAGGCCCTGAGTTCTAACCGAAGAAGGGCCAGGGTAAAGCAAAGCACGCACGCTGGCTCCTCGGCGCCGGACCCCGCAGCAGCACCATCAGAGATTCCTGGAGTGCAGGCCAGAAGCAGCACGGTGACCATCGAGTCTGACCCCCTGTGTAGCACGGGCCAGAGACCTGCCCCATGTAATCCCTAGAGCAGGTCTCTTCTTCACTGTACAGATCGTCAGTGGTGGAGAATCCACATGACCATGTCCAGTGGGTGATGCACGTCTTGTTTCCAGACTGAATGTGTCTCACTTCAACTTCCAGCCACGGGATCGGGGTCGACCTCTCTCTGCTGGATTGCAGAGCCCAGTAGCAAATCGCTGTTCCCCATGTGGGTACTTACAGCCTGGGTTCAAGTCACCCCTGAACCTGTGTGAAGCTAAATAGACTCAATGAGCTCAATCTATCACTGTAAGGCAGGTTTTCTAATTCCTTAGTCATTCTCAGGGCTCTTCTCTGCGCCCTCCCAATTTACCACCGTCCTTCTGGAATTCCGGACCCCAGAACTGGACACGGGATTCCAGCAATGGTCACACCAGTGCCACACACAGAGGTAAAATAACCTCTCTGCTCCTACCTGAGCTTCCCCTCTTTCTACAGCCCAGGCGCACATTAGCCTTTTTGGTCACAGCGTCGCACTGGGGGCTTATCGCATGATCCCCAAAGGTTCTCCAGAGTCCCTGCGTCCCAGGCTAGAGTCCCGCACCCTGTGAGCACGGCCTAGACGGGCACACTTGCATTTAGCTGTATTAAAAGGCATGTGGTTTGTTTGCACCTAGTTTACCAAGTGGTCCAGATCTCCGCATCAGTGACCTGTCCTCTTCATTGTTACCAATCCCCAATTTTTGTGTCATCTGCAAACTGGATCGGTGACGATTTTATGTTTTCTTCCAGGTCTTTGATAAAACTGTTAAATGGCACAGGGCCAAGAGCCGATCCCTGCAGGACCCCAATAGAAACATGCCCTCTCCGTGATGAGTCCCGTTTCCACACCAATCGCTTCGCCAGCTTTTAAGCCATTTAATGTGGGCCATGTTCATTTCATCTTCTTCTAGTGTGTTAGCGCCATGCCACAGCCCCCTCCCCCCCCAGCCCCACGCAGGGCTCAGGGGCGCACGGGGCACCCAGCTCCCCCTGAATTACTCAGCGGCCGTGAAGCCGGGCTTCCCTGGCACCGTCGATTGTGTGCAGCCAGCGGCAGAGGAGTCATTTTTGCCATTTAACATTTCATGGATAATTAATTATTCGTCATGCTCCGCGTGAAAAGCTGAAGCAGGTACAGGCCGTTCAAAGAGCCGGCTCCCGCAAGGAGCATGATCAAACCAGGGAAAGTGGTGAATTATTCACACCGGCAAACGCAGGGAAGGCGCTCGCCCTTAATGGAGCAGGGTGGCTCGTGCAGGGCGCTGAGACCAGCGCCAGAGAGAGACCGGCTCAGTGCAGCTCCTACCAGGGGACTCGAGGGAGGCCTCTCCTGCCAAGCCCTGGGGTAGCTCGCACTGCCGCTGCCCACGCTGTGTGGAGAGAGGCTGTCGGTTCCCAGGGCCTGCCTCAGTGATGAATACACGTGCAATCAGCAAGCGCAAACGGGGGTCTGCTTGGCTCACACCCCTGAAGACACCCGCCGGTAATATCTGAGCCACTAACTGCCGCACATACGCTAGGGGATCCGGCATCTAGGGGCCTCCAGCCAGCAGCAACGCAATGGTCGACTAGTAGAAATCAGATCCTAGATCTCAGTGCAATGTGGGGTAAGACCTCCCTGCTGCTCCCCAGGGTCCTTGCCCCTCACAGCCCCTCTCCCACTTGATCTGCCCGGTCGCGATGTCCTATGGCCAGGGCTCCTGCTTGCAGCTGAGGGTTTGCACTGGCGCAGCCGTAACAGAGAGGTGCTTTGCTGCACTGTCAGTGCGCCAGTATCTGGGGCCTGCCCATTGGGCGGCCCAGCCGCCCTTCCCAGCACTCCAGGTGTCAGCACAGAAATGCACTGATTAGCATCACCTGGCCTGTCAGAGCTGGGCGAAGGAACCCAGTGCCCCCGGGGGCCATGTGCTATCAGAGAGAAGGGCCTTGAACCCACCCCGCTGATTCCTGGTGGCCCGGCTCACAGGCTGTGCAGCTCCCCAGCCCGCGGGAGCAGAGCCGCACGCTGACCAAGCAGCAATCACTTTCCGGGCGGGTGTGGGCAGGAGATTGCATGAAAGGAGCCGTGAGACCAGCACATCTTGTCTGCAGCAGCTGTGGTAATTGAACATTCTTGCCTATTTTCTAGGTAACCAGTTGAAAGCTGCAGAGATTAAATTTCCAGGCAACGTTTTGTTGTTCAGGGCACAGCTCAGTTAATTAAAAGGGAAGGAAAAGGCTGACCACTGGGGCAAGGGAAGCCGGGCCTCGTGCTCGCAAGCGATACAGGGGGCATGTGGGGGACAGCAGGGAATAGCAGCCATGTGTGTCTTCTCGTTAATTGCATTGGAGACGTAAGGCAAAAGGACCCAGCACCGTTCGAGCCCCTCTGCCGCCTCACACGCAGACCTAGGAGCCTGGTGGCCTGAGACGCACCAGCCTAGGCGGAATAGATGAGCCTTGAGCTGGGAAAAACCCTTCATGTCCAGGCCCAGGACCCTGCCCGAGTCCAACCCCAGCCCTCAGGGTAGCCTGGGAGCTGATTCTGCATGGCAGGCGGTGCTGGGAGAGGATGGGGCAAAGCCAGGATGCGCCGGGACCCGGTGTGTGCCTACTAAGACTCTACTTCAGCTAGCCTGCCAGGCGCTTTGCTCAGCTGCAGCCGAGGGAGAGAAGGCGCCCGCCCTGTTCTTGTTTGCGCCTGGTCCAATGGAAGCGTTTGACTCCACAGCAGCTCACATTTACTTTCTTGTTGCATTCGCTTCCAGCACAATTCTCCTGATTCCCGGAGCAGTGGGATTTGAAATTAGTTTCTTCATCTGAAGGAAGAGTTGGTTTCTCACTTAGAAACCCCCTTTTCTCTCTGCTCCCCCCTTCCGGCCTGGGGCTCCCAGAGGGACTGCCCACCTGTGCCCACAGCAAGCTTCCACCGGGGCTGGAGGCTGCAGCGGCACTGTCTGATCAATTACAAACTGCATTTTAAATACCTAAAAACTTAGTAAAAGCCTGTAAACCCAGCGGGAGCTGGAGAGCAGCTTCAGCTTGAAAGCAATTCTTTAGCATAAAACGTGTTGATAAACCAGGAGGTCGTGAATCATGAGCCGCACTGCGGGGACCGGGGGAATAGAAAGAGGGTTTAAAGAGTGTGTGGAGAGATGTAAATTTGAAAAATGTCCCTGTGTTCTCCTCTGGTGCTGGTGCTGATTCCCGAGTGCATCCAGGGCCCTTTGCAAAGGAACAAAGCCGGGCCGAGGCCTGCCCACGCGCCTGGCATTAGACGTGCTAGCCGGCCCATTGTTCCAAGGAGACGGCTCGTGGGAGTCCGCAGGACTCACACTGCACTGCAGCCCAGCAAAGGCAGCAAAATCGGCTCCAGCTCTCATCCTCAGATCCCAGCTCTCATCCCACATTGGCACCGTCTGACCCTCAGCTTGGTGAGAACTTGCCATGTGTCCACGCACGGGTCTCCAGACCTTCCTGGATGGAAATAACTCCCGACGGTGGCACTTAAATCAATGCCGTGCATGTGGATGCACCCCACTTCCAATGTAACTGAAGTGGTGCAGGTGAGTGGGCAGGGCTGGGCTGGTTGGCTACCTGGCTGCTCCCCCAGCAGGTGAGTGGGATCCGCAGGGCAGGGCTGGCTGGCTACCTGGGGGAGGCTATAAGGTCCAGGTGCTCTAATGCTGCTCCTCCTGATGCCCCCTCCCCTCTGCCCTGCACCACCAACCCCTCCCGTGTCAGTTTGCTGGGGACCCAACAGTCGCGTGGGCTTGACCTGCATCTGGCATCTCCACACAGGCACTGGGCTGGCTGCCTGTGTGTGTGTGTGTGTGTGACCATTACTGCCACAGGGCCCCAAGACAGATACCTTTGCAGACTGTAGCTAGTGTCTCCATAGGCGATGCCCAGGCCGCCCCCCACCCTGTGCCCTCAGGCGCCGGGCTGAGTTGGTCTCAGCTGGGAGTCGCCTCCCTCTGAGCCAGCCCCGTACACTGCCCGCTTTCCCACAGCCAACAGCCGGGTGCGGTGCCCCTGCTGCGACAGTAGCTGCCCTGCAAGGAGGGTTCAGTCAGCAAGTGACCGAACCCTTTGCTGGCCAAGCTGCCCAGCCCTGGGCCGGAGCAAACCCCCGGGACCCAGCTGGGCCGTATGGGTCCTGAGCCGACGGGGAGAGGCGCCGAAGGTGAAGCTGCAGCAGCTGCCAGGAGCCATCAATGCAACGGTTAAGACTTTCCATGTCGGCAAAGGCCAAGGATGGCTGTAGTTGGAAGTCAGTCGAGGCCCGATTCAGCAGTGCCCGGTGGAGTCGGCAACACCTGTGCAGAGCAGGTGCAAAAGGAACAGGGCCAGATTTTCAATGGCTCTGCGCCCAGCCGCTCCCACCGGGACCCTGCGAGCTCGGCAGCACCCGATGGCCGGGCTCCTGGGGGGATCAGGGCAGCCACCTCCTGTGCTCCTGGGCGGAGGAGTGAGCGAAGCCACACGGCTCGAGGCCAAGCACGGCTCCAAGGGAAGTGGAGAGTGAGGACAGCCAGAGTTCTCACAGTTACGGCTAACACACGCGTGAAACCTCCTACGCCCAGGCGTACGCCCGTCTCTGCCTCGGCGGCTGGGGCGCTGTGACACCACCCACCGTGCTGAGCGGAATTGTCTCCTTGCTTCCTCAGGCTCCCATTGTCTCTTAGACTGTAGGTCTCTTGGTCTTGTGTGTGTACAGCGCCGTGCACACTGGGCCTAGGCCATGGCTGGGGCTGCTAGCGGCTCTAGATAGCTACAAAAACAACAAGGAGTCTGGTGGCACCTTAAAGACTAACAGATTTATTTGGGCATAAGCTTTCGTGGGTAAAAACCTCACTTCTTCAGATGCAACAGACTAACACGGCTACCCCCTGATTCTAGATAGCTAATAACTATCAGCGATCAGGATGGGGGGGCAGCTTAGCCCACATCTGCCACTGGGATGTTCCTCCGAGAACCTGCTGGCAGAGACAGGAACCTGTGCCCGCCACACTGGCAAGGCCTGTGTTCCTCAGGCAGGCTCTTCAAGTCCCCCTGTGCTTCCTCTCGCTTTCCTTTTATCTGATAGGAATCTTTTTCTTTTAAGCATTTGCACAACTTCCATTCCCTGCCTGCAGCCGGGCCCGACTCCGCGCCTGGCGGGGCTGGTAATTCCCGCCTCCTCCTGTCATGGTTCGGGACTTTCCCTGCCTTACAAACGTGATTAAGGCTCCATGCTACCTAATAAATTACCGGGAGATTAGCAGTCAGGGGGGCAAAATAAATGATATTTAACATTTTGTAATAACAACAATTAACCAGTAAATAATGTCTTTTAAACTGCAAAAGCCCAAGTAAATTAATTCTTCTAATTAGCTGTCAAGTAATAAAAAAAAACCTGCAGGTTCTGTGTGTTATTGTCGGCGTCTCCCAAATCCAGGCAAAGCTCCCCTCCAGCCTCCCGATCTCCTTACAAGGGAGCCCTCTGCACTGGCTGGCTAGCCCTGTTCACTGCTAATCAGCGCTTTGGGCTCCATGTTCCCCAGTCACACTGCATGTAGTTAACACAGCCACGAACACACAGTGCTGCGCACACACAGACACATCCACATGCACACCGCTGCACACACACATACAGACACAGCCCATGCACCTGTGTACACACAGCCACACATGCACAGTGCTGTGCACACACACACAGACACAGCCCATGCACCTGTGTGCACACAGCCACGCACACACACTGCTGCGCACACACATAGACACAGCATACACATACACACAGGCATGCATACACACCGCTGCACACACACACACACACACACACACACACACACACACACAGAGCACATGCACACGTGTGCAGACATGCGCATACACTGCATGTGCACAGATTCCCACACGCAGACACTGCACGCACACTCATCGGTACACACACACACACACACACACACACACACACACAGAGGCTGCATAGAGCTATACTTACCCAGCTGCTGAAAGACCACAACTTGCCAAGATTCCCGCATGGTACGGTTCCTGCCCGGCAGCAGCTCCGAGCGCGGGTTTGCTGCCTTCCTCTGGCTCCCTTTCTTAGGGAATGACTGTCCGTGTTGGCGGTTGGGGCTTTTTTAAAAACCTCCCAATAAATGTCACCTGCTGTGACTCCCCCGACGCCCGTATCACGTATCAGCCACCTGCTGCCACTGCGCGCGGCTCTTGTCAGCACCAGCTTTAAACACTTCCCCTGCCGCTGGCGCCTGCTGGGACTTTAAAGCCAGCAGGCCCCGTCCTAGCCCACGCGGGTCAGCAGCCTGTCCTCACCGTGTGGGCACAGAGCTACGCGGCTCAGCACCCACACCACACAGCCCCGCAGGCTCCATTGCTGCTCAGCGGGGGGTGGGGAGACCACAGAGACCACACGTGGCCCATGCCCTTGGCCTGGTCACTGTCCAGCCCACCCCCCTGCTCCAAACCTGCCCCCGCTCTGCGGGTGCTGCGAGCTGGATCCCAGCGCTGTGACTGGCCACCCTCACTAACGAAACAAACCAGCCCCTGGCTCCTACGCCCCCAGGCACCAAGATGTGGGAGTTCTGCGGCACGGCCCCATCTCTCATGCAACATTGCAAACACCAGCCTGCGCTGAGCAGGACAGAGCGGCTGGCTGCATCCAGAGCGCCCAGGCATCGCATGCCCCCCGCTGCCCAGCCTGGGCATCCCTGACCTGGGACGCCAGGTGCCACGGCCTCGTGCCGGTGCCAGGCAGGGTAAGGGACTGGCGAGGGCAGCGAGGTTTAGCAAACAATGCTGGCTAATCCCTAGCACTGAATTACGCTGAATTCCAGAACTGCTCCCATCCTTCGGAGACCTCCCCACTCAGAGCTGCCCTGGGCCGGAAGCACATTCCCTGACTCCTGCAGATTGGGGAGGGCTCCAGCCCCAGGCCCTGGCTGTCTAAGGACGCGCTACGCATGCCCCACAGGCTGTCAGCTCATTGGCTGCCCCTTTCCCAGTGACTGGCTGGTGGCAAGGCTGGTAACTTGCCCCTGGGCACTGGCGTTCGGAAGGGAACCACGATGCTGGCACCACGCTCCATCCAGCAGCTCTGCCCTAGGAAAGCAGGTCTCTGGCCCTTGCGATCCGGGGGGTCAGACGAGATGATCACAGTGGTTCCTTCTGGCCTTGGAATTGATGGGTCAGCCGGCACCCTGGGCAACCAGCCCCTGCCAGCTAGCTTTGGCACAATGGGCATGGGTGTGAGGGAGCCAGGCACACTGGGAGTGGGGGGTCTTACTGCCTGGCCTGGCTCACCGTCCAGCTCTTCTGGGGGTCTGCATCTTCTAGGCTGGGCCCCTGGGCAGTGCAGCTGGGGCAGGCAAGTGAGAGCCCTGGCACGAGACATGATCTCAGCTCGGGCGGGCGAAAGCGAAGGGCCAGGCCTGACATCCTCAGCCCCTCCTCCTGTCTCTCTCTCGCCTGCGCTGCCTTGGCCTGCTTCCCACCTGCGCCCACACCTCGGTGCTGGCGCCTTCCTTGTGCTCCATTTCCTCTCCTGCTCTTTTCCCCTCCGCCAGTTCGCTGTCTCGGCCCATCGCTGTCTCCTCCCCGCTCATGCGGACGCAGCCGAGTTCCCCGTGCTGTGGCGGACCCAGGCAAGCGTGTCGCATGCTGCAGACAGGAGGGAGATAAAGGGGAGCTCCCTGCCAACAGAGCTGGGCTACACAGCTCTGTGCCCCTCAGCTCAGCCAGCGGCTAAACTACCCTGCCAGGCTGCAGCTGGCAACGAGCAGAACATGCTTCCCGGCTGGCAGCTGCCGTGCCCAGGGGCGGGGCGAGCGGAGAGAAGCTCCCCTGACCGGCTGCAATTGGGGCTTGAACCCTGTGGAGCAGAGGGAACGGCTCCAGCTGTGACAAAGGGGGGGAGGAAACCACGCAGCATTTCTTCACTGCTCAGGGGAGTGAGTTTTATGGGAGCAGCGCGGGAGAGAGGCATAAATATCCCGTGCCCTGGGCTGCACAGAGGTGGCGATTTTATCCTGGCGAGTGATGAAAGGCCTTAAATCCAGCTGCCTGTTAAGCCACTGAAGAATTATAGTGAGGATAAAAGCAGCGTCCCTGGCCCTGGCAAGTGTGCTGGGCCCCAGTGGCGTAGCCAGGGTTGCAGCCGAGGAGGAGCGGCAGAGAAAAAAGGCGCTGGTCCTTCGGTGGCATTTCGGCGGCCCTGCGCATGCGCCGAAATGCCGCCGAAAGACGGAGCGGCGCATGCGCAGGGCCACCCCGCTTCCCCATCCGGAGCGCTGTCCGGGGCACCGAGACCCCCGGCCATGCTCTCAGGGCCGGAGTCCTGGCTGGAGCGCCGGGAGCCCGCGGCCCCGCTGCGCTGGCCGGAGCGCCGGGAGCCCACGGCCCCGTTCCGCCAGCTGCCTGGAGCGCCGGGAGGCGGGAGCCAGCAGGCCAGCCCGCGGCCCCGTTCCGCCGGAGCGCCGGGAGCCAACCCGCGGCCCCGTTCCGCAGGCGCCACTTTTGGGGAATGTGGTCAGGGGAAGCAGCCGCTTCCCCTGAACCCCGCTAGCTACGCTACTGCTGGGCCCCCCTCCCGCACGGTCACTGGCGGGGCGGGGAGACACGCGCCAGGCTGAAGGGATTTCAGAGCAAGGGCTCCCCCGAGCTGTGACAGCCAGCTCACGAGCAAGCGGGCATGACCCTTCCTCACACGTGCTGCCAGGGGTGCCAGGGCCAGCCTGCTGCCTTGGAGGGGCGACCTCTTATGCAGTGCTCCAGGAAGCATCCAGGAGAGCCGGCTGGTCTCTGGTGGCAGCCCCACGAGAGCCCCACCCTCATCACCCCCCAACTTCAGGGGCCACAGAGGGCCCAGGAAACCTGAGGCAGGGAGTTCCCAGAGCCACCCGAGCCAGTGGCTGCCCTGCCCCAGATACAGGCTGCAGCAGATCAGCACTTACCCCGGCCTGGGGCTCAGCGTGCCGAATGAGACCCAGGATCCAACCCAAGCTCCCGCCACAGGAATGCTGCTCCTTGTGCTCCTCCCTCCAGACTGCTCAGCCCACCGTCTAGATCCTCTCCCTTATACCAAGCCCCCTGCCTGAGCAGCCCCCCCAGGACACTCCCCAGTGTGATCAGCACCCATAGCAGGGCAGGGTGCCACTGGCCCAGTACAACCTGCCAGTGCCCTGTTCTGCAGGGAGGGGCTAGCAGCCTGCCCGGCCCGAGACAGAAGCACCTTTTACACCAAGAAGCACAAACACTGACTAACGAACACAAGGGAGCGGGGAAAGTCTCAACGGCTGGAAGGCTCCTCCAGCGGCTGAATGAAAAGCTTAGTGGCTGATTAAAGGCGAGATGAAAAGTGAAGTGCAGGTTGTGCAGTGCAGTGCAGCTCCTCTGCCGGTGCAGTGAAATCATCCTCATCTCCTGGACCTTAATCAAGGGCAAAGTTCGGCTTCTTACAAGCAGCCCTTTCATTGATTTGACACAGTGCCTTTGCCAAGCAAGGAGAAAGCGTTATGTTCTCAAGTGCTCATTAAATTTTATATTTGTGACATGGGGCAGTGCATTTACAGACACAGGCTGATTGTCAAATAAATCAGCGCGCAAAGCAGGGGAAAACAGCCTGATGAAAAGGAGACAGAGAGAGAGGGGGAAAGAAGTGAAGGGAAAGACAGGGAAGGGTTTTGCCAAGTGGTGTGAAGAGAGGAGAACAACAGAGCCCACTTCCCTCTTGCTCCAGCCTGACACTCACTCCTGGGCTGAGGCTTGACGCCGTTTCCCCCTGCCCCAAACTCCGACAGTCAGTCGGGTCGTCTCTGGAGACGCCTCACCACTATGGCTGAGCGTCACGTGTCTGGCTCTGTGCAGAAACCTGGCTTGGAGGGAGATCTGCTTCTCGACCTGCCCCAAAGGGTGGGGGCCCTGCCCAGGCGGAGGGGGAAAGGCAAGGGCCCAAGGAAAGGACTGACTCAAACAGAGTTCAGATTGGGCAAGCACCCACCCCCCACAGCTCTACCTGGCCCCCGTGGGTGCAGGGGGCCTGGGCCCTACAGGATCAGCCCTGGGTTCCTGAGTGGAGCTGCTGTCCCACAGGAGAGTCACCCCAGCCCTCAGGTGACTGGCAGAGTGCCCAGCCCCGGCCGAAGCGTGGGGCATCCAGCAGGCACGGGGAGCCGGCCCCTCGGAGCCTGCAGACAGCAGCATGCAGAACCCCGCTGCCAGGGGGATGGGAGGAGCCGCGTGGAGCAAGCTCTGCCCTACCTTCTGCAGGCTGAGCCGGAGCCCAGGGCGACTGCTTGCTTCGCAGGGACTGCCCGCCCCGCCACTCTCGCTCCAGCAGCTTGCAGCCAACACAGCTGCACCCAGAGCGCGAGCAAAGGCCGCTGGGCGTGCCGTACGGACAGCCCGGGGGCCCGTGAGCCATGCACACCCCTCGAGACGGAGTGAGCGGCATCTTGCCTTCCCCAGCCGGCGTCACAGCGGCCGGCAGGGCCTCTCCACTAAGCTACTCCCAGTGAGCATCAACTCCTGCCCTAAGTAACCCCCTGCCGCAGGAAGGTCCCCTCCCCGTGGCTGCACTGGATTTCCCACAAGGCTTCAGATAGCGCGGTGGGGGGGAGGGGGAGAAAGATCACAGCTGCTGCCAATCGCCAGCCAGTAAAGCAGAAGGTTTACTTAGACGACAGGAACACAGTCCAAGACAGGACTTGCAGGTACAGACAACAGGACCCCCTCAGTTAGGTCCCTCTTGAGGGGGGGGGGGCAGGGAGGCCAGAGCCCCGTTGGGAGGTCAGAGCCCCATCTAGGCTCCCCTCCATTTCCTCAGCCAGCTCCAAACTGAAACTCCTTCCAGCCTCTCATTCAGCCTCCCCCCGGCTCCTCCCCCAGCCTTTGTCCAGTTTCCCGGGCAGAGGTGTCACCTGGCCCCAATCCCCCTCCTGGTTCTTATGTTACATGCTCAGGTATCCTCCCTCAAGGCCAGTCTCCCATCCCCAATGCAGCCAGTCCCAGCCAAACTCCCCTGCAACATTCCACTGCCAACACTCCCCAATCAGCATTCAAAGACCACATTAAGAACAGTCCCAGTTCGTCACAAGGCGCCTTTGTGTTTAGCCAGTGCCTTGCCCAACGGGCTCCTGGCCCAGGACTGGGGCTCTGAGGTGCCACCACCAATCACATCCTCAATAAGAAATGTGAGAGGACAGGCGTGAGATGGCGCCAAACAAGGGATCCCCAAATAAATGACAGACAAGTCCCATGGGACTCCACACAGGTAGCCCAGGCCTGGGATGGCCAGGGGTTGGTTACTGGTGTGGATCCGGGGCAGGAACAATCTCTTCTGTCCTGCCTTGGGCCTCGACAGTCGCTTTCCCAGGCCGTGCGATTGCCTTTTGCTCTGCACGGTCCTGCTTCCCATTGTCCCAGTAAAGGGCTATTTGTACCCACTCATCCAGGGTGAAATTCCCCCTTGTGCCAAGACCCCGGCACTAAGTAAGTCCCACAAGGCCTAGGCACCAATTAAGTTGGATCCCAGAGGGCTGAAGCAGAACTTAATTTAGTGCCTAGGCCTTGTGCTGTATGTCCGCACGTGGGTAAATTCCACTCACCCACGCACCCTCTCATCTAGTAAACAGAGCTGGTTGACGGTTTTTGTCTGAAAGAAAAAATAGCTTTGGACATGGACCCCACGCCAGCTTTTCATCCAAAACCGAACCGTTCTCAAATTGTTTTCCACTGACCTAATTTGCCATGGGAACGTTCAGTGATTTCCCCTCGCCCCCACCCCCGATAAGTCACCAGGGGGTTTATGATCAGTTCTAACACCAAGGAGACCTGGGCTCTGTTACCGTCTGTTTTAAATGAGAACGTCTGCTGCTGACTCTTGTGACTTTATCGTGTGTGGAGTGACTTTTTGGGGTGTTCTTAAAGGCCCCAATGGCTGGAATCATGGCATTGACTGAGAAACTTGGCTTTCATTGAAAACAAGAGGAAGTTTCTAGCTTTCATGGCTGCAGAAAAGCTTGAAAATGTGAAAATCTCCACCCGCCATAGCCAAATAAAAAGAACCCTCCACTGACTGTAACGAAATGTATTATAAACTCATCACCATCACAAAGTAACCTCCTGCAGGAGCACTGGAGTGCCAAACCATACCTAGTGTATTAATAAAAGAGCACCCCCACCCCGACAAAATTACACGGCAGGTGGGTAACCAACCAAGAGCTGGGGTAGTTCGCTGGCAGCCAGGTGCCAGCTCATGCCAAGGTCCCCGTGTCTCAGCTGAACACTGACAAGCACAGAGCTGGAATCCGGCTGCTCACCTGTGCGTCAGTGTTGTTGAAATAGGTATTGGGATGATCCGAGTGTGTTTAGTGGTTAGACTTTGTGGAATGTTTGTCAGTTGCTGTGCGTATTAACATCTGCATCCCACGCTGCAATGCAATACTGGAGCATTTGCATTGCAAGCCTCTGTGAGGGAGTAAATCACCAGACAGGAGAGAGCCATTAGCTAGTGTGAAGTGCTGGCCAGACAAGGAAGGGCCATTGACACCAGATGGACTAGAGCGGAACATTAAAGAGAACAAAAGACTTTGTTGTCCTTCCCCTCCCCCGCACATGAAGAGGCGTCTTGCAAGTGAATTCCTCACATCAGCTGTGTTTGCTGCTCAGCGAAGAAGGGGGGAAGGGAATAAAAAAAAAAAAACTCTAACAAGGAGGAACTGAATCTTTATGCTGCTTGGACTCTGGGGAGCAAAGATTACTAGGCGTAAGCAACTGATCCCCAGTGCTTAGCCTGGGTAAGCCCTAAAGGACATGTAGGGCTTGCTTATCATAGAAGCTTCAATTACCTTTTGAAACTTAAAATTGTAACCATTTGGGTCTGTACATTTACCTGCTTTAACCTTGTCAATAACGCTCGTATTTCCTTTCCCTACATAATAAATCTGTCGATAGGTTTTTACAGGACTGGCTACGAGCATTGTCTTTGGTGTGCGATCTGAGGTGCAATTGGCCTGGGGTAAGTGACTGGGCCTTTGGGACTGGGAGTGGAAGGGACTATCTATCACAAAGGCCGGCTCACCTGGGTGGTGAGACAGATTGGAGAGCTCCCAAGGGACTATCTGTGGCTCCGTGCTGAGGCTGTTATCCTACCTGAGGAGTTCACACCTGATAACTAGTGGATGAAATCTACCTACAGAACTCACAGCCAACAGGGGTTGGGCTCTGGTGCCTAACAGTCTGCCCTGAGGTTGTAACTCACTCTGGAGTCACTGCTGGACAGCTTGCCAGTAGTAATTTAAAAAAAGTTACAGTGTAACTCTCATGATTTTGGGGCCCTGGGCCCTGTCTGAGCACAGGGGGCTGGTGCTGAGAACACAGCACCCAAATTCTATTGGTGGCTTGGCAAAGCCCAGCCTGAACCTTCCCCTAGAGCAAAGCCACCGGCGCGGCCCACCCACCCTACTGACAGCTGGCACTGCTGCCAGTCACAGAAGCATAGAATAGTAGGACTGGAAAGGACCTCTAGAGGTCATCTAGTCCAGTCCGCTGCACTCATGGCAGGACTAAGTATTATCTAGACCATCCCTGACAGGTGTTTATCTAACCTGCTCTTAAAAACCTTCAATGATGGAGAATTCACAACCTCCCTAGGCAATTTGTTCCAGTGCTTAACCACCCTGACAGTTAGCAAGTTTTTCCTAATGTCCAACCTAAACCTCCCTTGCTGCAATTTAACCTCCTTGTTTCTTGTCCTGTCCTCAGTGATTAAGGAGAACAATTTATCACCCTCTTCTTTATAATGTTTTATATACTTGAAGACTGCTATCATGTCCCCCCTCGGGGCTTGTCTACACTGAAAGCTTATGTCTCTCTGGGGTGTAAAAAATCCACACCCCTTAAGTAGTTTAGTATCATCTGCAAATTTGGCACCTCTCTGTTTACCCCTTTTTCCAGATCATTTATGAATATGTTGAATAGGACTGGTCCTGTACAGACCCCTGGGGGACACCGCTATTTACCTCTCTCCATTCTGAAAACTGACCATTTATTCCTACCCTTTGTTTCTTATCTTTTAACCAGTTACCAATCCATGAGAGCACCTTCCCTCTTATCCCATGACCGCTTACTTTGCTTAAGAGCCTTTGGTGAGGGACCTTGTCAAAGGCTTTCTGAAAATCTAAGTACACTCTATCCACTTGTCCACATGCTTGTTGACCCCCTCAAAGAATTCTAGTAGATTGGTGAGGCATGCTTTCCCTTTACAAAAACCATGTTGACTCTTCGCCAACAAATTATGTTAATGTATGTGTCTGACAATTTTGTTCTTGACTATAGTTTCAACCAGTTTGCCCGGTACTGACGTCAGGCTTACCGGCCTGTAATTGCTGGGATCACCTCTGGAGCCCTTTTTAAAAATTGGCGTCACATCAGTTATCTTCCAGTCATGTGGTACAGAAGCTGATTTAAATGATAGGTTACAGACTACAGTTAGTAGTTCTGCAATTTCACATTTGAGTTCCTTCAGAACTCTTGGGTGATACCATCTGGTCCTGGTGACTTATTACTGTTTAGTTTCTCAATTTGTTCCAAAACCTCCTCTAATGACACCTCGATCTGGGACAGTTCCTCAGATTTGTCACCTAAAAAGAATGGCTCAGGTGTGGGAATCTCCCTCACATCCTGATCCGCAAAGGCCGATGCAAAGAATTCATTTAGTTTCTCTGCAATGGTCTTATCATCCTTTCACTAACCTCCTCATTTTTGTGTAGTTCCGTTTTCTGAAATTAAACGCTACAGTGTTGGGCTGCTGTGGTGTTTTCCCCACTACAGGGATGTTCAATTTAATTATATTATGGTCACTATTACCAAGAGATCCAGCTATTGTCATCTCTTGGACCAGATCCTGTGCTGCACTTAGGACTAAATCAAGAATTGCCTCTGCTCTCGTGGGTTCCAGGACTAGCTGCTCCAAGAAGCCGTCATTTAAGGTGTCAAGAAACTTTATCTCTGCATCCCGTCCTGAGGTGACATGTACCCAGTCAATATGGGGATAGTTGAAATCCCCCATTATTATTGTGTTTTTTGTTTTTATAGCCTCTCTAATCTCCCTGAGCATTTCACAGTCATTATCACCATCCTGGCCAGGTGATCAGTAATATACACCCATATGGTGAGAAGTAACAGGCAGCCTGGATTTGTCAAGAACAAGGGGTCCCTGACAGGCTTGTACTGGGGGGCGAGGCCATGTCCTCACTGCCTGGCCAGCTAGAGTAAAGCTAGCCCAGGTGTGGCTACCCACACGGCACTCACACCAGCGCTCTCTGTGCGGACGTGCCCACAGTACGAGGCCGGGTGCTGGCCCCTGGCACACGGGAGAATTCCACCCACACTCAAAGCATCTCTTGCACATTCACACCTGTTCTCATGGCTTCCTTCTTAGCCACTCGGCTCCTCCCCCTCCCCCACTCCCACCAACCCCCCACATCAATAGCCACTCCGGGGCAGTTTTCCAAAACACCAGATCTGTCAGCCAGGGGAGCGGGGGTGTGAGCCCAGAGCCGCTCTCTTCTCCTTTCTTTTAACCCCTCTGAGCCTTGGCCCCCGTGCCTGCACCTCCAGGGAGGCCTTTGCTTACTCTGACTCTTCTGTAGTTCTATATTATTATTACTGTTATTTGCAAAATAAAAAAGAATCATTCACAAAGCAAACTGTTGACAGCGCCACACTGGAGCCCTCTCTCTGGCGCAGGGGAATATGCTGGGGATCAAACGCAGCTTGCAAAACCCTTTAAATGTATTATTCATTGCACCAATGAGATGCAATCTTTTCATTTTTTTAAATCAAAAAGAAAGAAAACCCCCACATGTATACTGCACAGATGCCGAAGCGCTTGGCTTCAAGGACCTCCGGATTTGTGCGTCTGCAAAATTAAACAGTTCTTACTGCCCCCCAAATTATAGAGAGTGTCATAGCTCACCACATAAAGTTACCTTAAACTCTGTAGGGCCCTAAATCAAACTGTTTGCTCCTGGAAGAAAAAAAAAGACTACAAAATATTTTATGGATGTAATAAATTGCAACCGAAAAAAAATGTTTCCCGTGAAACAAACTGCATGCTTTGCTAATCTGTAGACAAATGTGCTTTCATAGATAAAATGTGAGAGTTACAAGCAGCCCCTTGTAAGGGCCCTAATGAGAGCAGACAACAAAACAGTGGGGAGGGAAAGGGAAAATTTATAGGAAACAATTTTCCGTTACATTTATACCACCCACTCGCTCTAATCTTTCATTATTCTTTTCATCGCTAGATTATCAGTCACCTTCCATTTGCAAGCTCACCCAGGGGGTTTTTACCCCGCCCCGTTCCCTTTGAATGCGACATAATTCAGGTGACAGAATAAGGCCAGAACTGAAGCACAAATGTGAGCTGCTTTGAACATCGATTGGTGTCAGCGGCTAGATCCTTGCAAACAAACAGATAAATAAATGAACACAATACAAACAAAATAGCCCCATTTCCCAGGCCAGGCACAAAATCAACTGGCCTAGTCTTTATCCCCAGGGGCAAACAAGGGGCTTATCAAAAACCAATCAGCTGGGACTTGCCCTGGCTGAACAGCATTTGCAAAGTGCCTTTAGGGTCCTTTCCCTCCTGCAGATGGTTAGCCCAAGGCCGGCATGTCGGCCTGCCATCATCCTGCAGAGACGGGAGCGATTTCTGCACGTAGTGAATCAGTGGCAAGGCTACAGACAGAACCCAGGCAGGCTAGCACCCAGTCCTGCCCTAGCCACGGAAAGCTAGTGCCAGGGAACTGTGGCACAGTCTAGTCCAGCGGCCACCAGCACATCAAGTGACACAGAACCCAAAGCAAGCCTGTTCCTCCCCCGCCAAGGCGGTGACAGAGCAGAGCCAGGAGCGAGACGCCGGTGGGCGCAGCAGAGCGCTGTAATCCCTGCCCTCGGTCAATCGGATGGAGTTGCTCATGGAAGAAGAGGTTTGGAGTGGCTGTGAGAGATGGCAGGCGATACGGTAGACGTGGAATCTTCCTGCCGCCCTTCTCAGCTCTGGGCACGTCCAGCCAGCAAAACAAGGCAGTGAGGTGCAGGGTCTGGGGCTGCAGCCTGGGGCTCACTACGGGGCTAAACATACCTGTGTAGATGTTCAGGCTTGGGCTGGAGCTCGGGAGGGGGGTTTCAGAGCCCGATTTCCAGCCTGAGCCCGAACACCGACACAGCTCTTGTTAGTGTGAGCCCGGGCTGGAGCCTCATTGCTCCAGGGTTTTCCTGCCGTGCAGACGTACCCTCTGCCACTAGCCCAGACATGGCTCTGGTGCAGCTCGTCCCCTCACACAGCAGCTCCTTGGACACACGGGGACAAGCCATGGCCTGTGGCCTGAGCCCAGAACTGGGAGCCAGGAGCGCTGAGCCGCCAACCTGGAGCCCTGGTGCAACGCCGGGCTGCGTAAACGGGGGGATTTCGGGTAGGAGCAGGGAGGTTATTTTAGCACGTGGCACTGCCGCGCCCGCTGCTGGAATCCTGCGCCCAGTTCTGGTGCCCACGATTCAAGGCGGCAGTGGGTAAAGTGGAGAGGGGTCGGAGAAGAGCCATGAGAACAAGTGAAGGGTCAGCAGCCCTGACGCAGGGAGCTCACAGCAAAGGGTGTGACCTGATCCCAGGCTGCAAGCGCCTACAGGGAGACAAACATTTAATAACGGGCTCTTCAGCCCAGCAGAGACGGTCGGACTCGATCCAGCGGCTGGAACCTGACGCTAGACAAATTCAGACTGGAACTAAGGTGTAAATTGTTAACGGAGAGGGTAATTAACCACTGGAACAATTGACCAAGGGCTGCGGGGGAATCTCCATCCCTGGCAAGCTTTAAATCCAGACTGACTGCTGTTCAAAGAGATCTGCTCTGGGAATTATCGCAGGCAGGTCTCTGTGCTACGTGGGAGCGCAGATGGGATGATCACAGTGGGCCCTTCTGGCCTTGGAATCCGTGAATCTCGACACCCTCTGCAAGTAACCTGGTGTCTCTGTGCCTCAGTTTCCCTGGGTGTAACTGGGACCGTGCTCCTTGCTGCGTGGAGGCTGGCGAGGAGAAGCCAGCAGGTGTTCATGGTGTCCTCCGAATTGGATCTGAGCAGGGCTGTTGCATGGGGAGATGTGAGCTGCCCAAGGACACATTGCTGGCTCCCCAAGGGCTCCAAGGCTGGCTGAGAAGGGGCCTGCACTCAGATGCTTTAGGACCACTGCACATGCCCGGCCCTCTGGCCAGCATGCCCCCTGTGGGTAGATGTTGATAGATGTTTGGGCTGCATGTATGTGTTCCTTCTGTGTGCCGCTCCAGCCGTGTGCAGACAGTTGGCACGGCAGACCTCGAGCAAACTACCCAATGACCACAAGATCTGTTAAGGGACAAAGGCACCCAGCCAGGTTTATTGTCGACAAAGCACGGTACTAGTATCCCACAGACTCTACCAGACCACTAATACATGTATGCCCGTGACAATGGACCAGCTCAGTGAATGGCGGGACTTTCCGTTCCTCCCTAAGGCCAAAGACACTCCCTCTGAAATACATCTTTACACCCCGATACAAACAAGGTAGTACTGCCCTGCTGACATAGTTATTGCCCCCTGACGTGGCTAGTTATCACCCATCATCTTGTACATGTTGGTTGGATCAAAACATCTCTATTATGTCATCCTGACCTTATCTTTTAGGAGGGGTCAGTGTGTTCCTGTTATCCTTGGGGAATGGTTTTGTACCATCCTTGATAGCGGGATGTTCTGGTACCACTGGATATTGGGATGTTTGTGTGAGTGCTCTGTGACTAGCACTTCTTAGGAATGTGAATTTCTGCAATATCAGCCCTGTTCTTGCCAGACTCTGTGAGCAGGGCCTGCCTCATACCAGGCTCTAATACAAGGGCTTATGTCTCAGTCTCTCTTCCTACTACACCTGCCTCAGGCTGCTCAGTGCCAGGCGTAGTCAGCAAACCTCCCAGAGTGGGACCAAGGCCCCAGGCAGATCCAGCACGGCCTGTGGCCTGCACGCAGGGGACACCAGCACCCGTGATGCCGCACTCCGCAGTACTAACATGCACTGCTGGGCCTGTCCATCACAGCCAGTGTGGCTAGGCAACGCGCGTCCCTGTGCTGCAGACAGCCCATCCAGCTCACAGGGAGCAAACAGCCTGCCAGAATGGGGGTGGCCCCCATCAGTGGATATTTCCAGGGTCTCCGGTTACCCCTCTGGCGCCTCTTTGGAGGGGCTGGAAAGCGGCAGCATTAGCTCCTCTGGGCTAGGGCAGAGCCAAGCTAAAAATACCACAGCTGCAAAGCAGGCGATGCAGGGGAAGGGGCCAGAATGCCATTAGGATCAAATCAGCTGCCTTGCGGAGGAGGGACCAGAGCTGCCTCATTTGCAAGTGTCACTGCAAACCTCGGGGCAGGCAGAGGAAGGCAAAGAGCCAGCTTGAGGGGAGAGTCTTCAGCCAGTAGGCGCCAAACACCAGGGCTGGGTGGCCCTGCATAGGGGAGCAGAATGTCATGGCGCACACACACACACACACACTCACACACATCGGCGTGCACACCCACACACATCCGCGTGCACACCCCCACACACCGCACACGCATGACACGTGCACACATGCGCATGCACGCACACACACATGCCGCACACGCATGACACGTGCACACATGCGCACGCACACACACACACACTTGTGCATGCACACACACACACACACACACACACACACACACACACACGAGCCTGTCGCACTCGCAGCTGGAATTTCACCCCGAGCGCGGAGGAAGGGCCCAAGCGGGCTCAGCTCGGCTCACATCAAAGCAGAGAAAACTGGGGCTCAATTAGCTTTTCAGTTTCAAGGGAGCGAAGAGAAAGCGGAAAGGACCCGCGGCTGACAGGCGCTGGAACCGGAATGTCGACGCGGCCTGGGGCGGCTGGATCGGGGCCCACGGGGAATTCGTAGCCTCCGAGACCAGTGTAAATACAATCAGCGCAGGAAGGGGAGCGGCTTGTGGCTGCCGAGGAAGGCTTTAGGGTGCTGGGTGGCCATGAAGAGGCTTCCGGGGGCAGGGCTGGGGCTCAACTTCTTCCTCCCCCGCTGAGCGCCAGAGCCGCCGGCCTGCATCACAGCCCAGCTCCTGCAGAGCCGCACCAACGCCCTGGCCCAGCTGTCACTCGGCTGCACACGCCCGGGGGGCTCGGCAGAGCGGGCAGCTGCCCAGGGAAGGGGAGGTGGGTGGCAGCCGGGAGTGCTGGGGGAAGAGACTTTGTGCGCTGCTGTTTCCTGCAGCAGGTTGTGGACGACGACCTGGCAGAGCAGCTGTCAGGGTGTGTTCTGGGGGCCAGCACAACACAACGCACAAGGCAGCACCCTCGCACCACACCCATGGGTGCTCACCCCCTCATTGTAGGCAGGGCAAGAACCCTCACTAAGGTGCACTGCCCACCCAGGGGCGGCTCTATGTTTTTTGCCGCCCCAAGCACGGCAGGCAGGTGGCTTTCAGCCTGCGGGAGGTCCGCTGGTAACGCGGATTCGGCGGCATGCATGCGGGAGGTTCACTGGTCCCACAGCTAGCCGCCGCCGAATTGCCGCCGAAGCCGCGGGACTGGCGGACCTCCCGCAGGCATTCCGCCGAACTGCTGCCCTCATGGCGACCAGCAGGCCACCCCCCGCGGCTTGCCGCCCCAGGCACGTGCTTGGTGCGCTGGTGCCTGGAGCCGCCCCTGTGCCCATCCCCCCGGCCATGAGGACCACCCCCACCGGCCTCACACCCCAGCACGCTGCTCACACGAACCTGCGTGTGTGTGAGAGGTACACACTCTGCACCACACAACTGGTGAAACCTGCCCTCTGCGCTGGGCCGGCCCCAAGCGTCATCAGCTTTCAAGTCCCGCTTCAGCCCGGAGGGTGCACGGCCTGGGGAGCTTCTCAGATGCAAACGCCCTTCCCTGAAGTGTGCAGATACACTCGCCCCAGACATGTGCTCGGGAGACAGGCCTCAAAAACTCACACGGTTAGCTAAGTATCAAGAGATTTAAAAAGTGAATAGATGGGGGTGGGGGCTCTGCCATTGTCCTTGTTTCAGAGCCTTCAGGTTACACCTGGGTCACGTTTTGCAGCTTTTCTCAGCAACCACGAGGGCTAGAAACATGCCTTAAAGCCAGCTGAGATTCTGAGCTCAGTCGCCTGAGCCCAATCGGTGGGACTTTAAGAAAAGCAAAAAAACACTGAGAGCCTCATGCTAAAAGTCTGGAGTTGACAAGAGACCCGCGCTCCTCCCGGCACGCCGAGCGCTGCTCCAGGAGCGTGGGGATCCTCCGATCAGGAATTCAGCACAAGTGCGAGGAGCCGGTGCCTTTGCACAGAACAGAACTCCCTCTCTCTCCTGTCGGCAATTAAACCCGCACATGCTCAGCAATACAAATTGGAAAATTACTTAAAGGCGAATTTTTGTACACAGTAAAACATCTCGCCAGCCAAGCCGGTGCGGGGTAAACAGCCGTTCATTTGCTGTTCAATTATGTTTCCTAGCTGACTCCTCGGAATGAGTGGTTATTAAGATGTTGATGTGTAAACACAGGGAAGTTGACTTTCCTCACCCCTCCTCCTCCTTCCTACAATTAAACCACCAGGAACAAGATTAAAATCCACTTGGCAATTTGCAGCATCTCCCCGGGGTGGCCAGGAGAAACTCGGGGAGAGCACAGCCTAACGCGCAGCCTCTGCAGAGAGACGCCCCAGATCGGTCGCTCCCCACGGGCTGCTCAGGGCCTCGTGCCCGTCCTCGATGTGCAGCTTGCAGGAACTACAGCTCCCAGCATGCCCTGCTCCAGGGAGGCAGGCTCAGTGCATGCTGGGGCCTGGCAGGTTTGGTGGGTCGCCCCCTAAGGAGACAGTGCACGTGGTTCTCTGTGGCGCACGTTCACAGGCGCGATCAAGTGCCCTGCAAATTGGCAGCGAGGCCCCAGTGTCCTGCAGCCCCAGGGCGCCCCGCTGGGCGAGGACAGCAGCCAGAGTGAGGCTCCGTGTGCACCGAGCTGGGTGGGTCTCTGCTCCGCACAAAGGTGCTGCTGAGGGGCCATAGAGCCGGCTTGGGGCCTGCGCCGGGTCTCCAGGGCGCGCGGTCGCTGGCCACTGCAGCCTCCCAGAGCTCACCTGTCCCCACGGGAGGCGGCATCGGGGCAGGAGGCGGCGGCTGCTGTGACTCTCCATGGCCTGGCGCCGGGCTCTTCCCTTTGGTCCCAGCGACCGCCAGGCTGCAGCGCTCTTCCCACCTGCCCCCACTTTGTACCTTGGGAATCTGCTCCGGCCCCTGCCCCAAAGCTTTGGTCGCACTCGCTGGCCAGCCTGGGTCTTCTGAGCTGGATCCTCCTGGAAGCAGCTTGGCACCGCCGCCCGGTGCCCTGCCTGCCGCGTACCCACAGCAATTCTGCCAGAGCTGGCTGCAGGAGGCCACTAGCGGGCATTTCAGAGCCTCACGTAACCCACTGGCAAAGGCAGCAGGGGCTGCGTCCCAGAGAGCGACACCACAGCTCTGGCTGTATCCGCCCCTCTGACACGGCTGGAAGGACGGGGCTCCCTGCCTGCGAACCCCCCGCAGCTCCTGGAGCAAGGGGAGTCCGGCACAGGCCCACGCACTGATGCCATCAGCACAAATGCACTGAAATCAGCAGGTTCCCACGGGGCACCAGGGGCACCCGAAGGACCCTGGCTCCTCACCATCTGGAGCCTCTGGCTGAAAGCAGCTGGATCCCGGACAAGAGGCAAGGCCAGGAACCGGAGGAACAACCCAGCGCCAGGCAGGGGGAGTGGGGGAGAGATCAGCAAATTAACATTTTTACAACCACCCAGCAAGTCATCTGCAGAAATTATCCTCCCTGCGGTCTTTCATTTATCTCATTATCTGGTTCCTAATGTGCTTTCTCCCCCTTTTCTTTCCTCGCCACACTTCGGGCAGAATCTTATTAGCTGCTTTTCACAGGCCAGGGTTTCCCCCCCCCCCCCCCCCGCCGCCTCCATTTTTCATTAAATTCTCTAATAAAGGCAATCACAGTTATTACGTGTGCAGAAGTATTAAACGCCCGCATGTGCCGGGCCAGCCAGCTCACCAGCATCACAGCAGAGCCGGCCCTGGGCCAGGCACGGAGCGAGCATTAAGCCCAGTTACGGCGAGCGAGCAGAACCCAGGCATGGGACGGGGCAGCAGAACGTCAGCATGGGGCAGGAGTACCTGAGCGGAGCCGCGGATCCAACCCGTTTCCTCAGAGATTGGCTCCGGCCCCAGGAACTGCCCCGTTTGGGTGGCCAGACAGGGCCCTGACTCCAGGCCTTTCTGGAGATTTATAGGACAGTCATAGAAGATTAGGGTTGGAAGAAACCTCAGGAGGTCATCTAGTCCAATCCCCTGCTCAAAGCAGGACCAACACCAACTAAATCATCCCAGCCAGGGCTTTGTCAAGACGGGCCTTAAAAACCTCCAAGGAAGGAGATTCCACCACCTCCCTAGGTAACCCATTCCAGTGCTTCACCACCCTCCTAGTGAAATAGTTTTTCCTAATATCCAACCTAAACCTCCCCCACTGCAACTTGAGACCATTACTCCTTGTTCTGTCCTCTGGTACCACTGAGAACAGTCTAGATCCATCCTCTTTGGAACCCCCCTTCAGGTAGCTGAAGGCTGCTATCAAATCCCCCCTCACTCTTCTCTTCTGCAGACTAAACAAGCCCAGTTCCCTCAGCCTCGCCTTATAAGTCATGTGCCCCAGCCTCCTAATCATATTTGTTGCCCTCTGCTGGACTCTCTCCAATTTGTCCACATCCCTTCTGTAGTGGGGGGCCCAAAACTAGACGCAATACTCCAGCTGTGGCCTCACCAGTGCCGAATAGAGGGGAATAATCACATCAAAGCTTCTACTAATGTCAGTACTTCTTCTGTCTGGAGGGAGGTTAGATCGGCCCTGGAGGCGGGCGAGAAGCCAGCCAGGGCTCTTCAGACCTTGGCAGGAGTTTGGGGCTTGACTCCTGTTGGTATTGGTATCCCCGGCCCTGGGATCCCCTTGGGGGTGTCTCTCTGCAGGCATGTGCCAGCCTCAGCCCCAGAAGCTGCGACAGCAGGTCTGTTTGGGGGCAGGCTCTGTCCGGGGCACGTGGGAATTTCACTGGGGAGACAGACTCTGGCAAAGTCAGGCCGCCTGGGCTTGTGATCTAGGCCAGAGAGCTGCAGCCTCCTGCCCGGTGTGGCACACGTCGCTTGCCAGCACAAGCCCAGCAGGCAAGGGCGGCAGGCGAGCGGTTGTATTTCTCGGGCGCCCAGCACCACAGTATCAGAGCAGCTCCCAACACCCCCGTGATGCAGAGCCGGGCTATCATCCCCATTGTACAGAAGGGAAACTGAGGCACAGGGAGGCTAAGTGACTAGCCCAAGGGCGCACAGGGAGTCTGTGGCAGAGCAGGGAATTGACCCTAGGTCTCCCTAGGCTAGTGCCCTAACCAGTGAGCCACTCTTTCTCCGCACTACCCTGCGCCTGGCCCGGGTATCACAGCCTGCCCCCAGGGTGCCACACCTCACCCCGGCTGAGCAATGGGGAATTCACTGCAGCCGCATTTCACGCTCACTCGGCACAGGTGCAGCTGGCTACACGCAGCAGCTGCACTTTCCCCTTCAAACCCCACTGCCCCAGCGAGAAACGGGGTGTGCCAAGCCACGTGTTACCTACTTCCACACTGGTGCTAGCAAGCTGCAGGCTGAGAGTCCGGCCCCGCCGCGTGCTGGCCAGGAGTAAAGCCCCAGGGCTCCAGTGGCTCGGTTTCCAAGCGCTGGAGGCTTGTGGCTCTTCCTTGCATCTCGGCGAGCCCGGTAGCGCTCGGGAGGGCGCGGGGCTGGATTCATTTCTTGCACAGTTAGACTCAGTCGCTGGGGGGTTCTTTTAAATATAGTTCCCAACCTCTTCTCATAAATCTCCCTCTTGCTCGCGCTTGTTTAGGGTTTTTTCTGCCTTGGCTTTCGTTTTTTCCCTGCTTTCCCGCACGTCCCGATGGTATCAGCTCCTATAAATCAAGACCAGGAGAAAACTTTATCTGCTGCTGAGGATGGAGGACTCTCCTCAGCCAGGAGTGGGAGCCGGCCCTGTACGTTTCTGCGCTGACGTTTATAAATGCAGTGTATGATATTGGAGAGATCGAAATAAATCAAATTGTTTCAGAGCGCGAGCCCGGGCGGGCTGCTGGGGCTCATACTAATTCCCTCCCCGCGGTCCCAGGGCCCTGCATGGGACCCACTAGATTTCTTCATGTTCACCCTTCCACACCTCGCAGGCCATAGATGGTGCAACCCGAGAGCGACCCCAGGAGGTGTCAGTCACTGGGATCCCGGGGGCGTGAGAACGCTGCCCAGCGCCAGGTGCAGCACAGCTCTGGTGCCATGCTGGGGATCTGGCCCCTGCCGCGGTCCCAGGGTGCAAAGCAGATTGGTAGCAATTCCCCCCTGCTTTCATCCCCCAGCTCTCCCCAGAGAGCAAGCGTGCATTCACCAGCTAAAGAGGGAAGAAGGATCCGAGCAGGGGTGAAAGTAACTTACAGGACTTACCGGTACTGCCGGAGTCCTGAGGGGGGCGTGGCCTCATCCAGAAGAGGCGGGGCCTCTCAAGATTTAAAGGCCCTGGAGCACTGGCTGTGGCTGGGAGCCCCAGGGCCTTAAAATCAACCAGGGGCTCCCAGCTGCAGAGGTGGCTGGGAGCCCCCGGGGCTCAGGGGCAAATTAAAGGGCCCGGGGCTCCAGCCGCTGCTGGGCTCAGCGGCGGGGAGCCCAGAGCCCTTTAAATCCCCGCCGCGGTCAGGCACGGTGTATTGGCTCTTGCCGGTACGCCGGACCGGACCGGACCGGCTTACTTTCACCTCTGGATCTCAGGCAAGAAGTGACTCAGTGTCTCCAGGGAAAGCCGGGACCAGGATACGCAAACAAGCACCGGCCAGCTCCGGGCCAGGTCAGGGGCCAGCAGCAAGGCGGCGGGGCCAGAGGCGGGGTCCCCAGGGGGCAGCTTTGCATTGGAGTTGGAAGCCGAGAGAGGGAGGGAGGTTGGACTTGTGGACTTAGTTTCCTGTGTGTGACCTTGGCGGAGTCACTTCATCTCTCCGGCCCCGGGGAACAGGCGACCAGCTGGGAGCAATGGGGTCCCAGCTAGACTGGAGACGCCCAGGGCAGGCTGGTCAGCGCCTGCTTTCCAGGCCCCGGAGCCTCAGAAGGGCCATGGTCCCGAGGAAGCCGGAGGGGCCAGTGTAGGTGCTCTCTGCGGGAGCGGGCTGGGCAGACCGGGAAGGGAGGCCTGCCCTGAGGAAGACGGGTGCGGGTGGGTATTATCCAGGAGCGCCTCAGGCGGAGTACAGAGCTGTTACGGGGGGTGGGGGGAAGTCAGCCCCAGCGAAGAGACGCTGCAGCCTCTGGCTGTCGGCAGCACCCGAGAGAAAGGAGCGAATAAAGTGGAGGGCTGAGAGCATCGCTACACAGCAAGGCCCACTCTGCCTTTTCATCTCCACCCTGCCGGCCTTTGATCATCTCCCTCCCCTCCCCGCGTCAGGGCTAAGGCTGCAAAACACAAAGCAATTAGACTGAGCCGTGCTGGCTGCTCCGCGCCCGGGGAAGGCAGAGCCCCAGCCAGACACGCTCCAAGAGGGGCACTTGCCGGGAACGGCGGCGGTGGCCCCCTCACCAGTGGGCCTTGCAGGCAGGCAGCGCTGGGTTCATTTCTAATGACAAGTGAAGAGTTGCTGAGTAGATTGATTTGGGGAAATCCACCTCCCCGTGGCACAGCGACATCTGTCCAGAAGACTAATTGCAGCAAAGAGGGCTCAGCGCTCCGCTCTGGTGCATGTTCCCTCTGCAGCGGGGCTGGCTGCGCCCCCCAGCTCTGCGCACGGAGATCACAGGCCGGGTGTGGATCTCGGCCAGGGGGAAATAAGCATCCCCAGCACCAACAAAAGCGTCCCTGGCTCAGCGCGAGCAGTGCGATCCCTATCTCTGCCCGGTTTAATGGCAGGAATACCAATGAGTGACGCTGGGAGCTAATCCCCCTCCGCGTTACAAGGTAGATCTGAACCTGCACTCGGCCCGCCTGCTCCCGTCGCCCCATATCGCCATCAGCAAACCCCAAGCCCTTCCTCCTGCCTGGGCTGCCGCCGGAGAGCACAGGGCTTTGGCGGTAACGTGCTCCGGGAGCTGAGCGCGCTTCGCCCTCGGGGAAATAATGCCACACACTCCGCCCGGCTCCTGGCACCAGTGCAGACGGGCAGCGCCATGGCTTGTCGGGGGGGTTTTGTGAGCGCTTGCAATCGCATCCCCTAGTGCAGGCAGCTTCTCCTCCCCCAGCTCTGCGCTTGCTCCACTCCGCCAGGACTCCAGCGCTCAGCTCCCCCAGAATCCAGCCCCTCTTGTGCCGTGGGGCCTGGGCCTGACCCACCCGGGGTTCACCCCACTGACGGGGAGAGCTGCTCCTGGGGTACACGTCGCAGCAGAGGCCAGTTACTGAGAGCTCTGCACCCCCCCAGCCCCGACAGTCACCGGACCGCTCCGTCTGGGCTACAGTCTGCTGAGCGCCGCTGGGGCCCTGGTGCAGACTGGCCCAGAGACGGGCCCTTCTCCTCGCGCCTGGTGTGACGAAGCGGGGAATTTTCTTGTGTTTTCCTTGGTTTTCCAATGGTTTGCATGCAGAGGGGGTGGGACTCAGTGTCCCTGGGTGTTACTGGTTTAACGAGGGGAGGGGAGAGGGAGTGGGAGTTTGTTGTTGCAGAAGACCAGCAGGGAACTTAGGACCCCAGCCGATGGCCTGGAGGATGGACACCCCAGCGACCGGTGACCTGCCAACCCGAGGACCCAGCTCAGGAGTCGCAGCCGGTTCTGGCCAGTGGGAGGACAATGGGCTGTAAAGAGAGGACCCCATGACCTAACCAGCCGGTTCCAGCCAGAGGGGGCCAGAGGACAGAAGAGAGGAGAGGAGGGCCAGGCCCGGTTTATGATCCTGTTTACCTGGAGAGCAGACAATGGACAGAGGCGGGGCTTGGGGCCAGTGATGTCAGATGCCCAGCTGGGAAGCTGGGGGGCTCTGGGCTGGAGAGAGAGGTGCAGCTCCAGGAGGTGGAGGGGCCTAACCCTGAGAGTGGACCCCCGAGAAGGGCTGTCTCACTGAAAGGGGCACCCCCCCCCCCACGGCCAAGAGTGGGCACGATCTGTGAGTCCGTGACACCTGGGGAGGAATCAGAGAATCATTTGCTGGAGCTGCCGTAGGAAATACTCACTTGGGCCCACCCCTCACTTGGGCCCACCCCAGAGGCTGCCTCCCGGCCCCGTGCCCCTCTCGGCCCAGGAGAGGCCCTCTGCGAGCCCTGCACCCCCAGCACAGCTGCTGTGGGCTGCAGGGACAATGCTCCGGGCTGCACGCTAGAGCCTGCCGCAGGAGGTGAGGGGCCGACCGCCAGCACAGGACATGCAAGGGGGCTCCCGGCTCAGGGAGAGACAGGATCCGTTTGTGCCAACACGTCCGGACTCCCGGGGAGGTGTTTGCGGCTCCTGCCCTCCCCCCCCAGCTGCGGTTAGGTGTGCACAGCCCCTGGCTGATACCAGAGCGAACAAACAGAACAGGGGGATTATGGAATGATCCAGCCCCTGGCGTCCAGGCCCAGCTTCGGGCAGTCAGAGGCATAGGGACACCCAGAGCATGCGGTCGTGTCCCCGCCCAGCCTGGCTAATGGCCATTGATGGACCATCCTCCATGGACTTCTCTCATCCTTTTCTGAGCCCAGGTATACTTTTGGCCTGCACACCATCCCCTGGCAAGGAGTTCCACAGGCCGACCATGGGAGACACACTCCTGGTGTGTGCTCTACACCTGCTGCCTAGTCATGTCAGTGGGTGACCCCTGCTTTGTATGTTATGTTCCCGAGTCACGTCCTCCACACCAGTCATGATTCCATAGACCTCAATCATCTCCCCCTTCGTCGTCTCTTTCCCAAGCTGAACAGTCCCAGTCTCTGAGCTCCCCTGAACTGGATGCTGCTCCAGGCCCCTCATCATGTTTGTAGCCTTTCTCTGAACCTTTCCATCTTTCCGGAGCCGGGACGCCCAGCACTGCACCCAGTATCCCGGGGTAGGTGTACCAGGGGGTTATATTTACTGTCTTATCTATCCCTTTCCTAATGGTCCCGGCCCACGCTCCATGTGCACGGCCCCCCGCCCCGCAAGCAGCGACTGCACTTTACAAGTGGTGGAGAGCGACCCCCAGAACTGCCCGGCTGCCCCCAGCTGACACTCAGGCCGGCCCCACTGACGGTGCACGCTGGACGTTTCCCAAGCCGTGCAGCTATTTCCCGGGACCTCGCAGCAGCTCTGCTCCGCCGGGGTCGGCAGTTACACGGATTGATTGAGTTCTCTGGCTCTCTCGGTTTCCCAGTGCCGGTGAGTTCGCCCCCTGCGCCGGCTCGGCGTGCTCAGCACTGCACTATTCCACAGCCAGCTCTCTCCTCGCCCGCATGCCTGCCCCAGGACACAGATTGCAATTGCTGAGACATAAGTGCCGTGATGTGCAGATTTTTTTATTACTATTGTTCATATCAAGAACTGGTGTAAAAATGTAAAGAGAACAAAACCCGCTATCTAGCGACACGCCTCCTGCCAGGCTGCAGCAGCGGGAGAGGGCAAACGGTTCACAAGGCAGGTGGATTGGTTTCCTTCTACGCCGCGGAGGGCAAACCGCCCTTTCGGCGGCGGTTATGTTTGCAATGGAGCGCGCAGAAAAGGGGGGTCGTTCCACGTACGTGTCCAAACAAAACGAGAGGGGAAGCCATGATTCGGAGCTTCCCCCCGATCCCGCTCACGTGTGGCGCATGACATGGGACGCCGCTCGCTGCTCTGGAGCTGGAGGGCAGGGGAGGCAGAGGGGACCAGGAGCCTCTGGCTCTCTAGGGCGAACTCCACCGCCCGCAGAGAGGCTGGCACGAGGAGCAGGACTTGAGCAGAACATGGGCTTCGTGGCTGGAGTGGTGGCAGGTCTCTCTGGACAGGGGGCAGGTTAGGGCTTTGCATCGCCCGCTGCCCCCAGCAATCCCACACTCGTCCAGCACGGGCGCATGAGGATTTCAAAGCGCTTCCCAAACACTAAAGGCCGCCCACCACATGCCTGGGGGGGAATCGTAGCAAAGTCAGAACTGCTTAGAATGCCCCACTCCCCGCCATGCCAGGGACAAAACCAGGGTGGGCCGGTGCTGAAAGCACAGTCCCTGCCAGCTGAGGTAGTGGAAAATCACCACCAGCTGCTAGCAGTACAGGGCCAATGACACAAAGTCAGGCAGTTCCAGTTCTGCTCAAGGGAGGGCAGTGATGCACGCACAGCAGGCTCTGAGGCAGAGGCAGCTTTTGTTGATGTGGGGGCCAGAGCTCAGGAATAATGGCCCTCAAAGGGCCCGTTACCCCAGTGAGATAACGGCGCTTCTCTTCCAGACGCAGTGTCTGTTCTGTGCAATCCCCCTTTTCCGGGGGGGTTTACAGCCCCTCCCCAACCCTCCAATTACCTAAGTCCACCCAGCCAGCACATATTACATGCAAGGAGGCGAAAACCCTGCCGCCAGAGCACCTTGGGCGGCAACTCTCCCAAGCAAAGCAGGGCTCAGCCTGGGACGAGCCCCCATAGAACACTGGGGGAGCCCAGATGCCAGGGTGACGGGTGTCATGGAGTGTGGGGGAGTCAGGGCCCTGCACTCCCCTTCCTGTGATTCCCCGGGACTCTCAGCCAGCCAGTAAAACAGAAGGTTTATTAGACGACAGGAACACAGTCCCAAGCAGGGCTTGTAGGTACAACCAGGACCCCTCAGCCAGGTCCCTCTGGGGGGCAAGGAGCTTAAACCCCAGACTTGGGTTCTCTGCCTCTTCCCAGCCAGCCCAAAACTGAAACCAAAAACCCCTCCAGCCGGCTCTCTCCCCCTCCTTGACTCCTCCTCTCCCTTTGTCCAGTTTCCCGGGCCAAGGTGTCACCTGGCCCCACCCCCCTCCTGGCTCAGGTTACAGGCTCAGGTACCGTCCCTCACCTAAAGTCATCCCCTGCTCTCCCGTCCCCCATGCAGACAGTCCAGTAAAACTAACCGACATTCACAGGTCAATCCACCCCGCTCCCTACTGCGTCACACTGGGCATGGTGCGAATCTCTAGCTAGGTGGAAGTGTCCTGCCCAAGGCAGGGTGTGTGTGTGGGAAACCCCAGCCCCACAGGGAATATCTGGCCCCCAGTGGGAGGGCGAGGGGCTGCGGAAGCGTCTAACCCCAGGACCAGGGGGAAGCCCCAGCGCTTGGGCCTACAGCGGACGAAGCTCTGGAAGCTGCACAGAGGCTATGATCTGTGATAGACGCAATTCGGATCCTTCTAGGGACCCCAGAGCTCCAAGGGCTCGACCTCACCCCCCAGCTTCGGCTCCGGTTGCAACCAGCTACTAGCCCACCACTGCCCTGCTCCTGCCCCCCCCCCCCGATGTGTGCGGCTCTGGGGGTTACCGGGCGAGTGTCGCCAGTCGCTGCAGGGCCGTGCTTGGGGGGGGGGGGGAGATGCCAGCAGCCCGGGGCCCTCCCCAGAAGTGTCCCACTCTCCCCACCTGGCGGGGGCCAGGGGAGCTGGTTGGTTTTACATCATCGAACTCATTTGCCCCCAGCTGACTGAGCAGCCGTGTGCAGTGCCAGTGGCCCGTGCTCGCTCCAGGCCACGGTCAGGGCAGCTGGGCAGCTTTGCACGTGGGCCCACGCCAGCGCGGTGCGGCGCCGAGAGGCAGGGCCGGGGGGTCCCGCAGCGGGAGACACGGCTGGCAGGAAGCCATGCCGGAGCTCTGGGCTGGCGCTCACCCGCGCAGGAGCTGGATGGGTTGTCCGGAGAGAGCCAAACCGCAGTGATTAACGATCAATAATGCAGGCGCGTTTCCACCACCTCCCGTTAGCCGGGGAAGGAGACTGGCCGGCCAGTGAATGAATCCAGCACGTCACAGGCTGGCCACAGGGCGAAGGAGCAGACGCCCGGGCCAGCTCCTCGCTGGGGTAAGCTGGCGCAGCAGCGCTGACCGGCAGAGCGATGCCACTGGCCCTCGTGTCCCAACAGGCTGAAGAGCAAGTCAGTGAGAGAAGGGCAGGCCAGCCGCGCTGGGACGGGCCCAGGCCACCATGTGCTCCCTGCTCCTTTTAGTCCCAGAGCCAGCCACAGGCTAGCCCAGGTCTGCCCAGCCGAGCTGCCGCCACACGCTGAGTGCAGCGCAGACGGGCCCTCGGGCCGGAGCCGCAGGAGAAGTAATCACCCACGGGTAGAGCTAAGAGTAGGAAGGCCCAGGCTGGGCTAGCAGGGGGCTGCGGGTCAGGATTGAGGGGCACTGGCAGAGCAGGGGGGAGCTCAGGGCTGGGACGGGGGGGGGTTCGATTGAGGGGCAGGGCAGAGCAGTGCGCGAGGGAAGTTTGCCCAGTGCTCCCCACCTTGCTCCCAGGGGCCCTGGATGCCCCCCCCCTTTGCAGATGGTGCCCCAGGGACTGAGCTGGCCAGGCTGGGGCCAGAGCTATTTGCGTGGCATGGCTGTGAGGGAGGCAGGAGTCCCGCGGGTTCCAGCAGCGTCCGGGGACAGTCCCTGGCAGAGGCCACAGGATGCCCTGCTCAGGGACGGGGTGGGTGGGAGATGCCCAGTGCACTTATGCCCCCCCCCCCCCCCGCCCCAGGGCTGGGCTGCTCCGCTCCAGGCCCCGTGGCAGGGGGAAGCAGCCGGGAGCCCAGCCCAGCCAGCCAGGGCACATACTGGGGAGCCAGGAAGCCCCAGGGACCCGGATGCAGAAGGCCGGCGCCGGCTGCTGGAGGCAGGCCCACCGTGGCGGAAGTCAGCTCCACACAGCTTCCTGCCTGACCGTGCCAGAAGTCTGAACTTTGCTCCTGGCTCCGGTCCCAGGCCCCTGCAACAGGGGGAGGACTGAAGATGGCGGCTACGGGCGAGCCCCACAGCTCCCTCTACGACACCATCGTGGTGGGGGCCGGGATCCAGGGGTCCTTCACTGCCTACCACCTGGCCAAGCGGGGCAGAGAGACCCTCCTGCTGGAACAGGTAACCCCCTGACACGCAGCTCCGGGGGCACTGCAGGGCAGACACAGCCCAGCACTGAGCCCACACAGGAGCGAGGCCGAATGCCCGGGGTCTGCCTGAGCGACAGCCAGTCGGCAGGACAGCCATCGCCCCAGACACAAGCTCTGCACAGCGCAGCTCCGCTGAAGGCTCTGTGAGAGGGGGAGCTAAGCCCCTGCTCCCCCTCTCCAGGTGGGGTCCCTGCGGCTGGGAGGCGCACCCTCACCCGCCCCCCGACAGCACTTCAGGGCAGAGCCGCCCATATGCCAGGGGCTCTCGGTAGCCAGGGCTTGCCAGCTGAGAAAGCAGCGGCTGGCGCTGTGCGACACTGCCACACGGGGGCGCTGCAGACCTGCCCCAGGCTGGGCCCGCGGGGGCCCTACAGCGGAGATCAGTGACCACCTGGCACCTAGGACCCCGCATGGCTCAGCACTGGCCAGAGGGGCCGGGGCAAATCACTGCATTCCCCGCAGGGCGGGCAGCACCCGGGCAGCCCTCGCCAACGGGCTGCAGCCCCCCCGAGCTATCGCACCAGCCAGGCAGGGGCGTGTGGCCCAGCTGTGCCCACGGGGTGCCCCACAGCCAGGGCAGAGAGCAGCTGGAACCCAGACACTCAGGAAGCGATGGCAAAGAGGGGGGAAGGTCCGGGTACCTCTGCCCACCGCGCCAGGGCAGCTGCTGCCCCCAGCCTCCCCTGCAGCATGGGGAGGGAGCATGGCTCGGGGAGGGGGCTGGCTCCAGCGCTGCCCTAGGATGTCCAAGGTGCCCTGCCCCAGCCCAGGTGCGGGCACGCAAGTCGCATGCACCATGCACCCGCCCAGGCAGAGCAAGTGGGCTCCCAGCAGCACCGCAGCCAGGGCCGGCAGAGGGAACCAGCATCCCCAGAGCAGGCCGGGATTTCCAGCTGAATCTCCCCCTGTCCTGGCAGTTCCCCCTGCCTCACTCCCGAGGCAGCTCCCATGGCCAGAGCCGGATAATCCGCCACGCCTACCCCCAGGAGCACTACGCGCAGATGATGGCAGAGAGCTACCGCCTGTGGGAGCAGCTGGAAGCTGAGGCTGGCGCCCCGCTGTACAGGTGAGGTGCCGCCCGCCGGGGGCTCGGCTCCCTTGCAAGGGCATCTGCTGGAGGAAATTCAGCCCTGACGCCTAGGAGCTGGGGGCCGGGAGGTACAAGGCCCCAGCTGGGCCCCAGCAGAACAGCAGCCGGGCCGAGGCCATGCCAGCGAGCCCCACGGCCCATGCTTAGCATCGCGCGCTCCAGGCCTCGGCCCGGCTGTCAGAGCCGCAGGGGCAGCCAGCCTGGCCTGGGGGCCTGGGAAAAAGGAGCCAGCCACAGGCCCTGGCCCCCGGCCCCCAGCCGGGTTACTCCCCCCAGGCGCTGGCCAGACACTGCAAGCAATGGAAAGGACTGGCCAGGCTGCCCCCGAGTAGCCGACACCAGGGACCAAGTGGAGCATTAAGGGGTCGTTGGCCGAGCGGCTCAGCCCCACGTCAGGGCAGGGGTAGGATTTTACTGACCCGAGATTCAGCAGCGTCTCCGTTCGCTGCGGGGCCTGCCCGAACGAGAGCAGATTGACTCCCCCACTCCCAGGCCAGCCCCCCGGCAGCCTTGGGCCCGGCCCAAAAGCACAACGGGGTGCTGTGCCAGCCCGCCAAGGCATGCCGAGAGCAGGAGGAGAGGCTAGCAATCCTGTCAGCACAGGGAAGGGAACCGGGTGTGGGAGACAGGACTGTGTCCAGCCAGGATCCTAGAGCACGGAGGGGCCCGTCCCTCATTGGTCAGGGTGCCCAGGCCAGCGAGCGCAAACAGGGCCCAGCAAAGAGCAGCAGAAGGAGCGAAGTCCCTGGCACCGAGCATGAGCCACGTCTGAGCGATAACAACCCCCCCCCTCGCCCCCCCCCCAGCCTGGGCCCTAGACAGCGCGACCTGGTTTCCTCTGGCGACCGCGACAAACAGCCAGAGCCGGAGCCGGACCCGGAGCTGGAGCCGAGCAATCCCGATTGGCAGCGCCGCCCGGACGCAGGCTGGCGAAGTGCACGGAGGGTCTCGCTGCTCCACCAGCCCCCAGCCCGCGCGGATCTCCTGGGAGCGGTACAGCGCTGCTGCTGGCCACGCTGCTCTGAACGGGACGGTGCCCAGCCAGCTCCCGGGGCTCCGAAGTGTCCCCTAGGGCAGAGACTACAGCTCCGTACTCCCCTATGCAAGCCTGGCTTGGGCTCCAGACCTCTGGGTACACATTGCCAGCAGCCCCGGTGACGCTGAGCACTGGAGGGGTCATGGCGTGACCCCGCTCCCAGAGGGGACGCCAGCAGCAGCTCCGTGCTAGGCCATGTTAACAGGCAGGGGAAAACAAATGATCAACTTCCATCCACCCCGGTCCTTGGCTGACTGCTCAGCTGCTATCAGCGAGATGGGCCCCCCTCCATCTGGGCCATGGCCCCACAGGCCAGGGGACTGGTAGGGGCTGCAGTGCAGGGGCCGGGCATGGACAGAGAGCCCAGGAGGGAGGTGGCAGCCCACCTGTGAACATTGGCACGGGGCTGCCAGCCGCTCAGAAACCCCTTCCCCCCCATGCCAGCATGCAGAGCCCTGGGGCAGAGCTGCAGGGGGCCAGGCCCACAGGGCGAGTACCTGCACCGCCGCAGGGGAGTGTGTCCCGGACCTTGATACATGCTGAAAAGCCTCCACTTCCAATCACGACAGCAAGGGCCAGGCAGTGCCCGGGCCCAGCTCAAGGGAGGCAGAGCAGCCCGGAGCCCACCCCCAGGAGCCAGCCAGCATGGGCATGGCCCAGGGCCGGGCCGCAGCCCACAGGAGCTCTCAGCCCCTGGGCCAGCGAGGCCCTGCAGGAACCTCACCTAGACAGCCAGGACCCGCGGGCTGGGCCTGGGGCAGAGGCTGGGGGCAGGTCTGCTGGATGGCCCGTGGACTCCCAGCCCGGCAGAGCCGCAGCTCGTGCCCCAGGAAGCGGGTGACTCCTGCTGGCTCACGAGGCACTGCCCCAAGTCAGCCTCAGCCAGACCCTGGCCTGGCCCAGTGGGGGAAATAACCCGCAGCAGGGGGCCAGCAAGGCCTGTTCCCTGGGCTCAAGGATGTCCGGTCGCCTTTAATTACCAGCTCCCATGCGCCCTGTGACCCGGCTTTAGACTTTGCCAGCCACCTGCAGCCACCTCTGGGGTGGGACATGGCAGCCACTGAACAGCATGCAGCAACACCGCCCACCTGACCCTGGGCCCCCCTCCTCCTCCAGACAGTCCCCCCCCAGCACAGGGCAAACTGAGACATACTCCACAAGGGAGCACGGGTGCCAGGCTGATACGTTACCGCACAAACCGACTGCTCACAGGGGCTCCGATCATGTGATCTACAGCACTCCTGCCATTCCAGACCCGGACCACCCCATCACCCCTGTTCTGCCGGTAGCAGCCCACTAGCCGTCAGCCTGAGAGCCCCCGACTTTCTCCCTGGGCTCCAAACCAGGCTTTGAACTCTGTCCCAGCGACTCACGGGGCCGCCCACCCCCCGCCCAGCCCTTGCCCTGCTCTGGCCTGCCCTGGGGGCGCTCAGCATCGGCTGCCTCCCAAGGCAGCAGGGCGCATGGCGGGCGAGACGGACTCCCAGTAATTTATCTGACTCTATAAAGGACGAGCCATTAAGGAAATAAGCATATAAACGATTCCCCATCTAGCCAGGGTCGGAGCTAATGGAGCTATCGATCGTGTGAGACGGGAGCCCGGCAGAACGGCCCCTTCCTGACTCCCAGATCCTTTGGCCTCGCCCCTGGGGCCCTGCCCGTTCTCCATGCAGGGGCTGGGCTGTCCCGTGGGCTGGCAGTGCTCAGGGATCTCCCATGACGGCGCGGCCCCGGGGAGAGACAGACCCAGTCTCTTCTGGGGCAGCAGCAGCCGCGGTTCAGAGGGGAGATTCCCGCCTGCTGGGGGCAGGAATCGGCACTGCCCAGCCGCCGGGAATGGCAGGAATTGCCCCGTGGCGTTTAGTGACGGGAGGGATCCAGGCCAGGCTCCCTACGTGGCCACGGGACGACCTGCCGCAGGGCCAACTGCCCCCCAGCTCTGCCAGTGCCCCTCAGCCCCCTGCTACTCCAGTCCCGGCTCCCCCAGCTAACAGCTGGGCCCTGCAGGTTCCCCCCTCACTTGCTTAGGCAGCGCCTGGTGGATGCCACGTGGCACCATCACAGCCCGGCCCCTTGGCCCCTAACCTTTGTTATTTAACCACATCCGACCGCTGGGGCGGCAGCCTGCACCAAACCCCGCGATACTGGAACATGGACAGCGCTCCCTCTGCAGTCAGCGTCCCTGGCAGCATGGCCCAGTGGGTAGGACCCGTACCCTGGATTCCCTGCCCTGCCACCCACCTGCTGGCGGCCCCCGGGCAAGTCACCGCCCCTGCCAGAAGGGGCTGGGAATGGAGGGGGCTCGTGGCACACCCCATGCGGGGCCGGGACGTGGGCAGCGACTGCCCGGTGCCGTAACGCTCTGCTCCCCGGCCCATCTCCGCAGGCAGACGGGGCTGCTGGTTCTGGGGGCCAACACCAACCCTGATTTCCAGCGCTGCTGCCAGACCTTGGCACAGCACGACGTCCCCGGCGAGCTGTTCACCACGGAGTCGCTGCACAGGCGCTTCCCCGGCATCCGGCCCTACTGCGGGGAGGTGGGCGTGTCCGACCGCACTGCAGGGGTCCTCTCCGCGGACAGGGCGCTCCGGGCTGTGCAGGTACTGGGCTGGGCCTGGGGGCGCGCGGCCCCAGGAGATGGGGGTACCGGGACAGCTCCGGCCGGGCCACAAGCCAGACCAACGGCCACTCTTGCCACAGACACGGGATGAGGCTCAGCTGGAGTCCCTGCGCCGTGGGGAACGCCCAGTGCTCTGCCCAGCGCCCGGGGGTGCTGCCACGCGGCGCCCGGAGCTGCACAGCTTTGCCTGGCATTTCTCATCCCTGGCCTGTGCCCTCTGCACCGTCTCTGCAAGGCCATGGGCAGCCAGCAGCCCGCGTGGGGCCCCGGCACACTCCCGTGCCAGAGCCTGGCTTGGCCCCGTTGCGGGGCCCAGGAACGAGGGGTCCCCTGGCCGGGCTCACACCCACTGACTGCAGGGGCTGTGCACTACGCTGCGCCGCTCGACCCCTCGGGCAGGGCCCCCGCCCCAGGCTGAGCTGGCTCCCTCCCCAGGACGGGGTCCGGCGGTGCGGGGGAGCCCTGCGTGACGGGGAGAAGGTGACTGACATCAAGCCGGGGGTCGTGGTTACCGTGACAACCAGCGGAGGGGTGTACCAAGCCAAGAGTCTGGTGATTACAGCCGGCCCCTGGGCCAATAAGCTCCTGGCCCCGCTGGGACTGCAGCTGCCTCTCCAGGTAAGGGCTGGCTCCGGCTGTGCCCAGGTGACGTGGGGCAGGGCCAGCGTGAGCACAGGATTGTTACCCAGCGCTCTGCTGCTCTGCACAGCTCACTTCCACCCTGGCACCCGCCTGCAGCCGGCTCACCCGCGCGTGCGTGTCCTGGCTGGGCACGTGGGGCTCCGTGTCCTGCATGCGCCTGGCTGGGCACATGGGGCTCCGTGTCCCTGCCCTGGCTCACGCCTGGCTGGGCACGTGGGGCTCCGTGTCCCTGGCTCACGCCTGGCTGGGCACGTGGGGCTCCGTGTCCCTGGCTCACGCCTGGCTGGGCATGTGGGGCTCCGTGTCCCTGGGCGTGCCTGGCTGGGCACATAGGGTTCCGTGTCCCTGCCCTGGCTCACGCCTGGCTGTGCATGTGGGGCTCCGTGTCCTTGCCCTGGCTCACGCCTGTCTGGGCACGTGGGGCTCCGTGTCCCTGCGCAGGCCTGCAGGCCTGTGCGCACAGGGCTGGGAGGAGCGAGCACACCTTGCCGGGGGTCGCTGTTTGGGTGGTCAGAGCCCTGCAGTCGCTGCCTGGAGCTGCTGTGACATGTGGCACGGGGATGGGGGCACTGGCCTAGGAGCTCAGCTGGGTCAGGCTGGGCAGAGGGGCACAGGGCACCAGGCACCAGCCAGGAGGAGACCTGGCCTCCCACCCTGCCTGCCAGCTCTGCTGCGTGGTAGTGGGTCCGGCTGGCCCCGAACCTCGCTCACTGCACTGCCACCCCCACATGCCCCCGCCCCAAGGGAGCCGCATCGCTCTCGCCCACATCCCCCACCCCCCGGCAGGGAGGAGACGACTCAACACGGGTGACAGCAACCCATGTGCTCCCTGCCCCGCAGACGCTGCGCATCAACGTCTGCTACTGGAAGGAGAAGGTCCCCGGGGCTTATGGGGTCTCAGCGAATTTCCCCTGCTTCCTGGCCCTCTGCGCCCCCCACCACATCTACGGGCTGCCCTCCAACGAGTACCCAGGACTGGTGAAGGTGAGACGGGGCAGCAGGGAGGGGGGCCCAGCTTACGCACCCACGCACCCACGTGTACATACACACACATACCCTCTCGCACGCATGTGCACACACAGACACACACACACCCTCTCGCACGTGTGTGCACACAGACACACACACATGTACATACACCCACACCCACACACGCATGTGCACACACACCTCCACACACTTTGTTGTGGGGCAGGCAGGATATGGGCACTTCCCGGCCTGATACAGCCCCACGGCTGCAGCCCTGGGCTTTGCCAACCCTGCCCTTGCGGGGGTGGGGGCGGGGGCGGGCGCAGAGCTTTGGGGCGGGAGCCTGGGGGAGAGCCCAGCCCAGTGGTGCTCCGCAGGGCCCACGCTGGGAAGGAGCAGGGCTGGCCTGACCCTCCCTCCTAACCCCCCCAGATCTGCTATCACTCTGGCAGCCCGGCAGACCCCGAGGAGCGTGACCGGCCGCCCGAGGCCTCGGCCCTGCCCGACATCCAGATCCTCCAGGACTTCGTCAGCAAATACCTGCCAGGGCTGGTGCCGGAGCCGGCCGTGGTGGAGCACTGCATGTACACGGTGAGGGGCAGACGCTGGGCCCAAGAACTCCCCTCCCAGAGCCTGCCAGCTCACATGGGCACCCCCTGCCTGGAGCTAGTCCTGGCTCCCAGTCCCCCTGTCCCCAACCTGCTAGCCCCTACTCCCCTGCCAGGGCCAGAACCCAGGAGTCCTGGCTCCCAGGCAGCCTGGCCTCTGCTTAGACGCCTGCTCCCAGGTCATGCCCCACATGGGTGGTGATGGACAGGCCAGGCGATGGACCTCAAAGTCACTTGGGTGCCCCCAGACCCTCCCCACCCCAGCAGGAACCAGGGCGCCAGTGTCCCCCTCGCCCACCCTGGGGGGTGCTCTGCCCTCCTTGACACGCGCACTGGCTCCCCGCAGAACACCCCAGATGAAGACTTCGTTCTGGATCAGCACCCCAAGTTCAGCAACATCGTCATTGGGGCGGGGTTCTCGGGTAAGTGGGGGTGGGACGGCGGGGGAGGGTTCTCGGGTAAGTGGGGGTGGGGTGGCAGGGGGGGTCTCGGGTAAGTGGGGGTGGGACGGTGGGGGGGGTCTCGGGTAAGCAGTGCCAGTGCAGTGCCGGGGATGGCTGCCTAGGGACCGGGGTGTTCCCCATAGGGCTGGGATGGCCCAGCTGCCCTCCTCCCCGCTGCTCCATCCCCAGGCCCCGTTCAATCTGCTGCCACTGCTCAGCCCTGCCCCAGTGCTGGTCCCACCCCACGGGGACGGTGTGGTGCAGACCCCCCCAGCTGCAGGGCGCCCCGGGCGTTCCCAGGGACACTGGCCGGCAGCCTGGCTGGGGTGGCCGAGGCCTGTGCCAGCCCGGGGGCAGGCGAGCATGGGCAGTACCCGTGGCACAGGGCTAGCTCTCGGGGCAGCCGTTCCCAGCCGACTGGAGTCTCTGTGCTTCTGCCCACGCAGGCCACGGGTTCAAGCTGGCGCCAGTGGTCGGGAAGCTCCTGTGCCAGCTCAGCGTGGGGGAGGAGCCGTCCTATGCCATGGAGCCGTTTCGCATCCGCCGCTTCCCAGCCCTGCCCGCCGCTGCCCTGTAGCCTGCCCTGCGCCTGGGCTGCCCTGGGGCTGGGGCCTACGGGGCCAGGAGGAGACCAGGGGAGAACTGCCGTCCACCCCCAGGCTTCACGGGCCCAGGGGCTTCTGCTACCAGAGTCGCTGGCCCCAAGCTCTGCAGGCTGGCCGAGCCCGGACAGAAACGGGGGGCCTGGCTGTGGGCCTGGGGGGTCGAGCTGAGTGTGGGGGGGTCACCCCTCTGCCTGGGCTCTGTTCCCCGGTTTGTTTGGGTCTCAGCATCCCCCCGTGCTGGGCATACACAGCCCGAAACAAGGGGAGCATGGGGCTCCCCACTCCTGTTCCAACCAATAAACACTGGCAAGCCAGCCCCGTGTGCCAGCTCTCTCTCACCCCAGCTGGGGGGACCCCGGCCAGCGTGGAGGCGGCTGGGGGCTCCCTGGGCCCCAGGAAGCTGAACAAGCCCCACCATGCTGGGTGGGGGTGGGCCGGACGGGTAGGGGTAGGTTGGAGAGGTGGGGGTTGGCTGGACAGGTGGGGGTAGGTTGGTCAGATGAGTGGGGCCGGACGGGTGGGGGTTGGCCAGACAGGTGGGGGTAGGTTGGACGGGTGGGGGTTGGACAGACGGGTGGGGTAGGTTGGATGGATGAGTGGGGCCGGACGGGTGCGGATAGGTTGGCCGGATGAGTGGGGCCAGACAGGTGGGGGTTGGCCGGACAGGTGGGGGTAGGTTGGCCGGATGAGTGGGGCCGGATGGGTGGAGGTGGGTTGACCGGATGGGTGGAGGTTGGCCGGATGGGTGGAGGTGGGTTGACCGGATGGGTGGAGGTTGGCCGGGCGGGTGGGGTTAGGTTGGACAGGTGGGGGTAGGTTGGCCGGATGAGTGGGGCCGGATGGGTGGGGGTTGGCCGGATAGGTGGGGGTAGGTTGACCGGACGGGTGGAGGTTGGCCGGGCAGGTAGGGGTAGGTTGGCCGGATGAGTGGGGCCGGATGGGTGGGGGTTGGCCGGATAGGTGGGGGTGGGGTGGGACGGATGAGTGGGGCCGGACAGGTGGGGGGTCCCTGGCTCACTCGGAGATCGACCGATGGCGCCATGAGACACTAAGCCCCGTCTTGGCCCCACGTGGCTCCAGGCCGGCCAGCAGTGAGCCGTGGGCGCGAGCCTGAGCTGCCCCCGCCTGGCCCCACACACGAAGCCGCCTCCAGCAGGTCCCCCCCCCGCCCCCGTGTGTGCTTTGCAGCGGTGCCGCTCGGCACCAGCTCATCCCGGCACGTTGTCGGGCTCAGGACGATGAAGCTGTTTGAGCAGGAGACACTCGCTTAGGGGGCAAGTGACTGTTTGAATGTTAAATGTGCCATTTTATTATCATTAGATCGCTCCCACCTAATGAAAGCGCATTAGTGCAGCGCAGGCTTTATGGCGCCGCGTGCCCAGCCTGCCCCATTTGTTTCCAAGCGCTCACGTGAGAACCAGCCCAGCTCCTGGCTTGGGGCTCTGGAGCCGACGGCGCCAGCGGGGATGCAGCCCCGTGCGCCAGGCGGGTTGCCGTGGCCCAGGCCAGGTCCTGTGTGGGGACAGCCCGGCCTTGCCCCGGGTTTCCGGCGGAGGGGTTAAGGGCAGCGCTGGGTGTGATGAATCACTTAGTTCAGATGCCAGACGCAGCCATCGGGCTGCCCCGCAGGGACCGCGGAGGGTGCGAGGGCCCCGCCCCGGCTGTTGGTTCCCTGCCGCACTGATCCAGGCCCTGCCTGGCTTGACAGGCTGAGCCGGGCTCCCCATGGGGAGCGGGCGAATCCGCGCAGCGGGCACAGGTAAGGCCATCGCGCTGTGGCCCAGCAGCAGCTGCGGGTCCATTGCCCAGGCTGAGCTGGAGCTGGGCATGCTGGGCGGAGGGTGCAGCCACCCCACCGCCCGCTGCACTGGCGCCCACGCTTCTGGCGGTGCAAGGAGCTCTCGCCCACAATGGCTGAGGGCACAAGGGGATCCAGGGACCCCCTGGCTCTAAGGAACCTGCCTCACAAGAGCGCTAGGTCCAGGGACACGCGACGATCTCCAGGCCTGGTGGATCAGGCAGGTCACTCCAAGGCAGCGAGCCGGGCGCAGGGGGCGGGGGCAGCATTGGTTCTCACACGCAAAGCCACTGGCACAGCAGGGTGAAGGCACCCGGGGAGCCTGCAGCTGGAGCGGGGCAGGAACCCTGGCTTGAGGTGACCATCACAGGGCTGGTGTGGTGCGTTTGGGGGCGCAGAGAGGCGCCCTGCAGCCTTCGCTCTGTGAGCCGTGCTGGAGCTTACAAGACGGGGAAGAACCGGGGCCCAGCTGCCTGCCCGCCGAGGGGACGGGGCTGCTTGGGAGACAGGAGCTGACGGGTTTTGGATGTAACCATTTGTCCCCACCTCGCCATGGGCTGGCTCCGGTCAATTCCCGTTTTATAACTGAACTCAGGTGCTGGGTGTGCTGCAGGAGCGGGGAGCTGGGGTTTCTGTGGGGGCTGGGCTGGTGCCCACAGAGACGCGGGGGCTGGGTGCAGCTGTCGGCAGGCCCAAGGCAGGTTGGTGGAGCCCGCAGGAGGGCGCGAGTGGCTGCCAGGCTGTGGGGCAGGGACCTGACGCCCTGGCGCTGGAGGCAGGTGGGAGGACGATGACCCACAGCTCCGAGAAGCATCACACCTGCTCAGCAACAGCCCCACGGGGCAGAGGGAAGGGCAGACTGGCCTGGAGCGACACAGGGAGCTGGGTTCCCACGCCAGCCAGGCCCATCCCCCCTGCCCAAGGCCTGGGGACCAAGCTGTGCCCCTCTGACCTCCGCTGCATTCCATCTCCGGCACCACGCCACCCATCAGGGGCTAATGCTCCAGCTGCCTCGTTCCCCGTCACCAGCCAGCCCCGGGGAGGGTCCACCTCCCTCTAAGCCAGGGGCTGGGGGGGTCCAGGGCAGGCTGTGTGCTCCACAGAGCCGCCCGGGGGGTGGGGAAACAGGCTTCCAGGTTCCCACATTTGCATTTAACTCGCTGATTAGGGTCCAGGGTGCCCCAGAGCAGAGCAATGAGCTCCCCTAGCAGCCCGGGAGCCAGCGAGCGCCTGGCAGGAGCGCTGAGCAAAGGCCCCCGAGGCCTGGGGCAGGAAGGGGCTCGCGCTCGCTGGATGTACTGGCCCTGCTGCTGCAGCACATCAGGACACAGCTGTCCTGCAGCCCTGGCGGCCTATATAGGTCGACTTAATAGCTGCCATGGCCGATGGCCGCACTCCCCTGCTCCTGGCCGTGGTGAGCGCTTCCCCCACTGAAGGGGGGCAGCACGGGGGGGGGGGGGTGAGGGGCAGGGCTCTCTGTCAGTGCAGCTCCCCCCAGGAGCCCAGCTGCCCCCACGGGCTCTCGGCTCCCTTTTCCTTGCTGGGAGCGGCAGGGTGAGGGAGGAGGGTCAGCAGAGTCTAAGGCCGCATCTGCCCATGGAGCTGGGGTGAGCCCCCGCCAGCTCCCGTGCACACGCTCCCCCCAAGCCAGCCCCTGCAAAGAGCCGTGGCAGCACGGGGGGGACCCCATGGGCTGCCCCTTTGAAAACCTGCCTGTCCCCAGTCCATACCCCTGGGCGCAGGCAGCCAGCACTGCTGGGACTACCCTGCCCTGGCTCGCTGAGCTGGACTCGCCTCCAGCGCCTAGCGTACACGGAGCCTCCCTTCAGGCCCTGGGTCATCCAGGGAGTCTGGGGCAGGGAAGGGAGATGAACCCGGGACTCCCCTGGCCCCGGCCGGCGCCCCAACCCCAGGGCCGGCCTTCCTCGCAAACAGATGTGGTGCAAGGAAAAGGGCCTGGAAGCAGGACTCTGGCTCCATGCCTGGCTCTGCCTCGGTCTGTCTGTCTGCACAGCTCTGGGCAAGGCCCTTCCCCGGCTCTGGGGGGGCCCCGCTCCTTATGGCTGCGGGCAGAGCAGCTCGGAGAAGTTGGCTCCCAGCACAGCTGCAGGCAGCGGGCACGGCGCAGCCCCAGGCGGCAGCTTCATGCCCAGCTGCCAACCGCGGCAGCAGATAACTGGGACCAGGGCGAATCTCCTGCCACGGCGCGGGGGAGGCGCAGAGGCTGGAGTGCGGCTGGCAGCTGACTGGACACGCGCGGTGACAGATGGGTCAGCGAAGCCGGCACAGGCGGGATGGAGCAGGGACCCCCCAGCTCCCCGGGGCGCAAGGGGAGGCGGCTGGAGACACAGGGAGCGTGGACAGGCCGGGGGGCTCCAGCCGCGGTGCCCAGGGGAAGGGGCAGGCAGGGAGCTCTGGCGCTCCCAGCTCGAAGGGCCCCAAGGGGCTTTGGGACCCGCCCAAGCGCAGGGCAGGAGCTGGGGGGCCCTGCAGCTAGGAGGCGGGGCAGGAAGTGAGGAGCAGTGTCTCCAGCCAGGCAGTGGGGGGCTGCTGTTGGCCTCTGAGGACCCATTCCCGGCCCAGCCAAAGGCCCTGGTGGCCCCCAGGGGCCTGCTGCTGCTCCCGCCAGCCCAGCGAGCCGCCCGTGGGCTGGGGGCCGCACGGGCCCTCAAGGAGAAACGCTCAGGGAAGGGGCCAAGGCTGGGCCCGGCCTCCACTACCCAGCGTACACCAGGGCACCGCGCTGCAGAGATTACGAGCGTGATTATGCAAATAAGTGGCTCTTCCAAATTACCATAACTTTAAATAATTAACACCAGCCGCCCGAGGGCTCCTGGGCCCTGCTTCTCATCTGCATATTTATTGCGATTTATAAATGATTCAAACACCCTCCATGGGGCGGGGGGACACGCAGCCTCTGCCTCAGCCCCTGCCCCTGAGTGGGAGTGGGACACGGAAAGTGGGGCAGGCCTGGAGCCAGGGGGAACCAGGCTGGGCCAGTCCCTCCCACCCATTGCGTGGGGTGAGCTGCCCTAGCCCATGGCCCAGGGCGGGTGGAATCGGATCCAACAGTGCAAGGCCAGGCTGGGGCAATGCGCTGGGGGGTGGGAGGGTTGGGCCGGGCAGGGCCAAGCCAGGCCAGGGGGCAGCGCGCTGGGGGGTGGGAGGGTTGGGCCGGGCAGGGCAGGGTCAGGCCAGGGGGCAGCATGTTGGGGGGTAGGAGTTTTAGTCTGGGCAGGGCAGGCCAGGCCAAGGGGCAGCGCGCTGGGGGGTGGGGGTGGGAGGGTTGGACCGGGCAGGGCAGGCCAGGGGGCAGCGCGCTGGGGGTGGGAGAGTTGGGCCGGGCAGGGCAGGGTCAGGCCAGGGGGCAGTGTGCTGGGGGGTGGGAGTTTTAGGCTGGGCAGGGCAGGGCCATGCCAGGGGGCAGCGTGTTGGGGGGTGGGAGTTTTAGGCTGGGCAGGGCAGGGTCAGGCCAGGGGGCAGTGTGCTGGGGGGTGGGAGTTTTAGGCTGGGCAGGGCAGGGCCATGCCAGGGGGCAGCGTGTTGGGGGGTGGGAGTTTTAGGCTGGGCAGGGCAGGGCCAGGCCAGGGGGCAGTGTGCTGGGGGGTGGGAGTTTTAGGCTGGGCAGGGCAGGGCCATGCCAGGGGGCAGCGTGTTGGGGGGTGGGAGGTTTGGGCTGGGCAGGGCAGGGCCAGGCCAGGGGGCAGCGTGTTGGGGGGTGGGAGTTTTAGGCTGGGCAGGGCAGGGCCAGGCCAGGGGGCAGCGCGCTGGGGGGTGGGAGTTTTAGGCCGGGCAGGGCAGGGCCAGGCCAGGGTGCTGGGGGTGGGAATTTTAAGCTGGGCAGTGCAGGGCCAGGCCAGGGGGCAGCGCGCTGGGGTCTGGGGGTGGGAGGGTTGGGCCGGGCAGGGCAGGGCCAGGCCAGGGGGCAGCGCGCTGGGGTCGGGGGGTGGGAGGTTTGGGCCGGGCAGGGCAGGGTCAGGCCAGGGGGCAGCGTGTTGGGGGGTGGGAGTTTTAGGCTGGGCAGGGCAGGGCCAGGCCAGGGGGCAGCGCGCTGGGGGCTGGGAGGGTTGGGCCGGGCAGGGCAGGGTCAGGCCAGGAGAAAGCGTGCTGGGGGGTGGGAGTTTTAGGCTGGGCAGGGCAGGGCCAGGCCAGGGGGCAGCACGCTGGGGGCTGAGCTCTGAGCCATGGGGATGCAGTGCCAGCTATGCAGGTGAATCCCGGGGGTCCCGGCCAGCCCAGCCTGCTCTGTCCCGTGGGCTTGGCCGCTGGCACGGGCTATGCAGAGGCAGCCCAGGGCCCCCGTCCCGCTCCCACCGGGCTGGCAGCAATGAAGCCCTTGGCAGGCAGCTGCGCTAATGCACCATGGCAGAGGCAATCAGGGGAAGTGACAGCAGCAGCAAGTGCTGATGACAATGGCGTCTCGGGGCCCTGGCTATGCGGGTGGGGAGCCAGCCGGGCTCCATGCAGGGAGAAGGGAACCCCGGCCCTGCATGCCGCCTACGGGGAGCGCCCGAGCCAGCCTCCCAAGCTCCCGCGTGGCCAGGAGGGGCTGCCTGCACTCCCCTCCCCCAGAGCCAGGCAGAACCGGGCCGGGGGATGCGGCTGGGCTCGGCCTTAACAGGAGGAGCCCAGCTGCGTGTGTCCAGGAGCCCGCGGGGGATGGAAACGGGGGGGTGGGGGAAAGCAGCAGACGACTGTCAGCACAAATCGCCATGGGCAGCAGGGCAGGCGGGGGCCCGGGAGGGGACGAGGCGTGGGCAGGGGTGGGCCCAGAGGGGATGAGGGGTGGGCAGGGGTGGGCAGCAGGGCAGGCGGGGGCCTGGGAGGGGATGAGAGGTGGGCAGGGGTGAGTCTGGGAGGGGATGAGGGGGGAGCAGGGGTGGGCAGCAGGGCAGGGGTGGGCCTGTGAGGGGACGAGGTGTGGGCAGAGGAGAGCAGCAGATGAGCTCCGGGCCCCACAGGGCCCCAGGAAGATGGCCGTGCTGCGGTGAGTGAGGGCTGGCCCATTGGCCTGGAGCACAGCACTAGGGGGCAAGCAGGCTGCCCCAGCCCAGGGCACCACCTCCCTCCCTCCCTCTGCCACGTGCCCGGCTGCTCCCCCCAGCTCCGCCTGCCCCATTCCCCTGCGGGCCAGGAAGGAGCCAGGCTTCTGGCTGAAACCCTGGGCGGGTGCAGGGTGGGGGGGCTGCAGTGGAGCTGGCTTTCCTCGGCCAGCAGCTCTCGTGTGTCACGTAGCAAATATTCAGCACATTTTTTTCTCCCAAGCATCCTGCAAAGGCGCCGAGCCATAAATCATGCGTGTGCACGGCCGGGGGTGCGGGGGGTGGGCCGTGCTCTGTTCCGCCCTTTCCTGCTGCTCGTGTTCCTGGGGAGGGTTCGGCCAATTACCCCTTTAAGATGCCCAAACTGACTCCAACCAGCGGCACGAATGGCCCCAGCGCGGCGCTCCCGGGGCTCACCCCCACAACAGACCAGAGGCCGGGCCCCATGTCTCCCTTCCCCTCTCTGCCACCTTTCAGCCCCGAGCCACGGGACGCAGCCCAGCTGGGGCCGGTGCCAGCCAGAGCCAGGGTTTGCCCGCACGGGCCAGGACATCCAGCAACAGTGCCACCCAGGGACCCCGCGACACGCAGCACTTCACTACCGCCAGGCACGGCTGCTGGCCTCAGCCCTGGGCACGTGAAGCTAGTGCCCACCTGCGCTGGAGAGCAGGGGAAATGCAGCATGAAAAGAAACAGTTTCCTCACTCCTTGTCGCTGCCCACTGGGCGAGAAGGGAGCGTTTCCTAGGGCTGGGGCAGGAGTCACGAGGCAGCAGGTAGGTCGGGGTGGGTGAACGAACCATCAAGGCTGCCCTTGGTGAGACAATGGGAGAGAAGGGCCGGGCGCTACCTTAGGGGAGGCAGGAAATGGAACGGGAGCGCACCCGGCTGCGGCTGGCACGGAGACAAAGCAGGGGGCTCGGGCCTGGGGGAAGAGCCCGTGCAGGGAGAAAGGAGGCCTTGCCCCGGCGCAGGAGATGCTGCCGGCCGGGGCTCTTCCATTGTCACGCAAGGCCCCATGGGTCCTGCGTTCCTGGTGACAGACACCCGGCCCCCAACAGGAGTGCGGGGATGATGGACTCACTGCAAGGACCAGGGGAGGCAAAGCAGGGCCTGGCACATGGGCATTCAGGCCTGGCCCAGCGCTATTGTCTCTGCAGGGGGTTTGCCTGGTTACCACATCAGCAGGGACGGAGGGGGTGAGGCCGCACGCTCGGGGGATCGGGGGTGGGAGGGACCCGTCGTGTCGGTGAACTGAGGGGCAGAGAGGCAGGCAAGGGCCACAGCTGTGATGGTGAGAGGGGCACAAGGCCCTGACTGAGAGGCCGAACCCCTGGCCCAGCCCGCCTGGCTCGTGTACGGGCCAGAGGCTGCTGGGGGGCTGAGCCACGCGGGCTGCTCACGCTGGGACGTGTTTCTCTGGCTGATTACGCTGAGCAGAAGCCAGGTGGATCAGCCCGCGGCGCCCGAGCGCTTGGCACGCACCAGCTGCTCCAAACAAGCCGAGATTTGTGGCTGAGATTTCCTGCCCATTCCTTGGGCAGCTCTTCTCCTGCAGCACCTGGCACCTGAAACCCGGCGAGCCCCATGCCCGGCTCCTCTCCCCAGCGCCAGCCAGCGGGCCGGGGATGCCAGCCCAGAGCAGGGCGCAGCGGCACGAGCTGTACTAACAGCCGTAGGGGTTGGAGTGGCCCAGGCAGCCGCTGGGAGATAATCGGTGGCTAGGCCCTGAACTAGCAGAGCCAGGCTCCAGCACGGGGCTGCGGAGGACGGGCTAAGAGGGCCTTCGGGGATAGGAGGGAGCGGGAGGCAAAGCTCCAGGACAGCCACAGGTCAGCTGGGCCTGAAAGCCCTGCCAGAGCCTCTGCTGCCCCTGGCCGGCCACCCACCCCCAGCCTCAGCAGCTCCCAGCCCACCCCAGGGAGCTCCAACAGCCGAGCAGCTCTGCCCTGGCTGGGGGTGGACTCCAGCTCCCTCACTAGCCGCTGGGAGCGAACGCGCCCGACCCTGCACTTAGCATCCGACTGCTGGGTGACCTGAGAGGGAAGCCACAAGACGCGAGCCTGCACCGCGGCCAAGGCTCGCCCCACAAGGGAAGCCCAGGAGCCAGGCCGTGACACCGCCTGGGGGTGGATGGGGAGGGAGAGCGGAGCCGCCACACAGGACGGCAGCCCGGAGGTTGGTTCATGAACAATCACACTCTGTTATAGGCGTAGGGGGGGAAGCTGGGCTGTTGCCACGCTGGATTAACTCAAATCACTGCACCCCCCATCCCTCCCCAGACGCTTTGCCCCTGCAGGCTCCACGCCCCGCGCAGCTTTCGCACTGCTGCCCCGCAGGAAAACCACCACTTCCTGTCCAAGTACTGCCCCCGCACCCAGCACCCACCTCGCCTCCCTTCCCCCTGCTGGCAGCAGCAACAAACAACCCGAGGGGAGGAGCCGGCGTCACCAGCCATAAATGACATTTAATATTTAAACGGATAGGAAAAGACACACAGCCGAACTAGTGCAAACCAGACAGGCAGGGCTGGGCAGCTCCAGTGTCCAGTCCAGCCACTGAGAAGTTAGCAAAGATGACCGTACCCGCGCGGCTGGCTCTGGGGACTGAGTCCTGGAGGGAGATAAGCCGCTTCCTTGGCATCGACGAGGGCAGTGGAGTCAGTAGGGGGGGCAGCTGCGGAGAAGAGCCCTGGCACACGCCCAAGTGAGCAGATGCAGTTATTCTGGCTCTCCGGCCCCCTGTGACCAGAGGAGGCGCTGTGGCGCTCCTGCCCACAGGCTCAGCAGACAGTGCGGGTGTGAATGAATGTGCGTGTGCTGTGGAGCGCCTGCCCACGTATACTCTCCAGGCACCGTGTGTGTGCGCATGTGCACATGTGTGTGGACAAGGGCAGGGGTACATTTTATTTCAAGGATACTTTAAACAAAACTGTGTGCTAGGCACCAGCCCCTGGAAAAAGAAATGACTCAAAATCAATCGCCATGCCTGGGAAACAGAAAACCATGTGCAAGGAAACCCCACATGCAGCAGCAGAGTGAGCGTGAGTGTGCGAGATGCACACCCAGGCGTGCCTGGACTGTGCTGTCACACGCAGATCCCCACTGACAGCTGCACCAGGAAACCAGCTTCATTCTTCGCTGGGTTTTTTAAGCCAGGTGAGAAAGCGTCCCCTTTGGCTCAGCTGAACAGGAAGGAGTGACAGTGGAAACGGGGGCTGCCAGGGCCCCTCCCGTCGGCCCAGACACACACGGGCTGGGGGGTTAAGTTATAAAATAAAAAGACAGCAGGCACTGAGGAGGAAAAAAGCCCCTGAAGACCAGCTCAGCTTCCCCTCCACTGAGAATGGAGCAGTCCCCAGGCTGGAGCAGCATGGGGGTTGCGCGGGGTGGGGCAAGCTGGCAGGACCTCGGGGAAGGAACACTGACCAGTCCGGTCCGGAGGTGCCAGCTCACCCCATCCGAGGGTATTGCAGCCGCTGTCGGCCGGCGAGGCGCAGACAGGTCTGCGGTCGCTCTGAGGGAGGGGTTGGAGAAGAGGGCTTTAGATTAACATTTTCCACCATGCAGGAAATCCTGGGTGCATACAAGACAGCGGAGGTGGTGACAATCTGTAAATGCAGCATTTCCCAGGCAAGGCGCTTGTTGAGGGGCCGCCAGGAGCTCTCTGGAGGCCAGTCTGAGGGTCGCCAAGGCCTGGCGTGGGCTGGCTCACGGATCTGCGAGGCAGAGTATTTCTGAGGCTGTGGAAAATGCGTCCCTCCAGGCAGCCTCCCGGGCTATGCTGAGGTCTCTGCTGGCTTGCTCTCTGTGTCGCTGTCACTCAGGTAGCCCCTGGAGGAGTCCCTGGACCTGGGCATGCTTTCCAAAGGGGCTCGCTCCTCCTCCGATTTGTCACAGGCGAACTGCCGGCGGTAGCCTGGGGGGCTGCACGGAGGGAACAAGGTTAGCAAACAACCAGGGAAGAGCAGACATCACCTCGGGAGATGCATGTCAGGCCCTGCCTTGGGCAGCAGTGCTCCCCCCTATGGGGCTGGGCTTCTTCCAACGCCCACCCCGGGGCTCAGATCCAAACCCCCAAACCTCAGAGCCTCGGCTGGGCAGCAGGGAGGCCAGGCCACGCTGCGGGAAAGTGGGTTGGAGGCCAGTTGAGTGACTGGGCCCTGGTTGGCAGTCTCCGCAGGCACACAAGGGCTCTTATCCTGGGAGGGGGGGCTCAGAGGAGCAGGCCCCCAGGCTTTCCCCAGCACCCAGCTCCCTGATGCCATTCAGGCAGGCCTACCAACAGAGGGGGGCAAAGGGGGCAATTGCCCAGGGGCCCGGGTGATTTAAAAGGTCCTGGGGGCCCCCAGCTGCCACCGTTGCTGTGGTAGTGGTGGCCGGGAGCCCTGGGCCATTTTAAATCACCTGGGCGGGCCTCAGGGCTCGCTCTGCAGAAGCAGCAGGCTGGGGAAGTTGGTGGCTGCCCCGCCCCTGCAAGGAAACGTCTCTTCTCCACTGCGGGCACCAGCGCCAGGCAGGTAGGGCTGGGACCGCTCTGTGCTCCCAAGCTTCAGCTGTTCTGCCCCCTAGGACTGTGCTGGGAGGGGGATCCCTGCTCTGCGCTGGCTCAGTAGGGCCGAGGGGTGTGGCCAGGGGGCAGGGCATGGGGGTGGGTCTCTGTGGGGAGGTGCTGGGCAGTGGGGGAGGTTTCTGTTTTTTGGAGTGCTAGGCAGTGGGGGGTTGTTGGTGGGTGCTGGGCAGTGGGGGGTTTGTGTGGGGTGCTGGGCAGGGATGGTGGTCTGCAGGGCACTGGGCAGTGGTGGGGCTGTGGGCAGGGGAGGCGCTCGGCATAGCGGGTCTGGGGGAGGCTGGGCATAGGGAATTGGGGGGCCTGTGTGGCGCGGCATGGGCCCGCCCCAGAGGGGAAGGGGCCCTCTGGCAGCACAGGGCTGGGCGGGCCCATGTGTGTCTCCCGGTTCAGTGCGTTATTATCCTGTGCTGATGGCCAGCCGAACTCGCAGGCATCCGAACTCCCTGGCGCAGCTCTGCTCCTGTACGCAGCCTTCTGCACCGCCACCTCCTAGTGCCCCCTTCTCCCAACCCTGAGCACGGGCCCCCAGGCACTGCAGCCAGCCAGCCGGAGCCCTGAGGAGTGAGATAGCGAGGGGGCACGTCCGTTGTGGGGGGAGCCCACCGGCACAGCCTGCCCCCACCCCTGGAGAACACCCAGATGTTAGGGGATGGGCTGTCCTTTAGTGGCCCAAGCACAGGCTCTTGGGATTGGGCTCTGCCTCAGTTTCCCAGTTGCAATCAGGGGTACCAGCCATGGGGTGAGGAGTAACTAACATCTGCAAAGGGCTTTAGACCTCAGACCAAAGGGACGCCAGGGAGACTGAGCCTTACTACTACGTCCCAACATTTACTGGGCACTGGGACACACCTCAGAACAGCACTCTGCCCTGCCTTGGGCCCGGGAGCAGCTAAGCAGGGCTGCCATCACATGTCCCTGTGAGCATCCGACAGAGACAACAGCAGATACACCCAAGGATCTGGCATTGCTGGCACTGCCGTCTCTCCTCCAGTACTCCACCCTGGACCAAGATACCAGCAGGGCCGTATCCGGTACTACCCAGACCCTGCTCTGAGACAGGTGCCCACTTTATAGATTGGGAAACAGGCAGAAAGGAGGGAATGGACTTGCATCCAAGAGTTTTAAAAGAGCTGGCTGAGGAGCTTGCTGGAGTTTGGATTTTCAATAAGTCCTGGAGCACTGGGGAAGTGTCCAGAAAATGGAAGAAAGCCATTTTTTAAACGAGTAAATGGGATGACCAGGGTCATTATAGCCCTATCAACCTGACATCGATCCCAGGCAAGATAATGGAGCCCCTGACACAGGACTTGATTAATGAAGAATTACAGGAGGGTAATATAATTAATTATATGGAAAATAGGCCTGCTCAAACTAATTGGATCTCTCTTTTTGACATGAGTACAGGTTTGGCTGATAAAGGTCATAGTGTTGACGTCATATATGTAGATTCTCTAAGGTGTTTGGTTTGGTACTGCATGACATTTAGATTAAAAACTAGAAAGCTATCAAATTAAGCTGGCACAGATTACATGAATTAAAAGCTGGCTACCGGACAGGCCTCGAAATACGGAATCGTCATCGAGCAGGTGAGTTTTTAGTGGGGTCCTGCGCTAGTTAACATTTTTATCAATAGAAAACATAAAATCATCACTGATAAAGTTTGCAGATGACACAAAAATGGGGGGAGTGTAATGAGGAGGACAGGTCACTGATCCAGAGCGACCTGGCTCACCTGGTAAGCTGGGTGCATGCAGATAATGTGCTGTACTATGTCTAACTGTAAATGAATACACCTAGCAGCAAAGGTGGCAGGCCATATTTACAGGATGGGGGACTCTGAAAAGGACGTAGGGGTTGTGTGGCCAAAACAGCTAATGCGACCCTTGGATATATGAACAGGGGACTCTGCAGTAGGAGCAGAGAGGTGGTTTTACCTCTGTAGTGATTGCTGCTGGAATCCCGTGGCCCGCAATTCCAGAAGGATGTTGATAAATGGGAGAAGGTTCAGAGAAGAACCACAAGAATGATGGAAGGATTAGCAAACCTGCCTTAGATTGCCGAGAGGGGCTCAGTCTATATAGCCGAACAAACAGAAGGTTAAGGGGTGACTTGTTTAACCTAGAGGTGCCTACATGGGGAACAAATATTCGATCCTGGGCTGTTAAGCCGAGCAGAGGCAGGTCTAACAGGGTCCAATGGTTGGAACCTGAAGCTAAACCAAGACTGGCAATAAGGCGTACGTTTGTACGGGTGAGAGGAATTAATCACTGGGACAATTTACCCAGGGGCGGGGCTGGGGAGGGGGCGAAGGAAGAATGCTCCATCCCTGACCATTTTAAAATCCCAGCTGGATGTTTTTCTTGCAGCTCTGCCTTAGGAATCTCGTTGGGGCAGGTCAGACTCCATGATCACAGTGCTCCCTTCTGGCCAGGGACTCCCTGAATTGCCAAGAACACCCAGCAGATCAGCACCAGAGTTCCTGGCTCCAGCTGGGCCTTTTGCTGGACAGAGACAGGGATGGCCGCTCCCACTGGAATGCAGGGGCAAGGAGGAGGCGTTCAAAGTTTCTGTTGTTCCCAAAAGCTGGTTGTGTTTGTGTATGCGTGTGTGTGTGTGGGGGGGGGGGGGGGTGGTAGTGGTTTTTAAGTACTAGCATTCAGCTCCGGATAATTGGGAGAGTTGTGTGTTGACATGGAAGCTGCATTCCCCCAGGACTGCTTCTGCCACCGCAGACTGTCAACCTGGCAGCTTTCTTTACGAGGGCTCATTAGTCTTTTTTATTATTTTTAAGACATTTTCAGACCATTTAGAGAGATTTACTCTCCCCTGGAGTTAGCAGAGCTAAGCAAGTAATCTGCAACAAATCATGCATTTGTTGAATTGCACCTCTATCTGCTCAGGAAGCGTTTGCGAGAAGACTGTGAAATTGCAGAATTCGTCCATTATTTAAAGTTTTGTACCTATTTTTTCCCTGTGAAAAGAAATTGCAGACGAGAAAATTCACTATTTGAATTTTGCGCTGGGTAGGCAGTTACTTAGGTCATATGGGACCATTTCAGTTTCCTGATTGGATAATGGTTACTAAGCAACAGCGCAAATTTTAAATAAGGGCTTTGCCATCAGCAAATATTCACACTTGAAATTTGCTTCCGGTGAGCGTCTGTGCTAGAGAAACTCGTCCGCTGGAGGGTCTGTGGGGTGAGCGCACCGACAAACCCAACCTCATCTTCCCATCCAACATCTACAGACATTTCCCTGCCTATTCGCCCAGCTCTGGGAACCCAGCGCAGCCACCCAGTCCAGGTGACCTGGGGGAGCTCACAAGTGGATTTCATTTCTATTCAAGGCGGCGAAGGTGCGAGGCTACATTATCCGTGTCTGCCTGGTAATCTGTCCTGCTCACCAGTCATGGAGCGTTCACACCCCTTCCCCTCACCTCTACCAGCCTGCGCCTTCCCCCCGCTTACGTCCCCTTTGAGCGCAGCCGCTGATTCAAACCCTTTAATGCCAGCCTTGGCCAGACAAGAGAAACTGCCCCCTCCATTGCTGTTACGGCAGCTCCGGCATCACACACGTTACAAACAAGCAGCGCGGCAGCCCCAGCTGCAGGGGATTGTTCCAGCAATTGAACACTTTAAAAGAATTGTTTAAAAAGCTTCTTTCCTTCTCAGATAATTCTCCCATTCAAAGCTGTCGGAAACAATTTAATACACAAATAAATTCCTGCTAGAAAAAACCCGAACCCTGACCGCAGTCGCTTCCCTTCCCCCTCCCTGCACAGCCTTCCCAGAGCTGCCGTTCCTGACTGGCCTCTCCTGCAGATCTCGCACCTAGCCCCCGGGGGGCCACCAGGAGCAAAGGGAGCGGCTCCCCCCTGGCTGCCGGACTAGTGACACCTAACACAACCTGCGCCCTGACCGGGGTGGGGAGCTAGCTGGAAATGCCGCCATTTCAATACCCAGATTGTGTCATATGCCAAGTGCTGGGTCCCTCCAACAATCCTGGGGGGGCAGTGACCCCACAACACCTGCCTGAGATGAGCATTCAGCAGCTTCAACCCACATTCCTCCTGTGAGCTAAAAAAGCACAGCTGTGCTGCCGAACGTGGGCTCCTGGGGCATGGTCCTAGAACCATTCGGCACTCCCCGAGCCCAGCCGCTTCCGGCTCATCCCTCCACATCTCCCACCCAACTGCCTGCTTAAGAAAGAACCCAAAAGTGACCAGAGCTACAGAACAAGGCCCTGGTCCTCCAGGGAGCCCAGCCACAGTCAGCCAGAGCAGTGCCCCACTCCCGCACCACGCCATATGTACCTGTGTGAGGGGGTGTCTCTCTTTCGAGGTAACCAGCTGCCCCATTAATCCCAGAACGGTCAGGGAATTGGGGGGCTACACAGAGGAGGGCAAGTGACGACTCCTAGCCCACAGGGAATGCCCAGGGGCCCATGGCACTGCCTGCTTTCCGTGCGCAGCACCACACCGGGTTTGCTCATGGGACGTCTGGGGAGAATCACACGGCCCCATCCCCAGCGGGAGGAATTCACGGAGAGTTTTCCATTTCCAGGGGAAGTGCCCAGGGCAGGGCCTAGAGCCCAGCAACTCTCGCCCCGCCTCGCCCTTGGACACAGTGCCGCTCACGAAGCTGCAGACACACACAGCTGCCCCCCCCCCCCCCGCCTCACACAACACACACCTGGCAACGGGCGTGGCAGTAACGCCGGCCTGGGCAGGGGGCTCCCTGCATACGCATGCCATTCTGCTGGAGGTTTCCAGTCCTCGTCCCCGCCCTTCGCAAGCCCACAGTCCCCGCGCAGGAGGTGGAGGCGCAATCTAGCCCATTGTCCGGGGTGCTGGGAGGGAGGCCAGCCCGTCGGTGTGCACGAGTAACATCCCCTGGCTCAGACGGAAACTCAGCAGCAGCAATCACATGGTGAGCACCCCCGGCCCTCAGTGGGCCAAGGGGAATCTCAAAGCACCCCCCAGTAAACCACTCTGCCTGGAATCCCAAAAGCGGGGGGAAGAGCTCTGCGAAAGGGGACTCTGATACAGGGCGGCCCAAGGGGGCTGTGAACCAGCCCGTGGAGCCACCTCCTCCTTACAGAGCTGAGATGACAGATCGCAGCATGCCAGGCACCAGCTTGATTGGAGCAGCACTGCATGCTGGGATGTGTAGTCTCTGCTGGCCACACTCTGTATCGGAGCTGATGGTAGCTGCAGCTGGTTCTGCTTCACGCAAAGATGGCTCAGAACCGGCACCCTTGAGCTGAACACCCCTGAGCTCTGGGACGCCTGCACTGTCCCATTTTGGTGACAAGCAGCCTTGTCTCTCACCACGTGGTGGAGGCGCGGTGCATGACATTACACAGCACAGTCAGTGTGGGAGCTTGAGAGAACCACGGGCTCTGTGTCCAGCTGCCTCATCTCTAAGGGTGCCAAGGAGCCCTCAGCTGGGGCCAGCATGGGTGCTGCCGGCTCGGAGTTACAACACCCCAGAAGCAGTCAGTATGCTTCCGACAGGCCAGCGGGAGAGAGCAAGAGGGCAGGGCATGAAGACATCTGATGATTTCCATGGCCTTTTCAAGTTTGCCCATGAGACTGCAGAGGGTCTGCAGTGGTGGGGTGTGGGAGCTGTTCATGCCACGGCAGGTTTATTCTGGCAGCACATGCTCCTCGTTAGGGCCTTTTTATATACAGCCTGATGCTCGTCTTTCCTGCACTAACTAATCCCCGGTCTGAACCGGGAGCGGGGGATCCTGCAATGCACTGTGACCCATTAATTTCAGGAGAAATAAATACAGCCGCATACGTAACGGTTTCTGAAAGGCCGGGAGGGATTAGTGCTTCTCAGTGTCCTGCGCGCGCCAGCCGCTAATCCCTGGAAAGGAGACACTAGCAGCAAACACCCTTTGTGACTATTGCCAGCGCGCTGCACTCCCACTGGGGCTTTGCCTGGGTTGCATTGACACGGGAGTGTATGGAAGCCAAAGGCAGGCCCCACGCCTCACCCCACAGCGAGTTCCACGGGGGAGCCCTACGCTGCAGCAGCTGGAGCTGCGTCCTTTTCCGGCAGGTTTCCAAACGGGCCGGGCTCTGCCAAGCGGCAGCGCCGGCCAAACCCCACAGCAGTGATGTGGCCTCATGCTGAACACAGGCGGCTTCAATGCAGCAGTGGGGAGGAGCGGGCTGACTGACGGAGGTGGGGCCCATGCCACTCTCAGCCCTGGCAGGGTTAGTAATTCAGGGCCTGCAAACCCCAGAGTGCCCCAATGCCACCGGCACACCCCTCTCCGAGCAGTGCCGGGCTGGCGGGATTACAGCCCCCCCTCCCCCCACATGGTAAATCAGCTGCTGAGCCGCCCTGCCCGAGGCCATTAGGGTTTCCCAGCGTGACTGATTTATCTGGAGTAGCCGGCTTAGCTGGGCTCGGGCAGCTGTGGGGCGGGGCAGTGAGTTCAGAGGCATTCCCCGAGCTAGAGGCATGCTGCCCGGGTGGGCTGGGGCAAGGGGTTAGGGGCAGCAGGGAGTGGAGAGTGACTGGGGTTAGTGGCACACGGGCATGCTGGCATGCTGCACTGCACACCACTCGGCACCTACTGCCTTAGTCGCTCTCGGGCCGGTAGAGGTATTTCATCATCAGGCTGTCCACCTGCTTCTTCCGCTTCTTCTCCTCCTTCTTCAGGCGCTTGCTTGATTTCTTGGCGTCCCTCCCCTCTGTGGCTCCCTCCCCTTCAGAGGCTGGGCTCTTCTTCTTGGGGCCCTTCTTGACGCTGGAGCTGCTGTGGTAGGAGCTGGACGAGGAGTCCGAGGAGGACTCCGAATCCGAAGGCAGCTTCTTCTTCTTGGACTTCTTCTTGGCGTGTTTCCTGGCGCTCTTCTTGCGCTCCTCCTCCGAGGAGTCATCTTCGGAGCTGCTGCTGCTCCTCCGGCCCTTGCTGCTGTGCGGCCGGGAGCAGTCCAAGGCTGAGGCGGAGCGGCGCAGGCTGCTGAAGGAGCGCTCTGAGCTCTCCGGCCGTGTGGCGCTCCTGGCGCTCCGCACGCTCCTCTTGTCCTCCTCCTCCGAGTCCGGGTCCAAGCTGGAGCGCTTGAACTTGATGGGCTTGTAGTTGAGGACCTCGTTGATGGCAGCCTCCAGGTCAGGGTCCAGGTAGGAGCGGTGGCTGACGGGCCGGATGTCCGAGTCCTCCGGCTGCATCTCCTTGGAGGCGGAGGTCCTGGGCCGGGGGGGCACGGAGAAGCTGCGCCCGAGCGAATGCTGGCTGTACAGGGAGCGGGTGTCGCTCAGAGCCACGCTAGACACGTCATCCAACTCATCCAGCCGGCTCCTGCTCAGGGAGAGCCGGGAGTCGACCCGGCTGCCCAGGGTCGAGGTCTCCAGCCCCAGCTCTGCCCGGTGGCTCAGTGGCGGGCTGAGGGCACTGGAGATGCCAGCCAGCGGCTCGCTGAGCCGGGACGTGCTGCGCCGCAAGCTGCCCGGGCTTGAAAGCGTGAAGCTCAGTGTGGACCTAGCATCGGCCTCGTCAGCCTCCAGCCCTTGCCGGGAGGAGGCAGCCCGGCTGGCCGGGGCGGACAGGGCAGAGGCCTGGTCAAAGTCAGCCGTGGTGACAGGCCACCTCTTCTCCAGCCCCTTCCGGGCTCTGCTGCTGGCCTCCGAGAAGGCTTGTGAGATGACAGAGACCCTGTCATCAGGGTCCTCGCTGCTTGGGGCCTTCTTCCACGAGCTGACGGAGCCGGTCTCCTCCTGGCCGCTGGCTGCCGAGCTGCGCTTGGCCTTGCGGAAAGACCTGTCTGGGGAGGCCGGCCGCTCGCTCAGGGTGGAGAAGAGTGTCTCCTCGTCCCCCTGGCCACCAATAGAGTCCTTCAGGTTGAGCCGTTTCCTGTAGCTCAGGGAGCTCATGACAGAGACCGGCCGCTCCTCGGCCTCCTTGGGCTCTCTGCCTTCCTTCCCCTCCTTAGGGGCCGAGTTCAGGGCCGGCCTGAGGAGAGTGACCAGTGGACAGCAGCAAATGGGGAGGGAGGGGGGAGAGAGAGAGCAGGTGAGATCAGAGAGAGACACAGGGCAAAGGAGAGAGGAAGGCAGCAGAGCAAACCCAGCTAAATAATTTGCATCAGTGGAAAACAGCTTCCTGGGAAATGTCATGCAAATGAGGGTATTGTTCTATCCCATCGCTTTTATCCCCCTTTAAAACGTGTCATTCAATTATTTCATTGTCAACTACCTGGAGCCGCCGCCTTTGATAGCCAACTTATCCCCAACACCAAACGCTCTACATCTGCACCGCCGAATAAATTAAACCAATTAAGAGAAACAGCCTCGGCTCTGTGGAGGGGGGAGAAGCCCCTGGGATCCCTGAATCCAGAGCAGGAAATTGCTTTTATACCAAACCAATCTGTACTCATCAGGTAGCCGCTTCTCCAGGCGAGGGGTGCCAGGCCCGCCCAGCCCCGCGGGTGCTCCCCTGAGGCACAGGGGAAAGCCACGGACAGGGCCCTGCTCACAGCAATCCCACCTGCTGAGCGAACCAAGGGGCAGAGCAGTAGGAGCCGGGGGCTCGGTCGCGGCTCCAGCGCTTCCAGCTCAGACATCTTTGGTACCTTCCGATTGATATGTTTGAAATTCAATGCGAGTAGTTGCCATAGCAATGAGTGCTCTATCCAGAGATCAATACACACTCCCCGTGGGCTTGGCCTCTCAGGGGTACAAAGCAGGGGTAGCTGGATACTTTTACTGCTCTGCCCACCAGCATCACGCCGGCTCCTGGCCAGCTGTGGGAGCCATCGCTGCAGGCCCAGCCCTGATTGGTCAGTGTTCTCTGGAGACAGCACGTGGCGGGGGGCGGCCCGTGCTTGGCTGCTGGGGGGCACCCTCCTGGATGGCACAGCTGCTCCAGCCCTGGCGAACCCTGCACCCGGCAAGTGACCGAGTGACGGAGACCAGCTCCCTCCCCCACGGGGCTGCTGAGCCCGGGGTCCCCGGAAGGGAAGCGCCGTGAGAGCTGCTGGGTGACAGCCCCCCCGCCCGGTGGCTATGGGGAGAAGCGATGGCAAGTGGCTGTTTCCCCGGGACGCTGACCCCACACTGACCTGGAGCTCTTCCAGCTGCCGTCATCAGAGACTGCTTTGGAGGAGCCTTTGTTCCTGGAGAGCCACGATTTCACTCCATCCACACGGTCCTCCAGCTCCGAGTCCACGTCTGAGTCCCCCTCGCTGCCAGAGGGAGAGATCCGGCGGGAGAGATTAGCGCCTGAGGCAGGCAGCCTGGCTCCCCATGCAGCTACGGGCTCTGCCAAGCGGGGTCCGAGTGTGCCGCCCTACGGACCGGGACACGCTGCAACGCGGGCTCAGCTGGAACCTCGGAGCCTCCCGCTGGCAGGCCCCCCAAAGTCCTGTCCCATTGGCCGGGCAGCCCCGCGCGCCCCCAGGAGAACGTTCCTGGCTCAGCCCGGCAGGGGAAGGGGCTCCCAATCCCTCGATGTGGGGCAGGACCTGGCGAACGTGCGGCCCCCTCTTGGGGCAGGGATCCTGCCTTGGACCCCGAGTCGAGTGACTCACTCCCGGCAAAGCCCGTCTCCCACACCTCCAGCCCGGCTGCGAGCTGGCCACGAGCGGGCAGTGCAAGCCGCACTCCTCCCTAGACTTCAGAGAGCTCCAACGGGCTGCACACCTGCCCTGCCCACGTTGGAAACACAGCCACAACGGCACTGACGCTGCAAATCTCCCGGCGCCAGGCCCACTTCTTGTGGGGTGGGGCAGTGCCCAGACAGGGACTGAGTGGGTGACAGAGGGATGAACAGCACCCAGGAGTCCTGGCTCCCTCTCCTGTGCCCCACCCATGAGCAAGTGCTGCTTCTGCCCGCCTCAGAGACGTGTCAGATGCTGGCTGAGGTCACGTTCTGTTTTCACGGTTGGATGGTCAGGGCCTGGCGCAGGGAGTGAGCTGGCCTTCCCAGGCACGCCTGGGGGACCAAAGCACTCTATGAATTAACGCACAGGCAGTAAGCCCAGCACTGCTTAGCAATACACAGTGCACCAAGCGCTGCTCCCCCCACATTAACCGGCTCCGCAGGGCAAGCCCCCTGCAACGCACCCCCTCAGTGCGCTGGCTAACTGGCCATGAGGGAGCATGGCGAGGCCCACACCTTGGACAGACACTTTTACTGAGCAGTTCTTACTGCTCCAGCAATTTTACATCTCCACAATTGTGCTCTCAATTAGACACAGAAACTCTGTGCAAAGGGCTCGCGTTAGTTTCATTTAAATGCCGCTATATTATGAACCGGCTGCGCCCTTGGATCGATCAGAGCCCTGGGCTCAGAGCCAAGGCCCCCTCTAACGGGAGACAGGCAAAGGGAGCTGAAGGAAAAGGGAACAACGCTTCCAAATGCTTCCCAGAAGGACATTGGACCAGGCCTGCGGGGCTGTGTGTGCACATAAGGCAAAGTTTACAGAGGAGATACTTGGCGGCACGCACATCACCCTGCCATTTGGAACACTGATCTCTGCTCCAGACAGACCCGGGAGCGAAACAGCAAGGGCTGCTGCAGGTCAACACTGGGATGCACCGGCAGAGCTGTGGGAGGGGGGCAGGCAGGAGCCAAGGCTGGGCTAGCAGGGGGGCTGTGGGTTGGGATTGGGGGGCACTGGCAGAGCCGGGGGAGTGGGAGCCCAGGCTGGGATAGTGGGGGCTGTGGACTGCGTGCATGTGACAGAGAACACACACATGCCCAGGCTGCAATAGGGGATTGAGGGGGACAGTTTCTCCAAGGGCAGCCAAACCGGGCCTCTGTTCAGCTGGACCCAATAACCCCGCACGTTGTGCGATTCTTCATTCCCTGGTGCAGCTGCCCCGTGCCCTGCCCACGGTCACTGCAAAAGCACATTGGGACGGCTGCAACACGAGGCTCTGAATGACCCTTGGACACCTGAGCTGGTGGCTCACGGAGCAGGGTGGCTAGGGCCAGCCAGCTAGGCAAGCCCGGTGGAGCGGTGACCCCAGCAGACTAGTCCTGGGCACAACAGGGGCCAGCCAGTGGGCTGTGCTCTGCACGCAGCTTCCCCCAGCGATTACACTGAGAGTGGCTTGGGATGCAGGCTGGGATGCTTTGTATAAATTTAGAAAAATATTGTTCAACACGTCCCTCACTGTGGATCTGCTGGGCTTCCCCCCAACCCAGGGGATAAATTTCCTTTCATCCGTATCAGCAGGAGAGGCCCTTCAGTACAGAATTATGTCGCTGAATAAATAACAAAGGGGAGAAAGAAAAGCAAGAAACAGGCTGCAATTCTGGGAGTGAATGAAATTTCAAATCTGCAAAGAGCAGAGGGTTGGGAGGGAAATAAGTGGGCTCATTTTATAGGCCTCCATCAAGTGCAAAATTACAGCAAGGAAGAGCTATGTTGATGTCTCTGGGTAAACAGGAGTTTAGCAGACAGAACGGAAATGACTCTGGCAGGCTGGGTGCCCAAGTGTGGCGGGCAGATTTACAGTGGCAGGCGAGCCCCTCCGTAACGACACAGCTGTCTGATTTATACACACACATAAAGAAAGCCCGATCTGGCTTAAAACAGCGAATTTATAACCACCGTTCATAACCCTATTGATTGCCTGTAGAAAGAAGGTGCTGTATGCACTGCAAAATCTCTCTCCATGTTAGAAGCAGTTCTGTATAAATCTCTGTTAATACATAACTGTTTACTGCTTTCATTAGGGTTATAGCAATAACAACTGTATCTATAAGTAAATCGAAACATTATTTTCCTTCCCATCTCACTCGGCTCAATAACTCTGCCCTGGCTTCCCCCAGCACTAACTGCTGGTAAAAGGGAAGGAAGTCTCTCGGGAACCCAAGGTAACTTTGTTAGAATTGCAAGTGTGCCTGGGAACAGATATATAATGTGATCTTAAATGAGCATTTTATCTGCCTAGCCTTAGGGCTCTTCTCTGCCTGGGGAGCATGGGGCGGAATCGCACAGGGGACGGGCTATTATAGACCCTGACTATGAATTCTCCTTGTTAAATTCAAAGCAATGGACTGCACTTGATCATACAAACGTCTCCCTCCTCTGCAATATAGCGCAGGCAACGCTTGGTTATTTTCCTTAAAAACAATAAGCCTCATAAACAAACTCTGGGGGCAGCTGAGATTTTAAATCGTCGGAATTAAACTTGATGTCAAACACAATTTATGTCCAGACTAGTGTGCCATTAGTTAACTGGGATCCAAATCACAAGGGAACAAACAAACGGAGCCTGAGCTGCGGAGGATATTAATTGTGTGTGACAACAAGGCTCCAGTGGCCCTCTATCACTGTTACACACGATTACATTTATCATTAGCTGTTATAGATCCTTTCACAACCAACAGCCCCTCCTGGCTCAGGAAAGAGACCTCACTGGCAAAGCCAGTCCAGAGACACCCAAGCCTCTGACCCCTCGTCTTCAAACCCAGGGCCTGTGAAATAAAGGAAGGCTCTGCAAGGCACACCTAGCCCGGCACAGCACAGAGCCGCTGGGGCAGGGCAGCACCTAATGGCACTCCCTCCACATGCTCCCACACTTCTCTCCTCTCCCTACAACCTGGCGGAGCCTGTGAGGGATCGAGGGACAGCGAAGATGCCCCAGACAGACCAGACATTCCCAGCGGCACCATTTGTGATCACTAAACCTCGGGCTTCAGGGCATCGCGGCTGGGCAAGGGAATGACTCACTCTCATCCACACGCAATTGCTCCACTGGCCAGGTGCATCATGGGGCTTTATACTTTCCTCTGAAGCATCAATTATCAGCCAATGCCAAAGGCAGGAGACCAGACCAGCTGCTCTGACCCAGCATGGCATCTGAAACCAAACGACCAATATCCACGCCCCACAAATCCCCACTCCCTGCCAGCTGCTGCACTGGGGCCTGATCCCCCACTGGGGGCGCTGTTCTGGCTTTGGAGAGGTCAGGAGCCACTGAGACGGCAAACAATTGGGGACCTTCTTTGTTATCTGTCTGTTCCCAGGCCGAACACACTGCTTATCTGACGGGGCTTCAGGGACAGGGAGCCTGGGGGAGTGGTCACTCTGGGGGCAGGGGGCACTTGTCCTAGGTGTGCACAGCTTTGCCTGTTGCCTTGTGAGGAGAAGGGATGAGTTATTGTCTCATCATATTCCCAGGACATCCAGATTTATAATTGATTTCCTCTCCGTTCCAGGAGCGGCTACGGAAGATGCTGCCGGGACTCCCGGGGGAGAGGCGCAGCCTGTCAGTTACGTTGGCAACGTTACCTGCGGAGCCTGGTGTGACGCGAACAGCTGCTCCAGGCATGGCTGAAGTGAGCCCAGCGGGCTGAACGCTCACAACGCAGCCCCTGGAGACTGCCAATCCCAGCATGCAACGGTGCCATCCCGAACCAGCCAACCAAGAGCTGCAGGGGCTCGGGGCACCCCCCACCCAGTGACACAGCCCCCCTCCAGCTATGGGCCTCTGCGATGCGGCTCCAGCACTGGTCCCTCATGGCACGGAGAGGCTCCCGGCCCGGCGGGGGGGTGTTAGAGGTTTAGGGCTAGTGCACATGCATGGAGCGCGTTGTGGGGGCGACATGCAGGGCCCAGCGGCGGGCTCCTTCCAGGCATGCTCAGGGTTAGGAACAAGGGGTTATTTAATTGGAGAGGAGAGTTGAGATCCTCACAGTTTATTCTTTCTTTTCTGATACTTTGTCACCACGTCCTGCAAACTGAGAATGGGGGGGGGCAGGGGGACAAAGAAAATAAATGAACTTAAAGAGGCAAAACGGAACAAAACCACAACAGAAACGAACCGGGGCAAACCAACGAGCACAACTAGGGAGGGGGGTAACGAGGAGGGGTTGGCAGCCCCTAGCTCAGACAGCAGCACTGTCTCCCGTGGGGAGAGCCCAACGCACTTCCCCACACTTGCAGATTACAGCGCGCCAGGGCCAGATCCCAGGTCTGCTGAGTGCGAGTCCGGCGTCTCAGTGCGCAGCCCCAGCCCGGCGCCCCGGCCACCTGCGGCGGGCACTGGAGTTGCTAGCGATGCTTTCTGACGATGGTTCTCGGGGTGGCGCAGCAGGCAGTACTCAGCTGCTCCCCTGCAGGCGTGCCCCATCATAACACCTAAGTCTTCGAGAGCATTTTCCATCCACTGCTCTCCACACACTTTCCCAAGGTCAGTGTCAATACGCCCATTTAACAGACAGGGAAACTGAGGCATAGAGGTGAAATGACTTGCCCAGAGTTTCCCAGCAGGCCAGCGGCAGAGTCCCAGTCCAGTGCTCTATCCACTAGCCCAGCCCGCCTCCCAGCCACTCTCGGCAGGTGCGGACGCACCCAGCACCATAAACAAGTGCTCTGTTTGCAAGCGGCAATGTGAGGCCAAGGCTGGCCGGCCGGAATTACGGCAGCTTTTGTCGTAGTCAGAAAGCTGGGACTCCCCAGGGACACAGGAGCGCACCGGCTCGTCCCATCATGTCCAAGTCTCTGGGAAACAGAAGCTGCTCTCCCGTTTTATGGCGAGGGGAAGTGGGAGAACTGGAGCAGGGGGAAGATAAGATCCGACCTGCCTGAATTGCTGCAAAGAACCAGCCCCACCAGGCACAGACCAGCCGCTACCCGGGAACATTCAAACCCCGCCGTGCAGAGATGCATCGGTGATCGTGCTTGGAGGAAGGGGGGGGGGCTGACTGCAGCATGCCCATGGGGGACCCACCAGCTTCGCCATGGGGCAGCCCTGTCCAGTCTGTTAGGAAGGACTGAGCAGGATGTGGGAGTTTCCTGGGCCCTGGCGGGTGGGGGAGTCTCCGACAGGGAACCGCGCGGCTCCCACCTGTTGATCAGGTCCTCGTTGTCGTCGCTCTCCATCTCGTCCTCGATGGCAGCCTGCAGGTCCCCGATCCGCTTGAACGCCAGCTTCAGGTCCGACTGCAGGCTCTGGTTGGCGGCCTCCAGGCTCTCCAGGTCCATTTCCTTGGGGAAAGCAAACCCCGTAAGCATCGGCTGCAGCCTCATGCCGCAGGGAACAGCCACCCCAGTGATGGGCTGTCACCCCCCAGAGGAGTCGGGGCAGCCACAGCTGGAGCGCAGCACCCGTCCCGTCCACCGGCAGGGAGGGACCAGAGGTGTGCCCAGCATGTCACAGGGCAGTTACACCAGGGGCGGATTTGCCCCCCCCCCCCGCCGCAGTTACACCAGGGGCAGATTTGCTCCCTCTCCTCCCCCGGGGCAGTTACACCAGGGGTGGATTTGCCCCCCTCCCCCGGGGCAGTTACACCAGGGGCGGGTTTAGCCCATCTCCCATTTTTAAAGGACTGTTCTCAAGATGCCCAGCTCCCAGTTTCCCCTGCCAGGCTCTGTTTATGGGTAGGACCTACGCTAACCAGCCTGGTTTCATAGCGATGTTCGGGGATCAGTGGCATGACCCATATACTTAAGGCTGCGCATCCGACCCCGACAGGGGCGTCCCGGCTGGTCTCTGCTCCCATCCCTGGGCACACTGGGGGCAGCGCTCCCCGTAGCCAGTCAGGGGTCGGGGGGGGTGGGGGGGGCTGGCTGGCCTCTCCTCCCATCCCTGGGCACACTGGGGATGGCGCTCCCCATAGCCAGTCAGGGGCACTGACAGGTCAGTGGGGAGGGGGTGGGCTGGCTGGTCTCTGCTCCCATCCCTGGGTACACTGGGGCGGCGCTCCCCGTAGCCAGTCAGGGGTGGGGGGGGGCTGGCTGGTCTCTGCTCCCATCCCTGGGCACACTGGGGCAGCGCTCCCCGTAGCCAGTCAGGGGCACTGACAGGTCAGCGCGGTGGGGGTGGGCTGGCTGGTCTCTGCTCCCATCCCTGGGCACACTGGGGCAGCGCTCCCTGTAGCCAGTCGGGGGGGGGGGGGGGCTGGCTGGTCTCTGCTCCCATCCCTGGGCACACTGGGGCGGCGCTCCCTGTAGCCAGTGAGGGGCACTGACAGGTCAGCGGGGTGGGGCGGGGGCTGGCTGGTCTCTGCTCCCATCCCTGGGCACACTGGGGTGGCGCTCCCTGTAGCCAGTCAGGTCAGCGGGCAGGGGGTGGGCTGGCTGCCCCTGCCTCGCCCTCTGGCCAGGCTTCCTCACCAGCTCATGCTTCTTGCGGCTGGCCTCGGCTTCCTTCTTGGCCAGCTCGCCCATCTCCTCCTTGGTGTCCCGCAGCTGACGCTGCAGCCGCTTGTTCTGCTCCTTCTCCCGGTTCTCAGCGGCTGCACGCTGGTCCCGCTCCTCCGTCAGCTTCTCCATGTTCTCCTTCAGGCGGCTGGCCAGGCTCTGGGGGCATGGGGACCGGGGCACAGTCAGGCAGGGACGCTCCCCCTCCAGGGGTCACAGTTACCCCAATCCCCAGGCAGGGCAGGGAACAGAACCCAGGAATCCTGGCTCCCCTCGAGATCAGCAGGGACATTTGGACCTTCTAGGACCAGGCCACCTCAACAGCCACCCCAGGTGTGAGCCAGTCATCAAGGCCCTGCCAAGCCACAGCGGCTCCCGGGTGCCCTGCCCAGAGCAGGGGCGGCTCAACCGAGGGCTGCTGAGTCCCCGCGCTGGTCCCCTCCCACGCCCACCTTCCCTCCCCACAGCAGGTGACGGGGAGACGGCAGCCCTGACAGAATCAATATTCACTCGTCAAGAATAATCGCAGCAGAGAGCGGCAATTACCCAGCCCGGCTCGGGAGCGAGCGCCGCCCCGTCGCTTCCCACTGAGCGCTAATGGAACAAACGAACCCAGCGCCATGCATTTACATGGAGGGGGCTAGGGCGGGGGGGGAGAACGGAGGAGCCGCTTCCCCCGGGCGAGGGAGGGGGCAGAACAATCGTGGGGCTTTGGCGAATTGGAAAAATAGATTTAACTTTGTGTGAAGTAATTACAGCCTGTAACGCTGAGAAAAAATAGACTCGATCCTTCCCAGCAGCTGAGCCATCCGCTGCATATTTATGGCCCCGCCAGAGAGAGGGGAAGGGGAATAACGGCAGGAAAATACGGCGAGGGAGAGCTGAGCGCAGCGCAGAAAGGGCCTGCGAACACAGAATATCAAGCAGGCTGCGCTGGGAGGGAGCGGCAGAGTCTATAATTTCACTAAGTCAATGCAGGCGAAGAGCAGCACTTTGCCGCACGCCGGCTGGCCGGCGAATTATTGTTATCAGCGCCCGCCGATAACCAGTCCAGGCAGGCGTGGAGCCGGGGGGTTGGGGGACAGGGCCCAGCAGGGTGCTGACACAGGTAACAGGCCGTGGGCAGCGGAAGGCCTGGAGAGAGCTGCCTAGCCAGCGCCCCCAGTCCAGAGCTCTGCACAGGCCACTCCGGGGCGGTGTTAATGCTGCATCAGGAGCCCTCAGCCTCCCCCAGTGGCACCATCAACCCTGCCCAAACCCACAGCACCTGCTCTGGAGCAGGAGGAGCTTTCGGTCCAGGCTTCGCACGGACGGCATGTGCCGGGGTGAGGACTGTGCTCCACTGGCTGCCCGACGGTGCCCATGGCTGCAGCCGCAGCTGCGCCTGCTGGCACAGACTGGCCGAGAGGCTGCTGTGGGCTCCCCTCACAGCCAGCCCTACAGCTGCCAACTTCCCTCGATGGACACTCCTCCACGGGAGCTCGCTCCCAGCTGTGGCTGGGCTCAGATCACCAGATGCCCAGGGAGCTCGCAGCCAGCGTACAGGCCAGGCCGGGAGCCACTGGCAGACCCGCTCGTTGGGGAGCCCGCTGCGCTGATGGGGCTGCCCTGCTCCCCGCCGTGCTCAGAGGCGGTCCGGCTCCCCTCCTCCCCCAACGTCGCGACCTGCAGGGCCAGGACCATCCGGAGCTCCCTACCTCCAGGCGTTTGACTTGGGTCCTCTCGAACTCTAGCCGTGTCTCCAGCTCCCGGATCTTGGCTTCCTGCCGGCTGACCAGAGACTTGTCCACCATGGACTGCTCGAGGAACTCCAGCTGGCTCTGTAGCCCTTGCAGCTGGGGACAGGACAGGCAGCAGCTCAGGTCACGCCAAGAGAGAACCAAGGCTTGGTCCCGGATCGGGAGAAGGGCCAGATGGGCCAGCACATGTGGCCGCTCTCGGGCTCAGCCGCAGACAGACACAGCCCCTTGAACCAGCCCCCGGCGACAGGGGGGCACTGCAGGCCATGCGCCCGTTAGCCCAAACGGCTTCTTCCCTGGGAGAGCGGCAGGGGCTGGTGCCTTTGGGCAGAGCCAGGCTGGGACCATCGCCAAGGGAGGTAGGGGCTCTCTGTAGGCAGTGCCCATGTTGGGTGGCTGGCCCTGTGCTTGCTGCTGGGCTCTGCCAGGATCTCCAGAGTCCTGCATGCAGCGCGGGCGGCTAGGGGCCAACCATTTCCCCCGTTTGGCTCTTGCAGAGGGTCAGGCTAAACGACCTGGCCGTGGCCCTGGAGCGGCACGCGGGTCTCCGCAAACGGCCGGACTCACGTCGCTCGTGTCCCGGATTGCAGTGCAGGGGCCGAGCCCCTCCCAACCCAAAGGCCGTGCTCTGGGCAGCAAGACCTGCCAGCACACTCCCCCCCTCCCCTGATGACGACCCAGGCCACCCTGCTACCTTCTCCTGCAGCTCCTGCTTCTCTTTGTTGGCGTCTTCCAGCTGGGACTGGAGGTCATTTATCTGGGCCAGATCCCGGGAGGCCTGTGGGCAGAGAGTGTCTGGGCTGCTCAGAATCCACTGCCAGGCCAGCTGCCCTCCCCCAGCCCCAGGGCCTGGCTAAGGGCGCAGCACCCCCTAGGGCAGGCAGTGGGACTTGCCAGCCTCCAGGCAGCCCCCCTAGCCCGCTCTCCTGGGCGGGCTCACGGCAGAGAATCCAGCGGTGCCCTTTGGGATGCCAGGGATGGCCAGAGCTCAGCTGAGACTACAGAGGGGGTGAAGACACCTAATGGCTTGCCTCACTTCCAGCCTCCACAGAGAGGTGTCTGTGGGGCAAGGCTGGGCTAGCAGGGTGCGGACGGGGCGCCCAGGGTGCCGGGGGGAGGGGGGGGGGAAGAAGAGGACAGGGTGCCCGGGAGGGCATGCACAGGGTGCTGGGGGGGACGGGACGGGGCGCCCGGGGGCTGGGGGACGTGCACAGGGTGCTGGGGGGGACGGGACGGGGCGCCCGGGGGCTGGGGGACGTGCACAGGGTGCCAGGGGCGCCGGGAGGGGACGGGGGGCCGGCAGCACACAGGACCGGTGGCGCTGGGCGTGAGTGGCATCACCTGGGCCACTGATGCTTTGTGCTTCTTCATCAGCTCGTTCATGTCCTCCTGGTCCTCCTCCAGGCGGCTCTGCACCTCGTTTTTCTCCCGCTGCAGCCGGCTTAGCTGCTCCTCCAGCTGGGGGGGGAGAGAGGAGAGGGAGGTGAGACCGCCCAGCCCCACGTACACTGCCGCCTCCCACCCACTGCCCCCGAGGCTCCCCCAGCCCAGCCAGCACCTCTGGGCCCCTCCGTCCTGCCATAGCTGGGCACCAGATGGGTTCTGCCTGGGGCGGGCCAGAACTCATGACAATAATGGACCTTCCAGCGCACCAGAACGCCGAGCCTGAGCTGGACACAGGCCAGGGACGGACTGGCTCTCGGGGGTGGGCTCAGGGGCTTTCCCCTGCGTAAGCAAGATTGATGACGAGAGCCAGGAGGAATTAGCTCGAGGTGCTCATGCCTGCTGGAAGCTGGTGCTCCCTTTGCCTGCCATAGCCATAAGGCTCTAGGATGGCCATGATCCATGGGGCTCGGAGTGGCCTGCACAAGCCTGCTGGGCACACTGCATTGGCAGAACACTGGGGTGAGGACAGGAGCCCCTCGGCATCTGGCTCAACGCAGGGCACAGGGGAGGGGAGCCCCGCGGGCAGGGAACCGGCTCAGCGCGGGGGAGCGGAGCCCCGCGGGCTGGGAACCGGCTCGGCACGGGGGAGCGGAGCCCCGCGGGCCGGGAACCGGCTCGGCGCAGGGCACGGGGGAGGGGAGCCCCGCGGGCCGGGAACCGGCTCGGCGCAGGGCACGGGGGAGGGGAGCCCTGCGGGCAGGGAACCGGCTTGGCGCGGGGGAGGGGAGCCCCACGGGCCGGGAACCGGCTCGGCGCAGGGCACGGGGGAGGGGAGCCCCGCGGGCCAGGAACCGGCTCAGGCACTCACGGCTGCCTTGGCTTTGGAGATGTCATCGATCTGCAGGTGAAGATCCTCGATTTCCACCTCCATGGACTTGCGGGCCTTGACCGCCGCCGCGCAGGTGAATTCAGACTCCTCCAGCTGCAGAGAGAGCCCGACACGGGGATTGTCAGCACCGGGCACGGCATGGGCAACACACTGGCCACGGTACGGGCGACGCACCGGGCATGGGAGGGGGAGGGGCAGGGGGCAGCAGCTGCGGTAGCCTTGCGTGCCCAGGAGGCAGCAGCATTGGTGATGCCAAGGAGCCGTTTCAGGAGTGGCAGGCACGGAAAGCAGTGCCAGACACGGCCAGCGCACGCCGTGGGAATCGGGGGGGGGGGGCAGTCTAGAGCACAGGGATCCCCACAAGGGCCCTGAGCTCCCCTGGCTCTCCCTCGCTCAGAGCCGCTGAATGCCCAGGGCTGGGAACCCCCTTCGGGGGACACGGAGGACAAGGCTGGCCAGGCGCAGTGCGCGGGCAGTGCACACCTGGTTTCTGAGCTGAGCGATCTCCCTCTTGCTGGGTGCGTTGTTTTTCAGGTGATCCAGCATGATCTGGGCATCCGCTAGCAGCGCCTTGGTTCTCTTCAGATCCTTGCGCAGCCGCTTCTCCGTCTCAAAGTCCCGCTGGCTGACCTGGGCGTGGGGAGGCCATGCAGGGCTCGAGGGCATGCCCGCTCTACACGCTCCATCCCGGAGAGGTCCCCCACCCCCACAGCAACGGGCACGGCTCCCCCTGGAACCTGAGCGCCACACCTGCGATGGCCAGAGCCCCCAGCCCGCGGGAGTTCAGCTCTTGCAGGGGACGGTGCCACCCGGGCACAGAGCGGGCGCCGCACTCCCTCTGCTTTGCCTGCCCGGCCTTTCGCCCTGCATCGCCGGGCCCATGCTCCCTCCGCAGAGGCAGCTGCTTGCCAGCCTCGGCTCTGAGCTCCCAGCCAGGGACCACAGCCCGCTCCGCCCCAGACAGCGGCAGGCCAGCGGAGTGCTCCTGGGGCAGACACAGAGGGGCCAGCTCTGGCTTAGGGACTAGCCAGCCGGGGTGCCCACGCCCCACTCTGCCATGCCGGCGCCAAGCCTCCTACTTCTGGCAGTGCCCCCGATGAGCGCGCCCGGCTGGGGTTAGTCCTGGCCATTAACCCCAGGGAGGCCCAGCTCCACGCTGCACCCCAAGATGGGGGGGGGGGGGTGGTGTCTCTCGCCCGGGCGGTACCTGGTCACTAGCTGCAGCCAGCTTGCTCTCCAGCTCTCGCTTCTCTCTCAGCACCTTCTGCTTATCCTCGTACTCCTCCTCCAGCTGCACTTCCATCTGCTTCAGCTGCGCCCGGCACCCCACACACAAGAGCAAGAGGGTTTCCATGAGGCACGCTCGGGCCGGGGGAGGCTGGGCGAGCGGTGCGCGGGATGGGCAATCGGTGCGCGGGACGAGAGGGTGGCCGGGCGAGGGGGGGACAGGACGAGGGGGGGGGGGGCCGGGAGACGGGTGCTGGGGGACGAGGTGGAGGCTGGGAGAGGGGTGGTCGGGACGAGGGGGGGGGCAGGCGAGGGGAGCGCGGGATGGGGGGGGCGAGCGAGCGGTGCTGGGGGACGAGGTGGGGGGACGAGCGAGTGGTGCGCGGGATGGGCGAGCGGTGCGCGGGACGAGGGGGTGGCCGGGCGAGGGGGGCTGGGGAACGAGGGGGAGGCCGGGAGAGAGGTGGTCGGGACGAGGGGGGGCAGGTGAGGGGAGAGCGGGATGAGGGGGGGGCCGAGCGAGGGGTGCTGGGGGACGAGGGGGGGGGCGAGCGAGGGGTGCTGGGGGACGAGGGGGGGGGCGAGCGAGTGCATGGGACGAGGGGGTGGCCAGGCGAGGGGGGGGCCGGGAGAGGGGTGCTGGGGGACGAGGGGGAGGCCGGGGGGGGGGGCGGGAGAGGGGAGCGTGGGATGAGGGGGGGGCCCGGGCGAGGGGTGCTGGGGGATGAGGGGGGGCAGAGCAGCGAGCACAGATCGGGCCCTAACCTGCACTAGCCAGTCATCTCCCGGCTGGGGGGCCCCTCGGCTAGCCCTGGGTCCCTGTCCTAGTCAGGCCCCGCCCCCCCCTCAGCTCCTGCAGACATGACCCACGAGGCAATCTGGGGATACGGACTGTCCCGGCTCAGGAGAGACCCTAGGACTGGCCAGTGGGGGCTATGAATCCGGACTGAGGGCACCGGAGTTACCCGATCCCCAGCCTTGTGGGGAAGTGGGGAGACGCTGGCTCAGCCAGCGCGAGTCCCTGTGCCATTGCGCTCGTTGGAGGGGAGCCAGCGCGCTGCCTGACCCGGCGAGCGCAGGGAGAGCGAGCAGATGGGCGAGCGCCTGGTTAAACTCGCCAGGCCAGGGGCCGAGCCGCATGGGGAGCCAGATTAACACAACCCGCCCATCGCATCACAGGGCCCTCCCGCCAGCCTCACAGCATCGGGTCTTGGGGGGGGCCACTATGCAGCGGGGCAGGGATATCATGGAGTGGAACAGGAGAGAGGGGATTAATGGCTAGGAAAGAGCCCCCCCCTTCTCTCCTGAGGTACGTGGGTGCCAGGCAGCAGGGAGGCAGCCGGCTCTCCACGGACCCCTGCCCAGCAGCGAGGGCAGAGCGACGCCCTGGCCCTACCTTCTTCTGGCACGACTGCCTGATCTCCTCCACCTCCTCGTCGCGGCTTTCCACCTCCTTGGAGTGGGTCTGCCGCAGGCGCTCCATCTCCATCTCCAGACGCAGCTTGGCCTGAGGGTGGAAAGCCGCCCCGGTCAGCCCGATGCTGGGAGTCTGGCCGCCTCCCTCCTGGCAGAGCGGCCCTCTGCTGATCACTTCCATCCCACCGAGCCCGAACGCAGCCAGGCAGAGCACGGCCACTAGTCCTCAGGGGCAGCACACGGACAGGGCCAGCCCAAGGCCTGTCGGACCTTCCATAACCCTCAATCCCCACAACCCAGCACACTAGACAGCAGCTGTCTACCCCGGTAACACCAACGCCCTCTCGGCCGGCACGGCACAGAGCAACCGGCCTGCACCCAGGGACAGGTCCTGTGTTACCCCGGCTACGAACTGCCAGGGAGCGCAGGGACAGGGGAGCCCTCGTCCTGGGGAGCTGAGGTGACAAACACTCCCTGCCCATCGCCGGGGCTCGGTGCCAGAGATGGGGCCCCCTGCTCATCGCCGGGGCTCAGCGCCAGTGACGGGCCCCCCCCGCTCCCTGCCCATCGCCGGGGCTCGGCGCCAGAGACGCCCCCCCCCCGCTCCCCGCCCATCGCCGGGGCTCGGTGCCAGAGACGCCCCCCCCCCCACTCCCCGCCCATCGCCGGGGCTCGGTGCCAGAGACGCCCCCCCCCCCACTCCCCGCCCATCGCCGGGGCTCGGTGCCAGAGACGGGGCCCCCCGCTCCCTGCCCATCGCCGGGGCTTTTCACAGCAGTGACACTCGCAATGCCCCCAATCCAAGGCCCGTGCTGCTGCTCTGCCAGCCAGCATCTCTGCGGCCCTTGCAGGCCACTGCTCCGTGACGGGAAGGCAGCGTTCCTGTCTCTCCGAGCCCCCGGGGCAGGCCTGGCCCCACACACCAGCCGATCGCCCCGCGCTCTAGTCCCCTGGAGGGGGCTGCTGCAGCAGAGGGGGAGCACCCCGCCCAGACTGAACGCAGGGTCACCCAGCAAGCCAGCTGGCCAGAGCCGTGCGAGCCCTGGGCGGGAGGAGCCAGCACGACAAACCCACATGAAACCGGCACACCCAGAAACCAGCCCGGTCCCAGGCTCAGCCTGGGACGCCTGCCGCCCACTCGAGGAGGGAGCCGCACCCTGATCCCTGCATCGAGCCAGGATCAAATCCAGTGGGTCACCCCCCACCATCCCCCTGAGGTGAGTCTGGTCTGAGCCGGGCCCCCTCCGCACCTGCTCCAGCAGCTGGATGGTCCCGGCCTGCTCATCCAGCTCCTCCTCCTGGTCCTTGACCTTCGCCTCTAGGTCCCGCAGCTGCTTCTTCACCTTGGCCAGGGAGGCCTCGTCCTTGGACTCCTGGGAGGAGACGTCTTGGAGCTCGGCCTCCAGGGCTTCCACCTTCTGGCTGAAGCTCATGATGTCGGAGTCTTTGTCCTGGAAGAGAGTGCAGGGAGAGCCTGCTGAGCCGGCTGCACCGAGCGCCCAGCCGCGGCCCCGCCGGTGAGGGGCAGGGAATGGGGTGGCCATTCTGCTCACCTCCAGCTGCTGCTTGAGGCCGAAGACCTCTGCGATGAGCATGTCCTTCTCCCGACTCAGCTTCTCCCGCAGCAGCTTCTCTCGCTGGGCTTCTTCATGAGCCTGAGCGAGCTCGCTGTCAAACCTGCAAGACACCCATGGCCAGGCCGTCAGCTCAGCTCAGGCACCAAACCCGCCCCGTGCCGGGGCGCCCTCCCCCAGCACTCTGCTATGGAGGTGCTGTCCGCCCAGCATCTGCCCCGTCACTGCCCCAGGCAGGATCCGGGCGGGACGAAGCCGAGACCGGCTGGGGCAGCAGCTCCTGCTGAGAAGGTGCACCTGGCTCCAGCCCAGAAGGGCACGCATCTTTCCCCGCCTCCCAGCCTGGGCCCCCCAGGAGATTCCCGGCCGGCACTGAAGCCCTGGGGAGCAGGGGCTGATCAGCACCAGGCCGTGGTCCCTGTGGACAGGCAGCTAAGCACCTTTCTCCTGGGAAGAAGGCCAGGGTGCTAACGCAGCCAGGACAGAGCCTGAGGCTGCTGAGCGTGGGAGGCGGGTGCAGCGTCACCTCCTTCTTGCTCAGCTCTGGCCTGTCACTGCCTAGTCCGCTGGCAATGCCGATTCCTGGAGCTGTGCAAGGAGCCGGCCCGCACCGGACAGCCAGGAGAGCCCTGGGCGACAGCAGATGCGCCGTGGAGCAGGACAGTGTCCTGGCCTGATGCACGGGGCCAGGAAAGGAGGGAAATGCCTCTGAGGGTGCGTGGACCCTGGGAGCTGGGGGGAGAGTCCCAGCTCGAGAAGATGACCCCACGCGACCTCTGGGTGAGCAGCAGGAGGGGTCGCTGCTGAGCATGCGCCTAGCGTCTGTGCTGGGCACATACTCGGGGCAGCTAGCCCCTCCCCCTGCCACGGCACCGCTCTCTCTAACTCGTCCAGGTGCTGATCCTGGCCACCCCAGGCAGCGCAGAGAGCAGATCCCCGGGGGGCACGTCACCCTCTGGGAACAGCCCCTGCTGACTGGCTGGAGGGGGCTCGAGGCTGGGAGAAGACAAGAGCTGATCGGGCCCCCATCTCCCCCCATCCCCGCAGTACCCTCAGGGGAACTGTTTCAAAAGCGGCACAGTGACTCAGGGGACGTCTACACTGGAGCTGCAGCCGTACAGGCGCTAGCGCCGATCCAGTGCGATGTGCCTGGGGTGTCGGACGGGAGCGTGCCGAGCCCACCTGGCCGCCCGTAGCGGACTGGGAATCACCCCCAGCTGCCCGGAGATGTTCCCGCAGGAGCCCAAGGCTGAAAACGGACGTAGGCTCCTAAGTCCCTCGGGCCCTTCAGAAAAGGTCACTCCAAAGACACACGGCGAGTCCACGGCTGAGCCGGGAACTGAGCCCGGGTCTCTCTCGCCAGAGGCCACTGGGCTGCCTCACGCCCACCTGCTGGCTCTGCCTCTGGGGCTGGCACTGGTCTGGCAGCATGGCACATTCCACCAGCCCCCTGCAGTGTGCCCTCCAGCTGGGCCAGGGAGGGAGGAGTGCCCACTTCGTGCCCCACGCTGCTCACCTTCGCTGCTTCTTCTCCAGTTCGTGGCTGCGCCCCTGCTGCCCCTCCAGGTGCAGCTTGGTGTCCTGCAGCTCTGCCGTCAGGCGCTGACACTTCTTCTTCAGCTGCTGCAGGGCACGCTGGCACTCCTCGTTATCGGCCTGCAGATCTGCCAGCTGCGGGCGGGGCACGGATTAGGGCTCTGCAGGGGGAGGAGGCTGGGCATCCCATCGCTGCCACTCAACCTCCCGACTCAGCCACGGAGCCTTTGGGGTGAGCCCCTTCCCTGGGGGGGGGGGGGGGTGGGAGGGGAGGGTGAGCAGACAGCCTCTGTCCAGCCCGGGCTCTAGGCATGTGACGTTATGAGTGGAATATCTCACTGAAAGGTGACAGGGCCAGAAAGAGTTAATTACCTCCCAGACTGACCTGACCCATGGCCCAACTTTAGAGACTGGTTAGGAAGATAGGTAAATGCATAGAGCTTTGAAATGCAGCCGGCATTGTTAGAGAGAGGAAGGGAGCTGTTTGCTCAGGTTGTGTGATGTAAGCAAATGAGTCTTGTCTATTGCTGTAGCTTTAATTCAAAGATCAAAAAAGGAATATTAACATTTATGATGACACTTGAGTGAAATAGTATTATTGTCTCTATGTCTCTTTGAAGGTTGTGATAAACTGTATCTGAACTGTTTAATGGATAAATTACACTATGCTAATTGCCAGGATGTTTGGGAGACAGAAGATTAAGCTTATTCTCTCAGGCCGAGAGGCTGCTGGAAAATGTATAAAAACCTTGGGACACCATCCTATTTTATCTCAGATCTGCTTTGGGTTTCAAGAGGGGGAAACCTTAAGCCACAAGAACTGAGATCCCCAGTCACTGACTGGAGTCACCCTGAATATGGACATTGGACTATAACCTATGGACTATTTCTAAGAGGAATTTTGGCAACTACAAGCTCATCTCTCCTATGTATCTGAACCTCAAGAATTGAATTCAAGTCTGTATGTATATTGATTCTTTAACCAACACTCTCTCTCTTTCCTTTTTTAATAAATTTTAGTTTAGTTAACAAGAATTGACTATAGCGTGTATTTTGGGTAAGATCTAAGTTATAATTGGACCGGGGTATGTGGCTGATCCTTTGGGGTTGGAAGAACCTTTTCTTTTATATGATGAGATAAGATTTTCAGTAATTATCATCATATCTGATGTGTGTGTCTGGACGGAGGCCTGAGGCTGGGCACTTTAAGGGAACTGCGTTGTTTGGACTTCTGAGTAACCAAGCTGTTTTGGGCTGGCTTGGTAAATCTAAGTATTGGAATATCCACCAGCGTTTGGGGTTTGTCTGCCCCGTTCTCTTTGCCGTTCACCCTGAGTGACCCCAGCTGGCTCCCACGGGCACCACCGTCCCAAGGCGCTGCACGGGGGTTAATGGAGCCAGCAGCGCTGGCACAGAGAGGCTGAGTTCTGAGTACCCCAGTGAAGGAGATGCTGGGGGGAGGGGGGTCACTGGTGCATGTTAGGGGGAGAGGAGGGTCACCGGTTTGCGCGGGGGGGAGGGAGATCACCGGTGCACGTGTCACACCCCTGGCAGGGCTAGGCACACTCACTCTTCTCTCCTGCTGCCTCTTGCTCTGCTGCTCCACCTCCAGCTTATCCTCAAACTCCTGCTGCACGCGCTTCTTGGTGAAATCCACCTCGCGGATGGCTCGCTCGTACTTCAGCCGCCACTCGCCGCCTGCGGGAGGGAACCGGAGCCCCGGGCTGAGCAGACCCCAGACTGGGCTTGCGGAGCACACGGAACAGGGCGGGGGGAAGCGGGGGCATCGCTGCTGCTGCTGCCACATGTGCTGAAGGCGGATGGTGAGAGCCCCCCCAGAGGGCAGGGGGTGACACCGAGCATGGATCGGGAAAGTCACCTGCCCAGGGCGCAGAGTGAGATGGGTGATGCGCCCCCGTGTGTGGAGATGGAGGGGAGCGGAGGGCAGGGAGCGAGAGGGGGCTCCAGGGGGTCCCGGGGGGCTGCCTGGGGCAGGCCAGCACCTGAGTCGTCGTCGTCGAGGTCCCCATTGAGCTCGGCCGCCCGGATGAGCCGCGCCTCCATCACTTCCATTTCCATGGAATCCATCTGCTTCTTCAGCGACTCGTACTTGGCCTGGGAGGGGGAAACAAGGCCCAGGTCGGTGCAGAGGGGTGGAGCAGGGCACCAGGCCCAGGTCGGCGCCAAGGGGTGGAGAGGGGGTTTGTGGGAAGGCACAGGGGGCATTCCCAGACCGGGGGGAGGGGCGGGGCAGGGGGAGCAGGTGGCTGGTGTTCAGGCACAGGGGACAGTGCCAGACCGGGGGCAAGGAGGGGGGAGCAGGTGGCTGGTGTTCAGGCACAGGGGACAGTGCCAGACCGGGGGCAAGGAGGGGGGAGCAGGTGGCTGGTGTTCAGGCACAGAGGACAGTGCCAGACCAGGGGCAGGGAGGGGGGAGCAGGTGGCTGGTGTTCAGGCACAGAGGACAGTGCCAGACCGGGGGCAGGGAGGGGGGAGCAGGTGGCTGGTGTTCAGGCACAGGGGGCAGTGCCAGACCGGGGGGAGCAGGGGGCACTGCCAGTGTGCGGCTGGGTGTCCTGCTCCAGGCTCCCACAGCCCAGCGAAAGGAGGCCGCTCACGGAGGGAACGGTGGAGTGCGCCGGCCGCCAGCCCCCCTTGGACACAAGAGACGCTCACCTGCAGATCCTTCATCTCCTTCTCCGCCCGCAGCCGCTCGGCCGTCTCCGCATCCAGCAGCTGGGAGGCCGACTCGCCCGTGTGCCGCTCGTCCGTCAGCTCCGCCGTCAGCTCTGCCACCTGGGGATCAGCAGAGCCAGGCTGAGCGGGTGCCATGGCTGGGGCGGGGGGAAGGGGCAGTGCCCAGGGATCGCAGCGAGGCGGGGCCTGGCCACGGGGCCTGCACAGGGAGCAGGAAAGGGAACCACCCCTCTGCCCTGCACCCCCGGGCCACGCAGCCAGCCGGGGCAAGCAGCTGGCCCCGCGCCCACGTGCCCGGCCGGACGTACCCTGCTCTCCAGCCGGTCGCTGCCCAGCCGCAGCTCGTTGCGCTCTCTCTCCACCTTCTCCAGCCTGCCCTTCAGCTGCTGGATCTCCTCCTGGAGCAGAGACGGCAATGAGGGGGGAGCCCAGGGCTGGGGCAGCAGGGCCCCCAAGCAGCAATGCGGAGGCGTCACCAGTCCGGGGGGGCAGGGAGCCCAGGGCTGGGGCAGCAGGGCCCCCAAGCAGCAATGCGGAGGCGTCACCAGTCCGGGGGGGCAGGGAGCCCAGGGCTGGGGCAGCAGGGTCCCCCCAGGCTGCAGGAACTGAGCTGTTAATACCAGATGCCAGTTTGGGGGTCTGAGCCCCCCACGCCAGCAGGGCTGGAGCCCCCAGGGCTGGGAGGGACATGCAGGGGGCTGGGGCTCTCTGTGCCGAGCACTCTGCACGGCCTTTCCCGCAGCCTGGTCTACGACAGGCTGTCGCTTTCCAACCCGTCCTTGGAGTGCCCCCCCCACGGAGGAGGCAAGGGCCAGTTTCCCATTTGCACTCCCCTTCCCCGAGCGGCTGCGAGGTCCTACGCACGTCTTTGCCCCGGATCTGTTCCTCTGTCAGCTGCACCTCGATGAGGGGCCGCACCATGGTGAAGAGCTTCCACCAGCGCCAGTCCTTCACCCCCTTGTTCTTCTTGATGTTCTTCTGCACGCAGCGGATAGCCAGCTCCTGGACCTGGGGAGAGCAGCCCGGGTCAGGGCAGCCCCACCCTGCACCGTGTCTGCCCCCGGGGGAGCCAATCCCCCGTGGAGAACACGGAGACCTGGGGCCCTGGCCCGGGGGGAGGGGGAGGCATTGCCTGCTGGGGGCCTGGCGGGGCAGAATCATAGAATCATAGAATATCAGGGTTGGAAGGGACCTCAGGAGGTCATCTAGTCCAACCCCCTGCTCAAAGCAGGACCAATTCCCAACTAAATCATCCCAGCCAGGGCTTTGTCAAGCCGGGCCTTAAAAACTCTCCAAGGAGAGCCCCTGCCTGCCCGCAGCGCCACTCCTGTCCCCCTCCTTTGAACAACTGCACCTGGTTTCTCCACTGCTGGATGAATCCCTGCCCCCGCGCCCCACGCAGCCATCAGAGATACTCCTGCGGACACGCCCGCCAGCTCTGCTTTATGGACCCCTCAGTAATACAAGGAAGAGCTGACACAGCTACTTAATCTTAATGGAAGAGCCGCTGCCCTGCAGAGCCGCACACAGCCCCCTTGCAGTGCAGTGGGTGCCAGCTTGTACCCGTAACGTCAGCTCCCGGCTCCGGCGGGCTGCAGCCTGGAGTGCACAGAAGCCAGCAGGAGATACCTCCTCCTCCCCAGCCCCCACGCAGCCCTCCTGCCCGGCTCCTCACGGGGGGGCGGCTGCCGGCACGCTGGGACCGCACTGGAGAGCAGGAGCGGCTCCGTCTCCTCCGCGGCGGGTGCCCCGCAGGCAAGATCCCCCCGCGGGGGAAGCCCAGCTCGGAGGGGGCGGCGCTGAAGGCAGAGCTGCCCATTTTAGGCGAAGTCATGCAGCTGTAAACGGGAAGAGGACATGGGGGGGGGCGGCAGGAGGGCTGCCCTGCTGAATACCTTTCTCTTCTTGAACTGCTGGCGTGCCAGGAAGCCCCTGCACGCAGCCTGGAAGAGTGCAATGTTCTTGCTCGTTTGCTCGTCTCGCTGCTCCTCAAGCTTGGCCAGGGTCCCTGCCCGGAAAAACACCTGTGGGGGAGGAGAGCAGTGAGCAGAGCCCCGGGGGGCAGACAGTGCAGTACAGCTCAGTGCCTCTTTTCTCACATCAGCCACTCTCCGAGCCAGCCTGGCCCACTTGGGGGAGCAAGCAGCCCCCAGGCAGGGCAGGCTAAGGAGGCGCGTGTACAGAGGGGCCCAAGCATGGGTGGGGGAGCCGGAGCGCGGAGGGGAGCCGCGCAGCTGCCAGCACCAGGCAGAGCCGCCATGGTGACAGCATGGCACATGAGGCCAGAGGCTGCGCAGTCTTCCCCCCTGCTCCCTGCAGCACACTGCCAGCTGCACCGGAGACAGGCAGCTCCCTCTGCCTCTCTGGGCAGCGCTGCTCCCCCAGGCTCACCTCCCCGAGACCAGACTGCCCTGGGCTGCCCCCCTGCCACCGGAGCCCAGAGGCCCAGCCCTGCAAAGCTGGAGGTAGAGATATAGGAGTGACCCCCGCTTGGCTGGCCTCACGGACAGAACAGCTCCCCTGCCTGCTTGCTGCCTTCAGGCAGCCTCTGCCACTGCCCTGGGCTACGATGTGCAGCCAGACCACCCCCAGCCCCTCTCCCGCTGGGGCCAGGCAGGCGCCGCGCCCTGGAGATGGGCTGTGACTAACAGCACCGACCGTTACACAAGGTGGGTGCAAATGCCACAGCTGGAGCCTGATCGGCACCTGTGTGCTTTGGGCCAGGTGCTGCTGTGGCTGGGGAGCAGACAGACGGGGGGACGGACGGCTGGGGAGCAGATGGGGCGATAACCCGCCCCAGGGGGCGTGCAGAAGGCTGGTCTGCCAGGCCGGGCCAGAGGCAGTGCAGTCAGTACTCCTCTAACCTCGCTCCAGCGCAGAGTCTCCCATCACCCCTGGCTCAGGCCCCAGACACCCCTAGGTAACAATAACCCAGAGGAGTCACTGCAGAGCGAAAGCATCTGTCTGACAGCAATGGCTGCGACGCCCCGTCTGCAGACCCGGGGTGGGGGGTACCTGGTGCTGGGCTGGGAGAACGTGAGACGTTCACTTCCACCCCCACGCTCTCCAAGGCCCCGGCTGTCTTCTCACATGAGCCACGCAGCACAGAGCGGCCTGGCCTCTGCCAGGAGACTAGCTGGCCCTTTGCGTCTGCGGTGCCGCCCCAGACCAGGGAGAGGTGCCCGTCCCTGACGGAGGCCCCTGCAGCATGAAACGCCAGTCGCACCTCGCAGTCGGTGCCATGGAGCAGGCCTCAATACCACGTGGTCCTGGCGCTCAGCCCTCCAGCGTCCCCCGCTCCTGAGCAGGGGAGACCCCCCCCCCCGGCCGCTGGCTCTCTGGCCCCAGGGGGACAGCAGGCACCGCGGCCGGGCAGAGCTCGCCTTCGGCCCCCTGGAATGCCGCGGGCGGGACACGCAGACACAGCTCCTCCTGTCCCAGCACCCAGCGCGGGGAAGCCCGACGCCCGGAAAGACAAGGAAGCCTTTGTCTCCTGGAGCTGCCTGGCCTCCCGGCCCCCTTCCCACACTGCACTCAGCGCATCGCTCAGCCAGCCTGACCCCTCCAGACAGGCCACGCTCCCACCGGGCTGCATCTGCCCCAGGCTGTGCCCAGAGCAATGCACCCCGAGAATCCCCTGCTCCCCCCCCCCTGCACTGACCTCACGGGTCTGGGGAGCAGGGCAGGGGAGAGGGATGCTAGGCCCCAGGGGGGCTCGTAGGTGTCTGAGCTGCCGCTGTGAATGCTGGGGCCTGAGCGCTTGCATGACTCGGCTCTGGGGCGAGATGGCTGCTTCGTGGCCCCCCCCATCCCCGTGCTCAGACACTCAGAGCTGGGGGTGAGAGCGAGCAGCACCCCACGCCCCCAGGGCCAAGCAGAGATCCTCTGCTGCTCTCAGTATGCTGCAACCCAACTCACATGCTCCCCGGTGCCACTGCCAGAGCAAGGGGGGGGGGGGAGACAAGGTCCCAGGGCCAAGCAGCCCTCCCCACAACCCCAGCCCCATGCTGGGGGCCACCGATGGGACATGGGTGAGAGACACAGACGCCTCAGGGCTGCAGCCTGTGTCCCCGGCAAGGTGCCCAACGGCCCAGCCACCACACGAGGTTCCGGGAAGCAGCCTGGGCTGAGTGGCCAGGAGGAGGCGCAGCGAGCCGGCCTGCCTGGGCGCGGCTCTGCAGAGGGAGCAATGCGTTTGTGTCGGTGCCAGGTGCCCACAGGGACTTGGCCCAGTCTGCTGGGAATGTGACTGGCTCTGAAGTGCTGTCAGCCTGGCCCCGGCTCTGCTGCGATCCCCCAGCACGCACCATGGCCGGGGGCCCCAGAGGTGCATTGTACAGCGTGTTTGTGACTGGTTTCACCTCCCCGAGGGGCCTCACTGGGGCGAGGGGCTACGCAGAGCCCGGGACGGTCCCCGAGGGCTGGCTGGGAATGGCAGGAATGCCCGGAGGCTTACCCGGCTCAGGCCCATGTGGTAACTGCTCTTCTCGAGGTCCAGCGATTCCAGGAGCTCTTCCACAGCCTGCAGGGACAGGGGGAGTCAGCGTTGGGGCGGGCGGCTCAGCTGCAGGGAGGCGTGGCGGGAGCGCCTGGCCGCGCTCGCTGAGCTAGAGCTTGGCACTGCTAACGAGCCCTGCTGAGAGCAAAGGGGCACCGAACGCAGAGGGCAGCAGACACGCCCCTATCCCCCCAGCAGGGCACGTGCCCTCTGCACTCAGGGGACTCCCTCTCGCACGCCCAGCCAGCGTGCCACACGGGCTGTCTCCAGGGAGAGCTGCTTGCTCCCCAAGCAGGCACGTGCTGCCAGCTCCGAGGTGCAGCGAGCGCCGTCCCAGCCCCAGGTCCCACGTGCTCTTCTAGGGGGAGGAGGAGGAGGTCACGGCTAGTCAAGGAAGCCTTTGTCTCCTGGAGCTGCCTGGCCTCCTGGTCCCCATCCCACGCTGCACTCAGCGCATCGCTCAGCTTCCCCGCTGCCCACGCAGCCAGCGCCCAGCCACCAGCCAGCCTGGCCACGGGACACACTACATGGTAGGCAAGGGCTGGAGAGGGGCTGCCCGCCTGCCCCCCCTTCCGCAACCTGCCTACGCGGTCCTGGCAGGCTGCCTGCTGGGTTCAACACTCGCCCAGTGCTTAGCGGTGAAGCAGGAAACATGGCCCTCGCTGGGGACCAGAGCGCAGCAACCAGACCAGACGCTTCACGCGGCTCCGTCCTGCGTTCCCGTCACTGGCTAGAGCCCTCTCCCGGCCGGGCGTCAGCCATGCCGCCAGCTAGACTCCCCCTGCGAGGGCGGAAGGTCCTTGCCAGGCTGCATGGCTGGGCTCAGGCCAATGGGGAGCCCCCAGCAAAACCCAGCCCATGGGATCAGTCCTCTCCCCCGCAGAGCGCGACCAGCACCAATGCCCAGTGCGGAAGAGCCAGCTCCCCACTCTGTGAAACACGCTGCGCTGCGCTCCTGGGGGCTCTGTGACAGCAAAGCCACTCTGTGTACAAGGCCCTGCCTGGTCTCACAGCAGCGGGAACCCCACCACTCTAAGCCCCCTGGCCACACCACTCGCTGCATGACCTGTCCCTCTCCATCCTCGGCTGCAGCACTGTACACAGACTGTCTCCCTGCCACAGCCACCGACAGCTCCTTGGGGGGCTCCGGCCCTTCCCACGTCCCCATCCAGCACCTAGCGCAGGGGCCATGGGGAGCCATGACAAACTACATGCCACTTGCCGGGAACAGAGAGGAGCAGGGGCACACGCCAGCTGCAGGAGCTCTTCAAAAGAGGAGGGTCGGCTGCAGCAGGCTCCCTTTCTCAGCTGAAGGGAAGTTGCCCCGGCTACACTAGGCTCCGGGGGCACTCCTCTCACCATTCTCTAGCATGGGCACTTCCGGGGGCAGCATGGCCCGGGCAGAGAGCACTGCCTGGCCCTCAGAAGAGCTGGGCTCTATGCCCAGCTCTGCCTTTGGGCAAGTCACTGCCCATCTCAGTCTCCATTTCCCCACCCGCCCCATGCCTGCGGCGAGCTCTTCGGGGCAGGCAGCACCTGGCACAGTGATCTGGGCACTGCCAACACGCGGCCTGCCCGCTCCGACACGCACCCGTTTCTCGTCCGTGACGATGTAATTCCGCCCATGTTTCTTGGTCAGGTGAGGGGCCAGAACGTCGAAGCGCCGCCGGAACTCCGAGAAGACCATGTGATCCGGGTAACCTGGGGGCAGAGCACAGGAGAGCGGGCATGTGCCTTGGCCCCTGGCGCAGGAGGGCAGAGACTCAGGAGCCTACAGGACGGAGCTGGTGGTGGTGGTGTGCACAGGCTGCCCCTCCCAGCTCCGACTCACCCAGCACCAGCCCGCAGAGGTGCGCGAGGACAGCAGCCCCACCTGGAGCCCCTGAGCATGGGAAGCAATTCCTATGTCCCGCTGCCACAAGGCACTGGGGGGAGCCAGCTGGGCTATGAAGCCCAGGGGAAGATCCTGCCTGCCTGGAGCCCTCGCCCTCCAGAGGCTCTGGGCTTGCCCCTCCCCAGGCCTCGCGGTGCAGGGACAGTCTGGCAGCATCTTGGGCAGGACGCAGGAGATGCAGAGACCCCCCCATGCCCAGCACGCAGGGCCACCCACCCAGGACATCCACACACTGGCTCTCCAGACTGCGCCTCTTACCCAGCCCTCTGCCAGCCAAGGCTCAGGCACACGGCTGCAGCGGGCGCTGGCTTTTGGGAGCACCCTGCCGTGCACCCCAGCGCGAGGGGAGCGCCCTGCCCGGAGCCCACCAGGCGGGATGTGGCCCAATGGGCTCATTTCCTGCGGAAAGGCCAGCGGCAGGGAGGGGAACGGAGGGCTAAACTACACATAGCCACTGAAGTGCAGCCACCTGTGGAGTGGGACCTAGCAGCTGTTTCAGAGCAGCACAGAGCCACCCAGGCAAGTCCTTGCCGTTGCGGAGGGTGAGGGGCCCCATTGCAGTCCTAGGGCAAGAGGCAGGTGAGCGCCTGGAGATGCAGCGTCTCCTGCTGTGACTCCAGCAGCTCGTTGAAGTCCCGCAAGGCGAGGCAGGGCCGGCACTGGGGAGGGAGGCCCCTCTCCCGAGTCACTGGACAGAGCCGCAGGAGGGCTGGCGTGGCACACAGGGTGTTATCCCCGCGGAGCGCACCGGCACCTCGCACAGCATGCTGGTGAACGTGTCCACGCCCAGCCACTCGGCAGGGGCAGGCACCAGCCAGCCATGCCACCCCAACAGCTGCCGGAGCCTGGCTGTTTCTCAAAGGTGGTTTTACGCAGCCCATGCTTGGCAACATTGGTTGTGGCTTTCTGCCAGCTCCGGAGAGAAACCAGCCGACCACCTGACTTGGGACAGGGCTGAGGCGAGTGTGTGTAACTGGATCAAGTGACCAGGGATCTTATGAACAGACCCTGCTCTGGACTGTCCCTGGACTGTAATTAAATTGATGTGCAAAGATAGCGGAGTTGATGCTTCACATCTTAATTCATCATCGGCGCTATCGATGGGGCGCTGAGCCTAGCACAGCCCAGGCGGCCGCGGGCCATCGATCCCGGGCTGTGCGAGCCGCATTGATTTTGGTTCAGAGCAGTAATCTGGCTTTGAAATAATAAACACCAACTCCAGGGCAGGGTGTCTGTGCTGATCAATAGATGAGGTCTCATTCTCTCCCCGGCAGAGCAGGGAGCAGCCCACCTGCAGAGTCAGCACTGACCAGTTGTAGCCCGTTTCGTAATTAGGGAAAGGGGCGGAGAGCCCTGGAGAGCGAAGGCCTCTCTCCAGAGAGCAGGCACAGCCAGGGGAGCAGCGCTGGTCACCCGCACTCCTCTGCTGCCCCGCACCGTGACCTCAGAGCGCCTCCCACATGGCCCAGAGTTCTCTTGTGCTCTGTGGTTTGGGAGGCAGGAGCAGGCACTGCTCTCCGGGAGTGGGGCTCAGCCCCCCAGGCCTGTCTGCGGCACAGGGCAGGTGGGCTGTTCGCCCGGAAGGTAGCTCTCCTGGGAGGTTACAGGGGCAGACCCATGAGCGTGACCTGCTGTCTCCAGGGATAAAAAGGAGCTTGTTCTCCAGGAGCCAGGTCAGTTCTTAGCGCCTTTGCCAAGGCTGCCCCCGGCATTAACTGGCCCCCTGCTGTGATGTGGGCCCCTGCCCCCTAGGAACTGAGCTGGGCCCCATTGGGTGCCTGGCTTACAAGCAAGGTGAGAGTTACATGCCTCCTTCCTGGGGGGAGGAAGGGAACGCCCCAGTATTTAGCCTGGAATCCAGTTAAGGGATTTGCCACCTCTTCATTGTCCACAGCTCAGAAAATTCCCATCTGGCTTCCCTGGTCCCTGAGGGCAGCGCCCACCCTGGCACAGCTGCCCTGACTGCTAGCAATGGGCAGCGGTGGGACTCACCACGCGCCAGTACCCATTACCTGCGGTGCTGGAGGACCAGTCCCTGGGCCCCTCTCTGCATCCCACAGGCACAGGGTCCCTGCTCGCGTCCCTGGCCCTCCCGTGCATACCGCAGTGAAGTCCAGCCCGCTCGTTAGGATCTGGGTGCTGGGGCTGCCTGCGCTGCCAGGAGCTGCACCCCATTGCTCCCGCAGAACAGGCCTGGGCCCGCCGCCCCGGAGGAGAGCACAAACCTTGCCGGTACATGCGCAGCGCGTCGAGGAGCCGGGAGCCCCTGACCTGGGCCCTCAGCAGGGGCACGTCAAGCTGCATGAGCCCCGCCTCACAGTGCTCCCCGTGCAGGTCCAGTTCGCTGCTGCTGATGCGCCGCGCCGCCAGCCCCTTGGGGTCCCCGCTCCAGCCCTCCGCTTTGGGCAGGAGGCAGTGCACAAAGTGGAGCTTCGACTTCTTGATGGTGTCAACCAGAGCATCCTGGGGGCGGGGAGAGGATGGCTCAGCCTGGGCGTGCCGGGGGCTCGGGCACGGCCTTCACCCGACGTGGCAGAAGCTGGGGTGAGGGACCTTGGGGCAAAAGGAGAAACTGCCCCTCGGATCAGTCATGATCCTGCAGCTTTGTCTGGGGAGAGCAAAGCCCCTGCAGCCGGAGTTTGCTGCAGAGCGCCTAGTGCCGTCAGGCTGCGGGGCAGGGTCAGTCTAACCCCACCAGTGGCGTTACCCCCCGGCTCCCACGTCTCTGCACTGGGGCTGAGCAGCCAGTCGCTCGCTGTCTAACCCTGCGCACACAGCACAAATGGCAGATGCTGGGTCCAGCCCAGATCCTGCAGGGACCCCGGTACCTGCTGCCAAGGCTGCTGGGGCATGCGACAGAGGCTGTCCCAGTGAATGGGAATGGACCAGATGGCAGAGGGGAACACCACCCCTCCAGGGCCCGCGGGCACAGGTGTGCAGCGAGGGTGGGGGGACAAAGGGAGCCCTGCCAGCAGGAGAAGGGGGAGACGGGCACCCACGGCCTGGCTATTTGGGCAGGTCACTTCGGCGTTGCCTCCTGCAGCCAGGCCCAGGAGCAATGCCTGTGAGCAGTGCAAACCGACGTGTGCGAGCAAGGGACGGTGTGACCGGCAAAGCCAATATAAAGCAGCGGGGCAGCGAAATGGGTGGGCCAGTGCTTAGGGCAAACGGCTGGGCGCAGGGATTCCCGCGGGCTCCTAGCTCCGTCCCTGGCTGTTGCCCGCCTGTGGGAGAACGGGGCCTGGCCCCTGGGAGCAGGGAGGGGTCATGGGCGCAGGCTCTCACTCACTCACCACTTGCAGCTTGATCTGAATGCACAGTGACTTCTTCTTCACCGCTGCCACCCCTGTGGTGAAGGTCTTGCGCATGCTGGTGGCCCTGCGCAGGGCCAGCTGGGACCCGCCTTCCAAGCCGGCGATGGAGCCCGACAGCACCATGGCCGTACCCGCCCGGCCCATAAACAGGCTGCTGATGATTTTCCTGACATCAGAGAGAGAAGGTGATCAGCCGCCCCACGCCTTTCCCTGCCATGGCCCCAGGAGGTGATGCCACAGCTACAGCAGGCTGGGCGTGGCCATTCCTGGGCACCGCACAGGGCTCAGCGCCAGGGTCTCACCTGCTCTGGGGAGTGCGGGAATGTGTGTGTGTGTAGCCACGGTCAGTGTACGACCTCCTGTTTGTTCTGGGTCGGCCGAGGGAGTGCACGTTAGCACCCATAACCCTCGGCCCCCAGCTGAGCGGGGAGCCTGGGCCACATGTGAGCAGAACTGCGCGGCTGGAGTCCCACCACACACTCGGGGGGCAGGCAGCAGCAACCCCACCGGGAAAGGCACAAAGCCGGCAGAGAGGCATCTGCACAGGTGCTCGGAAGGGGGGCTGACAGACACCTCCGGAAGATTTAAACATGGTGACCGCCGCCTGCACTGTCTGCCTCAGGCACTGGCAGTAGGGTCAGGGGAGCCCCTGCGCTGACGATGCAGAGAAATCCCTCCGCAGGCCAGACGCCGGACAGGGCTGGAAGCAGAGGCTTGGGCCCCGGCAGCACTGCGCACACCTCCCATGGGAGAGACAGCTCAGGCATGCTAACTCTTCCCCTAGCTGTCCCTGGCAGGATCATCTCACTGCTCTCGCTGCTGGCTCAGCTCCACAGACCCCGAGGCGAGCAGCGCGGCACTGGGACATCACAGGCATGGATGCCTGGCAGGGATGGGAACACACGGGTCACCAGCCCTGAGGCAGAGATGCGTAATTCACAGGTTTGCAGCGAAACCAGAGAGCCTCCTGGGGCCCTCTAAACCAGCACTGTAGAGCCCGGCGTGGCTCAGGACCACAGCCCATGTGCCACACCACGCGCAGTCTGTGGCGAGAGGCCATGCCATTCCCAGCCCGCAGCCCACTGCCCGCAGCCCGCAGCGTGACCCAGCCAGGGGGGCAGAACGGTGGAACGGGGCCTGAGAGGTCACCCAGCCCCTGCAACCACGTTGCTCAAAAGAAAGAGGCTGTTTCTCCCCTGCCCGGCTGCCAGGGCATGGACCAGCGCCCAGCCACCCCTGCTCAGCAGCTGCTCCTGGGGGACTGGAAATTAAGATTTCGCCTTTCAAAGAGTGTGAACCACCCCAGCAGAGCAGCCACGCCAGCCTCCCCCCTCCCTGGGGCCGTGTCTTGTGCCCGCCGACCCCAGGCCCTTCCCCCAGCCGGAGCCTCTTACTGCACAGCCGCTGCTTACTTCTGAGAGTCCTGCAGGACAGCTGCGGCGTTCTGAGACGCTGGGTTCTGCCGGACATAATGCAGCCAGCCTGTGGCGTCGTACTCCACCCAGTTGGTGCCGTAGCTGTGACCCAGGAAGAAATGGCGAGGCTTGTCGCTTCGGAGTAACGGGCTGTGGCCTGTAGGGACAGAAACCCCATTAGCGAACCGGTCCCCAGCGGGGCCAGAGATCCCCTGTCCTGGGCCAATGCGGCACAAGAGCAGTGCTCCCTCGAGTCTGTCCCACCCATGTGCACCAATATGGAGGCCATAGGATCTCCGGGGTGGCAGGATAGGCACCCCTCCCCTGGCCCCAGCAGGTCTGGGCCGGGGGAGAGCTGCTCCGGCCACGCCACCTCGGCAGGTCCAGGCCACAGGCTGAGTTGGGGCCCGGGGAGGGGCGCCCCCGGCAGGTTGGGGGCTGAGTTAGGTGGGGGCTGGGGGAGTGGCCGGTCCCCGGGCGGGTTTGCGGCACTCATTAGGCTGCTGTGCGGCCGCGCAGCTTACAGGGAACTTCGCACAAGAGCCCTGGCAAAGCTCACACACGAGGAAACAGAGGCTAAAACTCCGTGCCAGCGAGTCTCAGCGCCCAGGTCAACGGATTCGGGCTCATGCTGCGGGGCGCAGACGTGTCCGCTCGGGCTCGGGGCCCCTCCCCGGGTCTCCAGCCCGAGCCCGTACACCGTCGGCTATTGCTAGCCCTGCAGCACGAGCCTGGGGTGAGCAGCACCGAACACCCCCCCAGGCTGAGCTGCCAGAGCTGGAGAGCAGCCCTGTGCACAGGACAGGAGCCTCCCCTCCCCATCTCCTGCCCAGGTGCCCCACCCTCCCCTGGAGGGGTGCATGGCCCTCCCCCTGAGCCTGCGGGGCCCCTGGGCCATGGCTCCTGGCACACACAGGCCACACGCATTATACGTTTCCTGTACAAAGGACACAACTGGACTGAAAGCCTCACTTCGGCACGAGCCAGGAGTGGGGAGGGGAAGAGCGCAGAGGGCCTGGCTGGGCCTGCGGAGGGCTGGCTCCCCCCTTACCTTTCTTATCTCCCTCCTGGGGCCCGTAGTAGGCGAAGAGCCGTTCCAGCAGCGTGTCCTCGTTTCCCGCAGGCTGCAAAGCCTCCTCCTCCAGCAGCCACAGGAGCCCACGGGCCTCATCCGTGCGGGCCAAGGAGCGCACCTGCAGAGACGGTCCCAACCGCACGCATCACCCGAAGCGTGTCTGCTCCCCACCTGCTGGGCACGCGGGGACTGGCAGCATGCGCCCCGGTATGCCCTGGGCCGAGAGCCCCCAGAGAGGGAGAGATCTGTCCTAGCCCCAGCCCTACGGGAGTCTGGGACACGTTCCCCGGGACCAGTCAGAGCGAGTGGCAACCCCTCGCTCTGAGTAACACTTAATAGATTCTTTGCAGAGAAAGAATCAATACTTAATACCCGAGCCAGTAAAACACGTCAGCCAGGAGCGTTCGCACCAGCCACCGACAGGCAAATCCACCGCGCAGAGCTCAGCGAGATGCACCCACCCCATCTCAGGCCCCCGCTCTCCCACTCTGCCGCTGGCTGCTTCCCTGGCTTCTCACCGGGTAGCAGGGCGAGGGACCGAGGCCCTCCCTGCCTCTGTCAATCTCTGCACGCACGGGCCTGGGCGCAGGGTGAAGCCACTCGGGTTACTCCAGGAAGGCAATTCCCGCCCTGCAGGCAGGGGGCGCTCGGTTCCCGTGGGCTCAGTGTTACTCGATGGCATGCACCCCTGGGTGCCTCACTGTCCTGGGCCTGCATTCATTTCACTCCTTTACCACTTTATGGCGTTTCCTATTGAGCCTGTGGCAAGATCTCCGTGCAGGGAGAGTCACTTCCCCGAGTGCCCGCTGGGCCGGCGGGCAGGGCTGCTAACACAGCTGACCACCCTGCCGCCTGGCGCTCCTGCACCGCAAGCCAGGCTACACAGTAAGGTCCCCCTGCCACTGCCACCCTGAGGATCAGCCTGGCTGCCCTCTTTCTCCTTGGCAAGCCTGTCGCTCCCATTCTGGCCCCATGGTGCCAGCGCGCCCCAGGCAGACTGCGTCTTCCCGCTGATGCCAAGCCCTGGTCCTGCCCATTGAAACCCCGTTGGGCCTTTTCTCAAGGGGAAGCTCTTAGAGCCGGAAGTGACACTGGGCCTCCCTAAGCTCCCTGACGCTCCAATGGGCCACAGGACCCTTTGCTTTCCAGCCTGTGCTGTTGCGCTGCGCTGTTCAAGTGCTGCTCAGTCCTGCCCCAGAGACAGCTGCCTTTCAGTGTCGGGGGAAGTGACTCTACGCAGTCAGGAGGACAGGCCCCCATGTGCCTCCCGCACCCAGCCACCAGCCCCTGGCAATGGCGCCCGTTTCCCAGGGAGCTTCCAGAGCCCCCCAGGCAACAGGTACTCAGCCGCACCCTCCAGCACTGCCTGGGTGATCAGGGCAGGGCCTCCCCCTGCTGTAGTCACTGCTAGCGGGGAGGAGAAGGGCCCTGGCAGCGTTGGTCTGATTCCGAAAGCTCCATAAATGACAGCAATGGATCGGCGCCGAACGCAGCCCCTCCGTCGCCAGGGGAAGGGGCAGCAGCAGCTCTCAAGCCTGCTGTTCTCCTGCTTCTTCATTGGCCGAGGCGTTAACGGGAGAGGTAATTACTGGTGACGTGGCCCCACCGCCCAAATCTCCCCCCGCTTGCCTTGAGCCATCTGCCCGGCATGATCGCCCGCCCCAGCACGCCGAGCAAAGCCGCCCATGCTGCTGCCCCATGGCAACCCCCAGCTCGGCAGCAAATGTGGTCGGGTGGGTGGCCGGGCTCCGAGGGAAGCGGGGCCATTCCCAGCCTCGGGCACAGAGCACTGGGCGGGATGGGGCTGAGAGAGGTCTGGAGTATGGCATATGGAAGTGCAGCAGAGAGCAAAGCAAGGGGGGCTGGGATCACCTCTCTTCCCCCCCAGACACTCCCAGCAGAGAGCTTCCGTCAGGGTGACCCTCAGCCGCCTACCCCGCAGAACTGCCAGCAAGGAACCAACAGGGGGAACGGAAACAGTTCTCCCACCCGAGAGCTGGGCGGTCTGGAGACGAGTGAGGGGACCGCCGGCCCCACGAGCTGACGCAGAGGCCACGGCCCACCCCAGAGAAGAGGTCAGACTGGGAAGGGACGGCTGTTCCTCCCAGGAGGGGAAGAGACAGACTGTGCCTCCCCGCTGAGCCCTGCTGCCCCAGCATGGGGAGGGCCACTTCCCCGACAGCTCTGCAGACATCAGGACTAACTGCATCCCCCTGAACTGGCTCTGCCCGAAAGTGGGCAGATCAACGCCACCCGGAGCAGATCAGAGCAAGCCCCCGCTAACGGCAGCCTCCCCACCCAGAGCCAGAAGCCTCTCTCTGTTAGCGCCAGGTAACCAGCTGCTACGGAGCAGCTCCCAGCACGGCTGCAATCGCGTGTGACACTGGCGTTAACTTGGCATCTCCCCACCAATGTATCCCCAGGAGTGCATCTGCCAGGGGACTGAGGGGTCTCCTCTGCATGCAGGCAAAGGCAGCAGAACCTCCTGCAGGCTTCTGGGTGCTGGTGACTGGCTGGGATCCCCTGGCTGTAGCTAGGAACAGGGAAACACCCTGCTTTGGAGGGGAGCTTGGAGCCATGCAGCCTCCCCTCACCCTGTCTGCACACAAGAAACCCCCCAGGTCCCCCTGCCCAGCCCTGTCAAGATCCGGCCCAGAGCAAAGGGCAACTCCCTGGCCACTGCTTAGACAGGGGGCCCTGCAAAGCTGCTGGCTCAGGGAGCAGGAGGTGCTCTGGCCTGGAAAGGAGCTTTCGACACGGAGGGGAGGGGAGGAGAGACATTCTTGCCATGAAAGCCGGCGTGTGCTTACCAGTGCTTGGTGTGAGGCTTGGTCTACAGTGGCTACAGAGCCAGAGGTACTGGGCTCTATGTCATCTAATGCAAGCTCTATGCTTTCCTAGAGAGGACGGACAGACGAAGGGTTAGTGCCTGTGTGACTAAAGATCACAGTTACGGGACCCAGAGAGGGTCAGTCAGTACATTAGTCTGAATAGAAGCTACAGGCCATTAGACCACAGGGGTTTCCCTGGAGAGCCCCAGCCTCCCTCCCGCCGGTCAGCCCACCGCCCCGGGCTGCTCCCCATGGCGCTCAGCTCAGGAAGGGGAGTCCCTGGGGCAGGGGAGTGGGGTCACGGCCCTGGCCAGCGTGCACTATTCAGGGGTGAGCCGGGGGGACCGGGCTGGGCTGTAATCACACCCGGGGGGCACCGCCGTGTCCCCCACCAGGGAAGGCAGAGCAATAACCAGGCAGCGTGCTGTGCGAAGGGAGTCGGCCCCCTGGGCCACGCAGGAGGCAAAGAGCGGGAGCTCCCAAGGCTCGGTCACACTCCTCCAGGGCGAAGGCAGAGCAGCTGCCACTGGGGTGTTTGGAAGGGGCTGGGAGAGGGCCCATGGTCCCCCATGAAGTGAGGATGGGGGGCACTGGGCAAAGCGTCCCGGGGGAGCCATCTCAAACAGACGGGGGAACTCGGCCTCCACGGTCTAGCCAATCCTGGAGTCATCACCAAAGGGTGGTTCCTGGGTCACGGACACCAGCACCCCAAGGAGCTGGGCTGAGACCCAGAGCCAGGGCCAGGAGCAACGACCACCCTGGGCTGGCTTCGCACCAGGCTCTCGCTCCCAGAGCCCTCCCCAGCCTGGGGGTTCAGGGTTAGCTGGGCCGCGCACCCTTCCCACGCGGGCACTGAGAACCCGCCCAGCCGTGAGCAAAGGGGTCTGGGCCCAATTAGCCCCCTGCAGCGGGCCCGACATGGCTGGTGCCCACAGCTCCCCTCCCACCCTGGGGAGTTTGCCAGGAGCCAGCCCTCCATCGCTGCCAGGGGTGACTGCAATGCACAGGGCTGCTAGCAAAGCCACCAGTGCCCAGGGCAGGGCCAATGGCAAATGGCCTGTTCCCGGGGAAACCCCTGCTGCAAAAAGCACCAGATTCAGAGCTACTGATTAGCTGAGTCCTGTCTAGGCGTGACTGCCCGAGTCACCTACAGGGTTAGAAATCAGCTGTAGTCTAGTAGATGCTAGAGCAGAGAGGAGACGGCAACACAACTAGCTAAGGAAACAGCCTCCGCTGCCCCTTCCTCATGCCCTGTACAGCCCAGAGCCACCGTGCCCTGGGCAAGAGCAGCACCCGCAGCTTCTCCGCAGCGGGGGGGCTCGCCAGACCCTCGCTGGGCTCCTGCCGGGGAGCAGGTCTCTGCCACGGGCCGAGACAGGGCTCCCTCAGGCAATACCTCCTTGTATCGCTCCAGCTCCTGAGTGAAGGTGCGCTCGTGGAACAGCGTCTGCAGCCGCTCCTGGGCGTAGTTGTGGCACAGCTCCTCAAAGCTGGCCCCGCGGCTCTGGTTTGCCAGCTCGGGGTTCTGGAAGCCTGGGGTGTCCACAAGCATCATGGAGCACAGGGAATGCTGGCTGGACTTGAGAGCCCTGCGTGGGGGGAGAAAGGGGCTAGGGCACACCACGCAGGGCATGGGATCAGACCAGTGGGCCCCGGCCTGGTCCTGTGCCTTGTCAGGAGCGACGCCTGCAGCTCCAGAGGAAGACAAACGCCCCCGAATGCCCTGGCGACACGTGTGAGGTGAACCACTTCCCCCAGCGATTACACCTGGGCAGGAGGGCCCCTTTCCTGGCACCCGGCTGCCCTAGGGTAGCGCTCTCTGCTGTCCTTAATGCATCAGAGCCCTGCCTGGGCCTTGCTCCCGGCCCCGGAGCACACAGCGGGACGGCTGCAGAGGCCAGGCGAGGAGAGCATGCCAGACCAGGTCCCTTCCCCGAAGCAGAGCCTACACGTGCTGGAGCACGGACAGCTCTCCCTGGCTGCCGTCTCCTGCCACCAGCCGGGGGGATGCTGAGCTCCAGCAGCAGGACACCTTGGTGTTCTGGGCTTGGCCAATGCACACGGGGCCAGGACGGCTCACCCCAGCAGGGGGAGTGAGGCTCCTGCCCTACACACACACACCCCCACTGCACTCTGTGCCAGCCGGGGGCCTGGGGCTTGGCTTGGTCTCGGCGCAGGCACGTACCGGTTCAGCAGCGAGATGAGCAGCGTGAAGAGCTCTGAATACAAGCCCGAGGCCAGGCCTTCCAAGCACTCCAGAGCAGTCAGCCTGGAGCCTGGGGGGAGAAATGATTCCAGAGTGAAGGCGATTGCACTCCCCCCACCCATATGCTGTGCGGCTCAGGGCCCCGCTTCCTGTGCCAGGGCAGGAGCGGCTCGGGGAGCTGATCCAGGGGCTCTGAGGGGGACTGGGAACGGCTGCACGTCAGTGCTACACCAACTCCCTGGCTGACGCCCGCTATAGGCCTCTGCCCTTGCCTGTCAAAAGAGGGTGGTGACTCGCGAGGGTCTGGACCCCTTGCTGACCTCAGCGGGAGATGCTGGGAAGTGGGTGGCAAGCAATGGCTGTTTTGAGGAGGAACCTGGGGTAGGACTGGGGCCCGTCAGAAAAGGGGGTGGGATTCGGGGCCCTCAGCTGTTTTCTGGGCTCAGACCGTCCTGTGTTCTTGTCCACAGCTCGGGCAGCTCCGTGCTGGGCGGGGGGAGAAGGGGAAACCCAGGTTTCAGCATGTCTAGTGAGCAAAGCCAGGTAGCCTGGGCCGCAGCTCCCACATCATCACCCTCCTTGCAACCCGAAAGCAAAATGCTTCCAAAGTGACCCCTGGTAACAGCCGGCACCCCCAGAATGCCAGGGCACGGAGAGGAAGGGCAGCTCAGTGCTTTGGGCGCTAGCCTGGAACTCGGGGGATGGGGCCCGATCCCTGCTCAGCCTGGGGCAGTCACAGCCGCCCTGAGCCTCAGCTTCCCCCGGTACCAGGGGAACAGCCCTGCCCTGCGTCTCCCGGGGCTGGCCCTGAGGGCTGTGACGTGCTCAGACGATGGGGCCCAGGCTCAATCCCATTCAGAGACTCATGACAAGGAGATGATGGGGTCCAGGGGAATCCCGCTGTCCTATGTGTTCATAGGGCAGTGCTATTACCCCCCATGGGAACAGAACCCAGGAAGGCAAAGGGACATGCCCAAGATCGCGCAGGCAGTCTGTGGTGGAGCAGGGAGTTGAATGAATCCAGGTCTCTCAAACTCCGGGGCAGTGTCCTAACCACTGGCCTATGCTCCTCTCCCACTTGGCTAGTTACAGACCCAGGAGGGCGTCAGCTGCAAAGGAAGGCAGACGGTCGGGGGAGAGAAGCCAGGCTCCGGGCACCTGTAGGAAGTGCCATCACCTTGCTCGATGCTATCGGCTGACACCATCCGCGCCCCATGTTCGGCAGCAACCCAGTACCTGAGCCATCTCCCAAGCCGGCTTCCTCGGGCCCCTGGCGGAAGGACGTGGATCGCTGCAGGCTCCCTTTGGGCTGGTGCTTGAAGATAGATGAAGACAGCTCCTCCAGGCTGCAGCCCAGCAGGTAAGCAGCCTTCTGGGCCCACTCGTGCCGAGCAAATTGCTTCCTCCCAGCTAATGGGGAGGGAGAGAGTCTTAGTGCTGGGAATGCAGCCGGTTCCCCGAGGGGCTGTCTAGTGTCGGGGCATCCCAACCCAGGCATGGGGCCGGTGGCAGGTGTCCTCAAAGAACAGCAATGCCGGGGAAAGAGAGTCAGTGCAAGACAAAGCAGCAGCTAGGAGTGGCTGGGGAGCGCGTGAGGGGACACGGCAGTGTCAGGGCTCGGCGCAGCCAACCCTGCTGTCCAGCCTGGCCACTATTCACTCGCGCAGCTCGAAGAGCTCGGTGCGGAGCAGGGCAGACTGGGCCGTAAGGAACATGGAGTCCGTAGTTTGAGGAGAGGGGACTGGCGCTCAATGGCTGAGGCCGACGGCTGAGACATGCCGCCGTGCTGGGATAACAGAAAGGCGCTCTCGTGTTCCCACCCAGCAGTGCCCCGAAGCCAGGGCTCCAGACAGTGCCCGCGTGGGACGGAGGATCCACCTCGGCGGGGGGGCGACGCAGTGCACGTCCCTCCCCAGCACGTCAGGGAGCTGCCCTGGATCCCGGCTGGGCTGGGTCTTAGGACGCCTCTTGCAGAAGCGGGAGGAGCCGACCTCCCGGCAAGGCGCCGGGCAGAGCTCTCGCTGCAGCTCTTCCTCCAACCGCCGCCCCCGGCCGCCCCGGGGGACAGGAAACGTGGGGACGCCCGAACCCGAACGCCCCCGGCCGCCCCGGGGGGAGGGGAAACGCGGGGACGCCCCAAACCCGAACGCCCCCGGCCGCCCCGGGGGAGGGGAAACGCAGGGATGCCCGAACCCGAATGCCCCCGGCCGCTCCGGGGGGAGGGGAAACGCGGGGACGCCCAAACCCGAACGCCCCCAGCCGCCCCGGGGGAGGGGAAACGCGGGGACGCCCGAACCCGAACGCCCCCGGCCGCCCCGGGGGAAGGGAAACGCGGGGATGCCCGAACCCGAACGCCCCCAGCCGCCCCGGGGGAGGGGAAACGCGGGGACGCCCGAACCCGAACGCCCCCGGCTGCCCTGGTGGGAGGGGAAACGCGGGGATGGCCGAACCCAAACGCCCCCGGCTGCCCTGGGGGAGGGGAAACGCGGGGACGCCTGGCACCAGGCAAGGAGCCGGGGACACACAGGGAGAGTGAGTTAATGGGTAACACGTGGAACACAGCGGTGGGGAAGCAGAGAGAAAGGAGGCTTTACCTTCGTCGGTGTCTGCATTGCCAAGGGACGGCATGCACCATGCAAACAAAAACAGGGGGTTAGAATGCGCCGGTGACAGCTGCTGCCAGCGAACACCTGCACTGGGTGGACGGGCCACCCCTGGGGGCAAGTGTGGCAAGCCAACGCACACTGGCACAGACACACACAGACAGACACGGACATGCCACCCCCTGCCGGGGCCCCTCCTTGAAGCCAGGCAGCCACAGGAGGCACACACCAGCCCCCAACCCAGGGCCCGGCCCCCATCTTTCCACTCACCCCTCTGCCCCCCATGCCAATCCGCTGGCTGCTCTCGCCAGCCCCATGTGAGGTGGCACTGGGGCCCCATACAGACCCGTCAGGCCGGAGTCAGCGAAGGCCACCGCGCTGGGAGCCTCTCATCAACAGGGCAGCCAGTGGGCCACAGACAGACGTGCCCTGCGGGCCCCACGGCCCAGAAAGCCCTGAGCTTCTCTGGGGCCATCCTGGGACCTTTCCACCTGGCCCCGCTCAACATGGATCAAAGACAACCCCTCCCTCAAGCAACTGCCCATGGAGCTGCTGGAACGCGGAGGGCAGAACATCTAACCCCGGCTCCAGGGCAGCCGCACAGAGCGGGGCAAGGTTGGGCCTGGATTGAGGGCTGGCCTGTGTACTGAGGGGCTGTGATCCAACCTCATGGGCTGCCCCGGCTGCCAGCCAAGGGGCCAGCTGGCAGAGGGGCAGGGGCAGTCATGCTACGGGGCCCTTCTCCCCCTCTCCAGCAGGGCCTTGGTCTGCTTTGTGAGACACCGCATGGATAAAAATCACCTTCACGCCCCGAGTATGGTACCTGGCAGAGCAGGATCTGCAGCACACAGCGACTGAGGCTGCTCCCCCGCAGACCCTGACTCCACTCCAGCCCCCTAGCTACAGAAACCACCTCTTAATTAACACCAATGCCGGGGGGCTGGTCTTGCCCCAGGTCCCCTCCAGCTTGGGGAGGTTATGAAATCACCTTCCCCTGCCCCCCGCAAAACAGCCCCTGTGGTGCAATGGTGTGAGGGGCCTTCCCCGGCGGCGCTCTCTGGGCTGTAAAATCCAAGCCCGGCTAGTCACAGCAGGAACCTCTGGGACCCGTCTCAAAAGGGAAAACCCAGGGCGCCAGCGGGGAGCAGACGCCAGCGTGACCCACCGCCCTCTGACACTGCTGGGGGGGCGGGGCGAGAGCGCGGGCAGACAGACTTCCCCAGAACGCCGCCTCGGAGAGATGAGCTGCCCCCCCCCCCGCTATCTGACATGGCTGAAGGCCCGGGGGAACCCCAGCTCAGAGAGAGCGCTGTGAGCTCCCAAATCACGCCAGGGCAAACCCAGCAGCTCTGTGTCTCGTCACACGGAGCGCTCAGGGCCCTGCACTTGCCCCAAGTCCACCTGGGGCTCTGCCTTGGCCGTAGCCTCTCTAGGCACTCTCCCAGCTCTAGAACTGGGCCTTCCAGCCAGTGCCGAGACACAGACCTGGCTCCGAGAACCTGCCGCATGCCCTGCCGGGGCAGACACAATACACTGGGCCTAGGACCACACACACGCTGCTCCGGCAGCCTGGAGGAGCTCTTCAGAGCACAACGCAGTGGGATTGGGATCGGTGTTTCCCCCCTAGCTCAGTGTGCAGCCCCTACCCCCATGCCACCAGCACAGGGCACGGAGCAGACCCCACAGCCCCAGGAGAGACCAGAGGCAATTGCCAACTCCTCCTGCAAAGGGCCCTGCGAGAGGAGGCCAATTATTAGTCCAGAAACGGGAGGACAAGGCAGGCCGTCCTCATGCACACGTCAGCCGCCAGCCCAGGGAAGCAGCCAAGACCTTCTCCAGGGAGGGGATGTGGCTTCCGTCCCTGCACAGTGTGGCCACTAAGGCTTTCCCCGAGCCAAGGGCTGGAAACCCAAATATCTTCCCAATACTGCTGCCTCAACTCAGGACAGGCCTCAGACCTGCTCTGCTTAGCCTCAGCCCCACCCCACGGGTCTCTCCTGCAGCAACCCAGCGCCACCAGCAGCATGCCCATGCTCCCTCCCGTTTTGTGGGGGAGGGAGGAAGCTGGGGAACACTAGGGCTGGAGCCAGGGCCGTGCAGCGTCCCCTCCGCCCCCAGTGTGTGGACAGCCTTGCACAAGGCCCTGAGGTCAATGGTGAGCTGGTGATTTCCCTTGTGAATGACAGTGGATGAAAGCTGGGTGGATCGAGCACTGGGGATGATCCTGGCCCCAAAGCATGCCCCACCGGGTGCAGCCAGGAGTCACCAGGGCGCAGAGCACACAGGGCTGCCGAGGGGGAAAGAAGGAAGTTCTACACAGGGTTCACTAACCCCCAGGAGTAGTTCGGAGAGAACCTCCCCTGGGCACTGCCCTGCCCTGTGGGGATAGGCCTTTCAGTCACCTCTCGGGAAACAACCGTGCATGGAAAGGCAGTTCAGACTGGCAAACCACGGCTTATTAAAGCACCCAGTGAAGTTCTGAACAGTTTGTTACCTTTGGTGGCTCCTGCGGCCCCCAGATGATAAATGGCCCCCAGGACAAGCCAGAACGCCTTCTGCTCATCGCTGGAGATGCCCAGCACTTTCATGGCAGCCTGGAGCTTGCTGAACTGCTGGGCTGCCTTCTGCTTTTCTTCCGGCTGGAGAACAAGGGAACACGGTGCCGCTGCCTCAGTCAAAGGGGTGGCTTTTCTCACCGCTGGCTAACAGCCACCCGCTCTGGGCCAGAGCTCCAGCCCCCGCCCTGCTCCCCTCGCCCCAAGGCCAGGTCTGCATGGATCCCGGGGAGAGTACCTGGGCTAGGGCAAAGCAGGCGTCCTCGCAGAGGTTACGCTGCCCCCGTGAAGGACAGAGCGGGGCGTCCGGCACGTGCAGGGAAGGCTTTAGTTAAGCTTTTAATTAAAAATCTACATCAAAGGCTAATCCTGGGGCTCAGGTAGAGAGCAGAAGAGTAAACAGATGGCGCCCAGGCGACGGAGAGTCCGTCTCTCTGGGAAAGGCGGAGGCTCCCCGGGAGCTGGCAGGCAGCAGCAGCCCCCAATGGACCGCCAAGGCCCCCCGGTCTCTGCAGCTGTTCCAGCAGCCCCATGGTGACTGTGTCGGCCTTGGACTTTCATCCGAGGGCCCCCCTCCTCAGCCAGGCCCCCAGGGCCCAGCCCATGCTGGATCAGGCCTGGGGAGGTGGGCCCTGCCCATGCAGGACCGCGCCCTCGTAACACCAGCCCCGCCCGGCTCTGCCCTGAGTCACCTTGGACAGTGGCACAATCCCAAACACGTTGGTCTCTGCAAAGTGGCTGAAGTGAAGCTCGGTTCTGCGGGGAGAAAACACAGCGTTACAGGGCCGGCCTGCGCTGACAGGCCCCACGCCAGGGCCAGGTTCCCCCGAGGTCTGATTCAGCTCAACACACCAAGCCCTGTTCTCTGGAATAAGATTCCCTGCCGCAGGGCACGGAGGCAGCTTCCGGGACCCTGCTCTCTCTCTCGGACCCCTGCAGGCTACGCAGACTCATGTCGCCGCGTGCCTGATGGGGCAGCCAGCCCACACCATGCCAGCTGCACTGCCGGCCCCTCTCTGGCCCCTGCCATCTCCATGACCTCCCAGAGACGCCCATGGGCTTGCAGCCCCGAACCCAGCGGGCCGAGGCTGGCTCTCAGTGGTGGGCGAAGCGAGTCTTGGCAGGGGAATGGCTGGAGCAGAGCTTAGAGACCCGCCAGCGTTCAGACCGTCACCACAGCAACGGACCCCATTGCCAGGGGAGGGCGAGAGGCAGTGATGGGGGCAGGTGGCGCAGGGCTCACCTGAGGGCGTTGTCCGTGCCAGCCAGCAGGTAGTAGAAGACATTGAAGGTGGCCTCGTTGGCCGGCCGCTTGGTGACCCTCAGCTTCTCCAGCAGCATCGTCTGGGGACCAGAATGGAGACATTTGGGGCGGGGCTGTGGCATACTGCCAGCTGCCCACCAGCCAGGCAGCGCCAGTGCACAGGCCCGGCTCTGTTCACCGGGGCTGGGCCTACTGCAACGGCAGCCCAAAGCACCTGGCGCTGCTGGCCCCTTCCCTTCCCCTCCCCCCTTACCCCCAGCCCTGCATTTTCTGACTCGTGGGCGGGCAGCACTCTGGGGCAGGGACCATCTCTGGGCTGCCTGTGTCTGCCCGTGCCTGGCACAACGGGGCCCAAGGCCCTTCAGTGTTAGCCCAACAGACGCAATCAATTACACCCAGCCTGTCTCTAGCAGGGGCCTTCCAGCTGCCTCAGTGGGAGGTCAAATCCCAGTCACTCGCTGGGTGCCGAGCTTTCCCTGGGGGCTGCCCGCCAGTGTCACGGAGTCCCCGGGCCATGCTCTGGAACTGCTCCCCACAAAGCCAGTCAGGACTTTGGGGAGCCTCCTCTCCCTCGGAGCAGACTGTCTTCAGGGCAAGAAGCTCACACGGCTTCACCTCCCGGGTCTGACCTTGGCGCATTCAGCATATGCCCCTCCGTGCGCTTCCCACAGCGAGTCCGCCCAGGCGGGGTCCTGGGGAAGCCAGAGGGTCCTGCACCCCCACTTTGCAGTGAGACGGGACTCTCAGCCAGCCAGTAAAACAGTGGTTTATTAGATGACAGGAACACGGTCTAAAACAGAGCTTGTAGGTACAGTGAATGGGATCCCTCAGCCGGGTCCATTCTGGGGTCCCGCGAGCCAGACACCCTGTCTGCCCTCACTCCTAGTCCCCAGACAGCTCCAAACTGACTCACCCTCCAGCCCCTCCTCCTCTGGGCTTTGTCCCTTTCCCGGGCCAGGAGGTCACCTGATCTCTTTGTTCACCTTTAGCTATTCCCTTGCAGAGGGGAAGGGCCTGGCCATTTGTTGCCAGGATACAAAGTGTCGGCCATTTATGCACACTGGAGACTTAAGACATGCATAGGGGAAACTGAGGAACCCACACAGTATTCAGAGGAAACATTAAGAACAGTCCCACTTCGTCACAGCCAGCGACTGCCTCTGCCCCATGCCCTGGTGACGCTGCCACGCCCCTGCCCCGTCTAACCCCAGGCTAGGGGTCGCTCTCATTGGGCGGCAGCTGATTATGTCAATACAAACACTGGTAAAGCGACAGACTCTGAAGCCTCCTCAGCCTCCCTGAACCTATCTCCCCACAGCTGATTAGCAGCTCTCGTTACACGGGCGTACAGAGGGACTTGGCTGTACGTTAACAGCTGCGCTCTCCTTACCATGCTGGTGCCAGCTTTTATGAGTGGCGGAAGGGAGAGAGACGCCTTGTTACGGGAGACTAATTCCGCGAGGAAAGGAAATCAAGGCCGTTTGCGACGGGCCTCGCCTCGCCACCTAGCTGTGCTGTGCTCCAGATGTGAAGGAAGATGAGCACCAGCAAAGGAGGCCAATCATCACGGAGTGGATTTACCAGCAGTGCAGCTGCTGAGCGTGGCTGTGAACACGCAGCTCCGCTTTCAAGAGAGAGCCCAGGCAGGCAGCCTGCCAGCGCCAGTCTAGCCCCACACGGAGACCAGCAGGGGGCAGCTTTAGCTCCGATCTGGAAGGAGGGGAGTTCAATCTCCAGGCCCCAGTGGGTCCCTGGCTTCCTGCTGAGACTCCCAAAGGCAGCTCCCCATTTGGGCCAGCCACAATGGGGCTGGTGGGACAGACCACAGGTCCTGTTAGGAGTCATGTGCCAGGGACAGCCCCAAGCTCTGAGCTAGGTACCAGGTCCCTGTTCTGTGGTCACTGCCCAGCGCCATCCAGGCCCCCCCAGCTGTACGCTCAGCACACCCCATGCGTGTTCTTCCCCCCAGCCCCCTCTCACCTGTATGGAGGCTGAGGCCACCTGGCCAGCCTGATCGAAGTCCAGCGAGATGATCTGGGAGAAGCGAGTGGCGTTGCCATTCATACTGGTGCTGCTGTTGCCAAAAGCCTCTAGGATGGTGTAGAGCGCCTGCCACTTCTCCACTGTGGGGACACAAGCAAGCCAGCGTGTGCATGGCCAGCCCCGTGGCCCAGAGGGCTGTGTTAGTTACAGAGCAAGCGCCTGTGTGTGCCCACAGTGCAGGGCCAGAATGGGCAGCAGCAGGGCAACCTCGCCACTCAGGGACCCCAGCGCCACCCTAGAGGGAGCAGGTCCCCTTGGTCCGAGCTGTGCTCCCCTGCTCACGCCCGTGGCCAGGGACCCAGAAAGCAATCCCCCAAGCAACATGGGGCTGGCAGGAGCCAGCAGTGCTGCAAGGGAGCCCTCAGCGTCCCCTCTAGCTGCCCCAGGAGCAGTGCTGACGGGTCCCAGAGAGCTGCTAATAACCCGCCCAGGCCAGGTATTGGCGAGAGCAGTGAAGGGCCCATCCAGGCTGCAGAAGCGTCGAGTGGAGCAGATCTCGGCAGGTCAGCGCTCTCCTATCGCCACGGCCCGGCCAGCATGGCTGGGCACTCACCTGAGAAGATCTTCCCCGTGCTGCCAGCTACGGTGGCCAGGTACTGGATCAGGTGCTGGCAGCAGGTAGTCTTGCCACTGCCGCTGCTCCCCAGCAGGACGATTGACTGATCCTGGCGGCTCATCAGCATGTTGCGGTAGGCGGCCTGGGCCACGGCGTAGATGTGTGGAGACATGTCTTCCCTGCGGCACCCTTTGAACATGTGCATCACCTGGGGAGAGTGCAGGAGGCTGGGTGACCTAGCGCGGTGCTGGCCGGGCCAAGCCACTCCCCCTCCAGCCATCCTGGGCGGGGCCCTCAGCCCCACGCGAATCGCTCCTTCCCCCGCTCCAGGGCTCCCACGGGCAGGAGCAGGAGCAGCGGACCTTACCCAACGTGCTGAGAGACGGATGGGACAGCATGCCCACCTGCTGGCACCGTCCAGCCACAAGTCCAGCAGGACCTCTCCTCAACACGGGCAATGCAGCCAGGAGAGGACACAGCCAATAACTGCACTTGGGGCTGTCCCTGCCCCCCACACCCGCAGGAGAGTCTGCCCTCGCCCCCGTACCAGGAGCACAGACCCCCAGTGAGAGCCCAGGGGCTGTCCGCCGTGCCCGCGAAGCAGGGCAGCACTACCATCGCCGTTACAGACCAGCAAGCGGGGAAGGCTGGCGTTGCCCAGGGCACTGTCGCAGAGCTGGGACCACAGCACTTCCTGGCTCCCAGCCCTGCGCTCTGTCCCCCGGGCACTCTTCTAGCCTGCTGCCGGTGGAGTGGGACCCCCGTGGATTGAGTGCAGAAGCTGTGACAAGGGTTAATGCAGCCAGGCCCTGAGCTGCAGCATTACCTTCTCGGAGTACATGGAGGGGGAGCTGAGCGGGTTGACGACCAGCACGGTGGGCCCCGCGTAGGTGTGGATCAGGTTACCCCCGTAGCGCTGGCGCACCGTGTGCAGCACGCTGGATTCATTGAGATAGACGAGGTTGGCCAGGTCCTCCACCCGGTCACAGGACGGCGGGTTCGCCTGGGGACACAGAGGGGACAGGCAGCATCAGGCAGGGAATCCCAGCCCCTACCCCACACAGCCCCTGCCACCGCAGGCACAGATCCAATTCTCGCCCACCCCGCGGCCCCTGCTCCTGCCCTGCCCACCCAGCCAGTCAGGGCCCAGGGCTCCCACCTTCTCCACGTCATCCTCGTCCACTTCCAGCACGGCCCCATCGTGGTCCAGTTTCACCTTCACCTTCCCTTCGGGCAGGAGGTTCGCTTCATCCGCTCGCAGCTGGCTCGCTGCCAAGGGAACACGCCATGGCATGGGCAGGCTCTCCCGGCACCATAGCCCCTCGTGTCCCCCCCTCCATCTCTTCCCGTGCCCGGGGACACGCTGACACCTAGTGGTGGAGCTCTGGTACTGAGGCCAGGCTGCTCCTGCACACCAGGCCCCACTTCTTCCAGACAGCAGGACGGGGCACTCCCCTGGCCGCGTCTCCCCACGCCGGCTGGAACCCGCTGGGCAGCACAGGACACGTAGGTGGCCAGGGACCTGGCTGGTTACCACTTGCCTCCCTGAGCCCTGGCATGGGCGTAGAGGCTCAGGAGAAGGCACCCCGCTCTCACACTGCAAGGGCACACTACTGATGTCTTCTGGAGCTCTGCTCTTCTGCCTGTCACCTGGCAGGTCAGAGCCAGGCTAGAGCTCTGCCCTGCGCCGTTAGCAGGCGAGCAATACTCTGGAGAGCAGCAAGGGGGGCTGTGAGCAGAGCCGTGGTCTAGCCCCACTGCACGGCACTGCCCCAAGGAAGCCAGGGCCAGGGCTCCCCATGGAAGGTGAAGGACAACACTCACCCAAGGAGAAGCCATCCTTGTGGACCAGCCACACCTTGTCCGTCTCATACCAGGCCTCCTCGGCAGCGATCTGCTCCTCCGTCTTCGCCTGCCAGAGCGAGGAGAAAGGGGAAGAGGTCACGGCTCAGGCTGGGGGGACTGGACCGGCCCAGGCCATCAGAGACTCCAGCACCGCCTCTCACCCTGCTGCCCTCCCCTCTCCCCACCCAGGCGCCCCCTGATCACCAGGACAGAACCCAGCCCTGTGCCGGGGCTCCCACCCAGGGAAGAACTCAGACCCAGAGAGCTCGGCAGTGACCCAGGGGTGGGAAAGCTGGACCCTGCTGTTCCACGTGACAGAGCCTGGCTCTAGCCATCGAAGGGAGCATGGCAGCACTCCTGCGCCACTAACAGCCAGCGTGGTCTGCGCAACACAAGCTCTCAGAGCAGCCACCCAGCTCCAGCCAGCCTCACATCGGGTCTTGGACCAACACAAGCAAGCTGAGTGTGCGACCCCCTCGCACCCCAGAAAGGAAGAGCAGGGCAGGGCAGCGGGGAACACAGTGCATCCTGCAGAGCAGAATGAACACAGGCCACGTGCACACAGGGAGAGTGCAGAGAAGGGACAGCCCTAAACCTCCAAGCCAAGTGAACAATGTATGCAGCCCCTGCCCCCCCGCACAGGGCATGGAGCGCACCACATGGCAACTCTGCAAACGGAGACACCTGGAGTCTCACAAAGCAACACCCCCACAGCCGTGCAAACAGGGCCCCACATAGACAGCTCTGCAAACCAGGCCCAGCTCTCTGGGGCTCGCGGGACAGGAGAACTGCTGAGGGTGGGCCACAGGGGAGAACCAGGGGTCAGGCTATTTGGCAAAGCTGCCCAACAGCGGGCTCTGCTGGGTGGAGGAGTCGTCCCGAGGGCAGGCCCTGAACCTTGGAGTCACTGGACAGGGCCATGTTCCTTCAGGGAGCAACCCCAGGCTGGCCTGTGGAGAGTAGATTGGACGGGCCCAGGGGGCTTTTCCAGCTGTCCTGGCTAAGACCTTGTCCCACCAACGACCTCATGCAAACATGTAGGGCAAAGGCCTCATGCAAACAGAAAGAGGGGGAGCAACACACCAGCACACAAACAAGGCAGTCCCCCCCCCACTCCCCAGCACCAAGCAAATTCACAGACACTCCCAAAAACGTTAGTGTGGTCAAGCAGCCAAACCTGAGGCAGGGATGCAGCAGAGGCTGGGCCCAACTTGGCTGCTGGGGCATCGTCCGCCTGTCCCTATTGAGGCCGACGGGGAAGCAAGGTGTAAAGGGTTAATGTCCTCTCCCCCCAGGGGAAGGCGCAGAGAGCAGGGAAGCCACTATGAGAAGCGAATGGAGGTGAATGGGACAAAACCTGCCGACCATGCAACGAGGGGCCAGTGGCACAGCGTCTCTCCCGACCCTCCGGCACAGTCAGCACTGCCCCGAGCACCCCCTGCCACGCTGCAGGAGAGTGTCCGGTGCCCATGCTGCACTCAGGGTGGCAGTGTCCTGCAGCCCCCACCCACAGCTCCCCTGCTCCTGGGCTGCTCCAAGGGTCACAATGAACAACAGTGCCCTGCGTTTCCCAGCGCGCCCCCCAAGTGCTTTGCAGAGCTGGGCCTCTGAAGAGAGGCCACTGACCTGCCCACGGTCACCCAAGGAGTAAGTGGCAGACCTGGAGTGCGTCTCCCAGGCCTGGGCCTTGACCTCAATGCTCTGCCCCACCACACGGGAGGCCTGGGGGCAAGCCCCCCTCCCTGCCTTGCCGTGCCCCCCAGCTATCCAATCCACAAGCAGCTGGGAAAAGGAGGAGCCAGTGGGAAGGAGGGTCCCGCCTAGGCTAACAGGCAGGCTGCCCGGACGTCGGGGAGGAAGTGCTAAAACGGGCATGTTCTCCAGCACGTGGGGGAACCCTCGCCCCCTGCTCAGAAGGGTGAACGGGACCCCCCAGCATTGCAGATTCTGCTCCCCAAACGCAGCTGCGTGCGTGTCTGGGAGCAAACGTCACGGAGAGTCCAGCTTGGCGGCTGAACGGGCAAGAGGACAACGCTCCAAGACACGCCCAGCCCAGCGCCCAGAGCGCTGCGGATCCCGCCCTCCCTGGGTGACTGCACAGCCAATAACAGACCAGAGCCCACTGGGGCTGGGCGATCGGTCGCACTCGCACGTCCCCCCAGAGCCCAGGAGGGGATGCAGGTTTCACTGCTGACCAGCAGGTGGAGACAGAGACTGCACCTGAGGCAAGAGGCTCCCGATTACCCATTTACCTGCCGGGCCGGGGAATGGAACCTGCCTCCCTCGCCCTGTCTACAGCCGCCCACTGGGCTCATCAGACCAGCCCCGGCTCGGGAACCTCGTCCACACTCAGGTGTTTGCAGCCTTGGGGACCCAAGTCCCCGCTGGAGGTCTGGGGGAGTTTACTGCCTATACCACTCTGCTGCTCAGCCAGGCCCTTCACCTTTGGGCGTTTGTCGGTACAAGGAGCAGGCCAAGTGGTGGCACCCGTACAGTCGAGAGGCAGCCTACTCAGTACACAGGGCCTACAGCTGGGAGTCAGGACTCCTGGGTTCTCTTGTCAGCTCTGCCACTGACTCCTGGGGACGGACAGCCGGCAAGGGTGCGGCGTCCTTCGTCCCACTCACTGTTAGCAGGTGAGGACCTGGGAATGCAGCCTTCTGCGGAGACAGTTAACAGCTGCTCCTGCTCCTCTTGCCTGAGACTGTCCAACAGCCTCCCCCTGCCCAGACTGATCTGCATGTCTGTCCTCTGCTGCCAGCCCAGCGCCAGGACTAAGCAAGCTCACGGGCACCATCCCGGTGCAGAGCTCACACCTCCTGCTTTCCGGGTGGGAATAACTCCCACCCCAAGGCAACTCCTGCACAGAGGTGAACAAGTCACGCTGCAGCCAGGAAGCCCCGGTGCACGAAGGCAGCCATTGGCCTGAGGGAGACCCACACTAGCTCTAGAAGCTTGGGGAGGCCAACAGTCAGCGGCACTGGCCAATGCAGCCTCCCGCTGCCGGGAGCCGGGCGGCCTGTTCCCCGCCCCGCCGTACGCGGCCTCCCGCTGCCGGCAGCCGGGCAGCCTGTTCCCCGCCCCACACACGCTTGCCTGGCTAGTAGGAGGAAAGTCTCAAGGCCAGAGGAAATACGGCTCATTAGTAACACACGAGCCCCCGCCCGCAGGCGGGCGGACTTGGGACTACTACAGAATGGCTCCGGAGCAGGTCTAGCTAGCAGAATGGCAGGACTGAGCAGGGCAGAGAACCGGACAGGGCAGGCCGGAGAGGAGAGAGGTGAAGAAAGCCTTACACTCCAGCATGAGGCGCGTGCACAGACACCAGCCCAGAGGCAGACAGACGACGGTGGGAGGTCACCGGTGGAAGCAGAGAGCTCCTGTGGGCAGGGGTACAGTACCTGACTCTGTGCTGACGGGGAGGCCACAGGCTCCAGCTAATGGCAGCAAGGCAAGAAGGGGAAAAAGGAGAAGAAAGAAGCTGAGATAAGCAGAGAATCGAAGGAAACACTCCGGCCAGCGACCCCAAACAGAGCAGGCGTGCGACTGCCCGGGCCAAAACCCCACGTTAACATCCAACCACGCGCTGCTCCAACCAACCACTTCCCCACAGCTCAGGGGACACCACCACCCTTCTCAGGCCAGTGGGGCATCACTCTACCAGCAAGGCCAGCTCCCAGAGCCAGCCAACTTCTGCCGGCACCTCGCACGGGCTCCGGCGTACGCGAAGGAACTGCACAGCTATGTCTCAACGGAGCCTGGCCTCCAAGCCAGTGCAGGAGTCGCAGCAGCTGGCTCTGCTCCCTGATGACGAAACCCCTCGGTGGAACTGCTAATCGCCTGGTACAGCCATGAGTGAGCCAACAAGGATGTGATGCTGGGCTGGGTCCACAGTGAATGGGTCTGACCCCAGGGACTGCAGCCTGCATCACAGAGCAACCCTGCCCCGGCCCTTTCAAACCCCATCCCGCAAGGTACAATCTGCTGAGCCTTCCCCTACTGCAGGCCAGGTTGGGTTTCCAAGAGCCAGTGCTGCAGAGTGGACCCAACAAAGCTAGCCCACCTCTGACTCCAGCCAGCCACCAGCCTCACTGCTGGGTGGCCCAAAGCTCTCTCCTGGAGGAGGAGGAGGGTGGAGGAAGCAGGTCACCCACTGGTAATCAATGGCCCTGCTCCTAATGGCACCACTCCTGGTGCTGACCATGGCCCGCCCCAGGGAGCTCACAGAAAGCTGGCAGCACTGGCCTTTCCACAGACGGCTGCTCACCAGGGTCAGTACCAACCCTCTACAGGCTGCAGACCTGGCCGACTCCGGGCTGCACCCGCAGGCTGCACTGCTCACTTGCCAGCAGCCCAAATGCCACCCTGGTGTAAACCCAAGTGAGTAACTGTGGCTGCTGTCACCCTCCTCAGCGAGTGCAGCCGGGCTCGAGGCGCCAGGAGCCATTCGCTCACCCACCAGTAGAGGGCCCAGTAGGCCATTGGGGGCAGCAGGCGTGGGCTGCCCCTTGGCACAGGAGGGGTGACACGCTTCCTTCTCCAGGCTGCAGAGCGCCAGCAGCCTCACCCCAGTGTTACCCTTCCACACGTGGCGCAAGTCCGCCTGGCCACGGCCTCTCCCCGACGCTCCGCTAACTCCCACCCCCGGGAGTCAGAGGAGAGGGTCCAGACAAGGGACGAGTGACCCGGGGCCCGTGTCGGGACATCCCCTGCTGTGCTCTGGGTCACTTGCCCCACCCCCCAGGTGCAGCAGTTGGTCCGTGGCAGGCAGCTGAGGAGAGGAAGCGCAGGAAGCAAACGGGGACCTCTCCTGCGTGGGCAGTGCCAGGATGAAAGGGAACGGCAGGCCCCTGAGCCGCACACACCCTCCTATGGGCAGTAATACTGGCAAGGGATAGAAGAGGGGCGTCCTCAGAGAGCAGAGCGCCGCTCCTACCCTGCCCGCTGGCCAAGCAGCCCTTAGCCCCTGGGCTGTGCGCCCTGGACTTGTTAGTGTAGGTAGCCGGTGCTGATACGTATTTCACACAGCAAGGAAAATGGTTTTTGTGGAAGAGAATCCTGTGACCTCTGCAGCCAGATGTGGGGGACAAGGGGGGATTTGATCAAACCAGGGAGCTCCAGCACACGACAGCGGAGGCTTCTCGCCAGACGAGGGACAGCAGCAGCACCCGCAGCCTCAGGGCTTAGAAGCTCCTGGTGGCTCCCAAATGGCGAGGAGAGGTCTGAGGTGCCTCCCGGCAGCTCCCAGGCACACGGAAAAGCAAAGGGAGCGCACCAGCCCACTCCCGGAGGCACTCCGAGTCAGAGCTGCCACACACACGGGGCACAAGCAGCGGGGAAGCCATAGCACGCTGGCTGGGAGAGCTGAGCAGGTGCATGTACACAGGTACGTAGGAATAACTCCTTGAATTACAGCAGCCATGAAGATCCTCTCCAGCCTTCTGTGAGCTTCCTCCACGGGGGTCAGCTGGGAACCGGGGCCGGCTGCAGCCTAAAGGTCAAACCAGCATTAGCGTCACCCTTCGTGCCACTCCCAGCCCTGAGCAAAGGAGGCAGCTGGGGAACTGGCTGCTGGCAAACTGCTGGGGTGCTTTGCCAAAGGCAGGCGGAAGCTGGCCTCCTTGGGCCCTCAGAGCTGCTGACAAATGCAGAGGGAGTGTGCGTTTGCCCCCTGAACAGCATGGGAGTTCGCATGCCCTGCATGCTGCAGAGAGAGGGCTGGGGCAAGGCTCCCTCAGGGAGGTCTCAGCCCCTTCTCCCGCTGGGAAGAGCCGAGGCAGAGCCTGCAGCCAGCACTCCCCAGGGGGACGAAGGCACACAGCATTCACAGCTCCCAGGCAAAGGCCTCACCGTCTGTCCGGGCTGGCGCACTGGCCCATCTGCCCACGCAGGGCACCGAGGGGGCAGCACTTGTAACACACTCCACCAACACTACGAACTAGCTGGGGGTTAACACTGCTGAGCTCACATGCTCACCACGCGGCCCGGGGGGCCAGCGGGGGAGGGCTCCATGGTCCTGAGTCCCTGCGTGGGGATCCAACCTGCTGGCTGAGCAGAGGGGACGCTGGCCTGGCCCCCCACTAGAAGAGGCGGGGGCTTGCTGCAGTGCTTGGCAGCCGCTAAGGGCAAGGAGGAAGGGAGGGGGCCGATCCAGTGCTCCCAAGCTAGAGAGCCGAGGGGTTCGCCCAGCACGAGGGGCCCGTGGGGGAAGGGTACGGCCAGTCACACCCGGAGAACCAGTGAGTGGCATCCAGAAGCTCAGGCCCAGCAGAGGAGGGGGCTCGGGGAGGGGGTTCTTTAACGCCACCCGCTCCACTGGTTGCTGTAGCAAGACAGACTTGAACTGCGGTGGTTTGCGGCTCCCAGGCCAACGCACATGGCGGCAGGGCTACATTTAACGCTGCATAGCAAAGGCTTCTTCAGGTTCCCGCAGAGTCTGCGTGTGCTCGAGGGCGGCGATACCAGAGCCAAGGGACTGCGCTCGCAAGCAGCGACCCTTTCAGAGAGCCTGACCAGGCAGGCCGGGGCCCGGCAAACTTCCCTCAGGGGGAGAGGCTGGAGCCAGGCCCAAGAGCTGCCATGCAGGCAGAGCTGCCAGCCAAAGATCTTGGCTCTCTGGCCACATTTCTGGAAACACACCCGACACCAAAGCAACTGTCCCAGGAACACGCTAGTTACCAGGGGGGGGAAGCTCGGATCGTACCCCCCACACTAGAGTGCGCCCCGGGCAAACCAGCAGCACCCACCTAGTAGCAGAGCACTCACAGGAGCAGGCCACTGCTCAGCCATTCACAAGGAGGGCCTTGCCGCCCCCGAGTCCAGCACAAGCCCAGGCACGGCCACCGCCAGGTGTGTTCTACCCGGCCAGGCTGGCACGCTCTGCACAACTCCTGAACTAAGAGCTTAGCCAGCTACCATCTCAGTGACACTGCCTAATGGTGGTCACGGGCCTTTCACAGCCCCCGACAGCACCGGCCTCCCCTGTCCCCAGCTCCCCCACCAAGCAGCTCACCATGCACACCTGCTGGGAGGATCCCTCTGCGGCTCCTGGGGGAGGTAGTTGCTTCTCTGCTGGCTGGGGTTCCTCCATGGAGCGAGCCGGGTCAGACAGAGACAGGGACGCTGAGTGACTTGGGTTTGTCCTTCGGAATCCCGGTAAGGAGACCAGGCGAGGTTCCCCCCCACGTGCTGGGCTGGGCCAACGCCCAGCCTCACATACGCTGCACAGCACACGTCAGGCTGCAGCCTAACCAACATTTCACACCACACCGGGCTAGCACCAAAGGGGCCGGGAAGGGGCGTGTGGTTAGGATGCTGTGCTGGCATGCAGGAGACACAGGTCAGGTTACTGGGGCAGAGGGCTCGTGGTGGCACGAACAACGGGGCCAAGCGCTCAACGCCTTGGGCAGGCAGGAACACCTGGCTCTGCAGCGCCCCCTCCTGTCACTCCGGGAGTGGCAACGATGGCTCAGAGAGGGACCTGGGGAACCGACTCCCAGGTCTTGAGAAATGAACAGCATCTGCGAGAGGTTCCCAGGAAGCCCTGTGGGTGGCAGGGGTGTGCTGCTCTGAGCGAAGGGGAAGTACTAACTGTCCCTGGTTTGGAGCAGCTGGGGCAGGGCACCAGCGTCCTGCACAAGGACCTGGCTCCCCCAGGAGATCCCAGAGGTTCTGCCTGTTGGAGGAAGGGGGCAAAGCCTGCTCTGCGAGTCCCCCCAGTGCAGCGCCCTGGTGGAATGAGCTCTGTCCCTAAAACACAACCCTGAAACAAATTCTTCGGAGACTCGCTACCAAACAGAGCTGGGAGGGGAAAGGTCACAGCTGACTGCTGCTGGACCCCACCCCTCTCCTTATGACATACCCGGAGCTCAACAAGGGGAACGAACAGCCAAAGGGGCTCCCATTACTGAGCAGCCGCAGGGCTCCTCCTCCAGCCCTGGCTCGCAGGCGAACAGGAGCAAGCCCACGTGTTGGGACAGGTCCGATAACAGGCCCCGTGCCCCAGGGCCGGCTCTAGGATTTTTGCCGCCCCAAGCTAAAACAATTTTGGCCGCCCCCCCCGCCCCCCGTTTTTTAATTACCCCACCCCCGGCCCCGCCTCAACTCCGCCCCTTCCCCAAATCCCCAGCCCTGCCTCCTCCCCCCAGGCTCTCAAACCTAGGAGGGAGGGGGAGATCCCGAGCGGCCCCGGCGCGCGAAACAGCTGATTCGCGCGCCGCTGCTCCCCCTCCCTCCCAGGTTTGAGAGCCTGGGAGGGAGGGCGAGTAGCGGCGCGCGAATCAGCTGTTTCGCGCGCCAGCAGCAGCGGAGGTGAGCTAGGGCGGCTGGGGCACATTTTTAGGGGCGGCATTCTGGCGCCGGCCATGCCGCCCCTAAAAGTGTGCCGCCCCAAGCACCAGCTTGTTTTGCTGGTGCCTAGAGCCGGCCCTGCCGTGCACTGACCTGGGAGGAGCAGCACCAGCACGGGGCTAGGAACACGTAGTAAGTTACGGTGAGCAGCTCACACCATGCACCTGTCACCAAACGGATCGAACTGGCACGTCCTCGCACTCCTGCGAGGAAAAGCCATGCACCGCACGTGTGCATGGACACGCACCCAGACCCTGGATGTGTGCTGGCAGTGATCACCACGCTCAGCCCCGCGGCACTCACAAGCAGTGTTAGGAGTGACAGGCCCAGACCACACGCCGGTGCCATGCATCACCGGTCTAGACTGCACACACTGGTGCGTACCTTGGCTTGCCCCAGGGCAGCTGCTTTCTGAGGTGCCACTTGTGTTGGCTCCACTTTGGCTCCTGAGGGTTGCACCATCTGCTCTTGCTTTGCTTTGGGGTCTGGGATGGCTACTGGCCCTTCCTCCTGCGCAGGAGACGGGGAGCCAGGCTTCTCGGGTTCCTTCCCCACTGGGGGTGTTTTCAGCTTGGGAGGTTTCTCCTCCTCCTGCTTCTCCGCTGGCCTGAGGCGAGGCCTGTGCTGTTTGGTTTTGCCTCGGGACATCAGGCTTCTCAGACCCACCGAGATCTCATCCTTGGGGCCAGTCTCCTTGGGCTCCGGCTTCGGGGAGGACGCAGGCAATGGAGGTGGAGACACCACCCTCGGTGGCACTTTCTCTTCCTTCTTGGCTGGCGAAGCTGGCTCAGGAAATTTCACGTCCCTCCCCAGCTCCTTGGTGCTGCCAGAGTCCTCGCCAGGCAGGACTTTGCGCACCACCTTCCGCACCACCCTCACCACTCTCTTCCTGGACAGGCCCTGGCTCTCCTCTCCCAGCGGCTCGGGCTGGGCCAGCGAGCCAGCCCTGGATCCTTCCAGGCCGTTCATGGTCTGGGCAGGTGCGAGGGAGGGCGGCTGGTTATCACCGTTGAGCAGCGGCTCTGGGCTCTTCACTCTCTCCGGACACACTGGAGGCTCTGGGCTTCGGGATGCGGGTGGCTCGTCTTTCCCTGCATTTGGATTTTCTGACTACAGTTACAAATACATGACCACATTACAGGAGGACATCCCCTTACCACAACACACACACATGCACACCGAGACCTCGCTTCAGCAGCTAGCCCAGCCCCAGCCTCCCCTGCAAACCCCTCTAGTGCATCCACATCGCAGGTGACACAGAGAGAGGAGAAGAGTGTTCTGGGCTCCATCCTGCACCCACTGCCATCAGCAGCAGTTCTGCCATCGGCTGCAATGGGTGTAGGACTGGGCCTTGGAGCTACAGACGCTTTGTTTAGTGTTCACGGTTTTCCCAGGCCAGGACAAGCTTGTTCTGAGACCTCGCCATGTGGCATGGCTTACAAAGAGCACCGGTAACAAAGCTGCACCCCTCCCGGAGTCCAGCCCAGCCACTGCTCTGCAGGGCGCTCCCCAAGGACGGGTTTGGAAAAGGAGCCGCAGTGGATGGCTCCTTCTTCATGCGCTGCTGCTTTGAGCTCTAGCACCAGGGCTAACGGAAACACTCCCCAAAAGTTTCACCACATCTCCAGGTGCAGGCAGGAGAAGATGATGTCAATGTGCGACCCTACCTGCTGGGGCGTCTAACACCAAAATGCTGGGGGACACCTCCCCGCAACAGGGGAGAGGGGCACCCGCAGCACAGGGGATGGAGGACAGTTGGTCCCCACCTCCTGCAAGGGCCAGTCTGGTGGGGGGCGGGGGAGAAACCTCTCCCTGCACTATAACTGGAAGAGACAACCTGCAGACGACAACTCCCACCTGAGCCTAGACCAGCAGAGCTCCCCCCGCTCTGGGCTCAGTGGCTCAAAGCACGTACAGATGGTTGGGGCTCCTGTCTCCACCATGACGCACACACAAGTCCTGCACGGGTTGGGGGACTCCTCTCAGAGGTTTATGTTGCTGCCAGACTCCAGCGGGACCAGCCCAAGACGTGGGCATTTGAGCCGAACATAATTAATTCAAGGCCTCTGCTGAGACTTTCCATGGTGAAGGAGGCAGCAGGGGTGGGTTCCACCCTGCCCCAACTGTCTGCAGAGAGGCAGGTGGATAAGAAACCTGGGAGCTGCCAATTCCTTGGCAAGAAGGATAAACAAAGGGCTTTGAACTAACTCTTGGAGCCAAGTCCTGTGGAGTCAGCTCTGCATCATGTCATTAGTGATGGCTGCAGCAGGAAAACCAAATTACTGAGAAACACCCTGTCATGAAGTCCCCGGGCGATGCTCTGGAACTGCTCCCCACAAAGCCAGTCAGGACTTTGGGGAGCCTCCTCTCCCTCGGAGCAGACTGTCTTCAGGGCAAGAAGCTCACACGGCTTCACCTCCTGGGTCTCTCCTGGAGCATTCAGCATATGCCCCTCCATGCGCTTCCCACAGTGAGTCCGCCCAGGCGGGGTCCTGGGGAAGCCAGAGGGTCCTGCACCCCCACTTTGCAGTCAGATGTGACTCTCAGCCAGCCAGTAAAACAGAGGTTCATTAGATGACAGGAACACGGTCTAAAACAGAGCTTGTAGGTACAAAGAACCGGACCCCTCAGCCGGATCCATCCTGGGGTCCCGCGAGCCAGACACCCTGTCTGCCCTCACTCCTAGTCTCCAGCCAGCTCCAAACTGAAAACCCCTCCAGCCCCTCCTTTCTGGCCTTTGTCTCTTTCCCGGGCCAGGACGTCACCTGATCTTTTTGTCTCCAACACCTTCAGTTGGTACCTTGAAGAGGAGGGGCCCAGGCCATCAGTTGCTAGGAGATAGTGTCGGGCATTTATGTACACTGGCCCTTTGCTCTGCAGCAACTATACACCCTTATTCCACCACCTAGATACTTAAGAACTGCATAGGGGAAACTGAGGCACCCACACAGTATTTAGAGAAAACATTAAGAACATTCCCAGTTCGTCTCACACCCCTAGGCCCAGAGGTCTGCTCTTCCCATCCTGCCAAGAACGAGTGGCTCACACCCATCCTCCCACACCCACCACGATCCAGGCGGGGAGAGACGCAAGATCCTGGGCCAACATAGATCCCGCTGGGTGTCTCAGGCTGCTGCCCTAGTCCTGTCTCTGTATGCAGCTCATTTGGTGACACAGCTCGTCCTGACCACGCCCCTCACCTGTCCCTCATATGCACCTGCCAAGACCTTTGTCTGTCACTCAGCTCTGGGCTGCTCTCCCTGTGAACTGTTTACAGCCCCGATCTGAGACTAATGGAGCATGTTACTGGTGATAGTGAAATGGATCTCACTAGCATGGTGCTGCCCCTGTTTGATCGCTAGGTCTCCAGCCAGCAGCTGATACTTTGGAGAGGTAGGAACAAAGCCAGCTAGAGTCTGCATTTGGGCTGGTACCACGCAGGGCAGCATCTCCCAATCCCACCACAGTTTTCTTTTCCCTAAATGCTGCCAATATTGTCCCACCGTTCAAAGCTGCTCGCTCAGAACAGCCCCTCCAGCCTCATGCAGGAAGCTGCGCGCTCCATTCCGCTTTCTATTTCAAAAGAGGGGGGGGAAATCAACCTGGCCAGCAGGGTGCTGCAGCATGTTCACACGCTCAGCAATTCTCCCTGCAAATCGGTGCCCCACTCACAGGGCACGCCTTGGAATTGCCTTCCCAGCTCATTTACCATCGCGTAGGACGTTAGTCCTCATGCAAACCACACAGGAACCTTTTATCCACCCCCAGACAACCCCACCCCCCAACACTCCAATTAAAGCCAACACAGGAAAGAAGAGATGTGCTGAAGGTGGAAAGAGACCAGCAAGCAGCAGACCGCCCGTCTGAGTGAGCAGCCAAGCCCCCAACGGGTTAACCTTGCACGGCAGGTGGTGACAAAACCCAGGTGAAAGAGACCCTGTTTGTGTCACCGCTCCTAGCCAGAGCGGGTCGCATGCCGGTGAGATCTGAAGCAGGGATAATACATTAGACTTGAATCTAGCCTCCTTAACAGACTGCACTGCAGCACAGCCTGCCTTGAGAAGCACTCTGCAGCAAGTTGACTGGGAAGGCAAAGCACTCACAAAAACCGCCTCTACGGGGGTGCCCACTGTGCACTTCACTCCCCACGCCCCAGACCCCTGCAGGAAGGACAGGGGCCCACAGCAGAAGGCATTCAGAGGGAACAGGGCTTGTGACAGCTCAAGTTAGGCAGGTGAAGGACCCCTGCTCTCTTGTGCACCATGCTGCTCTGGGGAGCAGCTCCCAAGGAAGCCAGCTCAGCTCTGTGCCTGGGCTGGATGTGCCATGACTGCAAATACCTTACGGGCCAAGCCCTCCCTGGCGAGGGACAGGGATCCCCTGGAAAGCCGAGCCGTGTCCCACAGCCCCTGGACTCGGTGGCGATCGGGTGGCCGGTCTGTGCCGAGTGGCTGCCAGCCAGCCCTCTTGTCAGCTGGGGAAGAGCAAGCGCGCGGAGGAGCTCCCAAAGGGTCAGCCAGCAGCAGCCCACATGGGATCAACGTTCCCAGCGCCAGGGACCTGCCTGCTGATACCGCATCAACCGAGATGTTCGCTGATCAATGCCACTGAAGTGAGAGGTGACACTGCTGGGTGTCAGAAGGGCAGCATCTCCACAGCTCCGCTACCGCAGCCTGCGCTCTGTGTCTGAATAGCGGGATGGCTCTCTGGACGCGGGACTGGAGGAGAGGAGGCTGCACCCAGCCCAATCTGCCAGTCATGCAGATTAGTGTTGATGCTGTATGTATCTTTCTGTAAAGTCACTTTTATAGCGATACAGTCCCAGCAAGATGAGCTGGGACTTTGGTAAGATTACCGCTTTACCAGCGCTGTTTGTCATTTATTTCCTCTGGAGGGGTCCCACAGAGCTTTGCTAACCACCAATATACAGGAATCACTTGATCCACCTCTGGGGAGGAGCCAAACAGCTCATGCACAACAACAGAGGAAAGAAAGGAGAGTTTGGTGTGGGGACAGGAGGCACAAGGACACTGACGGAGCATGTCCCAGGACCTTTACTAGCCCTGCACGGCAGAGCAAGCCTGGGCTCTTAAGGGTGCATGTGAAAAAACATCCCAATAACCTGCCACCACTCCATGGATCGGCCTGGCGAGGAGCACAGAGCGACCCTGCTGGGACGTGAACCACTGCTTCCAGCGGCTTCGCATCTGAGCCTTAGCGCAGCAACCAGCCATCCCCTCTCAAGTCAGCTGATGCCCTCTCCTTCAGCTCCACCCTCATTAGCACAGAGGGATCTGCCCCCAGCCCCTGGGGGTCAGCATCCTACAGGCAGTACGTGAATGCAGAATGACACGCCAACCTGCTCAGCGACCACTTCTACCTGCATCTCATGCTCAGCCAATCAAATCCCCGTTCTGCTTCCATCCCGTCTCCAAGGTAACCACCCCGCAGCCACAGAATCACACCCCGACCCCGATAAGTGGGCACTAGGCAAGGGGGGCAGGCTGGCCAGACAGCTCAAAGCAGCACATGGCAGAGGCAGCCTGGGCACTGCCACATGGGATTCACCCCGGAACCTCTACAGGCCTCTCGGGCCTACCCAGGGGTGTGACCAGCTGCCCCCAGAGGGAGCCGCACCCAGCCCACTGCGCCTGGGGAGCGCGGCTTCTCCTCACTGGATAAATCCCACCCTCAGAAAGGAAAAACAGCAGCAGCAGCAGCTTTGCTGAACCACCTTGGAGGGGTAACGTCGCAGCCCCCAGAGCCAGAAGCAGCCCACCACCCTGGGTCCACGTCTTTGTCACCAGCAGTGCTAGTACCAGCCCAAAGAGCGAGCTGCCCATCAAGCAGAGTCGGTCTGGTACCAGCCGTTAATGGCCTTTGGGTCTCAAAGGAGGTTGTCTGGGCCTGTGAGTTAGCACGAGCTGGATGCATCACTCAAAGCTAGCCCCCCGATCCCACAGACACTTACTGCCCCATCCTCTTTCCCAGTTTTTTTCACAGATAAATCTTTGTCCTCGTCCTTAACCTGGGGGATAAACAGAGAAGAGGGGCACATTTCAGTCAGAGCTCTCAAAGGGACTTCCAGAGTTTCTATTGCACACACTTTGCACTAGCACGTTCTGAGCACACAAGCGTGGCCGAGATCAGAGCTGTGGGGGTGAGGCTGCTTCCAGAGACTTCGGCTCACGCTGCTCCCATTCTTGTGCAATTCACTGCTGCGACCACAAGAGTCGAAGCAGAAGCAGGACCTCTGGAACTCACCACTGCAGGACGCTGGGGCAAACAGCTTAGTAAGGTTCAAATATGACAACAGTTATGAGACCAAGAGTAGCATTAGCAGATATATTAGTATGGAGAAAGTTACAAGGACTACTGATATTCATGCTTCAGAGCAAAGAGCAGCTGCTTGTGGGGCTCAGGAAGCAACAGCCGCCCAAGACATGCCATTACACAATGGAGTGTGTTGGGGGGGACTTTTGTGCCTTCCTCTGAAGCATAGGCCATGGCAAAGCCACGGACCCTGACAGTGCATTCAGTTCACAGTAAAGCTTATGGCTTCCCTGACATTCACAAGCATTGGAGATGAGTGCAAAAATGTTTCCCAATTATTTCAAAATCAAAAACCGCACCGGGCCTGCTGAGGGGGAGAAAGCAAAGATGACACTGAAACACTCCTCCTGCATGGCTTTGTAACACCACTCAGCTGCCCTAGGTCAGTAACATGCCGACATGCTCCATAGCTCACAGCAGCGAAGCTCCAGCAAACAGGAGGGACTGTATTTGCAGTTGGTGACGGAGCTGGCAACTGAAGCCCCATTTCCCCTCCCCAGGAGGATTTCTGGCTTTCTGCTTGTTACTCGGCTTAGCTCTGACAACTGAGCTAAACTGAGTAACAAGTGAAAAGCCAAGTGCTCAGATAAGGAAAGTGACCTGGCTTGGGGCGAGCTGCCCCTGCTCTTACCACATCAGACGCTGTATTAAACATCATCGGCTAATCTCTCCAGCAGCCATCCCTTTGGAAGCTCCGGCGAACACAAGCACATGCCTTTGCCCGCCCTGGAAAACTCCAGGGAAGGCACGCGGTGACCAGGGCTTCTTTAAACCTGGCAGTGCTCTGAAAAGGCCTCTCTACAACAGAGGATAGACTAATATGGAGGAAACTTTCCTTGGCCTGTGTGATTGTGCCCTGCACTGCATTAGCAACGAGGGGTCGCTGGCAGCAGGAAGCACAGCAACTTGCCAATCAATAGCTGATCTCTAGTCAGGGCAAGCCATCGCCCAAGGTGTGCCATCTTAACGGGGACAACCCAATTACGGGCCTGATCCAAAGCTCACTGAAAACCGTGGAACAACTCCCATGGACTTCACTGGTTCTAGGATCAGACCCTGAGAGAGGCCATGAAAACAGAAAGCAGTGTGAAAAGCCTGAACATGACCAAGTCAATAGTCCCTGCAGTCGGCCGTTTCTCCTTGAAGCCTACCTAACCCCTGGGCCCCAGCTGGGATTTCAGCTATTCCCATCCCTGTTGAGCAGCATTCACGGCTGACTGCTGTCCGCCAGCTTTAGCTGAGGGAAATACAGTCCACCCCGCCCGCCCCCGCATGAGGCAAGTGGCAACGGTTGCAATTAAACGTAGTGAGGAACATCTTCCGTGAAAGGTCAGTCATGAGCAGGCCACTGGCGGCATTAGTAAGTCACCCACTCAGGCCATGCATTAGTAACCGCTCCTTGGGGTACTCTCCCGATACCATGGTACAAGGGGGAACTCAGCCCCCACCCCACACGCACAGCTACTGTCAAACTTGGGTTTCAGGATGTAACAGGCTTCAGTGTCTCACCATTTCACTGCTTCCAGGGCACCCAGGCTCTCAGCCACGGCTCCCGCACGGCACTTGGCCCCCACAGACCGGTGCTCTCCGGAGCAGGAGCTATCACAACACCTTGGGAAGCTTCTCCAGAGCATTTAGACAACCCCCCAAGGAGCTCCCCACCCTGGAGCTCAGTGACTGCATTTAGATTCAGCCTGACTCATGGTACCAAAGAAGTCTCACAAGGTGAGGTCAGTGCACAGAAGGGAATCCTTCCTCACCAGCTTGGGTTACTGCTGGCGCTGGCGAGTACAGCTCAGCCCCCGCTCCCCCAGAATGGCTCATGCTGGCTTGGGCATTGCTCCTGCACATTCCACTCCAGAGCGGCAAGAGTGACTGACCGCACAGCAGCTGTGGGCTCTCCTCTTTGCCTCCCTGCACAGACCCCAAAGCCAAGGTTACAGTAATGTTCTTACAGCACAGCTGGCCCAGGAGCCCAGATGTTAGTGCTGCTTAACATGGGTTTAGAAGACACAGAGTATTTATCAGGCAGATGTTAGTGATGGGGGGAGCAGCTCCCAGTTTGCTCAGCTCACAGGGGGGGGATTTTGCCCCGGTGCAGAGGACATCACTGAAATCCCATGTCAGGCCTTGTGCTGGCCGCTGCACTGGGGGGATTGCACCCAAGGGAGCAGCACATCGCACCAGGCGGAAGTTCGCAACAGCTGTTTGAAACCAAGTGCCTGAAGTGCATGCTGCGGGGCTGTGCCGGCCCTCCCAGGCCCCACCACTGCACCCTGCAAGCTCCCCGAACTGGGCAAACTAGGGGCAGCTTCCTGGAAACATGCTGTCTGCTGGGCACACAAACTGCACAAAGGCCGAGCACGGCAGGGACGGCAAACACAAAAGAGACTTCCCTTTTGTTCCCAGAATGCAAACCGTGAAGAAAAGGCCATGGCGATGTCACATGGAGCTGGAACCGGGACAGCTACCCTGACTGGGAGGAAGAAAGAGGAGAGGTGAAACTTACATGAAAGCGATGACCTTGCTTCTTCCATTCAGCAGGGGTGCGGGGCCATGCCTGGATGCATACGGGGGTAAGACAGGGAAAGGGGGAAGCCCTCCAAGGAAATTTCAAATAATGAATTCTGTAAAATGAGAGCTATTACAAGATGAAGGCATGAGAGCAGAGCCGGACTGAATGCTCTGCACATGGGGAGAACAGCCAGTCAGAGAACCAAACTTCAGCCATGTCTCCAGATAGCAGCTCATGGCACAGACTCTATTGGGAGATTCATTTTCTTCTGTTTTCCTGTTAATTAGCTAAAAGCTGCTCCTGCCCTTGCGGTTTTCAGCACCAGCTTTACAGGAGAACAACATCACAAGACAAGCAGCCAGCTAGTAAAACAGACAGACAGAGCCCCAGTCGTCAGGGCTCAGCTGCTGGTATCACTCCCGGTGTCCCCAGCAGGAACCCCGGCACTCACAGGCATATCTACCCCGAGGAGTTACTGGGATTTAAGCAGCAACTATATGTAAAACATAAACATAATACAAAGCTATACGAAGTGCCCCAATTATGCACTCTAGGACTAGGGCAGGGTCACTGCTTCCCCTCCTGACCTGTCACGTATTGAGGGGAGAGGCACACACCCTGCCAACTCTTACATACAGCTCTGGCCTTTGGCAAAGAGGAGAAATTGTGCAGTGTAAAATAGAGATCTCAGCAATTACACTGGCTACACAGCGGTAAGGCAAATTACCGAGGATACAACTCAGCCCAGAGTCCAGCAGCTCAAGGAAGTCTGGCTGCTCCAGTGCCTGGAGAGGAAACAAGCTTCCTAGCTAAACTACGCCCTTTCCTATTTATCACTAACATGTGGCACCGTAAGCGTGCACAGAGCTACGCCTGCCCCAGAGAGCTCCCAATACCAAGCAACACAATGGAGCGAACACAGAGTCACTCTCGCTGATTTCCCGCAGCTGATAACGTGCAGCCATGCCGTACAGCACTGGCGACTCCCGGGAGCTATACGAGTCCTGACAAGGAAACCTCTGCAGCCCACCTCTCCATTCACACGGCAAGAACAAAAAACAACAATGGAGTGAACTCATGCCGGCATTTTGCCCCATGTGGGTGTGGCTAGAAGCTGAAAGGCTCAGCCAGCCTGCCTGACGGATGGAGACGTGGGAGGTGCTGGGCTCCAGCAGGGATGAGCAGGGACCACATCGCATGGATCAGTGGAGGGGTTGGTTGGACCTGCATGTGGTGGAATTGTTAGAGCGCAGAGCGAGGCTCGGAGCCCAGCATGGCAGGAGCGCACAAGTGACAGCTCTGCAGCTCTCCGCCAGCAGAAACCTGGTGAGCCGAATACAGAGGCCTCCTGGCAACTACCACAGCCTCCATTGGCACGAACTGTCCTCGGCTGCCCGTCCATCATCACGGCACCAGTCAGCTAGAGCCAGGCTGTGCAGAAATCAGCTCTCTGGGGGACAGGCAGGATGCCGGCCTGTCCCTTAGGTGTTCCAATCTTGTCTAGCCTGGGAGAACCCAAGTGAGTGCAGAACTAGTGAAAGGAAAGGGGACGCTCGCTCCAGCCACCACGAGGGAAAGGGACTTTCCCAGGTTTACCCGTCTCTGTTAACTCCTGTTTAACGCCAGTGCCCCAGGCCCCCCTGGAGAATGGATTTCATCACTTCCATCCCTTCGGCTGAGCTCGTGAACTCAGGCCCCCAGGGACCCTCTAGCAGCAGCAGCAGGCTGCACACATCCCACTTTTAAAAGCACAAACCAAGCAGATTTATTAAGCTTTCCAGTCGTTCCATACCCTCTCCTCAGGCCTCAAGCCATGAGAGAGAGAGAGAGAGCTAGGCAGAGCAGAGGGCACCCTGTTGGGCAGCGGTGCCTTCGCCCCGTCCCCCAGGAGCGTGCTACACTGAGCTACCCCCTGGCGGATTCAGAGAACAGCCTTGCCTCCAGCACGCCTTGTGGGGTACGCAGTCGCCCTCCTGCCCATGACAGGAGAGGCCAGGCAGACGGGAAGGTCCTGAAGATCGCTTCCCCCAAACAAATCCAGTGGGCCCCACAGGATCCTGTCTGAGCTGCGCTCTGGTCACTGTGACTCAGAGAAACAGAACAGGGCTCTCACCCTGCTAGTCCGTGAGCAACTCGGGGGCTCAACAGGGCGTAGGCAGGGAGGGAGGTTTAAATCCATTCAAACCCAAACGCTGGGCTGGCACCAGCCGGGGGGCCGCCCTGCCCCAGCTCCCTGCAAGGGGAGCCGTTCCCAGCCGAAGCTCTCCGGCGCCGGGGCTGAAGGTAGCACTGAAATCCCCGTGGAAAGTGCGTTTCACAGGCGCTCTCACTCATTCTCAGCCCGAGGGAATGGAACGGCCCCACAGGCCCTGCCCCAGGCTGCTCTGTGCCTCCCCAGCAAGCCCAGTGTAGCCTCTCCGGGGGAGGCTGCCAGACAGCTCTGGAGACGTGCAGCCAGAAAACAGGCACAGCCTGGGCAGCAGCAGAACAAGCTCCCCACCCCAACATGCCTCAGCCCTGCCCTGCAGCAAAGCCTCTGGAGTGAGGGGACCGGTCCCTGCCCGCCCCTCTGCCGAGAAGAGTCACAAGGGGTCATTCCAATGAGCTTGCCTGGGACACTTGGGTGACATGGGCACTTGGCCCACTAAGGAACCCACCAGAGGGCAGCTGACGATATCCTTTGGTCACTGCCGGATCTGGACTGCTGACTAGCAATGACAGATACCCCACAGCCCCCCGAGCCAGCCTGTGGCATGAGCTAGCAAACTCCAGGGAGGAGGGACCTTGTCCCACTGGGCGCCCCTCCCCTCTCCAGCCGGCCCCACACACGGCACTCACCATTTACGGCGTGTCAGTGCTGCTGGCTGCCAAGCCCCAGATGCCCAGGATTTCAGTGAGCCCAAACAGGGCGATGAGTGGCTTGGGGACGGCCCAGCTCCTGGGCAATGACTGCGTGAGGGCTGTGGCAGGCTGGCCAGGCAGGCACGATCCGCCCGGACCCCTGTACGTAGGGCTCAGATCGGGTGGTGGGAGGGAATCCCTTTGGGGAAGTGAGCTGCTCCCTCCCCTCCCGGAATCTGACCTTGTTACACTTGTCAAAACTCTGACCACAAATTTGAAGGCAGAGGCCTCTGTCTGGTTTCCTGCTTCCGGCTCCGTCAGACAGTCCCTGTATGAGACCAGCTCCATCCCAGAGGGGAGCCTCCCCCCAGAACCCCAGCCAAGCACTGAGTTATCCAGGGGGTCTCCCTCTCACACAAGACCAGCACACCCCAGCTTCACTACTCAACCGACCCCGGACAGCAGGGACGAAAGGGCCACAGCTGGCGACGGGGACACCAGCAGGCTGCGTCCCGGCTCCTGGCTGGCGTGTGGCTGCCGTTAGCCTTGTGCCAGTGCTGGGCGGTCCCACTCCCCAGCCTTGGCCCAGCCAACAGCAGTTCCCCCATAGCCCCACAGCAGCAGGGCTACATGCAGGCAGGTACTGCTGCTGCCCCTCAGCACAGCCGGGGTCCCTGCTAATGCACCCGCCTTGGAAACCGGTTTCCTTATACACAACCATGTAAGCCACAGAGATCCTGACAGGCTTTCCGCACTCCAGAGCTCATGCCACAAAAACTGGCTCCTCTAAGCCGCTTTTTATCCTCCTGCGTTCAACTGGTCTCCAGTTCTCCCACCTCTTCATTTATCTGTACTTGATGATTTGCTCGGTTCCACTTTGCTTTGACAGGGCCAGTGCTCAGACTGCTCGGTTAGCTCCCCCGGACACAGCGAGCGAAGGGTTCTGCAGGGGTCTGCTCTGTAACGAGACTGATCCCGCAGGCACCAGACCGCTCCTGACGGGGCGGAAAAGGCTCCAGGCTGGTCCTTTACCAAGCAAAGCTTTAAGCCAGGGCAGTCAGTAGGTGGACCGGGGCCAAAGCCAGACCTCCAGACACTTCTGAACTGACTGCAAAATCTTTTTATTTACTTTTATTATTTTCTCTGGAGTCTGGACCTTGACCAAAGATAACTGCTTACCCCTAGCTTAAGCCAACGCTGCGATCCAGAGGGGAATTGAGTGACGCCCAAGAATGAACTCCCCAGCACCCAGACACCACGGTGGTGGGCACACAGCAACGCCCCAGGCTGGGGAAATCCCTGCAGTGGGAGCAGTTGTACTCAGCTCCCAGCCAATGAAGCCTCACTCACTGGCGGCGCCAAGGCAGCCCAAGGCACGGCCATCCCAGGCCCTGCCCAGAGGAGCAGCAGAGTCTGGCTCAGCCGGGCTCCTCACAGCCCACGGAGTAGGAGATAGCCCTTTGAACAGCAAACATCACATTCCAGGGCTCGGACTCCTCCCCGCACCTGCCTCGCTACTGAAAAGCTACTCCAGCACAGCCCCTCTGACAAAGAAAGGGGCTTGGAGAAATAAATCTGCAGCCAGCACATCTCAAGGGCAGGGCCTGGAAGCAGAAATCTCCGGCTGCCCCAGCACTACAATGCAGGAGCTGGTGCCAAGGCTGAGCAGGCTCAGTGAAACGTACCTTCCCCGGAGCACTGGGTGGCACTGCAATGCCGCTGGGAAGTGCCCAAGAGGCTGCCCCAGGAGCCCTCCCAGCTCCTGGGGTTTGCTCAGGTGCCAGCATTAGCGAACTCCCCGTGAAGGGTTCTCTAGACGTTAGCAAGTCTGTTAGAGTCACCAGGATGGTTAACCAGGGCTCTCCTACGGTGCCCACGCTCCCCGCTCAGCGGGCAGGAGCCGGCCGCACTCTCAGCAGGCCATGAGGGAAATCACACCTCGTCCCACACGTTGCAAACTTCCCCGAGGGCCCCTGCAAAGCCTGGATGCCCACTAGACTGAGCCATGGCAGGGCAAATGACTGGGAAACATCAGCACGTCTCCAATACACCCTGGGAAGCATCTAAAAATAGGCCAGCCTTACAATGGTGGCCTGCTGGCCCCCGGCAAGCCGAGAGCGCTCCACCTCTGAGCTGTGGGCTCGTGCCAGGCACTCCGAGCGAGGGGAAGGAGCCCTTACCTGGAGAGCCTTCTACCTTACCAGTGAGCTGGGGCCGGGGCCCTGGCAGCGCCCGAGAGGAGAGTGCCGAGCAGGCAGCCGGGCAGGGCGTCCGTGCAAAGAGAGCGAGCGTAATGCGATAGGTAAGCCAAGTGTCAGTTCCCCAGCGCTGCAGCCGGAGGCACAGGGACAGCTGGGCTGATACAGCCACCCTAAAAATAGCCAAAGAATGCAAGGCAGAGCGCAAGCCTGCCCTGCTCCCTGTCGCCAGCCCCCACCCCCGGTCCCCACTCGCCTTTGCCTGGCCTTTGAATGCACACATGGGAAGAGCTGCACCGCCGGGGTAAAGGGCCTCGCTGCAGGGAGAGGAAGTGATGTGGGCGTCTGGCAGCCGGGCTGCTAAACGCTGCTCTGCGGAAGGAAACCCTCCTCCAAGGGGAGCGTGGCCGCCGCGAGCACCTCAGCCCTCACGCTGCCAGCTACACAGGGGAACCGGGGCTGGACACCGCACCTGGCCCTGCAGAACAGCAGCTGTGGCCAGGGAGCCTCTGGACACAGGCTCGTGTGACAGGGAAGCAAGATAACCCCCACACAAGAGGGGCCAGAGTCCTGCTGAGCTGAGCCCTCTACGGCTCGGGGTGGGACAGCCCCACTGGTTTCCACATGCTGTGCCCGTGGCAGCGACTGCGTCCTGCTCCAGGCCCTGTGCCATGGCAGGTGGTAGAAGGAAGACAAGCAGCAAAGGGAGGAGCCTGGTGTGCAGGCCCGACACAGAGCACAAATAACCCCTCCGGGGAGCAGGCAGGAAACAGGACGGGGGGAGCAGCAGAAATGTGGCAGCCAGAGCTCCTGGGGAGCCAGCGGCTCAGGGAAGGGATAACCCTGTGTGGGTCTGCTCCAATTCAGGGGAAGAGTGCGCTCCACGCAGCCAGGCTGGGTTCCTTCTTCAAACGCTTCCCCGGCTGCAGCTCTGCCGGTGACAGCGCTAGATTTTAACCACCACATCCTCTAACTGCTCAGCCTAGGGGGCAGTGATCAGAGCCTGTGTTAGCGCCACCACCAGGGAGACACACTAAAAGGAAGACATTCCCGCACACAAGGCCAGTGTCTTTCACACTATGGATTCACACATACTCCTGGGGCTCAAGGTGCTAAACACTGGTGTCCCCCAGCCTGGCTCACTGGGGTACCCGCAAGCAAGGCTTCCAGATCCAGCCAGCTCACAGGGTCTGGGCTCTCTGGCTGCCTTTCCCAAACGGATGCCCGTACACATTCCAGCCGAAATCCGGAGGGGTCCATATGTAGGACCGTCACATAGAAACCCATTTCAGGCCCAACATTTGGTCTGCATTGGTAAAACATTTGACAAAGCCTCATATGAATAGAAACAGTGCCCTGACATTTTACATGTGCAGTGAAATATTTACACGGGGTGGGAGAGGACGGGGGAAGTTAACTCTTGTCCCCCCTAAATCCAATCCCAAGAGCACAGGAACCAGCCATGGAAACCACGGCGGAATGGCCTGGTTTGGATTTACGGCCTGAGCACAGGGAAACGGAGTGAGCAGGCAGTATCCAGGGGGAGAAGCCAACCAGAGCATCTCTACTCTGCTCTCCCCAGGGGGCTGGTAGCAAACTGGGAGGACCCCACGTCTCAGTGCTAGGGGGTAGGACAGGACCCTCTCCTCACCAACAGGCACCTGGCGAGAGTCCAATAAGCCCCTGGTGTTTGCCAGGGAGACAGCCTGGGTGTTTGGGACCTGCCAAGGAGAGGGGGCCAAGATCACAGAGTCCCCAGCGGGGGAGAGAAGGTGGCAGCACTAATCTATCTGGCCTGGGTGGGAGTAACATGGTGCAGCAGCTCCTGAGCGTGCAAGTACCCCCGTGAGCACAGCCAGCACGTGGAGGGCAGCGCACACGAAGGCACAAAAACAATCTCCCACTTTTAAAGTCGGCCTTAGCCTTTCAAAACCCACTGTGCCCAGCAGATGGCGCAGGCCTCCCGCTCCCAGCTGGCTGCGCTCTGCACGAGCACCCTTCACTAGCCGTGACAGGTTCGTGCAAGGCTCGCAGATTTGCTGTGGTGAGGGCACCACCCACTCCTGGAGAAGCAGAGGCGCCCGGATGACTTGCGGAGCACGAGCCCGGCTCTGGAGCACTTCCCTCAGGGAGACCGGGGGGAAAGCAAAGCCACTGGAGCTGAACTGTGCCGCTGAGCCCTGGTGAAGACACAGAAAAGCAAGGTCCTGACGGCTCAGTCACTAACGCCCCCATGGTCCTTTCCCCACAGGGGTGCCCGCCCCCAGCACTCTGGCCAAAGCCCAGTCGGAGCGACTGCATCCAGCCATGCTGCAGCTTCACGTCCTGCTCGGAGCTGTCATGTAACGCTCCGCGTTAAACATCTACTGCATTTCGCTTCCAGAGGTGGCTGCTGTCAGCAGCAGATGCAATACTGCATAGCTGGCTTAGCCAAAACTCCCACTCCAGCCAAGTGGGCCAGAGGACCCCCAGGACACAGGGCCAGACACAGAGCTTGCAGAGGGCTTCAGGATCCTCCAGGAGGAAATGTCACGTATGAGCATGTTCTCACTACAGAAACCAGGAGGCCATCAGAAAACACCCAGAGAATGCTCCTGTCTGCTCCAGGAGGCACGTCAGACTGTCTCTAGGGGGCACCAATAGCCCCGGGGCCATTCCTAATCCTGCAGTACCCTCATTCTAGTCCTGGGCCCCCACCCAGCTTTGCCAATGCCCCATATTTGCTGGCATGCCCCCAGATTACACAGAGCCTTTGAAAGGGGCTTCCCTCTGTGGTCCTGCACTCAGTGAGCCCTGAGCTTGGTGGCACGTCTCCTGTATAACATCTGGGGGGCAGTCCCTGAAGAACCGCAGCCCGCAACGCCTGAGGCCGTGACACCCAAAACAAGAAAGCCTGTGAGAAGAGCGATCTGGCTGGGAGAGCAAACCATGAGTTAATGGCCCTACACTGAATTGCCCTGTGTCCCAGGCCAGAGTTACACACCCCCGCCGCAGCCAGCAGGCCTCCATTGTCGTTTGTTCCTAATGAGCGCTAATTAGCAGTAGCTGGGTTAACCCGCCTGTCTGCCAAGCAGCGAGACAGTTGCATGTTCCACAGGCAGCCAGCACTCCCCCAGCCCCAGACACCAGGGTGGCAGGGAGAGGTCAGAGCCCGGAGCAGCGCTGGGACAGAGAGGGACCAGCACTTCCCACTGCGCCATCTAGTCACTCGGGTGGAGAAGGAGGGGCGTGGTGCTGCATTCTCCCACCAGGCACCTCCATTTGCTTATCCCTCCCCACATTCCCCTGCGCTCCCCCAAGGCCGCAGGATCATGCTGGGATCCTTAGCGTCTCAGCAGCAGAGGGAAGGGCAGGACGGGCCATGCTGCAGAACCCCAGGGGTTACATTTGGCCCCCCCATCCTAGAGGGGAAAAGCAGAGAAGGGAGCATCAGGGTGGGTCCATGGTGCCTTAGCAGCATCCCCTCCAGCCCTCAGAGGGAAGGCGCCTCGGGGATTGGGGGCTCCCCGTCCCCAGGTTCAGAAATATGCCTGAACTGCAGCCCAGAGCTGGGCCCGCAAAGCCAGGTCATTCTCGCTGGCTCTCTCCCCACCCACACCAGCCAAGTCGACAGTAAAGCGGCTTTTGTTGCAAAGCTCGGTAGTGAACGTACAACCGTGTCCATGGCAACAGACGGGAATAGGGCCCTGGGAAGATGAATGAGAACTGGGGGTTTCCTCCCACCTACTCCAACGCTTGCCAGAAGGGGGGCAGGACAAACCACGGCACACGAATGGCACAGGCCAAGAGATGGGGTAGCCCTGGGCAAACTCTCAGCCCACAGGCAGCAATGCCCTGGGGTGTGTCGTGCAACCCCACAGCTGAGGATGGGCCACCAGAATGCCAAGCTGCCCAGCCTGCTATGCAGGGCGCATGGAGGCTCCAAGGGGTCTCGCTGGCCCCCTGCTGCTGAGACCTGCCTTCGCCCTGGGCCTAGGGAGAGTCCCCCTCAGGCAGCACACTGCAGGTTCCTGCCGCCCCTGCAGCCAGCATGGCCCAGGTGCTATACGAGGGACCCGCTCGCATTTGGCACAGCAATAAGTTCAATACCTGCCGTAAAAATAAGACAGCCAGGGCGGGGAGGTCTGTCAAGGTGCAGAGTCAGGCCCGGGACGGCTGCAAAGGCAGACCCCATCTCCCTGGGACCGGCGGAGGGAGCCGCCTGCCCTCCCCCTTCCAAGACCCCAGTGCAGTGGCCAGCAGTGGAGTCAGGCTCCGGCTCGGGAGGGCAGCTGGAGCACACTGCAGTTGGGTTTTTGCTTTCCAGTCAGAGGCAGCCTGGAGCCCCCCAAAGGAGCGTTTCAAAAGGGCGTGTACGTCACCACCCAGCCCCACACACGCAGCGTGCCCCGTTCTGCTGGTCCTAAGGAACACTGCAGCATGGCATTGGGGGACCCGGCAGCCTAGGAGTTAACAGGCCAGCTGCAGTGGGCAGCAATGACTGCAGTAATGCACCTGTTTCCCAGGGAAGGAACCAACTCCGCTCAGATGCCAGGAGATAGAAGCAGCTGGCACCCGGTTAGACCTGTTTGCAGGCAGGCAGTGTGCAGCCCTGGGGAGATCCCAGCTCACCATGGCCAGGATCCACGGGCACCAGGCTTAGGTGAAGAGACAGGGCTGGGGCTTTCAGAGCAATACCCACGCCTTCTCCATCCCCCACTCTCCACCAGTGCAAGAGGTGTGCACAGAGCTCAAGAAATACAGCGGGCCCCGGTAGCCCAGACAGGGAATCTGCTCGCAGTTCACGCCAGCATCACAAGGAAACATGCTTGGGTTGGCACAACAAACAGGCCAGAAAGGAGTGGTTAGCTGTAGTCCACACCAATACACCACGAGTGGGGAGGAGACTCTTCCTCGCGCTGGAGAGCAGACACCAGCCCTTCAGCTGGCACTAAGCCCCCCGAAGCCTCCGCTGCGGATTGCACCTTCCATTGAGAGCATGTCCTGTCCCCAGTCAATCTGAGGGGCTGCCCGAGAGGCTTGCCCTGCCCCTCGTCCGTTCAGCACACAAGCAGCTGCCTAGGTGGGGCGGGATGTTCCAGGGTGGTGGCCGGCAGCTCCCTACCCTCAGAGCAGCACAGCACTGGCGGCAGCGGGGCGAACTTCCCCTGCGCTCCCTGGCCTGCAGCCCCCACAGGCCTGACTGCGAGCCCAGAGGGACGGCTAAGCTCACACTCACAAACAGCAGCTGCTGAATCAGAACCACTGAGCCCAGCCACCTGCCTCCAGCGCCGATTCCTGCATGGGTGCTTCAGAGACAGGAGCACCCCGGTCATTGCACACTGCTGTTCACAGGGCGTGGGGCGGGATCCCTCCTGACCCCTGCAGTGGCGAACTGGGGCCCTGAAGCAGGAGGTTTGACCACCTCTATCCTTAGCCCGGTAGTTGAAAAGCTCCAAGTATTGTTAATGCTCACAGCAGGGCATGAAAGCCTCCCCCACAGCACATGTGCAGCTTTCGCTTATCGGCAGACGCTCCCTTCTCAGAACAGGCTAACAAGGAGCTGCAAGGCCAAGTGCCCCTGTGCCCAGGGAGGGTGAGGGACTTGGCACAGCCTCTGGGCTCCAGAAATGGACAGGAACAGACATCAGGTAAAGGCTAGCACCCGCTGCCGAATGGGGTGCTCCAGCCCCTGCAAGGCACCGGGCCAGCACTGGGGTTTAAGGCACTGCCAGGCATTTCCCTCCAGTGTTTATGGGAAAGAGCTCTGTGTTGCAGGTTTGTCCTTGAGAACCAGGCACTTCCCTGCCACGGCGTCCGTCCCAGGAGAGCCACGTGTGCTGCGAAGGGGAGAGGGAGGCACAGGAGGCATGTAAGTGGCTCAGTGCCCCTGGGGCTGCGGAAGGGAACAAGCAAGCCCCGCCCCCGGCCAGAGTCACAAGGAGGGGCAGAGAGGGGCAACAGGCAGACACAGACAGGAGGAAAGGCACTTTGATAGCACAGTGAGGGGCCCTGGAGAATGAGGGGGACAGGAGAGGAGTGAGGGCAGAGTGATGGTGGAGATCGCAGGAGCCGGGGGGAGGGAGGCTGAAGAGTCTCCAGAGAGCTACCAACAGCCCCCATCCCAGAGCTCCTCCCTCCACAAGAGCCAGGCTCCCCACTCAGGTCCTTGCCCTCACAACTTCCTCTCCCTCCAGCTGAGATCTCTTCCTGCTGCTAAGAAGTCCGGGCAGGGCACCCTCAAGGCATTCCAGGTCGCAGGCAGAGGGACAAGCACCCCGAGAGGCTGCATTCCAGACCCCCAGGACTCGAGACAATGTGCGCGCAGATTCCTGCTCAGCCCCCAGGGATGGACAGAGGGAGCCAAATCACTCAGCAGCAAAGGCAATTCCCAAGCGTTTGGGGTGTCCTGGAAAGCAGGACTTGGGGGACAGGGGGCAGCGGTTGGGGAGCAGCATGCAGAAATTCAGGAAGCTCTCTGCCTGGCTCCCTCAGCCAGCCACGGCTCAAGGGAAATGCAAGAGGAAGCGGTTCCTTCCTTGGGCATCATCATTAGCACTTCCTACCAGGCCAGCCCGGCAATTCTTCAACTGCAATACAAGCAATTCCCTCTCTTCCCCCCCAGCACATGTGTGCAGCCACCAGCTGCCCCTGGGTAGGCCTGGACACCAATGCACGTAAGCATGCCAGCCAGCTATCCAAGCCTGCAAGGAAGTTATTGCATCAGACATTTTCTCAGCATAGCCAAATCCCCTGGGAAGGTCTGGCCAGTCACTGGGCTGGAAGTACTCGCTGGACCAAGCTCCAGCAGAGCTGCGATGGAAGGAAACAAGCCAGGCTCAAGCTGTGTGCAGGGTCTTGTCCTGGAGTTCAGTGCACTGTGGGAAGACAAGGCCAATGTTCGGAGCTGTGCAGTTCCAAGATTTCATCAGCCCTATGAGGACACTGGCCTGTTTTGCCCCACCCTTGGCTGCTGCTCTCCTTAGAGAATGAGACATTTTGCTACAGCAGTGAAGGGTGGAGACACAGTCCATGCGGCAGTGTGAAGCACCAGGACTGGAGAATACCCTAGTACATTTCTGAGGGTCTTTGGCAAAGATTCATCGTCTGAGTGACACCAAATTCCCTTAAGGAGGAAGAAAGGGTTTGTGGCCCCAGCTCAGAGGACATCTGACTGCCATTGGCGCACAGGGCCCTGGGATCGGCTTGACTGCTGCAGTTCATCCCCACAACTCTTCCCTTGCCAAGGTCTTTAGATCATTTACCATCCAATGACGCTGGCCATAACATTCCCACAGCTTGTGGCCCAAGAGTTCAGGACATTTCATATTCTCCTGACTGGCTCAGGATTTCTCTCTGCAGCTGGTTGGCTGCTGACCAGAAACCCCAAGGGACAAATTACGGGTAACCACAGTCGACTGTGGAGGAGAATACCCTGAAACCAGCCCTCTGCCATTTGCTGACCAATATTAACACTAGGATTTGCCAGAGCCTTCCAAAGGGCCTCCTTTGCCCGTACTCTGCTCAGCAGGAGAGTTTGTTCTAAGCTGGTGAGAAAGGCGCCCTCCTCGACCTGTGTGCAACAGGGCCTGGCCCCAAGCAATGGGACAATGCCCAAATCTGGGGCTCCTGGCTACAAACATTCCCTCCCATGTCCTCTTCCTCTTCACTGGGACCAGCATGCCAGGTGGTAGGGCAGTGAAGGCTGGGCTCTGGCCTAGGCAGAGAGAAACATGACCCAGCCCCAGATCTGAACTCCCCTGAGCTCTGGGGAAGGTCACAGCCAGAAGCCCAGCAGGCCTCACAGAGCTGTTAGGGCTCCCTACTCCTAGCCCCCCAGACCTTCGCGAGGAAGGCATCTCTCACACCTACCCCCAGGCAGTGACCTGGAATAAGCCAGGTCCACACCTCCTTGGCTGGAGGGAGAGTGACCACGACATGGGCAGGTGGTGGTGGAAATCTAGGACAGTGCAGGAGAAGTTTCCCAGAGCGGAAAGGGCTGGGAGGACACATGTTGAGATGAGTTATTAGCAGAAAGATCAAGGCCATTTCGCGTCCATTGGGGAGCCCTAGGCTAGCCAGGATACGGTCAATGCACAGGAATTTTTGCACATAAACATTTCCATGTCCCAGCCGGTGGCTATACCTCCCTCTGCCAAGGGGAGGAGAAAGACCAGAACTGAGCAGCCACAGAGCAGGGCTCTCCAAATCCTACAGCCCACAGAGCGTGGGGCAGCAGACTCACAAGGCCTGAACGCTGGAAAGTGATGCACGGCTCAGGAATGTGGGGGCGGCTGCAGCCAGGAGGTGCCTAGGGCGATGGGAGCCGGGGCAGGGAGACTGAGCAGAGTCTGGTGTGCCAATCCCATCTGCACGGATGACACTGGTGACTCTGCCGGGGTTGCAGGCCATGAGCCCTGATCTCCCACTGGAATACGGGAGACTGGAAGTGGGGCTATCCTCCCCTTGCTCAGTCACTGGGGAATCCCACCAGCTATTGCAGGGAGACAGTTCTCCCCCTCTGCAGCGAGCAGAACAGTTCTCAGACAATGACTGCCCAGCCCAAAGAGGGGGAGTTCTCTTGCCGGGGGGTCTCTGCCACACAACACCACAGCCTGCTCTGGGCAGCTCAACGGGCCCGTGGCCAGGCTGACAGAAAGCAGGAAGTTTTCCGGATGACAGCTGCTGGGACACGCTGTTTTTCAGAGGATTAGCTTGGAGGCCAATGGTGCTGACAACAGCTCTCTAGCCCCCACAGCAGGACCCCCGGCCCAACTCCAGATGCACACTACCTTCCCCTGCCATGTTCCACCAAGGCTTCCCACGCAGCCGGGCTGACTCCCAGGTGCAGGGGAGGGGCTGGGGAGGAGGTTTGCTCTGCAATTTAAGGATTCCTCCACTGATCACCCAGCGTCTCCAGGGCCGTACAGCACCGACGAGGGCAGGAAGAGGCTCCGGGAAAGCGGCCCTGGGGGTCCCTCATCAGATGGGACTGACCTATTGGAGCAGGATCAAGCTGCCACCTGAACTCTGCACTGCAGAACCAGAGCCCCAGGGAGTCCCCCACGGGATCCATCCCCCTCACTCGGGTCTCGGGGCCCTGCACAGGGCCAAATCCACAGCAATCCCACACAAAGCGTCCTCTCTCCCCATTAAAGCGTTCTGTTCCTTCACACTCCGGGGCGGGGATGGCAGAAGGCAGCTGGCACGGTGCGGTCAGGGGTGACGTGGGTCTCAGCCTGTAGCATTTGGACTCACCCTTGTGCCACACTCCCTTAGGGCAATTCCCTCCATTCTTTGTAAACAGGGGCAGCCCTGGGGCCCCTGCTACCTTGGTGCAGCTAACTGTGCCTGGCCCTGCATGACAGATTCAGCTGCACCCCGACACGGGCTTCGACCCACTAGGGACACAGCACAGCGCAGGGCCAGCGAAGCGCTGGCCGGATCAATCGCCTCCCCCGCAGGCACGGCAGAGACACGCTTCCATGCCGGGGCGGGCGTCAGGCAGATGGAGCTCCACATCCAGTGTCCTTGCTACAAAGACAAGGCAATTCATTCCCAAGAGCAAGTCAGCGGGCTGCAGATGCTGCAGCAGAAGCTGCAAACGCCAGGGCAGCGGAATCACTCTCTCCTCAACACGAGGCACCACACATTGGTTCCTGACTCTGCCGTGCTGCCACAGCACCTCCCGCTGCCCCGACAGAGTGGGGACGCGGGGGAACGAATCCCACACAGATGGAGTGCCGCAAGGGTAGGAGCAACCCTCACTGCTGTGGGGACGCTGGAGCAGCAGAGGGGGCTGGCAGGGACTAAGGGACGCCTGCAAGGTTTAGCTGGAGGGCAGCTGGGAAGAAGACAGGTACAATGGTAAGAGTGCCGGAGCGCAGCAGAGCAGGGGGACAGTCTGGGGAAGAGAGAAACCAAGCGGGACAGGGCAGCCACGTTCCCGGCTGTGACGCGAAGAGAGCTGCAGCGGGACAGGGAGGCTGTTACCTCCTCCCAGGCACTGTACAGGAGCCCAGCACACACACCACTCAATCCTTTGGCACCTCTCCTCTCCGCCAGGGCTCAGAAGGCCGACAGCCCAGCCTGCCCACGCAGAGGGTTGCCAGGAAGCAGAGAATGGCTCTGACCCGGCCGGGCGTCGGGGCACGCTGGGAACAAGCAGAGGGCTGCAAAGAGACTGGATCCCCCCGCCCCCCCCCCCCAGTTCTGTGCTCCGGAATGCCACTCTCAGCAGATCAGCCTCTCCCTTGGGCCCCTGGCTGCTCACAACCAGGATTTCTGCTCCACCAGCAGATTCCTCTCATTCCTCCTCAGAGCCTTTCGGAGCAACTGCAGCAGAGACCACCCTAGCCCAGCAGCTGGAGACAGCTCCCCACCCTTCCTCAGCACCACCCTGCCACCCCTCGCCCCAAAGCCCCCAGCCCAGTGGGCTGCAGCCCTGACCTCAGCCCCACCAACGCCCAAGGCCTATCACAAGTCTATTCACTCCTGGGTGGGACGTAGGAGCACACAGGAGCCACGGTCTAGGCAGGGAACTGGGGCTTTGGAGTGGCTCTGTTCCACTAGGGAGCTGGAGCACACAGAGCTTACTGGGAGGCAGCTGGCGCTGCAGGGACAGCCAGAAGCAGGCTAGGGAACTGGCCCAATCACATTGGGAATGAGTCACTGGCCTATAGGATATCATTGCCACAGAGCCCTGAATGGCATGGACCACTCCATCCCACCAGCCTGCTCCCTTTCATGGGGCGGGGGGATCCACAGCCCATCGCAGACCCTCTCAGAAGCTATGAGAACCATTTGCCTAAGGGAGGCCGTGACTTACCCCATGGCTTGGGACACTTCCAGCTAGGCAGGGAGGGACAATCCTGCCCTGGAGGGACAGAGCAGGGCTTTCCCCTCTCCTCTGGAGACCCACTTTCAGTCCTGCTCAGTTATCACCAGGACGAGGCCCCTCCTCCCATCACTCCTCACCTGCTGCTCCTAAAACATACCAGAGCAGCCACTCCACCACCTGCCCCTTCCTTCGCTGCCATCTCCAGCAAGGTTCCCCTGCCCTACACCCAGCAACGTGGGATCCAGGCAGCTCGAATGGTGGCTGAACAGGGAGAGAAATTACAAACTTTCCTTGGAGAAATACGAAAAAACCCCAAAAGTGTCTCCAGGCTAATTGGAGCCAGGGAAAAATCCAGAGTATTTCCTGCGTCTCCTGCACCCTCTATTTCAATAGAGCAACACAGGCCAAGCCAAGGGCTACAAGTGGGGTCTGCAGCAAGCACTGTAATCAGAGAAAGCCCCCTTCCCCCAGCCCTTCCTTTAGCTCCTAACTGCCTCGGCTCTGGGGTTGTGCGTTCAACAAGCCACATCAGACCAGACATTCCCTGCCTAATGCTGAGAGGTGGTCCCCGTGGGCAGCGCTTGGCACCAGGAAGACAGGGAAGTCAGTGGGCTCTCAAGGAGAGAGTACCTGAGCCACAACTTGGCACCTTTGGCCAGCTATGCACAGCCAGACTCTACAGGGATACGTTTCACAGTGCAGAGACAGGAAATCTCAGCAGTGCACCCCAAGAAGGTAGGAAGAGAGGGACTCCCAGAAATCTTCCTCTGGAGTGGGAGACGGCTGATCTGACCTCTGAGCAGAGCACAAGCACCATGTGCACATCTGCTGGTGCAGCGAGAGATGACTCCAGAGATAGCGATGTGTGGGGGCACTCAGGGCTCTGCTGGCGCAAACACTGAATATTTGTGGTCTCTCTGAAGTGCTGTAGTGCTCTGGGGCGTCTCTGGGATATTTCTGCCCCTGCCAGAAGAGAACTGTGCATACCTGCTACTTACCAGAAGAATTTAAATGGTAAATAAACAAATACAAACTTGGAGCAGAGCCAGCCTGGCAGAAGAGGCCAGGGGTGAACTTTGGGCGTGAGGGGCTCTCTGCTCAGGGGCCCTGGTGCATTGCATTACAGCACCCAAAAGGGCATCTCCAGCAACGGCGCTGCACATTCCTCCCAGCGACGCAGACATATGCCCTGCTCTGCCGCCAGTCACTCTGATTTCAGCTGCTCTCGTTAGCACTGTAAACACGGCTGCCTCGGAAGTCAGGCTGACAAATCAACCTAGCACAAAGGGTTTGAGACAAATCTAGAAAGCAGCCCTAGACCTGCCAATCACTCACTGCACCATCCACATGACACAGACGGGATGGAGGACAAGGGGACAGTGCAGCTGGGCCCCTCTAGTCACAGGTCAGCAGCGACGGGAAGTTGTTCCCCATGGTGGCTGTTCAACGTGTGGGTTCTCAGTCCGGTTCCCAAGAGAAACATCACAAGATACCAGTCTCGGCACTAACTAGCCTCCCTGCTGGAAGCCTCCACTGAAAAGGCAGCGAATGAATGGGCCCCAGAGACTGAACTGGGAGGTGTTGCCAATACAGAGAAGGACCAGGATATCATACAGGAAGATCTGGATGACCTTGTAAACTGGAGTAATAGTAATAGGATGAAATTTAATAGTGAAAAGTGCAAGGTCATGCATTTAGGGATTAATAACAAGAATTTTTGTTATAAGCTGGGGACTCATCAGTTGGAAGTAACAGAGGAGGAGAAGGACCTCGGAGTATTGGTTGATCACAGGATGACTATGAGCTGCCAATGTGATATGGCCGTGAAAAAAGCATCAGGCGAGGTATTTCCAGTAGAGATAAGGAGGTGTTAGTACCGTTATACAAGGCACTGGTGAGACCTCATCTGGAATACTGTGTGCAGTTCTGGTCTCCCATGTTTAAGAAGGATGAATTCAAACTGGAACAGGTACAGAGAAGGGCTACGAGGATGATCCAAGGAATGGAAAACCTGTCTTATGAAAGGAGACTCAAAGAGCTTGGCTTGTTTAGCCTAACCAAAAGAAGGCTGAGGGGGGATATGATTGCTCTCTATAAATATATCAGAGGGATAAATACCAGGGAGGGAGAGGAATTATTTAAGCTCGATACCAACGTGGACACAAGAACAAATGGATATAAACTGGCCATCAGGAAGTTTAGACTTGAAATTGGACGAAGGTTTCTAACCATCAGAGGCGTGAAGCTCTGGAGCAGCCTTCCAAGGGGAGCAGTGGAGGCAAACCACAAGCATCTGAGGGAACAATTGTTCGGGTCTGTAAAATATTCTCTCTTCCAACGTTGCTCCTGCCCTGCTGTCACTTCCCAGAAGAAACACAAGCCTTCCTACCAAAAGGAAGTGGGCTCCAGGTGAGGCTGGCCACACAGCCATGTGTGCTCAGAGAGTGCCCAGGATCAACGCTTACAGAGACCCTACGCAGCTCACCTCTCGGCCACCCCACAACTGACCAGCTGCTGCCACGAATGCCAGGCACCGCAACTTAACCAGCATTGTAAATGAGAGGCCTGAGAGGCCCATGGCATCTCGCTCCACACAGAGGCATGCTTCCCCACTGCAAAACGGGGAGGTTTCTAAAGCAATGGCCAAAATATGTAGATCATTTCCTGTTTCCAAAAAATGGATCATTTTTATTTAAATTAAGAACAGAAACATTCCTTGCAGCTTTGCGGGGCCTTGGGGAGAGCACGGGCCTCTCTGCAGCAGGTCTGCACCTTGAACGGCTCCGGCCGAGCAGTCAGACATGAGCGGTGCTCTGGGGTTTCTCCCCGGAGAGCGTCACAGAGCCGCCCCTGCCCCAGGAGGGACTGCAACAAGGCAGCAGCGTTTCACTGCAAACAGCCATTTCGTGACCAGGGCTGAACACGCTCAACTTCACCCTGATTTCACAAGAGCCACTCCGGAGGCGAAATCCTCGCCCCAGCACAGTGTCTTTCTCACAAGCAGCAAAGGCACCAGCTTTACTGGAGCAGGCCCCGAGTGCGAGAAGGTAATCCAGCCCCCCACCCCGATCGCGTCATTCCTGCAAGGTGTCATAGCTGCCCACACACTGAGTGCAGGCACAGCCCTCGTGCCCCAGGCAGGAACCCGTGAGCCAGTACTGCTTTGGGAGTCACCTGCTCTGTGCTCCCAATGACTTTGGCTTGCAGAGGATTATAACAGTCACAGCGCTGTCTACAGGGGGAGAGCTGCAACATCTTCTTTAGGCCCATGATGCCAGAAACTCCTGAGTACCCAGGTTTAAAGGCGCTCTTTACAGCAACTCCCCTCAAAAGCAGTTCTGCATGGCAAGGCTACATCCAGGCATGGCAAGTCCCACATGGAACCCCCCCCATCTACTTCCACCCTCCTGTGCAAGCGGGCAGGATGAGCAGGAGGGAGAGTGAGGGCGTGGGACACTGCTCACGTGGAGCAGAGCACAGCAGGCAGACAGTGAAGCTCTCAGCTCCCCCCTCTTCCTTTTTTGTCATTAAACTCAGCTATTCTGTACCCTAGCTATGGAAAGCCAACAATTAGCACAGGCTTGTACATATCCTCTCTCTTCTTACATAGCCCCTGTCGCCACAGCATGTGAGCATATCTATCCTTCCAGCACGCCCTGAGTAAGGGAGTGCTATTAACCCCACCTGGGGAACTGAGGCACAGAGAGGAAGGGACAGACTTGCCCAAGGTAACCTAGGGAGGAGGGGACTGAACCCAGGACTCCCAAGTCCCAGGCCAGCACCCTAACCCTGGACCATCCTGCCTCTCCTATTGAGCTAGTCTATGGGTAACCATACCGCTAACCCTTGCATGAGGGTCTCTGTGCCTTGTGAGCATAGTGAATGGATCGGGGTGCATGCTTTGGTAACTAAGTAGGCCGTAATTCTGACGGCTGCTCATTAGCGTCAGGTTTGCTCTGCAGAAGTGTTCAGCAGCCCCCGGAGCTCACTGCATGTTGATATTTCCACCGTTAGGGAACCCACTCCCTGTCTCACGCATGGCATCTTTCAGCTGTCCTGAGCTTTCATGTGCAGACTGTGTGTGTCACAGGGAAAGCGGCATCAACAAATAACCCTGCTGCTAACAAGCTGTCTCCCGAAGGATGGGACAATGCTCTGAGTGCTGACGACATTCTGTTACTGCGTGCACTCAGAAGAGCCCACAGAGCGAAGGAAATTTAGATTTGAAATTAGACAAAGGTTTCTAACCATCAGAGGCGTGAAGTTCTGGAACAGCCTTCCAAGGGGAGCAGTGGGGGCAAAAGACATATCTGGCTTCAAGACTAAGCTTGATACATTTATGGAGGGGATGGTATGATGGGATAGCCTAATTTTGGCAATTAATTGATCTTTGACTATTAGCAGTAAATATGCCCAATGGCCTGTGATGCAGTGTTAGATAGGGTGGGATCTGAGTTACTACAGAGAATTCTTTCCTGGGTGCCTGGCTGGTGACTCTTGCCCACATGCTCAGGGTTTAGCTGATCGCCATATTTGGGGTCGGGAAGGAATTTTCCTCCAGGGCAGATTGGCAGAGACCCTGGGGGGAGTGAGGGGGGTTTGCCTTCCTCTGCAGCGTGAGGCACGGGTCACTTGCTGGAGGATTCTCTGCACCTTGAAGTCTTTGCCACGATTTGAGGACTTCAATAGCTCGGACATAGGTTAGAGGTTTGATACATTCTGTGGCCTGCGTTGGGCAGGAGGTCAGACTAGACAATCATGATGGTCCCTTCTGACCTTGAAGTCTATGACTCTATGACAGTCTGTTTGCTTTGGCAGCCTATCTATTCCTGGGAGACCCTGCAGGCAGTCCTGAACAGCCGAGCACAGTTCAGAGCTGAACCCCGATGCCCATCTCACTGCGGGGCGTGGAGGAGAGCGGGGAATCCATCACTCCATCTGGGGAAACATTCTGAGCTGGTGGGGTGATGAGGAGGACGTAATCCCCTCTTCCAGGGCAAACCCCTGCCTCTGCTGTCCCCATTACAAGAAGCAGGGGGGGGAGAAGAGGTAATATCTTTCATTGTACCAGCTTCTGCTGGTGAGAGAGACAAGCTTTCAAGCTACACACAGAGCTCTTCTGCAGGGCTGGGAAATGTGCTCGGAGCATCTCAGCTAAATACAAGGTACAAATCGTTTAGCATAAGTAGTGACACTCTGGGTACATTTCCCAGCCCTGCAGAAGAGCTCGTACACCAGCAGAAGCAGGTCCAATGAGAGAGATTCCCTCACCCCTCTGTCTCTCTCTATCCTGGTACTGACAGGGCTACCACCCCCCCAGCACAAGAAGCAGGAATTGGGAATGGAGTCCCCCAAAGCACTTTCACACACTTGTGATTGCCATGGAAGCTAGGGCACAGCCGGATGCGGCAAGGAGCTCTGAAACTCCACCTCTCTCCTCCCACTTCCAGGCCCAGAGTATCAAACCCGCAGCATGCTCCCCTGCCACAGCCAGGGCTCCTTACACCACTAGTTCTCTCCAGTGCTCCGGGCAAAGCACCCTAACCCTAACCCCAGATACTCTCCCGTTGCTCCCCAGTTTCCACGTGGCATTGGCTCTCCCATTTAGAGGTCGAGAATTTCTTGGACATGCCTTCCAGCCCCTTAAGAGTGCAGAGCCGGGCCCCTGCTCCAGGAGTTCTCTGGTGAGACACTCCACGCTCCTGACGACTGGGTGCAATTGGGTGTCCAAGCAAATAGGTGCCGAGAGACCTTCGCTGCCCAAAGGACATCCATGGAGCTCTCCCAGAGTGAGCGGTCACCTTTGCCGTCTCGGCTTCCTCAGCCGAAGAACCCACGAGATCCATTCCAAGGGTTTATTCGGGGCACCAGCCATGGATTCCGAGCTCTCCTCTCTCAGGCGGGCAGGAAGAGATCCCAGCCCATTACAGGTCTGCTCAGACCCAGCCAACAAAGCCAGTTAAAAACAGCAGCTGTGACACTGTATTCTAGTGACTATTCATCAACGAACCTGCACAAAACAAGGGCTTCCGCCCTCTCCGGAGGCGGACACACATTCCGAACTACAAAGGGAATGAAAACCTCAGACCTAAGCTGCCTTCACTCTCAATAGAAACAGCAACAAAGAGTTATGAAAACACCAGAGTTAAGAACTGACCAGTCAACCATGCATCTAATCTGGAACCACAAGTATGCAATCAGGCAGCAGCAGAGACAAAAATTAAAGCAAATATAGTACAGTACTGTGCTAAACATAAATAAAGGGAAAGTTTACAAAAAAATTTGACAAGGAAAGAAACTTTCTGTGCTTGTTTCATTTAAATTATGATGGTTAAAAGCAGCATTTTCCTTCTGCATAGTAAAGGAAAATAGAAAGGAGCATAAACTCTGACAAATGAAGTGTACAAATATAATTAGGAAGGCCAAAAAAGAATTTGAAGAACAGCTAGCTAAAGACTAAAAAGTAATAGCAAAAAACATTTTTAAGTACATTAGAAGCCAGCTAAACAACCAGTGGGGCCACTGGACAATCGAGGTGCTAAAGGAGCACTCAAGGATGATAAGGCCACAGCAGAGAAACTAAATGAATTCTTTGCATCAGCCTTTGCGGATCAGGATGTGAGGGAGATTCCCAAACCTGAGCCATTCTTTTTAGGTGACAAATCTGAGGAACTGTCCCAGATCGAGGTGTCATTAGAGGAGGTTTTGGAACAAATTGATAAACTAAACAGTAATAAGTCACCAGGACCAGATGTATTCACCCAAGAGTTCTGAAGGAACTCAAATGTGAAATTGCAGAACTACTAACTGTAGTTTGTAACCTATCATTTAAATCAGCTTCTGTACCACATGACTGGAGGATAACTAATGTGATGCCAATTTTTAAAAAGGGCTCCAGAGGTGATCCCAACAATTACAGGCCAGTAAGCCTGACGTCAGTACCGGGCAAACTGTTTGAAACTATAGTCAAGAACAAAATTGTCAGACACATACATTAACATAATTTGTTGGGGAAGAGCCAACATGGTTTTTGTAAAGGGAAATCATGCCTCACCAATCTACTAGAATTCTTTGAGGGGGTCAACAAGCATGTGGACAAGGGGAATCCAGTGGATATAGTCTACTTAGACTTTCAGAAAGCCTTTGACAAGGTCCCTCACCAAAGGCTCTTAAGCAAAGTAAACTGTCATGGGATAAGAGGGAAGATCCTCACATGGATTGGAATGGAGAGAAGTAAATAGTGGTGTCCCCCAGGGGTCTGTACTGGGACCAGTCCTATTCAACATATTCATAAATGATCTGGGAAAAGGGGTAAACACTGAGGTGACAAAATTTGCAGATGATACGAAACTACTCAAGATAGCTAAGTCCCAGGCAGACTGCAAAGAGCTACAAAAGGATCTCACAAAACTGGGTGACTGGGCAACAAAATGGCAGATGAAATTCAATGTTGATAAATGCAAAGTAATGCACATTGGAAAACATCATCCCAATTATACATATAAAATGATGGGATCTAATTTAGCTGTTACCACTCAAGAAAGAGATCTTGGAGTCATTGTGGATAGTTCTCTGAAAACATCCACTCAATGTGCAGCGGCAGTCAAAAAAGTGAACAAAATGTTGGGAATCCTTAAGAAAGGGATAGATAATAAGACAGAAAATATCATATTGCCACTATATAAATCCATGTACGCCCACATCTTGAATACTAAATACAGATGTGGTTGCCCCATCTCAAAAAAGATATATTGGAATTGGAAAAGGTTCAGAAAAGGGCAATAAAAATTATTAGGGGTATGGAACGGCTGCCATAGGAGGAGAGATTAATAAGACTGGGACTTTTCAGCCTGGAAAAGAGATGACTAAGGAGAGATATGATAGAGGTCTATGAAATCATGACTGGTATGGAGAAAGCAAATAAGGAAGTGTTATTTACTCCTCATAACACGAGAACTAGGGGTCACCAAATGAAATTAATAGGCAGCAGGTTTAAAACAAACAAAAGGAAGTATTTCTTAACACAAAGCACAGTCAACCTGTGGAACTTCTTGCCAGAGGATGTTGTAAAGGCCAAGACTATAAGAAGGTTCAAAAAAGAACTAGATAAGTTCATGGAGGATAGGTCCATCAATGGCTATTAGCCAGGATGGGCAGGGATGGTATCCCTAGCCTCTGTTTGCCAGAAGCTGGGAATGAGCAACAGGATGAATCACTTGATGATTACCTGTTCTGTTTATTCTCTCTGGGGCACCTGGCACTGGCCACTGTCGGAAGACAGGATACTGGGCTAGATGGGCCTTTGGTCTGACCCAGTAGGGCCATTCTTATGTAAAGTTTCAAAGCTGTATTAAGTCAATGTTCAGTAGTTAACTTTTGAAAGACCAACCATAATGTTTTGTTCAGAGTTACCAATGTTGCAAGAGACTTCTGATCCGTGCACCTGCTCTCTCCTGGTTCCTCTACAGCTTTGGGTGGCTTCCCTGGGTTCAGGGTTACATTCAACTGGCTGGATGTTCAGTATGCACTTCACCTGACTGCAGCTCTGCCCTGCCATTTATAGCAGCAAGGGGCTTTGGGGTCCTGTGATATTCAAAGCGCTGTCTAAACCTACGTTCTTATTAACACTGGACTAAACCTCTGGCTGGGTCTCTCCCTCCCTTCACTGGCTGGAGGCGGAAGTCATTTCTGACCCCAAGGCACACCAGCCATGCGCTGGGCTAGCGGCAGCTGAAACGTTAACAGTGTAACCGCACTGCCTAGGAACAAACATCCTGACAGCAAACCAGCAGCCCAGGAATTTGGTGACGCCTCCAAGTTATTTCACCCTTTCTTGGCACTGGTCACGGGGAAAGGGTTTCCCAAGACAGGAACAGGACATACTTCAGAGACTAGCGATGCCAACAATGGGCTGTTATCCCTCGAGGGTCACTGCCCAATCAGCAGAGCAGTGCGCCACATACATGATCCAACCAGCCAGCTAGATCTCTGGCAGCTCGAGGGCCAAAGGAAAGCACATGAGATGCAGGTATGTCAAAGAGGCAGCACAAGCCAGTAGCACCAGGACTCCTGAGATCTGTTCCCAGCTTTGGTGCTGACTCGTTCTGCGACCTTGGGCAAGTCTGTGCCTCAGTTTCCCTGTCTGTACATCAGGATAACACCACAGCTTCCTCTGGAAAGCACTGTGTGATCTAGGGATGTGAAGTGCTGTAACGAGCTAAGTATTGACAACAGCTGAGGATTAAAAGGTCTCCATACACAATATACCCCAGTCTTTCAACTAGCTACACTCGGCCCACTAACCACTACACTACACTACAGTTCACACATGAGATCCTCCTCCTGCTGTCATGGAGTCAATACCACACAGAGATGGCCAGGGTCATGGACTAACAGTTTTCTTTCCCACACAGGGCAGGTTCCCCAAGGACACATCTCAGTTCTCTGTTCAGTCAAAGTCAAGAGACGGTCCTTAGCTGCGAAGACTGACACTGTGAAACAGTCTTGTGTCCTTCTGCTCAGTTCTACCCCATTCCTCCCACATCACTTGGAGACAACACTGGCTTGTTCTCTTCTCTTTCGCCAGCCCTCCGGGAAGTTGGATGGTGATGCTGTGTTCTCGCTGCTGTGTTACACTGTAGCCACGCTGGTGAGCAAGGGGTGCCGGCATTACTTGATTGTAAAGATAAATGCAGAAGGGAAACACATGGTTTGAAGAATTGGAAAGAACTGTTTCAGCTTTGCAAATACATAAGGAAAAAAGTCATTCAAATTTCAGGCCTGCCAAATCAAGAGGGTTCTTTATGGGCCTTTCCACACTGGACTTTTAACTTCATTTGAAAGCTTGACATTTGCACCTGGTTTTAGCTCAGTTCCAGTTCAACAGGCTGCAAACAGGGTTTGGGTGGGCAGCATAAACCAGACCAAACTGCTTAAAGCCATTGCCAAGGTGGGAACACACAACACTGCAGGGAACTACCCTCAGCTAGGCACTTACAGACAGGGAGAGATAACTCGGCAGCGGACCTCCTGGTCTCCAGCCTACCTTAAACAAGGATGCCCGTGGGAAAGGCAATCACACGGCAAGCAGATGCAAAGGGTCTCATCAAACCTTAGGTTTCACTGTATGTTACATTCTGAACTTACATTTTCAGCATCTGCTTTTTAACTTTTTATTGGAAAGCTACATCAAGATGCTCGTGCCATGTGAGCTCAGCTCTAGCGCTGGGCAATTTCTCTCAGCAACCACAAATCTCTACACATCTTTAGCAGGCTCGGGCCATGACTTGGAGCAAAAGGAAGTGGGAAGAAAGGTGTAACAGAGACAGCAAGCGCTTGACAGGGGCTCGCTTCCCACCCCCAACCTCTCCAAAGAGGAGATGGAGACATTGCGACACAGAAAGGTAATAGCTGTGATTCAGGGCTGGCTCTGGAGAATGACTAGAACCCAAACCGTCAGACACAAAGCCCTAATGCACTGGCCACTTACAGAGCTGCTGGAGGCGCTCGACAGACTCTATGCTCCCGTGGAAATCTCGGAGATCTCGTGGCTGCCACAGACCAGCCACTTTCCCCCTGCAGCAGGCGTTGTGCATTCAGATTCAGAATGCTCCACGACACAGACAAGGCACAGCAGCATACGGAAGAGCAGGGATTGCTCCTGCCAGCAATGAGTAGGTCAAATCTGCTCATCTACCCTACAAACCCCCCTCTGAGGACATCGCCAGCAAAGTGTCATCAGCACAGAAGGCAGCTATCCACAGCGCAGCAACCTGCTCCCCAAGACACACGCTACATCAGCATCACCACCCACCCTGACGTTGCCTCTTTCATAATCAAACATGCACCTCTGGCTACAATGATCTGAAAGATTCCAATCAGCTTTCTTATGATTTTGAGAAGAGGTCAACATACCGAGAGAGACAGCTGGGGGGCAGGGGAAAGATGTCCGCAACCATCAGAACTTTCCTGCAGCCTAAATATACAGGTGCCACGGGAGAGGAGGGAAAGGAAGCTAGACTCAAAGCATGGAGCCTTCACCAGCAGTCAGGGGAACTGCCGGCACGTGGGGGTACATGCTACTGGCTTCTCAACAACTGCAGCTCCAGCTGCTCTGACAGTACCTGAGTCTCTCTTTATTTTCCAATTCAGCATAACTCTAGCAAAATCAGTCTGAGTGCCTGGGCTGGTCTCCGCAGGCTGACCAGGAGGCTTCTGCAAGCATCACATTCAGCAAATACCTGCCAAACAACACAACTGCATCACAAAGTGCGCTACAGCACAACCAGCAAACACAAGCAATGAGGTCCAACCTCCATAGTCACTCGGGGTGGAATTCACCCCTCTGTGCACAGGGCCAGCACAACGCCTACGCTCCACAGGGCCTAGTTAGCCCTGCTCTGAGGCCTGAAGTAGGATCCGAGTAGTAGTTAGCCCTTGTGCTGACCCTCACTCCCTAAATTGGCCCATTGGGGCAGCCCACATAGGCTGTAGCTTCATGCACCAATTTCTGCAATGCCTCCTAGGCCCCAGGTGGAGGTGCTGCCTTAACTCAGAATCTCTTTGCTTGTATGTCAGCCATGAAGTACACTGTTAAAGCTCTCAGACAAAGCATAAATCCATCCACCTGAATGCCAGAGGGTCTGGCTGGATCCATCTGCTAAGTAAAGCTGTGTGTGTTAAACCAGGGCCTTGCTCCTTCCCATCTCTTCTTCTCTGCCTACTTGATCCTGCAGCGAAGGGATGGCATTTCATTCGTGTCCACTGCAGCAGGCTCTCTGGTCACAAATGTTATCTAAGGCTCTGCTGTAGGATGAAGCAGACGAAACCAAGCTGGGGGGTGGGGGCAAGTTCTAATTCAGAACACAAATATCTGCCAAGTAGTTGCACAGACCGTGCCTGGCCCAGCCAGCTGATACTTGCACGAATGTCCCACTGTGCTGACTCCGTGAGAAGGGCTGCCTGCAGTTAGTTTATCGCTTGTGGGAAGGAATATCTCCATTTTTTAAAAAGGGGGGAATGGAGGGGGGGGTTAGTTGGTTGTTAATTATTCCAGAGCTAAGTACCAAAAAGCGATGCTTACTGTAGGGCCTACCCAATCAAAGCAACAGGCGCTACAAGAGTGTACACAGTACATGCTCCCAGAGCTTTCCTGCTGCCATCTCTTACAAGGCCCAGGTTACACTGCTGACGCCTGTTCTCACTGAACTAAGGAGTGATTCTGAACAGATTTAGCTAAATTGGTGCAATTTTGTGTGTGGACATTCTGATTTAAACCTGGCTTATAATGGTTGCAAGCTAACTCACCACAACCAGTTTTAACCCAATAAAAGCATCTGCACCAGCGTAATTCCTCCTGATCAGTATGGATATAGACAAGCACAAATGACAGCAAGTGCAACCCTGGAGCCTTCCCGCCAGGTGACACCTGGGTCTCCGCCAGGGATGCCCATAAGCTGTCATTCTGCACTGAAGGTGCTGAGAAGCGCATGCATGGCCCAGAGACCGGCTGCCTTTCCTCCCCACTCTAACTCGGTACCAGGCAAACAGAGCCGTTTGGCTTTTACTTGGAGAGCTTCCTTGAACGCACTCTCCACTGAAAGAGACTTCTTAGATTTTGTCGGTTTCCATTATGCTGCACATTTCCTTAGGACTTCCTACTCGTTTCTGCACCATAAACATCTGGCAGGTCGTCTAGCAGCTGATCCTACACTGCTGACTGCATGCTTCACAATACGCATCCCTTTGGCAGAAGCCTGAAACAAGGCCAATCTTTGATTCTTTTAGACGTAAAGGGTATTCTTGTCCAGGCAGCTGGAGGTAAAATGCAAGTGCATCTCTCCGTGTCAGAGGTAGGCTTAACTCTTCAGGGGCCTCGCATTTTGGGGGGCTTTGTCCAAACTTAAAATGACCCTGTCAGAACGAGAGGCTCAGTTAGTCAACAAGCCAATGTAGAGTGTAGCTGGATGGCCACTGTACTAGCAAGCAGGATACGGGCCACCGAGCTGTTACATTACTGTCTACACAGCACCACAGTGCACTTGGCACTTCACAAACGACGCACTGCGATTTATAAACCACACTTGTCCCACCCCGTGGTATCCACACGGCACTACTTCAATAATCCCCCCTTGGGAGACACCTCCATATCCACAGCGCGGCTCAACGTGGCTACGGGAAAGCACCCTTTTTGCACGGCGGTACTATGGGGATGCCTCTGGCGGTGAGCAGCAAAGCTTATTTCCCTCTAGGATCGGACTGCTATATGCAGAAACATTCCCCACTGAAACTACAGGAGACGCATCTAGACATGGAGCCACCACACACACATATGGCTCACAGCTGCAGAACACAGACTCTGAGCCAGGCGCCTGACACTCCAAAACCTCGGCACCTGCCAAACGCTGCAGCAGCAGACACGCTTCGGTTTGCTGTGTATCTCCTCCAACCCGGCTTCTGGACACTCCTCAGAACCTCCCTGTCCCACTGGCCTCATTCCACTCCACTCCACTGCTCATCTGGGCAGAGCAAAGCCAGACCCTGGAAAGGGATTCTGCTGAGCAAAACCAGCCCTGCCCCACACTGCTAGCACCTTCCTGGGTTGTTGAACCCAACCCTCATTTAGCTTCCCACCAGGGATGCTGTTTGTTTTCTTTATACATGTCTCTCCCTGGGAACAATAAAAATAAACTAGTCAGCTTTGCTTTTGTTCAAGTCAGTTTCACACACAGGTTCTCGTGCCACAGCCCAGGCCCACAATGCCAACAAACTGGCAGGGGGAAGAGTTAAATCCAAACCAAGAACCCTGTTTTCATTACACTGCAAACTGGAAAATGCCAGGATTTGATTTAATTTATTTATTTTTACCAAAGCTACATGTTGGACTTAAACCACTAGATCATGTCCCTTTAAATAGCTTATCCTGTTTTCCAGGCTAATTACCCAGGAGGCTCTCTGCTCTCCCGGGTCACCATCAGCAGGAATTAGTGAACCAGCCACAGAGCACAGCCACTTTGGAAGCAGCACAGAATGTTGTGGCAAAATTAACCCTTTGCATGGTGGCATTTTCTATCAACCAAACAATAGGTTCCATCAACCATGCCATAAGCTTTTGCTCCTCTTTATTAGGGATGTAAAAGGTTAACTGGTAAGCAGTAGTCTTACCGGTTAACCCACCTTAACTGTTAACCCCGGGTCGGCCGGCGGGATCGGCCCCAGCCGCTTAATTGATTAACTGCTTAAACGACAGATTTTTAATCGTTTAAATGGTTAACTTTTTAGACAGTATTTACATGAGAGCCTGTCAGTATTTAGCAACAGAGGGTCCTGTGGCACCTTTAAGACTAACAGAACACGGCTACCCCTCTGATACTTGTCAGTATTTAGCATCTGGATTACCTGAACCACCAGAACAGCAAGTGAGCAATCTTTTCACTTTCTTTTAAACAGCAGCAACACATTTAGTTATCTGATATGTACAACAATCCACTCCCTTGTTCAAGGGATTCATAGGCATTACAGAGCTGGGCTTTCCAAGACCGCTTCCTGCAACACAAAGTGCTACTGGAGCCGTGCAGAGCTACCAGGAAAATGTACCGTTCTCCAGAACAAACAAAAAAAATCTATTGGCCCCCATTTCACGACCATGATTCTAGTGAAAAAACTAGGGATATTTTACTTGCCCATGAAAAAGTGAGCGTGCAAGAGGAATTTTGCATGGTTGTGCTAGAAGGACAACATTTTCTTAAGGGCATGTTTACACTAGAAAATCTCATTTCGGTTTACACCTGCCCTGGCAATGTCAAACATGGCTTAGCACTCAGTGTAGACAAGGACTGTCCTGCTGAAAGTCGTGTCAGCTGGTCGCAAACCACCTGAGGCGCAATGTTCAATATGACACATCTCTGCCCACACAATGAGTGAAACCTGGCTAGGGCCCTGGCAGGGAGCAAGAGCTAACAGCTGAAGCCAGGGCGGCTCTGCTCCCATCTGACCAGCACCTTATATCCTCACAGTCCTTCACACCACAGGCAAGGTATTTCCAAGGCCCCAACTCCAACATGTCATAACTCCCCAGGGGGAAGAAGAGAGTTCAAATAGGTCAAGAGACCCAGATCTCAGTTACTGCAATGGATCGAAGTCTGGGTCCTACTGGGCTATGGGAATGAAGAACAGTCTTTAACTGAGGGAACCTCTGACCACATTCTCCAGTTCCCCTCCCCTGACTCTCTGCATATGGAGCAGTGACAAGCACATCAGTGTATATGAGCTAAGGGACTACATGTTTCACCACAGAGAAATTGGGTACGAACTCTGTGGTTCTCTTTCCCCACAATGCACATACAGCTAAGTAGCTGGTTCACTTCACAGGCCTGAATCCGGCCCCAGGAGCAGTCCAGGATGTTACATTTATAATGCAGGCATAAGGTGCACCAAGAACAGGTGTCTATACAGGGATCTATCCCAGGGAGCCCAGGCAGACACTGCAGGCTGCTGTGATGACTTGCCAGGAGTCCAGGGCACCAAAGTCTGTATAACGCACAGCTGACCACAGAAGCTCTCTTCAATACGATAAAAAGAAATGCCTGCACGAGGTTCTAGCAGACACGCCAGGTCCAGAAGGCTCTCTCCCACCAATAGCTGCTCCCAGTTCTCTTTTCAAGGGGCACCCCCCAAACCTGTGAAGGGAGGCAGTGACTGGTCCAAACACACACATCCCCTCCCCAAAAATCTCCAGCAACACCAGGCGAAACCTTTTAAGCTGCTATTACTTTAAATTGCCACACCAGAGCCACGTCGGGGGCCACACGCTAATACCATCTCCCAGAATCCCCTGCTCCTCACTCCCTATTCCTTTCAGATGGGAAGAGCTTTGGGCACTGCCCCCTCCCTAGTCACACACAAGCCACACCAAACCAGTGCCCATGTGTGCTATCCCCCAACCTCAGAGCTGCCAGGGGAGCAGAGCTGGCTACCCCCAGGGCTGGTTAGCACTGAACAAACCAAAGAGACGGACGCATTTTAGCAACGGGCTACTCACATCGAAGGCCGCTCGGCGCAGCCCCTCGCTGCTCCTCAGCCAGCAGCGGCTCAGCTCGCTCAGCTCCAGGATGGGCTGCACTTTCAGCCGCACAGTCTCCCCTGACTGCCGGATCATCTCCACTATCTCGTCTCGAGATTTGTTCTCCACGTTCCGGCCGTTGATTTCCACCAGCCGGTCCCCCGGCACCAACCCCAGTGCCAGGTCCTTGGTGCCAGCACCTGGCTCCGCAAAGTGTACCACCCGCCTGTACACCTGCCCGTCAGGGGCCCGGTCCAGCATGGTCGTGCGACGCAGAGAGAACCCAAAGTCACCGGTGTTACGCCGCTGCAGCTCCAGCTCCCGGGGCACGGGGGGCTGGGGCGGCACCACCATGGGCAGCCTCAGCTCAGCAGGAAACCTCTTGCTGACCACCTCGGGCACCCTGGCTCGCAGCGCCGATGATGAGGGGGCCCTCAGGTGGCCCATGGGTGCTCCCTGCTTGCTGAGCTGAGTCTCCAACATGCGCACCTCCACCTGCGGGGAAGGGGCTGCAGAGTGCTCGGAGGGTGTGGAGGTCTCCGAGGCACTCTCGTCCCGGCTCTTCTGGGAGAAGGAGAACCTCTTGACAATCATTTGGGAGTTCTGCTTGGCCAGGGAGCCGAACTTGGCCGCCCGCTGCAGGACCGACCCTTTGAAGTTGGTGTCGTCCACCTTGAGGTCATCGCTGGAGCTGGCTGTGCTGAGATGGCCCGAGTCCAGGATCACGCTGCCCCGGTTGCTGTCTGAGTCAATGTCAGTGAGGTGCAGGTCTGAGCCACTGGCCACCTTGATGGGAATGGGGTTGGAGATCTCCAGCCGGGACTTGGACTCTCTCTTGGAGGTGCGGCTGAGGTTGAAGAAGCCCCTGCGCAGGCTCATCTCCTCCAGGCTCTTGAGCTCGGCTGCCGACATCCGCTCCTTTTTCTCCTTCTTTTCCTTCTTGTCCTTCCTCGACCCATCTTTGTCTTTGTCCTTTTTCTTCAAGTTAAACATGTTGGAAGGGCTCGCGGGAGGCACCCGCGCTCCAAAGGGCAGGAGGCCGCTGAGAGTTAGCGGCAGCCGCTCTACAGCTCTGGATCCTGCTGCCTTTCTGCTGGGTCTGCTGCTGCACAGGCAAAGAACAAAAACAAAGCATCTTGTTAGCCAGAGGAGCTCACACAACTGGCACCTCCCAATTGGGCCTATGGCCCAGCCCCCTAAACCCAGACTCTGCTGCTCTCTGGCTCGCACTGCCCACTCCCCGCCAGGGCACATACCAGGCTATCGAGCCCGCAGCTTCTCTGATGGCAACAGGAGCTGCACACATGGGGCGAGGGCACAGGGCAGCCCACCTTTTCCTGTTGCGTTTGAGATAGCCGCATCGGGGAAAGCCGAAGGTCTAGGGATGGGATTCCAAACATCTCAATCCTAGGAGGCTGGTTCCCAGCTCAGCCTGGCGTTAAGCAAGCTACCATAAGCGCTCCATGGGCTATGCTAAGTGAGGGGGTGGCTCACAGACAGCTGCAAGTGGACAAGGGCCCATGTCACAAGATACATCATTCACTCTCTATGGCCTGACCCTGGGAGGCAGCGAGCAGCTGCATCTCCATTGGACTCAGGCCCCGATTAACAACCCCAACCGAGACGCCAAGGAACAAATGAGCCACTGGGACCAAACTCCCCTCTCACCCAAACAACAACTGGATGTAACAGCATCCCCACACACCACCCCTTGCCTCCCCGCCCCGCTGCACAGGCAGGGCTGAGGAGCACAGGTGGGGGAGGCAGAAAAACTCATCTCTATGGCTGTCAATCAAGCAGCTTTCAACAGCCCTGAAAACTCTTCCCAGTAAGGAGAGGATGCAGGTGTCCTGCAGTGGATGCCTGAACACAGCAAATGACCCTCTGCCAGAGAGAGAGAAAACATCAGGACAGGGTTAACAGAGGGCTCCTTTGAGCGTACAAGTTTTTCTGCTCTCCCCTCTAGCTCAAAGGGAACAGTACTGGGAGACCCCAGCATGGCGCATCACAGGCAAAATAAGGTGGATGTCAGAGGCGGATGGAAAAGCTTCTTCCAAAGACAATTCCAGATCCCAAATCAGCTCAGGTCACATGGGCACGTCTTGAAACAAAATCCCCTTCTTCTGCCCCCATCCCTCTACCTGTCAAGACCTGAACTTCCTCCCCTGCTCCCCCACAATGGAGAGCACCACTAACCTCTAAAGGAGAATTTCTCATGCATCCATCCCCTGCTGTGCCTTAGGCAGGGCAGGCCAGCAGCTGCAGGGGAATGCAGGTCTCGCCAAGTAAAAGGAATTGCTTTTCAGAGGTCTGATTTTACTTGCAGGGTTTAAGCCCGCACAGAGATTCCCTCCCTGATACAAGACTGCATACAGCCCATTCTTGCTTTGCTGTAGCTGTAAGAGTCTCTTGCTCTCTCACTCAAAAAGCCCCTTGTTAAAATAAACAGAGGCCTTGTTAGGACAGGGGAAAGCCCTGCCCTAGGCTTCTGTCCTGGGCCTTTCAAAAAGCAGCAGTGCCTCTTTCCCTCTGTCACAAAACCCCTGAGCGCTGAGGCCCCTCCCCGTCAGTGACCCAGAAGAAAGGGGACCTGGGCTAACAGCAGCAGCTAGCGGTCCCTGCCTGGGGGAAGGAAAGCTTCCTGCAGGGAACACAGAAAACATAGCCCTTACTAGTCATTTTTATTTTTTTATTATTATTATTATTATAATAAACAGGATCCTGGAAACTCACATCCCTCTGAGACAGTGATAAGTGTCTAAAATTAGTCTCTGCAACACAGAACCCGTGATACTGCCAGGCGACCTCTAGGAACAGTCGCTCTTTCATTCGGCTGCATCTCTCTGACTTTGGGGGAGGTACCCAGCCTGCTGCAAAGACGTTACAGACACATGAACAGCCTGGCTCACTCCTCAGCCAATCAGTCCCAGCTAGAAGCAAAAGCCCCTGCCAGGGCTACTGCTCCAACTGCCTTCTCCAGGGCTGCCACAGACAAAGAGGAATTGCAAGAATTGCTGCATTACTCATATAGGGAGGGATATTTCTCCTCCCCCTTTATGGGGGTTTTAGCCAATACCCCAGTCAGCACCCTGATAATAGCATACATCCAAAATCAGTGGGCCAACAGGTCTGAGCTATTTATTATACGTGCCCAGAGCCAAAAGGAAGTCCAGACAACACCAGAGGTGCACGCTCTGTGGCGTCACAAAACCATACCCTGTGATCACACCCTTCGCTGTCAGGTAAGAGATATGGCTCTCTCAAGACAATTCTTTCCTCTTCATTATTGCACACACAGATTCTGGCCAATTACACTCCAAGCTCCACTGTGTGATTTGTTTACAAAAACAAGACAAAACCAAACAGCTGTATGGAAAAAAATGGAGAGATACAGACCAACAACTATATGTAAATGTAGCAGGAAGTCACCCAGTTAAAGCAATTACCCTTAACACCATGTATCTGATGGGAGAGTACTCCAGATTGTAAATATCTGCTTTCAGAGCTGTCAGTTCATGTGCTCTGAGAAACAGAAGCAATTTATGTAGCGAGTGCGAACACACACACACACACGCACACACGCCCGCGCCCCATTGTGCTGGGTTCCTGAGCTCCCCCTTCTGGCTGTACAACAGTTATAAGGTGACTCCTGGCTCCACGGACACCAAGGAGAGCGCACGCACGAGGCAGGACAAAGAGCAGGATGATTTCAGACCCATTTCAAGGCACAGCTAACACACAAAGCCAAAACCCAGCGCTTGCCAAACAGAAAAGAGACATCAGGAGGCCCAGGGATGTCAATCAATGCTGGGTCAACACTGGAGAGCACCAGCAGCAGCATTTTGTCCCTCCAGAGTGCCTTCCATGCCTCCTACTAGCTGCTACCATTAATCTGCACTGCCTTCCTGTGGGCAGGAACTGTTAGACCCATTTCACAGATGGGGACACTGAGGCACAGAGCAGAGATGGGAGTTGCCCGAAATGGCAAAGCTAGAATGGAAGCCAGAAGTCCCGAATCTCACTCCACCACTAGACCAACACTGCCTTCCTTTTATTTAAGTATTAATTATTTAAGCTTTGAGCAGGGGGTGGAACTAGATGACCTCCTGAGGTCTCTTCCAACCCTGATATTCTATGATTCTAAGTACTGAGCACCTTTCCTCTGACTCCTGAAACCAGCAACAGAGTAAGGGCTTGTCCACACTTGGAGATACTCAGCAATATCTATTGCATTTTAAATTAACACCCTCCCTTAATCCGAATTACCTTTCAAATGCAGACAAGCCCAAGAGCAATTCCAGCCTGTGAGGCTCTTATTTAGGCACAGCAATGGCATGCTCCCTGCTGCGGTCCCTGCCTCAAGGACCAACTATCCAGGTACAAAGTGCTTTTCCTTTGACCCCTCACCCTTTAATAGCCCCTTCGGCCTAGTGAGTACAGAGCTCATGGGTGAGGGGAATCTGGAGCCCAGCTGCCAAAGCCAGGACAAGGCAAGAGAAAGAGAAGCAGCTTGTCGATGGTAAGCTCCGGCCCCCAGGCTCTGCCGCCAAGTGCTGCCAGGGAAGGAGCTGGTGAAACATGTCTCCTCCCAGTACGGGCCAGCCACATGGGCACACGCCCATACAGACAGACACAAGGAGCCCGGGACACCCGTCCACAGCACATGCAGCATGGCAAAGACCCACGAGAACTCTTGTCACATGTTGAGAGGGTTACAAGGCCAAAAAACACAGCTTGGCTTCACCACTGTGTTCACCTGCCCCCAGCATCCTGCCAACTGCCACAACATTGGAGCCTTCATCAGCCTCCTCCTGCAGCGCCCGCCCTAGGTCTGTGCAGCGGGGGGATAATTTAAGGTTTATTCCCTGTGCTGGATTTGACACCCCATCAGCAACTCTGCACATGTGTACCACACATGACTGCTCCCTCTCCTACTTCTGCCTCCTGGCAAGAGAGCCAGCAGGGCACGCTGGAACCCGTCACCTACGCCAGCCGCACCTCTGCTCTGATGATGAGAGCGGCTGCAATTTGCTCTATTGTATGATAACTAGGTGCAGCCCTGGAGCTGCCAGCCCGGCTCTCAGCTGTGCACACAGGGCACGTACCGCAGTGACGTAAGCAGCAGGGTGATTGGCCAGTCAGCAAAGCTGCAGAATGAGTGTGGATTACACACCAAGGGGCTAGACCGTAGGGGAGACGCGTCTGCTTGCTCCAGACTGAACCAGGCCCCATGTCAGAGCAAAGCACCCAGCAGTTCCAAGGGGACTCACAAGACCACCCTCCTTCCTCATCTCCTCAGGCACCTCCTGTCCCCGGGCCAGGCTTGTGCAGCACTGGCACATTGCACCTGGCTCAGGCATACCAGGGGGCAGCTCACCCCAAGGGTAAGATGGGCAGAGAGTACAGGAGTCCAAGCAAGGGGCCACTGATTACACAACGTGGCCCCGAGCACACAGCCCATGGGGGCAAAGCCTCTGGCAAAGAAAAGAATGAAAAATGGAAGCGGCAGCGCCCCCAAACGTCAGCAAGGCCCCAGCCAGGCACTGCATTTACAATAGCAAGGTGGAATCTCCTGTCACTGGCACAGGCTGCTTTGGGAAGGGCTCTCACTCAGCCCCAGGGAGCGGTTCTCCTCACACACCCCAGCCAAAGGCACAGTGATCCGGAGAAGCATGACTAAGCCACCTGCCCAGGCCGCGCACTCAGCCTGGGCAGGAACACGCAGGCCAAGGAAGGGGAACTGACACTTGAGATTGTTCACAGCACAGTCTGAAGAGCATGTGTCTTTCCTTTGCTCTTCCGAAGCTGTACGCGGGCCAGGCCGGCTCTGTACTGAACACGGCAATGTCATTAGTCCATTGACGTCTGCATTCTTCCAGTGTGTGGAGCACGAGAGGGTTCCTCGTTTGAGGTGGTCCCTTGTCTCTCTCACCAACAGAAGCTATTCCCTCCCCTACCTTGTCTCTCCACTGGTCCATGGACACCTTTCATTTATCAATGTTCATAAACTTTAACACAACATTTGGAAACATCCCACACTAAAGCCTCAATCTGCCTCATAATTCACCCTGAGCACCTCTATGTGAGAGAGGAGACACAGTCACAAAGGTGAGACACCCTCCTGCTCCTGGGCATGAATCACCACTAAGTAATGGGGTCAAGAGGAAATGCCCCAGGGGCAAGTTATTCCAGAACTATCCACTGTGGGCTTTCAGGACATCTGGTACTGGCCCCTGGGGTAGGTGGATCACTAGTCTGACCCACTGTGGCAATTCCCATGTTCCTGTGCTATCACTTTCCATCTTCCGTAACTACCTAATCCTCACCAGGTATGTCTACACTGCATTAGACACCCACGGCTGGCCCATGCCAGCTGGATCAGGGAAAGGGATTCAGACGAGGGGGTTGTTTAATTGTGGTGTAGACATTCAGGCTAAGGCTGGAGCCCAGGCTCTAGGACCCAGCGAGGTGGGAGAGTCCCAGAGCTCCAGCTGCAGTCCCACCCGAATGTCTACATGGCAATTAAACAGCCCCTTAGCCCCAGACCGTCAGCGGCACAGGCCAGCCGTGGGTGTCTATCTGCAGTGTAGACATACCCTGTGGTCCCTGTGCGGCAGGGCAGCATTACCTGCCCCTCCTTTGCAGAGAAGAAGCTGCGGCACAGGAAAAGGAAGTGATTTGCCCAGGCAGCAGGTCAGTGGCAGAGCTGGGAACAGAACCCAGCAGTTCCTGACTCCGACCCACGTCCCTCTCACCCAGCACCCCAATGCCTTGTGGCCCACGTGCAGCTTGTCTGAAACACAACAGTGGAGAGCTCATGCGCTTTCTCTACGTCCTGACACACACACCACATAGCAGTCACTTGCCTGCTTTGCTTCCATTCCCACAGCCAGCCACAGCCCAGGAAGTCTGTACTCCACTGTAGGACAGTCTCCACTTTCTCTCCTCACAGCCCCTAAAAGGGGAACCTAGCAAGTCCCCCACCCCCCCAACTCCTTCCTTCTTGGCTTCAAGTCCTGAATTCTGCAACAACTGACCTGACCCCTTGACCCTGCCCTGCATTCTTCCCCCTCCTTAGACTGAGCAGACGCTTGGGCTGAGCAGCCAGGAACGCAATGGGGGAAGCAGCCAGGGTCAGCACAGCGACAGTAAAACTCAGGCAGGACAGACAGACAGGGATACTGACAGAAGGCACAGTCTCTCCAGGCACTTGGGGGTCTCGGCCCAACCTCAGCCCAGGCGGGCCCTTCCTTGCATAGGGCGTGAAACTTGAGGACTTTCAGGCTCCCAACCAGGCAGAAGTGAAGACACTGCTCTGCCCTAGGGGCTCTGGGCCTCCACTCACACAGAGCCACAGGGAGCTAATGAGATGCTGAACTGCCCCACGTGACTCCCACCCCACTCTCCATCTATAGCTCATCTAGTCAGAGCAGGCCCTGCCTGCACAGCCCCCAGCACACTGATGGAGCTATTCTACACAGTGTGGTGACAGCGCACAGCACAACGGCAAAAACCCACTTGAGCACTGGAGTTACTGCTCCAGTCCAGAAGGGGCCCATCCCCCAGCAGGGCTGGGCGGTTGTCAGCCGACAATATCATCACTATCAGTTTAGCCTGGCATGGCAGAGGTGCTGCCCCGCCGCTTTAGAGGGGTGCAGCCCGGAGCGGGGACAGTGAGGCTCACATAGAACAGAGAGACTAGCTGACGGGTCTGATCACACTGAACAGCCACCACCTACCAGCCCCGCATCGCCAAAGCCTTTATTGCAGAGGTGACTGCAGTGGCCCCAGATGGGAAAAGGCTCCCGATATCAGCAAGGCTAATGGGAAATCTTCCAGAGGGCTCCAGCACATTTTCTCAGGGACCAATTCCGCTCCCAGCACTTCCTGTGTCTCAGTCCCACACCGGTGGGAAGGAAGGACAGGAGAGGTGACGCCCGGGAAAGCACAGAGGTTTCTTCCACAGAGGGCCAGGTTCCAGGTGAATCAGAGCGATGGAGATCTCAGCTCAAACCACCAGGACACAATTGCAATGCTAAGACTCTGAGCGTCTCAGCCACAGATCTCACACAACTACTATCATTAGCCCCATAATCCTCCTCCGGGAACCATGCCATCCTCAGAGCCTGCCTTTCTATGGGGGAGGGTTGGAGGCTGGGAGTTTCCTGCACAACCAGCAGTCAAAGCCAACACACCTGGATGGATGTGCCACCTGAGACATCAGGGATTTGAGGGGTTTGGCAGGAACACAGAGAGAGTGGACACATGGGCAAGCATGCTGGGCCTCACTCTGCCCCTGAAGTGCCTTATGTTCTCCACCCGTGTGGCCTCTGGTATTTTGAAAGGTTTGAACCCCATTCTTGCTAGGAAGGCACCAGTCAGATGTCAGATCTCGGCACCAGGGTCATTCAGCACTCTGCCGTGGGTCAGGACTGCTTCCCTTGCACCAGGCAGTCACACAAACAGAACAGAAAATGACAAGGAAAGGTGGGATCCCAGCCTGGGACCATCATCACCAGCTCCTATGGACCACAGACAGTGATCAAGATACCACTGCTATCATTACCCCGCAGTGTGACTCCCTCCCTCCCCGACCCAAGTCCCTTGGAGGGCAAAAAACCTCCTTCCTAAAGCAGCCAGCCGTCCCCCTCAGCCACTACCCAGCCAGGCCTTTACATGGGGAGTCAGCTACAGCTGGGGTGTTTGAGACAGGGCGTTGTTTGCTGGAAGATACACAACCCTCTCCCTCCCTCCCCCCCACCCCCCACTCCAGCCTAGTCTTTGTATTCCCCCAACAGACGCAAAAGTAAGTGTTACAATTTGCATTGCTAATCAGCATTGCTAATCAGCATTGCCAATTAATAGAACACGCTACATGCTCCCAACTTGAAGCCCACTGCATTATTCACAGCAGGGCAGTAGCAAGGCAGGGCGCTGGGCGCCAGGGCTGGAAAGCCAGACAGGTTCCTTAGCTGGATTCCAGGGACAGAAACCAGAATGCAGAGGGATGGCGTACAGCACAGGGCAGGAACATCCCCTGTGCATGGCCTTTCCAATGAGACCCAGCACTTGGGCAGCCAGGCCAAAGGGCAACCCAGGGAGACAATGCAGCCCAATGGCACCCTCCTCTATCATGTGGAGGGGGAGCACATAGGACTACAAGTCCCACCATGCACCGGGCCTTCTGATGCCATGCTGGGCCCTGGTGAACCTCTGGGAGGAAGAGGAGAGCAACAGTAATTTGTTCCTTTTGATATAAACTGGGTGCAGCCCTCGGGCTTCTGGCAAGCTGCCAACAGGGCCCCTGTTGGAGCCAGGTCTGGGGGCACCTGTTCTAAGCTGTTACAGCCTTTCTGCTAGAAACACTAACGGCTGTTAGCTGAGGAGGAAGACACACTCATTCCAAAGGGAAACTGTGTCACCAGCTGCTTATGAAGTCAGGCTTAAGAACACCCTTCATACGGGTGTAGAGAGAGGATGCTACCTTGAAAGGCAGGCCCGCTCCCAATGCCCCAGCTGCTGAGCAGAGATCTCCTGCAGAGCCGATTTTCATGGGTCTCATGCGCTCTATACCACCAGTGCAAAGCCCAGGTCACCAGGAGGCAGGAGAGAAATGATCCTTTGCTACCGAATTGCACGCTCTGAGCTCCAAGTGCATCTCTCTCTCTCTCACTGACTCGCTCTTGTGTCACATGGAGCTTATCTGGCCCTAGGAATGTTCAGAGCAACTGCATACTTCAGGCATGATCTCGTAGAGTTAGCCGAGGAGAGGAGATGGCAGGCCAGAGGCCCTTGCGAGGGAGGGAGGGAGGGGGGGCTCTTCAGAAAGGACAAACTCTCCATGGGGCAAGGGTCGGAGGGGAAGAAGACAGCGACACTTCACACACACAGCATGCTCACGCTCCAGTCTCAAAGCACCTTATCCAAGGTACCAGAGTGCCCATGTCAGAGAGAGACTGAGGCACATGGCAAGGAAACAATTTGCCCAAGCTCCCCGGAATCAGGGCACAGCCAGGTGTCCCGATCCCAGCCAACTGCAACACAGGATGAGTGTGTGTGTGTGTGTGTGTGTGTGTGTGTGTGTGTGTGTGTGTGTGTGTGTGTGTGTGTGTGTGTGTGTGTGTGTGTGTGTGTCTACACACAGAGTTAAAATACTCAGCCACTTCTCCCTTGTGCAAGTTGTCAGACTAAAATACGGCAACCGTGTCTGCACAGCCCAGCTCGGCACTACCCAGCTCCGGTCTCACCCTCTGCCCAAGCATCACTCCCTGCCACTCACCAGCTCCACTGCTTGCTCTCTGCCCTCAGCCGCCCAATTAACAAACCTTCCTCCAGCGCCCTCATTAAACACTCCCAAACCTGCGCCGCCTCCTAGCCACTCCCTTCCCCGTGTTTGTACGCCGGTGTCCTGGATGGGGTTGCTTTTGCCATTTGTGGCAGGGGACCCAGTCTTTGACACATCTCCCCTACAGCCCCGAGTGCCTTTACATCTCGGTACTGACATTTGCTTCTGGCACATATTTAGGGCTGGCTCTCTCTCCCTGGGGGTACCCCAAACAAAAGTGAATTCAGTGCTGCACTGGCAAGCCCAGAGACTGAATCTTCTCTATCCACAGAGCAAGTCCACTAGCAGACTCAGCTTCCCTAGGCACCACTGCCTCAGCCCCGCCCTGCAGGGACACCCATCAGTCCTTGATCTCTCCACCCAGACCACTAATACAGGCGCCAACGACAGTAGCGGGCTTTGTGACGTGGGCACCTGTCTCACTAGGAAATAAAATGAGACCCACCAACTTGTTTCACAAGGACTACTGAACAGCTGTCTGATGGGAATGGCTCCCAGACACGAGCCAGCCTGGCCCCCAGAGGTGAAACTCTCCATACAAACCATCCCCAACCCACCCAGTCCCCCTCCCACCTTTGTATTCTGGATAAAATAATGAAAATGACAAACTGCTGCTTAACACTGAAAAATCAAAAAGCCTTTAGACCTGGGGGAAGTACCTAAACTGAGAATCTCACTAGACAACACCTCTCGAACAAAGTACATTCTTGTTCAATGCAGTGGTAACAAAAGGACCTTGGAGCACCAATTTGTTGCTAGTCTCTTTCTTTCTGGCTCAGTAACATAACGGTTCAAGCCCTCTGTTCTGGACACTGGTTGCATTGTTTATTTAATGAGATGACCCTATCTGCTCTCATCATACAGAAGTTTTGGCACACAGGAAAACTGTCTTTCAGGCCCTGCCTAGCCTGTCCTGGGAAGTTATTGTAGCACCTCTTTAGCAAGCCATGCTAAGGGCTCATCTATAAGCAAAAAGCACTGGTTTAACAAGAGGTGTGACACTGATTTTGTTAAACCAGTGCAAAAGGCTACATGGAATCTCTCTTAAAACGATATAAACCTAGTTTATATCAATTTAGCGGAAGCAGATTAGGATCAGGTTTTATGCTAAAGAGAAATAAGCCACTATGAAACCAAAATTGAAGTGTCTACATAGGGGGTTGCACAGATTTAACTAAATCAGTTTTAAAATCAATTTAAGTTAAATTGGTTCACCTAGGATTCTTACCAGTATGGTGCTAATGCGGTTTCCATGAGCAGTCCAGACTGAAGGCCCATGTCAGAGGTTATACTGCACATTTAGATGGGACCTTGCATTACTTGCACCTGTGTAAGGGATGGGCTGAGAGCACTCAGGATCCACTAGCAGTAGGGTTCATTGACTAATCTGAGGAAATCAGAATTTAGTGTTTCCCTATAATAAGGAAGATTAATTACAAGCACTATTTCCCAGTGTCCATAGCAGATCTCAAGGAGTAAACTCAGTGTCTGCCTAACCTTATGCATGCGCCAAGATGTTTAGGCTTGAAATTAGACGACGGTTTCTAACCGTCAGAGGGGTGAAGTTCTGGAATAGCCTTCCGAGGGAAACGGTGGGGGTGAAAGACCTCTCTGGCTTTAAGATTAAGCTTGATATGTTTATGGAGGGGATGGTTTGATGGGATAATGTGATTTTAGTCAATAAGTCAATAACGTGCCATCGCTGGTAATTAGTATCAATGGTCAATGTGGGTCTGGCTGGAGAATCTTGCCCGCATGCTCGGGGTTCTGCTGATCGCCATATTTGGGGTCGGGAAGGAATTTTCCTCCAGGGTAGATTGGCAGAGGCCCTGGAGGTTTTTCGCCTTCCTCCGCAGCATGGGGCAGGGGTCGCTTGCTGGAGGATTCTCTGCGACTTAAAGTCTTTAAATCATGATTTGGGGACTTCAACAGCTGAGTCTTGGGAGAGAATTATTCGAGGAGTGGGTGGGTCAGATTTTGTGGCCTGCATCATGCGGGAGGTCAGACTAGATGATCATAATGGTCCCTTCTGACCTTAAAGTCTATGAGTCTATCTGGATGAGACAGATTCCTTTCCATCTAAGTCCCACACAAAAGGAGCTGCCCTTCTCTGAGGCAGTTTTTGGTGTATTTTGCAATGGCCGCGGCCCTGCGGTGAGCTCACCCTCCAGCAGACAACATGGGGGCAGTGAAGGAAACAGCCCAGCTGATTAATTTGTTCCTTTCGGCTGCTGTTGCTGCAGATAAACAGTCCCCAGCTCTGGCTAAGGAGGCTAAAACAAACAAGCACAACTGTCGACAGTCTGAAGTGTCACTCTCTGAACTGGTGACACAGTCTGGAAGGATTTCCATAGTATTTGCACATCAGCACTCCACCCTCCTCTGAGAACCCTATACAAGGCCATAACCCTGTCCGCTACACCCAGGTCTTGTTTGCAATACCTGCTTCAGCACAAACAAGGGCAGTGTTGTAATAAAGGCAGCTACAAACAAAGATTGAATACTAATTACAAAATGTACATTGCAGAGAAATTATTCAGCACAGGGTTAGGTTTTGGGTGGGAGAGAAATTGTGAGCAATTATTCAACAGCATTTAACACAGTACAACCTGGAAACGTTGGGGGAAAATGCAGGTTAGAGGTTACAAGGAAGTCGCCCATTCTCCACACCAGTTACAGTTCCTCTTGTGGGAGAAGAACTGTGACTCAGTCCTTCTTACCAGTTGCCACAATGCAAGGTCTGCACCTAGGATACATTTCTGACACCTTAAGCTTCAGGGGTGAGCAAATGCAGCTCTTTTCTGCAACAGCAAACAGAATCAACGTGGCAAACAAAGGTAAAGCAAGGAGTTGATTATTGTTCAAAGTTCAAGGCTTTGTTTGAATTAGACCCTACAAATACAGAAGTTTCTTTTCATATGTTGTTTCCAGCCAAAGAAACATCTGATCTGTATCATACAGCTATTTCAGAAGTTAGATTGTACAGATCCATGGCTAGCCATGGCTAAGAAAATTGCCTGTACATTTTTTTTAAAGCACCCCGCCAGGCCTGGAGCTCCTCAGCTCCATCTGATAGAGGGAATTCTGAGTCCCTCCCCCATGCAAGTATTGTTTTATGTCATTGTCCTAAGTTTAGTTCCTTGTTGACCAGCTAATTTACATCTCACATAACTGCCTGAAACCACAGAGTTTTTGAGCCCCTCGGCAGATGTTTGCTACTCTATATATTCCTCCCTAAGCAAGTCAATTCACAGTAACTCCCTGGGCAGGAGGCAGGCAGCTCAAACCTCAGCCATCCCCAGTGATACTTTTGGCTGCTTTCTAGCTATTAGGCCAAAAGTCACAGCCCGGCAGCGCCAGGGCTACAGGCAACTGAACAGGTTTCCCCTTATCACCATCAGCCTTACCCAGCCTAGGCAAGCCCACTCCAGTTCTCACTGGCTACAACACTGCAGCAGTGAGACCAGCACTACAAATCAGTGCGATGCAAGCCAGCCCTGCCAGGGCTAGAGGGAGGAACGAAGGAAGCCCTACACTGGTATGAAATTGTTCATTACGCATGAGGATTTCCCTACCTTGGAAACGGTGAGGTAAACAGCAGGCAAAGGACTAGCAGTAACAGCAGCACAGGGAACCTGGAATAGGTTTGCCTTTCCAGTCCCCAACTATCAAGTATTCCCCAGGATTAGCCCAATTAGCCCTCCACATCTTGCTTCAATGTAGCAAAGCAACTCAGCTGCCTGAGAAGCAAAGCAGCAGCTCCTTCCTTCTCTGCCCCCCCATTGTTTTGTCCACAGAGAAAGGAGGACCAGGTGCCAGACAGCTGCTGCTCTTCAGAGCAGGCAGGCTGTCTCCAGCAGCCAGAGAGTTAATGGCACGCTGAGATAATGGGTTCCCATGCAAAGCCTTGTGCGGCTGCCACCCAGCACACACACAGCCTGAGCCAGTGCTGAATTTGCAATGAAAGAGGGGCTGGGGCTCAAGCAATATTTTTACATTCATAAGTAACGCAGCAGGCCCGGAGGTGCCCGAGGCTCTGAACCGCCAGGCCCGGAGGTGTCCGAGGCTCAGCCCTGGCACAAACTAAGCCTTGCCCAGAGACCCGCGCTCCCAGAGACCATAGGACCTGCCCTGCTCTGGGGGCACAGCAACAGTGACCCCTCGTCCCTCAACACCTCGCTGCCAGCACCCCACATCTGCCATGCACAGCCCCCCAGCCCCCAGCCCCCCACATCTGCCAGCGCCCAGCCCCCCACATCTGCCATGCACAGCCCCCCAGCGCCCATCCCCCAGCACTCCACATCTGCCAGCGCCCAGCCCCCCAGCACCCAGCCCCCCAGCCCCCCACATCTGCCAGCGCCCATCCTGCCAGGGCCCCTGCACACAGGGCCAGGGCACAGCCTCCACCCCCACCCACAAACGAGGTGGTGGCCCAGCTGGCCAGGTACTGGCACCGCCATGGACCACGAAACCAGGGCAGGTGACACACCCCTACATCCCCCCACACACACATGGGGACACACACACATATATACAAGGGATCACACACACAGGGGGGACACCCCCCCCACACACACACACACATGGGGGGACACACACACATATACACAAGGGATCACACACACAGGGGACACACACACACACACACACACCCCACACACATGGGGACACACACACCCCTACATCCCCCACACACAGGGGTCACACACACGGGGGGGGGGGACTGACACACATACACAAGAGGTCACACACACACACGCGGGGGGGGGGGGGGCAGACCCCTACCCCCCACCACAGACACACGGTGGGTGGGTGACACTGACCCGCCCGGCCCGGCCCGGCGTTCCCCCGGTACCTGGCGCCGCGTCTTCCCGGCCTCCCCGCCCGGCTCCGCCGCCGCAGCCCGGCCCGCGCCCGACCGCACTCACCGGCCGCCGGAGCTCGCGGCGCGCGGCCGAGACGGGCCCGGGCCGGGGGCGGGGCGGGGAGCGGGGCCCAGCCCGGATCGGCCCCGGAGCCGGCACGCGGCGGGGGAGCGGCCCGGCCCGGCCCAGCGCCGGCCCTGCACCCCCCGCCGTGCACACCCACAGCCTTGCACACCCAGCCCCCCCGCCGTGCACACCCACAGCCCTCCACCCTCCCGACGTGCACACCCAGCCTTGCACACCGCCCTGCACACCCACAGCCCTGCAGCCCCTACCATGCACACCCACAGCCTTGCACACCCAGCCCCCCCACCCACCGCCCTGTACCCCCCGCCGTGCACACCTACAGTCCTGCACCCCCACCGTGCACACCCACAACCTTGCACACCCAGTCCCACACACACACCACCCTGCACCCCCGCCTTGCACACCCACAGCCTTGCACACCCAGCCCCCCACCGTGCACACCCACAGCCTTGCACACACCCCCGCTGTGCACACCCACAGCCCTGCACCCCCTGCCGTGCACACCCACAGCCTTGCACACCCAGCCCCCCACACACACCGCCCTGCACCCCCACAGCCCTGCACCCCTACCATGCACATCCACAGCCTTGCACACCCAGCCCTGCACCCCCCCCAGCTGTGCACACCCCACAGCCTTGCACACTCAGCCCCCCCACACTGCCCTGCACACCCATCCCACACGCACAGCCCTGCATACTCACAGCCTTGCACTCTCTGCCGTGCACATCCATCCCCCCACAGTTCTGCACTCCCTACAGCCTTGCACACTCTGCCTTATAGATTCATAGATTCATAGATTCTAGGACTGGAAGGGACCTTGAGAGGTCATCGAGTCCAGTCCCCTGCCCGCATGGCAGGACCAAATACTGTCTAGACCATCCCTGATAGACATTTATCTAACCTGCTCTTAAATATCTCCAGAGATGGAGATTCCACAACCTCCGTAGGCAGTTTATTCCAGTGTTTAACCACCCTGACAGTTAGGAACTTTTTCCTAATGTCCAACCTCAACCTCCCTTGCTGCAGTTTAAGCCCATTGCTTCTTGTTCTATCCTTAGAGGCTAAGGTGAACAAGTTTTCTCCCTCCTCCTCATGACATCCTTTTAGATACCTGAAAACTGCTATCATGTCCCCTCTCAGTCTTCTCTTTTCCAAACTAAACAAACCCAATTATTTCAGCCTTCCTTCATAGGTCATGTTCTCAAGACCTTTAATCATTCTTGTTGCTCTTCTCTGGACCCTCTCCAATTTCTCCACATCTTTCTTGAAATGCGGTGCCCAGAACTGGACACAGTACTCCAGTTGAGGCCTAACCAGCGCAGAGTAGAGCGGAAGAATGACTTCTCGTGTCTTGCTCACAACACACCTGTTAATGCATCCCAGAATCATGTTTGCTTTTTTTGCAACAGCATCACACTGTTGACTCATATTTAGCTTGTGGTCCACTATAACCCCTAGATCCCTTTCTGCCGTACTCCTTCCTAGACAGTCTCTTCCCATTCTGTATGTGTGAAACTGATTGTTCCTTCCTAAGTGGAGCCTTGCACACTTATCCCCTATAGTCATGCACACTCTGCCTTACACACCCACCCACACTTGTACATTCTGCCTTGCACACCCAGCCTTGTGTATGCCTGCCCCACACCCCCTGCACTTCCTTTTGCAGCCTCGCACTCTCTGTCTTGCACACCCACCCCACACATCCTTGCAGACATGCCCAGCCACCAGCCTTGCACACTCAGCTTTGCACAGCCTCTCACCCCACCCATCAGCTAGCCTTGCACATCCACTCCTCCACACACCCACGCTTGTACACCAAGCCTTGCATCTCCACCAGCCTGCCTTGCAAACCCACACACACATATCCTTGCATACCCAACACCGCTGCCTATCCTTACATACCCAGCCCCACCAGCCAACCTTGTACACACAGCCTCCCAGCCTTGCACACCCATCAGTCAGCATTGCACCTCTGCCAGCCACCCTTCTACACCCACAAATCTTGCACACCCATCCACACCGGCCAGTCTTACAGACACACACACCGGCCAGCATTACAGACACACACACACAAGACACCAGCCAGCCTTACATGCTCATGCACACAGAGGCACCAACTAGCCTTAGGCATCACACACTCACACTAGCCTGCCTCACACACACAGGCCATCCTTACTCACTCACACCAGCCTTACACACACACACTGGTCTTGCAAACTCACTTTCCAGCTATCCTTACACGCACTCTCAGACAGTGGAAAGCTACACTCACAATATAGCATCACACAGCCCCATACTGGACAGCATGACACACAGAGACGTGGACATTCACACTGGCTCTCATAACTTGCTGCCGGTACAAACACATACATGCGCATGCGCACACAAACGGAAGGTGAGAAGGGGGCCAGGCAGATCGTCTTTGGGATTCGGGGCCTGCCACGAAGCCCACGAGATCAGGGTACACTCTCCAGCTGTCCCACAGCCTTGACATGGGGCAACTCACTTCATTTCTCTGGCTTTCGGTACCCAGTTCTGAGGATAACAGCATTTCCCTGCCTCTTGGGGGCTCATGAAAATAATTCCCCTAATGTGCTCAGATACGACAGGGATGGGCCGCACAGAAACCCTGGCGCAGACGACAGGTAAGGTAACAAATACAATTTGTGTTTATTTTTGATGTCCTGTCATAAAGAGCTGCTGTGGTCTTCCCCAGAGGTGGCTGCAGTGCAGGGCTGGGGCCACTGAGCTCTGTGTAAAGCACACCCAGGTCCATCTGGCTAGAATTGCACAGCATAGTAAAACCAGTCTGATCTTAGAACAAATGAAACCTGCCGAGGCTCCTGTGATGGCTACGGAGCATCTCTGTAGTGATGTACGGACACTGGATGTTGGGATAGTCACCGTGTGAATATATTGGGTTGGGCTCCTAGAGGGCTGTAAGGAAAAGCCAGCAGGAAGTGAAAGACTAGCTCAAGATAAGGCAGCCACCTCTCAGCAAACACCTGAGAGTTGTTAAGGGACAATGGTAGAGCCACTGGCTCTGAGGACTCTGACTCCATCTCCTGCTGAGCCTGGGTATCTGCAGAAGGGACACAGGAACACAGACGAGCGAGCAAGAGGACTAGAGCAGCTCAAAAAGGACAACTTGCGAGAGTGGGGGAGTTGTTTGGGGGAGGCCGGCTGAGACACAAGCACCCGCTGGGGGTGTCTGAAGACACCCCTGCCTGGGTTACCGTCAGAGGTGGGAAGCCTTTAGGTAAGAGCAACATGGTGTAGACAGCGACAAAGAGTCCTGTGGCACCTTATAGACTAACAGACGTATTGGAGCATAAGCTTTCGTGGGTGAATATGTCTGACGAAGTGGGTATTCACCCACGAAAGCTTATGCTCCAATACATCTGTTAGTCTATAAGGTGCCACTGGACTCTTTGTCGCTTTTTCCAGATCCAGACTAACACGGCTACCCCTCTGATGGTGTAGACATTTTTTGTTTTCAAATCCTTTTATGATCTGTTCCTTTGGTTGAAATAAGCAGCCCTTTGGCTATGAAGGCTCTTGTGTCACAGTCAGGGTGGATTTGATTTATATCATGATTTAAATCACTAGTCAGGAAGACTCCATTTAATCATGGATTTCTACATAAAAGTGCATTCTTGTTGGTTGTTATAATCTGAATACATATTCTTCACAACTCAGATAGATGTAGGTTTCATTTTTTGAAGGTACACACTATACATTTTTAAAGTGATTTATTTTTAAAACTTTTCAGATTAGTTTTACAGCTATATCAGAAAATGAATGATTGTGTGGTTATTTCATTTATCGAAGGTAATTGAAGCAGATATTTATGAAGTCATTGGGAGGTGAACTATCTCCAATTCAACAGGTTAATCATTAATATTTGGAGGATTTTCTTGCCATGCTGTATTAGGAGGAGAACATCACCAGACAGACATTTAAATTGTTTTATTTAACTAAAACAACAACGTTATGTATTCTGGATTTTTATCTTCAACAGCAAACATATAATATTTTAACAAAACAAGCATATGAATTTTTGAATTGAGTTAAATGTTCAAGTTTTTTAAAATCAGGCTTGTTTTTAACTAAAATGGTTAAATGAAATATTTAAAAACAAAAAATGAAAGCGACTGTGTCAGCCAGGTCAACATGAGAAACTTCAAATATTGGCTTCTGTAGCTAACTCAGTCATCTTCACCTTCATTTTCCTGTTTGTTCATAATCTGGAAAAGAGACACAAGCTGTCCTGCTTTTTCAGGTCCCAAACGATTTCTCAATTTGGAATGAATTAGTCCAAAGGAAGAAAATATTCTTTCTACACCGGCAGAAGAAGCTACTGCTGTTAAAAGTGAGATCGTCACTTCAACAGTCTCTGAATCCAAGTACTTAAGTGACTTCCGCCAGTTCGCTGGTGTGACTTTCTTTAAAACATCATCATCAATCATATATTTCTTGAATGGTTCTTATTCCCAAACTGGGTCTCTTTTACAGCCTACTGCCATTATAGGTTTTCCCTTCTAGTGAGAGAATGGTATGGTAGATCTCAAATCAATGAAGGCTACACTCAGAAAGACCTCAAGACTTCTGGAATGTGCTGCTCAAACAGTTTCACTTTTGTTTCTGCTGCCTGTCCCTCCCTTCTCACATTTATCTCCAGACTTCTTCTCCTTGTCCAGATCTATTCAGCCCCCAACAATCTTCTATTTATTGGACTTTTAGAAACTTTGCATTTTTAGAGAGAGGTAAGGGGTTGACTCTGTGTACACAAATCTGCAGAGGGACAATAGGGTTGAGGTCTGTTATTTCTCACCTCTATATATTATTTATTTAAAAACATTTTTGCTGTTAACAAGCATGTTCTCTCTGGAGACACAAATCCACAGTTTGAGAACTGCAAAACTTAGCATCTCTGATGGTATCTTCTAGACTGAGCACTGAGTCCCATTGGGTAGATAGAAAGATTAACCCAAATAATCTATACAGAAGCCCCTGGAACCCCATAAAATTGGGTCCCTAATCCATGAACTATTGGAACTCTTTTACAAAACTTTTCTTAAACATTACATGACTATATTGTCTCATATTATAGAATTAGAATTTATAATCCCTATTCCATGACCAGATATCTTTGAGCTATAATGTATCTTTAGATAGTTTTTTTCCTCTAAAAGCATTTTATAAAAAAAATCCGATTTAAATTAAAAAAAAATCCGATTTCATTTTTTTTTTTAAATCATTGATTTTTATCCACCCTGGTCGTGGTACTCCACTGGGCACAGACTCCTGAAGGGAAGAACCAGAACTCAGCCGGGCCTCCAGGTAAGCATGGTGGATGCCCAGGGTACTGTCGCCCAGCACCTAGTCTGGGAGTGGGAGAATTGTGGAATCCGACCCCAGGATAGGTAAAGACACGTGGCCTGATACTTGGGGGGTGCACCAGAGAGGGGACGGTGCAACTGGGACATCTCCCATGTAGGTGAAGCAGCTTATCCGGGGCTGATGCAGCACTGCTATGGTCAGAAATACCCTTGAGAAGTGGGGCAACGCAAACTGGAAATAACTGCAGAAACCTAAGGGCCAGGGCTGGGATTTCCAAAGGAGCGTAAGGGAGGTAGAGGCCCAGGTCCCACTGCCTTCCGTGGGGTTTAAAATCCCTGCTACCCGAAGCAGCACAGACCTCTGCTCCTGACAGCGGTCTCCAGTCAAAGTAGCTGGAGAACTCCGGGAACTGAATTTAGGGGCAGAGTTTTAAATGGGACTTTGTGCTTTATCAGTGAGTGATCAAGACTGTTAACTGCACGCCTCTGAGACAGGAGCATCTAGCTAAAGGCAGCCCGAGGGATTTGGCCACCTAACCTGTGGTTAAAGCAGGCATTTAAATGGCCCTTGTGGTGTGTGTAACAATTAGTTCTGTAGCGTAGCTGTTACCCAAGTCTGTTGTCCGCGTGTATTTCTATTGTGTGTTTGCAATGGCCATTGCCAATGTAACCACAGGCTAATAAATCCACAGATCATGGTATGTTCTAAAGCCAGGGTGTTCTAGCCCCGTTTCCAGGCTTGCATTTGACGTTGGGCTTTTCTTTGGGGAAGCGTCGCTGGGATTGTTGCTGAAGGAGACTGTGGTTTGAAGAGAGGTCTCTCCTGAGGCAGCGTCAAGGAGGCCTGCAAGATGGAGCCCATCAGCGGGAGGAGAAGGGGCTCTGGTCTGCAGTTCTAGCCTCCTGTCTCGTAAGCTCAGAGCAGGTGGAGTAGGTTGACAAGAGGATACAAAAGCCACAAGAGCGGCCCAGTAATGCAGCTCGGCCAGGGTCCAAAGGAACAGCCAGGCCAATCCCACTACGGTCAGATAAAGCAGTCTGGCCTGGCGGAGCAGGGGTAAGTCTCCCTCTGGAAAAGGTGAGACATCAAACCCAAAGAGGTAATGCTGCCCCCCCCCCCCACACACACACACACAATCCTCGCTGCATGCAGGACCACACAGCCACATGGGCAATATACGTGACCAAGGCCCAATCTGAAAGATGAGCTGAGCCTTGAACTGTCGTCCTGGTGAGTTTTCGCATCACCTATTCCCGATTCTTGGATGCTGCTTTGCCCTCAGGCCAGCCTTGACCGAGGTCGCACTTCCCCGGCAATTGCTCACTGGCCTCCAGACTTTGCAGAAGCTCAAGGACACGGACCCCCTCCCTCCAGCTCCACCCTCTTGTCTGTGGCGATCTGGTGGAGCACGGACGGGGTGGAGACCGAGGCCGTCTGAAAGGTGCAGAACCACAGGGGGGTGCAACCATGAAACTGCCACAGCTGACGCTGCAGGTAAATTGGGACCATCAGCGCCATCACCAGCAACTCCCACCAAGCTGACCAGTAGGCTTCAGAAAATGAGAAGTGTCATCAGCCATTTCTTCCCACTGGCAGGGGCGTGGTGCTGGGCTGCTGTAAACAGCTGACCCAGAGCTGACCGGTGCCCATGTGGGAGCCGGTGGGGAACAAGTGAAGCGAATACAGAGCAAGATGCGGAAAACCAACATGTTCACAGAGCCGGTTAGCAACTCATTCATATCCCTGGTGCTCCCCCTGTCCCTGAGGTGCCCGTGAGCTGATGCTGTAGATCACAGGACCTTGAAGGTTCTGCCGGGATCCATCTAGCAGGAGGTGAAATGGACTCTGTGACGGTAGCATTATCACATGTTCCAATGGCAATGGCAGTTAATCCGTTGTTACGCACATTTCACAATCGCTGCGGCCCCTGGACATTTGGACCCAGATCCCATGCTGATGAGCGAATTACAAATATTCAGACCGTTAAGATCTGTTTGTCTGTCCTTTCCTTGCTCTTCACCCAGTTCTTATACAGCCCTGTGAAGTGACCCGGGTCTCCGATTCTGCCCAGTTCCGTCCAGGAAGAAATAATTTACCACCAACCTGGTTGGGGCCAAAGCAAAGAAACACACTTTGCTTAGCGCATCTAGATGTGAAGAATCAATACACTTTGATTGGACAAAGCCCAAGGCAGGAACGCTGGGAAACTGATTGTGGAGCGACATGCAGCTGCCAGGAGGGAGTTTACATGGAGAGAGGTGGATTGCTGCAGTTCAGATGCTCAGAAAGAATCACGCGGGGTACCATTGATTTAGAGACAAAGGCTGCAGCGCTAATTCAGGCAAAATCCCTGTTGTACTCAAGCAGTTATGACAGCAATTGGGTCCTGGCTGAGCCTTCACGTGAGCAGACAATTCAGTCCCTGACGCCCGTCCCCGTAATGTCTGTGCATGTCCCTTTATGCCATGCAGTTAATTCCGACTCCTTGAGCAGGACCAGTAGGGATGTAATGGACTCTAGCTTCAGATGCAGCCGGTGCTCAGTGAGGAGTTGAAAGCTGACATGGATTTTATTCTGCATTGTATCTGCTGCCAAGCACCCTAAAGCAGCTTTGGGTGGCTCATGCATGAAAAAACACCCATTGGGTATTCCAGGACTGGCTGAAGCAGCACAGTGCGGTGAAAGGGTAACCCTTAAAAGCCATGCTGAGACAGACATAGAGGGACCCCCTTTCAGAGCAGGGGTGGGGCTCGCAGTGCCCTGCTGAGAAGGGTCTCTGCTCTGGAGTGGAGTGTGAAATCAAGCTGAAAGGTGCAGCTTACCTAAGGCCCCTTTGTATTGCTTTGCTGGCCGGGAGGTGAGGCTGCCTCTGCTGGCCTGCTTGGGGAACAGGCCGAGCACGTCATTAAATGGCCTCAAACTTTCATTGTCAGTGGTTTGCAGAGGACAAAAAGGGCCAGTTTTTGCAGACACGAATGTACAATGGGGATCAGCTCTTCTGTTCAGCTAGGCAGCCGCTAGAATCCCCCAGAACAGCCAACTCCCCGGCCCAGTGCCGGCAGCGCAGAACGCTCTGTGACGGGAGGAGGGGCACTGGCAGACTGACAATGTGCAGCACTGGGGTGACCCCATATTAGGGGCTTTGTTTTACATACACAACTAGACCCCCTCCACCCCCCCCAAAAAAAGTGTCCCAATTTCTCATACTTACTCTCTGGTCACCCTAGAGAGCACCAGTGACTGGCAGCTTTCTCCTTGCACCAGTGAAGTGGGAAGGTGCCACACAAACCCGAAGGAGGCACCACCCCAGCTGTGCTAAATGGACATCACGCATGGGCATGAGTGGCGCAATGCCCAGTTACGCGGCTTAGACTCCAGCCTTCTGTGCATGAACGTGGCCTGGGCAGGCCTGGGCGATCAAAAGGCCTTGACCAGCCAAACCTGGCCTTAGAGAAGAACAGGGAGCGTTACTGAGAGAACTGCTAGGCCCAGGCCTACTTGTACCTGGGCATCTGCAAACTCACCCACTAACCCTTTGCATGCTGTACTGCACCGTTCATCGAAGGATCTCAAAGCTCATTGACCTAGATGGACCCAGGCGTGAGGAGCCAGTGCCAGTTCTGACATCAAAGGAGTAACAACGGTGGGAATGTGGTGCTATCCCACCTGCTCTTCAGGCGGCTGTGAAAGGAATAACCTCTGCCTAACGAACACCCCAGGCCTGACCCAGACCCAGGGCCGGGTTGAGAAACTGGAAGCCAACTCAAGGAGGCAGGAGCCCCCGCAGAGAAGACTGGGATTGCTTTGGGGTTATTGTCGTTCAGGTTTTGGAGGAAACAGTAATTCCACTCATAGACTTTAAGGTCAGAAGGGACCATTATGATTGTCTAGTCTGACCTCCTGCACAACGCAGACCACATAATCTCACCCACCAACTCCTGTATCAAACCCCTAACCTATATCTGAGCTATTGAAGTCCTCAAATCGTGGTTTAAAGACTTCAAGGTGCAGAGAATCCTCCAGCAAGTGACCCGGGCCCCACGCTGCGGAGGAAGGCGAAAAAACCCCAGGGTCTCTGCCAATCTGCCCCGGAGGAAAATTCCTTCCCGACCCCAAATATGGCGATCAGCTAAACCCTGAGCATGTGGGCAAGAGTCACCAGCCAGACACCCAGGAAACTCCCCTGCGCATGTGTCTGTCTGTGACCGGCGAGGGCCCAGCTCTCAGAGAGTGGCATTACCAGCCAGGTGTGGGAATGAAAAATACAAACCAGCCATCATCTTCCCGCTGGGGCCCCTGCCACACCAGCGCCTAGAGCACTCCTCCGGGCTCCTGTCACCTCCTGTTCCATTGCATGTGCTCTAACCAGCCCAGAAGCTGAGGCTGCTCCAGCCACTTCCCCCATGAGCTTGCCCAACTTAGCTCTGTTGCGGTCAGAGTACGCAGCGCTGAATGGGAGGCATAGCCCTCGGTCTTGCATTTCTGCAGCACGCACCCACCACTGCAGAATGAAAGTGCCCTCGGGGGCAGTTACCCCAAACGCCAGGAAGTTGCTGCTCTCGAGTGGCTTCGTGCCTTGCGTTGTGCACCCCTGAATTTGCAGTAGCAAATTGAGGCACTGGTGCACGCCCATCCAGCGTATGGGCTCAGAAGGGACATGCTTACCCTTGGAATACTCTCTGTCCAGCCGAGGTCCCGTTAGAAATCCACCCACCGGAACACAGCTGCAGAGAGCAACTGGCCCTGTTTCAGTGCTGGCCGCCTCTGAATGCTGGGGAGAGTGGAGGGACCAAGGAAGGTAATTTCTGTGCAATATATTAACCAAGGGCCCCAGTGCTGCTGAGACCAGGGCCATGGGCTCCGCCAGGCTGCTCCCAGCAGTGAACTGCAGCCCCAGGAGAGAGGCAGGTTCCAACTGTACAGTCCCAGCATTTACCCCCTCGGACTCGCACCTAGCTTTCAGGGTGCAGCATTCCCTCCGCAGGTCACTGCCCCTCCGCCTGGGAAAGGGAGAGGCAGATTTACAGCCATGCAGCAAGTGCCCAGGCAATAGATTGTTCCACTGCACCGCGGCGGCCCAGCAGGGAGTTAACCGGCATAACCAGAGAGCCGGCAGCACACCCTGGGCTGCTCCACCAGATGGACTGTGGCCAACCGGCCCAGCATTGAATAGGCAGATTAGACACAGGCCTTGCAGTGGGGGAGGGGACTGTGACACAGCTGCCTGCCTTTGTCAGCATTGCATTTTGTGCTTTCCTTTTGTCTTGGGCACGTGGGGCTGAGAAGTCCAGGAGCCGCCTGTCCAGCTGGAGGAGCAGGGCTGGGGCTGGCCAGGAGAGCAGGGTGCCTGGGTACTTTCCAGGGAAGGCACAGCAGCTGGCTGTGCGGCTGCAGGTTTTCCCCTGGCCTGAATGGGAAGGGCACGTGCCTTGGGGCTGCACTCAGATTTCTCCGTCCAGCCCTGCATGCCAACTGACGGGTAACCCAAGCTTGCTCCGAGTCGCCGGTCAGCCTAGCAATGGGTCACAGATCGCACCGGGGAGGCGCCGTTTGGCTGAATCAGTGGCAGTCTCCCAGCTGAGCAGTAGCTGTGGCCTTTGGGTAAGGAATGGGGGTGGCTGTGCACTGTTGCGGCTCCTGCGTTTTGCCCCAGAGGGGGCTGCGTGTTAGCTCTCTGCGCTGGCTTCCCATAGCATACCACGTCTCGGGTCTGGTCTTCGAGGCGCTCAGCGGCCTGGGCTCAGCGTATCTAGAGGGGTCTATGGCTCCGGGCTGGGGACCGAGCTCCATAACTCCACCCCTCGGGCCCGTGGAACTTTCTACCACCGGGGCAGAGCCCAGCTGGGCAGCAAACAGCATCCCACGGGGTCGGTCCCAGACCCCCAGGAACTCAGGGCCACCCCAAACCTCCCCAGGGGCCCTGCTCCCACCGGCCTTCTCTAACCCAAACCCGGAGCAGCGTGGCTGTTAAAAAAACACCTTCCAAACCAAACCACTCTGCTGTACGCACAATCCCCCGCTGGGGAGAGGACGAGAGCAAACCACACGTGACAGGTGCTAGCTGCATTGCTTAGTGCACTGCTGGACAGTGTTCAGATACTGTAGTGGTCGGGGGGTATGCAGGGCCAACGAGAGGGGGGGGAAGCCGGTACAAATTACCGGGGCCCGGCGGTCCGGAAGGGGGCTCTGGGCCCGGCTTCCCCCATCCCCCATCGGCCCTGTTTAGCCGGTCTGCCCTTGTTGGGGGGCCCGAAAAAAATTTTTCACCGGGGCCCAAACCTGCTCTCGGCGGCCCTGGGGGTATGAGAACCTGTAGAGACTAGAACAGGAGGGAATTCATTCTGTGGTGCTAAAGGGTTTCTCCTTTTGGGGATCCCGAGGATCTAGAAAAGCCAGTTGTCCTGGGCTCCAGCTGGATCTGACAGCACAATCCTTATGTGAGTACCATGCAGCCTTCGGCAAACCCCAGCCCGTCTGAGGTGTTCTCCTCAGCTCCAGCCAAAGAACCTAGATCCAGCCCTGGGGAACCTGCCTTTGCAAGGGGCTGGCTCCTCTCAGGCTGGGATATTGCATCAAGCTTCAGCACAGGGGAGGGGAGCTGAGCTTTGTAGGAGAAAGTCCCCCAGACTCATGCGCTAGCAGAGCCTCTCGCAGGAGCAGGGTCTAGAGAGACGTCTTACAGGCCCTTTGGGGAGCCCTTGCAGACAGCGCCGTTACCAAGGCACCTCTCTCGCCTCTCTGAAGTGGGGAGCGCTGTGGGGTGGGTGGGACACCCCTTAGGCCCTGTTCTTCTAGACCGACCCAAGGTGAACTCAAATGGCCAGAAATTCAACCAAATGCTCAGCCAATGTACACAGTGAAAGGGAAGCGGACAGCAGAGGGGGTGGTTGCTTCTGGGGCTGTGCTGGCTAGGGAAGAGCATGGCAGGGCGGGCATGGAATTCACACGCTCAGCCTCTGGGCTGTGGGGTTCAAGGGACAGGCGTGTGCCCTGTACCCGCTAGCTGGGCACATGACTCCTGCAGGGGGCGTGGCGGAGGCAGTGACCTGAAGCCATAGAGGGAGCTGATGTCAGAGGCAAGGATAGAACTCAGAGCTGGCCTAGGCACAGCTGTATTGGTTTGGAGACCTGTAAATGGTACAGCCCCTAGCGTGGAGCCAGTTATCCTGGGCTACAGGGTCTGAGACTGGGGTAGCTGATTCCTGCCCATGTCCATCGTCAGCGTTATGGAGCGTGGAAGCTGTCCAGCCCAGCCCGCAGGGCACAGCTCCCAGCACTGCACACGACCACCACTGGCCGGGTTTGCTTTTGCCTTTCCTGTCTGTTCATTACTGTTTGTATTGTGCTGGTGCAGATCAGGCCCCGTTGCGCTAGGCACTGGACCAGCACAGAGCACAAGGACAGCCCCTTCCCCAAGCGTAAGGCGAGGGGCAGCTGGTGGAAGCCGATGGACGGGGGGCATGAGGGCACACGAGGATCACAGGGAGATGCTGTAGGTCTGCTCCCCGTTAACAGCCTCTGCCTTTGGCTACAAAGACTAACTAAACCAGCAGCCGTAGGAGCACAACAGCAGCTTTACGGAGAGCATTTCATTTTCCTTCGTCCCCCCACACAGGGGTGCAGACGGGCCCCCGTCGATCAGCCCAGCCTGGGTCCCTCTGCAGCTCCCTGCTCGAGGCTGAAGAACCAGCATCCCCTCCCACCCCCGTCCCAAAGGAGACGATCAGGGAAAGTTTCCGCTTCCCCACCCCCCACCCCACGCTCTCATTGTGTCTGGCTGGCGGGCGCCTGGGTGGCTTTTGGAGGGGACAGAGCTCTGCAGCGAGCAGGGCCACAGGCCACCTGGGCGCATGTGTCCGCTGCCGGGCCTGGGCACCGACGGACCAGCTCACTTCTTGTGATTCGCTCTCCCTCCAGTGGCCAGAAGCAGTACGGCAACACCAGGGGGCCCGATTCTGTACTCACTGTATCCCCATTCCCGTGTTGCTGTCAGAAAAGAGAGCAAGCAACACTTACACCACGTGCTGCTGACTAGGTGTATCACAGAGGACTTCTCCAAGTCTGCTGGCATATACAGGCCACCTGAAGTTGCAGCTTAATTAGCCACATCCTGTGTCTGTTATTAAGGGAAGCTGCGTTGCTGGTTGAAATACGGGACAGAGGTGGTAGGAAAGGGACAGAGTCTGCCACTGTTACTCACACTGAGTAGTGCTTTACTCCCCCAGGGTACTTGCAGAGTGAGGTGCTACTTACCATGAGTAGGGACGGCAGAGTCTGGCCTGAGATGACTTCAGTGCACACTGTCCGTATCTCAAATAGAGGAGAAGGTCTCTGGAGCAAGTGTATATCCATAGATCCGCTGGGCCTTCCGTGCTCTGAAAAGCATCTGGGCAGCGATCTCACACAAATATCTAAGGCAGCAAGGAGGAGATTGTTCAGACAGGATGCTGCAAACTGAAACTGGTTCAAAAATGGGTTTATTGCTACAAGAAGGACTCAGGGTCTGGGAACTTGCTTTGGAGTGAGAGACTAAAAGACGTTCAATCGATTGATCTCATCCAAGAGAAGGCTGAGAAGTAACTTGATCATGGTCTATAAGGACCGATCTGGGGAAGAGATTTTTGATCATAGGCAGCTCTTTATACTAGCAGCAAAAAGCAGGACAAGGTCTAATGGTTGGAAGCTGAAATTCAGACTGGAACTAACTAGAGCTAAGGCACAATTTTCTAGCAGGGAGGGGAATTAACCGTTAACAACTCGCTGAGGGTTCTGGGTGGTTCTCTGTCACCTGACAGCTTTAAATCCAGCCCCGAGGGATTGCGGAAGGAAATGGATCTGGGCTCACTGCAAGAATCCCTGGGGGAGGCTCTTCTGGCCTTAAAACTCAATGCGAGGGTGTGATTGTCTGTCGGGCGTAGCATGTTCCTTGTTCTTGTTGAAGACCAGGCAGCTCTGGGGTGGGGCATCAGCACAGATTCCTCTCCCTCCTCACCTACTAGGGGCAGACTTTCTCCAGGTTAGTAATGTAGGGTGACCATATGTCCCGATTTTATAGGGACAGTCCCGATTTTTGGGTCTCTCTCTTATATAGGCACCTATTACCCCCCACCCCCGTCCCGATTTTTCACACTTGCTGTCTGGTCACCCTAGAATACGCAATTTGTAAAAACTGTTCTGAGCGCTCAATTGTGCCGTCAGGCAAAGCCCTGAGCCAGGGGAGTGCAGGAGCTGCACTGCCCCAGGAGTGTGCCTCAGACAAGCCCCCTCCAGGCGCACTCCAGGAGAGGGGACCACGCCCCATGCAAGCTCAGCTGGGCTGGCTGGTGTTTTAGGGGTCAGAGCCCAGCCTCCACCTACTCCCCACTTCCCTGTTCCAGGGTAAGCGGGAAAGGTGCCCAGTTCTCACTTGCCCCAGTGCACTGTGTAGCCCACATGTGGGCATGATGAGGGGCTTAGGCCCCTGCATGGGCTTGTAGCCCAAATCACCATCGAGCCCTAGTCCTGCGACTGTAGGAGCAATAACCCACTTTGAGGCTGGCTTCTTCCTACAAGCCTTCATTGATTCTCCCGTGCTGGTGTGCTCCTCTGCCCCGTCTGATTCCCATCCCTGGTGGAGGGTACGCAGCCCTCGGCCCTTAGGGCAGGGGCTGGGCAATCACACTGCAGCTTGGCGTTTCTCCTCCCCAGCGGTACAGAGACCTGCTGTGCCCTACCTGGGACTTCAGGCTGCCCTGTTTCCCCTCCACACGCCCGGGGGGGGCACTGGGGGCAGACACCCCAGGGGGAGGCTTTCTTGTTGAAAAGACGGCTGTATGCTCCCCCCACCCCAGGAATGTTCCTGCAGGGTGAGGGCCCCTCCCTCAGCCCAGAGCCCCCGGTGGCTCCAGGCGAAGGGCGCCGGGGAGAGCCAGGGCCCCTGTGTGCCCCCTTGGCCGGGGCTGGGGTGGGAACCCAGCCTCCAGAGCCCTGCTAGGACAATAGCCAGGCCCAGGTGGAGCTGACGGGGCGCTTTGTTTGTCCCCTCTCACTGCTTAGTGCCAAACAAAAGGGTCAGTCAGACGTCATAGCGGCCGCATTGTGCCGCGGGGAGCAATGCGCTGAGCCGGCAGCCTGCGCATGACCTCACTTGTTTTGAGAGCGCTGCAGGGCAGGCAGCCACCTCTGTGCAGTCAATGCGAAGGCAGAAGGCCCCAGGCCCCGGCAGCCTCACAGCAAACACAGGCCTGGCCTGGCATGCCCTGGCCCAGGGCCTGGTGACAAGGAGCCCTGCCCGTCCACCCACAGGACTCAAGGCCTGCAGGGGTCAGCAGTGGGTGGGCCTGGGTTGAAACCTGCTCACACCAGGCCACTTGGGATAACCCCAGGGCAGGGATGGGACAGAGAGAGATCCGGTAACTATGGTTACCAAAGAGCGCGGGGCAGGCAGGATCAGGGCCCCAGTCATGGGGTGTGAGGCCGCCAGTGTAGGCTGGAGCTGGGCTGTTGGTGAGACGCTTTCTGCAGGTCTCTGATAGCTAGCAGGGGAGTATTTAACAGAGCAGGGCCCAGCACACAGACAGCCCCTGCCCAGAGAGCTCGCGGGCTGGGGCTCTGCCAAGACACAGCAGGTCTCCTGCAGCCCACAAACACCCCCCGAGCTGGTCTGCAAAGCACCAAGAGAAGGTCTCCTCTGGCACACGCTGAACCATCTGCCCAGCTTGTATTTTATCTCAGCAGCTCCGGTTACACTCCCCAGAGGGGAAGCAGAGCTCTGTGAAGCTCAGAAGCCTGTACCTTCCACACCAGAAGTTGGTCCAATAAAAGATATTCCCTCACCCACCTTGTCTCCACCGGGACAAGGGTAGTTCTGGGAGCCTGCACCCACCCCGGTTAGCTGAAGGTCAGGTGCTGAGAAGAGCATGTGTGGCCCAGAGACCGGCTGCAGGTTCCTTTCCTCCCCCCTGAGCAGCTTGGCGTTCGCCTGCAGAGCTCCTGGGAGGCCCTCTGTGCTGCAGGATGTTACACACCCTGGAGAGACCCCTCTGCTCAGCACCAACTGCTGCGAGACGATGGCCCTGGAATGCCAGGCTGGGGAACTGCTGAGCAGGGCCTTGGCGCATGGCCTGACATTCACACTGCACCAGGCCTGCACTCGATGGTACGGACCTGGAGTGATGCACTTCGTTGTCTCTGTCAGTGTCCAGCGGCTGCCTCTGTCTCGGAGCCCTCAGCCAGAGCCCTTCCCAAGCTGGTCTCAGACAGCAAACCTCCAGGGAGCCCTGGCTCCCCCCTGGGAGGGAGGTTAATTAACACAGAAATCAAAACCCAGGTAACGTTCAGCTCTGACGCCTTCACTCGCTTTGAGGCTCCTAGAGAGGAAGGACAGCCCAGCGGTCAGGGTGCTGGCCTGGGGCTTGGGAGACCAGTCTTCAGTTCCTGGTTCTGCTACTGATTCCTGTGTGACCTTGGGCCAGTCACTTAGCCTCTCTGGGCTTCAGTTCCCCCATCGGAACCATGGGGATAATTCCCTTTATGGGATAATCTGGGGGGTAAATCCATTAAAGATGGTGAGGTTCTCAGATACTAGGGTGACGGGGGCCATCTGATTGAGAGGGGTCCTCCCTCAGGGTCACTCAGCCCACACCCTAAATCTTCTCTGCCCAGAGAGCTGCTCCCCTCCCTTTACATGCATGTGGGGTAACAAGCCCTCTGGCTTGGTCAGGCAGCAGGACTCACCCCTTTCCCAGCAGCTGCTAGCAGGGTGGGGTGCTTCAGGCTGGGTAGCATCCCCCCTTCACTCTTGGTCTCTTTTTCTTCTCTTGCTGGGGAAAAGCTTTGTCCCGTTCTGCGAGGCTCCTCTCTGACAACAGTCAAAACACTGGCCTGAAAAAGGAAATACCGAGAACCTTTCTGAGCAATCGTGGGGGGCGTCCCGGCAGGGGAGGGGAGAGGGGACAGAGACAGAACCCCAAGCTTGTCTCATGACAGAATGATGCTGCCAGGCTGGAAAGTACCAGAGCAACAAAGCTGTTGAGTCATTTGTGACCAAGATTAGCCGTGCAAACAGGCGACCGTGGCTCAGACTATGGGGCTGAGCTGCTGGAATCTCTGAGGCTCAGCAGAAAGGATCTCAGAGAAAGCATAGTGCTGACTGCTCTACAAACCCTGGCCTGGGGCCCCGGCCAGCCGGCTGCTATATAACCAGAGGCGCTGGAGCAGGCAGATATTACATGGAGGAAGCAGCAGTGCAGGCTGAGCTAGGTGAGTCCTGGGGCTGAATTTTCAACTTTTCCTATCGCCTCATCCATTCTCTCTCCTTTCCCAAGAGCCAGGCAGACCCAGCCTCCTTCCTGCCTAGCGCCAGGAGCTGAAATCCAACTGCCCAGGAGTGAGCCCTTTGCAAAGACAGAGTCATACACCACAGCTCTCAACTTGGGCCTTTCAACCCGTGACCAAGTGTCTCAGGTCACACATAGGGTGTGACAGCCAGAGACACGGACAAGATAGTTGGGGAGGTTTCAGGTTAACACCCCCGCCCAGGAACCTGGAGATCAGCCGCCTCCTTGGCGCTCTGCCATTTTCAGTGGAAATGGTTTCTTCACCTCAGCTATCTGCTGAGGGGCAAAGTAAAGTCTCTAGAGGATGCGTGGACGGAGCAGGGAATCCGTGCCTGGAGGATGCAGCAGAGCGTAGCTGGGTATGCAGGTGATGTCTCTGTTATACCTGGGCTGCGCTGCCTGGAGACGAGCTGTCACTCGTAGCGTTTAATATCTATATCGTGGTAATGCTCACATGCCCCAACTGGGACCTCACTCCGCTAGGTGCTGTGTAAACACTTAGGAAGACGTGTTCCCTACTCCACAGATCTTTGCACACCCAGACATGGAATACACCCACATCCACACCCACCCAGACATGGAATATACCCACTCACACCCACATACGCACCCACCCAGACATGGAATACACCCACTCACACCCACCCAGACATGGAATACACCCACTCACATCCACATACACACCCACCCAGACATGGAATATACCCACTCACACCCACATACGCACCCACCCAGACAAGGAATACACCCACGCACACCCACCCAGACATGGAATACACCCACTCACATCCACACCCACCCAGACATGGAATACACACTTCCAGACACATAGTACACCTCCCCACTTACACACCTGCTCATACACACACACACACACATTATAAGCTCTTCCTCCTACAGTCTTGGAAGGAAAAGAGAGAGAACTGTGTTTGGGTTCTGTTTCTGCAGCGGGGGGGGGGGGGGTTGCTCCAATCCTGCTGTGATGGGGGTATATGGGGGGAGGGGGGGGAAGGTAGTAGACAGAACTTCCCAATGACAATGTTTGAAAACTAAATTGTGTGAGAAGGACCCACAGAAACAACAGCCAAGCCAGGAGTGCAGCTAGACTGAGGCGCTCATCAAGGTTTTCGTATTTGCCAGCATTTCTTCTGTCAATTAACAATGCTACCAAGCAGGGGGGTAACACCACGTCCCCTTGTGGTGGAGGTACCTTGTAGCCATCCCTGGTGGGTGTTGTTATCTGTATGGGGTGATGTGACTGATCTCATACACCACAACCCCCAAATCCCTGCCCTTAGGGGAGGATGCTCATTGCCAGCACATCTGGCTGGAAGATCTGAGTCTACTCCCAGGAATTAACCCTGATCAGGCTAGCAGGGGGCTCCTGGCCACAGCAGGTGTGTGGTGTCCGCTGAGAGATAGCCCTGTTTGTGTAACAGATAAAAGAACCTTGAATGAATCAGCAGATCAACCCGGGTCTCTGGTCTCCTCTGCATGAATCCCCCTCAGCTGCAGGCCCAGGGGCGGGTGGGGAAAGGAGGCTTGCAGGTGGAGGGTCTTCCTTGGAAACAAACCTCCTCTTCCCAGGGGCACCCCAGGCCCAGGGGACCATCTCTGGGCACCAGTAAGGAGAAAATCACCAGCTGTTTGTCCCTAAATGCCAGGCCAGGTTCACATAACCCAGGCCAGGCTTCCTACAGAGCAGGGGGCATGAGCAACCAGAGCACTGCCTGGGTTAAAGCCAACCGGGGGGGGGGGGGGAGGATCAGCTCCATATGGCATCGAGAGCCCACACAACCCCCCCAAGCCACCAGCTCAGAACCTGTTCTTGCAAGAACCTGTATCCTATCGCGCTCTGTGTGTGTGTGTGTGTGTATACCTGTACCCTATCGCGCTGGTGTGTGTGTGTGTGTGTGTGTACCTGTACCCTATCACGCTGGGGGGGGGTGTACCTGTACCTATCACGCTGGTGTGTGTGTGTGTGTACCTGTACCCTCTCGCACTGGAGTGTGTGTACCTGTACCCTATCACGCTGGTGTGTGTGTGTGTATACCTGTACCCTCTCGCACTGGAGTGTGTGTACCTGTACCCTATCACGCTGGGGTGTGCGTGTGTGTGTGTGTGTGTGTATATATATACCTGTACCAGTCTCCAACCACAGTGGGGTGTGAGGGAGTGTGTTTACTTCTACCCCATCACGCTGGTGTGTGTGTGTGTGTGTAGACCTGTACCTGTGCCAAGCCATGGTGGTGTGTGTGTGTGGGGGGGTCTGTGTGTAGACCTGTCCCTGTCCCAACCCATGGTGGTGTGTGTGTGTGTGGGGGGGTGTCTGTGTGTAGACCTGTACCAACCCATGGTGGGGTGTCTGTGTGTAGATCTGTACCTGTGCCAAGCCATGGTGGGGTGGGGGTGGGGGTGTAGACCTGTACCAAGCCATGGTGGGGTGTGTCTCTACCTGTCCCCAGTTGCCTCACAAGGTTGCAGCTGCCCTGGAACAGTCTCGGTCCCGGCCTGCTGCCAGGCGCGTTCTCTTTCACTCAATTCATGTCAGACATGCCCAGTGGTGGCCACTGAGAACAGCGCTGCCCCACACCGCCCTCTGCAGGGGACAACGGGGAGTGCATGGGGCCGCAGTGAATGGAGGGGTGACCCAATGAATGACAGGACGGTGGGCGCTAGCAAGCGCCAAAAAGCTTTTTCAAAGTAGCCTGCTTGGCTCTGTGCCAGTGTCATTGTGATGCGAGTTGTGCTTTTCCCTCCTTTTCAGGCACCGGCTCCACAGCGAAGATGGCTCAGACAAACCCTCTGCCTGGCCCCATGGGCCCGTGGAAGGTACGTCCCAGCTGTACCGCAGGTTATAAATTGTATCACGTAGGGGCTCGAGGCCCCCGCTGGGTGTGCGCTGGGCACTGCACACACATTAGATGTGACCAACAGGGAGGGGAGGGGAAAGGACAAAAGTGACTTGGCCAAGGTGACCCCCGTGGCAGAGCCCAGGTCTCCTCAGCCCAGTGCTGACCTGCTGGACCACGCCGAGCACCCCCGTCTGTTGGCACAGAAGTCAGGAGTTCCCTGCCCTGGGTAAGGAGTGGCCGCGCACTGCTGGCGTGAATGCTCACTGGCCCAGCTTCGGCAGTCGCTTGCCGGGAAGGCCTGTGCCCGTCAAGCGCAGCAGCCCGAAGGTGGAGGTGCAAAGGGGAGAGGAGCAAGTGTGGCTGGAGCAAAGCCGGCTGAGGTCTAACGGAGCTGCCACCGAAGGGGTTTACTAGCGTATTTGCCGGGGAGCAGCTGTCGTGCTGGAAGCAGTTCTGGCCTGCTGGGCGGGAGTGTGAGAAGGAACAAGAGAAGCAGGTGTGTAAATCTAGGGGGTGGATAAAGAAGCTGCTGCCACAGATGCTGCTGGGGGGAGGTGATGATCCTGTGCACCAGCCCAGGGCACCGGGAAAGTCCCTGCTCTTCCTTTCTCCACCTAACCCTCTTTGCACCGGAGACTTTGGAGTGGAACTAGCGTGAGTTCTAAGTACAGCCCTAGGGCTGTCGAAGCTGCAGCCTGCCTGGCATCAGCACGGCTCCGTGCACTCAGCGGGGCTGCAGTCGCTTCCATACCCCTCCCGGGGATGCCCCAGCTGAGGCCGGAGCTCGTCGCCAGAGACAGGAGAATGCGCCGTAGGGGAGGTGAGAAAGAACGCGTCCATGTGGCCAAGGCTGGTCTGACCTCCCTTGCACCTGAGTGCTACAAGTCCCAGCTGGGTGATAGAGCCCCATAGCTGGAATAACAGGGGCACTGGGGGGTCAGCACTGTGGGGCACAGATGCAGCCCACGCAATGTCTAGCTGCAGCTGGGGCATTAACCTTAATTCTTGTTCAATGAGCACCCAGTTCAGCAGGACTGTTAACATACACCACGCCCCTCCCCCGATTCAGTGACACTCAGGGGGGACGACTCTTCCTTTCAGATCACAGCCTACGACCAGGAAAACTTCCAGGGAAAGAAGATGGAGTTCACCTCGGCCTGCCCCACCATCATCGAGTGCGGCTTCGAGAACATCCGCTCCCTGAAGGTGGAAAGTGGCGCGTAAGTACCAAGCTCTGGGCGGCTCCTCCTGCGCGGCTTTGGGGAACTGGCTGGCGGATGAGGACGGAGCACGGCCGGGCCGGGTTGTCATCTCACCTCAGGAGAAGCTAAAACACAAGGGCTACGAGCCAGGTGGCTCCTGGGCTCCGCTTACCCAGCAGGGGAGAAGCTAGTGTCCCATTTTGGGTCCTGCAGCGCACGACTGCACCCAAGGGGGATGGAGCAGAGTGCGGATGGCACCAACACGAAAACGTAGGTAATTAAAGTGAGCAGCAGGGACAGCAGCCACCGTGGCAGGCTTGTTGTGGGAGAAGGAGGGGGCTGGCGAGGGGCAGGGAGGAACGGGGGCAGATTTGGGACAGTTGAGCCTGTCTCTGTGCTGGAAGCCTTAAGTCCTTCATGCACAAGCAGCAGATCCCCACCCACCCACCAGCATCCAGAGCAAATCCTAGCCACAGGTTCCAGCCTGCTGGCAAACCCTTGCCAGTCTCTGTGCCAGCGTTCGCCATTGGCAGGCCTTGTATACATGGGAAAGTCACACACCCCTTGCTGAGATGGGGGTTAAGCCCATTACTTCAGTTTGAGAGCGGCTCTGAAGCTGCAGCCAGGGCCTGCACTCTATAGTCACCTACGACACACCAAGTCACGGGCTGGAGCGTGGGTTAGTGTGATTCAGCGTAATCCCATTCCCCATCGGTGTGAGCTAACCCCGAGAGCCCCAGCTCGTGCCCACCCAGGGCTCTGCACCAGATTAACCACGTCACTTTGAAATTGCTTAACCTAGTGCAGCTTCCTCACGCAGCCAGGCCTGCCAGGCCCGACACGGCCTCAAGGCAGCCACCTGTGGAGAGCAGAGAGCCCTGCCCACAGGTATCTCCCCTTCCCAGCATCCCCACAGACAGTATGGCCCCGTTTGCACCAAAGCCCCCTCCAGCTCTGCGTCTAGTGCGCCAAATGGCTAAGTGGAACCTCCGGGCTTAGCAAGCCCTGCACTAAACAGTTCTCTCGCCCCAGGAGCGGCAGTCTAGTCCCAACCTGCCTGCAGAGTGACTGTGGGCCTGGGGCTCTTGACTGCTTGGGATCCCAGCAGTCAATGACACCGGCTCGGCCTGTCCGCTGCCGTACAGGAGAGCTGGGCCCAGTCACCAGGATGCATCACACAGCACTGCGCTGGCCACATGCTCTGCCTGGTAGCAGCATGCCTGCCACCATGCAGCAACACCACCAGCTAGGTAAGCAGCAGCACGGAGGACGCTGAAGAGACCCCTGCCCCATTGCTTTGCCCGGAAAGGTGGGGTCCACAGCAGAAAAACATGGAGAGACTCAGGGCTCCAGGAGCGGCAGGAGCCCCTCTCCACCAACCAAAATGGGGAATCCACTGCACAGCAGAGGGACAATTTCTCTGCCACTTCCAGCCCATTAATGCTGAGAACAGGCCCAGCAGTGAGAACCCCGCTGCAGTGAGGGTTGGGGAAGCGGGAGAGAGGCTGACACTGCTCACAGGATTAAGGCAGGAGGTACACACTAGCCAGGCAGCAGCAACTAGCTCCCCCCTCCATTGGGCATATTACTAACTGGCCATTCGCCTGAGGCTGCAGCCAGGATGCCCATGCAGCGTAGAGCCACAGCTCGTGCCACTCAGCCCTCAAACCCCACTGCATGCTCGGGTGAGCTTGTTTTCCCTCACACCCTCCCTGTGCCCAACAACCCGCCTCCAAAAGTTATATCCAGCTGAAGTGGGGAAGCCCCGCTAGAGATTCTAATACACAGGACAGGAGGGGACTGCGGGCGGCCCAGCGCCGGCACAAGCGGACAATGCACCAAGGGGCATCTCTGCCCCATCCCACCTACCACTCAAGTCACTCGCTCTCCTAGGCAGACAGGTGCAGGGACGCAGCGGGGGTTGGGGGGTTTAGAGGCTCAGATTCTCGCTCCTGAAGGCGCAGAAAGGAAGAGAAATTCATCTCACCTCTAACCGCAGAACAGATTTGGGCGGAAGCAGCCATCCCTAGTCACATCCAGGCCGTCTCCCGGCTGCTTTGCAGGCCCTCCGGTGGGCAGCGTGGGTACTGGCCTCACAGAGACTCGCCCGCTGCTGTGGGCACGAGAGGCGACCAGGGAAGCGTCTCTCAGAGCGGGGCTGATGCCTTGTTGCTGTGGTGGTGGTGGAGGAGAGAGGCAGGCGCGAGTGGTTGGGAGAACCGGGGCAGGGGGCGGCGTTTCGGACATTAGGAATTCAGCCCGCCGCTGCCTCTGGGGAACTAGCCCAATGACAGCGTTGCAAGAGAGCGAAACCCGAGCAACTGAGGAGCGGAGACAACATCTTGTGTGTTAGTCGCCCATAACTCCCAGGCCTAGAGACTGTGCTGGCGCCTCTTGGGAAGATCAAACCTCCCCCAGCCCTTTGGTGCAGGGTTCACCATAGGCAGCAGAGGCCCTCGGGACTCCTCCCGAAACATCTGGGAGCAGCAGCATGTGACAGTCCCCATATTTCCACAGTAAAAACCAGCTGAAGAAAATCTCCCTTTCAGCGCAGCGAAGGAGGGTGGAGCTGTCAGAGCCGGTGCAGGGCACTTGTAACCCAGGGGACGTGGGGGCTCCAGCAGGGGAGTCCATTCCCTGGAGCCTCCCCCTGCTCCGTCTTGGCGAGCGCTGCAGCCCGTGTGATGAAGACACCCAGGCATGTGTAGTGAGCCTGGCCAATCCCTGGCCCAACCTGCAGTCACTTACACAGGGCAGGCCTGGCACAGCCGTGCGGGCCCTTGGCACGAACGCACGCAGCTCGGTGCCATACTGCCTCCAGTTCAGGTGACTATCAGAGCAGGGCCTGTCCTGACCCTGGGCACAGCTAGCAGCCCCGGGTGCCATGCGCTCTCCATTCCCCGCGGGCAGCCCGCCCAGGAGAAGCAACAGCTTGCAGCCAGCCAGACCTGACAGCACAGCTGGAGGGGGCTGGGGCCATGCCTGGTCTCCTCTCTCTTCTGGCAGCGAGGGAGCCCATGGGGATTTTCTGGGCCCTTCTCCCCGAGTGACACAGACGATGGTGGAGCCGGCCAGGGCAGGCCTGCCTGCTTCCCCCACTGCGTGTCTGGGGCCTGGCCTCCAGGCCCGGAGCTGCCCCAGGAGGAGCTCTGCAGCTCTGCTCTGTCCTTGCAGCTGGATCGGTTATGAGCACACCAGCTTCTGTGGGCAGCAGTTTGTCTTGGAAAGGGGAGAATACCCACGGTGGGATGCCTGGAGTGGGAGCAACGCCTACCACACCGAGCGCCTGATGTCCTTCCGCCCCATCTGCTGTGCTGTAAGTGCGATTCCCCGGCCTCTTCAACCCTGTTGCATTTCCCAGCAGCAAAGGTGCCCAGCACCCTGCTGCCTTCATGCTCAGTGTAGTTATGCAGAAAGCACTCCTCCAAAAAGGTGCTTCCTGGGCTCAGGGCCGGGGGAGGGGAAGGGCTCACTTTTTTTGGAATGAAGTAGCCTAAAACTTTTACCAGCTGCTGCAAATCAGCCGGACAGTCACCTACTCTTCCCTTTGATGGATGCTGCTGGGAGGCCTGGACTAGAGGCAGGGAAACCATCACGCTGGTGTTAAAGAGTCAGATTACTAACGGCAGCTGGAGAGTAAGTGAGCAAATACAACCACTCTGATTACAAATGGTCAGTCACTGCAGCTAAGTAGAATGGTAGGACTGGAAGGGACCTCAAGAGGTCATCTAGTCCAGTCCCCTGCTCTCAAGGCAGAAATAAATATTATCTAGACCATCCCTGACAGGTGTTTGTCTAACCTGCTCTTAAAAATCTCCAATGATGGAGATTCCACAACCTCCCTAGGCAATTTGTTCCAGTGCTTAGCCACCCTGACAGTTAGGGAGTTTTTCCTAATGTCCAACCTAAACCTCCCTTGCTGCAATTTAAGCCCATTGCTTCTTGTCCTGTCCTCAGAGGTTAAGAACAACAATAATTCTCCCTCCTCATAACCTTTTATGTACAGTACTTGAAAACTGTTCTCATGTCGCCCCTCAGTCTTCTCTTCTCTTCTCCAGACTTAACCAATTTCCCCCCCCCCCCACAATCTTCCCTCAGAAGTCATGTTTTCTAGACCTTGAATCATTTTTGGTGCTCTCTTCTGGACTGTCTCGAATTTGTCCACAGTTTTCCTGAAATGTGGCGCCCAGAACGGGACACAAATACTCCAGTTGAGGCCTAATCAGCCGAGTAGAGCAGAAGAATTACTCCTTATGTCTTGCTTACAACACTCCTGCTAATACATCCCAGAATGATATTTGCTTCTATTTTTTTATTTTGGGGGGCAATAGAGTTACACTGTTGACTCATACTTAGCTTGTGATCCATGATAGCCCCTAGCTCCCTTGCCGCAGGACTCCTTCCTAGGCAGTCATTTCCCATTTTGTGTGTGTGAGCAACCGATTGTTCCTTCCTAAGGAAAGTTCTTTGCATTTGTCCTTGTTGAATTTAATCCTATTTACTTCAGACCATTTCTCCAGTTTGTCCAGATCATTTTGAATTCTAATTCTGTCCTCCAAAGCACTTGCAACCCCTCCCAGCTCGGTATCGCCCACAGACTTTCGACGTGTCCTCTCTGTGCTGTGTAGAACACATGGAAGTGTGGTGCTGGATGAGCCCACGGCCCAGTTCTCAGGAGTGTATGCAGCACCACCGCCGGCAGGGCTAAGCTGATGATGGGCTGTAAGCTTAGGGTAAAGCATGGAGGCTCAATGGAACAGTTCTCCTGGCTGTTCACCCCCGTTGGCGTGATTGTGCAGCACGGCTGGGCCCTAGGGGCAAGTAAGGCACCTCTGAGGGGGGTTCAGATGCACTCAGATTCCCCCCCCCCTTGGTTCTACGATTAGCTGGGTCGTTTTTGTAGAGTTGTAAGGCAAGCTACAGCCAGGGGCTGCTAAAGTCTGATGTGATTGGAAAGGGAAGTGCAGAACCATTGGCTGTCCATCGCTGCAGTATCCAAGCCCCTGAGCAATAGGGCAGGGGATGTAGATGGCCGCACCTCCCTTTCTTTAGCGTAACATTTTCATACCTTCTGCTTCAGACGTGGATCTCTTATCCTGGTTAATAGATGTGAGACAGCCGGTCACTGGGGGTCAGAACCCAGGGTGAGTGTTGGAGCGAGGGGCCCAGCACTAGGAGCGGCCTGGTTCTCACCACACAATCTGTTTGAAAGATGCTGCTGGCTTCCCTCTCATGTCTGCTCTATTCCTGTGGCCCAGAATCACAAGGAGTCCAAGATGACAGTCTTTGAGAAGGAGAACTTCATGGGACGCCAGTGGGAACTATCGGACGACTACCCCTCCCTGCAGGCAATGGGCTGGGGAAACAACGAAGTGGGCTCCATGAAGGTGCAGTGTGGCGCGTAAGTGAGACACGCAGGCTTAGCGCACCCGAGGCCTGAGAGCAGGAGGCTGGCTGTAAGATTCCCCGTCACAGCAGGGTCTCCTAAAGGACAGGCCTGCCCTGCTGGGGGAGTGCACAGCTCCACCACTGGCACAACCCCTGCTGGAGATGTTCTGACCGGAGTGCAGCAGGTGTAGATAACTTGGGTATGGTACTGGGCTAGGGACACCCTGTTTTTCTGCCAGTGCCACATCTGCATTAGGGGCTTGCTCTAGTTTAACTCCATCAACTTGCAAATTTCCTTAATGTAGGCAGGGCCAAGGCTATCCAAGCAAGGGCCATCTCCATTGTTGAAATGGAACATGCAGAATTCATCCTACAGGCCACAATGCAGTTCTACCCTTTCCTTAGTCCCTCATCTGTGGCACTGCTCAAGCACATCAGTACCTCAGCACGTGGGCATGGGCAGCCAAGGGCTTTCAGGTGAAGACAGCTCTACCTGGGCTAGGGCTCAGAGGAAGCACCTCTTTTTCAGAGGAATGCAACCTTAAAAAACAGCAGATCGAGCAGGAATTCTGCAGCAGCCAGAGGGCTGGTCGCACTCCAGAAAGCGCCACAATCTGCAGTCCTGTTGGACACAGCAGCACATGGGTTCACATCTGAGCACAATGACAAATTCATGATGGTTTGCAAATGGCTTACCCACAATAAAGCTGGGAAACTCACTCCAGTTTGACAAGAAAAGAGTACTTTCTTCTTTAGTGCCATATAGGGTCTTTTCCTCTCCCTGTTTTCTAGGAGCAGTTTAGAGGCAGATGATCTGGCTCTCTCTCTTTCTGGGTTTGGGTGAGCAATTCACCAAGATACACCTAGGACAGTTCTAGGACAGTTCTAGATTTGTAGGCTAGGGGATTTCTCCCCTTTCCAAGTCCAACAGCTTTCTGACTCTTCTGTTTGTTCCAGCTGGGTTTGCTACCAGTATCCTGGTTACCGTGGCTACCAGTACATTTTGGAGAGTGACCATCACGGTGGAGATTACAAGCACTGGAGAGAGTGGGGCTCACACGCCCAGACCTTTCAGGTCCAGTCTATTCGGCGTGTCCAGCAATAGATGTTTGTGTTCACAGGCTCTCCTCCTTCAAGAGCGTCTTCACTGGATTTCTAAAGCACACTGATCCCTATGGTGCTAGCACTTCCCCTTACAAAACAGATTCCTTTCTTGTACTGTGACTGCTGTTGGGACATCACTTCTTCATGGTACTAATTGCTGCAATTACCAATAAATGTCACTGAAAGAAAATGCTACCATGATGTTTGTTTGCAGCTTTCCTTGCTGGACAGTTTGGACTCTGTCACTCCAGTGTTCAGAATTAATAGAGGGTATTGAAACGTGCACTAGGTCGTCTCAAATTCACATCACAACTAGCCAAGACATTGGGCCCAATTCTCCTTCTTTTCAACGACTTTACACATAGGTAAGTCCATTGACTTCAGTGGAGTGTCTTGAGATTTACACCAGTGAGTTCAGAATTAGGCAATCTTCTCACAAGCACGCTACTGCAGCCATTAGTCTGTCAGCGGGCAGGTCATCAGCACACCTAGCTCCCTGCAAAACCAACTCAATATAGGTCTATGGTGGAAAAGGGCTGCAGTGAAAACAGGGAGACAACATAGTGTGACAAAGTTCCTCCTCTATCTTGGTGGGTCCTGCGCTTATTGGCGGATTTTCTTGCCTCAGAGATTCACCATGTGAGTTGGGGAACAGCCCAGAAACCTTCCCCTCTGGAAGAAGGCACAGTCCAGGTCAATTGGGAGGTTTGGGGGGGAACCCGGGCCCGCCCTCTACTCCGGGTTCCAGCCCAGGGCCCTGTGGACTGCAGCTGTCTATAGTGCCTCCTGTAACAGCTGCATGACAGCTACAACTCCCTGGGCTACTTCCCCATGGCCTCCTCCAAACACCTTCCTTATTCTCACCACAGGACCTTCCTCCTGGTGTCTGATAACGCTTATGCTTCTCAGTCCTCCAGCAGCACACCCTCTCACTCTCAGCTCCTTGCGCCTCTTGCTCCCAGCTCCTCACACTCGCACCACAAACTGAAGTGAGCTCCTTTTTAAAGCCCAGGTGCCCTGATTAGCCTGCCTTAATTGATTCTAGCAGCTTCTTCTTAATTGGCTCCAGGTGTCCTAATTAGCCCGCCTGCCTTAACTGGTTCTAGCAGGTTCCTGATTACTCTAGTGCAGCCCCTGCTCTGGTCACTCAGGGAACAGAAAACTACTCATCCAGTGACCAGTATATTTGCCCTCTACCAGACTCCTGTACCCCACTGGTCTGGGTCTGTCACAATAGTTAAAATCCAAGTGTGATGTAGCAATCAGCAGAAGCCGTCCGTGTTCAAACCACGTGGAGCAGATATGGTCTCCTGGCCACTGACCTGCAGACAGGATGTTCTCCCCCAGTTTTTAGCAGTTCTCTCCAAGATGGGCAGATCCACTCATCGCTGCACTACAGCTACAAAATATTCAACTTCTTTTTCTCCGCCCTCTCCCCTGAAGTGACAGACCGCAGAGCTCTGGCCTCCTTCCCTTGCACTGCAAAAAAACAGCATCACAGTGAAGGAGGTTGAGCTGAGTCCACCTGCCTCCTCGACCTGTTACCAGTGCTGCATTAGCTGGCCATTAGGCATTACTGACCAGCATGGCACCCTAGCTCAGACCAGCACTGCGTATCGGGGGGCGTGTTCCCAGTGGGATCCTGCAGGGATTGGCTCTTAGCACTACACTATTTAGCATTTTATCAATGACCTTGAAGAAAACAGGGCACAGAAATGAGGGGAGTGGTACACAATGAAGAGGACAGGTCATTACCAGAGAGTGAGCTGGATCAATTGGTAAACTGGGCATAAGCACAGAGCGTGTGTTTTAATACAGCTAAACGGGCACATCTAGGAACAGAGAAGGCAGGCCGTACTTACAGCATGGCGAACTCGATCCTGGGCAGCAGCTGAGCATAAGCTCCCAAGTGTGGTGCTGTGGCCAAAAGAGCTAATGCGTAAATGGGGAAATGGCGTAGGAGCAGAGAAGTTATTTTACCTCTGGCACAGATGCAGCCATTACTGGGATCCTTTGCCCTGTTCTGGTGTCCACCATCCAGAAGGACGGTGATACATTGGGGAGAGTTCAGAGAGGAGCCAGGAGAATGATTAAAAGGATTAGAAAACCTGCCTTAGAGCGAGACTCAAAGAGCTCAAGCTATTTAGCTTAAAGAGAAGGTTCAGGGTGACTTGATCCCAGTCTACAAGTCCTGACATAGGGAACAAATAGTTGACACTGGGCTCTGCAATCTAGCCAAGAGAAGTAGAACATGATCCAATGGCTGGAAGTTGAAGCAAGGAATTCAGACTGGAAATAAGGTGAAGATTTTTAACAGCGAGGAATTAACCATTGGAACAATTTACCAAGGGTCATGGTGGATTCTCCATCCCTGACAATTTTTAAGTCAAGGTTGGAGGTTTTTCTAAAAGCTCTGCCCTAGGAATTATGATGGGGATGTTCTCTGGCTTGTGCTGTACAGGAAGGCAAACGGGATGAGCACAGTGGTCCCTTCTGGCCTTGGAATCTATGAATCAAGGTTATTTGGCTAGCAGCTGGATACACCTGCACTAAGCCACCAGGGCAGCTCTGTAATGGACAACTCTATACTCGGTTCTGTGCTTGCATCCACAGACCCACTTCTCTTCATGTCCAGGGCTCGCTAATAAAGTGTATCAACATTTGTGCAATGTCATTGCCTGATAATGCACAAGAGTAAAACTCAAGTAATCAGCCCCAGAATTTTTTTTTTAAAGGAACCCCGTAAGAGAGAATGAGAAAAACACGCAGACACCTACAGATTTTAAATTTTTTATTCAACAATTTACATCACTTATTGTCGTCAATGTATTTGAGCTACACAATTTTCTGTTTTCTTCCTGATAAAGTAGTGAATTTGGGTAACTTTTGAAGACCAGTTGATGCAATATAGAATAAATGAAATTAAGGTAACTTTTTAAACATTTAAAGTGTGAAGTATGACATCTTCAGTAAAGATCTATTCTGCCATTACAGCTCATGGACAGTATCTATCCTTACGTTCCGTGACATCACTCTAACATACGAGGCTGCAACAGCCTGCACTAGATACAGCTATAGCAGGTATTTACGTATTACACTAAATGCTCTAGCCACCCCTCCCACAATCTGGAAAATGTCTATGTTTGTAACTGGGTACACAATATTTTTGCCTATTTCAAATTATTGGGAAGGGGACAAGAAAACAACTACCGTTAACATTGTGTGTGGTAGTACATAGCTACCCCACCGGTAACAGAGAGGGGCTATCCCGCTTAGACATGAAGAGGTAATTCAGCTCCTGAGCAGGTAAGACAGGATCTGCTGTGATTTTAAAATACATACCAGGAAACTGAAAAGAAATGAGAACTATTGGCAGATATATGAGCGCAGGCTGTTATCCATGCAAGACACCACCTGCTGTGCTCCTGCAGTTCTGCCATGAGAGACCACACGTATGAGCCCAACTTTCTGGGTCTGTAGTATGCAGTTGAGTTTCAAAGTGCCATTAACACTGAAATAGTCAGGAGGGATTGTGGTTTTATTTTCCCCTAAGTAAACATGTTGAGAGCCTCCAAGCCACTTGGTGCCTGAGCCACTGAAGGCAGTAAGTACATGTGTGACAGATAGAAAAGCAGCCCTGTTCTGTACAGAAAAAGCTCCTGTAAAATGAGTACGAATTTCAGCCACAGCTAAGGGAGCACATGGAAGAAAGCGGTTTGGGATACGGTCTAACATGAAATCCAGCCACTCCTACACACCAAGGGCCTGGGCTAGATCACAGAAGAGTTTTCAAGGATGGTTCAATCAAACCAATGTAGCACAGCCACACATCTGCATAAACAAAAGTAAAGACACAGGGCAAAAATCTTGGCTTCCTGGAGATCAAAGAGATTTTTGCCATCAGCTTCAATGTGGCCAATATGTCACCAATTTACTGCAGGCATACTGCAGCAATTAAAACAGCTGAGCCTGTCTCTTGCCTTGCACTATGGGCAAAGACTAAATGGTTTTTTTAAATTGTTTTCCCTCTACACAGTCCACCCCACACTTGTCTAAGCGAATGGGTTAAACTAGTTTCAAATTAACATCCCATAATCAGGGCTGTCCTTTCAAATGGGACTGAAAAGCAGCAAGTGTAAACTGATCAGCCTTCCCCTACACTGCAGCTTCTCAGCTAGTTTGGAGGCAACACCTCGTCATGTCCTTAACAGAAAGGACACATTCACTCAAGGATATCGAGGGATATATCCAGCAAACTGACACACCACACCCTTCTCTCTCCTACTTAAATCTCTAAATTAGGCTTTTAAACTAAACAAAAACAAAAACAAACCCTCAGGCTACTAAAATAAGCACCAGTTTTCTGCTAGTGGACTGATAGCACAGAACTGCCATCTTATGTCACACTCTCATAGAGATGGTAAAGCTAACGTATGCAATGATAGCACAGGAATGCAAACAAGAACAGATAAGTCACTTCTGGTAATGAGACACAAATTAAACTTTCAAAACATGTGCATAGCTTTATTCATCTGCTTAGGACTAACCTTTTCACGGAGCTTCAGCGAAACCCGAGTGTGCAAAATGCATTTCTAAAAAGTAATGCAAGCAAGCTTTCACATTTACAGTGGCAGAAATACAGAGGCTTAAAACAGAAAAAAAATCACTTTGGGGAGACTGAATCTAGAGAGATGCAGAAATGGAGAAAACAAGAATTGCACAGTTTAATATAGTCAATGGTTGCAAACAAGCATTTCTTTTTATTTCTTTTTATTTTAAGCAAGGTGCATTTTCTTTTTTCCTTTACAAAACTTAAGGGGGGGGAAAGAACAGGAGGAAAATCCAGCCCAGTAAATGGAATTTTCGGCCTCTGCAGAAAACCTGAATTCCAGAGTGTAGTTGATTCCAGACCTTCCACAGTTCTGCAGACAAAGCATTACAACACCTTCTTTTGCGAATAGGGGAAGAACAGTGAGCCAGGTTCCTTTACACACACACAAATATGGGTCACGTTCAGATAGGAAAGGTGCCATATCCTAGGATTGGAATTTCCCCCCCAAGCCTGTAAAACAGCCACTATTCAGAGTCAATTTAAGATTATGCCCTCGTTTGACAGCTGATCCAGCTGGTTACTGAGAACTATAGCCAATCCCAGATTGCAGAAGGGGGAATTCGTTATGCCATACAAGGGGGTGAGAAGTCCAGAATTACCAATGCAAAGCTCCACAACGAATCACTGGTGAGTTTGACAATTTGAAATATATATATATTTTTAAAATTAAACAGGCATGCAAGGCACGTTATATTAAAAAGCAAACACCGGTCAACAAAAAATACAGTGCTGACAAGCTGATGAAGAAGGCAGAAGACTGCTCTATATTTACCTACCATATTGCAGTTTGACTTATGTTTCAGAAGCATGATCACATACAATTTCAGACCCCTCAATTCTTCCCTCACCCTACAAAAATTTCTACCCACTTTTTTTTTTTTTTTTAAAGTTTTCTACAACAGAAAGATCAAGTAAATTCCCTTTTGTTCCTCCAGCACTCTCTCACTTAACGGCACGCAAGCTCTCCTGTGGAACAGGAGTGCATGGCTTGTGAGTGATCTGGCTGAGAACTACAAAGGTGAATAGCTCTGGTGCTTCTATGTCAAATGAGCCAGTGCCATTATACCAGAGACACTCCCCTTCTCACTAACCTGTATGCCTTCATTGATTTGTAATCATTCACATTTTTGTTCTGTAGCTAAACAAAGCAGAGAGAACAACCTCAAGGTCTCTCTGCACTAGTGGAACATGGGAAAAGACAGCTAACCTCAGATGCCAGCTGGGCTCCCCCATCAGCCTGAGAACAGCTGGAGAAGACACCAGGCAAAAATAATGAGTGTTTCACAACTTTGGGAAAGCAGAGCTGCAATTGGCTAGGGAGGTCAGATGATTTTTAATACTGCTGGTTAATCCTCGCCATAAATTTCACATTGAGATTAAGCATTAAAAAGATTTTGCAGCGATCAGCATTTTCCTTCCAAAGATCTACATGGCTAAAAAACAGAATATGCTTCAACTAGATTTCTTTGACCTAAGGTTACTCTTAGCTGTATTCCCTGTTCCAGCCAAAAGGAAGAGAAAGGGACATCTCAGGCATCTGCCCCACCTTTCCAATAGCAGTCTGAGGGAGGGAGGATACACAGTGTTCCTTTGCTTGCATTGCATAGTAATTCTCATAGATGGTTCAGCACCAAAGTTTCTAGGTTAGCCTCAGAATTCGTGGCTGTGTTACAGGAGGGGTCAAACCGTCCTTAGAAGAACTATATGGTCATGTAAAAAGTGCATCACATTCTTGATTTTCAGAGTTACTGATAGCAGCAGTAGCATTAATCCAAGACGTGAACAATTGTAGATTCATTCTTAAACGCAACACTTAATGAAATGTCTTCAAGGTCACAAGAAAGTCCTTCTCAAAAGGATAAATGAGACTAACATAGGCCCAAAAAGGATAAAACCAAACTAAAGAAGCATATTCTTATTTACATATTAAAACAAAAACAAACATTCTTGTTAAAATACTGAATCTTTATAACACCTAAGCAAAAAAAATAATATGTATTTTAGGAATAAAGCAGAAACTCCTAAAGCAGTATCCGTTTTTTTGGAACCCTTATTTAGCACCTGAGGAAAGACTGTATGGAAAGCAGACAGTTTTTAAGAAAAAACTGCAAGTTTGACATTTGCTGAACGTTCATATGTTCGCAGTATACAATGTTCATACCACAGAAAGAAAAATTGATTTTTTTTTTTTTAAAGAAGCTACTAAACTCATTAATAAGGCTGTAGAAAAGGGATACTGTTATGTTACAAAATGGCTTTAGAACTCTGGACACAAGTGAAGTTTTCTGATTAACAGTCAATGATAAATACAACTCAGTATCCCCCAGTGAAAGCGAAGCTATGACTTCTATTCCTTTAATGAGATTTCCATTTCACAACAGCAACCCAACACTCCTAGCAGCGTATCACTGAGGAATTATTACACTCTGAACACAAGGTCACACAATACAACACTCCTGCGCTGCCTCAGACATCCACTACCTCTAGTGTCATGGTGCTAAGTTATACAACTTTGAGGACTTTAGACAGGATATAAGGAAGCCAGCTTTACCCTGTGATGTAATACAAATTGGGCACATTTTTGAAGCTCTGTAATGCAGTGTGTCTGTAGAGGAGCCGGAGATCTTCCAATCCTTTGCATCAGTCCAGATTCATGGTTCTCAACTGGTTTCACTTTTTCAGATGGGTAGGCACAATTCCATTACCCCTACGGTGCCAAAAGCCAGGACTTCTATCC